>NC_138887.1:91241879-92590629 GCF_965194825.1 Balaenoptera physalus | reverse complement strand
GCAGACACCAAAAGCAATGGGAACTACGAACCTGAGCCTGTGAAAAGGACACCGCAAACACACTAAGTTAAGCAAAATGAGAACACAGAAAAACACACAACAGATGAAGGAGCAAGGTAAAAACCCACCAGAACAAACAAATGAAGAGGAAGTAGACAGTCTACCTGAAAACGAATTCAGAGTAATGACAGTAAAGATGATCCAAAATCTTGACAATAGAATGGAGAAAATACAAGAATCATTTAACAAGGACCTAGAAGAACTAAAGAGCAAACACACAATGATGAACAACACAATAAATGAAATTAAAAATTCTCTAGACGTAATCAATAGCAGAATAACTGAGGCAGAAGAACAGATAAGTTACCTGGAAGATAAAATAGTGGAAATTATCACTGCAGAGCAGAATAAAGAAAAAAGAATGAAAAGTATTGAGGACAGTCTCAGAGACCTCTGGGACAACATTAAACACAACAACATTCGAATTATAGGGGTCCCAGAAGAAGAAGAGAAAAGAAACGGACTGAGAAAATATTTGAAGAGATTATAGTTGAAAACTTCCCTAATATGGTAAAGGAAATAGTCAATCAAGTCCAGGAAGCACAGAGAGTCCCATTCAGGATAAATCCAAGGAGAAACACACCAAGACACATACTAATCAAACTATCAAAAATTAAATACAAAGAAAAAATATTAAAAGCAGCAAGGGAAAAACAACAAATAACATACAAGGGAATGCCCATAAGGTTAACAGCTGATCTTTCAGCAGAAACTCTGCAAGCCAGAAGGGAGTGGCAGGACATAATTAAAGTGATGAAAGGGAAAAACCTGAAACCAAGATTACTCTATCCAGCAAGGATCTCATTAAGTTCTGACGGAAAAATTAAAACCTTTACAGGCAAGAAAACACTAGAGAATTCAGCACCACCAAACCAGCTTTACAACAAATGCTAAAGGAACTTCTAAAGGCAGGAAACACAAGAGGAGGAAAAACCCTACAATAACAAACCCAAAACAATTAAAAAAAATGGTTATAGGAGCATACATATCCATAACTACCTTAAATGTAAATGGATTAAATGCTCCAGCCAAATGACATAGACTGGCTGAATGGATACAAAATCAAGACCCGCATATATGCTGCCTACAAGAGACCCACTTCAGATCTAGGGACACATACAGACTGAAAGTGAGGGGATGGAGAAAGATATTCTATGCAAATAGAAATCAACAGAAAGCTAGAGTAGCAATGCTCGTATCAGATAAAACAGACTTTAAAATAAAGAATGTTACAAGAGACAAGGACAGACACTACATAATGATCAAGGGATCAATCCAAGAAGAAGATATAACAATTATAAATATATATGCACCCAACATAGGAGCACGTCAATACATAAGGCAACTGCTAACAGCTATAAAAGAGGAAATCAACAGTAACACAATAATAGTGGGGGGCTTTAACACCTCACTTACACCAATGGACAGATCATCCAAAATGAAAATAAATAAGGAAACAGAAGCTTTAAATGACACAATAGACCAGATAGATTTAATTGATATTTATAGGACATTCCATCCAAAACCAGCAGATTACACTTTCTTCTCAAGGGCGCACGGAACATTCTCCAGGATAGATCACATCTTGGGTCACAAATCAAGCCTCAGTAAATTTAAGAAAATTGAAATCATATCAAGCGTCTTTTCTGACCACAACGCTATGAGATTAGAAATGAATTACAGGGAAAAAAACGTAAAAAACACAAACACATGGAGGCTAAACAATACATTACTAAAAAACCAAGAGATCACTGAAGAAATCAAAGAGGAAATCAAAAAAAACCTAGAGACAAATGACAATGAAAAGACGACAACCCAAAACCTTTGCGATGCAGCAAAAGCAGTCCTAACAGGGAAGTTTATATCAATACAATCCTACCTCAAGAAACAAGAAACATTTCAAATAAACAACCTAACCTTACACCTAAAGGAACTAGAGAAAGAAGAACAAAAAAACCCCAAAGTTAGCAGAAGGAAAGAAATCATAAAGATCAGATCAGAAATAAATGAAAAAGAAATGAAGGGAACAATAGCAAAGATCAATAAAACTAAAAGCTGGTTCTTTGAGAAGATAAACAAACTTGATAAACCTTTAGCCAGACTCATCAAGAAAAAAGGGAGGAGACTCAAGTCAGTAGAATTAGAAATGAAAAAGGAAAAGTAGCAACTGACACTGCAGAAATACTAAGGATCATGAGAGATTACTACAGGCAACTCTATGCCAATAAAATGGACAACCTGGAAGAAATGGACACATTCTTAGAAAAGTACAGACTTCCAAGACACAGCCAGGAACAAATAGAAAATATGAACAGACCAATCACAAGCACTGAAATTGAAAATGTGGTTAAAAATCTTCCAAGAAACAAAAGCTCAGGACCAGACGGCTTCACAGGTGAATTCTATCAAACATTGAGAGAAGAGCTAATACGTATCCTTCTCAAACTCTTCCAAAATATAGCAGAGGGAGGAACACTTGCAAAATCATTCTACGAGGCTACCATCATCCTGATACCAAAACCAGACAAAGTTGTCACAAAGAAAGAAAACTACAGGCCAGTATCACTGATGAACATACATGCAAAAATCCTCAACAACATACTATCAAACAGAATCCAACAGCACATGAAAAGGAAAATACACCATGATCAAGTAGATTTATCCCAGGAATGCAAGGATTCTTCAATATATGCAAATGAATCAATGTGATGCACCATATTAACAAATTGAAGGATAAAAACCATATGATCATCTCAATAGATGCAGAGAAAGCTTTCAACAAAATTTAACACCCATTTATGATAAAAATCCTCCAGAAAGTAGGCATAGAGGGAACTTACCTCAAAATAATAAAAGCCATATATGACAAAGCCACAGTCAACATTGTTCTCAGTGGTGAAAAACTGAAACCATTTCTACTAAGATCAGGAACAAGACAAGCTTGCCCACTCTGACCACTATTATTCAACATAATTTTGGGAGTTTTAGCCACAGCAATCAGAGAAGAAAAAGAAATAAAAGGAATCCAAATCAGAAAAGAAGTAAAGCTGTCACTGTTTGCAGATGACATGATACTATACATAGAGATTCCTAAATTTGCTACCAGAAAACTACTAGATCTAATCAACGAATCTGGTAAAGTAGCAGGATGCAAAATTAATGCACAGAAATCTCTTGCATTCCTATACACTAATGATGAAAAATCTGAAAGAGAACTTAAGGAAACACTCCCATTTACCATTGCAACAAAAAGAATAAAAAACCTAGGAATAAACCTACCTAAGGAGACAAAAGACCTGTATGCAGAAAACTATAAGACACTGATGAAAAAATTAAAGATGATACAAATAGATGGAGAGATATACCATGTTCTTGGTTTGGAAAAATCAACATTGTGAAAAAGACTATACTACCCAAGGCAATCTACACATTCAGTGCAATCCCTATGAAACTACCAATAGCATTTTTCACAGAACTAGAACAAAAAATTTTACAATTTGTATGGAAACCCAAAAGACCCCGAATAGCCAAAGCAGTCTTGAGAAAGAAAAACAGAACTGGAGGAATAAGGCTCCCAGACTTCAGACTATACTACAAAGCTACAGTAATCAAAACAGTATGGTACTGGCACAAAAACAGAAATATAGATCAATGGAATAGGATAGAAAGCTCAGAGATAAACCCATGCACATATGGTCACCTTATCTTTGATAAAAGAGGCAAGAATATACAATGGAGAAAAGAAAGCCTCTTCAATAAATGGTGCTGGGAAAACTGGACAGCTACATGTAAAAGAATGAAATTAGAACACTCCCTAACACCATACACAAAAATAAACTCCAAATGGATTAAAGACCTAAATGTAAGGCCAGACACTATAAAAACCCTTAGAGGAAAACATAGAACACTCCATGACATAAATCACAGCAAGATCCTTTTTGACTCACCTCATGGAGAAGTGGAAATAAAAACAAAAATAAACAAATGGGACCTAATGAAACCTAAAAGCTTTTACACAGCAAAGGAAATCATAAACAAGATGAAAAGACAACCCTCAGAATGGGAGAAAATATTTGCAAATGAAGCAACTGACAATGGATTAATCTCCAAAATTTATAAGCACCTCATGCAACTCAATATCAAAAAATCAAACAACCCAATCCAAAAATGGGCAGAAGACCTAAACAGACATTTCTCCAAAGAAGATATACAAATTGCCAACAAACACATGAAAGAATGCTCAACATTACTAATCATTAGAGAAATGCAAATCAAAACTACAATGAGGTATCACCTCACACTGGTCAGAATGGCCATCATCAACAAATCTGCAAACAAATGCTGGAGAGGGTGTGGAGAAAAGGTTACCCTCCTACACTGTTGGTAGGAATGTAAACTGCTACAACCACTATGGAGAACAGTATGGAGGTTCCTTAAAAAACTAAAAATAGAACTACCGTACGACCCAGTAATCCCACTACTGGGCATATACCCTGAGAAAACCATAATTCAAAAAGAACCATGTACCACAATGTTCATAGCAGCTCTATTTACAATAGCCAGGACATGGAATCAATCTAAGTATCCATCGACAGATGAATGGATAAAGAAGATGTGGCACATATATACAATGGAATATTACTCAGCCATGAAAAGAAACGAAATTGAGTTATTTGTAGTGAGCTGGATGGACCTAGAGACTGTCATACAGAGTGAAGTAAGTCAGAAAGAGAAAAACAAATACCGTATGCTAACACGTTTATATGGAATTAAAACAAACAAACAAACAAAAATAGTTCTGAAGAACCTAGGGACAAGATAGGTTTAAAGACGCAGACATAGGGAATGGACTTTAGGACATGGGGAGTGGGAAGGGTAAGCTGGGACGAAATGAGAGAGTGGCATGGACATATATACACTACCAAATGTAAAATAGAAAGCTAGTGGTGAGCAGCTGCATAGCACAGGGAGATCAGCTCGGTGCTTTGTGACCACCTAGAGGGGTGGGATAGGGAGGGTGGGAGGGAGACGCAAGAGGGAGGAGAGATGGGGATATATGTATATGTATAGCTGATTCACTTTGTTATAAAGCACAAACTAACACACTGTTGTAAAGCAATTATACTCCAATAAAGATGTTAAAAAATAAATAAAATAAACAAATAAATAAAATTTTTGAAAGTAAAAAATAAACACCTAATCCCATTGTTTGTGATGGTAGAACACAAGTCACTCTCAAGTCTAGTTTGTAGTTTGGGATTGACTCCCTAAATCAGACAGCAAGAACAAAATTCCCTTGCTGTTTTGAAAAGGGCTTAAATTAGGTCCAATTTATGCAAACACCTGTATACTTGTTTCATAATCAGTAGTGTAGCTGTAGAGAGCAACTTTGTATCCTCTACTGATTTTACAACACGAGGCAACCTTCCCATGTCAACGGTGGCCTAACTCATTCTAGGTTATAAAAGCATAGGGGATCATTGCTATATATGTATAATGGTGAATAACTGGCAGACCTAAGATCATTCTTAGTCATGAAAAGAATGATCTTAGGTCTGCCAGTTATTCACCATTGCTTCTGTGGCTTACAGAAGTGGTATGACTCATTCCAAAGTGAAGGTCATTATACCATACATCCTAAATCATTCTGACACAAAATAAGTTTTCCAAATTTAATTCTCTGAATATGTTTTGATCTTCTTTGTAGTCAGCATTTGTGACTATAGATGATTCAGAATAAGTACATGACGAGACCTCTGCCCTCAAGGGACACAAAACAAAATATGACTAGTAATTAATATTTTAATCAAATGAATTAAGCAATCAATGTTCTAGGAATCAGAGAATATTTAGAAATTAATGTTGATTCCAATAACCTCAGAAAACCCTCTTGGGAGAAAGTTGATTAGAGTTGGATCTTGAAGAATGTTTGCGATTTAGATATGTGAAGAGAACTAAGAAGGTAATTTGAAGGAAGAGTCTGAGTGCAGTGAGAGACCATTCATTTTGTTGAAGGTGAATTCTGAGTTCTGTGTTGAAACATTCTGGCTAATTCAGAGACTTTATGTTGGGTGGGAATGATGGTTGACTAAATTGGAGGGAAAGACTTGGATACAGGTAGAGTTGAAAATATAACTTTACATTCAATAAAAAAGAATATAGGATTTTGAAATATGAAATTGATGAAAGCAATACTTAGGGTGTTATCCTGATGGCATAGTTTTGAGTAGAAGGATACTAAAAGGATGAACTGGGGAAGTCATTGTCATAATTCAGGTGTAATGTGGTAAGAATATAAACTGGAGTAAAAAATTGAAGGTTGTATTAAAATAATTATTAGATAGATAAAGAAAGATATATAAATTAAATTGATGAAAGAATACAAAACTAACGAACAAAGAGTTTGAGTGATCTAGTTAGATTAGAGTAAAAATGAGAATCCAGATATTATGGCTTCCAGCACTGGATATTTTCCATTAAATAAAAAATTCCTGTGATGACATCATGGTGGCAGGAGAAACTCAATTCAAATTCTTTATAATTTGTTTTCATTAATACTACTACTCTCTCCTTCATTCAACCTGTTTGTTATTTTCCCTCTGAAAATATTAAGAAAAATTTATTAAATGTGCCACTGAGTCATGGAATTTTTTAGCAATCTCAAACCCTAAAATATCTTCTTCATAGGGTGGGTGTGAGTACCAATGATATATAAAGCATCTAGTACACTACCTGGCACATAATAGCCCTCCATAATACCTCCATAATGGTAGTGAATAGTATTATTGTGGAGTATTGAGATTCAAATATTTCTATCTGTAAAAATATATTACTAAAGCCTGTGTCAGTTTCAATGAAAATATTCGTTATATTTTGCTTTCTATCACTTCCTTTAACATTCTCTTGCTGTTTCTTTCTAAAACATCCTTTCCCATCAAAAGGTTCAGTCCCCTCTATCTAACTAACTCTTGCTTCTTCCTTAAGACTCAGGCTTCCTTCGCAGAAATTTTCCTGACCCCATTAAATTGGGCTAGGGTCCATTTTCCCATAGTATCCTCTAATCATTCTTTTGTAACAAATATCGTACTTATATGTTTTATAAAAGATTACAAGCTCCAAATTCCATAAGGGCAAGGATTGTGTATGTCTTTTCCATCACTGGATTCCCAGTATGTATACTACCTATACCCAAAGGTACGAAATAACTATTTCTTGAATGAATAATGAGCTAAAGGAATTGCCGTTTGGCTGTTAGCATACTCTAGCTAATCTCTGGTAATCAGATAATTCTTTCTAAAGGTTCACAAGACATGTCTCCATTGTGTCCCCAGCAGGTTAGTGGCTTTGTCTTTTGTGCCCCATAGTACCTTACTCTAGTGCACCTACATTGCTAACCACAATATTTGGTAATTCCTCATTTGTATTTTGTGTTCAGGACATCATTGGTATCTGAGGAAGCAGAATTTTGGCTTGTAATAATAGTGGGGGCATTTGTCACACCAGCTGATTAATTATGTTACCTCTCTGAATTTTTCTCTTCCAGTATGAAATGGGGATAATAATGGTATGCACTTCCTAGGATGTTAGCGGGGATTAATTAATTCGAATTAAATAAGACATATCATGTGGATATACACAGTATACATCCTGTCAAGTAGTATGTTTTTAGTATATCTGTATTTCTTTCTCTTCCTTCTTGTTTCTTTCCTTCCTGTTTCTCTTCCTCACTTCCTTCCTCTTTCCATTGGCCTGAGAATAACACAAAATCAAGTAATGCTATTTAATTTATTTTGTGCCACTAGTACTTAACAGAGAAGCATAGTAGCTGCAACATAATGGTCATTTGATAAAGATTATAGGATGAAAAAATCAATTAATTAATGAGGAAGTCACTGATAAAACAAGCATTGTTAAATAAGTCATTTCTGCCCAGTTTTGGAGGTTAAATCTGGATGGTAATGCTCTGCTCTAAACAAAATGGACAGTTGCCAAAGAGATGGAGAGCGCCTCTCTGTGATCCCTAAATACTATACACCCTCTCATCTCTGAGTCTTAAGGATATGATAAATTCACTAATCATGGAACTATAGAGAAAATATTTTCTAAAATATTTTCGGTTTCTGAAATGTTAGGGCTTTCTGAGCAAAGAAATTTGGAATATAAGTTAAAAGGACAAGTTTTGGAAGTTAAAAGTGATTAGATGGTTCTGAGAACTCCAGAAAGATTTACCTTCCCAGAGGTTTTTGTTTACATGTCAGTGGGGAACAAATTCTTGAACCACGGAAACATATTAAGGGTTATAAACCCTGAAATGTTTGTCTTATCTCCTCTCCAGAGATGTTTATTTACATTACATAGGTTAAGAATCCAGGGGCTTTCCCCTTCTCTTTCTAAAGATAATTTATTCACATTAGGGGGATAGGTTCTTTTCTCTCTCTCAGGAGGGGAGGGTGACCGCTGGACATTCTTCCAGATTCTTAATTTCAGGGTTCCTCTTCCTTGTTGTAAGAAAACCCCCTTTGGGCAGATACAGGTCTATCCATCTGACTCACCACATCATCCCAGAGAGTGATGAACTGGGGTGTGTTTATTGCTGTAAATAAGTAGTAATAAATCTGTCCCCAATTCTGAAATTTTTGCTTGCATGCAGGAAAATATAAATAAATAATGATAATAAAAATTATCAGTTATTTATTTGAATAAGATTTTAGGGCATTGAAAATGTATATATGAAGGCTAAAGCAATGGAAAACACTGATACTGTAGTGGCAATGGGTTTCAGGTCCTTTCTTCAAGGAACATTTACTTGTTTATTTCTTTTTTGATGCCAACAATGAGAGCACTGAGCCTGTAGAAAAAGAAGGAAGGGAAAGACACAGAAAGGAAGCTTGGGCAAACCTGAGAAGAAGGTGCTATGATCAAGAGTATCATGATCATAGGAAAACAGGTCCATGGAGTGGAAAGACCTCACGTCAGAAGAACAGGGTTCAGATTGCCAAGAGCAGCCAGGGGATGAGGACAGACAGTTAATCTTTCAGATTCAATTTTCTAATCTGGAATACAAGGAGCTTGGACTAGAGGGTTTGATAGTCATTTTCAAATACCTGGCCTCAGTGCAGCTGCATCAGAATCACCTATAAAATAGGGCTTCCTGGCCTCTGTTATCAGATCTTGATTTTTTACTGATCCTGAGATCTTTATATTTACCCAGCTCCCCCAGTGATTCTGAGGTGAAGCTAAGAGTTAGAGGCACTGCTGCTGGTAGTATGAGCATTCCAAGTTTGCATGACTCTTCAGGAAAAATAATGAACATTTCTTCCTTCTCTTCTGCAGCATTGGTTGTAGTGTTTTCTTGATGCATGCTACTTCTCTGAAATAAGTAAAGTTTGTCTCCCCAGTACCCCTATTAATTATGGTTCCTAGTTCAATCACTGACATAGTTTATGTAGGTGGAGCAGCTCAGCAAAAAGAAGATTATTTGATGAAAAGTCCTCACAGCCCTCTCTACAGGGGTGGATGATGGATATCAGACCCAGAGTTCTGGGAGAATTCCTGCATCAGGCATCATGATTTCTGCTTAAATCCTCTAAGGAAAAAGTTTTTTTTTCCCTTTGGTCTACCACTGATCTCTTTTTCAAATCCTGTACCTTAAAAGAAAAATGAGAAGATATAATGTAACAGAAGCTTTCTGAGAATATATCAAAGTATGCCAGTAAAAGAAACATGTGTTGGAATACTCAGAAACTAAAATAAAATCCAGGAGAGTCTGAAAAGTAAGCAGCTGCTTATAGACCAGGGGCTGGAAAAATATGACCCTTGAGCCAAATCTGGGCCACTGCCTATTTTTATAGTTTTATTGGAACACAGCCACACCACTGTATTTGCATAGTGTCTATGGATGCTTTCATATTACAACAGCAGAGCTGAGTAGTTGCAATATAGCAGTAGTAACCATGTGTCCTGCAAAGCCTAAAGTATGTACTATCTGACCCTTTACAGAAGAAGTTTGCCAACCCCTGCTATAGACTTTCTTTTGCCTCTAACATATTTTTGTTTCACAGGAAGTCTGTGGGTAACACATGTCCATAGATGCTATCAGAACAGTTTGTCCTTTCTTAACCCAGTAGCAGAGGGGGACTGAAGTACAGATGAGAAAGGATGTCATTGATAAAAATGCCTGGATTAGAAATAAGAATCATGGTCTAAATGTAATATTAAATGAACAAAATCAGAGAGAGAAATGCACCAGTGAAAACTGAGCATTCCTAAATATTTGCAACTATCAAAAGTTATTCCTAAAAGGCAATTATTTGTAACTACTTTACAAGAATCAGAAGTGTTCAAATATCTGCTGGGTGATGGCCTCAGAAAATAAACAAGGAGACAAACCCCCTGGGAAGCTATTACATTGTTTATAACATAATGCCAAGTGATCTGGAAAGCAACACAGTATCCTAAATCAATAGCAAATGTGTGGATGGGAAACACGATGGCTGAGTAGAAGGACATGCTCTCACTCCCTCTTGTGAGAACACCAGAATCACAACTAGCTGCTGGACAGTCATCGACAGGAAGACACTGGAACTCACCAAAAAAGATACCCCACATCCAAAGACAAAGGAGAAGCCACAGTGAGACAGTAGGAGGGGTGCAGTCACAATAAAATCACATCCCATAGCTGCTGGGTGGGTGACTCACAGACTGGAGAACACTTATGCCACAGAAGTCCACCCACTGGAGTCAAGGTTCTGAGCCCCACATCAGGCTTCCCAACCTGGGGGTCGGGCAACGGGAGGAGGAATTCCTACAGAATCAGACTTTGAAGGCTAGTGGGATTTGACTGCAGGACTTCGAAAGAACTGGGGGAAACAGAGACTCCACTCTTGGAGGGCACACACAAAGTAATGTGCGCATTGGGACCCAGGGGAAGGAGCAGTGACCCCAGGGGAGACTGAACCTGACCTACCTGCTAGTGTTGGAGGGTCCCCTGCAGAGGCGGGGTGTGATGGTGGCTCACCGTGGGGACAAGGACACTGGCAGCAGAAGTTCTGGGGATTACTCCTTGGCATGAGCCCTCCCAGAGTCTGCCATTAGTCCCACCAAAGAGCCCAGGTAGGTTCCAGTGTTGGGTTGCCTCAGGCCAAACAACCAACAGGGAGGGTACCCAGCCCCACCCATCAGCAGTAAAATGGATTAAAGTTTTACTGACCTCTGCCCACCAGAGCAACAGTCAGCTCTACCCACCACCAGTCCCTCCCATCAGGAAACTTGCACAAGCCTCTTAGATAGCTTCATCCACCAGAGGGCAGACAGCAGAAGTAAGAAGAACTACAATCCTGCAGCCTGTGGAACAAAAATCACATTCACAGAAAGATAGACAAGATGAAAAGGCAGAGGGCTCTGTACCAGATGAAGGAACACAATAAAACCCCAGAAAAACAACTAAATGAAGTGGAGATAGGCAACCTTCCAGAAAAAGATTTCAGAATAATGATAGTGAAGATGATCCAGGACCTTGGAAAAAGAATGGAGGCAAAGATCGAGAAGATGCAAGAAATGTTTAACGAAGACTTAGAAGAATTAAAGAACAAACAACCAGAGATGAACACAATACAATAACTGAAATGGAAACTACACTAGAAGAAACCAATAGCAGAATAACTGAGGCAGAAGAACGGATAAGTGACCTGGAAGACAGAATGGTGGAATTCACTGCTGCTGAACAGAATAAAGAAAAAAGAATGAAAAGAAATGAAGATAGCCAAAGAGGGACAACATTAACTGCAATGTAACCTCTGGGACAACATTAAACACAACAACATTCGCATTATAGGGGTCCCAGAAGGAGAAGAGAGAGAGAAAGGATGAGAGAAAATATTTGAAGAGAGTATACGTGAAAACTTCCCTAACATGGGAAAGGAAATAGCCACCCAAGTCCAGGATGCACAGAGAGTCCCATACAGGATAAACCCAAGGAGAAACACGATGAGACACATAGTAATCAAACTGGCAAAAATTAAAGACAAAGAAAATTTATTGAAAGCAGCAAGGGAAAAATGACAAATAACACACAAGGGAACTCCCATAAAGTTAACAGCTGATTTCTCAGCAGAAACTCTACAAGCCAGAAGGGAGTGACATGATATACTTAAAGTGATGAAAGGGAAGAACCTACAACCAAGATTACTCTACCTGGCAAGGATCTCATTCAGATTCGATGGAGAAATCAAAAGCTTTACAGACAAGCAAAAGCTAAGAGAATTCAGCACCACCAAACCAGCTCTACAACAAATGCTAAAGGAACTTCTCTAAGTGGGAAACACGAGAGAAGAAAAGGACCTACAAAGACAAACCCAAAACAATTAAGAAAATGGTCATTGGAGCATACATATTGATAATTACCTTAATGGTAATGGATTAAATGCTTCAACCAAAAGACACAGGCTTGCTGAATGGATACAAAAACAAGACCTATATATATGCTGTCTGTAAGAGACCCACTTCAGACCTAGGGACACATACAGACTGAAAGTGAGGGGATGGAAAAGATATTCTATGCAAATGGAAATCAAAAGAAAGCTGGAGTAGCAATGCTCATATCAGATAAAATAGACTTTAAAATAAAGAATGTTACAAGAGATAAGGAAGGACACACTTCATAATGATCAAGGGAACAATCCAAGAAGAAGATACAACAATTATAAATATATATGCACCCAACATAGGAGCACCTCAATACATAAGGCAACTGCTAACAGCCATAAAAGGGGAAATCAACAGTAACAAAATAATAGTGGGGGACTTTAACACCTCACTTACACCAATGGGCAGATCATCCAAAATGAAAATAAATAAGGAAACAGAAGCTTTAAATGACACAATCGACCAGATAGATTTAATTGATATTTATAGGACATTCCATCCAAAAACAGCAGATTACACGTTCTTCTCAAGTGTGCACGGAACATTCTCCAGGATAGATCACATCTTGGGTCACAAATCAAGCCTCAGTAAATTTAAGAAACTTGAAATCATATCAAGCATCTTTTCTGACCACAACGCTATGAGATTAGAAATGAATTACAGGGAAAAAAACGTAAAAAACACAGACACACGGAGGCTAAACAATACGTTACTAAAAACCAAGAGATCACTGAAGAAATTAAAGAGGAAATCAAAAAATACCTAGAGACAAATGACAATGAAAACACGACGATCCAAAACCTATGGGATGCAGCAATAGCTGTTCTAAGAGGGAAGTTTATAGCTATACAAGCCTACCTCAAGAAACAAGAAAAATCTCAAGTAAACAATCTAACCTTACACCTAAAGGAACTAGAGAAAGAAGAACAAACAAAACCCAAAGTTAGTAAAAGGAAAGAAATCATAAAGATCAGAGCAGAAATAAATGAAATAGAAACAGAAAATAGCAAAGATCAATAAAACTAAAAACTGGTTCTATGAGAAGATAAACAAAATTGATAAACCATTAGCCAGACTCATCAAGAAAAAGAGGGAGAGGACTCAAATCAATAAAATCAGAAATGAAAAAGGAGAAGTTACAACAGACACCGCAGAAATACAAAGCATCCTAAGAGACTACTACAAGCAACTTTATGCCAATAAAATGGACAACCTGGAGGAAATGGACAAATTCTTAGAAAGGTATAACCTTCCAAGACTGAACCAGGAAGAAATAGAAAAGATGAACAGAGCAATCACAAGTAATGAAATTGAAACTGTGATTAAAAATCTTCCAACAAACAAAAGTCCAGGACCAGATGGCTTCACAGGTGAATTCTATCAAACATTTCGAGAAGAGCTAACACCCATCCTTCTCAAACTCTTCCAAAAAATTGCAGAGTAAGGAACACTCCCAAACTCATTCTATGAGGCCACCATCACCCTGATACCAAAACCAGACAAAGATACTACAAAAAAAGAAAATTACAGACCAATATCACTGATGAATATAGACGCAAAAATCTTCAACAAAATTCTAGCACACAGAATCCAACAACACATTAAAAGGATCATACACCATGATCAAGTGGGGTTTATCCCAGGGATGCAAGGATTCTTCAATATATGCAAATCAATCAATATGATACACCATATTAACAAATTGCAGAATAAAAACCATATGATCATCTCAATAGATGGAGAAAAAGCTTTTGACAAAATTCAACACTGGTTTATGATAAAAACTCTCCAGAAAGTGGGCATAGAGGGAACCTACCTCAACATAATAAAGGCCATATACGACAAACCCACAGCGAACATCATTCTCAATGGTGAAAAACTGAAAGCATTTCCTCTAAGATCAGGAACAAGACAAGGATGTCCACTCTCGCCACTATTATTGAACATAGTTTTGGAAGTCCTAGCCACGGCAATCAGAGAAGAATAAGAAATAAAAGGAATACAGATTGGAAAAGAGGAAGTAAAACTGTCACTGTTTGCAGATGACATGATACTATACATAGAGAATCCTAAAGATGCCACCAGAAAACTACTAGAGCTAATCAATGAATTTGGTAAAGTTGCAGGATACAAAATTAATGCACAGAAATCTCTTGCATTCCTATACACTAATGATGAAAAATCTGAAAGAGAAATTAAGAAAACACTCCCATTTACCATTGCAACAAAAAGAATAAAATATCTAGGAATAAACCTACCTAGGGAGAACAAAGACCTATATGCAGAAAAGTATAAGACACTGATGAAAGAAATTAAAGATGATACCAACAAGATGGAGAGATATGCCATGTTTTTGGATTGGAAGAATCAATATTGTGAAAATGACTATACTATCCAAAGCAATCTACAGATTCAATGCAACCCCTATCAAATTACCAATGGCATTTTTTACGAAACTAGAACAAAAAACCTTAAAAATTGTATGGAGACACAAAAGACCCCGAATAGCCAAAACAGTCTTGAGGGAAAAAAACGGAGCTGGAGGAATCAGACTCTCTGACTTCAGACTATACTACAAAGCTACAGTAATCAAGACAATATGGTACTGGCACAAAAACAGAAACATAGATCAATGGAACAAGATAGAAAGCCCAGAGATAAACCCACGCACCTATGGTCAACTAAGCTATGACAAAGGAGGCAAGGATATACAATGGAGAAAAGACAGTCTCTTCAATAAGTGATGCTGGGAAAACTGGACAGCTACATGTAAAAGAATGAAATTAGAACACTCCCTAACACCATACACAAAAATAAACTCAAAATGGATTAGAGACCTAAATGTAAGACCGGACACTATAAAACTGTTAGAGGAAGGCATAGGAAGAACACTCTGTGACATAAATCACAGCAAGATCTTTTTTGATCCACCTCCTAGAGTAATGGAAATAAAAACAAAAATAAACAAATGGGACCTAATGAAACTTCAAAGCTTTTGTACAGCAAAGGAAACCATAAACAAGACGAAAAGACAACCCTCAGAATGGGAGAAAATATTTGCAAACGAATCAGCGGACAAAGGATTAATCTCCAAATTATATAAACAGCTCATTCAGCTCAATATTAAAAAAAGCAAACAACCCAATCCAAAAATGGGCAGAAGACCTAAATAGACAGTTCTCCAAAGAAGACATACAGACGGCCACGAAGCACATGAAAAGATGCTCAACATCACTAATTATTAGAGAAATGCAAATCAAAACTACAATGAGGTATCACTTCACACCAGTTAGAATGGGCATCATCAGAAAATCTACAAACAACAAATGCTGGAGAGGGTGTGGAGAAAAGGGCACCCTCTTGCACTGTTGGTGGGAATGTTAATTGATACAGCCACTATGGAGGACAATATGGAGGTTCCTTAAAAAACTAAAAATAGAATTACCATATGATCCAGCAATCCCACTACTGGGCATATACCCAGAGAAAACCAAAATTCAAAAAGACAAATGCACCCCAATTTTCATTGCAGCACTATTTACAATAGCTAGGTCATGGAAGCAACCTAAATGCCCATCAACAGACGAATGGATAAAGATGTGGTACATATATACAATGCAATGTTACACAGCCATAAAAAGGAACGATATTGGGTCATTTATTGAGACGTGGATGGATCTAGAGACTGTCATACAGAGTGAAGTAAGTCAGAAGGAGAAATCAAATATCGTATATTAACGCATATATGTGGAACCTAGAAAAATGGTACAGATGAACCGGTTTGCAGGGCAGAAATTGAGGCACAGATGTAGAGAACAAACGTATGGACACGAAGGGGGGAAAGTGGCGGGGCATTGGGGGTGGTGGTGTGATGAATTGGGCGATTGGGATTGACATGTATACACTGATGTGTATAAAATTGATGACTAATAAGAATCTGCTCTATGGGAACATAAATAAAATTAAATTTAATAATTAAAAAAATATAGCAAATATGTGTTTCTGTTGTAGTTTTTTCATTACCCGGTAGATATAGATGATGATTTATTTGGTAAAGTCAGCATCATCCTGCATATTTCTGATTAGATTCGCTATTGATATTTTGAGAGCTCTTTTGAGACGTCTTGTCAACATTTTGTTAAACATTTTTATTAATCTGTACATTTCAAAATATATTTGTACAATTCCTGGAAATGCTGAGTTTCACTCTTCTTCAGTTTCAAGAAAACATAAAGTATCTCTCCCTAATGCTGTTTCCCAGTAATCCCCAGCCACACTGAGCCTTTAAAGTCAATCCTACTTCATTCATTTTTCATCATACCAGGACAAAAGAGGGACA
This sequence comes from Balaenoptera physalus, assembly GCF_965194825.1. Lineage (NCBI taxonomy): Eukaryota > Metazoa > Chordata > Mammalia > Artiodactyla > Balaenopteridae > Balaenoptera > Balaenoptera physalus. The sequence continues at coordinate 92,573,807 of NC_138887.1, read as the reverse complement.
CAAAATTTCCCACCTGCTTTGGGATTGTAGATTAATATGTAAAATGTGCTGATGTAATCAGATTAAAGTTACATTAACCACTGTATGAGAGAGCATTTTCCCCACGTGCTGTGCTGTATACTTCAACTTGAAGGTGCTGGCTTTATCCTTGGTAGGTGCATAGTTCTGCTTAGGAAAGTGAGCACAAACAGAAAAACATTGGATAAAGGGAAGCAATAAGAAACAAAATTGACTAAACCAAAATCGTAGGCAAATTATGATATTTAAATTAATTAATTAATGAAAATGTAATTATGGCATGCGTTTTCCTTTAAAAACTGAACAAACTTATTCAGTCTCAAAAAGGCCCCAGCTTATCCTTCTCACAGAGCCTGTGGGCCCAGTTGTGTTTAGCCCTGCAGCTTCTGTTTACCCCAACCTGGGTGCTGCTCCCAGGCAGCTGCTACCAATTAGTAGTTTCAACCTCCAAGACCCAGGTAAGGTACATGGGATTGTCCTCTCTCTCCCTTATCAGAATTTATTGAAAAGTCTTTAGATGAACCAAAGCAGTATTCCAGTTTTTACTACTGTTGTGTGAGGGGGTTTTGTCACTGGCTTCTGACGAGCCCTTTTCTCCTGTATGCTTCTTGACTTTTATGTGATGTCTTACCCTTTTGAGCCCCCATTGTGTGCCTTGCTTTCTGCTGTAGTGATTGGTAATGCTGTCCATCACATAATTTATGACCTACCTCTTGTCTGACCTTCTCTGTCAGTGATTCCCTTGCAGAAAAATAAACAAGCTCCAATACGGCTGTAAAAAATATTCTCATTCTCTTATCATCATTATTCATTATCATTTATTATTCATTATTCATATCTGTTATGTCTATGTGTACCACCCGCGCCCTTGAGCAGCTACATTGCCTAGTTCTTAAGGGCTAGAAGGTAGGAGTAAAAGCAGCTGGCCTGTGGTCCATTCAGTTCTTGGTTAGGGAGACCAAGAAAGAAAAGATGACCTGAGGTAATCTCCTTGTCAACTCAATAACCAAGTCAATAAACTAATGATATTTCCCAGGGAGAAGAGACCTAATGTACCTAGAAATATTTCCCTTGTTAAGAATTACCTTTAGTAAATAGAACCCAAATACGTGAGGTATGTCTCCCTGGAGAAAGTCATGTACGTGTTAATTTTAATGTTTCCTATTGCATGAGGTGCTTTTAGGAATCTCACTTCAAGACATCTTACTGGATCAAAGGGCTATGTTCAATGAGGGGAAAATCTAGGGAGATACTTTTGACATTTCTATGCTTCATCTGAACCTTTACTTGGCTATAGCCTTGATATTATTTAGTAGAGCTTGATACTGGGCATAATCTCTAATTTGTTTTATTTGACAATTTGACCCTGTGTGTTAGCTCAGAGTTTTGGTCCTTGTGTGAAGCTGCATGGATTTGAATCCCTGTTCTCTCAGTTATTACCTGTGTGAGTTTGGGCACATTAATCCTAATCCTCCAGTCACTTAATTTCCCTACCCTTAAAATGGTGATTATGAATAATTTCTATTTTGAATTAATTTATATAAACCTAAAATAGTGGTTGAGTCATAGCATTATCATTAAGACTCAATTCCAGAAGTTTGCCTAGTACTTTCTAACATGAATTCTTCATACATTATGTGCCAAATACTGTCTTAAACACTTTATAAGAATTATTTCTCCTCTCATAACTTTCTGAAGTAGAGAGCAGTATCTATACAAATACAGAAAAAGAGGCTGAGACTGGAGTTTTCCCTATGTATTAACAAGGCATATATTTAATCTGAAATAAAATATAATTGCATATAATTTCCCTCTTCCAGCATCTGACTATTCAAAATAGTGTCTACAGCATCTGTTTCTCCTGAACTCCACCAAAGACCTACTGTATCAAAATATGCATTTTTAACATGATGTCCATGTAATATTTCAATGTGTATATTTTAAATCCTAGAGAAACCACTGAAAATATTTTAAAAGAGGAATTAATAATGATCCCATGGTGGAAAATAAAATCATAAAAATATTGAATTAATACAAAATGAAGCAGAAAAAGAAGAAAAATGAACAAAGAACATATGAAACAAATAAGAAATAACTAGCAATAAAACTAATAATACTGAATAAAAGACAGAAATCATCATACTGGATAAAAAAGCAAGACCCACCTATATGCTATCTATAAATAATCATTTTAAATATGAAGATAGAAACAGGTTAATGTAAATGAATGGAATAAAAAATACGATGCAATCGTCAATCAAAAGAGATTTGGAGGGTCTCTCAGCCCAGCTCTTCAGAACAAGGAATATTACCAGATATTTTTTAAAAGGAACATTATAATTACAATGGTGTATGAAGACATATGTCTTCACTATGCAGACATAACAATCCTGCAATACTTATGCACCTAATGGAGGACTTGAAAATACACAAAGGGAAAACTGATGACACTGAAATAAGTACAATGATCTGTAAAAATAGTTGGAACCATTAATGCTCCTCTCTCAGTAAACAACAAAAAATTAGTCATAAAATTAGAAATATTGAGTACCAAACAAAACTAGCAATATTATTGACAGTTTTGTGAAACCCCTCCCCAAATCAGAAAATATATATTCTTAAAATGTGCAAAGGATTCACCAAAATAGACTATATTATGTCCACTAAAGTGCACATCAACAAATTTAAAACTTGAATTCATGCAAAGTATCTGCTCTGACAAGAAAAAAAATTAAACTAGTAATTAGTACAGTAATTAATAATTGAATATCTGTCACTAAATAAAATATATCTGCAAAATCTCCAAATATCTAACAAGTACAGTATACTTCTATATAACCTGTGTGCCAGAAATGTCATAAAAGAAATTATAGAATAGTTTGAATTAGATGAAAATAAAACTATAACATATCAAAATTTGTGGACACAGTTCATCAGTGCTTAGATGGAAATTTATGACATGAAATATGTTAGAAAAAAAGAAATAACTAAAATCAAAGCTCAAGGTTTCTATGATAAAAATTGAAATATTAGAGAAAATTCAACTCAAAGTAAACAAAAGGAAAGAAATAATGAAGAGAACACATAAAAAATGAAATTGAAAACAAAATAACAATAGAGAAAATCAATGAAAGCAAATCTGGTTTTTTGAAAGGATTAATAAAACTTATAAACCTCTGGTCAGACTAATCAAGATAAAAAGAGAATAAACACAAGTTACCAATATCTAGATTCGAAAACTGGACATCACTACAGATCCTACATACATTAATGGAATAAGAGAATATTATGAATTTTATTCTAATACAATTGGCAATGGATATAAGCAAATGCCTTGAAAAATACAAATTATAAAACTCACTTAAGAAATCATCTTAAAAATCATGTACAGGCCTACCTTGGAGATATTCATTCAGTTCCAGACCACCACAATAAAGCGAATATAGCAATAAAGTGAGTCACAGGAATTTTTGGTTTCCCCCTGCATATAAAAGTTATGGTCATACCATACTGTAGCCTATTAAGTGTGGAATAGCATTATATCTTAAAAAATGTACATACCTTTATTAAGAAATACTTTATTGCTAAAAAATGCTAACCATCATCTGAGTCTTCAGCAAGTCATAATCTTTTTTTTTTTTTTAATTTATTTACTATTTATTTACTATTTATTTTTGGCTGTGTTGGGTCTTCGTTTCTGTGCGAGGGCTTTCTCTAGTTGCGGCAAGCGGGGGCCACTTTTCATCACGATGCATGGGCCTCTCACTATCGCGGCCTCTCTTGTTGCGGAGCACAGGCTCCAGACGCGCAGGCTCAGTAGTTGTGGCTCACGGGCCTAGTTGCTCCACGGCATGTGGGATCTTCCCAGACCAGGGCTCGAACCCGTGTCCCCTGCATTGGCAGGCAGATTCTCAACCACTGCGCCACCAGGGAAGCCCATAATCTTTTTGCGATAATATCATGAAAGATCACTGATCACAGATCAGCAAACCAAATGTAATTACGGTGAAAAAGTTTGAAATATTCGAGAATTACCAAAATGTGGCATGCAGACACAAAGTAAGAAAATGCTATTGGAAAAATTGCACTGATAGACTTGCTCAACACAGGGTTGTCACAGACCTTCAATTTGTAAAACACAGTATCTGCGAAGCGCAGTAAAGCCAAGCAAAATAAAAGTAGGTATGCCTGTATTACTAAACTTAATTTGTGTTTAAAAGTTTTCCAGTAAAGAATACTCCAAGCAGAGATGGATTTTTTGGAAAGTTCTACAAAACACTTTAAAAAAAAAGCTAATCCAACACAAGTTCTTCCAAAAAATAAAAGATGAGGGAATACCTTTTTAGTCATTTTATCAGGTTAACATTGTCTTGATTCCAAAACCAGACAAATACATTATGATAAAGAAAGCAATAGACAAACATTCCTTGTGACTATAGATGTTAAAATCCTCAACAAAATATTAAGAAATTTTTAATAAGGTAATACATCATGGTCAGTTGAGATTTTTCCCAGTACCTGGTTCTAAATTTGAAAGCCAATTAATGTATTTCAATATATAGATATATACAAATCAAAGAAGATGTATCATATGCACATTTTAATAAATGCAGAAAAAAAGCTTTTGACAAAATTCAAACTCATTTTCAAGAGAAGGAAAATTGAACAATATAAGAACGTTTCCAGTAAAACTATAGCTAACGTCATCTTCTATAATGAATGACTGAATGCTTTTCTCCTAAGATTGCAAAAAAAAAAAAAGATATATACTTTCACTACTCCTATTGAAATTCATAGTAGAAGTCTTAGTGCAATAAAGCAAGAAAAAATAAATGCATGTAGATTTGCAAAAGAAGGAATAAAGTTGTCGCTATTTTTAAATTACCTGATTATCTGTTTAGAAAATCCCCAAAAATTACAAAAATGCTTTTATAACTAGTGAGTTTAGCATTGTTGAAAGTTATGAAGGCAGCATATAGAAATTGTGTCACTGTATAGTGAAATTTGAAAATAGATCACTGTTGTTAAGAGTGGGAATCATCAATGCAGTATTGATATAAGGTAACTTGGGTGAGATGGAAAGTTTTGTGAACATCATTGCAAACCTTAGTTAAAATCTGTGTGACTAACTTGAGAAATGAAACAAAAGATCACTTTAAGCAATACTTGAACATTTACACTGTGCCAACCACAGCACGTGTGCTATTGATGAAAATAAATAATAGTAATAGTAATAACAGTAATAATAATAAAATTCAGCCTTCAAGGAAACTTGGATAATCACTTTGTTTTTCAGATTCAAAATTCCATCACTATTTAAGGAATATATAATTTTATTTTAGGAATGCACTGTGGTAACTACATATTTTTTTAAACTACTTGATGGGCCGCCATGCTACTTTTAAAGGATAGGAACATCATGCTTTTTGTTCATAACATTTATCTTGTTTTCCTGCTATGGTGAATACCAGGCATGTGTATAAATGTCATCAGAAGTTTTATCCCTTATCTTTGAAATGGTTTTTCATTCTCTTTATTTGATATACTTAATTTCAATTTTCAGTATATTGAGCCTTACTAACACTGCCATATTTGTAGTAAATTGCCAATGAGAGCATTCATAGTTTGTTCAAATTGATTAAAAGTAAGATTTTAGTATATAATGATTATTGTTATCAGGAATTATACTATATTTTATACATGATTTTAGTTAGCCATGAAGTTCGGTAAAGGACATTAATAATTCATAGATTTTTGAAAGCTGTTTTGAAGTTCTCCAAATTATCCCAAGCCCCCTTTTTGGAGTTCCAATAGCATTTTCCTCCTTGGCAAATTAATGTATAATGTGTGCTCATATTGATGGTTGAAGAACAAAACCAAGGTAAGTGAAGTGTTTTACAGAATGAACAATATCATAAATAATTAGACTCCAATAACAACTTTTATTTCATTCATATGTATACTTTCCTTAATTAGAATAAATATATTTGTAACTTAAGATATTATATCTTTCAAAATTCTGGTAATACTGATAAGGCAACTTCAAGGATACAGAATGAAGGATTTTGCCTTTATATAAGGATTTTTCCAATTGCGTTCTCTGAGTACTATACCAAAATGTTATTGAAAGTTCTTAGTTTACAAAAATCTCACATTGAGTTGTATGTCTCTGGTGTCATAGCATTCCAGGTATCTGATTTTTAAATTTTCTTTTTATGAAACAAGTTAGTAGAGGTTCTTAAGCTGGGCATGTTAAAATACCCAAATGAAATGAGATACAGTGTGATAGCATGAAGGAGCCTGGGCTTTGGTGCTGGATGGATACATCCCTAAGCTCAGCCACTGACATGCTTCGTGATACGTTCTCAAGCCCCTTGATACGTTGTGTCTCAGTTTCCTAATAGTAAATTTTAGTTTATTGACTAGGGAAGAAAACTAGTATAGAGGAAATTGAGCATTGAATAAACTCATAGTTATTTATAAACACTGGAAAAAGCAGAAGGCAAATTTTGTAAACCTTCTATATAAGACCAATCACATCATGTGATTTTTTTTAGGATAATTAAATGTTAGAAAAAATGAGAAATATTAGTGTTGCAAGCAATGGCCATATGCTATAATTTATATAAATAAGCTGAATCTGAGAATGGTGTGTTTACTCAATACTTAAAAGTTTACAAAGTTAGTCTTCTAAGACTTACAGGTATTTAAATACTTTTGCAATTTTTTTGTATGTTTTCATCTTTGCTTTTTAATGGATTCTTATACTGCTAAAATTTTTAATTAGTACAGGTGAGATTCATTAAGCAGTTAGATGGCTTAATTACTTCTTTCCTTTTTTTCTTTGAAAAAATGTCAGAAGAACAAAGATGTACTTGAAAGGGATTTAAATTTGACGAAAAATAGGATAAATATATTTTCAAAAGCTCAATGAGGTTTCAGGGACTAGTGTATCAAAATGGCTTATGTTTAATGTTTTACATGTATATATATGTTTATAAGATATATAGGTAAATGTTTTTATATGTGTATATGTAGTTTGCTTCTATTTTAATTTGCCTTTTAATATCTCAATTATTAACTCATTTGAATATTTAATTTCAACAATTGAAAATGAGTTCTTCCTTAATCCTAAACAAAGTGAGTGTGCTCTCCATGTCTCTTAATACCACTTGAACCCTTCACCCAAAAAAGTGTCTTTTTGCCAAAGATCCATCCTCAACCTTGCTTCTCACATTTGTAATATCTCTTTATTTTCAAACCTTTGTCACACCCATGTCAGAGCTCAGAAAAATAAAAGGCCCTCCAATTAGCAGGATCCATCCATAGAAGCAAGCCATCTGCAGACCTCCTTTGAGGTCTGTCTTTGGAATCTCACCCCACCCCGAACAATGACTTCTCCCCAAAGTGACTTTTCCTTCTTTTGAATACATACAACACTTCACTCAAGGTAAAATTTCTTACTGGTTCTTAAGAGCATACAATTTATCCATATCCATACATAATAATCACCTGGTTTTACCATATATACTGCATTTTAATATTTTATTTTAAGGATCCCTTTAAAGTACACTTAATTTTTAGTTATTTACCAAATATTAATACAGATAACATTAGTCTCAACTTTAAAAGGAGAACAGTAGAAATTATGCTCTGTAAATGTAAATTTCAAAGATGGAAACCATGAAATTTTAAACAATAACATACTTTCATTTTTAAGTGTGGAGAATTATGCAGCTTTTGAACTCTTGGGGGGAAGGGACTCTCCATTCTCAAAATTGTAGATCTCCATACATAGATGGTATGACACTATAGAAACAACTTTCCTTATGTTCCCTATATGAGAATTGGAACTGCTCTGTAGATAAATTAATTTCACTTTCTTTTCTTTTCTTTAAAAACTAATAATTGCTGAAGAGAAAAACACATTCGTTGTCACCATTTAGGATGCATTGTAAAAAATGGGATATAAAATATTAATATGCTGGCCAATTTCTATATTTTGTATATTCAGATTATTTTAGATGGGGAAAATACACATTTTACAACTCTACATATTTCTGGTGATTAAGTTTTGTTTGGAAAAAAAACAAGTTTGTATATCTCCTCTTGACAATTATGCAGTTAATTGAAGTCACTTGCTACTTGTCCAAAAGAAGAAAATACAAGTGGGAGAGCCAACAAGTAAGTGATTTATCTGTTAGACATGCTCTCAGTATATGATAAATCTACCTACCATATATTTTAAATCGAATAAATTGCATATACTTGACGTTGAAATCCATTTCTGTTTGACCAACTCATTGCAAGGGGACATACACACTCTAAGTTTCATTGCAAATCAATGTGTGACATTACTAATATCCACAGTCTTTCTATGAATTGCCAGTCTTTCTACATATCCTGTATTTTCAAATGCTTCAATAAATCAGATGGTTACAAATCTGAGGAGTTAGACAATACCTGTCTCTTTATGACATAGAAATACAGGGAAATAGAAGATTCCTTCTTCTTGAAAGCATGTTATATCTTACACTTTCAGAAAAATGGTTTCAGTGAATTTTTTATACAATTTTTCTATAATTCAGAAGACATAGTTTATTGTTATTTCCAAATTATGATAATTTCTTTTGTTTGATGCTACACAGGTACTTCATTAAAATGTTTATTTATCCTCCTCTAAATTGGTAATTTGATTTTTTTTAGACAAGTGTTCTTGAAACATATTGATTTTCTTCTAAAATAAAAGTAATTATTCTTAAAAAATTTCAAATCCATGTTTAAAAAGAGGCAGCTTATGTAATAAATAGAGGAAATCATAAGATATAGATTTTAAAGTTAGAACGTCATTCATTTAATAACAAAGACATAACCTTTTAGATACTACTTGACAAAAAGGAGTGAAAGAATTACAGCATATTTAAGTATAACCCACAAATCTGTGTAACAAAACTGCTTGTTTGATTTCTCCTTATCCCTACAAGTTTTGCTGAGAGACTTAATGACTTATAGTAGACTATAGAATACTTGAGAACTTAATTAATATCCTTAATATGTTGGTTAGGGATTAGATACAATTAAATCAGTGAACTCAAATGACAACACTTGATTGGTAGTTACAAATTAGTGTGATTTAACAGTGTTTTAAGTGTTAGAAAATGTCTGAATTATGTGGCATAATTTTTGTTTCCTAGAGAAACAATAGAAAGAAGCATATCCATGGAATTTCATAAAATTGAGAACTTCAATATCCTAATACAAATATTAATATTATTTTAAAAGTTTTGAAGGGGACTTAAAACATTTCTTATGTTCTTTTATGCCAAAACTAAAATAATAGGGACATTATTTATGTAGTATGACTTGCTCCCTTCAAAGCTGATTATCCAAGCTTTTTCTTGCCCACACAAGGTAGATTATTTTCCTTCATACAATATAATATTTTTCATTTATTTTTCCATATTTTTCTTAAAGCAACATTTAATTTAATAAAAGAAATAGGCACTTTTTTGCCTTTAACTGTTCAGACTGAGAAAGCAGTAATATACACATTTACATAGGGCATTTGATTCCAAGTGCTTTAAGTGCTATGTTTATAAGTTTTTTTTTCAGGACATTTCTGTTACTTCTCATAATTTTTTTTCTTTTGGCATTCTCTATAAATTCACAATTATTTCTAAAACTTCAAATTCAAGTGCACCTTTTTTTGACCTCTCTCTACCCCTTTGCTCTCTTACCTCGATCCTCTCTTCCTTCAGGAACAATGGGTTGGTTGTGATTCGTTATGTACCTCTGGCTATTTCTTCCTTCTATGTCCTCGAACATGGCTGTGAAATGGCTTTACATGCCCTCCGCACCTGACTGGCTTCATGTCAGTCTAGTCAGACTGAGCTCAAGTGTCACCACTGTAAGAAGCCTTCCCTGATCCCAGACTTGAGTTAGATGAATCCCACCACCATAATGCACCCACTTTTGCTCCCATGGTAAGAATACTTAGTAATGTGAGCAACACATGTCTTCCACCAGACTGTGAGCTCCTTGAGGGTAAGGGCTGTGGAGTAATTATATATGTAGTCCCAAAGTTGAGACCTCATTACACTCAGTAATAATTTAAGAAATCAAATAGATAACTGGGTAGCTGCATGGCTGGATGAATTGATGAATAAATGCACAAACAACCTTGTGTTGGTTGATTATACTTCACCCATCATCTTAGTAGAGTGGTACAAAGAGCCATTTTAAGTAGTTTTGTTATTGTCATTTTCTGAAAATCTGCAGTGTATAATTTAAAGTAACTCTTTTGATTCAGCTTACATATTGTAGGGAAAAGCCACTATAGTTCATTCATATGAGAATCATCAGTTTTTCTGACATTGCACATCACTTGGATAAATCTGAACTCATTTTCAGCTGCCAGACATATTATGCTAACAGATAGTATTTACTGCCACAGATCATGATTGCTATAGAGAAAGACCAGCAGTTTTGATGAATAGAATCTGTTGGTTGAAGCTATGTGCTTAATGTTTATAGGTGTATGTTTAGGTCCAATTGGTAGGCAGAGAAGATACGTTTGTGTTTTAATATCATTACATTGAATGATTCTCAGAGTTCCACATTTGTTTGAAAATAACTAATACTTTCGAATTTCTTCCAGGCATTGTACATATTTAGAATGCTATTTTTTTTTCTTTGAGGAAAGCAGTGTGAATACATATCATCCTTCTTTCTGAAGCAAACAAACAAAAAAGCTGTCTTAGTTCACCCCATGCATGGACTTAATACAGTTTCCACCAATAAAATATATGTTGGTTATTGTTTTGCACTGTTGTAGCAGCCTCATTAGTTTTATTACACAGCTTGAAATCTTTCATGCCAAATTAAAAATGTAGGTTATTCAAAGGATTAAGGTTGTTAGTTAAGCTTGAAGAAATTTCAAGCTCACCCATATGAAGAATTTAATTTCCTTATCATTCTACTGCAAACCATTTTTCATAATGGTTATAATTATATATGCTATCCTTTTGAAAGCACTTATAGTTAAATTCATAAAAACATATACCTTGTGTGTCCACTAGATAATGGAACTTTTAAGATAGTCATTGTCTGTGACTGATAAAGTACTTGAAAGTTTCAGTGCCATGGATCAGTATTTTCCCAGAGTGTTTCACAGAGCACTAATTTACTTGGCTATTAATGTGTGATATTTAAGTAATTCAATGATCAAATACATTTTGGAAACACTGAATTAAACTATTATGTGAGTTTCATTAATGCAGATGTTCTCAAAGTCTGTTATGTACAATAACTAAGAGCATCAATGAGAGTGAAAGTATTTGACACTCCTCAGTCCCCAATTTACTTCTCAGCCCTATTCAACATCATCAGACTCCTCTTTATTTTCACAATTCAAGTTTTTATTTGATTGTGAAGAAGCAATGCATTTACAAACATCAAAATGTATAATCAAGTATAAAGTGAAAATCTTCCTTCAACCAATTCCATATCCTATCCATTCTCTCTGCCCAGATATTCAGTGTCAGTAGTGTCTAGTTTATACTTCCACAATTTCTGTATGCATAGGCTAGTATTTATATACATTGTTTGTCCTATTTTACATATATTAGCATAGCAATACACAGATTAGAATATGTAAACACCTTGCCCTTTTACTTAATAGAATATCCTGGAGATCTTTCCAAAACAATACACAAATAGCTTTCTTGTTTTTTTGTTTTGTTATGTTTTGTTTGTACAGCTGGATAAGATTCTGTTCTATAGATATAACGTAATTGATTTAATCTATTTCTAGAGTTGGATATTAAGCTGTTTCCAAAATATCACTACTACAGACAACACATTACTTTGCAGCTGTGCTGATATATCTGAGTGATGACTTCACCAAAATGAAGTCACCTAGTAAAAAAGTACTGCAGTTATAATTTTGATAGATATTGTCAAATTGCCACCCATTGGTTACATCAAACACATGACAATAGTAACACGGTCTGACCAGCAGAAGGTGGTGCCAGTTTTTTTGTTTTTATCCGATCTGTTAGGAAATACTACCTCAGTGTTATTTTAATATATATTTTTCTTAATCTGAGCATAGTTGAGTATCTTATCTTTACACTGGTTTAAGAGTCTCTTGTATTCCCTGATCTGTCTTTTTATATGCTTTGCCCATTCTTCTATTAGATTAATGTTGATCTTTTTCTTATAACTTGATGGACACATTTTTTTTTAATATCTTTATTGGAGTATAATTGCTTTACAATGGTGTGTTAGTTTCTGCTTTATAACAAAGTGAATCAGCTATACATATACATATATCCCCATATCTCCTCCCTCTTGAGTCTCCCTCCCACCCCTCTAGGTGGTCACAAAATAGGGAGATTTGTAACTCATATCATAGAGAAATATATACATATATATATAGAAAGAGAGAGAGAGTTTTAAATTTAACCAAAGTTATTTAATATATTCAGATTATTATATTTAAAAAGTAGGGTTTTCCTCTATAATTGTCTTCCAATTTTCTCATTTCTTATGGTTTATGGTAGTTTCTCTTTTAGAATTTTATGTGGTAACTAATATAATTAATACAGTTATAATTTTGGTCATAATTATTGTATAATTATTGTATAATTGCATTATAATGATAGTAACTAAATTTAATTAATTATAACTTTATTATAAGATAATTATATTACTGTTATAGTAATATATCTTATTAGTATTATATTAATATGTAATTAGTATATATAATATTATTAGTATAATTAGTATATTAGTATACTAGCTCTTCAACTTCTTTGTAGGATCATCTTTCCTTACCTAGACAGTAACTATTAGAGTTCTTCTGGGTTTGTTTTTGAGCGTCTTTCTCTCTTCAATACATATTTCTCTCCCTGGGCGTTAACAACCTTTGGATTTAAATGAGGGAGCACCAACAAGTTTATAACTTCAAGTCAGTATTCTCATGAATTTTTCAGACATGTAGAGGATGTTTCAGTATAACCAAAACTGATCTCAAAATTTCCATGCATAAGTATGGTGGGCAGACTCTAGGGTGGCCCCCTGATCTCTGCTTTCTTGTTTTCATGCCCTTTTGTGATTTTCTCCCCTTTGGTGTGTTTGAGACTTTGTTCTAACCAACGGAATGCAAGAAAAATGACAGAATGTATATGATCATGTATGTGTGTTTAGGTTATATAAGATGCAGCATCCGTTTTGTGAGGAAACTGTCTTTCCTTGCTGCCTTTCAGGAAGCAAGCAGCAATTTTGGAAAGGGCCACATGGTAAGGAACTGAGCTTGACCTTCAACTAACAGTCAATAAGAAACCGTGGCCCTCAGTCTTACAAATCAACAGAAGCAATGCTTGCCAACAGCCACCGAGCTTGGAAACAGGTGGTTTCACAGTTGAGCCTTGAATAATGCTGCAGCCGCAGCTAACGCTTTGACTGGAACTTTGTGAGACCTTAAAATAGAAGACCCAGCTACACTGTTACCAGATTATTGACACACAAAACTAATAATAAAAAATGTGAGATGAGAAATGTGTCTTGTTTTAAGGTACAAAGTTTATATGATAGATAAATTATGCAATAGGTGCAGCAATAGATGACCATTATGTCACGTATTTGTCCAGATCTCCTATTCCAATGAACATGCCCTTTCCTAACAATTATGCAAACCAGAGACCTAACGCTCATCCTTGTGATTCTCTTCTTGCCTCTCTCTGTATTTAATCTGTCCTCTAAGTATCTCATATATGTATTTCATCTCTATCACTAATAGCCTGGGTCAACCTCAGAACATTTGTGATCTTGATCTCAATCTTCAAACTGGTCTATTCAAGACAGCTCTAGCTCCAATCTTGTATTTTCACCCAGGATATTCTTGACACAAGTATGGTCATTTCATGCCTCTTTCAAATATTTGTTGAATAGCTCTCTTTCTTTACTAAGAGCAAAACCTTTAATTGCTTAAAGGCTTTGTAAAAGCCTGATCTTCATCACTCCTACAGTCTGGGGTGCTTTCTTTCCCTCTGCCATCTGGTTCTGCTTTAAGTTTGCCTTACAGTGTCATTCTGCCTTCTGCCACTGTGCATTTGCTCATACTTTCCATTCACTAGATATATCTTCCCTCCTGCTTTTCCTACTTAAATACTATGCAAACATTTAATCTCATTTAAATTGTCACTTCCTCACGAAAGCCTTGGTTGAATGCCCAGTCTAATAGGAACCTCAGAATATCAAGTACATTTTGTCTGTATGATATTTTACGACTGCTATTTTAAACACCTACTTGCATGATTATTAATGCTGTCTCCTTGATAAAACATATTAACTGACTCCTCAAGGCAGTCTTAGTTCACACTATAAAACTATTATATAAATGTACATTGAATAAATGAAGTGTGCAAATTCCCAAATGAATTTAATCATGAAACATTCATTTTCAAATGAAATAGCTTGCAAGACCAGAGTTCTGACAAATCTATTTTGAGAAATATTGCATAGAGTAATAAAGCTGAAAGGAAACTTTGAAGCTGAGTTCAATCCCTTCATTGAGCAGAAAATAGACCCTGATACTCAGAGAAGTGAAGTATCTTGGCCTAATTCATGAAGACATAGATATTGACCTGTTCTAGGCTGAAACTAGAATAGGGATCTGTTGGCTCTTAATCTAGCTTTATTTCCGTGATGTTATGGAATTAAAAATAAACTTCTGTAACTTTTTGTCTGTGTTTTTTAAGTGTTAGGCTTTTTCACACATAATGTAACTGTCTGTTTTATGAATTAAGGAGAAAGTAGGTGAAGCCTCTGTGATCATAATTTTTTTTTTTTAAATTTAAGATAGTTGAAGAGGTAGATAACATTACAAAAATATTTATTATATGAAAGAATCTTCATTTAGATGCACATGCAGAATGAAAAGCAAATTATTTTTACGGACATAAGAGGAACTTTTTTCCCCATGGAAGCCTGCCTTTCTATCTTAATCATCACTGCTACTTTGTACAAAGAGTAGAAAATGAATTCATTTTTCCTGTTTTTACCTTGCAGAGTGATGGATGAGTCATGGTTACTGGAGACTCCCATGAAATCTGTAGAAGCAAAGTCAAAAAACACTCTTAACAAATCCCCGTGCAGCGCAGGAGATATTTTGTAGCATGTAGTTGGAAGAAATTTCAGGTTTCTAAGTTATTTACATTATTAATTTGTGTTTCCTAAAGCCAGACTTGTTTAATTAAATATAGAACTTATCTTTAATCTTATGGAAAATTGTTGAGTAGCTGTGTGAAAATCACTGGCCCTAACGACAGCTCAGGATCATTAGATAATTGTGTTATCCATTGTTTCCACTTGGCTGTGCTGACATGTTCCGAGTTCTGGAAACCAACTGGGCATGTTTTCATCAGTCTCATTTGACTTATGCAAAGTTCATTATGGATATAGGAGCAGATGGGCTGCCTGTAACATCCAGAGATATCTGACATTCTGGCTATCTCTAATTTCATTATGTGTAATTGTTTTAGTTGAAAGGAGGAGAAATCATACACACAAATATAGACATATTTATAAATATATAATACATTTACACATACATATTTATATACATCACATATAAATGATAATATGCAGTAGTCACCACTTTCTCCTGAGTTTTTGGTAAAATATTTATTTTACTCATGAATATTACAATTACTTCAGGTTTAAGTATTTTAAGTAAAATGCCTGCAAGAACCTCATTGCTATATCCCAAAGAATATGAATGGTAGACACAGGCTGTAGTAAGTGGGGATGTGTGGTCAATATTCATTGAGAATATTTGGAATATAATGGTTACCTTGAAACTGGGCCTTGAAAGTGAGTTATGTATAATAAGACAATCAAAGACATCATTACTGGCATCAAATAATGGATACTTTTTTTGAAATTATGAAATTTATGGTGAAATGGGAATCATTGAATAATATGCTGCATTACTAAAAATCTTTCACGTGGGACTTCCCTGGTGGTCCAGTGGTTGGGACTCCACACTCCCAATGCAGCGGGCCCAGGTTCGATCCCTGGTCAAGGAACTAGATCCCGCATGCTACAACTAAGAGCCCACATGCCGCAACTAAAAGATCCCACATGCTGGAATTAAGACCTGGTGCAGCCAAATAAATAAATAAATAAATATTTTTAAAAATCTTGCATGTGAATGCCAGAATTTTTTGGAGGAAGCAGGTATCTTTGTTTTCTGTCCTCTTTGGCCAGTGAGGTTTCTCTCAGAAAAGTATAAAATATTTTTTATTCACTATTGCATTGTATTAGGGTATTTTAAAGTTTTGCCCAGTTTGTATGGTCATGATCGTATGAGCGGTAATCCTATAGCCTTTATTTAAATTTTTTCTGAATATTTTTGTGTGATTGAAGGAGTAACTTACATTGAAATTGCTTAATTACAAAACGCTTCAAAGCATTGCTGCCTACCTATGAATTTCAATAAGGTTTCTCCCAGTTGTAAAAAGAAACCATTGGTTTAGCCCACATGGTTTCACTGGTAAATTCTCCCAAGTATTTAAGGAAGATATTATATCAATTCTTTACAGTTTCTTCCAGAAAGCAGAAGTGGTGGGAATACTTCCTAACATATTCTATGAAACCAACATTACCCTAATACCAAAACCAGACTAAGACATTAAAAGAAAGAAAACTACAGACCAACATTTCTCGTGAACGTAGATACAAAAGTTCTCAAAAAATATTAGCAAATCAAACCCAACAATGTATAAATGAACTATACACCATGACCACAGGGCATTTATTACAGATATACAAGGCTGGTATAGCATTCAAAAATCAATTAAGGTAATCCATCACATCAATAGGCTAAAGACGAAAAAAATCACATAATCAAATCAATAGGCAGAAAAGGTATTTGATAAAATCACACATCCATTCATGACAAAATCAGCAAACTAGGAATAGAAAGGAACTTCCTCAGCTTGGTAAAGAAATCTACAAAAAATCTAGTTAACCTCATACTAAATAGTGTGAAACCAGATTGTTTTCTGCCAAGATCAGGAACCAGCAAATAAGTTCCTTCTCATCACTCCTTTTTAGCATCTTACTGCAAGTCCTAGCTAATGCAACAAGGCAAGCAAAGGAAGTAAGAAGTATACAGACTGGAAAAGAAAACAATAGAACTCTTTTTATTTGCAGTTGAAATGATTGTCTAAATACAAAGTCCTGAAGAGTCAACAAAAAAAATTCTGTGACTAAAACGTGATTATAGCAGAGTAGCAGGATACAAGGTTAATATACAAAAGTCAATTGTTTTCCTATATATCAACAGTAAAAATTGGAGTTTGAAATTAAAAGCACAACACCACATACATTAACACTAAAAATGACTTACATATATTCTAACAAAATATGCGTAAGATCTATATGAAGAAAACAACAAAATTCTGATGAAAGAAATCAAAGAACTAAATAAGTAGAGAGATGTTCGATGTTCATGGATAGTGAGACAATATTGACAAGATGTTCAGTTTTCTATAGATTCAATTTAATTCAGTTGATCTACATAGATTCATGCAGTTCTAATGAAAATCTTATTTTGTGGATATCAGCAACTGATGGTAAAGTTTATATGGAGAGTTAAAAGACCCAGAATAGCCAGCACAATATTAAAGGAGAAGAAAGAAGTTGGAGTAGTGACACTACCTGACTTCAAGTCTTACTATAAAAACTACAGTAATTAAGACAGTGTGGTATTGGCAAAAGAACAGACAAATCAGTTGAACAGAAGATAGAGTCCAAAAACATACCCACACAATTATAGTTAACTGATCTTTGAGAAAGGGGTAAAGGCAGTACAATGTAAGAAAGGCAGTCCTTTCAACAGATGGTTCTGGAACAACTAGATATCCACATGCAATAAAATGAATCTAGACACAGATCTTACACCCTTCACAAAAATTAACTCAAAATGGACTATATACCTAAATGTAAAATGCAAAACTATAAAACTCCTAAAAGGTAACATAAGAGGATCTAGATGACACTGGATTTGGCAAGAACGTTTTAGATTCAACACTGAGGGCATGATCCATGAAAGAAAGAATTGATCCATGAAAGAAAGAATTGATAAACTGGGCTTCAGTAAAATTAAAAAACTTCTCTGTGAAGACACTGTCAAGAGAATGAGAAGACAAACCAGGCTGGGAGAAAATATTTGTACTGATAATTGACTGTTAACCAAAAGAACACCTAAAACTCAACAGTAAAACAACAACCCAATTTCAAAATAGTTAAAAGATATAAACAGACACCTCACCAAATAAGGTATACAAGTGACAATTAAGCATATGAAAAGATGATCAGCATCATACTTCATTAGGGAAATGCAAATTAAAACAACAAAATAGCACTACTCACCTATTGGAGTGGCTAAAATTTAAAACACTGCCAGTACCAAATCCTGACAAATATGTACAGCAACAGAAACTCTCATTCATTGCTGGTTGGAGTGCAAAATGGTACAGCCACTTTAGAATAGAGTTTGGCAGCTTCTTTTAAAACTAAACACACTCTTCCCCTATGATCCAACAATTGTGCTCCTTGATACTTACCCAAACAACTTGAAAATTTATGTCCACACAAAAACCTCCATGTTAATGTTTATAGCCAGTTTATTCACAGTTGCCAAAACTTGGAAGCAACCATTTCTCTAAAAAGAAATGAGCTCTGAAGCCACAAAAGGACATGGGGGGAAACTTAAATGCATATTACCAAGTGAAAGAAACCAATCTTAAAAACTATATACTGTATGATTCCAACTATATGATATTCTGGAAAAGGCAAAACTATGGAGGCCATAAAACGATCCGTGATTGCAAGCAGCTTGGAAGGAGGGTGGGATGAATAGGTAGATCATAGGGGAATTTTAAAGCAGTGAAAATATTCCGCATGACACTATGATGATAGATACATGTCACTGTATGTTTGTCAAACCCATAGAATGTCCAATACACACAATGAATGTAAACTATGGATTTTGATTGATAATGATGTGTCAATGTTGTTTCATCCATTGTACCACAATGGTGCAGGAAGCTGGTGGTTGGGGGAGGCTATGGGGGTTGGGTGACAGGGAAAGATGTAGATGAGGACTCTACATTCTGCTCAATTTTGCTGTGAACCTAAAACTGCTCTAAAAAAAATTGTCTTAATATTTTTTTCAAAAATCAAGTAGTTTGGTCTTTTTCTGTGCTAAAGTAGAAGACAGACTGAAATATTTTAAGAATCACAAAACTTCACGTGCATTGAACTTTTTTTTTTTTTTTTGGCAGCGCCACGCAGCATGCAGAATTTTAGTTCCCTGACCAGGGATGGAACCCACGATTCTTGCAGTGGAGGTGCGAAGTCTTAACCATTGGACTGCCAGGGAAGTCCTGAACCTTTTTTATACACTATATAAAATTGTGCTTTTGGTAATCTAACCACAGCGTATTGGTGTTTCCTTCATATGAGTTGGTTCTGCCTTGTTGATCTTTGTTCATGAACCTTCATTTGCTAATATTCATTTCACCTCTTATACTATATCCAATGTCTCTGTGAAAATGTAATGTTTATTTGGAACCTAAAATAATTCTATAATTCATTATAGAATAATGAGATAGTGGCATGTATAATTATTGACACAGTGGTGTATCTTTTCTGCTCCTGGGCTAGTTTTTGTTAAGCCTACTCCAGTGTCCAAAAGTTTAGAAGTTTTTGAGAAAACCATGACACATCTCCTTTTCATGACTGATATTCAGCTTTTATAACTTTTCTCTCTAAGTTTCTAAAAGTGGACAGTTGAATAAATGCCTAGTATATTATTGTACATTTTGACCAAAGCATTTGAAATTATTTCCTTCTTGAACACATTTTGAGACCTTTGCTTTATGAATAGAATGGCAATGATTTTAGAGTTTATGGCCTTCATTTTAAACAATCTGCATAGATGAATATATCTAAAATATTCTCTTTATAGAGCTGGGAATTATGAAGTAGGGCTGATTGATGAGGATGACCTTTTCATTTCAGATCTTTGTGTAAATTGTCACTTCTTTATAATAACTGAGCCTGCAGAACAAAAATGAGTCAGTCTGATGTTTATTTCATGAAACATGATTATAGAAAATGCACCTGCCATGCTACAGGCATGACTTTTTAAGGAAATTTGCTTGTTTTCACATCTAATATAAATTATGCAAGGCATTCTTGGAGCACGGTTTTGTTGCAGTAGCCAGTTTGATTTTAGCACTCATTGGCCATCTAAAGTACAATATGCAATCTAAGGATGATTAATGATTTAATAGATAATACATATGTAATAAGAGATATCATGAATAAGTTATATTCCCCAAAGTGTAAATACAGTTCACAGAAAATGAGGGCATTTGAAAGAATATACACCTTATGGAGAGACGATAGCCTGTAAAGCCTATGAGCATGGACTAGAGCCAAACTATTTGAACTAGAATCAGATTTCTGTCATTTACTAGCTCTGTGACCTTGGGAATTCACTTAACTTCTCTGTGCCTCAGTTTCTTCATTTGTAAAACAAAGATAATGTTGTATTTCATCTACTTTAAAAGTTAATTATGGGGAAATTCCCTGGCGGTCCAGTGGTTAAGACTCTGCACTTCCAGTGCAGGGGGCACGGGTTCAATCCCTGGGCGGGGAACTGGGATCCCACATGCTGCACAACGCGGCCAAAAAAAAGGTAATTATGGGGATTAAATAAGCTAATACCTGCCTGGTATATAGCAAGCTATCATGATGATGATGACGATGATAATGATGGTGATGATGATGATGGTTGTTACTTAGGTCAGTTCACTGAGGTATAAGGCACTTTATTCATCACTTAGAGTTAGATATGGAGCAGTTGCTTTGAGACACAGTTGGTCTATTTAGAAACAGAGTAAAACTTGATTAATTTGGGCAAGCGGGGAAGGTCTGAATCAATGTGTCTGATAAAGTACTGTTTTATTTCTTTCAATTATCCATTGTTTAAGTATCAGCTTTAATTCACACAAGGCACAAAAACATAAAACATTTTCATTCCTTCCTTCATTCAAATGTATTTAAAGGAAGCAGTGATGTAGAGTGAATAATAATCAAACAGACCCGGTGTGTTATTTCTACTCCACTATTTTGACAAGTTTTTTAAATTTTTCTGAACCTATATCCACATATAGAAGTTGCGATTTATAAGTTATTATAGGAAATAAATGAGATAGCCTGTGTACAACACTTAAACTTGTACCGGTTCCTTTTGAAGATGTTCTAAGGAAATGAGCTTTAGTAAAAAATACAAAATAAAGATTTAAATTAGCATGAGAATTTCGGGGAGGTTGAAAGTTTATTTTCTTAAGGATATTAACATAGAAATTAGAACTGTCCCTGTTACATAGTGATAAGTTCTTAGTATCTTTATCTACTGATCTTATCCTGAAAGCAAACACAAGTTTTCTGGATCAGAGGCAGACCAATTATTTACTTACAGAATATGTTAGCATTGGTTCCCCATGCCCCATTTCTCCATCAAGTGACATGATCAGGGTAGATGTCATCAATATACTACAGGAGAGAAACACTGAAATTGTGACTTTCAGAGCTTTCCTAGGAATGGCTGAACAGCTATATTCCTTTCCTCCTGAGAGAGGGACAGAAATCTTTGCTCTCTAATGTAATCACACTACTTCTGGGAAGAGAAAAGGAAGATCTTTAAATTGTTACAACACCTTGTAATGTAAATAAATGGCCCTGTTTTGTGGGGGTTTTTTAATTCCCCTTTGAAAAATGAACAAATGGCTTCAGGGAAATAAACCTGTCAGTCTGTCTGGGTGCTTCACTATCTTTCACTTCTAATGCTTGTTTGCCATCTACTCATCCTTTAACCCACGTTGCCAGAAATCTTTGCTCAAAAAGCCTTGACTATACAGTAACATGAAAATATCCACATCAGCTCTGTAATGGCTGACTGATTGGAAAAACTAAGTCTGGGACAGATACTCCCAATGTTGCACAATAAATGAAGAACATATGTATACACACACACACACACACACACACACACACACACACACACACACATATAGATAAGGCTTTTCCCAATCTGGGCTAAAATTTATACACTTTAGAATATGTAAGTTATATCCTAAAAAGAAATATTCCTTTGACTGTAATTGAATTTTGGCATTATTAGATACATTTTAGAATTACAACTTTAGTAATATTCATTACAAAAAGGTGTTGGGAGTGCATTTACTTTAGAGATCAAATTAGAAAGAATTGACATCTGTGCAATGTTAAGTCTTCTAATTCCAAAATAAGGTGTATCTTTCCTTTTATTAAAGTGTTTTTCATTTTTCTCAAAGATTTTTTATACTTATATACATAGAGTTTTTAAATACTGTTTTAGATTTATGTTTCATAATTTTTCTTTCTGATCCTATTGCAAATTTTTTTTTCTGTTTGCCACTGAGGATTCTTTCTCATTTCTCTTATAATTCACTGGAACTTGTTTAGTTCTTGATAAATAATAAAGTTTTCAATTCAAGTTTATGGTATTTGAAGCAAAGGTAATACTACAGGTCAGCTCCTATCTCTGAATTTTCAATAATTCTGAATTAATACATTCACCTCTAACATGTTTCTATACTGTACATTTAAACAAAATCTGTGAGACTCAAATATTTTGATTTTCTTAAAATAATAGCAACCATTTATAATCATAGCAAACATTTATTTCATAATTGCAATATGCCAAGCAATTTACATATGTAACCGTAGTTAATTTTTACACAAACCTAAGCTTTAAGTTCCATAATTATACCTGTTTTTATAGGTGAGGAAACAAAAACATAGACGTTAATATCCCTGTGATACCAACTGTGATACCACAGTTGGAGGCAGAGTCAAGTCAGTGACTCAGGTCTTTTTGACTCCAATGAGAAAGATTTTAAATATGATTTAACTTCCCCTTTATTAATTATAAGATCCATCCAGTATGATTATTGATTAAAACATACCCATGCTTCCTTATCACATGATTTAATACGACAAAGAATATTTATAACCCTTCTTTTGTATGGGGTTTAATTATTTGAATCAATTGTTGATTAAGCTTAAATGCTGATCAAGAGCACATTTCATCATATTGAAAAATAATTCCACCTCATTATTAGCTCAATTCTTACTGATATTTGCCAAATAGTGTTACAGACTGTATTATCTGTTTAATGTGGATACAAAATATGTATAGGTCCAAATATGCTCTGATGGGCAATTTTTTAGTGAAAAACACAGTGCTTTTGCAAGTAGACAATAAATTTAGTCTGTGTTTTTAAAAAATGAAAAAAATATTTTCTATACTAGGTTAAAATTTATATTGAAGTTTAAAAGTATAAAATGGCCATCAAAATATAGTGGAATATATGTATAATAATTGCTGCTATTATAAGCATAGCAATCATTTGACTTTCTTGACATCATTTTGCAAATAAGTTGATTAATTGAACAGAAATTTTAAAATAAATTCATTAAGTCATCTTTAGTTTAATACTCACAGAAGAGGATCATGGGTCTCCCAGCAGGTAAAACATTGTCAAATGCCTTATTTTAAAAATGTCAATGAGCCAGCTGATTTTTACTAAAACATAAACCATGTAACCAAAATGAAGTTCATGATTCTGCACAGTGAGGAAAAGGAAATTACTTAGATAAGACTGTATCACTGTGTGGGTAATGGTGGCAACCACTTCAGTTTGGAATGAAAGATTTTATAGTAGTAAAACTAATTTAATGGGCCAGTTCACTGTGTGTCAATTATACTGTTAAAATTTACTATTGAAATACTGTAGGGAATTACCATCCATTCAGTTTATTTGCAGCCTCTGTCCTGTATGTCAATAGAACGTTTTTTCTCAGAAAGCTGAAATAGCAACAGGACAGTAAATCTGAAAACAACAAAAGCAATTGTGCTTTTTAAAGAAATGGAAAACATGTACATATACATACACACACGACATATATAACGCAAACTCATAGGTTTTGAGCTTTTTTTGTTTTAGAACTTCACACCATAAATAACATATTTCAAGCAGATTAAAAATAGAGATTATTTTGTTATTTAACCCACTCAGGGTATACTGAATTTAAACAGTAATATTGTATAAACAAATATCTTGCTAGTGTCATAGAATTAATTATACGCACACTATCCAATTTAATGAATCTCACCTATATATGGATTCTACCCAAAGGAAATTGATTAAATTAATTCTTATCGTTTTACCTAGGAAGCATTGATCTCTTTTATCTAACAGAACTTTCATCAATGCTCTTAAACTTAAAATTTTTTTCTTTCCCCAAACTCTTTTAAAAAGATGAGTTGAGAGTTATATTAGCCAAGTGGCAGAAGAAGAGGTACCTGACTTTTCCTCCTACAAAGGAAGTACTAAATACACAGTTACACATGGACTATTCCCTCCAAGAAAAATCTATAAATTAGTTGAGAGCCTCCTATATAACAGGTGACTGAGAAAATATCTATACTGAAACAGGTAGGAAAAGCTGAGACACACTCCAGCCCCCATCCCCAGCACAGCACTTTACAATTGGGAGGGAATCCCCAACACCCAGCTCCCCCTGAGGAACAAAGGGATTGGACCACAGATCTAGCATCCCAACTTTTATGGCTGCCACCCAAGGGACTGGCTCCCAAATCACTTAACTCTGAGAGCCCATAGGGCTCTGCATTCACAAGTCTCCTGGGACCCCAGAAAACAGAGGCAGTTTTACACAGCTATCTTCCCTGGCTCAGTGCAGAGGGAGTAGGCAAAAATTTCCAGCTCCCAAGGGAGTTATTGAGCACAGCATCAAGTTAAATATGTAAGTACAGAGTATATACATAAGTATAGATTAATGGTATTACTGACCCATTCCATTAAATTATATAGGTAAAACTGAAGAGTAAAATAAAATGCTCACATGAGTGTAATTTTATACTCAACAATAGGTTTCTTTAAAAAATTTAAAATCGAAAACTAATATCTACAATTTAGTGAACTTTTGGGTCATGTTTGGCATTTCTATACGTAGTTCTTACATTTTTTCCCAAATTTTTAGATTTTTCCTTAATTCCATGTTCAGTGAATTAGAACTGTTTCACGTTATTGGTATTATTAGAGAACTCTTATGTTTTGATTTTTATTACATTGCATATGATTAGCTTTATTCATACTGATCAGGATTACTTTATTCAGAATTGCAAAAGTTTTCCAGGCTGCAAAAGTTTTCCTTTGAATTATTCATATTGTGATAACTAAGAAGGCAAAACATACAGAAAAATAATAGTAACTGTTTAGTGCATGAGACAGAATACATTATTGTGAGGATGTTAGCTTAGTTTGTTTAAATACAAGCAGTATTCCTTATAAGTGATTATTATCTATTTTCTACATCAGAACCAAATGAATTTCAAATGTGTAACCTTTAGCATCTAGAATATTGCTTCCTATGTGCTACATGTTCTTGAAAGAAATAAATTTACCTTTCTGGCTATCTTAATTTGGATTATCCTTATAATTAGTAAGATTTTATTGCATATAAAGATCTAATGTGAGAGGTTTGGAATACGTTATCAGATACTTTCATGTATTCAAAAGTAAATTCTTTAAACCAGACTTTATAAATGATTACCAGGTGCAGATGTTGACACACCCCTGGTCTATTGTCCAGTCTTCAGTCTTGCATTAACTAGTAGGCACAGTAATGGCCACTACTATGGCTGCCCACTAACCCTTACTGAGTTTATAGTTTATGATGTTACATGATTTAAGTTCTGTCTATAAAATTTTGTATCCAACTTTGCAAATGCTTAGTTTGGCCTATGTCTATGGATATGTTTAATACAACGTTGTACCTGATCTGCCAAAGATTTTTTCCGTCATTAATTGTGAGAGTTAAGGTACTATACAAAAGGAGATAGCTCTACCATTTTGTCTTGGAAAGGGCCAGAGATATGAGTGGGTATTAAATCAGGCATTTCAACAACCCAGAAATGTGTTTAAAATATCCCCAGATTCAAAAGGGTTGCTCTGCATATTTTACCTACCCATTCTATGAGGTGGTAAACACAATATAAGGAATTCAAAAAAGAAAGAAAGCAGGTGCAAACAAACAAACAAAAAGATCTAATATACTGGACTCAACATTTATGTTTTATATAATTCAAACTCTATATAATGTAGAATCTATGCATACATATATAAATATGAAAATAATAATATCCCATAGAAATCATGGGAAGAATAAAAAAAGAATCACTTAATTTTCACAAGACAAAAGGAACGTAGAACTTTTGGTAATAAATATACCCTAAAAATCCATTTTACTTTAATTACATATTACATACATATCACATACTTATACATCACAAGTGTGTTTTGATAGCCTATAGGAGGAATCTAATATATGCATTGAATATCTTGCTGGTTTCTCATTCAATAAAATACATTCACCAGTTTTAATTATGATGTTTGTAACTTGATTTTTAATACAGATTTTTGAAAACTGCAAAGGTAGGTTAATATGCCTTGCTACATGGTTTTTCTATTTAGTACCATTTTTCCTTTTGATTATTAGCTTGCCATGTCTATATGATGATATAATTCAGTAGTTTATTTCCCTGATTACCCATTTAGATTGCCTAGGGAATTTTTAAATATACCAGTGTCTGCTTTCCAAATATCCTAATTAAATTGATATGGGCATGAACTAGGCATGGCTATTTTAAAAATAACTCCTAAATTGATGCTAATATGCATGCAAAATTGATAACTCTTGGATCTGGGATAAATTGAATGTTCTCATCCTACACAAAAAAAGTTATTCATTTCTCAAAACCCTTACCACAAAACAAACAATTAAAATGAAGAGAAGAGGAGAGATATGTAAGATGGCGGAAGAGTAAGACGCGGAAATCACCTTGCTTCCCACAGATACAGTAGAAATACGTCTACACGTGGAACTGCTCCTACAGAACACCCACTGAATGCTGGCAGAAAACGTCAGACCTCCCAAAAGGCAAGAAACTCCCCCCGTACTTGGGTAGGGCAAAAGAAAAAAGAAATAACAGGGACAAAAGAATAGGGACGGCACCTGCACCAGTGGGAGGGAGCTGGGAAGGAGGAAAGATTTCCATGCACTAGGAAGCCCCTTCTCAGGCGGAGACTGCAGGTGGCGGAGGGGGAAGCTTCGGAGCCACGGAGGAGAGCGCAGCCACAGGGGTGCGGAGGGCAAAGCGGAGAGATTCCCGCACGGAGGATCAGTGCCGACTAGCACTCACCAGCCCGAGAGGCTTGTCTGCTCACCTGCCGGGGCGGGCGGGGCTGGGAGCTGAGGCTCGGGCTTTGGTCTGATCGCAGGGAGTGGACTGGGGTTGGCGGCGTGAACACAGTCTGAAGGGGTTAGTGCACCACAGCTAGCCGGGAGGGAGTCCGGGAAAAAGTCTGCAGCTGCCGAAGAGGCAAGAGACTTTCTTCCCTCTTTGTTTCCTGGTGCGCGAGGAGAGGGGATTCAGAGCGCCGCCTAAACGAACTTTAGAGACGGGCGCGAGCCGCGGTTATCAGCGCGGATCCCACAGCAACAGGGGCGCAGAGGAAAAAACGGAGAGATTCCCGCACAGAGGCTCGGCGCCGAGCAGCGCTCACCAGCCCGAGAGGCTTGTCTGCTCACCCGCCGGGGCGGGCGGGGCTGGGAGCTGAGGCTCGGGCTGCGGTCGGATCTCAGGGAGAGGACTAGGGTTGGCGGCGTGAACACAGCCTGAAGGGGTTAGCGCACCACAGCTGGTTGGGAGGGAGACCGGGAAAAAGTCTGCAGCTGCCGAAGAGGCAAGAGACTTTTTCTTGCCTCTTTGTTTCGCTGAGCGCAAGGAGAGGGGATTCAGAGCGCCACCTAAACGAGCTCCAGAGACTGGCGCGAGCCGCGGCGATCAGCGCGGACCCCAGAGACGGGCGTGAGACGCTGGAGCTGCTGCTGCCGCCTCCAAAAATCCTGTGTGCGAGCACAGGTCACTCTCCACACCGCCCCTCCCAGGAACCTGTGCAGCCCACCACTGCCAGGGTCCCGTGATCCAGGGACAACTTCCCCGGGAGAACGCACTGCGCACCTCAGGCTGGTGCAACGTCACGCAGGCCCCTGCCGCCGCAGGCTCGCCCCGCCTTCTCCCTACTGCTCCTTCCCCGCGGCCTGAGTGAGCCAGAGCCCCCGAAGCAGCTGCTCCTTTAACCCCGTCCTGTCTGGGCGGGGAACAGACGCCCTCAGACGACCTACACGCAGAGGCGGGTCCAAATCCAAAGCTGATCCCCAGGAGCTGTGCGAACAGAGAAGAGAAGGGGAAATCTCTCCCAGCAGCCTCAGAAGCAGCGGATTAAAACTCCACAAACAACTTGATGTGCCTGCATCTGTTGAATACCTGAATAGACAACGAATCATCGCAAATTCAGGAGGTGGACTTTGGGAGCAGGATATATTAATTTTTCCCCTTTTCCTTTTTTTGTGAGTGTATGTGTATATGCTTCTGGGTGAGATTTTGTCTGTATAGCTTTGCTTTATAATAGCTTTATTTTACTTCACTATATTATAGCCTCTTTCTTTCTTTCTTTCTATTTTTTCTCCCTTCTACTCTGAGCCGTGTGGACGAAAGGCTCTTGGTGCTCCAGCCAGGCATCAGGGCCGTACCTCTGAGGTGGGAGAGCCAACTTCAGGACACTGGTCCACAAGAGACCTCCCAGCTCCATGTAATACCAAACGGCAAAAATCTCTCAGAGATCTCCATCCCAACATCAAGACCCAGCATCACTCAATGACCAGCAAGCTACAGTGCTGAACACCCTATGCCAAACAACTAGCAAGACAGGAACACAGCCCCATCCATTAGCAGAGAGGCTGCCTAAAATCATAATAAGGCCACAGACACCCCAAAATACACCACCAGACGTGGACGTGCCCACCAGAAAGACAAGATCCAGCCTCATCCACCAGAGCTCAGGCACTAGTTCCCTCCACTAGGAAGCCTACACAACCCACTGAACCAACCTTAGCCACTGGGGACAGATACCAAAAACAACGGGAACTACGAACGTGCAGCCTGTGAAAAGGAGACCCCAAACACAGTAAGATAAGCAAAATGAGACGACAGAAAAACACACAGCAGATGAAGGAGCAGGGTCAAAACACACCAGACTTAACAAATGAAGAGGCAATAGGTAGTCTACCTGAAAAAGAATTCAGAATAATGATAGTAAGGATGATCCAAAATCTTGGAAACAGAATAGACAAAATGCAAGAAACATTTAACAAGGACGTAGAAGAACTAAAGAGGAACCAAGCAATGATGAAAAACACAATAAATGAAATTAAAAATACTCTAGATGGGATCAATAGCAGAATAACTGAGGCAGAAGAAAGGATAAGTGACCTGGAAGATAAAATGGTGGAAATAACTACTGCAGAGCAGGATAAAGAAAAAAGAATGAAAAGAACTGAGGACAGTCTCAGAGACCTCTGGGACAACATTAAACGCAACAACATTCGAATTATAGGGGTCCCAGAAGAAGAAGAGAAAAAGAAAGGGACTGAGAAAATATTTGAAGAGATTATAGTTGAAAACTTCCCTAATATGGGAAAGGAAATAGTTAATCAAGTCCTGGAAGCACAGAGAGTCCCACACAGGATAAACCCAAGGAGAAACACGCCAAGACACATATTAATCAAACTGTCAAAAATTAAATATAAGGAAAACATATTAAAGGCAGCAAGGGAAAAACAACAAATAACACACAAGGGAATCCCCATAAGGTTAACATCTGATCTTTCAGCAGAAACTCTGCAAGCCAGAAGGGAGTGGCAGGATATACGTAAAGTGATGAAGGAGAAAAACCTACAACCAAGATTACTCTACCCAGCAAGGATCTCATTCAGATGTGATGGAGAAATTAAAACCTTTACAGACAAGCAAAAGCTGAGAGAGTTCAACACCACCAAACCAGCGTTACAACAAATGCTAACGGAACTTCTCTAGGCAAGAAACACAAGAGAAGGAAAACACCTACAATAACAAACCCAAAACATTTAAGAAAATGTGAATAGGAACATACATATCGACAATTACCTTGAATGTAAATGGATTAAATGCTCCCACCAAAAGACACAGGCTGGCTGAATGGATACAAAAACAAGACCCATATATATGCTGTCTACAAGAGACCCACTTCAGACCTAGAGACACATACAGACTGAAAGTGAGGGGATGGAGAAAGATATTCCATGCAAATGGAAATCAAAAGAAAGCTGGAGTAGCAATTCTCATATCAGACAAAATAGACTTTAAAATAAAGACTATTACAGGAGACAAAGAAGGACACTATATAATGATCAAGGGATCGATCCAAGAGGAAGGTATAACAATTGTAAATATTTATGCACCCAACATAGGAGCACCTCAATACATAAGGCAAATACTAACAGCCATAAAAGGGGAAATCGACAGCAACACAATCATAGTAGGGGACTTTAACACCCCACTTTCACCAATGGACAGATCATCCAAAATGAAAATAAATAAGGAAACACAAGCTTTAAATGATACATTAAACAAGATGGACTTAATTGATATTTATAGGACATTCCACCCAAAAACAACAGAATACACATTTTTCTCAAGTGCTCATGGAACATTCTCCAGGATAGATCATATCTTGGGTCACAAATCAAGCCTTGGTAAATTTAAGAAAATTGAAATCGTATCAAGTATCTTTTCCGACCACAACGCTATGAGACTAGATATCAATTACAGGAAAAGATCTGTAAAAAATACAAACACATGGAGGCTACACAATACACTGCTTAATAACGAAGTGATCACTGAAGAAATCAAAGTGGAAATCAAAAAATAACTAGAAACAAATGACAATGGAGATACGATGACCCAAAACCTATGGGACGCAGCAAAAGCAGTGCTAAGAGGGAAGTTTATAGCAATACAAGCCTACCTCAAGAAACAGGAAACATCTCGAATAAACAACCTAACCTTGCACCTAAAGCAATTAGAGAAAGAAGAAGAAAAAAACCCCAAAGCCAGCAGAAGGAAAGAAATCATAAAGATTAGGTCAGAAATAAATGAAAAAGAAATGAAGGAAACAATAGCAAAAATCAATGAAACTAAAAGCTGGTTCTTTGAGAAGATAAACAAAATTGATAAACCATTAGCCAGACTCATCAAGAGAAAAAGGGAGAAGACTCAAATCAATAGAATTAGAAATGAAAAAGGAGAAGTAACCACTGACACTGCAGAAATACAAAAGACCATGAGAGATTACTACAAGCAACTCTATGCCAATAAAATGGACAACCTGAAAGAAATGGACAGATTCTTAGAAATGCACAAACTGCCAAGACTGAACCAGGAAGAAATAGAAAATATGAACAGACCAATCACAAGCACTGAAATTGAAACTGTGATTAAAAACCTTCCAACAAACAAAAGCCCAGGACCAGATGGCTTCACAGGCGAATTCTATCAAACATTTAGAGAAGAGCTAACACCTATCCTTCTCAAACTCTTCCGAAATATTGCAGAGGGAGGAACACTCCCAAACTCATTCTACGAGGCCACCATCACCCTGATACCAAAACCAGACAAAGATGTCACAAAGAAAGAAAACTACAGGCCAATATCACTGATGAACATAGATGCAAGAATCCTCAACAAAATACTAGCAAACAGAATCCAACAACACATTAAAAGGATCATACACCATGATCAAGTGGGGTTTATCCCAGGAATGCAAAGATTCTTCAACATACGCAAATCAATCAATGTGATACACCATATTAACAAATTGAAGGAGAAAAACCATATGATCATCTCAATAGATGCAGAGAAAGCTTTCGACAAAATTCAACACCATTTATGATAAAAGCCCTGCAGAAAGTAGGCATAGAGGGAACTTTCCTCAACATAATAAAGGCCATATATGACAAACCCACAGCCAACATTGTCCTCAGTGGTGAAAAACTGAAACCATTTCCACTAAGATCAGGAACAAGACAAGGTTGCCCACTCTCACCACTATTATTCAACATAGTTTTGGAAGTGTTAGCCACAGCAATCAGAGAAGACAAAGAAATAAAAGGAATCCAAATCGGAAAAGAAGAAATAAAGCTGTCACTATTTGCAGATAACATGATACTATACATAGAGGATCCTAAAGATGCTACCAGAAAACTACTAGAGCTAATCAATGAATTTGGTAAAGTGGCAGGATACAAAATTAATGCACAGAAATCTCTTGCATTTCTATACACTAATGACGAAAAATCTGAAAGTGAAATTAAGAAAACACTCCCGTTTACCATTGCAACAAAAAGAATAAAATATCTAGGAATAAACCTACCTAAGGAGACAAAAGACCTGTATGCAGAAAATTATAAGACACTGATGAAAGAAATTAAAGATGATACAGATAGATGGAGAGATATACCATGTTCCTGGATTGGAAGAATCAACATTGTGAAAATGACTCTACTACCCAAAGCAATCTACAGATTCAATGCAATCCCTATCAAACTACCACTGGCATTTTTCACAGAACTAGAACAAAAAATTTCACAATTTGTATGGAAACACAAAAGACCCCGAATAGCCAAAGCAATCTTGAGAACGAAAAATGGAGCTGGGGGAATCAGGCTCCCTGACTTCAGACTATATTACAAAGCTTCAGTAATCAAGACAGTTTGGTACTGGCACAAAAACAGAAATATAGATCAATGGAACAGGATAGAAAGCCCAGAGATAAACCCACACACATATGGTCACCTTATCTTCGATAAAGGAGGCAAGCATATACAGTGGAGAAAAGACAGCCTCTTCAGTAAGTGGTGCTGGGAAAATTGGACAGGTACATATAAAAGTATGAAATTAGAACACTCCCTGACACCATGCACAAAAATAAACTCAAAATGGATTAAAGACCTAAGTGTAAGGGCAGACACTATCAAACTCTTAGAGGAAAACATAGGCAGAACACTCTATGACATACATCACAGCAAGATTCTTTTTGACCCAGCTCCCAGAGAAATGGAAATAAGAACACAAATAAACAAATGGGACCTAATGAAACTTAAAAACTTTTGCACAGCAAAGGAAACCATAAACAAGACCAAAAGACAAGCATCAGAATGGGAGAAAATATTTGCAAATGAAGCAACTGACAAAGGATTAATCTCCAAGAATTACAAGCAGCTCATGCAGCTCAATAACAAAAAAACGAACAACCCAATCCAAAAATGGGCAGAAGACCTAAATAGACATTTCTCCAAAGAAGATATACAGATGGCCTACAGACACATGAAAGAATGCTCAACATCATTAATCATTAGAGAAATGCAAATCAAAACTACAATGAGATATCATCTCACACCGGTCAGAATGGCCATCATCAAAAAATCTAGAAACAATAAATGCTGGAGAGGGTGTGGAGAAAAGGGAACACTCTTGCACTGTTGGTGGGAATGTAAATTGATACAGCCACTATGGAGAACAGTATGGAGGTTCCTTAAAAAACTACAAATAGAACTACCATACGACCCAGCAATCCCACTACTGGGCATATACCCTGAGAAAACCATAGGTCAAAAAGAGTCATGTACCAAAATGTTCATTGCAGCTCTATTTACAATAGCCAGGACATGGAAGCAACCTAAATGTCCATCGACAGATGAATGGATAAAGAAGATGTGGCACATATATACAATGGAGTATTACTCAGCCATAAAAAGAAATGAAATGGAGGTATTTGTAATGAGGTGGATGGAGTTAGAGTCTGTCATACAGAGTGAAGTAAGTCAGAAAGAGAAAAACAAATACAGTATGCTAACACATATATACGGAATCTAAGGAAAAAAAAAAAAAAAAAGGCCATGAAGAACCTAGTGGCAAGATGGGAATAAAGACACAGACCTACTAGAGAATGGACTTGAGGATATGGGGAGGGGGTGGGGTGAGATGTGACAGGGTAAGAGAGTGTCATGGACATATATACACTACCAAATGTAAAATAGATAGCTAGTGGGAAGCAGCCGCGTAGCACAGGGAGATCAGCTTGGTGCTTTGTGACCACCTAGAGGGGTGGGATGGGGAGGGTGGGAGGGAGGGAGATGCAAGAGGGAAGAGAAATGGGAACATATGTATATGTATAACTGATTCACTTTGTTATAAAGCAGAAGCTAACACACCATTGTAAGGCAATTATACTTCAATAAAGATGTTAAAAAAAAAAAAATGAAGAGAAGGTGCAATGGGTCCCTTGTTTATTACTTTGACTTTAAACTTTCTGTATCAACTGTCTTTTTTGTTGCTTCTCGGGTCTGCCACTTTGCTAGAATTCCATCTATGGCTGGCCCTATTTTAATTGAACATGTAGCATCATGTGTAATACATCTAGATAAGAATTAAGACTTGTTAGGATTTTAGAGATGCAATTTATCACTTTGGAGTTGCCCACATTGGATACCATACTCTTGATTTTAATAATCAACATAGGGTCCAGCTTGTGATTTTACTTATAAGTGAGTGTTAAAAATTAAAATAAAAGGATTCTTAAAAAACAACCAACACTTCGAAATTACTATATTGGCCTAATATATAATGAATTGAGACAAATATATACACAGGAACATTGACTTTTGTTTCATGGATTTCAGCTTTCTGATCACTGTGGACTTAGTGAATGAATGCATGCTGCTTCTTAATTATATCTCTTCTTATTGCTACCACTATTATAAAAACATGAATTCACATGTATTGCTTGCTTTCTATATACCAGGCTCTGTTCTTAAACATGGGACATGAATTATTTTAATTCATATAATAATCTTCTATACAGTTGTATACAAATCTACAACAATAAACAATACAATATAAGTTAGGTACTATTATCTTACCTATTGCTCAAAGATAAAGATTACACACGCAGAGGTGGAATAACTTGTCTAAGTCCACACAGTTCATGAGATGGGGCTAAAAATTGAGTCAATCTGGATTCAAGGTTGACACTCTTAGTATACACACTAGATTATCATACTGAGTGAAGTAAGTCAGACAGAGAAAGACAAATATGATATCACTTATATGTAGAATCTAAAGAAATGATACAAATGAACTTATTTACAAAACAGAAATAGACTCACAGACATAGAAAATGAATTTACAGTTACCAAAGGAGAAGCAGGTGGCAGGGAGGAATAAATTAGGAGTTTGAAAATAACAGATAAACACTTCTATATGTAAAATAGATAAACAACAAGGTCCTACTGTATAGCACAGGGAACTATATTCAATATCTTGTCAATAACCTATAATGGAAAAGAATCTGAAAAAGAATACGTATATATATTCATATAATATGAATATATATATATACCTGAATCACTTTGCTCTATACATGAAATGAACACAACATTGTAAATCAACTATACTTCAATTTAAAAAATAAAATATGTTGTGCCAGTAAAAAAATTTTTAAACAACTTAATTTTTAAGTAGTTACATGATTGTCCCTGTTCATAGTGAAGTACAATAAAAGTTTTAACATCATACTATATTTATAAATAACAAGAGAATGTGGGAAAGTCCTTTAATTCTATTTATGAATATGTTAACTTCATCATAAACATACAAAGAAAAAATAATAAAAATATAAATATCTATAAAGTATCATTTGAGATTCTGAATCAATGGAGTGTGGTATGAGGGAATATCTCATAAAAACCTCAAACGGATTTTGATACACAATGACATTTGATAACCACTGTATTTACTATTTACTAAGGCATATTGCCATAGGATAATTGAGGAAATGTAAAAGCCCCAAAAAATTTTGGCTGTTCTTTACTCTGATGGCCTCTGGTCAGGGGGGAAAGACTGCTCAACTATTCTATTATTTTGGTAGTAGTCTTGTAGTTTTACAGATGGTGAAAGACTTTGCAACATATGAAGAAAATTAATATATATGGACAAATATAGACTTTTCAAATAAGGCAAGGGAAATACAATGATTATATAACTTTTATGGAGGGAGAAATAGTTGAAACTGTTCTCATAACCTTTAAAGATTCAAATTAATCAGAATGTTAAGATGTTTAGTTTCTTGGACTCATCACCAGCAAAGTTATATTTGAATTACAAAAGAGGCCCATTAATAATGAAAGAAACATATTAGTGAGTATTTAGGTTGCAAAGATAGACTATACTTAATTATTTAGTAGAAGGCTTCAGTGTTAAAGTGTCCTAAGACTGGTGTCTAAGTCTATTGTGTTTAGTAATTCTAGAGCATCCCTGGTTCCTTTGGTTCCTTTTTTTTTTTTTTTTTTAATAGAGCATTCCATTCAAAAGCAGTAGAATGTACATTCTTCTCATGTGCACATGGAACATTCTACAGGATTCACCACATGCTGGGCCACAAAGCGAGCCTCAGTAAATTTAAGAAAATTGAAATCATAGCAAGTATCTTTTCTGACCACAATGCTATGAGGTTAGAAATAAACTACAAGGAAAAAAAACTGTAAAAATCACAAACGCGTGGAGGCTGAACAATATACTACTAAACAACCAATGGATCACTGAAGACATCAAAGAGGAAATCAAAAAATACCTAGAGATAAATGAAAACCAAAGCACAATGATCCAAAACCTGTGGGATGAAGCAAAAGCAGTTTTAAGAGGGAAGTTTATAGCAATACAATCTTACCTCAGGAAACAAGAAACATCTCAAATAAACAACCTAACCTTACACCTAAAGCAACTAGAGAAGAACAAACAAAACCTAAAGTTAGTAGAAGGAAAGTAATTGTAAATACCAGAGCAAAAATAAATGAAATAGAGATGAAGAAAACAATAGAAAAAATCAATGATATCTTATTTTTGATAGAATAGGTTGATGAATATGTTCTTATACAACCACTGCATTCTAGCTTTTCTTTCTGTAACACCACTGTAACTGCTCTTCCCATAGTCAACACTAACTTCCTTAAAGCTTATTTTAAAGTTATCTCTTAGTGTCACCAGCCTTGACCTATCAACAACAGTTGCCACACTTGTTTACTTCCTTATCTTTGAAAGACTTTCTTACCTTGCTTTCCAGGACACCTCTTTCTCTTGATTTTCCTCCTAGTCACTGGAAATTCCTTTTTATTTGCCTATGTTGATTCCTCTTCTTCTCTCAATCCTTTAAATATCAATTTTCCAAGACTTAGTTCTTGTATCTTTTTGTTTCGCTATCTACTTTCATTCTCTGGAGACCTTATCCAGTCCGTGGGCTTAACTAACATCTATATGCCCAAAATGTCTGAATATACATCTCCATTCTACACTTATTTCCTAAATCCTAACTCATGTTTCCAGTTGTTTACTCAACATCTCAATTTGGAGGTCAAATGAATGAACCAGAACTGAAGTCTTGATCTTGCTCCCTAAAGCTTGCCTTCCTATAGTTTTCCTCATCCCAAGATGGCAACTCTGTCTCTCCAGTTCTTCAAGCCATATATTTTGATGTCACTGTTGACTCTGCTTTTTTGAGTCAACAGTATCACATGCCATTCACATACTATATCTAATCTAGCCATTATTAAATCTAGCTGGAAAAATATATTGAGAATTCCATCTACTTTCATCACTGCTATCACCCTGGTCTAAACTACCATCATATATCACCATACTACTCCTGGCAGGTCTCACTATTTCTGCTCTTGTCCTTCTATCAACTTTAAAAAAAAAAACAGTAGCTAGAAGGTTTACTTTAAAACTAAGTCCAATAATTTCATTATTCAAAACTCTTCAGTGGTTTCTACTTCTCTTCCATCATCCTGTAAGATCTCCTCATCTCCCCTTCAGTCATTCCACTTTAGTCACACTGGCTATGGAGCATTTTCACAAACCAGACAGTCCCTGCACTAAGGAAGGGCCTTTCTTTTATCAGTTCTCTCTAACCTAAGCACTCTTCCCCAGGTTTCTGCATTGCTAGCTCACATCTCTCTGAAGTCCTTGCTCGTATCTCACTTTCTCAATGATGAAAATGTTGACTCTTCTAGTTGGTACTGCAGTATACCCCTACCTCACTTTTTCTCAACTTTGACAATCTCGATATTTCTCTTACTGCTTAATTCTTTTCTTTCCACATGACTCTTACCACCTTCTACATAAGGCATAATTTACCATTATATGATGTTTATGCCTTACAGTGTGTCTCTTTCTGCTAGAACAAAAACACTGACAGTCAGTGGTTTGAAATTTAACCCTTATCTTGTAATTAATTGTATAAACTTGGAAAACTCCTTTGACCTTTCTGGGTATTGATTTTCTCTTTGGTTAAAAGTGGAGATTTCACTTGGTGATTTCCAGGTCCCTTCCAACTGTGTCCAACTCTTATTTCTCTTGACAAAACTCAATTGCATTATAAATCTTAAAACTGGATTTTACTCAACAGAGAGTCTATGAAATTGGCTGTTGGAAACATAAGTGCCCAGTAGTAGCATCAATAGTTAGCTGCTTCACTAAAAGTGCATTACTTTTTATTAAAAACTTCCCCCTTTCCCCAGAGATTACCTTTCTCAGGGTAAGCTGCCTTTTTAATTTAATGCACTGTTAAAACCTAAGCAAGTATAAAGGGTTTTTTATTGTAATTACATGCTTTATTTGAACTTAGAGTACAGCTACAGAATTGCTGTAAAGACTTATTCTGTGTTGAATGCAAGTTGGCTGCACGATGAAATGCACCTTTACTGTACAAATAAAGAAGCTTGTACGATACATACACAGATATGATTGTGAGGTACAATTACAAGATAAATTGAGTTTTTAGTCTTTGAATTCACTTATTTATCTCATTTTGAGTGGAAAATAATAGTTTACCTAAAGATGTTGCTTTAATTAGCTAAGTAAGAGATTGGTTGAATAATATTACACACTTCTAATTTTATGTAGATAGGCCTGTTTTCAGGT
Source organism: Balaenoptera physalus (assembly GCF_965194825.1). Taxonomy (NCBI): domain Eukaryota; kingdom Metazoa; phylum Chordata; class Mammalia; order Artiodactyla; family Balaenopteridae; genus Balaenoptera; species Balaenoptera physalus. The sequence continues at coordinate 92,534,668 of NC_138887.1, read as the reverse complement.
TCCTTTTGGGAAAATGATGAATTTTTTTTTAATCTGTAGGATATTGCTCCTTCTAAACTGTCAGCTCAGGCTGAAAACTTGTTGGAGCATGAGAAATAGGTGGTCATTTCTGCAGGTCTAGCACTTGCTTCAGCAGCCTTCTCAAGAACTCAGTGGCAGAACCAAATTATCAGAGATCTTAAGGAGGCTGCTTCTGGCAGTGAGCATCACACTGGAGACCCATCATTAATGAAGCCATAATTTTTACCAATGTTACACATACAGCACCAAGAAAATTCAAGACTGACCAGTCCACCCACACCCCAACCTGTAAATTGATGCCAGTTCACAAGACTCTGAATTCTCAATAAAATCTGACTTGTTAAAAACCAGTCAATTCTAGTAATTCATTTAACTTTGAAAGTATTGTTGGCAGACTCTTTCCACTTCAAGTATCTTTTGTATTTGAAAGTTATTTTGCTCTGATGAAATACACACACACACACACACACACACACATATATACATATACATATTTACTTTTTATAGAGTCCTCTTCATTGTAATTCAAAAGATTTATTTCTTGAACAGCATAATTTGTGTGTGTAGTAATACAAATACTGTTTTTATTGAATTCTTCATCTATGTTTTGTGACAACTATATTTTTACTTGAAAAATCCCTATGGGTTTGAACTGTGTTCTCACTCATTGTCCCTGTAAGCTCATCCCTGAACATGTTTGTTTCGTTGTTGTTGTGTTGTTGTTTTTATTTTTTATTTTTGGCCACACTGTGTGGCTTGCAGGATCTTAGTTCTGCGAGCATGGATTGAACCCGGGCCACCACAGTGAAAGCGCCGACTACTAACCGCTGGATTGCCGGGGAATTCCCCTGAACATGTTTTTATATGAAGCAATTGGAACATAGCTAGTTTTTGCTTTTGAGAAAAACAGCAGAATTGGATTGATTTATATATCTGAATCCTAAGTGTAAAGATGTAATAGAATATTTACATATAAAAATACATTTGAATATTTTCTTTATCATTCAATGTGTAGAGGCAATTCATTTTTCAACTAAATTCATGTTTATTTTTTAAACAATGAAATTTTTACTTCTTGTCATGACATAACTGACTATAGGCAATATTTATTATGATTCACTGGAAGAAAGGGTAAAGAGGCATAAAATAAGAATCTATTCCCATAATACATATGACTAAGGTCTTATATATGACATATTCCAAGAGATACTGTCATTTTTACTTAAGTATGACTTAAGTATTTGACTGGCTGTGTGTATATCTGTCCATTTTCTGGAACTACCCTAGAAGACCTACTTTGACCAGTGCATTTCACAAGCCACACTCATCCATTAAAATTTGAAATGACTTTGCCAATGCAGCTTGTACAAAAAGCTTGGTTACCAGGGGATAAGGGAGGGAGAGGGATAAATTGGGAGATTGGAAATGACATATACACACTACTATATATAAAATAGGTAATAAGAACCTGCTGTATAGCATAGGGAACTCTACTCAATACTCTGTTATGGCCTATATGGGAAAAAAATCTAAAAAAAATAGGAGAGAGTGGATATATGTATATGTATAACTGATTCACTTTGCTGTACACCTGAAACTAACACAGCATTGTAAATCAACTATACTCCAATAACAATTTTTTTTAAAAAAAGCTAATATATTTTAAGCATGTCTCTCGTATAGGGCTATCTTAACACTTTTGTCTGAAGACTCATACCAACAATTGCCTATTTTTGAATCCTATGGAACATAGACCTAAACAGGAAGGCTGAGACTAATAAAATACAAAGAGTTCAGTAACTCTTATGTCACAGCTTGTCTCACTGTCTGGAGTGACTGCAAAATATGCTTAATTCTATGTTGGAAGATATCAGAGTTAGAAAAACAGATATTAATGTAAAACACTGAAATGTAGAATGCATAAAGTGAAGCAGACAATTCTTAGTATGCTCGTTATGTATCTTTATTAATAATATAATTAATCATTGTACCTTAATCTAATGTTTAGTTTCACTGTCTCTAAACTCAAGAAGCATATTAAATAAAAATAGCATTCACCAAAATTTGTTTAGCAATGATCACTAATTTTCTATAATAGAACTCTGTGAACTCAATTTAATATTCAGAAATAGATGTGAAAAAAACTTGAATCATGTAAATTAGCACTCATATGGTCTGTAACTTCTTATTAATTCATAATTTAGGAGATATTTTATAAAGATCATTGAGGGCTTCTTAAAATATAAATATAAATATCATTGATACTTAGGTAGTTTAAGGGTTCAGATGTCCTGCATTAAGATTAATTTGACAAGAATATTATAGAGGTAGTCATTTGATTGGGATACATGGATGGGGAAAAGAGTTAGCTAATTATAGCAATCTCAACTTGGAAATTATGTATACTTATTCGTTGAAAACATGGTATTATAAAACATTCTATCATTCTAATCCAGATTTTATTTTTAATCTATTTTCACTAACATAATTATCTATTCTATCAACTGTTAAGCAAATAATACTTTCCTTTTGTGTGTAATTATTAGTGATGAGCATTAACATTCATAATATTTTAATGTAGTTATTCAGATCAACATAATACTGGCCTCACTGAATGAGTTTGGAAGTATCTTCCCTCTTCTGTTCTCTGAAGGAATTTATAAAGATCTAGTATTATTTCTTCTTTTTATATTTGGTTGGACTTGACTTTTATTTGTGGAATGAATTTTAATACTAATTCAATTATTTTACTTGTAAATTTATTCCAATTTTCTATTTTCAGCTCCTTTAGAGAAAAATGGAAAAACAGTATGAAATAATAAGAGTAGATAAGCCTAGATTTTTATGATTTATCCAAATTTATAAAGTTGTATCAATATTAATTTAACATCAAGTTTTAGCAGTTCACTTTTTTGGTGTAATTCCAAAGTATTCAACTCAGTTATTTCATAGAAATAACTCTGTTTCAAACTCAGACTTCACTGCTCTATAATATTTAACTAAATTATATAATTACAACAAGAAGTACAACTAGGATAAAAAGTTTTGATGACAAACACAAAAGAACTTTAGAGACTCACTGATGGGACAAGATTACTCAGAAGTTCTCTGCATTCTGTTGAATATCAATGAGTATATTTTTAGAGGAAATGAAGATCATGGTTTAACCTAGATAGGTATTTAAGCAGTGACTAATTGAGAACTTCTCTCATATTTATTTATTACACCTCCACAAATTATTCACTTAAAAACTGAAATGAATTCACTTTCACCAATTATATTAGAAATTATTTCCATCATCTGGAAGCACTGGCTCCTCCATTTAAGAATCTGAAAGAAAAAAAAAATCATTATGTACTTTATGGCTGTAAATGTCACAAAAGATGTCATATAATCATGGCACAATTACCATTTAACACAGTCATTTATTACAAGAGTGGCAAGAAAATATCAGTGAAATGGTAATTATGAGGCTCTTGAAACATGTCTTATCTAAAATATGCATTACTACACATAGATTTTTGTATAAAATGAAATATGGTGAAAATATGCATGACAAGTAAGTTCTGCAGTGGTCATGCACAGGGATTCCTTAATCTCTTCACAGCAGGGAATGTCTGCTTTATATTACTTCTGAGACTGACAAAGTTAAAAGAAAAGCTGATAGAAATTTCAGTGCTGTATAACTGACTATCTTTTCCTCCACACAAATCATAACAAAGCAAAATGTGATCATCTGGAGGTAATCTATGTTGACAATATTTGTGTTTCAGCACATCATACAGGACCCTCCTATAAGAGTGTTTAAACTCCATGATATTTTAATGAAGCATTTAATAAGTGTTATAGACTAAATTGTATTCTCCCAAAATTCATATGTTAAAGCCCTAACCCCTAACGTGACTGTATTTTTAGACAGGTCCTTCAAAGAGGTAATTAAGGTTAAATGAGATCACAAGGATGAAGCCCTAATTCAATACAACTGGTGTCCTTATAGGAAGATAAAGAGACACCAAGAATACACAGGCACACAGAGAAAGAGGCCCAGTGAGGACACAGCGAGATCATGGCCATCTGCAAGTCAAACCTGCCAGCACCTTGATCTTGAATTTCCAGCCTTCAGAACCATGAGAAAACATGTTTCTGTTGTTTAAATCACCCAGTCTGTGGTATTTTGTTATAGCAGACCTAGCAAATTAATACAGTATGCAACTGTGATGAAAATAGTATAGCAAACTCAAAATTAGTAATGAGAGTTTAGTAAAGCATATCCATGTCAAGTTTTCTTTACAGTTGTTTTTAAAGAAAGGATTAGCTGAATATAATTAAGTACTGTGGTTTATGCACCTTAATGTTTACCCCTTTATCTTCTGAAACCATGCTAAACCTGCTCTACATACTCTCTCGATGGAAAGATAGGGTGAAATTATTTTTCAGTCATAGACTTCAGGGTGAGGTGGAAGAGGTTATATATTCTCTAGAATCCCACTTAAAATCCCAGTAGGGAGACCCTCTTTTTGTCTACTCACACAAATTCTTAATGGTGTGCTACTGATCCAGGCCCTTGACAATGGCCACTCTGCTGCCTTTGTGCTTGGATTGAATTCAGTTATTTTTTCAGAGCTGAGGACTGAAGGACCAAGTACAGCTACCAAGGAGGGAGCACTGCATAGTGACCCCCTTCCAAGGTTCTATTCTCCTATGAGGGAGCATGATTTCCCAATGGGGTGAGAGTCCTTCAAAATTCCAATCCATTCCTAGTCATTGTGAGAAACTCTCAAGACACCCCTCTGCTTTCATTCACACTTCCCAACCTAGGTTGCTTTTATTTTTTGATTTTGTTTGTTTTTTTTAATTAAAGCAATAAAAGTTTGAGCTAAAATTTTTTTCAGAAGTCCTGGACACTACTATCATTAACAGATCCCAGGGGAAACCCAAAACGTTAGTTACCTTCTGGAAAATGAGATTTAAGAACATCTCCCATTCTTTCCAGACATCTAGAGTAATAGGCGCAAATGGTAAATTAATTTCTCAATAATTATCCCACCACATAAAACTCTGTCCCATGATCTGGATAGGAAGAAGACAGTAGTGAAGATCAAGAGGCATGTTCAGTAAACTACACCATCTATGTTAATCAAAGCATTGCACAAATGAATATAAAAATTTAACTGTGTTAATTATTACGAAGGAGAGAGAGGAAAAGAGGAGAAGGGGAGCAGCACATAATAAAAAAATTAATTTTTTAAATTAAATAAATGAAAAGATTCTTAAATCTCAGGGACATGGATTAAAATTCCAATTTATATATTATCTAAACATGGCCCTTAAGCCATGTTCTTATTCCATTTTCCTCTTTTTTAAAATGGGATAATGACATTTATATCACTGATATGAAGTTAGATATAATCAAGGAAAAGATGTCACACACAAAGCAATTTGGGGGCAATTTGCACCAGCTCATCAGCATTGCTTATTGAGAACAGTGAAATTCATGATTTGCTCCTGATCTCAGTGAGACCCTAGGGTGATTCTACACTGGGGAGAGATACATGGCAAAAATATATATGACCAGCACGTTATTAAAAAAAACCTTGTTCAAGGTTCCATTTTGGGTTCCCTGATTTTGTGGTGCCCCATGCACCTTAAGAGAGAGAGAAAGAGAGAAGGAGAGAGAGAGAGAACAAAAGAGCACTGGTCCTGGCTTCTCTGTACCCCTTGCTGTGAGGCAGCTCAGCAATTGTGAATATCCTTACTTTAATGCTGTTACCATTTATATCCTTTTCCTTCAATAAACCACCCATTTGTAAGCATTGGTCTTTGTAGTCTTGTGAGTCCTCTTTAGCAATGAAACCCTGTGTAACTCTTATGGTTAGTGAAAGTTCTTATAATACTGCCATGTTGTATCATGATTATTTTTGTCTATTAGGTTATAATGTGAATTTTTTAGAACAAAGCCCATGTTTTGTTATTCTGAGTATTACTTAATATAGTGCCAGGAATCCAGTCCTTGAAACACGTATGCCATTGGCATATGCAAAACAGTGTTACATTTTTTAAAATTTCTTTTAAACCAAATTAACTTTATTCTGAGATCTGACCATGCTAGATTGCTAGAAAATGTGCTCTAAGTCTTATTGGAGCTCCCTGTTCACCTATGCTCACCAAAATTTCTGAAATATCTGCAGAACAAAACAAAACCGGAGATGGAAGCATTCTCCTTTGGTCCACACTGATTACCATTGAAGTACTAGAGGGCCTGGCACATATGATTCGTTGAAGTGCTGATTCTTCTGTGCTATGCCTGGGTACTGAGGCTGGGAAATGGTGCTTAGGGTACAGCTTCTTAGCTTTTCCATAGATCCATTCATCCTCCTTGCCAAATTTACAATACCTACAAGGCCTATGGACCACTTTCCCCTTCTCAGTAAGGAGATATCTCTTTCATTCCATATTGCTGCTCCTTCCCTCAATACCTCTACTTAATAACCCATTCCAGGAGCTCAGGGTTAAGGATAACTGGAACTTGGAAGGATGTTGTTGTTTGACTTTCTGCCCTGCTAGTAGGTGAGAAAGAAAAAAAGTCTGGCTACCTGAATGAAATGGAGTGGAGATGTGGAAGGTAAACATATTCAAAAATGTAAATTACTGGTGGCATCTCAATAAAGTCATTCTCAACGTATATCTGTATAATTGAATCAATTGTTTTTGGAATTAGTAAGAAATTAGGCTAGAGACAGAAATTCTAATTACATTTATTTACTACTTTATTGAGGTGCATTCACGTACCATGCAATTCAGCCATTTAAAATGTACAACTCAATGGTTTTTTAGTATATTCTCAGATATGTGCAACATCACCACAGTCAATTTTAGAACATTTTTATCGCCTCAAAAAAAACCCTATACCCTTTATTCATCACCCCCTATTCTCCATCCCCCAGCATTAAGCAACTACTAATCTACTTTCTATCTCTTTAGGTTTCCTTGTTTTGGACATTTAGTATGAATAGAATGAGGTCTTTTGTGATTGACTTCTTTCATTTAGCAAAATGTTTTCAAGGTTCGTTCATGTTGTAGCATGTTTCAGAACTTCATTCCTTTTTATGGTAGACTAATACTCCATTATATGGCTATACTACATTTTGTTTATTCATTGGTTGATAGGCATTTGGATATTTTCCATCTTTTGACTATTATTAATAATGTTGCTGTAAGCATTTGTGTATCAGTTTTTGTGTGTACATATTTTCATCTCTCTTGAGTATATACCTAAGGGTGGAATTGCTGGATCATATGATAACTTTATGTTTAGTCTTTTGAGAAACCAACAGAGTATTTCCCAAAACAACAACACTATTTTATATTCTCACCATCAGTGTATGAGGGTTCTGATTTCTCCACATTATCACCAACACTTATTGTCTAAATTTTTTATTCTAGCCATCCTAGTAAGTGTGAAGTAGTATCTCATTGTAATTTTGATTTGCATTTCCCTGATTACTAATGATGTTGACCATCTTTGCTTGCACTTATTGGCCATTCGTATATATTCCTTGAAGAAATGTCTATTCAAATCCTTGGCACATTTTTAAGTTGAATTATTTGCCTTTTTATTACTGAGTTGTAAGAGTTCTTTATTTGCAAATTATAAATCTGAAAAAAGACATATCCTAATTCCATTTTCATTTCATTGTTATCTAAAGAGAACAACTGATAGTAGTTTTAGGGGTTTCAGAATTCTCTAAATTCTCAATAATGTTTTATTTTTGTTATATTTTGGCAGATCTCCCACAGTTACTAGTGTTTAAACCTAAGAGATTCTGAGTTTGTTGAGATTAAGCAGGAGAGAGTAGGGGTAGAGTCCAGGGTCCTCTCCACAGCAAGCCATGGGACTACAGGTTATAGTGGGGAAAGACAGTAGAAATAAAGTGCTAGGGAGCCAGATCCCTAGGGCTGGTCAAAGAAAAGAACACTGAGTCTGACACTGGACCAATAGACTCTGCGGTTTTCATCTGAGGTCTTTACTTCCCTTTTGCTATGCCTGCCCTCCTTGTCTCAGTACTGTTAATCATTTGTATTACTTAGTTCCCATGTGACCTCCTATTTTATGGATATTATTAGGTTATTACAGTAAATTTTTAGACAGACCACAACAATTCCTTTAGTCATTATTTTATTCCTATTGAGAAAGAACATGCTGTCACTTTAGTCTGAAGAAAATACCACAGGTTTTCCCATTAACACTATTCCATTTTCTCCTGTTAGTAACCAAAATAAATTAAATTCATGTGCTGATTTTCAGCTCACATTAAACTTCGTACTTTGCAGGATTTAAATAACTTCAAATATGTCTCTAGGGATCACCCCAATTGAATTAACAGCCTGGTTCCTACAACATAATCTCTTGAAGGGCAGCACAGTCTTCCATCAAACCTCCTCATTTTTCCATAGAAAACATCACAGACAAACCCAAGAACCTGCACTTTTTCCTTTAATCCTTTCACATTCTCCCCCTGACCACATCCACTCCCTTTTCTCTTCCTATGATATGTGTGTTGGATTTTTCTTTTATTTTCTTTGATATCTCTCTCAGTATCCTAGGTATTTTTTCTCTCTTTATTTTTTATTTTGGAAAGGTACCTATTTTCCAACTTTTCTTATGGCATTATACAGTGTGGTGTTTATTCTTTCTTCTGACCTAACCACATCCCCACCCTTGCATTCACTTATTAATAGGTTGTAAGGTGCACCCACATCCAAGTTTCAGCTTCTTCTCCAGATTGATCTGTGGAGTTTTCTAGGAAGCATCCTTTCAGCAGATTTAGGATTTTCTAGCTCTCAGTGCTATAGCCATTTTGTCTTTCATTGGCTTCTTACTTCATTATTATAAATTGTTGGTTTCATTGCTGCTTGTGGTATGTCCCCACCTTAATATCAGGCTTCATGGAAATATCTTGTCACTTAATTCTTGGCTTCTTAATATTTATCTTTATTGATTTTATCCTGAATGCACACATGAGGTATTTGGATAAGAAGAAAAAATGTATTAATTACTTTACAGAAAATTTTTTTTAAAATGTGTTGTCCCCTCCCCTACATTGTCTCAGATCTTACCCATGAGGCGACATGATGAGAGCCAATGGACTTTTTTCCTACATGATTGGCTGGACAGTCCATCATCATGGGGACAAGAAAAAAATCTTTTTCTCTTCTTATAAAGCTGAAAGGACAGCTGGCCCCCTGTCATCCTGCGAGGGTCTCTTCCTTACTCCATCCCATTGTTGTATAGATAGAATCTCTCCAGAAGCTAGATAGCCCTATGTGTCTTGGCTTTAATGATCTAGATATGTGTTTAAATTCTAGAGCTTCATCACTTTTGAAACATAAATACCTACAGAAATAGCTTTATAACCTTCTTGGCACCTAGGGACCCAGTTCAGTCTGTCATCATTTGGCCCTCTTGGGTCAGAGCAATTAACTACACAAATCTAATTCTCAAGACATGTGAAGAATAAAATGCTTCTAAGAGAGTAAAAGCAAACATTTCTATTTTTGTATCTTATACATTTGTCTGTCTCAGGAGGCTAGGGCTTTTTATAGGAGGATAGAGAAATCCAGAGAAGTTTTATTTCCATACAGTAACCAATAATTTTTTTTTAAATCTATATAAATGAATAAGAACAAATTGTTAACTCAGCAGTCCTGGGTTGTTCAAAGTCTGCACATTCCCAAGAAAGGCAAAGAAAGTCTGCAGAGATAATCGTCGGCTGGTCGGGCCACATAGTGACAGTTTGATCAGGTAGTTTATGCTAACAACATGATTTATGATGCATGCCTGTTTTTGCTCCAAGGGGTGGAGTTTGAGTAACTGAGGTCAGTCATGCAGATGCTGCCTGCCTACGTGACTGACTCCCAATAAAACTCTGAACAAGAAAGCTCAAGTGAGTTTCCCCTCATTGAAAACACTTTGCAAATGTTGTCACACATTGTTGCTGGAAGAACTAAGCACTTCCATGTAACTCCACTGCGAGAAGAAACCTGGAAGTTTGCACCTGGTTTCTCCTTGACTCTGCCCATGCACCTTTTCTTTACTCATTTTAATCCATTTCCATTTACTGTAATGAACTGTAATTGAGTTCTACGGATCCTTCTAATGAATTATAAATGCTGAAAATGGTCTTGAGGATTCTGGACACAATTGGGAAAAGATTAAGAAATAATAATAAATTTGATATGATCACTTTTAGTCATTCCTGTAAAATTATAAATGTTTAATTGGATATTAAAATGGAAGTTTGATCTGAGGCAGTTTCCAAAGCGAGGTACTAAACTAACATGAATTTTCACAATTTTTGTCTAAGAATCAGTTGAATGACTTGTAAGCCATATCAAGGGCATGAAAGGGCAAGTGGTGGAGCATAGGTGATTCATGAGTGGAATTTCTTCTTAAAAAGCCGTTCTGTCTTTCTATTACACAGAGAGGAGTAAGACTGCCCGCACTCCATCTTAACTCAGGGGAGATGCTATTAAGGAGAACTTCTGAACTTGGTGGGAACCCAGTGAACTGGTTTTTTATTTATTACAGAGAACTGCCAAGACCAGGCTAAAGTAGACTGAGAGAGAAAGCAAAGGACTCCTTTGCACTCTCAATTTGTTGGAGTAAAGAATTCAAGAGCTTTTTCTATGGACCAGATATAGGACATACTTTCAAGGAAGTCTGCTTAGGGTTTTCTTAAATCCCATTCAAGACAGCCACCTGGAAGGATTAGAGAAATTTAATGGTAGGAAACTGATTCTCTAGGAGATATTTCAAGCAATCGCCTGGAATCAGGAAAGATGAGATCTTGTCAAGGAAACTAATAGTGAGAGATGTGAGACATGAAGGATTTTCTTAATGACCCATCAAATTGCTTACAAAATTAACTTACAAAACCTAGAGGAATGATACATCACCATGACAATACCAGTCAAGTAAGAACTTTCCTGTTCCACTTGTCACTGCTCCTTCCCCCCCATCTCCAAATATGGAAGGGTGTCGGTGCACTGTAGTCAGAAACTGTGCTTAGAGAGATAGAGAAGGAGGAGTATAAAAACTACTTGAAGAAGAGGAAAGGAAGCCCATCACCGACATCCCCTTCTCTGAATTCAGATTTTGCAACTATGCTTCCTGACTTAAATGCTTACTTTATCTTATATTGATTCAGCTTCCTCACCTTTCTTTAGCTTACTGTTTATATACTACAACTTTTTCCATTTCCCTAAAACCCTTTGTACCCTTACAGTTCATGTTTGTTTCAGTAAGAATGTTATATATTGGTTTTGTTTCTTTTACTCCAGTCTGATGATCTTTGTATTTAATGTACTTATATTTAATGTAATTACTCAGACACTTGGGTTTATATCTACTATCATAATTTTGCTCTCTCTAGCATTTCTGTTTTATGTTCCCTTTTCATTCCTTTTTTTACTTCTTTGGTATTAATCCAATATTTTATTACTACATTTTCACTTCTATTAACTTTCTACATATATTTTTTTTCTTATGTTTTAGCAGTTGCTCTTGATTTATTACAAAGTCATGCAAGTTCTTACTCTTTCTATTTCTATTTTCCTGTTACACATTGGATTGGGAAGCCAGAATCATTAATAACATATTATAATTATTTGTTTTAATTCTTCTTCCTTTTTTATAGCGTTTCCATTTTACCTTTATTGTCTGTAACCTATCAATAATGGTTATTTTAAAGACCTATCTGTCAAACTCCAAAATCTGAATCAGCTGTTAGTCTGCTTATATTGTCCAATTTTTTGGTACTTATTCATCACACTTTCTTTTCTATTTGCATATCTCCTTTCTAAAATATGCTATGTGGAATATTGTTTATAAAAGAGCTATAGAGGCCCTAGTGGATGTTTTATTCCTCTAGAAAGTTTTCTGCTTTTTCCTTTTTTTTAGATAGAAACGTTGAGAGTGGCTTTTAGAAGCTGAGAGCAACCCCAGCCAACAGCAAACAAGGAAAAGAGACCTCAGTCCTCCAACCACATGGGACTGAATTCAGTCAATAACCTGAATGATTATGATCTTGGAAGTAGAATCTACCCCAGAGGTTGAAGACAAGGGCCAACCAAGCTGATACCTTGATATTGGCCTTTGGAGACTCGAAGCAGAGACCCAGTTGAATTCATCTGGACTTCCAACCTGTGAAATAATAAATGGGTGATGTTTAAGCTGCTAAATTTGTGGAAATTTGTGGCTCAGTAATATAAAACTAAAATACTCTTTGTTTCTCCTATTTCTCCCCTGGAAGTTGTATACGGAACTCTAAAACCTAAAGGATGTTTTTTGACCCTCAGACTTTCCTAGTCTGGCCCCCCAGTATCCTGATGACACAGCTTCAGATTGTGACAGCTGATTTGAAGGAGATAACTGACAGTGAGCAAAAAGCAATCCTTTTCCCACTGGTCTGTCTTTCTAGCGAGGTGTCTTCCTTTCTGAAAATTTTGAATATATTGTCCTTACTGCTTCCACAACTCCCTGATGCATTCAGTTATATGTTTTACTAATTTGTCTGCCTTTTTCTAGTTGATGCCAATGGCAGTGTTAACTTTCACACATTTCATTCTGTCCTGAACCCGAAATTTTAATCACTAATTTTTCAGTTACAGACTTAAAATTACTCCAGTACTTTTACTATTCAGAAATTCTTGTTCCTGACCAAAATTTGGATCCTGGTGAAAGGTAAGAATAACTCCAATGGGGTAAATTTAAAATAAGATTAAGAGAAAAAAAAAGTTGCTGCATGATTATTTTCCTTAGCTGATTCTTGTTTAGTGAAAATTTTGTATGTGTGCTTATATGCTTTTATTGATAAAACTAAACATTTGTAAACAGAAAAAGGATCACTAGAAGGACACATACAAAAAATGCTTATTCTTTTGAGTCCTAGGACCATGACTCTTAAAATTGCTATTTGTGTTCCCTAAATTCTTGTAAAGAGAGCACATTGCTTTTATACTACTTTATATTTTGAAAGATTCAACATGAAATAAATAAAATCACCCTTAGGAGTTAAAATTGCTAACACCTTTGAAATTCATAACTGGGGTATGGAAGAGTCTTACTTATTCTCCAACCCTGAATCAACACTGCTGGTCTTTAAGTTTGTGGTAATTAGTTACAAAGCCATAGAAAATTAATTTACTCTAGTATAGTCACAGGCCCTGATTGGGCCTCCATTCTTGCTGTGATGACTCAAGAAGTTGACATTTTTCACTGTAAATTGTGCATACCTTGTGCATATTCTGTCTTTCCCTTCTCCTCAGTTCTCTCCTTGCCCCAACAGTAACCAATAAAATTTTCAAACTTTTTAAGGGCAGTTGAGGTGGAACTTTTTAATATGCTTACTCTGATGTATTTTTTTTCAAATCTCATTTATGAATTATATTTTGGAAACCTGATACATAAGTTTATGCTGCCAGAATGGTGAGCATTATCAGGCTAACTGCTGTGAGATGAGGCCAGCGTGAAGAAATAGGCACTGTAGCTAGACCTGCCTTGGGCATAAGGAAGATATAGAGCAATTCTCAGTTACTGAAAATGCACACTCTTATTCTTTAAGTATAACAGTAAAAGGCATCTTAAGCAAACAGTTCTTTCACGGGGGTAGATGAGTGATGAAAAAGACCTCCTAACGTAGAAAATTGATTTGATTATATTTGATGGCTTTAATAAGAAATCCAAGCAGTCAAGCAGATGGTGTGAAAGATGTTTGTCAGTTTACAGCAGGGCCCTAGCAGGGACAAGACAGGCAGCCAGGATAGCACTGGATTATAGAATTTTGAAAAAGTAGGAAAGGGCCCCCTTTCATAGACCAGGGTAAGTGGGATAAGGCAGAGACTGGGACACAGGTAACAAAGCAGGTACTCAGTGACCAAAGCTGAATGTCTTTTGGTGAATAAGTTTGAGAATAAGCCATAAGAGTAGTTACTGGAGCTGACACTCACAAAATCACATTCAGAGAAACAGTAACAGTGAAAATGCTAAATCTCATCTGTGAGGGATTTGCTGCTGAAATTGCTCTTAACAAAAAATTCAGTTATATAAGTTGAAGTTCTCAAAAATAATCAAATTAAGTGCTTCAAAATTGATTTAAATTAAAATAGTGACATTAAGTATAAAATGTATAAAAACTTAAAATACTTTCTATTACCTCAAATAAAGTAAATTTAAATATCATATTAAATACTCGAAAATGAAAAATATAGTCAAGCTCTAATTTCTCATAAAGTAGTCCACTGGATCTCCAGAGAAGTTTGTATAAAAATGGTCTATAAGAACACTAGGAGAGAATTATATTATCACCCCTGTGGTAAAAATTGAGAATACAACAAAATTTATCTTAATTATATTGGAACAAGCTGCAAGTACTGACTAAACCCATTAATAGGATAATTGCAAGTATATAAAAGTGATTAAAGAATAGTACAAAATCATGTTTATATACACTTTCTTGTATTCTAAGTATTTTATAATTATTAACTTCATTAATTAACACAACACTGTTTTTTAAGGGTTGCTGTTCAAGATGCAGCTATATGCTAATCTTGCTTTGGTATTCCACTAATGAATACATAAAGTGAAAAAGCAATGTGAAAACAAAACATATAAAAATCTCAGGTAAAATGCTATTTCAGATAGGAAAGGTGAGAATTGAATGAGTCCATACCTAAACATCTAAATTTCAAGTAATATATCAACTACTAAATTAGAATTTATTTATAAAATGTACCAGGCAATTCTTAAAGATAGGACGTATTTTCAGTAATTTTAACAGGTACTTTTTTTCTTTCCAACAGTAATTTACATACAAAAGATAATATATAATGAAAGAGAAATTAAAAGAAAAAAAGGAAAGTTGCATTTAGACTATGGTAAACTGAATGGTGTACTTGTATAACTCCAGGATCCTTCACAGAATTTAGCTTATACCCAGAAAGAAATCTAATTATCAAGCTGCTAACAGCCATAAGTAAAAGCTCAGCTCAGGGTCTAAAATAAGATAACTGAAGTGTCCTCACCACTTTGGCACTAGTTGGTCATTTGGAGCCTAGGGAGTTTTCAAGAATAACACTGAGAAAATGAAAGGCTTTTGCTGGTCATTGATGTTTAAGTGACAGAAGGCAAGAGCAAAATCAGTCTTACCCCGTGGAAAAATTCAGTAATTTCAGCAAAAACTGTTTTAAAACAAATGTCTCTAAAAGTATCTGTGCTATTTTATTTGCTGTTTCTTAAGCCAAAGCAAGCCATAGCTGATAGTAGATTTAATACCAACAACAAGACTATTAATGATTTTTATATATAAATTCAACAGTAATAGTATTTTATTTCCTGGAACTTTCATTTCTCATCCAAGCAAAAGGAAAAATACAGATCTTTGCAACAGATGAGAGCTTAGAATTACATCTTTTTGAAAGTCTTAAAATTCCACATGTCAAAATGCTAGATGTGTGCTACAGATGTTTAGTTACTTCTCATCAATTCCCTTTCAAAATTTAAATGTACAAAAAATGTGGGTGAATTAATTGGAAACTGAACTTCTAAGAAACAAAATACAAGTGAGCCTTGTTAAGCAAGATTTCCTTTCATAAGCAATTTCTGCAAACTATTAGATATTAAGAAATATTAAAACCATATATTTTTCTGAGGCACTTCTCACACTGAGAATTCTTTACCTGTCATTCTGAAAATAACAGAGGTAAGATTACATCAAATTATTCAGTCTCACCTAATGTCATCAAACAGGGTCACATATTCACATACCAGATACCATACTATGCACAAAGTGTCACATTAACTCTCTGCTTTAACTATTATTTTAACTTTACTAATAAGGAAGGAAAATGATTGCTTAACTATTTTTAATTTAAAAGAATATACTTCTATAATTGTCTGTAGATAGAATTCAGTAGAGACTAACAAAAATTAAGAACAAAGCAGTCATGTTCTTGTTTTTAAACACCTCCTGGGACAATTCAGTAGGTACTTCAAGATCAGTCCACACCTGAACACATTAGCTTTCTATTTCTTCTGTATCTCTTAATTTCAGTGAATGACACCATTATCTACCCACTTACATAAGTCAAAATAAGCTAAACATCAATAAATAATATGATATTTTCAAGCATGAATATAATATTAATTTTTGATGGAATCCAACATGAAAATAACTTTTAATATCCACTAATCAAGAATATTAATAAAAGCTACTGTGAATTACACATTTAAAAATATTTGTATTTCATTTATCACTAAAGGAATATAAAAACTTTTAATACTGTGTGTGTGTATTTATCCAATTTTCATACAATGTCTATATCACATAGTACTCCATGACACCCAGAAGTCTATGGTCCACAAGGTGAAAAATACAAAACTCTCTCTTTGAAAATAAAATATATCTGATACTGATATATTTTAGGCACTACTTATGTCTTGTCAGGCTTTTTGAAATAACCTGCCAAAGGGCTTTTCTTGCTCATGTTGTGACCCATTCTAATACAGTTCAATATGAGAGTTGTTTCTAAAACACAAATATATTTGATAGTTCCTCCCAACTAGTATCCTTCAAAGGTGTACCTTCAAGTACAGGGTGAATCTTAAACATTTCTAGAATGATATTTAAAGTAATTTTTCATTTGGTACTATCTTATCTACTCCTCCCATATGTACACAATATTGTGCTCATAACAAGATGCTTGTAGTTTGGCAGTTTGGCATGTTTTCACTCCTTCCCTTGGGAAGTTGCCCACATTATACCCTATATACACTGTTGAAACATCACCATCTGTCAAGCTTTGCCTGATTTTCTTAAGCAAATGTCAGACCCTC
Organism: Balaenoptera physalus; assembly: GCF_965194825.1. Taxonomy (NCBI): domain Eukaryota; kingdom Metazoa; phylum Chordata; class Mammalia; order Artiodactyla; family Balaenopteridae; genus Balaenoptera; species Balaenoptera physalus. The sequence goes on along the minus strand of NC_138887.1, from coordinate 92,517,756 downwards.
CCTTAACAGCACCTTGCTAATAGCTTAATATGACACATATCCTATTCCATTAAAAATTGTTGGATTAAATGTCTAACCTCCAACTAATGTGTGAGCTCCTTGAGAACTGATTCACCCTTATTTATCATTGTAACCCTAGTAGCTAGCAATGCAAGAAATATAGGGGGGAGAGAGAGAGAGAAAGAGAGAGAGAGAGAAACACGATTCCAAACCAAAACATCTATCTTTAACTTCAGACTTGTAGAACCATCTGCTTGCTTCTAATTTTTAACTCAATGTCTGTTTGATTCCTCACACTCAATAAAAACAAAACAAAACAAGCCACTTGAAGTTATTTTTTCTACTTGCTTTTGTGTTTTGTCTTGTGTTATTTTGACCTAGATTTGTCCATAATTCTATTCCTATCAATAATCTATCAACGTTTCTACTCCTATCAACAATGGCTCTGTCTCCAGTTCCTCTGGCCCACATTTTTCACATTTTTCATTTCTTTATTTTTTCACTTAGGTCACTTTACATTCATGGTGAGAAAAGAACTTATTATATTGACCCTCTCGTTTCACTAGATTTTAAACATTTAGAGGACAGGTTCTAATTAGTTTCCATTTCCAAGTTCCTTCCAGAATATCATACACAAAGTAGGTTGCCAAAAATGCTCTTTAAGCCAATTTTTTTTTCAAAAAATATTTCCTGCTATGACCAAAGCTATAAAGGCATCATCCTATTATTTTCATCTGTATATTGATTTAACTTATAACTTTGTTTAAGAAATTAAAGTGAAAATGATAGAATACTAAATATGATACAAAACTGTGAAAAGATGAATATTTTTCAAATTCAAATAATTTTTGTCTGTAGACATGGCTTGAATTATTGAAGAAAATGTCATGAAAAGATAATTGAGAAACACTTTGATATTTCTTTGAAATATAGACTATTAGTTCAGCATAGCATATCAAAAAAATAAAAGAGAGTTAAAGAAGAGAGAAAATAATTGTTTCTGAATGTAGTTTTGAGAGTTTATTACTGCTAGTGTAAACAAAATTGTCTTCTCATTGAAATAACAGCATAAAGCAATAGATTAAATTAGACTTTTATGAAAATAGAGATGAGACCAATAAGATTCTCTTTCAGCTAAAAATGCTTAATTTCAGGGAATAATTATACATTCTAATCACAATATATAAAAAGACATCTTAAGAATTCTCTGTTTTATAAAAATTTCCATCTGAATCCCATTTACACAGTAAGTAAACAAAAACATCCTTTTAATCAAATTGAAAAAAAAATAGTAATTGGCCACTGTTGTGTTTCCTGTGGCTAAATCTACAAAGATATTATCCAGTTAGTATTCACATATATATTGACTCATCTAAAAACCTTTAGTTCAATAAATTAATTAGAATGTACAAACATTTTAATGCTAAATAAGTTACAAAGTCATGTATAAAAAATGTTTTTATATTATTATTGAATTTGCCTTGGATTATTTGAGAAAAAAAGTCATAAAAGCACAATTAAGAAGCACTTTGAGCTGTTCTGAAATACAGATTATTTATTCAGTGTAACATACGCAAAATAAAGGACAGTAAAAAAAAAAATATATGACAAAAATAATTCTGATCCTGAGCTTATTTTTAGAAAGTTTATTGCATCCAGGGGAAACAAGAACAGCTTCTTATTTAAAGAGCCCAATAAAAGAGTAGATTAAGTAAATCAGCCTATTATGGAAATGGAGATGAGGCCCAGAGGCTTCTTCACTTTCAGTTAAAAGCTTAATTTCAGGAAAACATTATACTTTCCAATCACCATACATAAAAAGACTTGCAAGAATTCTTCTTTTCTTAAGCTCTTTCATAATCCCTTTACACAGATTTTCCTTTCAATGGAGATTTCAGTGTAAATGACAGTCCATTTGCGCTTCATCTCAGACTCTGACATGTCATGCTGTTGTCATGACACAGTGAACCAAATAAGCTTGGGCATATCTGGCTGAGAGCTTTCGCTGAAGAGATTGGACATGAAGTTCCATTGAATACACCCAAAATAGGAGTATGAGGGTTTGTTTCTAGTAGAGGCCCTAGCTAGATTCCATAACTTTGTGTTCTCTGTAGAGAACCTATGGAGACAGATGTTACCAAACCAAGCTTGGGTCCACTCATCTGTGTCCAGTAAAGCCAATCTACTGACACTGAGTTGTGGTGAAGGAAAGTGCAACGTTTATGGCAGTTTATTGCAGGGCACCAAGCAAGGACTCCAGGCAGCTAGTGCTTAAAAGACCTGAACTCCCCGATGGCTTTCAGAGAAAGGTTTTTAAAGACAGGATGAGGGAGGGGTGTTATGGGGTAGGTGATCAGTTTGTGGACATTCTTCTGATTGGTTGGTGATGAGGTAATCAGGAGTCAACATCATCGACCTTCGGGTTCCAACCAGTCTTGGGTCTCCATCCTTGTGGGCAGCAGAGAGTTAACTTCTTCCACCTGGTGGGAGTTTCTGTATCTGCAAAACAGCGCAAAGGACAAGGCTCAGAATTTTACCTATAGCCTTTGAAGAGGAATTAAAGGTCCTTGACTTTGTTTAATGACTAAACTATTAGTATTTTGTCTTACTTGACTCTTTTCCTTTACTTCTGTATTTTCTCACTTCTTTGATTGAATTATTCTTTGGAACCCAGGGAAGGCCTAGGAAACTAAAATTTTTCTACAAACAAGAGGCAGGCAGAAGACATGGGTGGGTTTGTCCTGGGAAGGTCCCATAGGGTTCTGCTCATTTACACAGAGGCTACAAATAGAAATGAAACAGACAGTTTTTATTAAGGATTCTTTGAAACACAAGCACCACTTCTTTTGACCAAGATTACGAAGTATGAGAAAAATAGAAAGAAAAAGTAGCCTCTTCATTACTTCTATGTAGAACACAGTACTGATTGAGACTTGCAATCTCAGAGACCTCCTTTAAAAGGAACATTGAGTGTAGGGTGGAGGCAGGTGGCAGAAGATATGACTATGGCAATGGACCACCACAGGTAGATTCTGAGGCAGGAGAAGTCTATGAGGAAGACTGGAGCAACAGAGCACAGAGAGATGATGTGTGTGACATACCAAGAAATATTTTAAGAGTGAGTGAGGATTTTGCACAGATCTGAGGCTCTTCAACCTTAGGCTGATAGGGAAAATATTCAGTGAAATTTCTTTTTTTTTTAATTGAGGTACAGTTGATGTACAATATTATATGTTTCAGATGTACAATATAGTGATTCATAATTTTAAGGGAGATATAATATTCCATTTATAGTTATTATAAAATATTGGCTATATTCCATGTGTTGTACAATATATCCTTGTAGCTTATTTATTTTATACATACTAGATGGTGCTTCATAATCCCCTACTCCTATCTTGCCCCTGCCCCCTTCTCTCTTCACAGTGATAACTACTGGTTTATCCTCTATATCTGTGAGTCTGTTTCTGTTTTGAATTTAACTTTTTGTTTAAAGAGAGATCTTGCATTATATTTTCTCCTAGGAATTTAATTTTTTCAATTGTTATTCATAATACAGTTTTAAATTTAAATTTCTATTTATTTCTTGAGTACAGAAATAAAATTAATTGTAAATGTTATTCTTGATTCCAGTAAATGTCTAAATTAATTTTGTAATTATAATATTTTGTCTCTAGATTTAGGGGGGGCACTTAACATAAATAATGTTATCTGTGAAAAATGTTTTCCTTTTCCAAATCTTCTTTTTTATTTCCTTTCCCTGCTTTATTTTACTGGCTGAGACATCCAGTAAAATGTTATATTGAAGTGGTGATAGCTAGTATACTCATCTCATTGCTGACCTCAGGAGGAAAGTATTAAACATAATGTTTGCTATGTAATATTTGCAGTTATTCTATCAGATTAAGTGATGTTTCTTCTCTGTTTTGTATGCTAAAAGGGTTTTTTTTTTTGGTAACATAAATATGTCTCTAATTTTATCAAATGCTTTAACTATGATCTTATTTTAAGTGGATCTGTTATAGCAGCATATAAATTGATTTTCTTATTATCCAATCTCACAATCTTAATCTTTTAATTGGAGTATTTAGTCTATTTAGATTAGAAGTATATGGGTTTCTATATAGCATTTTATTATTTATTTTCTACTGAGTTTATATGCTTTGCATTCTTTTTATCTCTCTTTTCTTGACTTCATTTGGATTAATCAATATTCTTATTATTCTATTTCTCCCCCTGCCCGCTTATTAAGCCATTCACTACTTACATATTTTTACTGTTTATTTAGTGCTAACATTATAGATTACAAAATGCCTTCGTGACTAATAATGTTACCACTTCTCAAATAATGTAATAACTTAAATAACCTTACTTCTATGTCATCTTCTCTCATAATTTGTTATTTTTAACACACATTTCATTTCTATATGTATTTTAAATATCAAAATATATTACTAGAACTGTTTTGTACAGTCAGTATTACTTTATGTTTATCCATACATTTGCTCTTCTTTGGCTCCTTATTCTTTTCAATATTTTTGTGTATCTACCTGATATCTTTTTAATGTATTTTATAATATATATCTACTGGCAATGAATTCTCTCAATTTTTGTTTGCCTGAAATTGTTTTTATTTTGCCCTTATTTTGGGAGGACATATTCCGTTTAGAATTGAAACTAATTTCTTTGAACTACATAGCATTCTATTATTTTCTGTCTTCCACTATTTCTGTTGAAAGGCCACATCTCAAAATTATTGGTTTTTTTCCCTGAAGGAAATATGTTTATTTCCTCTGGCTGATTTTACATTTTTTCTGTCTGTATTTGTCACGAATTTGATCATAATGAGTCTAGATGTAGTTTTCATTGTATTTTTCATACTTGAGTCTATAGAGCTTCTGAAATCTGAGGGTTAATATCTTTCATCAGTTTGGATAATTCTGGGCTATTGTGTATATGAATATATTTTTCTGTACATTATCTTTCTCTTCTTTCCATTGTTTCCCACCTCATCCCCTTCTCCCTTTCTCCCACCTCTCTTTCCTCCTCCCCACCTCCATCGCTTTCTGTCTCACACACACACCCACACACATTTCCTTTGCTATATTTTATCTGGGAAAACCCATTCCTCGTATTATGCATCATTTTGAAGTAATCAAGAGAGGATGAAAACTACACTCGATCCTTTGCAGCATCTCTGAAAGAAATCTGATAGCCATCAGCCACCTAAAAAGAGAAAAGAAAACTGAATTCATGGAGACAGAAACACCAATTTTAAAGAGGAAAATTGTCAGTAAAGGCCTATTTTGAGAAAATTTCATTGTTTAAACAGCCAGCTCTAAAATCGCTCCAATAGAGCAGTAATAGTCTCCTAGTAAATCCGTAGGACTGAAAAGCAATTACACCCCAGCCACTATGCCAAATAGTCCTATTAGTGGTTCTATCTGGCTTCTAAGGATGTTATGTTCAACCATGTCAAACACAGTTCAGAGAGTTAAGAGCATAAAGGAAGAAAAGTCCCCTTTGGTTCCTTACAAATAAACCCATAGAGGCCATGGAATTTAATCAGGCCAACTTGTCTAATGGGCCTTGCAGAAAGATGATCTAGGGGTGGGATGAACTGGGAGATGGGGATTGACAATATATACTGTTGATACTATGTATAAGATTGATAACCAATGAGAACCTACTGTACAGCACAGGGAACTCAGTGCTCTGTGGTGACCTAAATGGGAAGGAAATCCAAAAAAGAGGGGATATATGTATACGTATAGCTGATTCACTTTGCTGTACAGTAGAAACTAACACAACATTGTAAAGCAGTGATACTCCAATTAAAAAAAAAGAAAGATGATCTAAAATATATCACAAAATCTCCATTAACTGAGATGAAAATGTAGCTTGTACTGGCTTCCCTGGTAGCACAGTGGTTGAGAATCTGCCTGCCAATGCAGGGGACACGGGTTCAAGCCCTGGTCTGGGAAGATCCCACATGCCATGGAGCAACTAAGCCCATGCGCCACAACTACTGATCCTGCTCTCAAGAGCCCGTGGATCACAACTACTGAGCCCACGTGCCTAGAGCCCATCCTCTGCAACAAGAGAAGCCACCGCCCACGCACCACAACGAAGAGTAGCTCCCGCTCGCCACAACTAGAGAAAGCCTGCACGCAGCAACGAAGACCCAACACAGCCAAAAATAAATAAATAAAATAAATAAATTTATTTTTAAAAAACTGTAGCTTGTACTAAAGAGTGCCTTTAAAAATTATTTTTTAATACTAGAGGTAGATCTTCAATGGACTGAATTGTGTCTCCCCCTTCTCAAATTCATATGTTGAAGCTCTAACTCTCAGTGTGACTGTATTTGGAAATAGGGCTTTTTGGAAGTAATTAAGGTTAAATGAGATTATAAGGATGGTATCTTAATCCAATAAATTGGTGGCATAATAAGATTATAAGAAAAGGAAGAGAGCACTCTCCCCCCACCCTCTCTCTCTCTCTTTACTATATGAGGGCCCAACAAAAGGCAGCCACCTACAAGGCAGGAAAGAACCTTCATCAGGAACCATATCAGCCAGCACCCTGGTCTTGGGCTTCTAGCCTCCAGAATTGTGAGAAAATTAATTTCTGTTGTTTTACCTAGTCTATTATACTTTGTTATGGCAGCCTGACCTGACTGATAAATACTTTATTGAGTTCCTGGCACTGTCCTAGATGTGTTATGGCCATTACCTCACTTAACCTCATGCCAGTGGTAACAAGTATTTTCTCTACATTGTTAACAATCAAGAAATTGGTCTGAGAAATAATGTTTTGAATTACTCATAGATTTGTTTGGCTCCAGTGATCTTTGTATATCATATAAACAACCCCTCAACAAATGAAAGATTCAGGTTGGAAACAATTAAAATACATTGAAAGGAAAAGAGGACCCATTGCACTAAACCTCCTGGACAGGGGAGACTTGCAGGCTTAGTAACCCAGGATCAATTAAATATTTCTCTTCATTATTTGGATGCATTGCATGACATAATCTCCTCCAACTCCCTCCCCCAATTATTATATTGCAATATAAATACAAAAGCCTATGTATAGCATTTTAATCATAAATATAGAAAAGTTTATCTGAATACTCCAGATCGTGCTATTTTTAGATGGATTGTAAGCTTACTGGGGACAAAGACAGAATTTCATTTTTATTTGTAGCTATCATAATTTTCATTCAAATCCCATGAATAAAGAATGCTGTTAGTAAGTAGTAAATCTAGTGTTTTTGGCATAATAATGAAAGGAGTTGGGTTTATTTTTACTGAGTGCCTCTGGGAGACATCAGATTGGATAATTATTTTTAAATAGAAATAAACTTTGTCCTGTATTGTTTTTTTTTTTTTGGCCACGTGACGCGGCATGTGAGATCTTAGTTTCCTGAGCAAGGATCGAACCCTTGCCCCTTGCAGTGGAAGCGTGGAGTCTTAACCACTGGACCCCCAGGGAAGTCCCAGATTGGATAATTGACATGTTAGCATGGTATACTATTTGAAGAATGTCCTATCTGCCTTTAAAAATATTTCTTTGATTGATGAATTATCTCAAGTTTGACATATTTGTGTTAGATTTCTAGCTCCAGAACTTACTGTGTAGTCCTGGGCAAGTTACTTAAAAGCCTCTGTTTTATGATCTGTAAAATGGGAAAAAATAGAATTTATTCATAAAGACTGATATAATATTTAAATAATATATAAAAGTTGGTTAGCACAGGGCTTAGTAAATATTTATTACTCAATATCGTTTGTTTTACTATGTCGTTGTGGTTATATCCTAGAATTTCTCAAATCAGAGTGCCCACAAGTGGATTTGACAATTGGATTTAGTTCTTTCAAGATGCACAGCATCATAAACATACATTTGATAAAATTAGATATTTTACATTCATCCACTCATCAAACTAATCAGGACATCTATTTTGGTACATTTTAAGGATCAAACAGAACTCTTTATCCTAAGATTCCAGCTTAGATTTTAAAAGGTTTAGATTATGCAAAATACAAGGCTAAAAGATACAGATTATAATTGATTTGTTAGTGAGATATTAGAGAAATTTATTTAAATGGAAAAACATTGACAATTTTTTCAAGTAACTTTTGAACAAGATCCATGACAGTGAACATGTACTAGTCATGTTGTACTCCTTTTGTTCAAGATGCATTTGAGGATATCACTTCCCCAGAGGATGATCACTCTGCATTCTTTTCTCCATGAGGTTATAGGTACAAATTATTGTACATGGCCATAGCTGCTTCTTTTCTACAACAATATGTATTGAAACAAAATATTAGTGCTAGTTCAAAATATTGAGTTAAATAAAATATAGTTGGCAGAAAAAATAAATCATTTGACACTTTAGAATTTGTAGTTTGTTTTTTTTTTAAGCAGCAAAACTGTTAAAGGTAGGGAGAGTTTATTAAGCATAGAAACATAAACTCTTAATGACATCTCATTGGTACCCATTTAATTTTTTCTATATCCAGAGGATGTCTCCGTGACTACTTCTCCATTATTCACCACAAAAAAAGTGCTTCATAAAAGCTATCAAAATCAATTAGAGTTTGTCCACTCTGGGGGGCCAATGAGGCAGAGAATTAACCTCCAACTAATTTCCAAAGTCATTTACCAGCTGATGGCTTAGTACATTTACTGCCACAGGCACCAGGCGCTTTGGAACATTTGCAAAACGCATGCTGTAGAGTGCAGGAAATGTATCTTCTGGGTCATGATAGATCCATGAGCAATGTTTGTTTATTTTACACTCATAAAGTCCCCTGAGGTCCAGGAAATACACAATTTAATTTTATTATTAAATAATTTATTATTAAATGTATCTAAAATCAATAAATTCTGTGCTCTCTAATGCAAACTAAAAAATTTCCAGTCACTTTGTTAAATTATTCTGAAGGGCACAACGCAGATAGAGCATTAATATGAGTTCAGATGAATTTTATCTTGAATTCCTTTTATAATAACCAGGAACCAACTCCAGATATTATGACTTCTACAGATGATGATACCTCTTATAATAATCAATTGCTTAGAGTAAAAGTAAAGTCATAATGACTTAATAGATACTGTGGTCTAATTACCTTCTAGGTTCTAAATTATTGGAATAGCTATTACAAACATATTAACTCTCCATGGGCACACTCTTTAGTTGTCTAAAGATTTAGTCAAAATCTAACTATTTTATATTTTTACAGATTACAGTTTATATCATTTGAGAGTCTGATTTGGACATTACTCTAAAATTTGGAAATTTTTAAATTATATATTTAAGCATGTATATGTGGGTAATAAGTATCACTTTATATAAAAGCATTAACTGAATATGAGATAAGCTAGGAAGAAAGTTTCTCCAAAGGTGTCAGTATAACAGGATGAGAAAATGTATCCATGTGCTCAGCATCAACACGTCTAAGAAAATCCTCCTTATGCATTCTGCCAGACAGATAAATTAATCTACATCAACCTCTAAGAAAGATAACCTAATAAAGATGCAGTGTGAAAGGAAATTGATATTGGGTTGGGGAAAAGAACAAATGAAGTATTTATTAGGATGTATTCAGACTAGCGTTTCCAATACTGGTTGATCAAATGAGACTTTAAATATCCACATTTTCAAAAGACTGAAAACACTTAATAGCATTTGTTTTGTTTTGCTACTGCAGAGTCTAACCAGGTATAATGTTTCCTAATTCAGTCTTGATAATATTTATCTCATTAATTCAAAGGCCTTTGGTTTATAATCATTATGTTATACACATAGAAAGAGCTCTCAAGACAGTCACAACATCAGATAAATCAGATAAATATATTCAAAGGGCTGGTGATGCATTTCTGAAGATTTTGATACTGAGGCCTTCTCAAACCAGGATAACTAGCAGCTTGACAGAAGAATCTAGTATAAACTAAAATACAAAATCTCTGTACTTTTTCACATAAACAGGAAATACCAAAAGAAATTCTAGTTTTCAATGGATTTCTTTGACATATATCTCCCCCCATATCCTATCAATAGGGATTCATTGCCTCCAGTTAGAGGGTTATTTTATAAAATAGTTGAGAAATATTATTAAGAGAAGCAAAACTACCAGGATTCTCATTTAACAGTTTTTAAAGAGGGAATTTTCTGTGTTGTTTTAAAATGTGTATATCATCATAAATAAAATTGATATACTCACACAATGTTCTCCTCTTATAAATTATATACATATACAACCACACACACATTGTCATGTGATTATTATCAAAACCTAAGTAAATCAAACACCGTCTTGCTTATTCAGATCTTCTCTTTGAAAATATCAGTGAATTAAATCCTGCAAATGAAGCAGATGGCATAAATAAGCTGCTTATACCAACACATAGCATGTGCAAAAGATTAATTGAACTGCCTCATCATGAATTATATATATGTGTGTGTATTTATATGTCTATATAGAGAGACTGATATATATTTAGAACTAAATGATGTTATTCCCGTAGTTTAGTGTGATGACATTAATTATAATAATAATTCTAACACTACTAAAAATAAACCATGAAACTATGAAAGTATTAAAACAATTAAATCTTATTTAACCCCTCATGGTATTGGAAATGCCATTTAAATGGGCTTTAAAAATTGAAGAGTCACCTTAATCTAAAGATGATGGCATTCTGCTGGTTGGTGTTCTGTGCAAAGGCCATTGAAGGTTGCAGGCTCCGGATACTTTTTCAAAAATAATTTACCCAGAAAAGTATACAACAATTTCAAAATGGCACTAAAGAACTAGTGGTGCAGTTGGCTGGCTCTGGTTCTCAAACATACGAAAACAGATTTGAGCTGGTTTCATGCCAGCTTTTGATGATGTTGCACAACTGATCTCTCAGCACCACTGAGAGATGCCCTATTTCCAGGATCCCATATTAAGAATTCTGCTTTCTGACCCCAATATCTTATTCTTATGGGCTTTGGAGGCAGGTAGATGGGGGTTAAAATTCTGACTGTCATAATAAATCATCACCTTGGACAAATTACAAAATTTCTCTGAGGATAAATTTAAATTGATTCTCAGATTTTTTATAAATATTAGAAAATAAATTATACATGAAATTGCCCTCCAAATAGATAACATTCAACAAATGCTCTTTCATTTTCTTCTAGAACTCTTCACCCTGATAATTAACAATCATCCTTTCTTACTGTCCTTTTCTTCCTTGAGTGCCTGACCACATGTGGACTCCATAGTCAATCATTTGAACTTTGTTCTCACTTTAGATTTAATTTTTTAAAAACTCTTTTCTGTGGTATCCATCTCTTGTTAAACCTATATTAATCCAGCAATTTTTTAAAACTACATCTATTACTGGCACACTTAGCACAACCAGAGGAGATCATGTACAATCATGTTAATTACATGTGCTAGTCAATATCTTTTCTAAAATTGAGGCTCATGTTTCAGAATTGCTGATGGATATTACAGTAATGTTTCAGATGAACCTCAAACTCACAGTGTCCAGATAAAATCTTTTTTGCATATCTTTTCTTTTTTTTCCAGTTTCATTGAGATATAAATGACATATAACATTGTATCTGTTTAAGGTGTACAACATAATTATTTAATATGTGTATATATTGTGAAATGATTACCATAATAAGTTTAGCTGACATCTGTTACCTCACATAGTTACAAATTTTTTTCTTGTGATGAAAACTTGTAAGATCTACTTTCTTAGCAACTTTCAAATATTGTTAACTATAGTCACCATGCTGTGCATTACATCTCCAGAACTTATTCATAACACAAAGTTTGTATTTTTTGACAACCTTCACCCATTTCGACCACCCCTCCCATCTCCCGACTCTGGCAACCACCCATCTGTTCTGTTTCTATGACTTTGTTTTTTCTTTTAGATTCCACATATAAGTGAGATCTTGATCTTTTTTTGTCTGATATTTTTCACTTAGCATAATTCCTTCAAGGCCCATCCATGCTGTTGTAAATGACAGGATTTCCTTCTTTTTTATGGAGATATATATATATATATATATATATATATATATATATATATATACACAAAACATTCTCTTTATCCATTCATCCATCCATGGACACTTATGTTGTTTCCATGTCTTGGCCACTGTAAATAATGTTGCAATGGGGATGCTGATATTTCTTCAAGATAGTGATTTCATTTCCTTTGAATATATACCCAGAAGTGTAATTGCTGGATCATATAGTAGTTCTATTTTTTAATTTTCTGAGGAACCACTGTTTTCCATAGTGGTTGCACCAATTTGCATTCCCACTAATAGTGCACTTTTGCGTTTTCCTGATGATTAGTGATGTTGAGCACCTTTTCATGTACCTCTTGGCTCATTTGTATGTCTTCTTTGGAAAAATATCTATTCAGATCCTCTGCTCATTTTTTTAATCAGATTCGTTTTTGCCATTGAGTTGTATGAGTTCTTTATATATTTTGGATATTAACCCCTTATCAGATATATGATTTGCAAATATTTTCTTGCATTCAGTATGTTCTAGTTTCCTTTGCTGTGCAAAAGCTTTTTAGCTTAGTGTAGTCCTACTTATTTATTTTCACTTTTGACACCTTTGCTTTTGGTATCAAATCCAAAAATCATTCCAAGACCAATGTTAAGGAACTTATGCCCTATATTTTCTTCTAGCAGTTTAATGGTTTTAGTTCTTATGTTTAAGCCTTTAATCCATTTTGAGTTGATTTTTGTGTAGAGTGTAAGAAGGGGTCCAGTTTCATTCCCTTGCATTTGGCTATCCAGTTTTCCCAACACCATTTATTAAAGAGACTCTTCTTTCCCTATTGTATATTCTTGACTCCTTTGTCATAAGTTAATTGACCATATATGTGCAAGTTTATTTCTGGGCTTTCAATTCTGTTCCACTGATCTATATGTCTGTTTTTATGATAATAGCATACTGTTTTGATTACTATAGCTTTGTAATATAGTTTGAAATCAGGGCATGTGATGTCTCCAGCTTTGTTCTTCTTTCTCAAGATTGCTCTGGCTATTCAAGATCTTTTGTGGTTCCATACAAATTTTAGCATTGTTTTTTCTATTTCTGTGAAAAAAGCCAGTGGGATTTTGATAGGGATTGCATGAATCTATATATTTTGGGTGTAGTATGGACATTGAAATGATATTGATTCTTCCATTTCATGTGCATTAGATATCTTTCCATTTATTTGTGTCTTTACTTAAAATCTTATTACCTGTTTCTCAAATTTGCTGTGTTTGTCATTCTTCCAGTGTTCAAGCTTGAATAAATGAACTTATCTACTCTTCTGATTGATGATCTTGAGTAGATTTAACTACTTCCCAAATTATTAACTACATTACAGTTCTCAGTTTGTACCTGAGGCAGAACAATACATAAACAAACAAAATGAAAACTCAATTGTGAAGCTAGTTTTCTAATCATGTCTCCCTTAAAGTTATCCAAGAAGATAATTTCCTAGTTTTCATCCTGGATCTTGGCATTATTCCCTGTTTTTTTTTAATGTATTTTCTTATTCATCTAAGTGGGCTCTATACCAGCTTTTTCTTATACATCTCTCTATTTAAAATCAAGCTTTAATTTTGATGTCCAATCTGAGCTCTAATCAATGATTCCTGAAATGATGAGAACACCACCAAATTTGTGAATTTCCTTCTGATATTGGAGACATGTTCATTTAACTATATGTTGTCTGACATCTAACCTTATCATCATATTTCCATTCTCACAAAATCCTAATGGTGGTACATGTCAGGTTTTACCCTAAAACTGTGTTAACATATATAAACTATCTCATTTTCCCGACCAAAATCTGGAAAAACAAATCGTATATGTATTGATGTTTAAAAGTAGTATGAGAGGATCATGTCCAAGTATTTGTTTTGGACCTTTTCTCCCACAATTAAGAAATATAAAACTGGACAAAATACATGGAGCACCTCTTCTCATACAATGAACAACGGGCAGCAAAAGGCTATTGTCTTTGATAGAAGGTAAACATAAGAGGTAAACCCCACCGTTACTTTAGCTTTTTCCTGGTAGAACTTTCCAGATCATAGCACAGGGAAGAATAAACCAAACATACTGGGACAACTGGATAGAAACATGCAAAAGAATGAATTTAGACCCTTATTTCACACAATATAAAAACATTAGCTAAAAATTGATCAAATATCTAAATGGAAGAACTGAAACTATAAAACCCTTATAAGAAAACATAGGGCTAAATCTTTAAAACCTTGATTTGGCAAAAAAATTCTTAAGTATGACACCAAAAGCCTGATTCAAAAATCACCATCAATCAACAGTGAAATTATGTGAGAAAATAAGCCCTAATTTTAAAACCACTTTTAGATGCATATCATTTTTCTTGAAATTAAAAGCATCATAACTGAAACTGAAGACTATGATGAAGAGACTGTGAATACCATAGTAAAGTACCTGTGGTAGACAGAATTCTCAAATGGCCCCCAGCATTCCTGGCCCTGCTATCCAAACCTTTGTGTCATCACCTCCCCTTGGGTGCAGGTAAAACTGACTTGCTTCTTACCAATGAAATATGGTGAAAGTGATCAGATAGTTACACCTCTGAGTGTATTACATTGTATGAAACTCTGTCTTAGCAGATTGAAAAGAGATTTCCTGTTAACCTTGAAGACACAAACTGCCACGTTGTGGAGAAGGCCATGTGATGTGAAATAGGGGAAGCCTCTAGGAACTGTGGACCTCATGCTCCAATCACGAGGAAGTGAATGCTGCAAACAAGTACCTTGGAAAAGGGCCAACCCTGAACCTCAGACAAAATGCCAGTCCTGGACAACACATTCAGCCAGGTGAGACTGACTGTGAGCAGAAGACACAGTTAACCTATACCTGGGCTCCTACATAGGAAACAGTAAGATAACAAATAGGTGTTTCAAGCCTCAAAGTTTGTGGTAATTTGTTATGCAGCTTTAGAAAGCTAAAACAATACCCGAAGGGAAACAAGCTCTCCAGATAAAATAAACTGGTCACATATTTTCTAGTAAATATTTTGAGGTCATTATTAACTGTCTCCGTGAGTTCTTAATTTTCCCATTAAGTATAGGTATATACATACTTAAAAATATCCAACTTAAATATTTATTCTTAGTTTCATTATTATAACACTGCTTTTTAAACCATCCCTTGGGCTTTAAACTGCTCTAAAATGCAGACTTCTTCAAAGGATGCACTTTATCTCAATTTCTTTCATTAACAGCTTATCAGTATGTCAAACTTGAATCTGCTACTTTTAAATATTAATGTAATGGTGAAATTTAAATTGTTTGTCTAAGAATGAATTAAATTACCAAGTCAATTGTGTTTATAAACCCAAACATAATGGTATCCTAAAAACATCTGAGAAAATGATCTCCCAGTGGGAATTTATACTTCTCTGTACTACTATATACTCAGAAGGATGACAAGAGTACAAGAAAGGTAAGGAAAAAGGAAATGAGGAAGGAATGAAGAAAGGGAGAGAAGAGGAGAGATAGCAATGGTATTCATATTTTTATAACCCCCATAGGGCCAAATTTAGAGAAGGGCACAGAATAGCTTGTTAGTAAATATATGTTGCATGATAATTTAAAATAAACAAATGTTCAATTAGCACTCAGATGAGGAAAGTCCTGGAGTTGGGGAAAGAAAGATAAATTTTTCACATAAATGTGTGTGGTTGAGTATTAGTGTGTGTTTGTGGATGTGTGTGTGTGTGTGTGCATGCATGCAACTCTAGAGGAATGGTCTTTGGGGGAAAGACACCATGAACTCTAAGTACTGTTTAGCTGGACAAAAATGGATATAATTGAGGTAAAATCTCATTTCATTTGTACCTCTTTTGTTTTTTAAAGGACAGTACTGTTTTTGTTCATTGATTTTTCACATATAATTGAGTCATGTTGACGTGTTAAGAGTTACCTCATTATACTCAATGATAGTTTTTCCTTGAACTATATGGTCACCTGAACCTTAGTGCTTACTATAATGCTAATAGCAATTTCCTTTTGAATTTCTAATTCAACTAAATTTACTTTCTTATTCCAATTGGAGGATAGCAGCACCCCTAGAGGTACTAGACTGTGTGATTCCTAGCTGACCATCTGCCCCAACTGCAAGTAGAGATGGTCATTTGCTGCTTCTATCACCCAATATGACTTGTGCATGTACCTATTACGGATCCATTAACACTATATTTGCAGTTGTAGTTTATATATCGTCTCTATTTGTCTCTAATGCCGGTTAGGGACGTTTCTTATTCTCATTCCTTTCAGGATACCCTAGCACCTTGACAAGGCCAGGCACACAATAAGCACCAATAAAAATATATTGAATAAATATTAACAACTTTCAGGACTAAACCCAGCTCAGTCTCACTTTCTGTAAAGTTATGTCCCACCTTTGAATGTATCCTACCTTTAATATTTAGGTCAGGACAAACTATATAAGAAGGTAATCTTTTCTCATATTTGCTTGCTGTTACCAACATTCACACACTATTTCTTTCCTGTAATTGTTTTTATCACTCATCTATTAAGAAAGAGCCCAAGATAACTTGAGTTACCATAAGGACTTAGAGAATTAAAAAGGTGATTTGCTTCAGCCACCATCCAGAGTCTCATAGGCCCTTCATTCATGAAGCAGCTTCCATAGACTGCTATTGAAAGTCATTTAGGCTACATATCATTTCATATTGCTATCTTTAATATGTACAAAGTCAAGGTAGCACTACCTAGAGCAGCCCTATCCAATATATATAAATATATAAAAATTTATATTTATTTTGAGCCACATATGCAATTAAGAAAATTTCAATAGCTCCATTAATAAGGTAAAAAGTAACAGGGAAATTAATATTAATAATGTTTAATTACTCAATATATGATATTTGAACATGGAATTTCTTTAAAGAAAATATTAATGAGATAGTATAAATGACATGAAAATATTAATGAGATAGTATAAATGACACCATTTAAAGTCAGAACTAGAATATTCTGCAAGTGCAAGTCACTGTACTCTAGAATGTTTTCAAGATTTGATTTATCCAATGGCAGCTTTGATATTTCCTATTCAAGCTGCTTTAAGCAACAACAGTGAATCAAACTCATTGAGCTGTTTCCATCGGTCTATTCTACTCTTGGAAAAGTCATGTATGCCTCTTCACCTTTTCCATACATCTAATGTTATGAAAGAGAAAAATCAACAACCCATTAGCTCAAGCCTTCATTAAAATGTTGCAACACAAGAATAGGTCCAAGATTTGTGTCCTGAAGGGAGCAAATAGCTCAAAGATTTCATAAGATAGATTGAGGAAAGTCAGTTAAAGTTCAGTTTGCTCTAAAAATTAGGCCCTGCTCATATTCTCAGAAAGTATGGAGAATCTTATGCTTTCTGTCCTTATGCATGGATCATGGGATGGAAAGTATGACTAAGGTCATGGTTTAGCAAACATTGCTTGAACAATTTAGTTTCAGTAAGGGATGGAAGGAGAGGAAGTGGGAGGATAGTAGGAACTACAAGGGTCACGGTGGCTTTCAAGATCATTCTTAGTCCTTCCTTGAGGCCAGCATTGGCTTCAAGGTAAACATATTGAGATCAAATTTCAGAGTCCAGATTTTCACCACTAGCTGATGTTTCTGAGTCTGAAGAACTAATGAGCATTGTTCTTATAAGAAATAATTGAGTCTAGAGTGCATTCAATAATTTCTCCTCTGACCTTTTGTTTTATATAGTGATTTCGATTATCATTTGGGATGGCAGCTATACAGAAGCATTTAAGACTGGAAAGAATAAACATAGGGCTGGGATGGAAAATAAGTAGAATCATTAATAACCAATGAAATGCTCTGCTTAGCTCTCCAACTATTTTCCCTAGTTCTATTAAGGAAAAAAAGTCTCATATCCTAAATTCTATCTGAATCCTCCCTCTGGATGACCCAGAAAGTGGTACAGAGGCCAGGTCTCCATTTTCTTAAAAATAAATCTCTTCTGTTGTATCTTTTATCTTGTCAGTCAGATTTTGTGAAAACATCAAAGATTAATCTGGAAATCAAGGCATTAGTATTAAGGGGAAAAAGTCTTAACTTTTTATTTTTGAAAATTAACAATCTATTAACTAAGAAAACATTTTAAAATATAATAGTAACCCAAAGAGGAAGTGTATGACAATTAGTAGTTCCCAGAAGTGGAGGTCTTTGTTCTGGAATCTTGGGCCAAAGCTATTTATACCTGGAAATCTACTGCTTGATGTGAGATTCTTGGAAAAGCTTTCTCCTGCCTCAACCCTTCTGCTTTGGAAAAATCGTGTGAGATTCTCAGCTTCAGATCTCCAGATAGTGACAGCATCCTATTATGGGAGCATATATTTTTTGAATTAGGAAGCATGGATCCAGAGATCTATGCCTTGTAAATTTCCTACTGTATCAGCAGTTAATAATATCTGAAGTGTTTCCAACAAATTTCAAGACCAGTCTCATGTTGGTGTCACTTCAAGTAAAACAGGGTTCTGGGCTGAAGGTCATGGAGAGATTCCTGTGATTTCTCTTTAGGAAAAGCCAGCTATGCCTTCTGATTATAAACTTGGGTATATTGCATCAGTTAGTTATGGGAGGTGTAATTCCAAATCCCACAGGGCGACCTGTGATTTGTTCATAATATAAGTTATGATTTCTTGTGGATGAAAATGATAGCTCTTAAAAGTTGAAGGTAGTACTTTGGCCATCATTTTTATACTTCTTCAGAGAATTTCACAAGATTTACTTTTAGGGTACCATCTTTTTCTTTCAATTTTCCCCTGACAACTGGGGAAGATAAAGACAATATATTTATTTACTTATAATCACAGTATATTCATATTTACAATATATTTATTATGTGAGTATAATAACTAATTATATTTAATATATGTATATCAATGGGGAGAGAGAGAGAAGGAGAGAAAGAGAGTGAACACATCTGAGAATGCTGAGAATGAACAACTTAAAAATGTCATAGATGGTTTATTTAGACATTTGCCATGTTATTTACTAATACTTTGGTATTATAGATATCAAATCTGGAGTTAATATTTGTATATATTCATCCTTCCTAATCTCTATGTTCTGGATGGACATGCCATTAAATGCCTTCCTAAGATAAGAAATAGATTGTAAGCCATCATGTCTAAGATATTTTAGTGCTTCACATTAAATGTAACTGAAAGTCAGTAAGGGAGAGTATTATTAATGAGTTATAATTTGTGAAAAAGAATAGAATCACTCATAATTATGCAGCAGATGACTCTCAAATATATGTACCATAATTAAAACCTGAGTATGTTTTCTGTATATTTGCAGTGGGGATTAAATTTTTGATTACACTTAAGTGGGTGATTCTATTTAAATTTTTAATTCTGTTTTAATTTTTATTTAACTTATGGAGGCTGTCCTCTTTATAACAAAAATAGGACTGAAAAGACACACTATCCTTTTTATTATATGTAGGAACAGAAACAGATTCACTTAATACTTTGATATATAGAATTCTGTGGCTACTGCATGTCTATAGCACTTTATTTCATTTGTGATACCTATTTATAGTATATTTAAGCACAGTGTTCCTCTTTAATATACATTACATCTTAAAAAATCCATGAACAAAATACAGTCAAATTCAAAGTCATGACTTACCCCATGGAAATGTATAATTTTTATTAAGATTGTAAAAATGTAATTATTACTGGCACTTTTCTGTTTTCCTTCTTGCATTCAATTTTTAGAAATAAAGTACAGGACAACACTTAATATTCTAGTAAAGAAGTCTTAGGCAGAGTATATTTATAATCTTATCCACCTATATCCAAATGCTCTGCTTAATTCCATCTTTCATCTGACTTGCAAAGTTTCCATTACCTTTACAAACATAATTCCAAAAATGAGCTCAGGAAGAAAATGACAATATCTTGAATTCTATTCTATTAATAATAAACTCTTATGCAGATATAAACTTTCATTTGTTTCTTTCCTTTGATAATCATAACGACTTTGTGAGAGATAATCACAGCAGAAAACTGAGCTTGACAGAATATTGAGACAGTTTTCCCAAGTTCCAAATCTGTAAGGCTGGAAATATAAACTGAGATTTTCTGGTTCTAACTCTAGTGCCTTTAATCTATTCCATATTTCATTTCAAAATACAGACATGTCCAGCTGGCAGGATCAGAGGTCAGAATTGAGGTAAGTATATCTAATGGTCTCACAGTCATTCACAATAGTGCCAAAGCAGTTTTGAATATTTTGGGTCTCCCTGTACATTAGTCTGCACTTATTACTATTCTCAAGGTATATCATAATAAAACTCTAATTAGTAAGTGCTTATTCAAGGAAAAGGCAGAACCACAAGTCAATGTCATCTTGACAAAGTTGCTGTGGTTTTTATTGTTGGTTTATAAACTTTAGTTTCCAAAAACAGAGTACGTGTTAGTAATAGGGCGGTTATCACATACTAGGGTAAATGTACAATACTATAAATATAGATTCAAAAGAATGTCTCTAGTTAGCAGATCTGTTTACTGAGACGCTCAGATCTGATCCAGGATATCATTGGGAGTACTTGGGATACCTGTTCTCTCTATTCTCCTCTTAGTTGAAGACTTTACTAACTTCTCCAGGAAAACCACTTTAACCCTTCCTTCCCAATCAAGGCACAATAACACTTTGTGTATATATAAATATTGATACAGATATAGGTATAGATAGATATTGTAATGTATATATATCTATTATAATCTGTTAGCCTACAGGGAAGCCCACCTTTCTCTTTCTCCCAGTCTTCCTTTGTCCTACCCCCAAATAGGAATATGTCACGCAATTATTCAAGTACTATGATTTGCCTTTCGTGTCTCTTAGGAGACTTGCACTTTTCCTAGAAGACTAGAGCAATGGGAAGGCTTGGGAAGACCCAGCATTTTTCTTGTCTGTCTGTTGAGCTCCTTCCTTCTACACTGTCCAAGAAGTGAGCAAGCTGAGACCCAGCCTCCTTCCTCGGAACTCTAATGTCTAGCACAAATGCCAAAAACCAGCTCTGCACAAGGTGTGGAGCAAAACCCTCGCTGACTCTTCTGTTTTTGCAGTTACAATGTCTTTATGGATTGTGAGCACTTCTTTCACAAATCTTTTCTCACCAAAATAGTTGTGAAATATAAAGAGCTAAAGTCCAGGTGTATGTTCAGAAAGAAACTGGCAAAAAAAATCTTACTAACTTTGATTCTCAAGTCACTGTCATCAGAAAGAGAAGTTTCTGTGTGGACCAGTCATGCCAGTGTTGAAATAGAGGTTTTAAGACAAAGCATCAAGTAGAAACACTCTTTTTTGTTTCTTTCTTTTTTTGTTTGTTAACCACATCCTTTGTCCATTTATCTCCTTTGAGGCCCTAGATAAGTAATAAGTGGCTTATTAAGAATAACGTTCGAAGTTTCAGAAATCTGAGTGCTGGATCCTATCTTTTGATGTCTTCACACTCCCAGCATAACATGTGTTTGTCATATCATGATTACTTTTTCATAAGTTTGTCTTCTCCATCAAAGTAAACTCTTTGAAGTCATAGGACATTTGTTATTCACAGTCTCTTTGCAGGTTACTTTATTGCCTAGCAGGCACTTGATGTTTGCTGAATAAAATATCAAAGAAATGACAAAAGTACTACAGGACAGGCCACTCAGACAACCTGGAGAGCATTTGACAGATGGAATTCAAAAACTACTACTTGAACGTTCAACTCACATAAAAATATGCTTTGAAAAATAAAATGCTTGGAAATTAATTGTTGAAGTCAATTTGGTTTGTAAAGTATTGACATAACAGGCTTAGTGTAGTATCAGTTTCTTCCTACTTTTAATTACAGCAAAATACTTCATATAAGATAATTAACTACTGAAGATCACATGCAAATTTCTTTATCAGTTTCTGAGTCTTCTATCTAGCTACATCTCTCTAGTTCTGTGGGCACAAGTTATGGATTTTTTTTCAGAAAATGTTTACCAAAGATGATAGATCTATACCTAATATTTTATTTTTTAGATGTAAGTCACAGGGGTCCCAGAAATCAATGTTTCTTTTGTCATTGTCTTATATAATATTGAGAGATACACTCAAGCATCTTTCTAGGCAAAATAAAATTTAGGATATAAAGTGAATATTAAGAAGAGTGGTTCTAAATTATTACAGCTTTAGCAGTTTGCAAAAGAGGATTTCTGAAAAGCTTTGTGAAAATGCAAAATTGAATGATTTCTCAGTTTGTTTACTTCACCTTTTTTTTGGTAATATTGATTGTTTTGTATGTTTGTCCTTGCAGTTTTAACTCATTTAGTGAAAATAATATTTATCTCTAAGACATCATTTTCTATTCAGAGTCATTATGTGAACAAGAATATGAATTTGGCATAAATAGAAGTGAGAACTTCATTTTAACCAGAAACAAAAGCAATGCTTTGCCCACCTGAAAAGCAAAGTAGTTATTGCAAGCTGTAAGGAAAAAGAGGCTTAACTGTCACAGCATTCACCTAATTTGTATTCAATAACAAGAATCTCATTTTTTTATATTCAGTGAAAGAAAGTGTCTGCATTGATGTTTTAAAACATGGTATCTGATATTACTCTCATTTGTTTTGTCCCTTCAGCTGTAAGAGAATCAATAAACAACAGGCATAATATTAACATTTTAGATTGTATATAAAGTGATTATTCAGCTGGCCTAGATCTGTAAGTTTGGGTGGTGATTTTGCAATTACTGTGTTGTGATATTTCTAAACACTGATTCCTGTTATTAAACACTGATTCAGTTAAGCACTACTCTGTTAGATTGATTCTAAAATGCCTTGTTCCAGTTTGGAACAGTGGATGGGACTGTGAGTTTGTTGTCATATTAATTTAATCTCACACCCTGGCAATTAGCCCCACATAGCAATCTTAATCATGTTCCAAAACAGCTTCGTTAATAGTTTATTTCAGTAAAATGCACTTTAAGGCAAGAGGAATTGCACTGCTAACCTACAAGGTCTATATTGTACTTTTCTTTAAAGACTTTACCAAGTTCATATGGCACTCATTAACTATTTTCTATTATTTCTTTCTTCTCTTTTAGATTTCTAATCTATTTGTGAAAGCTATTATATTAACAACTGCCTTCTAAGACCAATATACAGATCCTGAAATTACTTCTGATATTCTCCGAGTCTTGATCTTTATAAAATATATAATTGCTGAACTCTATTTTATCATGTAAAAGCTATTATGTCACATAATTTAATAAGGATAAATGGAGTAAAAATATAAACAGCTGCCTACAATAGACATTATTTATCAAACATTAACTCCTATTAATGCCTTTTGTTCTGAAACTTTAATTTTTACTCATTCCATACCTCCTTTTGAAGGAAAATCAAATGCTTTAAGCTCAGGCACAAGAATGTTTTGTTTAGGTTAAGAGGCTCATGTTTCAATCCTTTCACTATGTAACATGCAATGAGAACATGAATAGAACTAGGTCCTGAACACACTATTGGTGTTTCCTTTCCAGGTTCAGTGTACTGTCTAGATTTAGATGGAGAAGGAGAGGAGGAGAAGTACGATGAAGAGGAGAAGGAGGAGGAGGAGGAGGAGGAGGAAGGAGAATGAACAGAGGTCAGGTGACCACAATCACCTAAAATCCAACCATCCATCACTTCTACATAGTGTGTGTGTGTGTGTGTGTGTAGTGATTACGCACACAGCTCATGTCTGAGTTTGCATGTTTAAGGGTTGAAGGCAGAGTCTTACGCAGAGATAAAAAAATATGGGACAAATACCCTTCCATTTATATGAGATATCACACTTGTGAGAATACTGTTTTTCTCTAACTTAAGTGCATGATCCCCAGAACCATTTGAAAAAAATGTGGAACTACCCGGTATAATTAGAAAAGGAGGAGCATATTTGGAGCTTAGCATTCATTCCTGCAGAGTAAAACAAGACATGCCTGGCTCTCAAACTAGTCAGTTACCTAGTATAATTCTGTTCAGATACATCAGACATAATAGCAATATGTGTTATGTTGAAATGCACCTAAATACATTTTATGAGATTTGAACAGTGGGACACTAATTTATCATTATACACAATTCTTTGCTACCTGAACTCAATCAAGACCACTAAAGTTCCATAACTTAACCTCTTCCAGGCTGTAAATAGAAAGTATCTTGAAAATACACATGCACATTTTAATATATTTTTCTAACACAAATACTGTATTATATAAGATTTTGTTTCAAAAATGAAAATATGCTCAACTCTGAAAATAATTTGTAGTTAAAAATTCAAATCTTAATCCAAGTTTATTTATATTGCCACTTGTCTGTGTTCACATTTTATTACCCAACAGTTTCTTAAGAGGACTTAGAGTGCTCCAAATAATCTCAAATTTCAGTAGTTTCTGCAATTATTTTTTTAATTTTTATAAACTGAACTTGTTTTCTGTAGAGAAAATGAATAGCTAACTTGAAAGCCTTTTAAAATTATTCCCCTTTATCATATGAATTTTACTTTTAATAAGTTCAACCTTGTTTTCAAAAGTTTATTTCAGATATTTCTGTTATTTAGAAATTGTTTGAGTCTTTTATGTTTTAAGATTAGTATGCATATCCTAGAAACTAAGAGTACATTCGGTATGCCAATTGAAAGTTGTGTTTACAATGCACTCATATATGTTAATATGAGCTTGCACATCTTGCTTACAGTACCAAAAAGTTGCAAGAAGAAACTGGACAATGGAATAAAATACTTAGAAACATTAATACATAAACAGTCCAAAGGGCTTGGGAATAATGAGAGAGCCCCTGAATAACACGGAGATAAGGCCAATGCAAATGTGCAGGAGGACAGTTCTGCAGATATGGAAATGTCACACTGAGTTTGGGCTGTTCTGTCATCACACTTCTCTTCATTCCCCTCAGCCAGGCTTCCTGTTGATCCCCTTCTCTAGTCAGGTGTCTACTTGCAGCCTGTTTCCAATAACGATCCTCTTTGCTTTCAAGACCTCCTACTCTAAGAATAAAAAGGAAAAAGAAAGCATACACCTGCTTGTAACAGATTTTACAAATCTATAATCAAATCAGTGTATCTTTGAAATCAAATGGAAATTTTAAAAATAAAAGAATATTTCTCTCTCTTTTTTCCTACTTACAAGATTACCCTGAATCTATTATATTATTTCTATTATTTCAGTTCCTGTGCTTGGTATAGGAGAGAAAGCTTGAGCTTTTAGCCATGAATTAAGTTCTAATTCTAGAATTTTAAGTTACTATTTTGATGGGCACTCAAATGCCTTAGTATTCCCATATGGAAAGCAGGGAGAGTAATATTCCTTTATAAAATGATACTAAAATGTAATATATGGCTGTATGCAAAATACCTGGAAAGTATTTTGTCTTTGTACTGGGTAGAATTGTGTCCCCCCAAAAGATATGTTCAAGTCTTAAACCCCAGTACTGGTGAATGTGATCTTATTTGCAAATAAAATGTTGGCAAATGCAATTAAGTTAAGGATCTCAGAATGGGATCATCCTGAATTTAGGGTGGGACCTAAATCCAATCACCGGTGTACTTACAAGAGAAAAGAGAGGGAAATATGACACACACAGGGAGGAACACCCCATAAAGAACATAAAGTTGGAGGTGTAGATTGTAATTATGAAGCCCCAAGCTGAGGAACATCAGGGGTTTCTGGTGGCCACCTCAAATTAGAAGAGAAGTTTGGAAGAGATTCTCCCTCAGATCCTCAAGAAGGTATCAATACTGTCAACTCCTTGACTGTGGACTGTGAGAGAACAAATTTCTGTTCCTTATGCTGTCTAGTTTTTGGTTATTTGTTACAACAGCCATAGGAAACTAATACAGTCTTCAAAATTGATTCTAGTTCTTTTGTTTTACTATGAACTTGTATATTTTCAAGGGTGAGATCTATTCAGTGTGCACCAATATGTCTGTATCAGTTAAGTAGGGCTGGCATTGCTTTGTTTAGTGCTCAACTTGGTAAGATTTGGCCTGTGCCATAACTAGTACATATTTTGAATATTATTCCTCTCTATTTATTTGACTGATTCATCCTGAGCACTGAAAATGTACCCACTGATAGGAATAGAGGTGAATTTAGAAGGAGGAGAGGAATGCAACAAATTGTGGAAGGCAGAGGATGAGGTCTAACCAGGGTTATATTTTGCCTGGTAAGACAGGGCATACTACAAGTCTTCAGGTAAGAACAGAAATGTATGTAAGCCCGAAGAGCGTCTGCCTGAAAACAAGAAGTATTAATATTAAGCATGCCAAAGGCAGGCTTAAGAACAAGAGTATCTCTTAAGGTTTTTTCCTAAGGTAATATATGACCAAAATTCTGTGACCTTTTGGCTAGACTCCAGCTACTCTAAGGCAGCTTCATACAACATGCATAATTAGCTTGGCAGACTCAGACAGTGTTCTAGGTATTTATGGGAAGTGGAAAGTGGACAAGACATTTCTTGTCCTCAAGGATTTTACAGTCTAATTAGAAGGGTGAGATATATACACTAGAAAATTTTTCTCACGGTTCTCGAGGCTGGAAGTCTGAGATCAGGGTGCCATGAATTCTCTGGTGAGAGCATATTTCCCTATTAATAGAAGGTTGTTTTCTTGTTGTACCCTTACATGGCAGAGAGCAAAGAGAAACAAGCTCTCTCTTGACTCTTTTAAGGGCACTACTCCCACTCATGAGGCCTCTACTCTTATGACTTAATCTAATCCTAATTATCTCCTAAAGGTCCAACCTCCCAATATCATCACATTGTAGGGGGGGAGGACAGGTTTTCAACATGTGAATGTAGGGGGGACGCAAACATTCATCCATAACAGTGATGCTCTGTAAAATAAGTTTTTAAAGTAAAATTTATTACTGAGTGGAAAATTCTCTGAATATAAAGCAGATACATCTTTGTATCTTTGATTATTTTCATGTCATAAAAAATAATTGGAAACAGTTATGTTTTTCAGTTATTTTTTAAAACTAGAAAATATGCTCCAAAATATGTGCCTCTGATCTCTGTGAAACAGATAAATATTAGAAATTTGTAATAATCTTCTCTACACACTCCTATTTAAATGTATGTGGGAAAGGAAAAAACTACAAAAAATAAGAAAAAGAAATACAACTGTATTCTGCTCTGGTCTTAGTTAGGTCTGAGTCCAATTTTCAGTGCCTTCCATGTGAGACCAATCTAATTTGGCAAAATTGATTCCTAGGCACTTTAGGCAAGAGTCTCTTTATTGGGGATATTAATTAAAATGAGAAAATTGTATAGACCATCTCTTTAATTCCATCTACCCCAAAAGTCTTGAGATGCTGTGCACTTCATTGATGAATCCTGCTAGTCTGTGGATCCTTTTCCATCTAAAACAGCATCTTTCATGGACCAAACATTCTAAAACAGATTCCAGGAATACAATTTTCTGTGGCACCAACAGTTATTCATCCACTGATAATATCCAATAACAGAATTTGTCTCAGTGTATTCTGTGAAAAACAAACAAACACTGCTTAGAGTACTCTGTGACTTGACCCAGAGGCTCAAGATTTCCCCCTTTCTATAGAGGCTGGGACAGGGAAGAGTCTGATGTCCCAGCTACACTAAATGCCATTCTTTAATAATTATCTTTATTTATTACCCTGAAGGTTCTCCTTGTGAACACTCCTGACCCTTGTTCAGACTAGTGATTCTCAGCCATAAACACAATATTAGAATCACTTCTGGAGTTTCTAAACCTCCTGAGATCCAAGCTATACCCCAAATCAATTAAAGCAAAATCTTGGGAGTTAGATCCAGGCATCAGTTAAATTTTAAAACTTCGAGACAGAGGGGGACCTTCAAGATGGCGGACATGGAGATCACCTTCCTCCTCACAAATACATCAGAAATACATATACATGAGGAACAACTCTGACAGAACACCTACTGAATGCTGGCAGAAGACCTCAGACCTCCCAAAAGGTAAGAAACTCCCCACGTACCTGGGTCGGGCAAAAGAAAAAACAAAAAACAGACAAAAGAATAGGGACAGGACCTGCACCTCTGGGAGGGAGAGTGAAGGAGGAAAAGTTTCCACACACTAGGAAGCCCCTTCACTGGTGGAGACGGGGGGTGACATGGGGGAAGCTTCAGAGCCATGGAGGAAAGCGCAGCAACAGGGGTGCAGAGGGCAAAGTGGAGAGATTCCCACACAGATGATCAGTGCTGACCTGCACTCACCAGCCTGAGAGGCTTGTCTACTCACCTGCTGGGACGGGTGGGGCTGGGAGCTGGGGCTTGGGCTTTGGAGGTCAGATCCCAGGGAGAGGACTGGGGTTGGCTGCGTGAACACAGCCTGAAGGGGGCTAGTGCAACACAGCTAGCCGGGAGAGAGTCCAGGAAAAAGTCTGGACCTGCCTAAGTGGAAAGAGACCATTGTTTGGTCTCTTTCTCTGTGTGAGGAAAGGGGATTCAGAGCACCGCCTAAACGAGCTCCAGAGATGGGCCCGGGCTATCCGCGTGGACACCAGAGACGGGCATGAGATGCTAAGGCTGCTGCTGCAGCCACCAAGAAGCCTGCGTGCAAGCACAGGTCACTATCCACACCTCGCCTCATGGGAGCCTGTGAAGCCTGCCACTGCCAGGGTCCCGTGATCCAGGGACAACTTCCCTGGGAGAACACATGGCGCGCCTCAGGCTATTGCAACGTTGCACCAGCCTCTGCTGCCACAGGCTCTCCCTGCATTTCGTACCCTTCCCTACCCTTCTCCCGCCAACCTGAGTGAGCCAGAGCCCCCTAATCAGCTGCTCCTTTAACCCTCTCCTGTCTGGGTGAAGAACAGATGCCCTCAGGCAACCTACAAGCAGAGGCGGGGCCAAATCCAAAGCTGAACCACAGGAGCTGTGCAAACAAAGAAGAGAAAGGGAAATCTCTCCCAGCAGCCTCAGGAGCAGCCGATTAAATCTCCACAATCAAGTTGATGTACGCTGCATCTGTGGAATACCTGAATAGACAGCGAATCATCCCAAAATTGAGGTGGTGGACTTTGGGAGCAACTGTAGACTTGGGGTTTGCTTTCTGCATCTAATTTGCTTCTGGTTTTATGTTTATATTAGTTTAGCATTTAGAGCTTATTATCACTGGTGGGTTTGTTTATTGATTGGTTTCCTCTCTTCCTTTTCTTTAAAATATATATATATATTTTTGTTATTTTTCCTTTTGCTATTTTTGTGAGTGTGTACCTGTATGCTTCTTTGTGTGATTTTGTCTATATAGCTTTGCTTTTACCATTTGTCCTAGGGTTCTGTCTGTCATTTCTCTTTTTTTGTATACTTTTTAGCACTTGTTATCATTGGTGGATTTGTTTTTTGGTTTGGTTGCTCTCTTCTTTCTTTCTTTTTATTTTATTACTTTTTTATTTTTAACAATAATATTTTATTTTAATAACTTTATTTATTTTATTTATTTTTTCTTTCTTTCTTTCTTTTTTTTCTCCCTTTTCTTCTGAGCCGTGTGGCTGACACAGTCTTGGTGCTCCAGCAGGGTGTCAGGCCTGAGTGCTGAGTGGGAGAGCCGAGTTCAGGACTTTGGTCCACCAGAGACCTCCTGGCCCCACGTCATATCAAACAGCAAGAGCTCTCCCAGAGATCTCCAACTCAATGCTAAGACCCAGCTCCACTCAATGACCAGCAAGCTCCAGTGCTAGACACCCTATCCCAAACAACTAGTAAGACAGGACCACGACCACACACATTAGCAGAGAGGCTGCCGAAAATCATAATAAGTTCACAGACACTCCAAGACACACCACCAGATGCGGTCCTGCCCAGCAGAAAGACAAGACCCAGAGTCATCCACCAGAACACAGGCACCACTCCCCTCAACCAGGAAACCTACACAAGCCACTGAAGCAACCTTACCCACTGGGGACAAACACCAAAAACAATGGGAACTAAGGACCTGCAGCTTGCGAAAGGAGACCCCAAACACAGTAAGTTAAGCAAAATGAGAAGACAGAGAAATACACAGCAGATGAAGGAACAAGGTAAAACCCCACCAGACTAAACAAATGAAGAGGAAATAGGCAGTATACCTGAAAAAGAATTCAGAGTAATGATAGTAAAGGTGATCCAAAATTTTGGCAATAGAATGGAGAAAATACAAGAAACTTTTACCAAGGACATAGAAGAACTAAAGACCAAACAAACCTGAAAGATAAAATAGTGGAAATAACTACCACAGAGCAGAATAAGAGATAAAGAATAAAGAAAAAAGAATGAGAAGAATTGAGGACAGTCTCAGAGACCTCTGGGACAACATTAAATGCACCAACATTCAAACTACATGGGTCCCAGAAGAGGAAGAGAAAAAAGAAAGGCACTGAGAAAATATTTGAAGAGATTATAGTTGAAAACTTCCCTAACATGGGAAAGGAAATAGTCAATCAAGTCCAGGAAGCACAGAGAGTCCCATACAGGATAAATCCAAGGAAAAACATGCCAAGACACATATTAATCAAACTATCAAAAATTAAATTCAAAGAAAAAATATAATAAGCAGCAAGAGAAAAGCAACAACATACAAGGGAAACCGCATAACCCTATAAGGTTAACAGCTGATCTTTCAGCAGAAACTCTGCAAGCCAGAAGGCAGTGGCAGGATGTATTTAAAGTGATGAAAGGGAAAAACTTACAACCAAGATTACTCTACCCGGCAAGGATCTCATTCAGATTCAATGGAGAAATTAAAACCTTTACAGACAAGCAAATGCTAAGAGAATTCAGCACCACCAAACCAGCTTTACAACAAATGCTAAAGGAACTTCTCTAGGCATGAAACACAAGAGAAGGAAAAGACCTACAATAACAAACCCAAAACAGTTAAGAAAATGGTAATAGGAGCATACATATCAATAACTACCTTAAATGTAAATGGATTAAATGCTCCCACCAAAAGACATAGACAGGCTGAATGTATACAAAAACAGGACCCGTATATATACTGCCTACAAGATACTCACTTCAGACCTAGGGACACATACAGACTGAAAGTGAGGGGATGGAAAAAGATATTCCATGCAAATGGAAAACAAAAGAAAGCTGAGTAGCAATTCTCATATCAGACAAAATAGACTTTAAAATAAAGACTATCACAAGAGACAAAGAAGGACACTACATAATGATCAAGGGATCAATGCAAGAAGAAGATATAACAGTTGTAAATATTTATTCACCCAATATAGGAGCACCTCAATACATAAGGCAAATGCTAACAGCCATAAAAGGGGAAAGCAACAGTAACACAATAATAGTAGGGGACTTTAACACCCCACTTTCACCAACGGACAGATCATCCAAAAGGAAAATAAATAAGCAAACACAAGCTTAAAATGACACATTAAGCAAGATGGACTTAGTTGATATTTATAGGACATTCCATCCAAAAACAACAGAATACACTTTCTTCTCAAGTGCTCATGGAACATTTTCTAGGATAGATCATATCTTGGGTCACATATCAAGCACTGGTAAATTTAAGAAAATTGAAATAATATCAAGTATCTTTTCTGGCCACAATGCTATGAGACTAGATATCCATTACAGGAAAAATATTTGTACATAATACAAACACATGGAGGCTAAACAGTATGCTACTAAATAACCAACAGATCACTGAAGAAATCAAAGAGGAAATGAGAAAATACTGACAAATAAATGACAATGAAAACACAACAACCCCAAACCTAAGGGATGCAGCAAAAGCAATTCTCAGAGGGAAGTTTATAGCAATACAATCCTACCTCAAGAAACAAGAAACATCTCAAATAAACAACCTAACCTTACACCTAAAGCAATTAGAGAAAGAAGAACAAAAAATCCCCTAAGTTAGCAAAAGGAAAGAAATCATAAAGATCAGATCAGAAATAAATGAAAAAGAAATGAAGGAAACAATAGCAAGATCAATAAAACTAAAAGCTGGTTCTTTGAGAAGATAAACAAAATTGATAAACCATTAGCCAAACTCATCAAGAAAAAAAGGAAGACGAATCAAATCAACAGAACTAGAAATGAAAAAGGAGAAGTAACAAGTGACACTGCAGAAATACAAAGGATCATGAGAGATTACTACAAGCAACTCTATGCCAATACAATGGACAACCTGGAAGAAATGGACAAATTCTTAAAAATGCACAACCTGCCGAGACTGAACCGGAAGAAATGGAAAGTATGAACAGACCACTCACAAGCCCTGAAATTGAAACTGTGATTAAAAATCTTCCAACAAACAAAAGCCCAGGACCAGATGGCTTCACAGGAGAATTCTTTCAAACATTTACAGAAGAGCTAACACTTATCCTTCTCAAACTCTTCCAAAATATAACAGAGGGAGGAACACTCCCAAACTCAGTCTACAAGGCCACCATCACCCTATACCAAAACCTGACAAAGATGTCACAAAGAAAGAAAACTACAGGCCAATATCACTGATGAACATAGATGCAAAAATCCTCAACAAAATACTAGCAAACAGAATCCAACAGCACATTAAAAGGATCATACACCATGATCAAGTGGGGTTTATTCCATGAATGCAAGGATTCTTCAATATATGCAAATCAATCAATGTGATACACCATATTAACAAACTGAAGAATAAAAACCATATGATCATCTCAATAGATGCAGAGAAAGCTTTCAACAAAATTCAACACACATTTATGAGAAAAACCCTCCAGAAAGTAGGCATAGAGGGAACTTTCCTAAGCATAATAAAGGCCATATATGACAAACCCACAGCCAACATCATCCTCAATGGTGAAAAACTGAAACCATTTCCACTAAGATCAAGAACAAAACAAGGTTACCCACTCTCACCACTGTTATTCAACATAGTTTTAGAAGTTTTAGTCACAGCAATCAGAGAAGAAAAAGAAATAAAAGGAATCCAAATCGGAAAAGAAGAAGTAAAGCTGTCACTGTTTGCAGATGACATGACACTATACATAGAGAATCCTAAAGATGCTACCAGAAAACTACTAGAGCTAATCAATGAATTTGGTAAAATAGCAGGATAAAAAATTAATGCACAGAAATCTCTTGCATTCCTATACACTAATGATGAAAAATCTGAAAGTGAAATGAAGAAACCACTCCCATTTACCATTGCAACAAAAAGAATAAAATATCTAGGAATAAACCTACCTAAGGAGACAAAAGACCTGTATGCAGAAAATTGTAAGACACTGATGAAAGAAATTAAAGATGATACAAATAGATGGAGAGATATACCATGTTCTTGGATTGGAAGAATCAACATTGTGAAAATGACTCCACTACCCAAAGCAATCTACAGATTCAATGCAATGCCTATCAAACTACCACTGGCACTTTTCACAGAACTAGAACAAAAAATTTCACAATTTGCATGGAAACACAAAAGACCTCGAATAGCCAAAACAATCTTGAGAAAGAAAAACGGAGCTGGAGGAATAAGGCTCCCTGACTTCAGACTATACTACAAAGTTACAGTAATCAAGACAGTATGGTCCTGGCACAAAAACAGAAATATAGATAAATGGAACAGAATAGAAAGCCCAGAGATAAACCCACGCACATATGGTCACCTTATCTTTGATAAAGGAGGCAAGAATATACAATGGAGAAAAGACAGCCTCTTCAGTAAGTGGCGCTGAGAAAACTGGACAGCTACAAGTAAAAGAATGAAATTAGAACATTTCCTAACACCAGACACAAAAATAAACTCAAAATGGATTAAAGACCTAAATGTCAGGCCAGACACTATCAAACTCTTAGAGGAAAACATAGGCAGAACACTCTATGACATAAATCACAGCAAGATCATTTTTGACCCACCTCCTAGAGAAATGAAAATAAAAACAAAAATAAACAAATGGGACCTAATGAAACTTAAAAGCTTTTGCACAGCAAAGGAAACCATAAACAAGACAAAAAGACAACCCTCAGAAGGGGAGAAAAGATTTGCAAATGAAGCAACTGACAAGGGATTAATCGCCAAAATATACAAGTGGCTCTTGCAGCTCAATATCAAAAAAACAAACAACCCAATCCAAAAATGGGCAGAAGATCTAAATAGACATTTCTCCAAAGAGGAAATACAGATTGCCATCAAACACATGAAAGTATGCTCAACATCATTAATCATTAGAGAAATGCAAATCAAAACTACAATGAGATATCATCTCACACCGGTCAGAATGGCCATCATCAAAAAATCTACAAACAATAAATTGATACAGCCAGTATGGAGAACAGTATAGAGGTTCCCTAAAAAACTGAAAATAGAACTACCATTCGACCCAGCAATCCCATTACTGGGCATATACCCTGAGAAAACCATAATTCAAAAGAGTCATGTACCACAATGTTCATTGCAGCTCTATTTACAATAGCCAGGACATGGAAGCAACCTAAGTGTCTATTGATAGATGAATGGATAAAGAAGACATGGCACATATATACGACAGAATATTACTCAGCCATAAAAAGAAATGAAATTGAGTTATTTGTAGTGAGGTGGGTGGACATAGAGACTGTCATACAGAGTGAAGTAAGTTAGAAAGAGAAAAACAAATACCGTATGCTAACAGATATTTATGGAATCTAAAAAAAAAAAAAAAGGTCATGAAGAACCTAGGGGCAGGACAGGAATAAAGACGCAGACATAGAGAATGGACTTGATGACATGGAGAGGGGGAAGGGTAAGCTGGGACGAAGTGAGAGATTGGCATGGACATATATACACTACCAGATGTAAAATAGATAGCTAGTGGGAAGCAGCCACATAGCACAGGGAGATCAGCTCGGTGCTTTGTGACCACATAGAGGGGTGGGATAGGGAGGTTGGGAGGAAGACGCAAGAGGGAGGCGATATGGGGATATATGTATACGTATAGCTGATTCACTTTGTTATACAGCAGAAACTAACACACCATTTTAAAGCAATTATACTCCAATAAAGATGTTAAAAAAGAAAGAAAACCTCCAGTTGCTCCAATGTTCAGTTCAGTTATTTTCTCTAATTCTGATGTTTGAAAGTACTTACCAGACTCTACAGAATACACTCATATATGTCTTTCATTTAAAGGCAAAGGATAAGATGCAGCAAGAAATGGACAATAATGGAAGGCATTGGAGTTTCAAGAGACATTCCACAATGTGACCTACACAGGGCCAGTTCTTTTGCACACACAGGACCACACAGCCTTTTTGAATTGAAGGCATCAAATTCCTTGTGAAGAATCTTGCCTTTGGGAGAGTACGGAAAAGACGCACAGTATTTAAGTCCTTTAACAAGTCAACCAATTCTTATCAAATAGATTAGGCCAGTTGCAGACCATCCCCTGGTATCCCATGAGAATTTCAGATCTTAAACAGCACATCACAAAATCCATTGCACTTATTTTAGCCAAGAATAAAAAACCAGAAACCCAGTCTTCACCAGATATAAAGATAGAGCTCTCCCAGTCTAGCTGTAAACCAGCTCTATGTTCACAGCCATCAAGACTGTGAATCTACATATCTTAGGTTTATTAAATGTTGTTTCCTTTGCTTTTTTTCCCAAGGATATCATACCATTTGCTTATTATCATATAGAAATTTCCCCAAATTTGAAATTTCCTGAATGCATCTTTTTTTAATCCTCTAGTACTCTCATAACTTTCTTTTTTCTTGTTTTTTATTAACATATTTTATATCAAATGGAATTTGGGGTTGACTATAGATAGATACCTGTGCTCAATCTCTGATATAGAACCAGAATTGCTCCTTTAATATTAGTTTATTTGCATTTATTACTTTAATCATTCTTTATTGTAAACCATGACTGCTAAACATCATGAGATTATATCTATATCAGTCAGTTAATTCAAAAGTACGACATTTAGTAAACCAGAGAGGTATGATTTAAATGAATAAAAAACAGTCTGGCGTGTCTGCGATAAGTGTCTCATGTTTTGACTTATCCAACTGTTTTTTAATTTCAGTTCGTATAATGTTCTTCAGAAATGTATTTCCCTCTGTTTGAAAGCTTGAAATCCAATCTAATTATCTTATGGTTAGTTAGCTTCACATTCAAGATATTGAGCAGGTTTCTTGATACTAATTACTCTTAACATCCACAATTCAATAAATACAAAAAGGATCTGGACCCATATTTTCTTCTTTTCTCATGATTTAATATTTTTGGAAAAATGGACTATAATCTATTAGGAATAATCTCTAACCCTTTGAAATCCTAGGTATTATTTCATTATATAGTCTATTTCTTCCTTTAAATCATGATTTTCTATTATCCCATGGATTAAATTCTACAGTCTCTGAAGCAAAATGTCTCTTTGGTACATTTTAAGAAATTTTTCCAGTGTGTTCATTTTCTCAAAAAGCCACTCAGTTGAAGTCATTAAACATATCTTCTTCTTACCACTAAGGTTATTTTCTTATTAATGACCTATATGGGAGGCATGACCTTTAGGGGAAACTTGGAGACATCATTTAATTATAAGCTTCTCATTAAGTTATCTGGTTTGCCAATAGTTTATTTATTAATGCATTTTTTACATTCTGAATGTTACAATGAATTAGGAAAGTATCAGAAAAAAGTACCAGCTACTAATATTTTGTAATAAGCCAAATTGTAACTATGTAGTCATCACTATCCATACTCACTGTCATGTTTAATATCAAAAAAAATTGCTAAGTAACTCTTATAGAGAAGATATCTGTCCCCCATGAGTCAATTTTACAAAGACTTTTGAAGACATAATAGCCTGAAATGTTAACAATTTTAGCAGCTTTATTTTGGTGCCAATTCTGAGTAGAATGGAGTCACAAGCCATTTTCAAACCTAGGTGTCATTCTTTTATATTACTGGCTTTAGAATTCAAATATCGGAACGTCTCATTAACCTAATAGTACTGTAAACTTACTAAGTTTTTATACATTAGTTTTTCTTAACTGATCTTCCTAGACATGTTCTTTGAGAAAAAAAATAAAATTATTTTACTTCTTTGTAGCTCATTTTCAGCCATTATTGCTAAGATGAATCATTTTATATTCACCTTTCAAACCTGGGCTTTAGAAATTCAACAGTTAATCTAGTGCAATTTATGAATGCAAAAGTGAAGTTATCATCTTGGTTATTGGTAACTGTGGTTAAAATTTTCATCAATGAGTGAAACATTGGTCAGGTTTCCAATAATGGAATTATAAGCTCAAAAAATATATAAAACTTAAAGAATACTTTGTACAATGTGCTACGAAAGAGCCTAAATCCTAACAATAAGACTAAAATTGAGAGAGCTCATATTAAGAGATTAAGTAGGACTGTTCTTGACTTCTTCCCGCATGGCTGTGAAGGCTCTGTGTCAATATTCCATCTGCATTGCTTAAGTGGTTAATTAGAGAGCTATAGAAATATAAAATAAAAGAATAACCTTCAGTTTTCCCTGGAGAATATATTGACCTTTTCTAGGCTTTAAGCTCATTTTATTCTTGTTAATGTTTAATTCATATAGCAAATGAACAAAAAGGTAAAGCTTTCAGATTTGTAAAACATCGTTGAGCATTGCATAATGAAAAGGAACCCTGACTTGGTTACTTTCTCTGATTTTCATATTGAACTAAGTCAATTTAAGAACAGCCACCACGGCTTTTTCGATTTGTGAAAAGGTGAGGCAAACGTCTTACCAGTTATATTTGCTATGCCTTTCATAGTTCATATATATCTGTGATCATAATCTCAAATTATTTTCTTTTAATAACTGTACCAAGAGACAGATATATTTGAATAGTAAGATGTTAGAAAAATATTCAAAATAACTGCAACAACAAGAAGCACACAATTAACTAGTTGGATTGTGCTCACTGAAAGAGAATCCCTAAGCTTCAGAATATCTTTTTTTAAAATAGGCATAATACCATGTTCTTATTCAAAGAAAAGAGCAATGACTATATTTTTCGGAACATTTTGAACTGTAATGAAAAGTGAAGATGATTATTTTCTTTTCCACAATATCATATGTCTCTCAAACATTATAGATATTGAGAATTTAAATAAATGGGTTCATAAGAACCTGTCTATTCTCGAACTGATCGGCCAATATTAAATAGTGTGGGTATGGCAGGAGCCGGCCCCATCCATGAGGAAGTATCTGTGGTGCTTATGACTTAAGTGAGAAAATGAATCAAGTATTTAATCAGACGTTAATCTGGGTTGATTTTCTTGTCAGGTGTATTTTATGTATTGAATAATTAATTGCAGAGAAAAATATCTGCGAGATAGAATGACTTTCTTTAATAGATGATGGCACCGAGTCTCTGAGGCTCCTATGATCTACCATAGCATAAGAGGCAGAGTTGAAAGTTGACCCAAGTTCTCTTTATTCCAAAACTATATTGCCCAAAACTAGATCTTGAAATAAAAATTGATTAATTAAATATTAAATAAATGGCCATAATGTAACTATGGAAGATGATTTAGAGGGATAACTTAATTTACAGAAAGTCTATTTTATTTCTCCTTTGCTCATTCCCATGGTTCATCCTACTATTTGATACTGGGCTGTAAAAATGGAAAGAGAAAAAAGCTTTTTTTATTGGGTATAGTAAATTTACAAGCAAACACCAATGACACTAGTTGCTGTTTTTCCTGCTTCCTAAGTGTTCATAGGTGAAAGATCTTCAGGATGTGGATTGAATAGAACTGGACTCATTTTCAGGTATTTGACTTTGACTTTATAGAGAAATCCTCAGAGAGGAGCCACATACATTAGGGGAAGAATCCCTGCCCAAAGCTCAGCCCTTCCATCCTTTTGAACCTGGGCAAATATTCACTTGTCCCTGCCTCCAAAGCTAATTACTTCAGAAATCAGAGTGAGTGTGAGAGGGGCTAAAAGGGCTGATATTTCTTTAGGCAACCAGAGACAAGTTTTGACAATACTATACATCACAATAACTCCTTGTCAGATTTTGCCAGCAGTACAAAATTATTGCAATTCCACTGTACAGTTAGCAACTCCATGCTCTTCTGGTCTATTATCACTTATCACCTACCAAAATGCCAACCAGTCTTCCATCTGTCTAGTAACGAATCACCAATGCTTCTCTGTGGTTCCCCTCTCTGATTAATTCCCCACTGTTAGCCACTTTTTGGACTCTCCTAACTACTCTCTGGAAACCTCTTATGTCTTCAACTTCTCGACTGAAAACTTTTCAACCCTGGGCAAAATTGAAACTTGATTCCCCATCTACAGTACTCCTCTACCTCCCATGTCAGTGTTATTGAACAGTCCTGTGAATATTTCCCCCTGTACATGGGTGCTTTGTCACAGTAGCCATCGTATTCCACTCCTTTCCTAGTCCCATGAAGATACAGAATATCTTGTAGAACATTAAATCAGGCTGGAGAAATGCACTTAAACATGGCAACAGGCAGCCATAGGAATCTATATCATTCATCTTTGAGTTCCTAATAGGTAACTTCCCAAGTACTTCTGGAAGATTTTTTTTTTTTTTTTTTTTTGCTTGCCTGCCCAAACAACATAACACATGGCTACGCCACATTTCCTGAGCTGTTACATTATAATTTAAGCACCTGGCTTATACTGGAATGAGTATAATTTCCTAAATTCCAGGGAAACAATTTTGATTCAGTTTGAGTGAGTATTTTCCTCTAGTCTAATCATTATTACTGGGGTGAGATAGACTATCATTTTGCACATATAGTCGTGTGTTCAAACTGAGTTTGCACAGAGAATGAAAAGACAATCTCCAGATGGTGAAGCTAGACAGATATATTTAAGCATATCAGTACTGAATGAGCATATAGTAGTTATCTAGATTTGTATCTCAATTTTTCACATAGTCTCACTATTTCTCAAGAGATAATCCTACTTCACTGGTAAATGAAGCTTTCTCCTCTCTTGCATATAAACTCTTTTCCATCTGTTGCTGTGATACGGAAACAATTCTTCAACAAACAAAAAATTTGGATCGGTTGCAAATTGAGCTTATGGTTTGAGCATCACTTTGATATCAAATCTGATGAAAATAACACAAAACAAATGAAATGCAGTAAAATGCCTCCAATGACCAAAAATGCAAAGTAGGAAATAAAATATTAATATCTTTGAAACAATTAAATTTCTTCCTTCCCTTTTCAGAGCTCAAATACCAGCTTCAATATATAGGTTTACAATTTCTGTTGTTTACTAAATTCCCACCTTTGTACTATATCCCATTTCCTCTAACCTACACAGGACACTACTCAAGCAGTATATCGCTCCACTCCACTCTTCACATCATCTATTTTTTCTTCTATACTGGATTGTCCCATCAGCATATAGATGTTTATTTCTCCTATCTTAAAATAAAACAGATAAAACAAGAAGTATTTTTAGCCCCACTTTCCCTTCTAGGCACTAGCCCATAGCAAAATTCTTCAAAACAGCTGTTTATAATCACTGTTTCTAATTATTCTTCTCCCATTCTCTCTGAAACTTATCACTCTACTAACAGCAATCTTAGCAGATGTTTCCCATACTGTTATCACTGATGGTAAATTTTCAGTCTTCATCTTACCCATCCATCAGTGCCACTTAATATAAGGGATGTTCATTCATTCACTCAGTCACTTGGTTTCCTTGACACTTCACTCTCCTGGTCTTTCTCCTACCCCATTAATGTTCCTTCTCATGTTCTTCTGCTAGATCTACTTTATCCTCCAGCTGTATATCATATAATGTCACTGGTTCATTTCTCAGCCCTCATTTCTATCTGCAGTTACTCCTTTGATAATTTTATCCTGTCTGTGGCTTTAAATACCATCTATATAATTACAACTTTCAGATTTATGATTCTATCCAGGACCTCTCCTAACAAATCAGACTCAGATATCCAAACCATCTGCACAAAATCTCTACTTGGATATC
Source organism: Balaenoptera physalus (assembly GCF_965194825.1). Classification (NCBI taxonomy): domain Eukaryota; kingdom Metazoa; phylum Chordata; class Mammalia; order Artiodactyla; family Balaenopteridae; genus Balaenoptera; species Balaenoptera physalus. Next base: position 92,476,648 of record NC_138887.1, on the reverse strand, counting down.
TAGTAGGCAGCTGCAGTATAACTTGTCCAAAACCAATCTTCTGATTTCTACTCTCTCCAAACAAACCTGTTGCTTTTCAAGTTTTCCCCCTCTCAGTTAGTTTCAACTCCATTGCTCTAGTTTAAAGCCTTTTATTTATACACCCCATGTACAGTATTTCACCAAATTCTGTCAGCTCTACTTTCAGAACATTCAAATTCTGACAACTTCTCACTACTCCATTGCTTCCAGCCTTATCTGAGCCTCTAATAGCTCTTGCTTGAATTCCTATATTCCCTCCTGACCAATTTTCTGATTCCAGCTCTGTCCCCTACTGTCTATTTTTAACCAAGCAGTAGGAGGGATCATTTTAAAACAAAATTCAGATCATCACACTTCCCTGCTCAAAACTTTCCAGTGGGTTCATGACTCACTCAGAATAAAAGTCATTGTCGTTTGCTAACCGATCCAGTAGCCTGTTCTCTCTCTGACTTCACTTCCTCTTACTTTCTTAGAATTTCTTATCCCTTTTCCCTGTTTTGTTTCTCTCCATATCAATTTTCAAGTGATGCATTATATACTCTGCTTATTAATTTTGTTAATTTTCAGTCTTTCCTACTCTAGTATATTAATTCCATGAGGACAGATATTTTTGTGAATACTTCTCCCTGCTGTATCCCCAGCACTCAGAGTAGTTGGCACATAGCAAGTCTAAAAATATTTCCTGTGTGATGAAAAATGTACTGAATGTATCTTCACTGTATGGAAAGCCTGGAAACTCTGCTAATTTCCTCCTGAGTTCCCTTTCCTACCATTAGTCACTACCAGAAACTTTGAGTAAGACTCCACTACTCTGGAGCTAATGAATGAAATAAGACAATTGTCCCTTCACCTTGCTGTGATATCCCTTCAGTAGCTCCATAATTACCACCCACATAAAACAGATGAAGAGATTTTGTGGTTATTTTAGAAAGAAACTGGAGGACAAGTAAAAGTTCATTGTCATTTATTAATTTGTTCTATAACTGTTAATTATCTGGAATTTCCCTTGAGTCTCAAATACATTGCTACTAGGTATCTCAACTCTGTACAAGGAAATAGTCACCCTTGAGTTCTACATGTAGCCCATTTCCTTGGCCTTCAGGTTTTATCTCCCCTCAAAACTACTTTTTATTAAGCATCCCTCCAAATCATCACAGCTCCCCCAAGCAATTTAATTCTCCATGATTTTAACCACCCTCCCTGCCACCTTCCCAAGTGCACCATGGAAAATCCTAAGTACCTTTAAGTCCAAATAGAATCCCCCTATGGATTCACAGCTATTTTGTAAGGCCAGTGCAGCCAGAATCTTGCAATATGTGTATTTTATTGGGGAAGGGTGGCCGAAGTAGAGTGGAACAGATGAATTCCTCTTGGTTAGATTTCCTTTATGATATTTTTATCTTTGTAAATTTAGTTGTATGTTCAACTATTGCATCTATTAAAAATTAAATATATGAACATCTTCAAAAAGAGAAATTAATTTCCACAAGTACTCCAATCTAAATACTTGTTGGAAAAATAATTCTTTCCTCAAATAGCAAGTTTCTTCATTTCCTTCCAACATCACAAAATTATTATGCTCATTTGGTGTAATGTCTATCACTATTCAAACAGGCTATTTTTTTAAAAGAAACTGACAAAGTAATACAAAAACATATTTGCAGGAATTCAAAGGTAGATAAAGCTAAAATGAGTATTATTTTTTTTAAAAAAAGAGAAAAAGGGATTTTTTTCTTCCTAATTTTAAAATGTACTTCATAAAGATAATGTTTAAAACAGTGTGGTACTAGCCTGCAAAAGAACATATTATACTCTGATTCACAATTAATATCCCAGAAAAGACCCTAATATGTATGACAATCTAGTGTAATAAACATGAAATTTCAATAGCATGAAAATTGGATTACAATAAATTGTCCTAAAATCATTAGCTAGCTATTGAAAGAAAATTCGATTGCAAACTCATGCCTATACAATTTCCAAATATAAAGATATAATAGAAAGGAAAAACTTTTAAAGAAAACATTGATCAGAAATGTTGTTTGAAATACCTTCTAAACATGACACAAAAGTCAGAAAAAAATCACCATTTGAAGTACAGTGTCATGAGAAATACATTTTGGAAATTTGAATAATTTTTATAATACTGACAAGCAATATACATTTCTAAATATAAGACTGATTTGTCTTTGTATATAAGCTAAAGAGCCTGGAGCTAGAAAGCTACTGCTAGGAGTTTTATTCTCACGGGTCCTTTTCTTATTTTATTCCTCCACCAGCCCTAACTTAAAAGGGCACAGTACGAATCTTGGCAGCTTCTCATGCTCTGTCTAGTGTTCCTGAGATGCCATCTGGCACAGGAATCCTGACTACAGACAAAGCTTAATGACCATCCTAGCTGACAGCTATTATGGATGCATCTTTGCTACTCTTGCCCGATCTATATGCAGTTCTAACCAGAAGGATGACATTCACAGATCTCAACAGAGTTTTAGTTTGCTTTCAATTCCAAAAGCCTTTCAAGAATGTGATATTTAGCAAGAGTAAGCAGACTGGTTAACAAAGGTGGGACATGTCCTCATACATAATGAACTAGTCAGTAAAAAGCACAGGCACAATGCAGACCTCCATGTTCTTGTTCTGAGCTGCCCTGCTGCAGGACTCTCTTACTGAAAGTTAAGAACAATTCCTTTGCTCATAATTCAAATCCAGAATTACTTGGAACTTCAAACAAAATAAAGATATATGCCATCTCAGACAAGAAAATATCTATATGAATTTCTTACACAAGCTAAGAATTACACAGGGGCAAAAAGTAAAAAGGAAACCAAAGAAAGCTGGAATAAGACTGAGCAATTTATAGCACAATTGCATAGTGAAATGGTGAGAACCATAGAAGTTATACTCGGATTCTAACTTTTATTAAAATAACTACCCATAACACTGTATTCACAGTCCAGGTGCATCGGAGAACTTATATATGACCTACTTCAGCATAAACTCAGAAATCTCATTGGAAGGAAATCATTAAAGCCTCTTTGTAAACCACATCAGAAGGACTATTTTATGTTTTGGAGCACTTTATTTCCATGGAAAAAACCTATTTTGTTTCTGATTTTAAGACACTAACCCAACTGCATCAATAAATTATCTTTATTTGTAGAACTTTGCCCTTAGCTAAAAAATCAGGAGAACAAAGAGAAATAGGATCTTTAGTCCCTATTTTCTATCACCATATTGCACACAAAATCATATTTAAATATTTATATAGTATCAAAGTAGTACATTGAAATTTTGTATAAAGGACTGACTCCTTTTGCATAAGACATATGGTATGCTTTTATATAAAAATGGTTCTTTCATTCTTTCTTTCAGGGGAGAGCTTTCTATACACCATGTATGTGCTTGGTGCTGGGCATACTAAGTTGGGAAAAACAAACAGCAAAAAGGCATTGACTGTTGCCTCAAGGAACACATTGTTAGGGAGACATGCACTCTGAACACTTCCTAATAAATTTGACTAAATAAACGTATTGAATTGTCCATCTTCTCTGGTCTCATTATATTTTGACTAATGCTGTGACTTTTTAAGATTGCTGACTGACAAACCTATAGCTTTGGTCAAAAAATAGGACATGGCCAGAGAAGATGGATATTCTTTAGTCAATAGAAGGAATTATGTTTAGGCATTTATGGTATACCAACAATCAACTTCAACTAGATTATAGTTCTAAAAAGACCCACAAGGAGAGAAGGGAAGATCTCTTACTGATGGAGACTTAAGGTAGGCTCATCTTGTTGGAAACAATAATCCAAATCATATGAATGCTCCCGCTGCTATCATTTAATTTAAAAGCAATGTAAGTTGCTAAAAATTCACAAAGCAGGCAACAGTCCATGGCCACTCTAAGAATTATTGAGTGTTGAAATGGCTTGCATGAAACTAGAAAGTGACTTTGGAGGTGGCGCTGATTCTCTATCTCTATGTGACCCCTTTCTTTCTGGCCTCAAGCAATATATTGTAAGCTCCTGGAGGACATATACGTAACAGATCAAAACATGTCAAAACATAATAATTACTAAATATTAATTATAACCTTGTTCAGAAACACACAGATTCTATATTTTGCAAATCAACCTATGTAAGGATATTCATAATTTATTGTTTAACTCTCTTGCATATTACTTTACTTTTATTTCTATGTTTCCATAGATTTATCTATCATTTCCATGTTCGTGTATATACATGTGTTGTGTATGTAAATTCTGTTTAATGTCATGTTTTGAATGCGAAGTAATAATAAGGATTCTCATTTTTTTGCCAATGGGTATAAAAATTTAAGATTGTAAAAGTTATTTTTTTCATAGAAAATTATTACAAAAATATTATGGAAATATCTCAAATACATTATAGGTACTTTTGCTTTCTTAAATAATGCATTCTGAAGGCAGTGTACTTTAAAAAAAAATAGTGGCTATTGATCTGTACTTCTCTTAACTCTATTTGTTAATAATACGGGGTGCCTCAGCAGCATTGTATCACCAGCCTCCTAAGTCTTTAGTCTGCTGTGTTTCTCCCCATGCCAAAATTTATTTATAGAACCCTAAAGTGATTGTTCATGAAATCAATTTGCCAGTTACCCGTTTAAAACAAAGCAAAACAAAAATTAAATCTCATTTTTTAACATTGACTAAAGAATAAAGTCCACATTTCTTATAAGATGTGCAAGACCCTTAAGAGTCTAACTCCAACCTCTCAATTTTTATTTTCAATTAGTCTTTCAATGATGCCTCAGATCCTAGCCACATTAAATGCCTCAGTTTACTAAATGCATTTCATAATGGCAAATATTTATTGAACATCTGTTTTAAAAAAAAAGAAGCAACTCCACTAACCGTTTAAACGTCCCATCTACTTTGCTTTGTTGACCTGATACAAATAGACTGCCAGATATTTCTTCAGCAAAGATGGATTTATTTGGGATCAACGGAGAATTGTACTTGGGGTCTGCAGCAATGGTGACCCATGTACAAGTACCTGACATGGCAGAGGAAGAAGAACTCGTATAGAGAGGAAGAGGAAGTTGGTAGGGCCATATAAACAGAGTCCATGGCTTTTCACTGGCTGAGTCCTTGCCAGGAAAGAAGACAAGCTTTTCTCCTTTATGTTGGGCTCTGCTGTGGTCACAGGGTGTGAAAGCTCCCCATTCTGGTCTCCCAACTTTATTTAATTGAGGTTTCTGTTTTTTAATTTTTCACAATTCAGAATGCTTTTTTCCACCACTCACACACTGGGCAACTCCCACGTGATTTTTATGACCCAGTATTACTGTCCACTGTCTTGCTCAGCTCCCTCCTCTGAAATCCCACAGCAAAGAATTCTTTGTATACCCTGCATAAAAGACGCTTACAAGACATACGATATAAAAATATGTTCTCCCACCCTGGTCTTGTCTTCTCTCTCTCTCTCCTTTTTTTTCTTCATGGTATTTGTTGAAGTACAAGTGTTTATAATTTTTATGAAGTCCAATTTATTAGAAAATCTCTCTATCTCTCAGAAATCTCCCAGAACTATTCCACCCTTTAGAAGTCAAAGCACAGTTATATAAGTTTTTTGAGACAGAGGGCAGTACATTAAATGACAGTTTACACAATCCATATCTGCAAATACAAAGTAGTGGGTCATCGTGACTCCTTACAAGATCAAGAAGGTATGTTATCTTTCAAGGGGTTGTCTTGATGCTAGGAGAAAGTTGCTCTTTATGGTTGAGCAAGTATTTCTGCTGATGGGGAGGTTTGGTCTATGTATAATGCAGATACACAATGCACAGTAGAGAGGAGAGAGGAGGCTAAAGGACAGAGAAAATTTATGTTTAAATTTTTCTTGTCTTGCCGAAAAATACGAATACTTTTTCACTCTGCCCAGTGTCATTCGAACTAGTAGAACAAGACCGAGCTCTGTTCAGAAGCAAAGGAAAGCTTTATTCCTTGAATCAGAGAATGGAGACCTATGAGCTCAGCTCTAGAGAACGTGCTCTCCCCAGCAGGCCGTGGGCGGGGCCGCTTTATTGGGTTCTCGTTGGGGATGGGGGAGGGAGGGGGGAGTGATCTCTGGGGACTGGCGCAGGTGCACCGTTCACAGCTCGGGGCGTGGCTTCAAATCGCAGTGCCGAGCGCAGCGTCTCTGCACACGGCCCACCGCCGCCATCTTGAATCACAGCGTCCGGCGCGCGGCTTCGGCGCACAGCCGTCAGCACAGCCTTTTCGCATGGGAGCTTTGGTGAGGCGTGCCGGGTGCGAGCCCTCTGCACATAGCAGGAACCCTATGAGCAAGTGAAACTAGACCACACACAGAAGAAGAGAAAAAAAAAAAGGTTAGACTTTATTTTATTTTCCAGATTCCATTTCTGTTTCCTGGGAATTGTTAATGGGCTTTGCCAGTGGCAAAGTGATCAAACCTGAGGAGAGGATCGTGGTAATCTCTGATTTACAGCTCCTCACTCCACCAAATGACAAGTTTTGTCCTAGGAATGTCTTTTGGACTAAATATTTGTGTTTATTCTTCATGTTCTTTCCCAAGTAGTCCTTTATTAATATTTAGAAAAGACTTTTTAAAACCCCAATTGGTCTCAGCTGTACCAAGAGACCAAGTGAGGGGGGCTTTTTTTACCTACTTGAGCCAGAGCTGTATTCTGGAAGCATTTTGTGGCGGAGGCAGATTGTGAGAAACAGAAGGAGATAAAATTGAGAGACTGAATTAGAGTCACTGACCAGGAGCCTTTCCCCATCCTGAGATTCTACTTTCTAAACCACCAGTTGAGGAGTCTGATTTCTGTTTTCCTACACGTGGTGGAAATCCATTGTAATTTCTTAATTTTGATTCCTCAAGGATATGCATTAGGTCTGTTTGGGCTTAGTCATTGTATTGTTCTGGCCCTTTTTACAGTGCCTGTCACATGATAGCCTCTTAAGAAAAGATTGTTAAAATAAATAAATGAATTCATCTGTAATTAATTTCCAATCTGTATATCTAATATACTCTTCTTTATAAACACACTCAAGGGCTCTTGAGGCAGGTAGCCAGAACATTAGTGTACCACAAAGGGCTAATATTTTAAAATTAATTTTAGTTAGTTACTTATTGATTTTATTTTAAATCGCCCGGCACTGCGATTTGGAGCCAAGCTCCGAGGTCTGAACAGTGCAGCTGCGCCAGACACCCCCCCCCCCCAAAATAAGTAACTCTTTATTTATGTCTTTATTCTTAGTGTCAGAGTGTAATTTGTCCTTTTTTTTTCTTCTTAATCTGCTGTTAGGAAACCTCCTTTTAAGAATAGAACTCCCTTTGTAATGTACTCTTAATTTGGAAACACTGGTGTCATTCTTTTATAGGAAGCAGTTAAAATGAAGCAAACTTAAAAATATCAGTTTGGCTATTTAGAAGTTCTTCCCTGATCTCAAAGTTTAGTCTGAGTCATTAAAATTGTCAAGTAAATACTATTGCAGTTAGTGAGATTTGATCAAGCATTAGTGGTTGAAGGTAAGTATTTAATATACGCTTCATTCAGGAAGTTCTGTATTATTTAAAAGGTTAAATATCAGTGGTGATAGTTGGAGTCATCTCGTGTTTCCTCCTCTACCTTGTACACAATTCCTTAACTGAATAAGGCTATTCTATATGCTCTTGATAGAGTGAAATGATTCACTCTATCTGAATGCCAAAGATAGAGATTCTTAAAAATATGTTAACATGAGAAAGTCAACATAATTACTCTTCATGCTGATTCAACTATGAAGGTGTATGGTTTAATATTTTCTTTATACATATTTCTTACTTCTCATAACTGATAGTTGATGCCTATATATATTAGACTGTTGGCTCATCAGATAGACTGGGTTTATTAAATTTGCATGTGTCATTGTTAAACCATCTGAAACACGTGCCACCATATATCACGTTACTTACTGAAGCTGGAAAAGTATCCATTCGAGAAAAGAATCCTAGAGCATTATTTGAGCAGTATCTGTCTCTCCTCAATGGAGTTGTTTTATTTCTACAATTTTATTTGTTTCATTTTTCTGCTCTTGGTAATTTAAAATGTTTATGACATTTTAGCTGATGCAACGTGAAATGTCATTTTCCGTAATCCGTAAATGATTGTTTTAGGCTCTGAGCCAGATGTTAATTTCTTGGGCATAACAGTAAAATTCAGCCCATCTCTTTATGTACAGTTTATTTTATCTTCTTGCAAAAAGTCTGACTGGAACAGCTGTGCCCAGTTCTATTCTCAAAATGAACATTAGTTGCTACTCCATCTCTGTGTGCCTATGCAAAGTGGAGAGGGACATTTGAATTTGGAATGGTTTACTTTGCCAGGTTCAAGTTAAATGTTAGCTTATGGGAGAAGGAATTAAAATAGATTTAGGGGACCAGCTCTTTACTGCTTCATTCATGTGTAGAGAATATTCAACATTATCAACACCAGCAATGGAATACGCACTTCTGCTCTTACATTTCAGAATCTTTGCTATTGAAAAGTCCTGGCTAAAAGTTGCACTTTTCACACTCTGGCTCATTTTCACACCTTCAGCAACCAGAAAAGCATATTCAAAGTACTGCAGTCAGCTGCTGGCTTATATGAATCTAATATAATTTTGATGAGAAGCCTTTGTCTTCGCCCCAGTTGTCCTTTTTTGACACAAAAAGTAGTTTCACCATTCCACAATTCTAACATCAGTAAATGTTAGTAGATGTTGACTTGCTCTGTGAACATAACACTTGTCAGATGTTTTTCTGAGGACAATGAAAAAGTATTCAAGTAAATGATGATGTAAATGACATTCTTAAACTTGGGTTTCTCCTGAACAGCATTTCTAAAGCCCATTGGCTTACCGATGTTCAATGTGGCCTTTAAGGGATTGTTGTTAAATGTTTTGGTAAATCACTCATATTTCAAGTTTTCTAAATCTTTCAGTAGACCCCTACTCCTGCTATCTTCATCTTACTTCTGTAGTTATTTATTTTTTTCCCTAGAAAAATAAATGAATCTATTTTATTTCTTAATAGAACCACTAATTGTACCAATAAAACAATAATTTTGTTAGAGATTTATAAACGAATCCAAATCCATTCTTTGTAGTCATCCTCATAATATACTATTCTTCTTACAGAACATATGAGAGGGATAAGAAACTATAAAACCCATGCCAATAATGTCACACTCTGACTAAAATACGTTCAGAATAGTAAGATAATATCAATGTACTTTCTGGAATTGAATCTGTATTTAATGACGCAGGAGTCAGGGATCCTTAGATGTCTGATTTGAAATGCTAGGCCATAAGCAGTGTTGAAATTAAACTTTGAAATAGCTCTGTTATCAATGACAACCTACAGCAGCATTACTGATATGGATATATTATATATTATTGAAATATTTATTATGCCAGTGCATGGGATTTTCATTCCTGATGTTTTGATTGTAGTGAGAGTGGTAATCTTACAGTTCTCCCTTTGGGTATGGTAAATTTCTTTCAAGTGAAACAGAATCAATCATAGATTGAATATAAACTGGGAATATTTTAACCACTACAGAAAGAAGCATTTTTTGACACTAAAGTTTCTTATCTTCCTACCCCACTTCAGCTGTTTGGTTTTTTTTAAGTTTTCTACTCGTTAATGTTAGTATACACCATGATTATTTTCTTGCATTAGGGACAGCTCTAATCCTGTTGATAATTTGCATTCTAGCCAGTGGGAAATCTGTTCTCTGGGTGCTAAAGAAAGGAATTATGAACTATGTCCACATTTATTTCCTTTAAAGTCAAATGAGCATCTTTCCATTAAAGGAGTAATGAAAAACAAATTTAAGATTGTATATAATTGTTGAAATATCAAAATACACACACAAACAAACACAATCTCATATATACATTTATTAATTGTATTAGTTGACTCTTATGTAGCCCAAGACATTCATTCATTCATTCATTCGTTCACCCATCCCTTCAACATGCATTATACATTTATAGTGCAGGTGGTATGTTGGGCGCTTTTAACCAAGTTGAACACATGCCCTTTCCATTAAATGATATTTTCACTCATTGGCATGTGTCATGAGGGTATACACAGGTAAATACCATCTAGATAGCACATATAGATGAATATCACTTTTTATTTTTAACCAAAAGATATATAGTCTATGGAACAATATTGTAGGTAGTCCAACAGTACAAAATTTTTCCAAATCTGATTCCACAATAAGTAACAGTAATATGCAAATGAAAGTATTGAATACAGATGTAACATTTAATTAGATAAAAATTCCAGTTTGAATGGGGATGCCTGTGCTACAGTGGAAATAAGAGTGAGTGGTAAGTTGTGGTGGCTAAGAACATGGTTCTGAACTTACCCTACCAGGGATAGAACCCAGGTATTTACTGGCTGTGACCTTGGGAAATTATGAAGCTTCTGGGCCTTCGTCTGTTAACTTGCATAATGGGGATGATTATTATAACTAGCTCTGTAGGGTTATGTAACATTGAAAGTCAGCATGCAAGCAAATCCTTTAGCATAGTACCTGGCCTAGAGTAAATCCTTGGCAAATGTTAGCCATTATTGTTATAACAAATTCATAAATATAAAAATTTATTGACTTAGCAACCTCCAAAACTTTTTGTTTAGTTATTACTGAATACACAGATATTGAACCTTAGCATTTTAAGGATCAGGAAATATGACCATCATATGTCAAATAGATATATGTTATGAAATGGCAAATGGCCAATTAAATTAGACCTAAAGGAACATTTTTTAGAAGACAAGATGTTGTAGTTATTGATTTCAATATAAGTGACTGACCATGGAGATTTATTTCTTTGCTTTCCATGTATTATAATTACATTTCCATTAGAAAATGTCTAAGGAGAATAAAGATAACCCCTAGAATACCAGGAGTTATTTTATCTTGAAATGGCATTTTAATTATTTGTTTTTAATGCTTGTGTTGACTTATATGGAGCTATTACAATAAGTAGGTTCCAAGTAAAAGTATGTGACTGAGAACATCAAGAGAGCAGAATATGTTTCCAGCAATTGGGAGATGAACATATTGTACGTTCTGTACATTCTCCTTTTGTTTTTATTAACACTTAATAGCTCTTTACTACATATCTACCTTCCTGACCTCAAGAGCACAGATCAATAAAGTCATAATAGGCTTTGCAGCTCCAAATTTGATTATTTACATGTAGCGTAAGTATGTAGATTTGCATTTTTTGGTAACTTGTTCCATAAAAGACTTAGGGAGAGAACATACAATCACAGCAATATAACTAGCAAGATATTAGAATGGGACTCAGTTTTGACTGAAGCATCAGAAAATAAATGCAAGGTACCTAAGTGAGTATATGAAAATCACTTCTCTGCATACACAAATTCTACAAAGAAAAAAGTTCAGAGAAATTGTTCTTTGCATCTCTATCAAGAAACAGGCCAGGGATGTGGCCCATGGAAACTTAGAGGGTAAGAAAAGTGTTGGCTAAGTAGCTTTTGTGGTAAGAGCGTTGAGAGTGGATGCTGTGTTGACACTGACCAAAATTCCTGGAGCTTATTAACTCATGGGACTTGTTTCCCATGGACCAGACACATCCATATGGGACAGAGTGAGTGTGTGGTAATCTTGGCTCCCATCTCTTAGGACCCCTAGTAATTGATAGTCGTCCTCAACATAAAGACGATTGTCTGTGGATTGAAAAAGGAGTCACCAAATACTTCCACTTACATCATTGCAACTGAGAAGAGAGGGGTCCAGCAGGGAACCCTGAATAACCACCAATAGTGCCCTGAAAGGCAGGGTATCAGCTTTAACCACCTTCTAGACCCACCCAGGGATGTGAGCTCTAGCATTTGCCAAACAAGAGAGAAAGAAACCATACCCAAGACAGAATTGCCCTATCTCCCCTACCTCTCCACTTTTCTCTGTTTAGATTCTGGGGGGAAATGAAATTGCCTCCAGCAAATGGAGGAAGATGATTCTCAGAAAATGTTTCCTGTGTAAACAAATAAGCATAATTGTATTTGTCTTTTCTTTATGTTCCCTTGAGATATTTGTTAATCTAAGAATATATCTATGGAGTAAGAACATCATTTTTTTTTTAATTAATTAATTTATTTATTTTTGGCTGTGTTGGTTCTTCGTTTCTGTGTGTGGGCTTTCTCTAGTTGCGGCGAGCAGGGGCCACTCTTCATCGCGGTGCTTGGGCCTCTCACTGTCACGGCCTCTCGTGTTGCGGAGCACAGGCTCCAGACACGCAGGCTCAGTAGTTGTGGCTCACAGGCCTAGTTGCTCCGCGGCATGTGGGATCTCCCCAGACCAGGGCTCGAACCCGTGTCCCCTGCATTGGCAGGCGGATTGTCAACCGCTGCACCACCAGGGAAGCCCGAACATCATTTTTTTGATGATTGTTATTTTTTCATTTAAGATGTGGTGAGAATTTGAGATACAGAGGTATTATGAGAATGACGGTAAAGAAGCTTAGGTTCTTCTTTATTACAAATATAATTTGAAGTCTTAAGAGATGTAAAAGTTTCTGTTTTCTTAAAAAGTAATCTGAGGTTACATTAAAAAACCTTGTAAGCTGGACTACTTAACAATATTCATGGGGTTTATTTATACAGTATTATAACATGAAGCTAAACGGTTGTAAATAGACTATTTGCATGTCTAGTCAGATGTGGTTATTTCCATGACAGATAAATACACTTTTGCCACTTGCTAGAGCAATTGTAAAAATATAATAAATATGCACATTAGGATTTCCAAGGATATATTTTTCTCCATAGCAGATTTAGGACACATGAAAATAAAGCTTTAATGGTGCATGGTAGAGTATTCAAATTACTGCAGAGTGCCTGCTCTTACTAGTGTAAGACAGAAACTTGAACCATATGCTAAGCCATTGGTTCCCTAACTTGCCTATATGCCTCAGTAAAAGTAAAATACAAAAAAAAAAAAAGAAGAAGAAGAAAAGAAAAAGAAACAAGTGAAAGTCTCTGTTTCACCCCCAGAGATTATGACTTAATTGGCCTGGGGTAGAGATTGTGATTTAATTGGCCTGAGGTGGGGCTTGAACTTCGAAATTTTTAAAAGATTCCAAAGTGATGCTAATGTGCAAAAAACTTTGGGAACCTCTGAACTAAGCAATCATTCTTATTTTATAATGTTTGCACTCACATGCAGCAAGAACAATTTCCTAGTCATTAGTGAAACTGCTAATTCTGTAATGAAACAAAACCAAAGCTCCGTTCCTTTCTGTAAACAGAATTATCAGGCCACTTCCAGAAAGCTCTACAGTAAGGTTTAATGGTGCATGGACTTGCTCTGTTAAAGATTCCTTATAAGGGAGCTTTATATTTATTATGATATGAATAGTTTACTAAGTATTATGTCTAATTTAAAGATTTTAGCAAAATTTTGCTTAAAACCTGCTCATATCTAAATACTATAAGACTACTTTATCCCAGCTATCAGAAAATCGAAACTGCATTGCATAAAAAGCAGTGTCCCGAGAAAGACAATAATTAAGTTATATATCTACCTCATTTATTCATACAGTCATTTATTAATTCACTCATTCTTATATTCATGTTTTAGATTATTATATTTTCAGCTTTTAATCAATGACCATTATGTGGCAGGTCTTGTGCAAAAGGGAAGAAAAACAGTATTGTATCTTTAATTTTTTGGAAATTCCATTATCATTCTGTTATCCTTTGGCATAGTAATTTTATTTATTATAAATTATCCAAAGGAAATAATCAGAGATGATCACAAAGTATATATATATATGAATGTTATTCAGCACACAAACTATGGCAGAAATTTCAGGAAAGGCCAATTTGAAATTTATAGTAAATCCACATTCAGGGATTGGGGCTGGTTTACACTCTTCATTTTCTTTTTTATTTTTCCAGCTTTATTAAGATATAATTGACATACAACATTGTATAAATTTAAGGTGTACAACATGATGATTTGATAAATATTTATAATATGAAATGATTACTATAGTAAGGTTAGTTAACACCTCCATCACCTCTCATAACTATCATTGTATGTGTTGTGAGAACATTTAACATCTACTTTCTTAGCAAGCACTTTTAATTTTCAGTAGTCCATAACTATTCAAGTATTGGGAAAACTGTGGTTTTTTAAGAACACTAACTTACAATTTGAATTATATATTATATGTCAGGCTTGTGTTAAATGGTCTATGTTAAATATCTGCTACTAATCTTCACCACATCTCAATTATGTAGGTTATTTTTAGCCTCATTTTATATTTAAGAAAATTGAGGAAAAGAGAGGTAAAATAACTTGTCCAATGTCATACCTATTAAATGGCTGAGCTTAGTATTAAAGGCCCAATGCATATACTCTTGGCTATTGAAGGGTAGCAGGCCATATAACTTTATAGATACTAGAGATAAAATTTCATTTTATATACTAAATGCTTCATTACAGGGGGATAATACATAATTTCTGCTATCTTTTTCCCCCATTTCTCTCTTCCTACTTTTTTGTATTTTATGTAATGAATACAGATTAAATTTGTAATCAGGAAAACAAACATATATGCAAAGGTAGTTGTACCCTCCAGGAGTTTCCCGTACATCTTAGGAGCAGGAAATCTCCCTCTCTTTTCAGGCCTGCCTCAGGCTGGGCATTTGCAGTAGGGGAGATGGTGCTTTCTATCCTCTCTCTCAGACCTCATCTCATGTCATTAGCAACCAGTGTGCTCCTTGCTAGGTTCAGAACCTAAGGAGGAAGGAGAAGTAAGAGAATAGGATGCTCCTATGTAGCTGGCTAGTTTCACTTCCTTGGGCCTTACATATATTTTAAGTGGCCTCCCTGGATGGGCCTGTTAGGTGAGAGAAGCCTATTATTTGTTTATGCTCTTCATGTATTTCTTGTTGGGCCTTCTCTTCAATGCTTCCTTGAGGTGGGCAGAAGCACCTCTAATTTGGGTGCCTTTGGGGGCTCCTTCTACAGCTACTGGGCATCAAGTGTGAGACTTTCAGGCATTTCTGCTGAGGCCCCTCTCTCCCCACTGGACGCTTGTTAAACAATAATCAGTATCAAGGCTGCAAAGAACAAAGAGCTTTATTTGGGGTCCTAAGAATTGCAATTTGGGAGACAGATTCAGGTAAAACTAGAAGTGTTCCAGGGAAGAGAATGAGTTAGGGGCTTATAAAGGCAAGAACCACAAGGTTGTTAAAGTTGTCTGGCAAGAATTATGATTGATTCTGACAAGGGAAATATTTGTCCTTAAGGGATAGGTTGTCACAAATTATTTTAGTGTAAGAGTTTTATAAATATCTTGAGTTTCTGAAATGTTGGCAGGTGTTCTGAATGCCTGCTTTAAGACAACGTGGTCAAAGGTCACATTCCACTGGGCTGAGATGTACATAAGTCATACTTTCTCCCTGGCTTCTCAACTCCATTTTAGCTCTCTTAGCAATACCGACTCCATTGTAATTGTCATTTCACACCCTATAGGACAGGACAATTGACCAACCCCACATGGATTTTTCTCTCTTGACATCTGATCAGCAGGAAATATTCACCCATCCCTTGTCCCAACAGATTTTAGGCAAGCAGGCTTATTTCAGTTGTAAGGGCAAATATACATCTAAACAGAAGGAAATAATAATAATTTTCCCTGGTGCCAAAAGAGAAATAGACCCTCCCTCTTTTTCTTTCAGAATATTTTTTTTAGAAAACTTGTAATTGTAAATTCTTTTTCTGTCCCTTTGAGATGTATGCAAATTATTTTTAAAGACTAAATAAGCCAGCTTTAGAACCTAGAAATGTCTTTCTCAAGGACCTGGGGGCTATCTCTTTGATACATAATCAAGGAAGATAGCACCCCTATCTCCCAGTGGCGGGATAGTACACCTAGCACCAAGTTGCAAAACTAACTTCTGTCGTAAAGATATGAAAGTTTACTTTTCTTTTGGATAAAGCCAACTAGCTAACACAGAGGGTTACCCCAATTATCAGGTGAATCTAGGATGAACTATGTGTGATGAATGTTGCTGTCAAGTCCTCACATTTGAGGACTAGTTATTGTTTATCTTCACATCATGTATGCAATGCGTTGTATCTCATTGGCTATGTGAAAAGTTGAGATTCCTTTCTGTCTTTGCAGTCTCTTTAGTGGATTGCCTTAATGGGCTTCATTAAATTCTGGTTTAATCCTTATTCAATAATAGAATTGTTTTATTTTCTCTTTTGTGGAAAGGATTTCTGGGCTGGGAGGATATTTTGTTTTTAATTATATTTCCCTAACACAGTCCAGCAGCCCTCATTCTCTGGCTCCACCACCAAAGCAGGTAGTCTATCCTCCCCTTGCCTCTGGAAGTCCTCAGTCCACTGTCTGTTTTCTTTTCCTCACTTAGGCACCTAACCTTGGCATGTTCCATAGGTTACTTCCTCTTCCCCTTCCCTACCTAAAAAGGAAGGATGGGAACTGTGATTAGGGTAACAACTTCCTCTAAAGCAATTTATTCACCAATCACTTCTTTTCATGGTCCCTGACCCCTTGTTACAAATTTCATTGGTCTCATGGGTCTACCAGGATACAGGAAAGAATTTCTTGGAAACTTAATTCTGTACATGGAAGTGAAGGATTCGGTCACTTTGGTATTCTGACATTTATACTGTGGAAAGCTTATTCAAATGTGGGGAGAGAAGTGTTGTATTCAAACATTCTGTTGCAATTACAATACCTGCAATAGTAAAATATGCATGATGCTTAGGCAATATAGAAAAAAGAATTATTTAATTTGCCTGGACATGGACTACAGGCTTTAATAGTATTAAGTTCTCTTCAGAGGAGTATTTTTCTCTTACTGTTTTGCTTGGTTTGTTATGTGAACTTTATGCCGTGTTCTCTTTAGTAGCAACATACTCAAATGAATAGATCTCTCTCTCATACACACACACACACACACACACACACACACACACACACACACACACACTCACTTACTCTGGACTTTCATACTCATCATTACTAGTGTACTTATAAACTGAATTAATTTTTAAAATATATCATGATTGACTCCCAACAGCCAAGACATATTAATTATAATTATTTTGGTGTAATAATGGTTATCATTTAAAATACTTCAATCATAGGGTGATATCAGGTAAACAGTTCAAATTAGAATTTAGGAATTCTCCAATCTGAAATTCACTGTCCAGAGTAGTCACATACATTTTAATCTGAAATGTCACTCTAGAGACAGCTACAAGCCTTGGCTATCTTTAACTTGATCAACACAAGAGGTTTAGCTCTTTTGCATAACTATAATTGGTTTTCATTTGTAAAATTAATGGTTTATTAGCTAATTATTGTTAGGTATGGGTCCTCATTGGTGTAATTAATAATATTGGAAATACATTGTCTGGACAAAGGATTTTTGGAGACATCCTTCTAATTTGCATTAATAGGCATAAGAATTTAGCCAGCCTAATTAATATATGTTCTATACACTGAGGCATTGCTCTCTCGGCTTGATTGCAAACAAACCAGTTCAGATGAGGCTTTGTCTCCCTTTTATGCAATTTGAATATTGTAGAATTTGCTCTAAGCAAAAGAAAGGAAAGAGGATTTTCTGAGCTCATAAAAGTTATGTGACTGATGAATTCTTGGGGGAATTTGGTGGGAGAGATTGCTTGTGCCTAATTAGTTTCAGGTTACTGGGAAATAACCACCTATTGCCTACCTCATACTCTTGGAGATCTGCATCACAAAACTATTTCAGACCAGTTCAGTGCAGCCAGTGGGAGATGGAGTAATAGGGATCACAAGGAGGAGAGTATATGGAAGCAGAAGATGCATATTGAAAAATGAGTAGTAATTTTCCAAGTGTGAGGGGAAATATTTCATCTGGGTAATATTATGATATTGTCCCAAGGTGAAAAACAGTATGGCTTATTCATTCTACTGCTTATTCATTTACTGGCTGAAACTTTTGAGTTTTAGGGTAGAAGAATAGGCAAAAGCAAGACTATAAAGGGATCTATATGATCTACAGAAGTGTTTTTCAAACTTTTTAAAACACAATTCATAGTAAAATACTTTTTATATTATACAAGCATAAACACAAAAAATTAAAATTTCACCAAATATTGCATCTTACTAGGTAATACATACTAACATGTCTTATATTTTAACCTGTTCTTTTTAGTATATTTCATTTTATCTTATTTTATTTAAAATGCTGGTTTTGAACAAGTAAATTACTTTTCTGACACATCACTGGATCACTTTTCACAGTGTGAAAACTCTACCCAGAGGAAGCTCTGCCCTGTAGAAAACTGGGAGCTACTAAGATATTTTAAGCAAACGTTTGTGATGACTGGAAAGATTGTTGTTTTGGTAGTATAGAGAATGGATTAGAGATGTGAGACTGGAGGTGGAGAAGAGTGCTAGAAGATTATCACCCTAGTCCTAACAAGAGATTTTGAGTACAGAAACTGGGCATTAGCTTGTGGATTGGGGGCAGGAAAGATTTGAGAGATAAGTGGATAGAATTAGCAGGATTTGGTCACTGATTGTGTGTGGATGTTTGGTGTTGCTGAGGGAGGTGGAATGATAGAAAAGATTCAAGAGTATTTTCTAGACCAATGGATTAGATAACATGTTTGCTATATAGGAGGGATTCACAAAAATACAGTATACAAGAGAGCCACAGTTCAGTTTTATTTATTTTCTAATAAGAGAAGCTTACCATATTCTGTTGTTCTCAGTGTGACTTGAAATTTTCCATGCTTCTGTAGTTTTTTTAATAGAACATATCTTAGGAAGTATACTGGCTATTTAGACCTTAACAGTTGTCTGATCCAGTGGATCCCAAATCTGGTGTTTCTTAAACCCGAGTCCCTCTGGGAGGAGCATTGAAGAGCATGTGCTGTTTAACAAGCTCCCCAGTGGATCTTTGCAACAGTCCTATTGCTGGAATGTGGCTATCGCTGCTTTTTATTTTAAGTATGAGAAAACCGTGTTTCTGTAGTATATAGTGATTTCTAAAATTCTCACTGTTTAGATGCTTATCTGGAACTAAAATCCACCCAGTTTAGTGCTTTTCTCCATGTCAATGCTTTCCTTAAAACACTCATACTTTATTATTTACTGATGACCTTGCCTTATACTTTTAAATATAGACTGCCTGGCAATTTCACCTTAAAATATATCTGTACTTTCACATTTTCAATCTTCCTTCAATTCTGTCAGTAAGATGTGCCCTTCTTTATTGCTAAGACTCCTCTCGAGCTGTTTTTTATGGCTCTCGCTGACCCTCTTTTCTTCCCAGATCAATGTGTTGTTCCATTTTCTTTCTAAGATCAATATTTTTCAGATGCTCTACCAGCATGTGCTCTTTGTAAATACTTCCTTTGGCTAGCTATATTACCCCCACTTCTTTGTTGTTAGAAACTGCTTTTCTATATTGAGTTGGTTAGGGTAGAAAATGAAATGATCTTTAATTTTGGATAAAATGCATATAAAACTCATCTTACCAGCTTTATTTATTTATTTGTTTGTTTGTTTGTTTATTTATTAAAAAGCCCATCCTTCCTAGGGAATTAAACACCAGTAAAGATATGATCACCAACAATCTAAAATATTAAAGAGAAGTACTACTGAGCCTTATGTTTGTTAAAAAATCACAGTGTGTGTGTGTGTGTGTGTGTGTGGAGAGATACTTATTTCACTCTATTTGGAATTTCTATTTATTAAAGTAATATATAAAATAAAGACTAAAATAGAGTAAGGATTTAAGTTATGAGTACTTTAGTGATGCCTGTATAATGCACACTGTGGTATCTAGTGAATTTAATTTATCAACAAAGATCAATAAAGCACCCTGTCTTATGTTTTAATTTTGAAATAGTGAGGGAAGGGTAGTGATGATCTGGAAGATAAGAGTGAAATATGAGTGTTGTAAAGTGAAACCTGTCTAGTTCTGTGATCTTAGCTTTTACAAATTAACTTTCCTAAAGACCAATTATAGAACTACCTGACTATCAAATCTCTTATTCAAATACTTCTGTCAAGTTTTTTATATCTATAGACAATACCTCAGTAGACCAGATCTTTTCAAGAACAATACCAAAATTTAGTAGGTGGAGTCGAAAGAACCCAATTTAAATTTGTCTCCTATACGTATACTTCATTTATTAAATAATAAATCATATTCTATTACCCTGCAGCCTATTTTTGAAAAATTAGAATTTTTTCATTTGTATGCATTGATAAGAGCAAAAGATTTGCAAGAAACAGATATTGGTTGAATATTGGATCTGTCATTTACTACCAATATAACTGTTTGGTTTTTTTTTTTTTTTTTTTTGGTTAAAAGTAAATAAAACATTTGTTTAACAGAGCTATTGTTGGATTTATGGATTATTCATGCAAAGTAATGAGGATGTTGCAGTCACACATTAGGTGCCAAATAAAACAGTGTTGTTTATAAATGACTCTTTCCCCAAAGTTGGAGTGACATCCCTTTAAGGGTCAAAATGTTAACATTTTTAGAACATTTTATTGAAAATCTTTCTACAAAGACTGAAGAGTTTTCTGACACTTTAAAGTGTGTAACAGAATGGAAATGTTATTTTTAAACAGGACCTAAAAACGCAGGGTTCCTTAAAGTTGTTTCAGAGACCATGAATGGAAGGGCAAGGGGGTGATTGCATGGGAGACATGCTTCAACCCAGTACAGTTGTTATAGCTGCTTATATATGAGGGTTACTTCTAAGATTTTCTGAGAATATTGGTTTCTGCTGCTCAAAAATGCACAAAAAATCAAATAAATATTGAAATACTCTTTCCCTGAAACTTTTCTTTGAAACACTTTATACCTACAGCAAGGTTGAAAGAGTAGTATAATAAACACCCATATATCTTCATCTAGGTTAATCAATTATTAACATTTTGTCACATATTCTTTATATTTCAGTCTGCTTCTGTCTCTCTTCCTCTGTTCTATTTCTGTAGATGATAGATAGATAGATAATAGATAGTTAGATAATAGATAGATAGATAGATGATAGATAGATAAAAGGGATCTTCTCTCTTTCTGAACCATTGTAACAACTCATCCCCTAAATATTTCAGCATTTGTCTCCCAAGAACAATATAATACCATTCTTCTACATAAGCCTAAGCCCAATATAATGATCATATTTAAGAAATTTTATAGATAACATATTGTAATCTATATTTATAATGACTGTATTCAAAATTTTCTCAGTTTTCTCAGTAATGTCCATTGAAGTCTTATTCAAAAATTCAGAATACTGTATTGTATTTAGCTGTCATATCTGAAGCCATTCCTCAGCCTTTTTTGGCTGTCTTTCATTCCATTCATTTTTTAAAAAATTATTCAGACCAGTCATTTCGCAGAATGAGTCTCAAATCAGAACTCTTTGTTTCCTTCTGATTAGATTGAGATTTTTTTAAAATGTTGGCAAAAATGCTCCTAATATCAATTTTATCCCATTATCAGTGATTATAAGTTTAATCACTTGGTTAAGGTGATATACACCATATTTCTCCATTATAAAGGCATCTTTGCCAATCTATTTAACGTGTTGTCTGTGGGGTGATACTCCAAGGCTTTGTGAATATCCCATTCTCAGTATAGTTTAGCCAATGGTTTCAGTATCCATCTGCCATTCCTTCTATATTAATTAGTTATCCACCTTCCATAAAGATTTTTCCCTTCTTGCCTCATGGTTTAATTTATTTTTAACAAATTACCCATGTGGACTAGTGTACACATTTTAATTCATTATGTTAAAATCCATTATTATCATAATTCATTTTCATGCTAAAATTGTCCCACATTGAGCCAATGAAAGTTCTTCAAGCTGCCACCTGTTTTTTAAGCGTTTCCTTACTTTCTGAAGTAAGTTGCATACCAAACTTATGACATAAAAGTAGAATCCAGGCTTACTTTTCCTTTTCTGCCCCCACCCTGGAATCAGCCTTTTCTCCAAGGACCTGGTTCACTTTACCTGAGAACGATATTTAGAAGCCAAGCTTTGGGGCTCTGGGTTTGCTTGTTGCTACTTGGGTGTCATTGCCTCTAGGCCCTCTCAGCATATATTAATTCCTATATGTACACATACACATATATATGATTATTTTTGTATATAGCTAGTAAGCTAAATATGAGTGAATACTGATATTTTTTACTCTAATCAATACCACAAATTTTATTTTAACCTCTCTTCTTGCTTTCCTGTAACTTCCCTGACAGTAAGAAATCTGGCTTCCAACATTTACCATTCATTTACGTATTTGTTCAACCCTCGTATACTTGTAAAGCAGCTCAGAATTGTTAACTCCTACCCCCATAAGAAACAAATTTGCCCACTGGTGTACAGTGTTTATGTATAATTTCTTTAGTTTTTACACTGACAGTTTCTAGTCAAAACACCATTTTACAAAGTTAATTAGGTCAGCTCCTTTTTGACCCCAACCACTTAAGTGCAGTTATGTTATACATTTGTAAAATTGTCAAATTTGTCAAACTTGGCATTTCATTCAGGGATCCCTTGACATCTGATTGATTTGTTATTGTTGTTCTAGTTTCCATAAATTAAAGTTCATTCTTTTGTAATGTAGAGTGGGTTTTGACAAATGTACAGTGTTCACTACCACAGTACCATACAAATTAGTTCCTTCACCCTAAAATTCTCTTGTTCATTCACTTTGTTGACAACCACCCTACGTATTCCTCCAGTCTCTGGCAACTACTGATATTTTCTGTCCCTATAGATATGCTTGTTCAGAAACATCATATGAATGGAATCTCAATATGTAGCCTTTTGGTCTAGCTTCTTTCTCTTAGCAAAATACCTTTAAGATTCATCTATGTGCTGCATGAATCAATGGCCCCTTCCTTTTTATTGTTGAAGAGTATTCCATTGTGTGGATGTACCACAGTTTGTTTATTCATTCCCCTGTTGAAACTGTTGAAGGACATCTTGGTTGCTTTCTCTTTTTTTTGTTTTGGGGGTATGTGTGTGTATATATATACATATATATATATATATATATATATACATATATATATATATATATATATATATATACATACAGTGACTAAAGCTGAAACAAACATTAGCATACAGGCTTTCGTGTGGACATAGTTTACAATTTACTTGGGTAAACAACTAGGAGTGTGACTGTGTGATTGCTGGGTCACGTGCTAAGGTTTAACTTCAGAAGAAACTGCAAAACTGTCTCCCAAAGTGGAAGACAGCAATGAATGAGAGTACCTGTTGCTCCCCTATTGATTTTTGTAGGTTTATTTTGTATCCTGGTACATTACCAAATTATTTTTTCTTTGTGTATATGAACTAGTCAGGAAGTTTTAGTTATATGATCGTATCATCTGCAAATATAACTAATTTCTCTCTTTTTCCAGTTATTATGCCTTTTACTGATTTCTCTTTAATTATAGCAGCTAATATCTCCAAAAAATGTTCAATAGCAGTTGAGATCATGAGTATGTTGCCATTTCCTTCACCTTAGTTGGATTGTCTCTAGTGTTTCTCCAATAAATAATTGTGAATGTGTATGTGTCTGTGTCTGTGTGTAAGCATCCAACAATTCCTATTTCACTAATCTTTTTTTTTTTTTCACACACACACACTGTATTTTATTTTTACAAGAGATAAATAGACTGACACCAAGCATTGTACATGGATGACCACAACAAAAGCAACAATGATTGCAATTACCAAACATGAAACACACTCATACTATGTCATAATATTGACATTCAGTCCAGTAATCCTCCACTGTAACAGCTCCTTTACTTTGCAGTGAAAATTGATTTGTATATTCTTTGCCTCTGAGTCCTTGTGGGATTTTTTTTTTTTTTTTTTTTTTTTAATTCAGACAGAAAGTCACAAAAATTATACTCATCCTCATCAGTTCACTCAGTCCCATGTAATTAATTGTTTTTTTTCATCTTGATCTTTTGTTAGCACTTTTATGAGTTCATCAGTTTTTCATCAGAGTTCTGAAAATGCTTATTCATTCAGTTCAGCAGTACAGTCAGTTACCAGAAACCTGTACTTGTCAGAGTCTTTTCCATGAATTTCTTGAAGATGAAACCCTTTTATAGGAACATATTTGCAAAATCATCAGAGTACACCCAGAACTGTCTGTAAATGACAAAAGACTTAAAAATGACCACGGTAAAAGATTTGATGAAAGTTCATAATAATGCAGTTGACAAGAAAATTAGTTATTTCTGAGATATACATTTTAAAGTAATAACTAGGATTATTACTTATAACATTATACCAGAACATATAAGATTTTTAGAAATTTCATGTAATGTCTGAAACATTTATATTAACATATTTCCATACATATTTCCATACAAATACAAATATAAGATTTTTAGGAATTTCATGTAATGTCTGAAACATTTATATTAACATATTTCCATACAAATAACCCAAGGAAAGTTTAGTATTAGTTGTTTTGTTTGTTTTTTTATACTGCAGGTTCTTATTAGGCATCAATTTTATACATATCAGTGTATACATGTCAATGCCAATCGCCCAATTCAGCACACCACCATCCCCACCTCACCGCAGTTTTCCCCCCTTGGTGTCCATATGTCCATTCTCTACATCTGTGTCTCAACTTCTGCCCTGCAAACTGGCTCATCTGTACCATTTTTCTAGGTTCCACATACATGCATTAATATATGATATTTGTTTTTCTCTTTCTGACTTACTTCACTCTGTATGACAGTCTCTAGATCCATCCACGTCTCAACAAATGACTCAATTTCGTTCCTTTTTATGGCTGAGTAATATTCCATTGTATATATGTACCACAACTTCTTTATCCATTCGTCTGTTGATGGGCATTTAGGTTGCTTCCATGACCTGCCTATTGTAAATAGTGCTGCAATGAACATTCGGGTGCATGTGTCTTTTTGAATTACGGTTTTCTCTGGGTATATGCCCAGTAGTGGGATTGCTGGGTCATATGGTAATTCTATTTTTAGTTTTTTAAGGAACCTCCATATTGTTCTCCATAGTGGCTGTATCAATTTACATTCCCACCAACAGTGCAAGAGGGTTCCCTTTTCTCCACACCCTCTCCAGCATTTGTTGTTTGTAGATTTTCTGATGATGCCCATTCTAACAGGAGTGAGGTGATACCTCATTGTAGTTTTGATTTGCATTTCTCTAATAATTAGTGATGTTGAGCAGCTTTTCATGTGCTTCATGGCCGTCTGTATGTCTTCTTTGGAGAAATGTCTATTTAGGTCTTCTGCCCATTTTTGGATTGCGGTGTTTGTTTCTTTGATATTGAGCTGAATGAGCTGTTTATATATTTTGGAGATTAATCCTTTGTCCGTTGATTCATTTGCAAATATTTTCTCCCATTCTGAGGGTTGTCTTTTCGTCTTGTTTATGGTTCCCTTTGCTGTGCAAAAGCTTTGAAGTTTCATTAGGTCCCACTTGTTTATTTTTGTTTTTATTTCCATTACTCTAGGAGGTGGATCAAAAAAGATCTTGCTGTGATTTATGTCAAAGAGTGTTCTTCCTATGTTTTCCTCTAAGAGTTTTATAGTGTCCAGTCTTATATTTAGGTCTCTAATCCATTTTGAGTTTATTTTTGTGTATGGTGTTAGGGAGTATTCTAATTTCATTCTTTTACATGTAGCTGTCCAGTTTTCCCAGCACCACTTATTGAAGAGACTGTCTTTTCTCCATTGTATATCTTTGCCTCCTTTGTCATAGATTAGTTGACCATAGGTGCGTGGGTTAATCTCTGGGCTTTCTATCTTGTTCCATTGATCTGTGTTTCTGTTTTTGTGCCAGTACCATATTGTCTTGATTACTGTAGCTTTGTAGTATAGTCTGAAGTCAGGGAGTCTGATTCCTCCAGCTCCATTTTTTTGCCTCAAGACTGCTTTGGCTATTCGGGGTCTTTTGTGTCTCCATACAAATTTTAAGATGATTTGTTCTAGCTCCGTAAAAAATGCCATTGGTAATTTGATAGGGATTGCATTGAATCTGTAGATTGCTTTGGGTAGTATACTCATTTTCACAATGTTGATTCTTCCAATCCAAGAACATGGTATATCTCTCCATCTGTTGGTATCATCTTTAATTTCTTTCATCAGTGTCTTATAGTTTTCTGCATACAGGTCTTTTGTCTCCCTAGGTAGGTTTATTCCTAGGTATTTTATTCTTTTTGTTGCAATGGTAAATGGGAGTGTTTCCATAATTTCTCTTTCAGATTTTTCATCATTAGTGTATAGGAATGCAAGAGATTTCTGTGCATTAATTTTGTATCCTGCAACTTTACCATATTCATTAATTAGCTCTAGCAGTTTTCTGGTGGCAGTTTTAGGATTCTCTATGTATAGTATCATGTCATCCGCAAACAGTGACAGTTTTACTTCCTCTTTTCCAATTTGTATTCCTTTTATTTCTTTTTCTTCTCTGATTGCCGTGTCTAGGACTTCCAGAACTATGTTGAATAATAGTGGTGAGAGTGGGCAACCTTGTCTCGTTCCTGATCTTAGAGGAAATGCTTTCAGTTTTTCACCATTGAGAATGATGTTTGCTGTGGGTTTGTCATATATGGCCTTTATTATGTTGAGGTAGGTTCCCTCTATGCCCACTTTCTGGAGAGTTTTTATCATAAATGGGTGTTGAATTTTGTCAAAAGCTTTTTCTGCATCTATTGAGATGATCATATGGTTTTTATTCTTCAGTTTGTTAATATGGTGTATCACATTGATTGATTTGCGTATATTGAAGAATCCTTGCATCCCTGGGATAAATCCCACTTGATCGTGGTGTATGATCCTTTTAATGTGTTGTTGGATTCTGTTTGCTAGTATTTTGTTGAGGATTTTTGCATCTATATTCATCAGTGATATTGGTCTGTAATTTTCTTTTTTTGTAGTGTCTTTGTCTGGTTTTGGTATCAGGGTGATGGTGGCCTCATAGAATGAGTTTGGGAGTGTTCCTTCCTCTGCAATTTTTTGAAATAGTTTGAGAAGGATGGGTGTTAGCTCTTCTCTAAATGTTTGATAGAATTCACCTGTGAAGCCATCTGGTCCTGGACTTTTTTTTGTTGGAAGATTTTTAATCACAGTTTCAATTTCATTACTTGTGATTGGTCTGTTCATATTTTCTGTTTCTTCCTGATTCAGTCTTGGAAGGTTATACCTTTCTAAGAATTTGTCCATTTCTTCCAGGTTGTCCATTTTATTGGCATAAAGTTGCTTATAGTAGTCTCTTAGGATGTTTTGTATTTCTGCAGTGTCTGTTGTAACTTCTCCTTTTTCATTTCTGATTTTATTGATTTGAGTCCTCTCCCTCTTTTTCTTGATGAGTCTGGCTAATGGCTTATCAATTTTGTTTATCTTCTCAAAGAACCAACTTTTAGTTTTATTGATCTTTGCTATTGTTTTCTTTGTTTCTATCTCATTTATTTCTGCTCTGATCTTTATGATTTCTTTCCTTCTGCTAACTTTGGGTTTTGTTTGTTCTTCTTTCTCTAGTTTCTTTAGGTGTAAGGTTAGGTTGTTTACTTGAGATTTTTCTTGTTTCTTTAGGTAGGCTTGTATAGCTATAAACTTCCCTCTTAGAACCGCTTTTGCTGCATCCCATAGGTTTTGGGTCGTCGTGTTTTCATTGTCATTTGTCTCTAGGTATTTTTTTATTTCCTCTTTGATTTCTTCAGTGATCTTTTGGTTATTTAGTAATGTATTGTTTAGCCTCCATGTGTTTGTCTTTTTTACGTTTTTTTCCCTGTAATTCATTTCTAATCTCATAGCGTTGTGGTCAGAAAAGATGCTTGGTATGATTTCAATTTTCTTAAATTTACTGAGGCTTGATTTGTGACCCAAGATGTGATCTATCCTGGAGAATGTTCCGTGCGCACTTGAGAAGAACGTGTAATCTGCTGTTTTTGGATGGAATGTCCTATATATATCAATTAAATCTATCTGGTCTATTGTGTCATTTAAAGCTTCTGTTTCCTTATTTATTTTCATTTTGGATGATCTGTCCATTGGTGTAAGTGAAGTGTTAAAGTCCCCCACTATTATTGTGTTACTGTCGATTTCCTCTTTTATAGCTGTTAGCAGTTGCCTTATGTATTGAGGTGCTCCTATGTTGGGTGCATATATATTTATAATTGTTATATCTTCTTCGTGGATTGATCCCTGGATCATTATGTAGTGTCCTTCCTTGTCTCTTGTAACATTCTTTATTTTAAAGTCTATTTTATCTGATATGAGTATAGCTACTCCAGCTTTCTTTTGATTTCCATTTGCATGGAATATCTTTTTCCATCCCCTAACTTTCAGTCTGTATGTGTCCCTAGGTCTAAAGTGGGTCTCTTGTAGACAGCATATATATGGGTCCTGTTTTTGTATCCATTCAGCCAGTCTATGTCTTTTGGTTGGGGCGTTTAATCCATTCACGTTTAAGGTAATTATCGATATGTATGTTCCTATGACCATTTTCTTAATTGTTTTGGTTTTGTTTTTGTAGGTCCTTTTCTTCTCTTGTGTTTCCCACTTAGAGAAGTTCCTTTAGCATTTGTTGTAGAGCTGGTTTGGTGGTGCTGAATTCTCTTAGCTTTTGCTTGTCTGTAAAGCTTTTGATTTCTCCATCAAATCTAAATGAGATCCTTGCCGGGTAGAGTAATCTTGGTTGTAGGTTCTTCCCTTTCATCACTTTAAGTATATCATGCCACTCCCTTCTGGCTTGCAGAGTTTCTGCTGAGAAATCAGCTGTTAACCTTATGGGAGTCCCCTTGTATGTTATTTGTCGTTTTTCCCTTGCTGCTTTCAATAATTTTTCTTTGTCTTTAATTTTTGCCACTTTGATTACTATGTGTCTCGGCGTGTTTCTCCTTGGGTTTATTCTGTATGGGACTCTCTGCGCTTCCTGGACTTGGGTGGCTATCTCCTTTCCCATGTTAGGGAAGTTTTTGACTATAATCTCTTCAAATATTTTCTCTGGTCCTTTCTCTCTCTCTTCTCCTTCTGGGACCCCTATAATGCGAATGTTGTTGCGTTTAATGTTGTCCCAGAGGTCTCTTAGGCTGTCTTCATTTCTTTTCATTCTTTTTTCTTTAGTCTGTTCCGCAGAAGTGAATTCCACCATTCTGTCTTCCAGGTCACTTATCCGTTCTTCTGCCTCAGTTATTCTGCTATTGATTCCTTCTAGTGTAGTTTTCATTTCAGTTATTGTATTGGTCATCTCTGTTTGTTTGTTCTTTAATTCTTCTAGGTCTTTGTTAATCCTTTCTTGCATCTTCTCAATCTTTGCCTCCATTCTTATTCGGAGGTCCTGGATCATCTTCACTATCATTATTCTGAATTCTTTCTCTGGAAGGTTGCCTATCTCCACTTCATTTAGTTGTTTTTCTGGGGTTTTTTCTTGTTCCTTCATCTGGTATATAGCCCTCTGCTTTTTCATCTTGTGTATCTTTCTGTAACTGTGGTTTTTGGTCCACAGGCTGCAGGATTGTAGTTTTTCTTGCTTCTGCTCTCTGCCCTCTGGTGGTTGAGGCTATCTAAGAGGCTTGATGGTAGGCTCTGGTGGTGGGTAGAGCTGACTGTTGCTGTGGCGGTCTGAGCTCAGTAAAACCTTAATCCACTTGACTGTTGATGGGTGGGGCTGGGTTCCCTCCCTGTTGGTTGTTTTGCCTGAGGCAACCCAACACTGGAGCCTACCCGTGCTCTTTGGTGGGGTTAATGGCAGACTCTGGGAGGGCTCACGGCAAGGAGAGCTTCCCAGAACCTCAGCTGCCAGTGTCCTTATCCCCACGGTGAAAGAGAGCCACCACTCGCCTCTGCAGGAGACCCCCCAACACCAGCAGGTAGGTCTGGTTCAGTCTCCCCCAGGGTCACTGCTCCTTCCCCTGGGTCCCGATGCACACATTACTTTGTGTGTGCCCTCCAAGAGTGGGGTCTCTGTTTCCCCCAGTCCTGTCAAAGTCCTGCAATCAATTCCCGCTAGGCTTCAAAGTCTGATTCTCTAGGAATTCCTCCTCCCGTAGCCAGACCCCCAGGTTGGGAAGCCTGACATGGGGCTCAGAACCTTCACTCCAGTGGGTGGACTTCTGTGGTATAAGTGTTCGCCAGTCTGTGAGTCACCCACCCAGCAGTTATGGGATTTGATTTTACTCTGATTGCGCCCCTCCTACCGTCTCACTGTGGATTCTCCTCTGTCCTTGGACGTGGGGTATCCTCCTTGGTGAAGTCCAGGTTCTTCCTGTCAATGATTGTCCAGCAGCCAGTTTTGATTCTGGTGCTCTCGCAAGAGGGAGTGAGAGCACGTCCTTCTACTCCGCCATCTTGGTTAATCCTCCTCCTCACTAATCATTTTTATCAGAAATTGACATTGGATCTTGTCAGGATCCTTTTCCATTTAATCAAGATACATATTTTCCTAATATAGACAGTGAATTTGGTTTGTTTTTATTTTCTTTAGAAATTTTCAGGATTTTTCCATGGATATTTTTAGTGAGGCTACTCTATCAATTTTTGGTGCTTTCATTTTCTGGTTTAATTATCAATTTTATATTGTTTTCACAGAATTTATTTTAAAGTTTTTCATTATTTTATATCTGGAATATAACATTGAAATTATCTGATCTCTTAAGTTTAATAGAATTTTCCTATGAAATTATCTGGGTGTACTGTGTTGTTGTTGTTGTTGTTATTTTTTTCTCCCTTTCTTTTTCTTGTGAGATAGTTATTTAATAGCTTTAATGATTTTTATGATTTACAGTCCCTATGCTTCTTTAAGAAATTGCTGGAAACTCTCATCAAATACAATTAATTAAAAAGTTTTTTTCCAATTCATCTGAATTCTAGATTTCCCTGATCTTTTCTAGGCAGTCTCAAGTGGCTCATTCACCATGTCTGAATTGCTGTTGGCTGTGGCCTTCATTTTCAGCCATTTATTATTCACTCTTTATTATTTGTATAGATGTTCATTGTAACCAATTTAAAACTCCCTTTAATTTAAGTACTCATCATTGCTATTACTAAGGAGAGCAGCTTTCTTCCAATGAGTGCAAAAAAGTGTTCATTAAAGGAAATGGCTGCATAATTCTACAATGTTTTGTCTCTTCAGTTATGAAATTTCCTTTCCTGGCTGTGCTAACTGTGTTTGCATTCTCTCTGCTGGCTGCTATAAATCGAGGGGTACTTTAAATTCATGTTGATGGAAAAGTCATTGCCTGGTCAGAGTCTCAGTTTAAATCTTTTAAAAATCCATTTCGTAGCAGCATGACATTCCTGTGTCTGTTTATGCTATTAAAACTCAAAACAAGCAAACAAACCTGTTCTTCAACTGTACTAAGTCTGTTTAAAAGTATTTAACAATAATTTAATAATATATATCATCTTCTCTTCTTTTAGAGACTTCCCCAAATTCACTCCAAGTTAGTCTTGCTACTTACTGTGCCTCTACTGTTGCCATCACTAAAGAGTTCCACTCAGTTCATGGTGTTTATATTTGTATGACTGAGGCTCCCAATCAGTTTTCACACCTTGCCAAACATAAGAATGAACTGAAGAGTGAATTTCAGAAAATAATGACTAGACTAGGCTAGACTAGTTAACGTCTGTATGCTTCACTTTGGGGAATAATTATGAGGAATAATCTTGGTTTATCAACGATTAATTCCATAAATCACATAATTTCCTGATTTCAAAACATTTTCAGTCTCTCATACAGCCAGAGTCTTGGCACAAGAAGAAATGTTAGGAGGGTGTTTAGAATTGGAATGGTTTCATTCTTAGCAATTACAGAGCTTCTTCTAAGGGATAATACTACATTACTCACCTCTTCCATGTTATAAATTTTGTTCAAAGCATCTAAAACCAACATGTTATATTATAGTACTATTATTTTCATTATATTATTAGTATAGAAAAATATTTCATGATCAATTTTATCTCTTCTATATACTAATCTCTCCTACTCTACTACAAACACAAATTAGAATAACTTAGCCCTACCACCTACCCACTACTATGGTTAACATCTTTGCCAATACTGAATAATGGTGACCTATGAAAAGATACTTCCAGGTTGTTTTATTTTCTTTTAATTTTTTTTATCTTTAAGAGCAATTTCATGGCAATGTCCTCTTGCTGGAAGGATTAAGGAGCAAGGAATATATGTAAGGAATTCCATATATATAATATATATACATATGTATGTATATATATATATATATATATACACACACACACACACACACACACACACACACACACATAAATATATATACAATAAGAGGACAAATTATCCCCTTTGGCCCTCTCTTCCTAGTCAAGTGCTAGATAACAAATAGAATGGAAAGAAAAATGTTCAGTTATTTTTATATGCTCATTGAGAAATGGACAAAATTAAATGATTGCTTAAAAGAGCAAGATCATTATATCAAATGTATTTCTTATAGATTTTAAGATCCCTTAATGTCACTAAAATTATTGTAGAAGTCTATGGCTTGTAGATGACTAGTTGTTTTCATTTCTATCATAGAGAATGGCAAATGTGAATTAAGAAACAGAGAACTTGGATTTTAAGTGCTTCTAGTATCCAGCCTGTTGTCCTGAAATTATTGTGCACTTTGGAAATGATTCCTCTTATATATAACCTGTTTGTGCTAAATTATGAGTGGGCAAACTACCACCCTTGGGCCGAATCCATACTTCTGTCCAGTTTTGTAAATAAAGTTTTATTGGAACAGAGTAATGCTCATCTGTTTGGGTATTATCTGGCTGCTTTCCTGCTGCAATGGCAAAGTTGAATAATTGTAAAAGATATCACATAGTCTGCAATATCTAAAGTATTCACTACCTAGGCTTTTATAGAAAAAGTTTGCCAACACTTGTGCTGAGTGATTATACGTTGGTTCCCTTGTGCTTCCCTTGCTTTGTCTCTATTATCTGTTATTTGCTGGTTTAAACACTGTTTGTAGAAAATAATATTACCAAACAAGGGCCAGGCTCAGAAAGGCTTTCTGTATTTCCATTGACTGTTACATGTGAAAGTGAACAATAGATTTAGTTATCTTCTTCTATGTCCTCAGCTTCAAGAGGGTGGTAGTAATGAATTGATAGATAGATAGGTATTATTTATCCATATGGATCTTCAATGTGATTTATAAATATTTTCCAATCAACTCTACGTTTCAATGAATTCATGCTTCTAGGCATTGTCAGATCCTTGTTTCTTCAGTAGCTCACCCAAGTACAGCGAATTAGGTCTATCCCATCTTTATTTTTTTCACCAAACCAAGCTCATTTTTATTCTATAATATTCTACATAATTGCTCCACTAGGTGTCCAGAGTGGATCTATCCTATGTGGCAATTTATCTTCCTTGTAGGAACCCAAATAAGATATTGTACAGGAACAAATAAGGAAGGAGAAGTAGAACAGGAAAAGATTAACTGTGGAGTGAAAATGTAAAAACATATTTGGAAGACCAAGCGTGGGGGAAAGAATGACTAAGGAGACAGAAGAAGCTACAATCTGGTGACTAAGTAGGAGGTTAGAGTTTGCAATCGAGAGATGCAAAGTGAAGAGCCATTAGTGGAACAACTGGGGAAATCTTAATAAAGTCCCTATTTTAATTAATAGTATTATACTAATGTTAATTTCTTAGTTTTGTTAAGTATACTATGTTATGTAAGATGTTAGCATGAAGGGAAGCTGGGTGAACAATTTTTGCAACACTTCTGTTAACATAGAATCATTTCAAACTAAAATGTTTAAAAAGTATATATTCTTGATATTAAACAGCTCAGCAACTAGTAGAGAGAAACAGAAAAATTAACAGCAAACAGCAACAAAAAATAACATCATGCCAAAAATGCTCTGATAGTGGTCTTCCTCAAGGCGCCATGGAAACACAAGATAGTTATTGATAACCCAGACAACAGTTTAGGAAATGGAAGTGGGTAGATATCAGGCAAGTCTTCCTGGAGAAGGTATTGCCAAACTCTGTTGTAATGGGTGAGTGGAAGATGTCCAGGCAAAGAAGAGGATAAAGAATTCCAGGTTGTTGTACCACCGTGTTTAATGACATGGAAACAGGAGCAAACATGACACATTTGGGGACATTTAATAAGAATAGAAATGATTTTTAGAAGTGGGGTGGAAAGAGATGAGACTGTAGAGACCGGCAGTAAATATAATCAGCAGGGACTTGTATAGTATCTTAAATAATTCAGCTTTTAACTTGAAGAAAATAGAGTTGATCAAAGTTTAGCAGAGATTGATATGATCAGTTTTATGTTTTACCAGGTTATACAGAAGGCTATGTGTAGCGTGGTTGGAAGAGATCAATAGTGGAAACTGAAAGACTATCTTACTTTATTCGAAGTGAGCTAGAGCACTGGAGATATGATTTGAAAAGAGTAGAAGGTTTCAAACACTATTAATTAGGTGGAAATCAGCATAATTTAGTGTTGCTTGAATTTGGGTCTATTGAAACAGGGAAAACTAGAATAGACCCAGGCCAGAATATAGTTTTGTTCAGAAAACTAGCTGCATATAAGTATTAGTCATCAAAGCTTAGAAAGAAAGAGGCAAGCAGATTTGGTTGGAAGAAAAGATTATAGATATTCATTTCCATTTTTACCTATTATTTTTAGTTGCTTTTAGAACACAGAGTCTGTTGGCACCCAACAGAGTCACTCTAAATGAACTATAAATTTGGAAGTCATTGTGTGGTTGACTATATTAGTTGACTTTCTCTAGTTAGGGAAACTGAAGTGAAGAGAAGAAAAAAATAAAAATAATACTCTGGGAAAACCAACATTTGAGTGAAGTGAAGAAAGAACAAACTGCAAAGAAAATTAAGAAAAATTTACCTCTGATTTCTAGAAAAATAAAACAAAGACAGTGGTTTCACAGCAAGTAACAGAAGGAATTTCAAGAAAAAGGGAAGGCTCAAAACTCTTAAAAGTTTGGCATATCAAATAATAAAATGATTGAAAATGTCTTGGATTTAGTAACTAAAAACTCATTGATATTTCATTTGTACCATTTTTTTAGATTCCATATATAAGCAATATCATATGATATTTGTCTTTCTCTGTCTGAGTTACTTCATTCAGTATGACAGTCTCTAGGTCCATCCATGTTGCTGCAACTGGCATTATTTCATTCTTTTTTATGGCTGAGTAATATTCCATGTAGAAATGAACTTATTTACGAAACAGAAATAGAATCACAGATATAGAAAACAAACATGGTTACCAGGGGAAAGGGGGTGAGGGATAAATTGGGAGATTGGGATTGACATATACACACTACTATGTATAAAATAGATAACTATTAAGGACCTACTGTATAGCACAGGGAACTCTACTCAATACTCTGTAATGACCTATATGGTAAAAGAATCTATAAAAAGAGTGAATATATATATATGTATAACTGATCAGTGATATAACTGTATCACTTGCTGTACACCTGAAACTAACACAACATTGTAAATCAACTATACTCCAATAAACATTTTTAAAAAACAATAAAAAAATGTGAAAGGAAAAAAAAACTCGATAAACTTGGGAGAGGAATTTTAAAAGCCAAAGTGGGGTCTATTGAATTGCA
Source organism: Balaenoptera physalus (assembly GCF_965194825.1). Lineage (NCBI taxonomy): Eukaryota > Metazoa > Chordata > Mammalia > Artiodactyla > Balaenopteridae > Balaenoptera > Balaenoptera physalus. Next base: position 92,440,896 of record NC_138887.1, on the reverse strand, counting down.
TCAAGAAATATAGAAGAAATGACACTATTGACTTCTGTATGCAAATGATAAAATACTATTAAAGTGCCTTTTAAAATGGTGTGAATCATAAGCATGTGCATATGATGGATACAAAGTGCAAGTAGAGATAGTGGAGAAAGGAGAAAAAGAGATAACTGATGGTAGAAAAGTCCTCCGGATCTTAAAAGAAATTGAGTCCTAGGTCCAAGTGTAAATTTACTGTTGATCAGGAGACAAGACTCCTTTAATATATGAGAAAAGTAGAGAAGAAATAAATTATAGTAGAACACCTCCCTGGGCTTTGAAGAAAAACATCAAACTAAAATGACTTAACCTGTTAGGCAACTTTAAAGTACAAGATAAATATCTATTTTCTACAATCTCAGTAAAGTGTTTAAATTAAAAGGAAAAAAATTTTAGAGTTTGAAAAGATAAAAGAGGTAACAAAAGTAAATGAAAATAAGCTGGGAAATAGAATGCTCCACTGCCTGCAACACAGGAAACAAGAAAAGACAGAGGAACAATATGTCCACATTGTGAGAGAAAAGAACTGAGATCTAATAATCCCATCCCTTTTCAAACATGTGAAGACTGAAATGTATCCTTATACATTTCAGAAGAAATTTCTCAAGTTAACTTCTCTGGGTAAATGGCCTCCCCTCAGTCATTTCATTCATGACTATTTAAATGACACCTTTTAAAGAGGATTTTCCTGAATACCACAGCTAACCTTGCATCACACTCTGTCATCTTAATGGTGTGTGATTTTCTTTGTGTCATCACCTAATAATATACTATATGATTATTTGTCTATAGTTTTCATTGCTATTTCTTTATTGCATACAACAGCATCTGAAATCTAAGTGCTCAATAAATATATAAACCAGCAGCTGAAAAATGAATTCCATGGCCTTTATTGTCTCTTACAAGAAAGAAGGAATATTTTCTGGTTTAAAAACAAGAGAACATGATGAACTTGTGAACATGAGGAAAGTGGTCCAAGTCAAATTGTTTTGGACAGTTGAAAAGTTAATTAAATAAGGCATACTGAGAGGGATTGCGGAAGAGCATTAAACGGGTCATTTATTCATTTATTCACTTTCATTTCCTCAGTTCTTACTGTGCTAACATTATCGCTTCCCTCCTGCCCTCTCAAGGACTTGGCTCTTTGGGTCATTAGAGATTTGTGTCGTTGCTCTCTATTTCTTACTCATCACTCTCCCTTTCTACTGGGTGTTTCCAGCAGTCATATAAACACGCAGGAAGCAATCCCATTCTAAACAGTGTTTTACCCTAACTCCACATCTCACTTCAGCTTCTACCCATGTTTTCTGCTGCCTTTCACAGCCAAATATCTCTAGTTTATACTATCACGGTCATTCACTATTTTTTAAATGTGGAAAATGTGGGCTTCCCTGGTGGCGCAGTGGTTGAGAATCGGCCTGCTAATGCAGAAGACATGGGTTCGAGCCCTGGTCTGGGAAGATCCCACATGCCGCAGAGCAACTAGGCCCGTGAGCCACAACTACTGAGCCTGCACGTCTGGAGCCTGTGCTCCGCAACAAGAGAGGCCGCGATAGTGAGAGGCCCGCACACCGCGATGAAGAGTAGCCCCCGCTTGCCGCAACTGGAGAAAGCCCTCGCACAGAAACGAAGACCCAACACAGCAAAAATAATTAAATAAATTAATATAAAATAATAATAATAATAATAAATTTTTAAAAAATGTGGAAAATGTTTTAAACTATCAAAGAGTACAGTGACTCATATAATATTCAGCTGTGTGACACCATAATTGGAATTACCAAATGTTAATATTTTGTCATATTGCTTAAGATCTTTTTTAATTCAAGGAAATAACACATAATTGATAAAACTGAAGTTCCCTTTTATTATTAAATATTAATAATTAATATTAATTAAATATTAATATTTATTATTATTTCCTTTAATTATTATTATACTTATTATCACTCCCCTCCTTATTAGAAGCAATCATTATTATGAATTTGGTATTTATTTACCCTCTACCCAGTTTATGTATGTTTAAATATATAATAATATTTGTTTTTAATTTACGTGAATTTAACATACTGTTGGTCTCTTTGTATAACCAGCTTTTTGTATTTAATATGTATCTGAGAAGTCCCTATGTCGACATGTATAATTTAAGTTCATTCATTAATTACATTATATTGCTCCTTCATGTGCATATACTATTTTTACTTATCTATTCTCATACTGATAAATAACTATTTCCACTTTTCATTATATTTTATATCATCATTCTTATGCATTATTTTTTGCAACCTTATCTTACATCTATCATGAGTTAATATTGTAACAGCTTAAAACATCTTCCATGAGTAATTTTACTTAAGTAACTTTGTTTCCATATTCCACCAACATTATCATGTTAAGGGATGTTTATGACAGCATGTACAGTGTGAAAAGAAATTTTGGAGGAAAAAAAGAAAGCATTGAAAGGGTGACTGGAGGAAGAGGACTTAGAATGCTCAAGGAGAACAGTTAAGAATGCAGGAGAAACTGTTATCATTCATGCCAAGGGAGTGTTTTAGGCAGAAGGACATGGTCAGCAATATCAAACAATTGGATCCAGAATTTTAAAGGTTATTGATGGCGCTACCAATATCATTTTAATAAAGTGATGGGATTGAAGCCATATTAAGGATTATTGTAGGATAATGAACAAATGGGAGAGAAATTGTCCTTTCAAAGAGTGTGGCTGAAATACACACGCACACGCACACACACACACACACACACACATAGCTGAAGGAGAAGGCTGACTTAAAAACTTGCTATCTTAAAGGAAGAGAAAAGAAGTTCAGATCACAGGAAGGAGCAGCGCACACAGGAAAATTTGATTACACTGGATGAGATCTTCTTACAAGATTAAAGAAAGATGACCAGAAATTACTTTTTGTTTTAATGTTAATTTACTTTGCAGGAAAAACAAGTTGTGAAGTGGCAAAAATGCTCACTTCAGTCTTCATCACAACAATGTTAAGTGCATAACACTGTGAATGACTATCTAGACCGATGATTTTTCTGAGTATTACTCAAACATTTTAAATCATTATAAAGGAACCAAACATTCTCAACATTCAAGAATTCAGTTCATTATTTTAAAATTAAAAAAAAACACTACTCAGTGAGTAAAATTGTGAATGACATCTCCATGGTTGTAAGCATTAAACCTTAAATTTAAAGCTAAAGATAAATGTTAATAAATTTGAAAGAATTGATACATACTATAAACCTCCTGAATTAACAGAATGATTAAAGTAAAATGAAAGTCCAGATCATATGTGAGATATAGAAAAAAATTAAGAAATATTAAAACAAAAACATTGTTCGATATACTAAAATAATTTTATGACTAGACATATCTATAATATTAATAAATATAAATAGATTAAATGTTATTTTTATAGATTATAAATCAAACTTATTTCTGAAATAACAGTTGGGTTGAAAAGGAAATAAAAATTAAAATATCAGAGAATATAGAAAACAATGATACTCAAACAAGTGTATATTAGAACCCATGAGAAGTAGCTTAAAAAATGTTCCCTGTAAGGGTAGATATGAACTAAAATTAAGAGGCTTAATTTTCCCTATTGAAAATAAGAGAAGAGACGCCCCATCCCTTCCCTTTTCCTAGATCATTTACTTTAGAGTACTCGTAATTGTAAGGTCTTCATTTATTTGAAAAGTATGTAAATCTTTTTAAAGGCTAAATAAACCTCTTACCAGCTTTACAACCCAGGACTGCCTTTCTTAAGAACCTGGGAACCATCTCTTTGAAATGTAATCGTAGGGAAGATAGTGTCCCTATATCCCAGTGCCCTTAGGAGAATAAGAGCCTAAATTTCTCTGGTGCCTAGCTGCAAAACTACCTTCTATCATAAAGATAGTTTGTTTTTTCCTTCAAATAAAACCTATTAGTTAACATGGATGGTCACCTCCAATTACCAGGTGAATTTAGGATGAACTGTGTGTGACAAATGGTGCTGTCAAGTCCTTTTACTTCAGGGATACTTATCGTTCATCCTGAGAACATGTATGTAATGGATTGTATCTGCTTGGCCATATGAAAAGATGAGATTTCTTTCTGTCTGCAATATCTTTTAGCAAGTTATGTGTGATGCCCACGACATTCTAGTTTAATTCTTATTCAATTATAAAATTATTTTCTTTCTCTTCTAACTGTGGAAAGGTTTTCTGAGTTGGGAAGAGACCTTATTTTTAATTATGTTTCCCCAACTCCAGTGGAAGATCCATTGCTTAAGTACTCAATTACAAGATTTCAAAAGAAAAATAGATTAAAAATTAAAGCTATTTGTTAATATTTTCTCAGTATTAGTAAATCAGAAGAAAACATAAGTGTATAATCATCTTTTATTATATTTAATAAAAATCATCAATGGTTATTTGGAATTAATTTGTTTTATGTTGTTATTTCCTTGCCATGCTTTTTATAGTAATAAACATGTTCTTACCATATGACCCAACAATTGCATTACTGACAAAAAAAAACCCTTCATTTATCCCAGAAAAATGAAAACTTATGTTCACACAAAGTCCTATACACAAATGTTTATAGCAGCTATATTTGTAATTAACACCAAACTAGAAACAATCCAATGCCCTTCAAAGGATGAATCATTAAATAATGGTGCATCCATACCATGGAATACTACTCAGCAATAAAAAGGAAAAATTTATATATGCAACAACTTTGATGGATCTCGAAGAGAATTATGCTGAATGAAAAAAGCCAATCTCAGATGATTGTAGGATCCCATTTATACAGCAGTTTTGAAATTAAAAAGTTCTAGAAAGGGAGAACAGATTAGAAGTTGTCAGTGGTTAGGGAGGTGTGGAAAGAAGGGAGGTGGCTATGGTTATAAAAATAGCAAGCGGGATCCTGGTGATGGAATTGTTTGCATCTTAACTGTGTTGGTAGTCATGCAAACCTAAAAGTGATAAATTTGCATAGAGCTAAATATGCACATGCACACACACGTAAAACTTGCAAAATCTGAATAAGTTTGAAAATATGTATCAACGTCAATTTCCAGGTTGTTATATTGTACTTAAGTGAGATGCTACCATTGGGCAAAACTAGTTTAGGGTATCTGAAATCTATTATTTCTTAAAATGCATGTGAACCTATAATTATTCATTTTTTTTTTCTTTAAATTGTAAAACATTTAACGCCAGAGCAACTCAGCAAAGGACAATTGCTTTGTTTTACTTAGCAGTAGCATTCTGTATTTCTATTGCAGAAAGGAATTTTTATGAAATATTAAATCATAAATAAGCCATGCCAGAAATTATCCCCTTGGTAACACAATACACTGTGAATTCTTTTCATGAATTCAAAGTCACAAAGTTGATGCTATAAGCCCACCACTGCTGAGAGAAGAACATGCTTTTAGTAAACACATGATGTTCCTCTAATCTAGTGAATGATCTATTGCTCACATAATCCTTGTGTAGAATTCAGTGATAAGCATGAGAGAAAAATACGAAATATTAACATTTCTGTAGAAATCATATATCAATACATATTTACAAAAATAACACACACACACACACGCACAGAGTTTAGATGTTATAACATTCCACAAAGCAGTGATAACTATGCACTTAGTATTTTGGAAACATTTTGACACAGTGTCACACATTTTAAAAAATAAATGAAAATTTTATAAAATGTAAATTCTAACTTTCCACAAAGATACATATTCTGAGCAAACTATAAGAAGTATTTTTCAAAGAATTGGGTATTTTCCAATGAGCTGCAAATATGAAACCAAGCATTTTTTTCCCCAAACTGCTAATTTAGTTCACCCTCCCCCATTATCCACTTTGGTAGCCATAAGTTTGTTTTCTGTCTGTGAGTCTATTTCTGTTTTGTAAATAAGTTTATTTATATCATTTTTTTAGATTCTATATATAAGTGATATTATACTGTATTTGTCTTTGCCTGAGTTACTTAATATGATAATCTCTAGGTCCATCTATGTTGCTGCAAAAGGCATTATTTTATTCTTTTTTATGGCTGAGTAATATTCATTGTATATATATATACCACATCTTCTTTATCCATTCAACTGTGAATGGACATTTAGGTTGCTTCTGTGTCTTGGCTATTGTAAATAGTGCTGCTGTGAACATGGGGTACCTGTATCTTTTCAAATTAGAGTTTTCTCTGGATATATGCCCAGGAGTAGGATTGCAAGATCATATAGTAACTCTATTTTTAGTTTTTTACCTCCATACTGTTCTCCATAGTGACTGCACCAATTCACATTCCCACCAACAGTGTGCTTTTTCTCCACACTCTTTCCAGCATTTATTATTTGAAGACTTTTTAATGATGGCCATTCTGACTGGTGTGAGGTGATACCTCATTGTAGTTTTGATTTGCATGTCTCTAATAATTAGTGATGTTGAGCATCTTTTCATGTGCCTGTTGGTCATCTGTATGTCTTCTTTGGAAAAATGTCTATTTAGGTCTTCTGCCCATTTTTTGATTGGGTTGTTTGTTTTTTTTTATAGATATTGAGCTGTATGAGCTGTTTGTATACTTTGGAAATTAATCCCTTGTCAGTATCATTGTTTGCAAAGATTTTCTCCCAGATGCTAGGTTGTCTTTTTATTTTGTTTATGTTTTCCCTTGCTGTGCAAAAGTGTTTCAGTTTAATTAGGTCCCATTAGTTTATTTTTGTTTTTATTTCCATTACTCTAGGAGACAGATCCAAAAAAATATTGTTGTAATTTATGTCAAAGCGTGTTCTATGTTTTCCTCTAGGAGTTTTATAGCATTCTGTCTTACATTTAGGTCTTTAATCCATTTTGAGTTTATTTTTGTATATGGTGTTAGAAAATGTTCTAACTTCATTCTTTTATATGTAGCTGTCCAGTTTTCCCAGCACCACTTATTGAAGAGACTGTCTTTTCTCCATTGCATATTCTTGCCTCCTTTATTGTAGATTAATTGAGCATAAGTGTGTGGGTTTATTTCTGGGCCTTCTATCCTGTTCCTGTTTCTATCCTGTTCCTGTTTCTCACCTGTTGATCTATATGTCTGTTATTGAGCCAGTACCATATTGATTACTGTAGTTTTGTAGTATAGTCTGAAGTCAGGAAGCATGATTCCTCCAGATTTGTTCTTCTTTCTCAAGATTGTTTTGGCTATTTGGGGTCTTTTGTGTTTCCATACAAATTTTTAAATTATTTGTTCTAGTTTTGTGAAAAATGCCATTGGTAATTTGATAGGGATTGAATTAAATTTGTGGATTGCCTTGGGTAGTATGGTCATTTTAAAAACATTGATTCTTCCAATCCAAGAACATGGTATATCTTTCCATCTGCTTGTGTCATCTTCAATTTCTTTCATCAGTGTCTTACAGTTTTTGGAGTATAGGTATTTTGCCAATAGTAACCAAGCATTATTTTTACAATAAGAAACAGAAGTCTATTTATAAAATATAAATTTTAATTTTCAATGAAGCCATGCATTTGAAATAAACCACCTCTTGGGGAATTTAAAACACACAGTGATATAATGACAAAGCATGTTGTTATCTGCAGTAAAAAACATTTAGTATCCTTTTGTATCATTCTCTATCAAGTTTGAGACAAGAAATATCTGAATGATACCTTGAGGAGTATACATTACAATAAGGACTAGACATCATATAAAAACATGATATCTCCTAGAGTATGACATGATTGACTGGTAAGTCGTATTTTAAAAGCCTTGATACATGCAGTGAAGGAATGAAAATAAAAACTACATGAAAAGCTTTAAAAATAAAAGGTGACATCAAGTCAGAACCAGAGTAAAAAATAATGGATGAAGAAACACCAAAAAAGTCTAAATTAAAACATGAAGCTGCCCTGGAAAAAAATACTTGGCAGTAAGTCAGTTACAGTATTACATAAAAACTTCATTGCCCATGGCCCCAGTGCCATCAAGATAAGACCAAAAGAAATTTGAATGAGCCATGAAAGGAATTAGCTTTATTGGATTTGACTGCCTTAGTCTTGTGAGGGTGGGTTTGATGAGAGTAACATATACATTAGTGAATATAAAGATCATAAGTATACTTTCTAAAGAGAGCTAGTTTTCCTTTCTAGTTTAAGTGAAGTCTATGAAATAAGGATGATGGTGGTATGAAAGATAAAAAAGTTACCATCTGAACATCCTGTAGGTGAAAAGGAATTTCTGGATCATATCATTGAAATATTTAAATTGTAACATAGAAACTTAGTGTTTATTTGAGCATACATTTGAAAATAGAACTTATCCCACAATAATATTATTTTGTTTTATCATTATTATTCTAAAGGAACTTTAGGCTTAAGAGGACCTCAGGTTTGGGCAGCTAAAATTCATGAACTAAGAGCATTGAAAAATATGACCTGGAATGTAAATAAATGTATTTCCACCATAAAAAAACACAATGATTTATAGAATTTGTAGATGTGGCCCAAAGTTTTATTTCTCAAGATCATAAAGAGAAAACAGACAAAAAAGCTGGGCATAGATCATATGCATTGATCTAGTAAGACTGTGAAAGGTGCTCAGACACTTGAAGGATAAATACTTATTCTTAACTGAGAAGGCAAAGAAGAAATAACTTTGAGACTGAAAATTGATAGGAGAGATTATTATGGCTGCCTTGTAGAAATTCCAAATTGTTAATATCCAAGACACCTACTTTACTTTCTTTAAACCTTCTGAAGAAAAAGCGCAGATAATGGAGAGGATATTTTTCTCTCATGATTCTTAGTAGTAAAAAGAAATGATTTCTTTACTGCATTAGGGTAAATGCTCCTAATTTTAGTGAATCATTTGATCTTTGAATTCTATTTGCTTTGCCAAAAAAAGTTTCCTGCAAAAATATGTCTTAATGAGTCCTTCAACAAAACGAACTACACCCTAAACACTTAGGTTTTCAGTGTGATTGACATTTTACTTGCATAGAGTTCAGTAAGGTCCCTGACAATGAAAACTCTTGTTTTGCCAAGTTAGTCATTTTTGAAGGACAATCATAAAGACTTTGTTCTAAAGATAAGGGTTTGAATAATGAGCTATATACTTTATATATTGTATATATTGGCCCCTGCCTTCAAGAAGTTTTTATTTGAACATGCATATAAGCCTAATGCATTAAATTTCTAAAATAAAAAACAATCACAACGTAGAATTATGTGCTTCACTTACTTCTATAGGTGTGTTGTCCTACAGCCATGGTCCTCAAACTTGAATATGCATCGGAGTCACCAGTGCGTTTGTTAGAACGCAGATTATGGAGTTCACCCCAGAGTGTCTGGCAGAGTAAATGTAAGGTGGAGCCCAAGAATTCTCATTTGTAACAATTTCCCAGATGATGCTAATACTGTCAATCTGAGGACTACACTTTGAGAACCACTACCCTAGGGAAATTCAGAAGAGGAAGATATCATTGTAAACTAGGATAGCTGAGCGTGTTTTGTGTAGGAGGTGGTTCTTACACTGTGATTCAAACAGATTTATACTGAATAACAATCTTATTCACTGTAACATTTATTCAGACTCATGATGATAAATGCAATTTAGTTATTATTCTTACCTTTATTCCTTCCTGCTCCTTTTTCTTCGTCTTTTGGCTGAGAACAAATAGTTTCATCAATTCCTCATTGCAATCTTCACTTTTGTCCAAAAGAAAGGGTGTACTTGTCACAGTTGTTTAAACTGGTACTGTCCTATCCAGTCCAGACCAATTTCCCAATAACATTTCCCAGGCTATATGTATAACTATTTTTGGACATAACTGTCTTTTCTATAAACCAATCAAACTGTTTCCAGTGACCAAAGCAAACTTCATTATTGAAGCAAGGGAGACCAAGTTGGGTTACACTATAATGAATGTCATACACAGATAAACTCTGCAATGTCAGCAATGTTTGCTCAATATTTCTAATTGCAAAAGCAATGTAAATAGTGAAATGTCAGGATAAAGATATAACAGGATGTAGGCACACAGACCAGATTTTCGTTTTACATTATTCAATGGAAAATTTTACCCACAGGAACTCTTTTTTAACTTCAAGAAACATTTATTTTTTCTAATTAAAATGTATCATTTTTATATGAAAAGGTAGTGCTTGGTGTTCTCCTCTCCAAATTATATCTTTGGTGCTCTACCTGGAAAGGGAGAGGTACAGGAAGATTCACTTTTTAAAAAGAACTAAGGAGTATTGTCAAAAACACAGAATATACTTTAAGATATATTTGCCAACATATTCACAGTATGTATTAAAGTATATTCACAGCATTTATACAGGAAGATGTTGATTTTATATATGTTTTTTACATCACTCACATAAACATCGTTTTGTGAGTGATAAATTAAAATCTTCAAACTGTGGCTCAAGTTTTACTTTATGAGTAGTGAAAGAAAAGAATCATCTCTCTGGGCCCAAACTAATGTAATAAAAACAGTGCTGGACGTCAAGGGTTTGAAGTAAATTGGAGAGTGAGTGGCAAACATACAGCAGCCTCCACTGTCCACCACCTGACCAGGCGGCTGAGCGCTCAAGAGGTATCTGTTCCAATGCACTGTTGCAGTTAGCTTCCCAGAGTCTATCCAAGCCACACTTCTCTCTTGGAGCCTTCAGCCCAGGGAGCAGGCACAGCTTTTCATCTTTCATTTTATTTCTTTTTCTTCTTTCCCTTTTGCTTTTGATAAGAGCTATTTGGGTAAGGTGCTTTATTATTCATTTTCTAAGAGCAAAGGGAAAACTCCATGAACCTTAGTAATGCAGTATTAATTAAGCTGAGACTTTCCCAGTCAAGAGGTGTACAACAGTAATTAATATATCCAATCCCAGTGTAGACTAAATATAGCAAAATGGACAGACTTCAAAAAAAATTTTTCCCATATGTAAAGCAATATTTCTGTTACCACAATGCTTTCTATGAAAGCACATATTTCTTAAAATCCCAATAGCTAAAGAGTCATGCTTCCATAACCAGGATAAATTTTAATTGGTTCAGAAAATCTGAGGGATGCCTTACTTATAATGATTCTAGGTAGCTAAAAATTATTGCCACAACAATAATAATTATTCTTCTTTTAATTATTTTTCAAGAGATGTGGACTTTTGAATAAACATAAAATACAGAATAGGAAAAAAAATGTTAAGTAAATTAAGAGTATGCAAACTTCAGATATTTCCAGCTCATCCTCTACCATGTCATTATGCATATTTATGTAGAGCAAAATTGTAAAAAATTATATAAAGATTAAATATTAAGAGAAAATTGATATATATAGACTTGAAAGGATTTAGTTCTTATAATTTCCCCATAGCATTTTCAGGTATATTTATTTTATGTGTAATTTATATATTCTTATGACTCCAAAATCAATAATGACAAAATATTGCAATCTAATCTATCATTTTATTGGCCAATATCCTAGTAGAAATAGAACCTCAAAATTTTGAGCCTTGTCATTTTCAGTTCCACAAATATTATCTCATTAAAATACATGTGTAATGTCTCATTAAAATAGATGTGTAATGTCTCATTAAAATTTCTTCAGGAAAAATGAGAATGAGTTTTCAGCCTACACACTGAACAAATCTGACAGGTTTTAAAGCTAGAATTCTTCTTAGCTGATTGATACTGAATAGCTTGCTTACACTTCATCCAACTCAAGATCTTTCTATAAACCAGTCACCTGAGATGAAAAATTTTCTCATTGTAATATACAGTGTGTTATCTCCTCTTTAATCATTTTTCTTTTCACAAAGGTATAAATAGAAGCTTCTCAATTTAAATGTCTCCTGCACATACCTATTTGTGTTAAGTATGATATAAAATAAAAATCTGTTCTTTTGTTTCTAATTTATACACACTAGAGTTCCTTTTCATGTTTTTCCCTACTAAAATTTAGAAAGGTTGTTTTTAAAACATTATAAGAATTCAAAATGCTATTTTCAGAATAGTTGTTTCTGTGTGTGGAAGATAACTTGACATCTATTTACTTATGATTTGCCCCTCGAGATAGACTTAGAGGAAAATGATAGAAATATTGATTGTCAGCTTGTGGATCAGCTTTAATCTTTATAAGTGGCACAGGGCTGATCTCATATTTCTACAAAAAAAAATAATTTGGGGAATGAATCCAATATATACCTTTTGGAAATAAAACTTTTTAATTTACAAAAAACTAAATTTTAAAGTCACTAGGCCTAGATGAGGTAGCAATTGAAATACAGCTAGTACTGCTATATGAGCCTTTACAACTTTTTTGCCTGAGGCCCCCTATGCAAACTCATCTATTAGGAAATATCTAAAAGGAAAACAACATGATGTTTTATTTCTAGGTTAAGCATTGCGTTCAGCATAGACTTGAACATGTCTGTTAACAATATTGACATATTCCCATTTTATCCTGGAATATTAATTATAAATATACTCCTTAAGAGTATAAAAGAGATATATTTTCTCCCAGGTCCACTCATCACACAAAAAATGAAAAACTTCTCCTCCTCTATCTCCATCCCAATCCTGGGGGATCATTAGGATTTTGTGTCCTAGAAGTCTAGACATTCCTTATACCCATGGATAACCAACAACATTTGCCCATTTTTAGGAAGAAGGATGAATCTAACAGAGGGGTAGGTTACCCCTCTATTAAGATATTACATCTGATGTGCCAAGACAAAAACATGAATGTGTTGTATAATGGTACTGAAGAAGGCCTCAGTCACACCTGGAAGGCAGTGAGGTCTCCAAGAACTGATAGAAAGAAAGAGTTTCTACAACAATCATGGAGATCTGAATGTGCTTCAGAGGAACACTTGGAGAGGCAGAACAACATGTGGGAGGGACATATGGATGCCTATAAGAACTAGACAATGGGTAAGGGTTAGGCTTAAGGTTAGGGTTAGGGTTAGGGCTGTGAGTTACTGGAAGGAAGCCTTATTGGCATGGAAGAATGGAATCACCAGGAAATTAATTTACCCTGACACTGCCTTAGTTCTTCCTCCAATTACACTCCACTGACTAGAAAACCTAGCTACATTGAAGGGATATGAATTGAGGAGTAAATAAAGGTAGGAGGAAAACAAAAGAAACCGACTATCTCCTCCATTTTCAAAATTCTTTACTATCACTGAATGTCTTGGTATCCACTTTAATAGATATATCTAAATTCAGCACAAAATTTAAGAAGCCTTGAAGGACTTATGAAAAAAGGAAGACTCTTTAAAGTGCAATGTAATTTAATTATGAAGTTTTTATATAAGATGTATAGATAAACTATATTTAAATCATGAAAGGGGAGGTTAATTAAATAAAATATGTTTAGGTTATATGGCAGAGCTCAGCACATCCCTTGATACCAGTATATAACTTGGTTACAACTATCTTGAGTCATCTTAGTCAGTGGCAAGGTCAATACTCTTAAAATTTAATGTATTAAAATTTCAGCTTATGCCTGGGTTGTATAAATCTTCAAAGAGCAACAGTTAGATAAACTATAATGAGAAATCTCTGGATAAAGTACAAAATCATAATTTTCCATGAGCTCATTAGGGAGCTGAGGTTGTTAAGCAATGAAGTACCCTGAAATTCAAGAAGAAACAAACTCCTCTAAGAAAAGATATCTAAGGCAGAACATGGATAAAGAGGGACTAGAAGCCATAGAAGTGGGTAAGAAAAAACAAAACAAAACAGCTGAAATTTTGATTAATTGGTAAAGAACAAGTATGAGCTATATGGCAGTTCAGAATCCTTGAGACACCCAGACTAAAGAGGATTTCACACTCGCTTGCAAGTTCTTTTCTATTGACCTATACTAGTTACCCTCAAGAAAGATTGGAGGCAGAGGAAAGCCCCTGTGGTTATACAAAGATGCAAGATGGAATGAGCTGCCACTATGGGAAGTGCACAAAACTTCACATTACTACCTGGGTCCTCCTCTTACACAGAGAAAACACTTTAAGCTTCTGAGGGATGGGCAGGAAGCATTGTCAATCTTATGATACAATGAAAGGTGAATTATTACAGGTATAATAGGGAAGAAAACCTTCTACCTTTGGGGAGAAGCAGGTTAGGAGACCATACCAACATAATCATAGGTGTTCTACCACTGGGGGAAAGGCAGAAAACCTTCTGCCTATAAAGTGAACTTTGGCTCTGATAGGAAAGAGGGATTTGAAAGCTGAGGAAGCCTCACACCGTGTTCTCATCTCAGGGCCTGTCTAATATTATGCTGGACCAGGAAAACACACTGCCTGCTCCCACCCCTCACCACCAGTGTAAGCAAGCATCAGGTGAGAAGTAACAGCAATCTACCATGCAAGGAAAGGCAAGAGGATGGAGAAAGACTTTTTCTTTTGTACAAGAAGGTTGTATTGGCTGATAGCTTGGAATGGAGCATAAATACATAGAAAAATTCCCCTGACCTTGAGCCTCTCCATTAATAATCATAAGGCAGTGGTAGACCACTGCTGGAAGAAATTCTTGCCTTTAGTACACTAACGTTACCAAAATCAAAAACAGAACTCAAACTCACTTCTACTCCTGAATAGAGTGACTCAACCACCCACAATTAATAACCAGACAGAGGAAAAGTCATGCTCATTTAGAAGGACAAATATTATTTACCACAACCTCTGCTATTCTACACCCAATGATCAGCAATCAATAAAAAGTTATGAGACAGATAAATAAATATGAAAATATCCAGCTCGGTCAAAGAACAAAGAAATCTATGGAACCAGAAATGGAGATGATCCCATTGTTGTAACTGTCAGTCTGGGATTTTAAGCAAACTATGATTTCTATGTTAAATGATCTAAAGGAAATAGTAGACAAATGCATAAACATATAGGCGATTTCAGGAATGAGATGAAATCTCTAAGACAGAGTCAAATGGACACAGCTAAGGAAATAATTAATTGAAGTGGGTCAGTGGAAATACCCAAACTGAAACACAAATGGAAAAGGGGAGGGTAAGAAAACAGAGCATCCAAGAGCTGTACATTACCAAGCAGTCTAGCATACATTTAATTGGAGTCCCATAAAGACAAGAGAAAAAACAGGGCAGAAAAATATAGGAAAAAAATGAAGAATTGGTGGCTCAAATTTTACAAAAATAATGAAAGATTTCAAACTGTAGATTCAAGAAGGCTAAATACCCTGAGTTAGATGAATACTAAGTACGTACACATACAGACATCATTTCAAATTGCTGAAGTTAAAAATAAGAGACAATCTTGAAGTCAGCCAGAGCTGGGGGTAGGGGAGGGGGCACAGTACTACATACAGAAGAACAAAGAGAAGAATGGGAGTAAACTTCTCCTCAGGAGCTGTGCAACTCAGAAGCTGATGGAGTGACTTACTTTAATTACTCAAAAAAAAAGAAAAGAAAACCCCCAACAAAAACAAAACTGTCAAGCCAGAATTCTCTAACCAGTGAAAATAGCTTTACAAAATGAAGGTGACATAAAGACTTTTTCTTACAAAGTCTTAAGAAGATTCACGGCCATCGCAGACACAATATGAGGAATGTTAAAGGAAACTCTTCAGGCAGAAGGAATATGGATTCAGATAGAAAAGTGGATCTTCACAAAGAAATTTTGAGCTCCAGAAATGGTAAAAATGAAGCACAAACATTAAGCTATTTCTAAAGGTTTTGTTTGTTTTCTATTTTATACCCTATTGTTTTACTATATTAAGTCATGGAAAGTGATATCTTTTAAACTTTCATGTTGTTAGCTTATAATTTACTTGCCTTATAACAGCATTTTTTAAAAAGAGAAAACCATTAGTGTCTTGATTGTACTGTGTAGAATTGGTCAAGCAAAAAAAAAATTCCTATAAGTGAATCTAAATGAGTAAACATTTCTATCTGAACTTTAGTGATTGTAAATATTATTTTGGGAAAAGTCCGACAAATAATAAAAGAATAATTATTTTACATGTAAAAAATTATACTTATTTAAGAATAATGGCCAAAGAAATACAAGGTGACTTTTTAAAAATTTTGGTATTGTCTAAGGTAAAAGAACTGCTTAATAACGCCCAGAAGCATAAAATAATTTTAATAGCTGGGTGAAGAATATTTGTCAACAGTAACATAACCTTGCCTTATTTGAAATGCAGCCAATGTACTCCTTTTGCGTGGCTCAAAGTCTGTTAGTTTATTGCTGTCCCTTAACTATTGCTCTGTAAATGATTTTTTAGCACTTGTATTTTGCATCAAAAATGGCCAAGGAGAAATAAACTTTCGTTGAACTTCCATATGTATCTCATTAAGAATTCACAGAAGATTTTATTTGCCAAATAAAAAGCAAAATGTCATTTTCCAGAATCAAAGTGAAAATTATAGTAATAAAATGAAATTTCTCCAGTCATAATAATTAGTATGTAGATTGACACTAAATACATAATGAGTTACTTATTCTCTCATACTCAAACAAAATATTGGAGAAGCATCAGAAATGAGGGCCTAAGGAGTCTATTCATTGTATTATGCTCCTGAAAATATAGTCAAACATAACATATAAACTTTTTGTTCATTGTATGACTGTCTATAAATGAAAAGTATTTTAAAAAGAAGCAGAAATGGTGCATAAATGGTAGTATTCCAATGTCCCAATATATGGAATGAAAGATGCCTGATAGTTTTTTCTCTTTTATTACCAATTATCCTATTCTATTCAGTCTCAAATACTAATGGGAAGACTATCAGAAATGTGCTCTTAAACTGTGTTCTTTTTTCTTTCTCACTTGTTATCTCTTAAAGCTTGGCTTAGACTCAATTACTTTATCTACAAAGGCCGTATTCTATCATCAAAACTGCCTAACGTAAGCTCTCAGTGGGTGACTTTGCAGCTTCAGGATCATGCTTGTGAGTGCAGGACATTTGACAAAATTGGGAGCTCTGGTGGCCATGGTTTAGCTTCTATAGATCCTGCATGCATCCACCTTTTCTGAGTCATACTCTGTCCCCAGAGTTCTATCACTTGACTTGGTTCACTCAGCTCTCCCTACCATCACCTGCAATGAGTTTAGACTTTTAGAGAAGACTGAGGGAGGTGGTGTCATCTATTATTTTCTCTGAAGCCAGCAAATACTAATAAACTAGAAAAAGCTTGGATTGGGGCAAAGCTGACTCCCTATTAGACTCTGCCAATAAGGGGTGTTAGAGAGACAAAAAGGCTGGAAAACGAAAATAAGTTACACATCCCTTCCTGTTTCACTTCAGATTTTCTTTTCCCTTTCTGTTCCTGTTATTGTTACTTCAGTAATGCTTCTTCACCCTGAAAGTGGCAGATAGATAGTTCCAGCGGCAGCCATTTTCCAGTACTCATAGAGTAAGGCTCATGAGACTCCCTCACGTGTCCCAGCACCAGCCATCCAACATCCTTCCTCAGAAATGGAATTTCAGCCCTGAAGAACCCCTCCTTCATGCTTCTAATTTTTAATCATTTCAAACTCTTCTTTTTGTTGTTAATCCCTAAGGATGCTAGGTGCTTCTTGTAGTTACTAACCTCTATGATACCCAAA
Source organism: Balaenoptera physalus (assembly GCF_965194825.1). Lineage (NCBI taxonomy): Eukaryota > Metazoa > Chordata > Mammalia > Artiodactyla > Balaenopteridae > Balaenoptera > Balaenoptera physalus. The sequence goes on along the minus strand of NC_138887.1, from coordinate 92,423,282 downwards.
TTTTCCCTTTCACCTTTTTTATTTTTTCAATCTCTAGTTAGCAGTTCTTTTTTTTTTTTTTTTTTTTTTAAATTTATTTTATTTTTTTTTGGCTGCATTGGGTCTGTTGCTGCGCGAGGGCTTTCTCTAGTTGCGGCGAGCGGGGGCTTCTCTTCGTTGTGGTGTGTGCGTTTCTCATTGCGGTGGCTTCTCTTGTTGCGGAGCACAGGCTCCAGGCGTGCGGGCTTCAGTAGTTGTGGCACGTGGGCTCAGTAGTTGTGGCTCGCGGGCTCCAGAGTGCAGGCTCAGTAGCTGTGGCACACGGGTGCTCTGTGGCACGTGGGATCCTCCCGGACCAGGGCTCGAACCCGTGTCCCCTGCATTGGCAGGTGGATTCTTAACCACTGCGCCACCAGGGAAGCCCAGCAGTTCTTTATATTAAATTATTTCTGTTAAAATAACTGATGTGGTATCTTCCTCCTCACTGGACCTGACTGGCTGATTACGATATTGGTACCAGGATGGGGAACTCAAAAAGGAGACCCTCAAAGATGGAGATTTGGTATCAGTTTGGTCATGTCTTTGGTCAGGAACAGAGTACTGAGCTTCTTACAAATGGGAAAATAAGATGCAACTAATCCACATCGTGTAGTGACATCAGAATTAATTACATTATCACCTGTGTTTTATGGTGATGAATCAAACTCCTTGGGGGACTAAGTGACTGCTTCAATCAACTGTTAACTGTAGTCATGATGACCCCAAGGAGTACACTGGAGCACTTACAGGAAGAAAAAAACAAGCTCAGCTCTTTAAACTCTCATCTCAAATTAGAGTCAGATAACTGTGGAGATTCGATGACAGTCCCAAAATAAGCCCTTATTCTTTGTAGCCACAGGCCTGGTCTTAATTAAAATCACACCCAAACTTTAATTGAATGGGTTGTGAAATTATAACAAGTTGAATTTGTAGCCTCATCAATTTTCTCTCGTCAAGTTTAAGGCATTGCTTGGAAGAGACTGGGATTCTCATACTAGGAAATGGTTCATTGGGATGGATACGGGTAAAGCTCAGGATCTTCAAGCCTGAGTCACCCTGAGTTTCCCTTGCCAGTAAAAGTAGCCTGCTTTCTTGTTTCTGCAAATATCAGCCTTCCCTTATTTGAAGGGCCTGTAATAACCTCATCTGGTGTCTTGAAAATTGATGCTTCTCAAGACCGTCTTATTGCCATTCTGTCCACAGCTAGAGTCATATCACAGCATAATCCAGGAAGGCAGGTGCAAAGTAGGACTAGGAGGAAATAGCTTATACATCAAAAAAATTGCAAGAGTTTTGTGCACTTATATTGGAAGAAATCTGGGAGTGTGACTTAGAATTAGATCTATTTCTAATAATGGATAACTAAGCCCAAAACTAAGCTTTATAGCTTATAGTAACTTCTATAAATGCCATATATTATTTATAATATATGCCAATAAGTGGTACAAGTGGCTTGTACAGTGCTGAATTCTCTCATATATTATAGCTTTTAATTTGCCCCAATCACCAGTAAGATTGACAGCTATTATCCCCATTTTATAAAGAAACAGACTCACACAATCTTAGCTTATTGTTTGAGGTCAAGTGGTTATTTAGTGATATAGATTGCATTAATACCTACATCTGTCTGACACATATGGTTTTTCTTCTTCCCTAAACCCTATTTTGAAGTAAAGCTTTACAATTAAGGTTTATTTCTCTCATTGACACAGACAGTGCAAGGTGTCACAAAAGGAACTTGGCGGATTAAGTTCAGAATATGGGAAAAAGTACAGGTCATGAATGTCCTTTGTTAAGGAGCATTTATATTTGAATATAACATATATATTTCTATTTGATTTAAGGACTTGCTTCATTTTCTTTTATTAGAAATCAAGATAATTTTAATAATCTTGCCTGAGCCCAGAATCTCTTGTTCTTATATTCAAGATATACAGTTTGTGGACTATTGAACACAGATAAAACAAAGCCAATATTTTCTGTCATTTTATATTCTTATAAAATGTACCATTATCTTCTATTTGTTTCATTCACATTCAGTGCCTTTTTTCTATCCTGTCTCATCTTACAATGAATTCTCCCCCAAATGCCATCTTGTATTGAGTAGGTGACAGCACCTGAAAACTTCATCTCTGGCCATTTCTAACGTGTCATTAGGTATTAGGTAGAGTTGGGCAGGCTCCACAATGGAGGGGCACATGGACACATCACCAGATCACCAGGCAGAAATATTGCTCCTATTTCCTCCCTTCCTCTAAAGGTACTCAGTATTTCAAAGATAAGAAAGCAGCAGAAGGATCTGATTGATCATGTACTTTGGAGTATGGCAGACTTTGTGTTCAGTTCCACTCCAGCCACTTGCACCTGTGTGGATTGGGGTCCATCACTGAAACCCTCTTCGTTTCAATTTCCTCATATGTGCCAAAAGAATAATAATCCTTGCCCCTGAAGTTACTGGGCAGACCTGATGTGATTCAAGCAAAAGCTCTAGCTAACATGGTACCTGGGAGATTTATGTACCCAGTATTAGTAATAGGCTACCTTCTGAATTAAATCAACTAGTACTCCCTCTACTGTCTAGTAGCCAAATGACTCTGTGGGGGTGTGGGAGGGTGTGGGGAGAGGAATCTGAGAGAAGGAAATGGTAAATGAAGGGAAAGATAAGAAAACTTGTATATATGGATAAGATATTTTAGGATTAGAAGATTAAATGTGTTTTCTATTAAAGCAAAATATTTAACTTCGGTTACAGAAGGCTATCAAGTCTAGTCTATTAGACATAGACTATTATCAAGTCTATGATGACATTGGAAAAAATAAAGCACAAATTTAGGGCAATTGTTGTCTAATTGTGTTTCAAAATTTAGTACAAGTAAGAGAGAATTAGAAATCTGAAATCTAAAGTTAACTAATTAAATTATTTTCAAGTTCCTTCTGAAAATAAAATAAAACTTTTTAATTTTAGGAAATGCATAGATTACTCACATTTAATTCATTGAAAATTGAGGGCCAATTCAGAAATATTGTGTAATTAAGTGTTTATAGAAAATATTGCTATCGTAGTCTGTTTAAAGGAAGGCACAGCAAACCAAATAGCAGAGGTTAGCATGACAGATATCATATGAATTCACTTTTACCAAAAACATTCAAAGATTGTTTATTTTAAACCATAAAATGCAGCTCATTCATCTCTCCACATATTTGCAGAAGCTTTCTGGTTCGATTAGGGAACTCAATATGACTGTGAGGCTATTGATGGAGGTGAGCAGTAGTCCTGGCACAGTTGCATTGGCTTCTTTCCTGGTGGCCTTCTCAGAAAGAGATGCCTTTTTCTTCCCACAGCTTGCTGTCAGATCAACCACTGAGCATCTGGTACAGCAGATGGGCTCTGCCCTGTACCTGGAACAGTCACCAGTGAGTGCAATCAGTGCTTTCTCCACTTATGCATGAATTTAGTTACATGTTCTACTTTCAAATCATTCATTCTAGGATATATTTATTGATCCCTAGATTTGTTCAAGGCTGTAGAGATTACCAAGGTGAATATAGACATAAATTCTTACCTTAAGAGTTATGTTCAATTTTACATCCAAATCTTATTTCTGATGTTTCCCTGATCAGACTTACTTCTGATCTGGCACAGACTGGATTAATTTATGCATAATACTTTTATTTTTATATTGTGTTCCTTCTTCATGCTTTATGCCCTTTCGATGTTCTTGCTTTGTTTTATAAGCTATCCCAATCTCCATGCCTTGTTGCGACTTTGGAACTTATTTCTTTTCCTGGGTTTACTGTGGAATGGTACCAGGGATAGAGATTTATTAATCATTCCAAAAAAACTAAGGAAATTTTTCAACACACACATGCCCTAAGTTCACCCTAAGAGTGTCCAATTTGGTAAATCCAGCTGGTGTCCTGGTCTTACACTTTCTGTCACATTTTGTTCATATTACCTATTCTGAAATGACCACCAGGTTATGAGTGTATCCTTTTCTTGAACTTTATTATCAAGTATCCTGGTGTGATTCTGGTAGTAACTGTGTATTTTGTTTACAGCATTGAAGGGGAAGAGGAGGTGAGGTGGAAGGAAGGATACTATGTGTAGGGTATAGCAAAACAAAATGGTATTAATATTCAGCCAAGGAATACAATTGATAGAGGCTGGCTAGATATATTCAATATACATAAAACATGACTGAACAATAAAGTATCCTTACAGGCTAACATTTTGTGATCATGGATGTGCTTTCTCTTTGCTCTAAAGACAGAATCATGCAGTTCTATAGTCAGCTCCTTCAGGTTCTGCCTCAGCTTTAGCCTTTGTTACCGAATCAGATTTGTTCTGCCCAATACACAGCAAGACAAAATGCTGAGAGGCTGAGGTTTGCAGCAGAGAGAGGGTTTATTCACAAGGCAACCAAGTGAGGAAACGGGAGAACAAGACTGAACCTCCTCAAAGGCAAGGGGCTTTAGGTATTTATGGGATAAAGAATAAAGAAGCAGCACAGTCTGAGGCATGAGGAGCATGGGGAACATGGGGAGGTTGATTGGAAAAAGGTGCAGTAATCATTCTGCACAGGCGTAACTAAGCTGCAGGCCTCAGCCCATTTCAAAAGTGGAGGCACTTAGCATGATCTGAGGGTGGAGTTTTCAGCCTTCTGACATCAAAATGTCACTGAGCAGATACTTTTGCATGCCCAGTTGGAGGGTTGGTGGTTCTATCCAGTCATAACTGGCTCAGCTTGAACTAGAAAAAACTGATTCCAAGTTCCTGGAAAACAACTTGGGCAAACATCTTATTGTTCAGACTACATGCCACTAGGAGGACATGCCAGTCTTTTGTAGCAAATTAAAATTACCTTGACTAATGATGGCATGAATTTCAGGTGAAATGGATTTAACTAATGACTGCCCACCATTTCACCTTGGCAGAAGTTACACGCTTCCCAGGGTAGCCTATATCCAGTGGCATCTAAAGGCCTGGTCATCTCACTGAAGCAGGACGTGGAGATGAGCATTCTTGCTTTAGAGCTCCCCACCAAGTTGGCTGAGGCTTCGTCAAGCCTGCATAGCACTTGAACTTTTTTCTCTGCACAATGAAGCTTCCCCCACTCCTCCCTTTACAGGGGTTAGGTCCTAATAAACATCTTTTAGCATCTGTTTTCAGAGGACCTAACCTGTGACACATGCAGCAAATAGGAGTATAATATGCAGACCCCAAAAAAATTAAACTGTGAGATTATTATCTTGTAATGTGAGACTACAAGTTCCATTCAGACACTAGTATTGTTAGGAGATAGCTAGTTAGGACATAAAATTATTGTGCTTACAAGAGCTGAGAAGCAATAAACAATTCTAATATAATAAGCCATAAGTACCTGGCTGAATAATCTAAGTTTCTGTAGCAAAAAAAAACAAATTGTAGTTTTGGTGGATTCCTCTTTTTCTGCATCAATCCCATTGAAGCCAGCATCTATTCTTCTTTCATGTGAGATAAGAAACTTAATCTAAAGCAAAGTATTCACATATCTGCATCTACACCCATCATAGTCTCCTTCCTTCCATTTGGGATAAAAATATTCTCCTATCTGTGGCCCACCCATCAGAATCCTATTACCTTCCACAGTCTCTGAGACTTTATCCCATCAATTTACTCCTTTTTTCCTTTCTCTTCAACCTCAATCTCCTTGTTTCTAAATATGTTCAAGACTTTCCCAAAATAATTAACTATTCATGTGCACACACATTCAAACACAACAAAAATATTGAAAGAAGTCAAAATTAAAATTAAAGCTATATTTCAAAGGAATAAAACAAGATTTTCAAATATAGCCAAGCCTAGCCAAAGATATAAAATATTTAGTAAAATTCAAGTTGTATTTAGGTATAATTAATAAATAATGTTTTCTAAACATTTTAATTATTTACTTTTTATCCCCTCACTTTTCCTTTCTATGTTTTGTTTGTAATTTATTATTAGTACTCTAGCATATATATGATATATGCATTTTATATATTTATTATTAGTGATACACAATTGAAAAGTTTGGTCATTTTTGGCTTTAAAGAACATTGGTTTTATAAATCTTCCTACAATCTTTGAATGCATATAAAAGTCCCTATAAAATCTAAGATATAAAGCTACTTACTTTTATTCCAGTCTAAAGTCATTTTACTTACTGGAAATTAACTACAAGCACATAACTTATTCTAAAATTCCACTAAATATTTTCTTCATATAAAAGTTAAGGAGTCAATCACTATGCAAACATTGCCATTGGGGGTGAAGGACATACAGGATTTGTCTGTATTATTTCTTACAACAGCTTTTATATCTACAATTATCTTAAAATAAAAAGTTTAAAAAATTGACAAATAAAAGTTATCAAGTTGAATTTTTTATTCTTATAGGCAATATTTATAATGTCATCTAATTATGTTCATAAGATGAGAGTTTCAAGACAGTATTAACTTTTATCCTACTTTATTAATAATTTAAGGTAACATTTTTTGCAGCACAAAGTTTATTTTAATTTATATGTATCACAGTACAAACAGATTAATAGCAGAAACTATTATAAAAATTGAGGATATAGAGCAAAAATTTCAAATATTATTCATCATGCTTAACCCATAATTCCAATCTTCTTGTCAGAAATAACCAATATTACCCATTTATTTGCTTTATTTAGTTAGCATCTTTTCAATATATTGTCAAGTCAGTACAGAAAAGATCAAATCTATATTTTGAACAGCTGCGTAATATTCATCAGCTGCTTAAATTGGATATGTCATAAATTGCTTAGTCATTTTCCTATTAATACTATTGGATTGTTATTAGATGAATTATGGTTTTCTGCATGTCTCTTTGTCTAAATGTAAGTATATTTCTGTAGGAAATAAAATGGTTACATATTTGAATATTCACAGGTTTGAAGATTCTCAGATTGTCTTCAGCTAGGTATTACTTGAATTTTATGAAGGTGCAATTTTCCCCACAGTGTCTTTAATATAATGCTAACATTTTAAGAATGATAGCCTGGTGAACAAACCATTACACTTTCTTGTTATTTTAATTTCATTTTACTGATTATAAATGGCATTTGCCATTGTTTTTATGTTCATAAGCCATTTGCATTTCTTCTTCTGTAAATTGCCTGTCCAGTTTCTTAATATTCTATTGATTTGTTTGTGGTAATTGTTTTTTACTGTTTATATTAATCATTTTATGTCTGTAACTTTCCAACTTTTTCTCTTAATTTGTCCCTGTACATTGTTGAAATATCTAGAGAAAATCTAAAAATTTTCATATCAAACTTTCAGAATTTTATTGTTTGAAAAAATGATATACATCATATCTTTTTTCTAATATACTTTTTGTTATAGTGTCTGTGTAAATTTTACTTAAAAATGTAATGTATTAGGATTTTTTTGCAATGAAAGAAAATTATAATTTTATTTTTGTTTCACACTCTGTATGACGGACTCTAGGTCCATCCACATCTCTACAAATGACCCAATTTTGTTCCTTTTTATGGCTGAGTGATATTCCATCGTATATATGTACCACATCTTCTTTATCCCTTCATCTATCATTGGACATTTAGGTTGTTTCCATGTCCTGGCTAACGTAAACAGTGCTGCAATGAATATTGGGGTACATGTGTCCTTTTGAATTATGGTTTTCTCAGGGTATATGCCCAGTAGTGGGATTGCTGGGTCATATGGTAGTTCTATTTTTAGTTTTTTAAGGAACCTCCGTACTGTTCTTCATAGTGGCTGTATCAATTTACATTCCCACCAACAGTGCAAGAGGGTTCCCTTTTCTCCACACCCTCTCAAGCATTTATTGTTTGTATATTTTTTGATGATGGCCATTCTGACCAGTGTGAGGTGATGCCTCATTGTAGTTCTGATTTGCATTTCTCTAATAATTAGTGATGTTGAGCATCTTTTCATGTGCCTCTTGGCCATCTGTATGTCTTCTTTGGTGAAATGTCTATTCATGTCTTCTGCCCATTTTTTATTTGGGTTGTTTGTTTTTTTGATATTGAGCTCCATGGGCTATTTGTATATTTTGGAGATTAATCCTTTAATCTGTCTGTTGCTTCATTTGCAAATATTTTCTCCCATTCTGAGGGTTGTCTTTTCGTCTTGTTTATGGTTTCCTTTGCTGTACAAAAGCTTTTAAGTTTCATTAGGTCCCACTTATTTATTTTTGTTCTTATTTTCATTATTCTAGAAGGTGGGTCAAAAAAGACCATGCTGTGGTTTATGTCAAAGTGTGTTTTTCCTATGTTTTCCTCTAAGAGTTTTATAGTGTCCGGTCTTACATTAAGGTCTTTAATCCATTTTGAGTTTATTTTTGTTTATGGTGTTAGGGAGTGTTCTAATTTCAGTCTTTTACATGTAGCTGTCCAGTTTTCCCAGCACCACTTATTGAAGTGGCTGTCTTTTCTCCATTGTATATTCTTGCCTCCTTTGTCATAAATTAGGTGACCCATATGTGCGTGGGTTTGTCTCTGGGCTTTCTATCCTGTACCATTGATCTATATTTCTGTTTTTCTGTCAGTACCATACTGTCTTGATTACTGTAGCTTTGTAGTATATTTGAATTCAGGGAGCCTGATTCCTCCAGCTCCATTTTTCTTTCTCAAAATTGCTTTGGCTATCTGAGGTCTTTTGTGTTTCCAAATTGTAAAATGTAATAGGACTTTTTTGCTATGAAAGAAAATTATAATTTTATTTTTGTTTTCCAGTTGGATGAGCAAATTGTATCAATATCAGTTTGTGAATGGTGAATTAACTTCCAAAGATTTGAAATATCAAATATATACTATGCTAAAGTCTGTTATAGTCATAGTCTGTGTCTGTTTGGCTAGTACTCACTAAAACTAAAGTATTTTTGTCACTACATCTATAAAATGTGTCTTTGTACCTTATAAGGAACAATCTCTCTCATTATACTTGATGAGTTTTCTGGATAGAAAATAATATTCTAGCAATTTTATTTAATACTAAATGTTTGTTAGGTTGTAGAGAAAAGAAAGGTTTATACATAGATGTGGAAATTACTCATTAGTGTAGCTATTTGGAAGAGCAATTTGGCACAATCTGGAAGAATTGAAGAAGGGTATGGTCACTGATTTTTCTCTTATTAGACAAAGAATTTTGTAAATATACATGGTTATTTGATCATAATTTTTAAAAAAAGATATTCATCAATATCACCATGGTTAAATGGAATAAAAACAATAGATAATGAATGGATAAAACAGTGTATATACAAGGAAGTGTAATGTGCTATATTTATATAAGGAACTGTGAAGTTCTATATAGCCATTAAAAGTTATATGTTACCACAGATGCATTTCAAAAATATGAATGAAATACACTAAGTTAAAGAATTATACAGTATAATGCCATTTATATTAAGTTTAAAAATAATAAAAATAGTCCTTAATAAAGTTTGTGTTAAAATACAAGGTCACTGTACCTTCTACCTTGGTGCTCTTTCAAAGCACTGTGGTTTCAAATTCCTGTGTCCAATTTCCTAGTATATTCCCAAGATTTTAAAAAATTAGCTTCAGGATGTTTGCATATTAACATATTGCTCTGTCAGTATTTTTCTAAGCATTTAACAAATATTATACTTACCTACATAGAAATTTAATATAAAGTTCACTTTTTACAGTAATAACTTAATTCTCACATTAAAAAAAATCGTTATGTAAAATAAAGGAGTCTAATATTTTCTCATATTTGTTTCCGTAGGTATAAGTATTCTGTTTTCAACATATCTTTAGAAAATATTGATTTCTGTCTGGATTGTTTTGTGGCTCTTATGTGCATTGCCTTTTACATAAAACTAATTTATGTATCATTGAAAAGCTATTGAAAAGTTCATAATGACCCATGAATCAATACTAAACACTTAATCCAACCCTTTCCCCCTTACTTGTTGTATCTAAGTCAACAGTAATTAAGCTCAACATTTTCTTTCTGTCTCTCCCCAAAGAACCTCATCATTTGCTGTGTTACTTCAACATGATTTCCATTTCTGTTGCTCTGAGTATCATCTTGTCTCTCAGGAAATGGGCTGTGTACAAATACATAATCTTTAAAGAATAAAGTAGATCTGAAATATCTCCATGACCACTATTCAATATTGCTCTAGAGCTCTGCAGAATACTAATGTTTACTCAGAGGCATAATGAATAAACACAATTGGATATATTTCAAATATTAACCCACTCTTTTTCCTATAAAACTGATTTGAAAACAAACAGTTCACGTAATCTAGGATTTGAATAAGAACCTCTATCATGATTTCCAGTTGTCAGTTGCAAAATAGATCAAATAAAATTAATGGGAAGTTTTTAGTGCAGCCTAATTGTTAATGTTTTTAGGGTAAATATATACTTCAGTTTTTTTGTATTTTAGAACGTTGCTTAGCAACATTGTTTTTACCCTTGAAAATAAATGTTACAGTACAAAGTAATGTCAGTCACAACAACATTTCTTAGGCCAATAAATGCCATCTTATACCAAGCTGTTAAAATATAATACAACTCAAAGTAGGCATTAATTTCTTTAGCAATTAAAAGAGTGTGCATTTTAGTAACGTTTACTGATGGCATAGGTAGTTGATATTAATCGTCTGTTACAATCTCACAACATCTAAAATTGCAAGAGGAGGTTCCTGTTCAAGATGGTGATACTGAACTCACCTCCTGCCACAGACATACTGACCCTACAGCTGCATATGGGACAATTTCCTCTTAACATACATGTAAAGGCTGGCTGAGTGACAACTACACATTGGTCAAATGAGAAGAAAACGATATCAAAGTGGGTAGGAGAGGCTGAGACACAATCTCATAATCCCCACACCTGGCACAGTGACCCACAACCATGAGGGAACTAAAGTCCAGAGCTCCCTAAGGAAGGAAAAGTTTGAACCCCGCATTGGACATCCCAACTTTTAAAACATACACTTGAGAAACAAGCCCTCAAAATGTCTGTCTTTGAAAACCAATGGGTCTCACAGCTTGAGGCCCACAGGATGAGAAACAACTTTCAAAGGACTCGGGTGCTCAGACTCACCCACTCCAAGGCCCAGCTCAGAGGCAGCCTATTGTACTCAGACTTAAAGTGAAGTTGGATTACCTGCTTATATTAAAATGTTAGCCTGAGATGCAGGCATCTAATTTAATACGCATACCTAGGAGCCTGCTGGAACATTCTCTGGGGACAGAGACTGGTGGGCACCATCTTTGTGCTCTCCCTTTGCCATGCTCCAGAGTACCAGTATCTCCCGGAAGGGAGCTTTTATGTGCATCTAGTGCTCAATTTCATGACTGCCATCTAGGGACCACCTCTTGATTGCCTGGCTCTGGAGGCCAAGGGAGCTTACACTCCTGATCCCATGAGACTGTAATAATTGGTGTCCCCCAGGATGGAGCTCATACCCCTGTCTGGCACCTTGATTTTTATAACTGCTCCCAGGAGATACCTCTACGTTGTCTGGCTCTGGTGGCCAGTGGGGTTTAAGCTCATGGGTCCCACGTGTAACCAATGGAGAAAGAGTTCTTAAACAGCTACCATGCTTAGGGCATGGAAAGAGGCAACAGACTCAGGAGCTCCATCTTTCTACAATGGAAGCCTATTAGCAAATCAGCATAACTGTGGCCTGAGGGGCAGGCTTCGAGTTAAACACACATCTTGGGGCTGACTGTAATCTTTGCCAGAGATCTCGAAGGAAGGGCACTATCTTTGAGCTCACCCTCTGCTGCCCACCCCCAGTGTCAGTGTGTTATGGAGGGGAACTTTACACACATCTGGAGCCTCCATTTTTCTGTCTAGAGCCGTAATTTTTGTGACTGTTACCGAGGAGATATCCCTTGATCTCCTGGCTTTGGTAGCTGGGGGGCAGGGCTTGTATTCCTGGATCCCATGGGACTGTGGCAATTGGAGAGAAGAAGTTTGGTAGGCTACCATCCACAAGGGCACTGCACAGAGAGCAGACTGAGGCATATTCCCATCTTTCCGTAAAAGAAATCTCTTTGCTTCTCCTGGAGCTTCAGCCTGAGGGGCAAGCTTCGGATTTGGCACACATTTAGTGGCTTAAGAGCCACTCTCAAGGAATATAGGCCATGGACACCATCTTGGCACTCTTCCTCTCTCTTGCTGCAGCTTGCTGGTATCACCAAGAAAAGAGCTTATACACTTATCTGGATTACCAGTTTTGAGACTGCCACCCAGGGGAAACCTCCAGATCACCTGGCTGTTGTAGTCAGTGGGGCTTCCACTGGTGGTTCCACAGGACAGTATATATTTACATACTTTTGAAAGCTGATTTCTGAGGGTCTGGCTCCTAGTCAGCCTAAATCCAGGTGCTGATAGTCTCCCTTTTGAGACACTGACAGGTCTTGGCACATCCTCAACAACTGGGAGCTATTAAAATAAAATGGGACAAGCACAAAGATGTGAGAGACAACCAAGAGCTGAGGCAGGGTTGAATGAAAAGGTTTATCTCCTACAGGAGGCCACTCCTTCAAGACTGGGAGCGATGGATGTTTCATCTACTATATAGAAATCAATGCAGAGAATCAAGCAAATGAAGAAACAGAGAAATACATTTCAAATGAGAGAACAAGATAAAACCTTGGAAGAAAACCTTAATGAAAGAGAGCTAAGTAATTTACCTGAAAAAGAGTTCAAAGTAGTAGTCATAAAGATGCTCACTGAACTAGGGAAAAGAATAGATGAACACAGTGAGAACTTCAACAAAGCAATGGAAAACATAAAGTATCAAATAGATGTCACACAGCTGAAGAGTATAATAACTGAAAAATACACTAGAAGGGTTCAACAATATTAGAGGAAACAAAAACGAATCAGTCAACTTGAAGATGGGTAGTGGAACTCACCCTATCAAAGTGACAAAAAAAAAAAAAAGAATGAAAAATGGTGAAGTTAACTTAAGGGACTTAGAAGACAACATCAAATGAACTAACATTTGCATCCTAGGGCTCCCAGAAGGAGAAGAGAGAGAGAAAGGGGCAGAAATCTTATTTGAAGAAATAATGGCTGAAAACTTTTCTAATCTGGAGAAGAAACAGACATTCAGATCAAGGAAGCTCAGAGAGTTCCAAATAGGAGGAACCTAAGAAGACAGACACTAACCCACATTATAATTAAAATGTCAAACATAAAGACAAGGATACAATATTAAAAGCAACAAGAGAAAAACAACTTGTTACATATAAGAAAACCCCCACAAGACTATCAGCAAATTTTTCAGCAGAGACTTTGCAGGCCAGAAGGGAGTGACACAATATATTCAAAATACCGGGAAAAACAAACAAACAAAAAACCTTCCAACCAAGAATACTCCTTTATTTCTGAATGATAGCAAAGTTATCATTCAGAAATAAAGGAGAGATAAGTAGTTTTCCAAACAAACAAAAGCTAAAGGAGTTAATCACCATTAACCAACCTTCTAAGAAAGGTTCAAGGGACTTCTTTATGCTGAAAAGAAAGAGCACTAATTAGTAACAAGAACACATGCAAAGAATAAATCTCACTGGAATGGTAAGAATATATTAAAGGCTGTGCATTAATTACTTATAAAGCTAGTATGAAGGTTAAAAGACGAAAGTAGTAAAAACAATTTTGAATACAACAATAGGTTAAGAGATACACAAGATAAAAGATGTAACATGTGACATCAAAAGCATAAAATGTGGGAGGGGAGGAGTAATAATGTAGAGCTTTATAATGGGATCAAATTTAGGTCATTAAAATAGACAGTTATAGATATAAATTGTTATATGTAAGCTTCATGGTAACCAGAAGGAAAAAACCTATAGTAAATTCACAAAAGATAAACAGAAAGGAATTAAGCATACAACTAAAGAAAGTCATCAAAGCATAAAGGAAGAGAGCAAGAGAAAAAGAAAGGAAAGAGAGAAACTACAAAGACAGCTGGAAAAGAATTAACAAAATGACAGTAAGCACATACCTACCAAGTACTTCAAATGTAAATGGGCTGAATTCTCCAATCAAAAGACATAAAGTGGCTGGATGGATAAAAATAAGACACATTTATATGCTGCCTACAAGAGATGTAAAGACACACAGAGACTGAAAGTAAAAGGATGTAAGAAGATAATCTATGCAAATAAAAACCAAAAGAAAGCTGCAGTGGCTGTACTTATATCAGACAAAATAGACTTTAAAACAAAGACTAATAAGAGACAAAGAAGGACGTTACATAATGATAAAGGGGTCAATCCAACAAAGGTATATAACATATGTAAATATTTAAGTACCCAACATAGGAGCACCTAAATATACAAAGCAAATATTATCAGACCTAAAGGGAGAAATGGACAGCAATACGATAATAATAGGGGACATTAATATCCTACTTGCATTAATGGATGGATCTTCCAGACGGAAAATCAGTAAGAAAATATCAGCTTTAAATGACATGTTAGAGCAGATGTACTTAACAGATATATACAGAATATTCCATCCAAAAGCTGCAGAATACATTCTTTTCAAGTGCATGTGGAACATTTTCCAAGACAGAGCATATGTTAAGCCACAAGACAAGTCTTAATTTAAGAGAAATGAAATCATATCAAGCATCTTTTCTGACCACAATGGTATGAAAGTAGAAATTAATTACGTGAAGAAAACTGGAAAATTTGCAAATATGTGGAGATTAAACAACATGACACTGAACAACCAATGGGTCAAAGAAGAAATTTAAAAATACCTTGAGAAAATGGAAATGTAACATACCAAAATTTATGAGATAGAGCAAAAGCAGTTCTAAGAGGAAAATTTGTAGTGATAAAATCTTACCTTAAGAAATAAGAACTCTAAAATAAGCAACTTTACACCATAAGAAATGAGAAAAAGAAGAGCAAAGCCCAAAATTAGTAGAAGGAAGGAAACAACAAAGATTAGAACAGAAATAAATGAAATAAAGACTTAAGGGACAGTAGAAAAGATTAATGAAACTAAGAGTCATTCTTTGATAAGATAAACAAAATTCAAATTTTTAGCTAGATGCACCAAAGAAAAAAGAGAGAGGTGTCAGATAAATAAAATCACATATGAAAGAAGAGACATTACAACTGATACCATAGAAATACAAAGGATTATAAGAAACTTCTATAAACAATTACACACTAACAATCTGGACAACCTAGAAGAAATGGATAAATTCCTGGAAACATACAACCTACCAAGACTGAATCATGATAAAATTAAAAATATGAATAGACTGATTACTTGTAAGGAGATTGAATCACTAATCAAAAACCTCCCAACAAACAAAAGTCCACGATCAGATGGGTTCACTGGTGAATTTTACCAGGTATTTGAAGAAGAATTAATATCAATTCTTCTCAAACTCTTTGAAAAGTAGAAGAGGAGAAGACTCTTCCATACTTATTTATGAGGTCAGAATTACCCTGATACCAAAACCAGACAAGGATGATAAAAGAAAAAAAAATTACAGGCCAATATCCCTGATGAACATAGATGTGAAATTTTTCAACAGACTATTAACAAACCAATTCAACAATATACTGGAAGGATCATACACCATGATCAAGTGAGATTTATTCCAGGGATGCAAAGACAATTCAATACACAAGTATCAATTAATGTGATATATCATATTAACAGAACAGGGGTTAAAAATCACATGATCATTTCAATAAATGCAGGAAAAGCATTTGACAAATTCAGTATCTTCTACAGAATGAATATTTGTGTCTCCCTAAAATTCATATATTGAAACCTAATCCCCAGTGTGATGGCATTTGGAAGTGAGGTCTTTGGGAGGTAACTACAAAATATTCTCTTATGAATAAGATTAGTGTCCTTACAAAAGAGATCCCAGAGAGTGCCCTTGCCCCTTTTTTCATGTGAGATAGCAAAAAGATGGCTATCTACAAACTGGAAAGCAAGCCATCACCAGACATCAAATCTGCTGACAACTTGATCTTGGACTTTGCAGCCTCCAAAACTGAGAAATAAACTTCTGTTGTTTATAAGCCACTTATTCTATGATATTTTTGTTATAACAGTTAAAATGAACTAAAACTAGCCTTTAATCAGAAAACGTTCAATAAATTAGAAATGGAAAGAACCTAATGCAATGACAGCTATATATGAAAAGTCCACAGGTAACATGATTCTTAACAGTCAAAAAGCAGAAAGATTTTGCCCTAGAATTAGGAATGAGACAGGGATGCCCATTCTCATCACTTGTATGCAACATAGTACTAGAAGTCTAGCTAGAGCAATTAGGCAAGGAAAAGAATGAAAAGTCATCCAAATCAGAAAGGAAGAAGAAAATTATCTCTGCATACACGATCCTATATGTAGAAAACCTCAAAGACTACAAAGAAAGAAAACTGTTAGAATTAATAAATGTTAAAGTTGCAGGGTACAAAAATAAAAACACAAAAATCAGTTGAATTTTTCTATACACTAAAAAAGAGCTATCAGAAAAGAAAATAAATAATATCAAAAATAATAAAATACTTAGTAATAAACTTACCAAGGAGATGAAACACATGTAAACTGAAAATTACAAATCAGCAATTAAAGAAATTTTAAAAGACATGAATAAATGAAAAGACATCCCATATTCATGACTTGGAAGATTTAATATTGTTAAAATGTCCATACTAATCAAAGCAATCTACAGATTTAATGTGATAGCTATCAAAATTCTAATGGAATTTTTTTACAGAAATAAGAAAACAATTCTACAATTCATATGGAACTACAAAAGACCCTGGATTGCCAAAATAATCTTGAGACAGAAGAACAAATCTGGAGGCATCACACTTCCTGATTTCAGCATATACTACAGAGTTATGGTAATTAAAACAGTATGGTACTGGCATAAAAGCAAACATGTAGACCAATGGAATGGAATTGAGAGCCCAGAAAAAGCCCCATATATATGGTCACTTGATCTTCAACGAGAGCACCAAGAATAAAAAATGGGTAAAAGATAGAAACTTCAATAAATGTTGTTGAAAAAAACTGGATATCCACATGCAAAAGAATGAAATTGTATTCTTATTTTATACAATACACAAAAATTAACTCAAAATGGATTAAAGATTTAAATGTAAGACCTAGAATTGTAAAACACTTAGAAGAAAACATATTGGAAAAGTTTCATGACATTGGGCTTGGCAATAATTTCTTGGATATGACAACAAAAGCAAAAGCAACAATAGCAAATTTAGACAAAAGGGACTACATCAGACTAAAGAGCTTCTGGACAAAAAAGCAAACAATCAGCAGAATGAAAAGACAACATGTAAGTGGGAGAAAATATTTACAAACCATATATCTGAAAAGGGATTAATATCCAAAATATATAAGGAACTGCTATAACTCAACAGCAAAAAAACAAAAAAAACCAAGCAACCCAATTTTAAAAGAAGCAAAGGATTTAAATACACATTTCTTGAAAGACAACATGCAAATAGTCAGCAGGTATATGAAAAGATGCTCGACATCACTGATCATTAGGAAAATGCAAATCAAAACCACAATGAGATATTATCTTATACCAGTTAGGATGGGTATTATAAAATTTAAAATTGGTAACAAGTGTTGGCAAGATTGTGGAAAAATTATAACCCTTGTAACACTGTTGTTGGGACTGTAAATAGTGCAGTAACCATGGAAAACACTATGAAGTTTCTTCAAAAAATTAAAAATAGAACTACCGTGTGATCCAGCAATCCTCTTTTGGGTTATATATCCCCCGAATTTGAAATTGAATATCAAAATGATTTTGCACTCCCATGTTTATTGCAGGAGTATTCACAATAGCCAAGAGGTGGGAACAACCAAAATGTCTATCAGTAGATGAAGGGCTAAAGAAAACGTGGTATACACATACAATGGAATATTCAGCCTTAAAAAAGAAGGAGATCCTACTATATGAGACAAAATGAATGAAACCGGAGAACATTATGCTAAGAGAAATAAATAAGACACAGAAGGAAGAATACTACATGATACCACTTATATGAGGAATATAAAACAGTCAAATTCACAGAAACAGCAGATTTGTGGTTGAGGAGAGGGGGAAAGAACAAGTTGCTGCTCAACTGGCAAAAAGTCTCAATTATGTAAGATGAGTAAGTTCTAGAGATCTCCTGTGCAACAGTATTCTGTGCAATTTGTTGAGGATGAATCTCGTATTAAGTGTTCTCACCACAATAAAAATAAATGCATAAGTAAAATAAATTAAAAGAGTTGGTTACTGTTAAAATGCATTGCTGCCCCTCAAAGGTAGAAAGAGGTATAGTGTCCATTTGCTACTATGTGGTTTGCTGCCCTCCTTGTGTGACAGTGCTATATCAGGGGCTCATAATTGACCTCTATTTGATGTTAGGTTGGATATTTAGCAGCAGCAATACTTAGATCAGTCTTGGTGACTGAGCGCGCATAATTTTGAGCCCAGGCATAGGATCCGTCTCTGACAACATATCTACCCTATTCAAGTACCTATTGTAATCCACACAATTTTATAGGAGGAAAAATTTATATTCCCTTTAGAGCATAAGCCCTGGATAAGGAAACCTAGAATTAATAGAACCAGCTTCATTCCAAGCTCTGGTCCTGATCTGTTTTATTGTTACATTTGTCATGATATAAAAGGGACAGACTACCATGGTTGGCAGAGCCAGGGTCACATGCCAGCGAAATTCAGTACTTTCAGATAGAAAAATATTCAAGAAAGAAATTCTATTTTGAAATGACCTGAATCTATATAACTCTAAAAGAGAAAAGCGGCAAAATGAATTAAATGCAGTCAACAATGGGTTTTCTATTTAATGACATCAGGAAATGAACCGAATCCTTATTATTGTTTAGAATTGTGGGAAACATTTCAGATGAAATCCTTTGGAATGAGTGTCAAAGTCTTATCTTTTCCAGCTTAATACAACAGAGGTAGAAAAAAGTATGAGACATACATATCATTCCAAATCAAGTCAAAGTTCTATTTTCACAATATAGAAAAGCAGGAAAAATATTACAATGTTTCCTGGGCAAGTAGTGATATACCATTTCCTTGCTTACTATAGAGTCTACTGTAGTTTCTGAGTTTTTAAAAAAATCACAAAAAAGTATTCTTCATCTATACGTGGAGAAATAGACTGAAACTCTCCGAGATATTCTGGAAAAGGAGCCAATGAGAAATAAGGTAAAGTTTATTGAAAAAAATTCTACCTGGGAAAAAATTAAAATATACTGCTTTTGTAAAACAAAAGATCCTAAAATTTAATAGATAGCAAGTTAATGTAGTAATTTAGAAGACAATTAAATATTTGAAAAATGTGTCTAGCCTATTAAAAGAGTGAAAATTCTGATAAGAGAAATTTGAGCAAATTGAAATCTCAGGGGAAGGGCTATCTTTATTTCAACTCAGAATTTTAAAATGGAATCAATGTCAGAAAACAAAATAAAATTACTCTCCAGGAATATACTAAATGACAAGTGGGCAAGTTCGGTCTCAAAGGAAATTAGTGAGCAAAATTTATTTGGAGAAGTATTTATCTAAAGTAAGAAACACATTTAAGCTCTTCAAACACTGAAATGAAAAATTTTCCTTGTAAAGTTCTCTGCATTCTGTCCTCTTTTAAGGAAAAAGTAGTTTTTTTCATCAGCCTTGCCAGTAGAATTATAGATAAAATGTATCAAGCCTGAAATCTGTCAAATGTTAAAATACGTGAAATATACTGGGCAAGTTGGAGATTCTATGGCTAAAGAAAAAAAAACTTATTATACTTTTCTATTGAATTTATTTTGTCTTGATAACATTCCACAAGTTGAAATTTTTAATAAAGTATTGTTTTGATAGACATAATGCCAAGCTGATGTTTAATTCCGACCCAGATAAATATAACTGGCTAATATGTTTAGTCAGTAGAAAATTTTAAAGGGACATTCTTCTATCATGTATTATACTTTGAGTGTCATTTTCACAATAAAGAATAAAGATTTTGCTCTTTATATCCATTATATTTGAGGGATATATGCCTGATACTTCAAAGACACTAAAATTATTACTCAGATTTCATACTTTACTAAATACATTTTAATAAAGCATAGGACTCAGAGCAGGGGCCTCACATAAGGGTGGTACTGGCATGGGATCCCATCTGCCTTTTTTGGCTTTGTCTTTTCCATGGCTCCAGTTCTCTCTGGACAGAATCTGCCTTCATAGATGCAGGCCCTAATGAAAGCATCTCTTTCTTCATCCTGATAATCCTAAAGGGAAGTAGAACATTACTGTTATTATTCTCTGTATTATTTCATGGCTTCTGTCTGGATTTTAGTTCTTCAAACTGGCTAATTGGTTCCCAGATTTATATTTGCTCTATTTTACTACTACATGGCATGGGCTCTGTTTCCATACTGGACCCCAACAAATACACTATTTACAGAGAATCACATACAGCAAAGTAGAATAAATAATGTTTACAGTGGTGACTCTCTTTAAGAAAGCAGATGAAGAAGGAAGAGTAATCATATTAATATCCCTTTGTGACTATTAGATCAGTTATTCTCACACCATCCTGAAAGCTCATCCCTGAACCATGCTCTGAAACTGATACTGGCCTTGGGTGAGATTAATGAAAGATTCCCAACCTGAGTGAATCTCTAAACCAGTTTTGAGACTGTGGTCCCACTTTCCAGGGTTTTCTCATACCAGATGGCATAATTCCAGATGCCAATAATCTTCTAGTGTCTGATATTTTAACTTGTAAAGATTTACCTGCCTTTCCCCGTCTACATTGATAACTTGGTATTATACTACCGACATAGTTTATGAAAACTGGGTTTTAATTATTATTTCATCCTTGTTTAATCACTTTTCTCTTGGATCCATTTTTTTTTTCTGGTATTATATCCCATTTGCCTGTTCTAGACCAGACCATCCAGGCTATCACTGCTTTTACTCCATGCGTAGGCAAACCCGTATATAACTCTGAATACCTGCCTAGATGCCCCGTTCTGATCTCTGGTCTGGATCATTTCAGTGCTTTCAAACCCCAGTTATGACATAAATCATGTATTGTTTTGTATTTCCATGTAAAACATTCAAATTAAAAATAATTTAGCTAGACACTTGATGATGCATCTGTATGCAGAGGACGTTGCCTCAGAGGCTTTCCCAAGCTGCCTTAAGCAACCCCTAGAATTTGATAGATTAATGGGATAGACTTCATTATTTATGAACCATTTCTTAAATATAATGCTATTCATTCCAGATAAATGATCAAAACTTATTTGATACTCTATAAACTAAGTTCCAGGTAACACTAGTAATTTGTTTTAATTTTAGTTTGCGTATAGGATTCAAAACACATATTGTAGTTGATTTTATATTCCAGAGACAAAATTATTTGTTTATTAATTAAATGTTTACTAAGTGCTTAGTATATGACACCCTGGGAGAAGAAGCCATGATTTATGTCATGAAAATAAGTAGTTTAATGTAATATGCATATTTTGATAGGAGTACAGAATGTCATAGTAACACATTTTCCTAGGTAAATCTGCTCCCTTTTGTATAATTTTAACCTAACAAGGTCATTAAAATTTAAAAAAAAACTTTATTTCTCCACAGGCACATATTTTATGTTTGTGGAAGAAATGAGAAGGACTTCAATATTTTTAATCTTGTACTAAGCAATTCAGAAATATGCCTAAATCTGTCTACTCTTACTATCCACTATTTTATTTACATGATTCCTTTGCAGTAGTCAAAACAATTACCTCTTTTCCCTAAAAAAGGCTTGATCTTTTCTACCTTGATCTCTTTATAAATATTATTATTTTATGTATGAAGCATCTCCGTATATTGAAATTCTATCCACCATTCAATATCCATTTAAAATTCCTTTTCCATTAAAATTCCTCGTATCATTTTTGCGAACAACTAACTTCATAATATTTATTCTCTCTCTTATTTCCTTTATTTTTATACCCAAAACCCTTTCTATATTCCCCATTATAATATGTAAAATGTTCCATTCAGAAAAGGAATTAGAGAGAGAGTTATGAGAATTTTGAGGAAATCCCCCATTCCATGGCTCTAGAAAGAAGTCAGGAAAGGGGACTGAGAAGGAACAACCAAAGAGTCCAGGGAAAAATAACAAGGGAAAGTGCAATGAGAGTGTTGTAGGAATAAAGAAGAAAGACAATGATTGAAAAACTCGATCAAATTTACATGGGTTGTAGTGGAACAATGTGTGTGTGCCAAGTGAACAAATCTTTCTGTGGCTTTAAAAGATGTTTTTAGTAGTTTATCTGTAAATAAGATAAGTCCATTGATGGAGGGAAGTAAAGAGTTAAGGGAGGTTTTTTGAAAACAACTTTATTGAGACATAATTTAAATACAAAAACTGCATATATTTTATGCATGCAACATAATGAGTTTGGACCTATGCATACAACTGTGAAACCATCACCACAATCGAATAGACATATACATATACATAGATGTATACATCATGTTCAAAGGGAAGAATTTTTTTAAGTTATATTAAATAATCATGGAATTAACCCAATTAAAATAGACAAATATAGAGAAGAAAGAAGGGATAAATGATATATAAAGTTCAGGAAAAAGTGGGAGAACTTAAAGCCTAGGTGATTACTTTGCCTTAGCTAAAAGGAGGCATAGCTGTACCAACTAAACTAATCTGAAAAGAATGACTGATGCTATAGATGTGTAAAAGATCGTCGGGTTATAGATGTGATAGTGAGAATTTGATGGAGTTGAATCTAATATCTTTAAATTTTTCTCCATGAGGTGCATATGAAAGAAGTGGTAGGGGGTTGGATATTTAAAGGTATTGAAAAAAGTTTGAAACAATTTTGCAAAGAATGAGAGTTAGAAATGACAGAGAAATGTAATAAAAATTTGGAGTAGTTGAACTAACAAGGAGTATGCTTGTGATGTCTTAAAATGTAAATAAAGCTGTTAGGAGTAATATGCAGTATGATGTAGTATTCTTGAGGGAGGGGGATGAAACAGTAATGTGCATTGCTCTCAGAACTGAAGTAAATGGTATGAAAAGACTTTTCTCTAAAGCAGAATAATATCTTGGACTATTTCTTGATGTAAACTTGCACACATGTACATACATAGTTTCCTAACACTATTTGCCCTTTCTTCAAAGAATCAGCAGCATCCATTACCTGAGGAAAACATCAAAACTAAAGGATTTTTTCTCTAGGGTATCAGTGCTTTTGATTTTCAGGAGCCCAAGATTTTGAATATAAAAAGCTAAGAAGCTGAAAGACTGGGGAATACATACTATATTTAAAAGAATGTTTTTATTATTTAGGCAGTTTGGAAGTATCTCAGAAGAAAGCTACCCAAAAACACAGTGGCTTAAACAAGGTAAAAATATATTCCACTTTCACATAAGAGACTAAGGTTGTGGTCTAGTCTAATATGGAAGCTTGGCCATGTTGATGACCCAGGTTGTTTCTCTTGTTTTCTGACATCCTCAACACACAGCTTATATCTTCAGTTCCCATAATCAAGGTCCACATTACAGTCTTCGGGAAATGAAAAATATAGGAAGTGTAAGACATGCCTATGTTTTGGAAGAAGTTGCCCATCTCACATCTGCTCACATTTCACTGGCCAGAACATGTGAGCACCCAGCTGCAAGGTGGACTAGGAACTGTAGCTTTGTGGGAGGAGGGGTGTATGTTCAGAAAAGAGTGCACAGCCAGTGGTCAGTTAAAATCTGAAGATTCTATTTCTAAAGGAAGAAGAAAGTGATACATTCTACAGCAGTCTCTAATACAATATACCCCTTTGGTATATTGAAAATATACTCACAGAAAATACATTCAACATTTTCACAAGACAAGGCAACCAAATGATGGATCCAGTTACTACATTCATCTCAAGGTCTAAGTCCTCTGGGCTATGGGTACTCCTCTCCAGCAGATCCATATGTGATTGATGAATTAAAAATTAATAAGCATGTTATCTGCCTCCTTCTATCTCAAATAGTGTAGCAGAAACAAAAAGAGTGCACTTTTAAAACTTCCATTCAGAAACGGAAAGAATGAGAAATATTGTCAGTCAATTGTAATGATAAATCCCCCTTGAAATATTGTAGTGAGAATCTTCTTTAGAACATCTGGCAGTCATGATTTGGGTCTCTGAAAGTATCTTCTTGTCCACTATCCTTCATGGCCACATATGAAGAGACATTAGATCATGGGTCCTTCTTGGTGATTACACAATGCTTGCTGGTGCAATTTGGGAATACAAAAGTTTTCCTTCAGCGTTGAACAGTCACGTATTTGTGATTTCCTTCACATAAAAAAATTCTATTAGTAGATGTCCAATAAGAAAATGAACAAGTGATAAATAAAGTTTCCTTAATAGGTCTCTTATCAAGAAACCAAGTAAAGATAACACCTTGTAATGGTGCTTAAATATCAAAAGTCTTGTCATTTATTTAGATGGGTTGATACTCCAACAAAATAGACACTTGCTTGGGGAAACTGAAGCCTTGGCAGTGAAAGCAATACATTTACTGCAATGTGTTGATGGTTTGACTGTCGTTGTGTGTCAGAGAACAAGTGATGAGAGTTGCTCAAGAAAAGCTTGTGGTCAGAATCTTGACTCTTTTAGAGCCTCTTCATATCACTGCTTTAATTTAGGAATACACAATAGCTCATTGTTTTCATCTCTGAGAAACCCCAAATTATAGTTTTATCCCTCAAGATAGATTGCAGGCTATAGGCAGTAGGAGGTCCACTTAGCAAAGTTGTATCCCTTCCTTCAAGGTAAGTAAACCTAGTAGCTTGATTTCTTCTTAGTTCTAGGTGTTTAGTGAAAGTGGAAAAGAGAAACTGACACAAGCCAATATTATTAATTTTAAAACATTTCCCCATGTTTCCTAACTACAGTTGGCTTCTGGCCTGACTCCCAAAATATTGCAAGCAACAGTTTTATCTTGCTTCAGAATAACAATGTTTTCCAGTTTTCTAGTACACATTATATGTTTCCTTGGTGCCTTACACTCAAATGTTAAGCCAATATATTTTATTTTATTTTATTTTATTTTATTTATTTATTTATTTATTTTTTAAAGCTCTAGGAGAACATAATCCTAAATTTTTTTTTTATCAGATGTGTATGTTTGATTTATTTATTTTATTTTTATTTTTGGCTGTGTTGGGTCTTCGTTTCTGTGCGAGGGCTTTCTCTAGTTGTGGCAAGCGGGGGCTGCTCTTCATCGCGATGCGCGGGCCTCTCACTGTCGTGGCCTCTCTTGTTGCAGAGCACAGGCTCCAGACGCGCAGGCTCAGTAGTTGTGGCTCACGGGCCTAGTTGCTCCACGGCATGTGGGATCTTCCCAGACCAGGGCTCGAACCCATGTTCCCTGCATTGGCAGGCAGATTCTCAACCACTGCACCACCAGGGAAGCCCAAGCCAATATATTTTAGATTTTTATTTATGTGAGTGACCCACTTTTGTTAGAATATTTTATGGTAGTTACAATAAAGACTTAGCTGTCGAGAACACAGAACACTTTAAACAGGACAGTTGTCCTATCTACATAAAGTTCCAGCGAAATTCCAAGGAAGTGTATATATGTTTGATGATCCTGGGTACTCATAATCCTCCTAACTTGTTTCCCTGTCATTTTTAAGATACATGTTTCATCTTTTAGCATCAAGATGTTTGCTTCTGTTCCTGGCCACATTCTATGCACAGGAGGAGAACTGGAGCATGACAGAAAAATTACCTGAAACTTAGTAACAAGGCAAAACTAAAATTTGAATGGCAAATCTTTTCTATGTTATAAAGAGGCAAAAGCCACACAAGCACTGTTTGGAGAACGTAGTTAGTTAATCTCACTATTATTAATTGATCCCAGATTTAGTGAAATTGTTTGCTAATTTGTTAATGTTTTGGCCCTGTGGACATTATTCAATTTTGTATCTAATCCAATAATATTATTCTAACATTTTCTTTGTTAAATTGCCTTTGAAATCCATGATTTACAGATGGCCTTTGACCATGTCATAACATACTGCTTGTTTCCTCATTAATTAATACATTAAATCAAATCCTTGGTACATATTTATTTTCCATTTGTCTTGATTGTCATGATTTTATCTTCTGAAAATTATACTATACCAAAGGCAAGCCATTCCTTTTAGTGTCACAACCTGAAAGTTGCTCATATATCTATGGTTATAACATGGTAACATAGCCACACTTAACTACAAATGAGGTTGTGAAATATAGAATTTTTTTTCTGGATGTCAAGGGGCCCAATTAAAATTCAGGGGATTTCATAGTAAAGGAAAGGAAAGTGGATAGTGAAGGTCACCTATCAGTTTATAATTTATCAGCCATAATTGGTTTTCTTACCCTATATGAAACAAGATTTTCCTGGGCTATATCATAAAGAGAGATAAATCAAAGGGAAACACAGTATTAGATTCTAATGAGAGGTTCTGCTACACCCTCAGAGTTGGGTCCCAAAAATGAGGGAAATCACAGAAACCACCTAACTGGTTAGGGAGAATCTAAGAACAGAAGCTCCCTCTGCCTTGCTTTTTAGGTGAAGTCTTGTCGTGTTAGCCCATGCTTCACATGGTGTGAGTATTAAACAGCTGAGAGAACTATGTGAGGTTATCTAGGCTCATGGCCCTAAGATAGACTGATCAGGAACCAGCAATCTTTTATTACAAGGACCAGATAGTAGATTTTTTTGGCTTTGTAAATCATACCGTCACAAGCAAAAGCACTCCACTTTGTCGATGTAGCACATAAGCAGCCATAAATTATACTCACACATCTTTGAACATAACAAAAACTGACTATATAGTCAATTTGAATTGTACACTGTGCTTTGCCTGGAACACAAATCACAAAGATCTATTCACTTGTTAGTCACCATAATAAAGGAAAATTAACAACCTATATTGAGATTTTTGAGTTCTTATTTAATCAAATTCCTTTGTACTATAAGGTTCATTTTACAAATTTGTTTCTTAATAATCATCTTATTACTGCTAATTTCACTTTGAAGTTGGCTTTTTATTCACAGCTATACTGACAGGAAGTATTAGATTTCGTGGTATTATCTTCACTTATAAGCATTAATATGCCTTAGTCAAACTGCATGACTTCTATAATACAAGTCATGATAGCATAAATATTTCTCAAGTTTTTTATTGCATATGAGTGAAAACATCACTATGATTTGCCTAGGTATTTAGGTTAGAAATATTATTGTGGTAGTGCTAATTCTTACATTCTTCTCCTTTCAGATTCTCAGTTATATTGGCATTAGAAATCTTCTATGCTTTCTAGGTGAAGAGCACCTGTATGCACGGCATACTAATTCAAGAACTGTCAATGATATATAGTGAGTAGCCTCCTGATTTTTATTCTAAGTATTACAAATAGAAAATAATCTAAATGTTTTTTCTCCTAAAATATCCACCTGTATCATTTGGT
This sequence comes from Balaenoptera physalus, assembly GCF_965194825.1. Taxonomy (NCBI): domain Eukaryota; kingdom Metazoa; phylum Chordata; class Mammalia; order Artiodactyla; family Balaenopteridae; genus Balaenoptera; species Balaenoptera physalus. Next base: position 92,395,678 of record NC_138887.1, on the reverse strand, counting down.
AATGTTATTCTTCTTTTAAAATAAAGGAAAATTTTTTCTAGGATAAATTTGGAATATATATGTTGTTAGGATTACAGGGTAAATTCCCCATATAAAACCATTAAATATCTGAGTTTTATATCTCAGAGTTGTGGCTGGGACCTCAAAACCAAAGACTATTATACTTAGTGACCTAATATTCTAAAGAGAAGTGCTAGACAGAAGTTTATAGGATTTGCTAACAGAGACAAAAATTTGCCTAAGGACTGCAGATTTGCATGTCTATTCTCTCTACAACCAGCTCATTCCATTCTAAAAACACTGGCTACTTAACGTTCCTGGAACACGCCAGTCACCATCTGGCCATAGGGCTTTGACCTTGCATTACGTTTGCCCAAAGTGTTTTTGTCTCACTCTCACCTTCTTCAAGTCTTTGTTCCAATCTCACCAGGTCATACTGCTGATTACATTCACTATTTCGTTACACTGCTCTACTTTTCCTCTTTTCTACAGTTCTTATTATCTCCTAGGATATATCATAATTTGCATACTTCTTGTGCTTATTATCTGTTCCCTGCGTCTAGAATGTAACTTCCATAAGAACAGAGATCTCTGTCTGCTTTGTTTATGAATGCATCCTACGTATTTAAAATAGTGCTTGACATAAAACAGGTGCTCAACAATATTTTTGGCAAATAAATGAAAGAATCCTATTTAAAAAAACTTTTCTGAATAAATCTGCCATATGTTGTCAATATGTTTTGTAGTATCTATGTCTGGAAAAGTATGTATCTTACTGCTAAAAAGGAAAAAAACCCTGCAGTCACTTCATAATTTTATGAAAACAAAAAGCTAATTTTAAAATTTATTTTAGATAAATTTCCCTGCAATTAAAATATTTATATATTTTTTTAATTAAGATGAATGGATGCAGATTAAGTTAAAGATCTTATGTACAATAAGATAACTGAATATAATGTAATAAGATCTTTAATGTAAAATGAGGAAAGCAAAAATATAGTTTCTATCTAGTCCAAGATTATATTGTTTGAGTGCAAATTAAATGTGTAGTGTCTAAAGGAAAAGGTAGTGATACCAAAAAAAAGCTTCATTTTCTTAAAAGGATAAAAACATTATAAATGCAAATTCTAAAAGGAATTATTGAAAAGATAATTGTAGGACATAGTGGGTATTTTTAAAAAATTACATTATAGAAAATAAAAAATACTCCTCCTATACTAATTTGGTTTTGTTTTTTCTTTTACAGAAAATACCTAAGACCTAACATTAAATAGATCACAGTAAAGATATGTCTGTGAAAGCATAAGGAGTTTGAATTTTATAGCTCCCTGATAATGTTATTTGATGGTTTTTATTTCATTGATTCATTTTTATCAAATTTATTATGAGAAAATTTACATACGTAAAATGTATCCATTTTAACTTTACAGTTAGAGGAGTTTTGACATATGTAAGCATGTAACCAGGGTGGCAATCAAGATTAACATTTTCATCACCCCAAAACATTTCTTCATGAACATTTGCAGTCAATTCCCCATTGCTCCCAGTCCAAGGTAACTGCCCATCTCTGTCACGACAGAGGCAATATGCCTTTCAAAATCTCCTTTAAAAGGTATCAAAATTGCATAATCTTTTTTGTTTCTGACTCCTTTCACGAAGTATAATGCTTTTAGAATTGCCCATGATGTTGCATATATCCATTCTTTTTTATTGCTGATAATTTTCCATTTTCAGATACACTAATTTATTCATTCACTCACCTCTTGCTGTATATTTGTATTTTTTTCAGTTACTGTATTACAGGTGCTATGAAAATATGTGTAAAAATGAGCATATGTTTTAATAGCTCTTATGTAAATGGATCATATGTTAAGTATATGTATACTATTTTAAAAAACTGCCAAACTATTTTTAAAGTGGCTATATAATTTTACATTGTCACTAGTAATATATGAAATTTCTCATTACTCTACATCTTCATCAACACTTGGTATGGTCTGTTTTGTTTGCTTGTTTGTTTATTTGTTTTAATTTTCATCATTCTAGTTGATATGTATTGGTAGGTCATTGTGGTTTTAATTTGCATTTCCCTGACAGCACTTTCTTAATGAGCATATTTCCTGCACTGTCTTAATCAGAGCAGCCCACTGTTAAATAATTTATATATGATGTTTCCAGCAAGATTTCATTTAAGAATTAAAAGTTTAAAGAAAGATTCCATTGAAGGAATAAAGTTAAAGATTCCCTCTAACTGATATTTTTTGAATGCCTCTTTTCTCAGAAAGTGGCTTATGTAGTTTGGGTCTTTTTGTTCCGTTTCAGCATTTTTAAATACTTGAGGCAACTACAGCAAGTATTAATACAGAGGCAGGAATGGACATCTTATATCAAGTTATAAATTATGTTTAATTTAAGGTAGTAATCCTTTTTAACTTGATATAAGGTGTCCATTCCAAAGAAGGGAGGGAAAAAAATTAAAATAATTCACCATGATTAGAGATGTGACAAAGCATAAAGTGTTATTGAAATTTACCTGTTTATATGCACCTCATTATTTATATCCATTTTTATTACTAATTTTTAAATATTGAAATTTTTACCCCTTCAATCTGAGTTTAGCAACCAATTATAGTTTCATGGTTGTCTCATTCATTAGGGAAATGTGTTCAGTAATGTCAGGAGACTGTTTAAAACCATGAAAAAGGACATAGCCAAAATCTCACAGCCAACAGAAATAGTGGAGAATAAGCTGGCCTGTGACAAATGTTTGTGGAACTCTTCTATGAGTTGAATGTAAAGAGCAAAGAATTCTAGAGCATGTAATTAGATTATTTTCAACAAATAGCACAAGCAAATGTTAGCAATGATCATTGCTCTGTAAATTTCTATTAGGTCTCTCTTAGCCTGGCTAATATTTCCAATCTTTTTTTTTTTTTTTTTTTTTTTTTTAACATCTTTATTGAAGTATAATTGCCTTACAATGGTGTGTTAGCTTCTGCTTTATAACAAAGTGAATCAGTTATACATATACAATAAGTTCCCATTTCTCTTCCCTCTTGCATCTCCCTCCCTCCCACCCTCCCCATCCCATCCCTCTAGGTGGTCACAAAGCACCGAGCTGATCTCCCTGTGCTATGCGGCTGCTTCCCACTAGTTATCTATTTTACATTTGGTAGTGTATATATGTCCATGACACTCTCTTACCCTGTCACATCTCACCCCACCCCCTCCCCATATCCTCAAGTCCATTCTCTAGTAGGTCTGTGTCTTTATTCCCGTCTTGCCACTAGGTTCTTCATGGCCTTTTTTTTTTTTTTTTTTTTTCCCCTTAGATTCCGTATATATGTGTTAGCATACTGTATTTGTTTTTCTCTTTCTGACTTACTTCACTCTGTATGACAGACTCTAACTCCATCCACCTCATTACAAATACCTCCATTTCATTTCTTTTTATGGCTGAGTAATATTCCATTGTATATATGTGCCACATCTTCTTTATCCATTCATCTGTCGATGGACATTTAGATTGCTTCCATGTCCTGGCTATTGTAAATAGAGCTGCAATGAACATTTTGGTACATGACTCTTTTTGACCTATGGTTTTCTCAGGGTATATGCCCAGTAGTGGGATTGCTGGGTCGTATGGTAGTTCTATTTGTAGTTTTTTAAGGAACCTCCATACTGTTCTCCATAGTGGCTGTATCAATTTACATTCCCACCAACAGTGCAAGAGTGTTCCCTTTCCTCCACACCCTCTCCAGCATTTATTGTTTCTAGATTTTTTGATGATGGCCATTCTGACCGGTGTGAGATGATATCTCATTGTAGTTTTGATTTGCATTTCTCTAATGATTAATGATGTTGAGCATTCTTTCATGTGTCTGTAGGCCATCTGTATATCTTCTTTGGAGAAATGTCTATTTAGGTCTTCTGCCCATTTTTGGATTGGGTTGTTCGTTTTTTTGTTATTGAGCTGCATGAGCTGCTTGTAAATCTTGGAGATTAATCCTTTGTCAGTTGCTTCATTTGCAAATATTTTCTCCCATTCTGATGGTTGTCTTTTGGTCTTGTTTATGGTTTCCTTTGCTGTGCAAAAGCTTTTAAGTTTCATTAGGTCCCATTTGTTTATTTGTGTTCTTATTTCCATTTCTCTGGGAGCTGGGTCAAAAAGAATCTTGCTGTGATGTATGTCATAGAGTGTTCTGCCTATGTTTTCCTCTAAGAGTTTGATAGTGTCTGCCCTTACACTTAGATCTTTAATCCATTTTGAGTTTATTTTTGTGCATGGTGTCAGGGAGTGTTCTATTTTCATACTTTTACATGTACCTGTCCAATTTTCCCAGCACCACTTATTGAAGAGGCTGTCTTTTCTCCACTGTATATGCTTGCCTCCTTTATCAAAAATAAGGTGCCCATATGTGTGTGGGTTTATCTCTGGGCTTTCTATCCTGTTCCATTGATCTATATTTCTGTTTTTGTGCCAGTACCAAACTGTCTTGATTACTGAAGCTTTGTAATATAGTCTGAAGTCAGGGAGCCTGATTCCCCCAGCTCCATTTTTCGTTCTCAAGATTGCTTTGGCTATTCGGGGTCTTTTGTGTTTCCATACAAATTGTGAAATATTTTGTTCTAGTTCTGTGAAAAATGCCAGTGGTAGTTTGATAGGGATTGCATTGAATCTGTAGATTGCTTTGGGTAGTAGAGTCATTTTCACAATGTTGATTCTTCCAATCCAGGAACATGGTATATCTCTCCATCTATTTGTATCATCTTTAATTTCTTTCATCAGTGTCTTATAATTTTCTGCATACAGGTCTTTTGTCTCCTTAGGTAGGTTTATTCCTAGATATTTTATTCTTTTTGTTGCAATGGTAAATGGGAGTGTTTTCTTAATTTCACTTTCAGATTTTTCGTCATTAGTGTATAGAAATGCAAGAGATTTCTGTGCATTAATTTTGTATCCTGCTACTTTACCAAATTCATTGATTAGCTCTAGGAGTTTTCTGGTAGCATCTTTAGGATTCTCTATGTATAGTATCATGTCATCTGCAAATAGTGACAGCTTTACTTCTTCTTTTCCGATTTGGATTCCTTTTATTTCTTTGTCTTCTCTGATTGCTGTGGCTAACACTTCCAAAACTATGTTGAATAATAGTGGTGAGAGTGGGCAACCTTGTCTTGTTCCTGATCTTAGTGGAAATGGTTTCAGTTTTTCACCATTGAGGACAATGTTGGCTGTGGGTTTGTCATATATGGCCTTTATTATGTTGAGGAAAGTTCCCTCTATGCCTACTTTCTGCAGGGCTTTTATCATAAATGGGTGTTGAATTTTGTCGAAAGCTTTCTCTGCATCTATTGAGATGATCATATGGTTTTTCTCCTTCAGTTTGTTAATATGGTGTATCACATTGATTGATTTGCGTATATTGAAGAATCCTTGCATTCCTGGGATAAACCCCACTTGATCATGGTGTATGATCCTTTTAATGTGCTGTTGGATTCTGTTTGCTAGTATTTTGTTGAGGATTTTTGCATCTATGTTCATCAGTGATATTGGCCTGTAGTTTTCTTTCTTTGTGACATCTTTGTCTGGTTTTGGTATCAGGGTGATGGTGGCCTCGTAGAATGAGTTTGGGAGTGTTCCTCCCTCTGCAATATTTTGGAAGAGTTTGAGAAGGATAGGTGTTAGCTCTTCTCTAAATGTTTGATAGAATTCACCTGTGAAGCCATCTGGTCCTGGGCTTTTGTTTGTTGGAAGGTTTTTAATCACAGTTTCAATTTCAGTGCTTGTGATTGGTCTGTTCATATTTTCTATTTCTTCCTGGTTCAGTCTCAGCAGTTTGTGCATTTCTAAGAATCTGTCCATTTCTTCCAGGTTGTCCATTTTATTGGCATAGAGATGCTTGTAGTAATCTCTCATGATCTTTTGTATTTCTGCAGTGTCAGTGGTTACTTCTCCTTTTTCATTTCTAATTCTATTGATCTGAGTCTTCTCCCTTTTTCTCTTGATGAGTCTGGCTAATGGTTTATCAATTTTGTTTATCTTCTCAAAGAACCAGCTTTTAGTTTCATTGATTTTTGCTATTGTTTCCTTCATTTCTTTTTCATTTATTTCTGACCTGATCTTTATAATTTCTTTCCTTCTGCTGGCTTTGGGGTTTTTTTGTTCTTCTTTCTCTAATTGCTTTAGGTGCAAGGTTAGGTTGTTTATTCGAGATGTTTCCTGTTTCTTGAGGTAGGCTTGTATTGCTATAAACTTCCCTCTTAGCACTGCTTTTGCTGCGTCCCATAGGTTTTGGGTTGTCGTATCTCCATTGTCATTTGTTTCTAGGTATTTTTTGATTTCCCCTTTGATTTCTTCAGTGATCACTTCGTTATTAAGTAATGTATTGTGTAGCCTCCATGTGTTTGTATTTTTTACAGATCTTTTCCTGTAATTGATATCTAGTCTCATAGCGTTGTGGTCGGAAAAGGTACTTGATACGATTTCAATTTTCTTAAATTTACCAAGGCTTGATTTGTGACCCAAGATATGATCTATCCTGGAGAATGTTCCATGAGCACTTGAGAAAAATGTGTATTCTGTTGTTTTTGGATGGAATGTCCTATAAATATCAATTAAGTCCATCTTGTTTAATGTATCATTTAAAGCTTGTGTTTCCTTATTTATTTTCATTTTGGATGATCTGTCCATTGGTGAGAGTGGGGTGTTAAAGTCCCCTACTATGATTGTGTTGCTGTCGATTTCCCCTTTTATGGCTGTTAGTATTTGCCTTATGTATTGAGGTGCTCCTATGTTGGGTGCATAAATATTTACAATTGTTATACCTTCCTCTTGTATCGATCCCTTGATCATTATATAGTGTCCTTCTTTGTCTCTTGTAATAGTCTTTATTTTAAAGTCTATTTTGTCTGATATGAGAATTGCTACTCCAGCTTTCTTTTGATTTCCATTTGCATGGAATATCTTTTTCCATCCCCTCACTTTCAGTCTATATGTGTCTCTAGGTCTGAAGTGGGTCTCTTGTAGACAGCATATATATGGGTCTTGTTTTTGTATCCATTCAGCCAGCCTGTGTCTTTTGGTGGGAGCATTTAATCCATTTACATTCAAGGTAATTATCGATATGTATGTTCCTATTCCCATTTTCTTAAATGTTTTGGGTTTGTTATTGTAGGTGTTTTCCTTCTCTTGTGTTTCTTGCCTAGAGAAGTTCCTTTAGCATTTGTTGTAAAGCTGGTTTGGTGGTGCTGAACTCTCTCAGGTTTTGCTTGTCTGTAAAGGTTTTAATGTCTCCATCGAATCTGAATGAGATCCTTGCTGGGTAGTGTAATCTTGGTTGCAGGTTTTTCTCCTTCATCACTTTAAGTATATCCTGCCACTCCCTTCTGGCTTGCAGAGTTTCTGCTGAAAGATCAGATGTTAACCTTATGGGGATTCCCTTGTGTGTTATTTGTTTTTTTTCCCTTGCTGCCTTTAATATGTTTTCCTTATATTTAATTTTTGACAGTTTGATTAATATGTGTCTTGGTGTGTTTCTCCTTGGGTTTATCCTGTATGGGACTCTCTGTGCTTCCAGGACTTGATTAACTATTTCCTTTCCCATATTAGGGAAGTTTTCAACTATAATCTCTTCAAATATCTTCTCAGTCCCTTTCTTTTTCTCTTCTTCTTCTGGGACCCCTATAATTCGAATGTTGGCGCGTTTAATGTTGTCCCAGAGGTCTCTGAGACTGTCCTCAGTTCTTTTCATTCTTTTTTCTTTATCCTGCTCTGCAGTAGTTATTTCCACCATTTTATCTTCCAGGTCACTTATCCTTTCTTCTGCCTCAGTTATTCTGCTATTGATCCCATCTAGAGTATTTTTAATTTCATTTATTGTGGTTTTCATCATTGCTTGGTTCCTCTTTAGTTCTTCTACGTCCTTGTTAAATGTTTCTTGCATTTTGTCTATTCTATTTCCAAGATTTTGGATCATCCTTACTATCATTATTCTGAATTCTTTTTCAGGTAGACTACCTATTTCCTCTTCATTTGTTAAGTCTGGTATGTTTTGACCCTGCTCCTTCATCTGCTGTGTGTTTTTCTGTCGTCTCATTTTGCTTATCTTACTGTGTTTGGGGTCTCCTTTTCACAGGCTGCAGGTTCGTAGTTCCTGTTGTTTTTGGTATCTGTCCCCAGTGGCTAAGGTTGGTTCAGTGGGTTGTGTAGGCTTCCTGGTGGAGGGAACTAGTGCCTGAGCTCTGGTGGATGAGGTTGGATCTTGTCTTTCTGGTGGGCACGTCCACGTCTGGTGGTGTATTTTGGGGTGTCTGTGGCCTTATTATGATTTTAGGCAGCCTCTCTGCTAATGGATGGGGCTGTGTTCCTGTCTTGCTAGTTGTTTGGCATAGGGTGTCCAGCACTGTAGCTTGCTGTTCGTTGAGTGAAGCTGGGTCTTGATGTTGAGATGGAGATCTCTGAGAGATTTTTGCCGTTTGGTATTATGTGAAGCTGGGAGGTCTCTTGTGGACCAGTGTCCTGAAGTTAGCTCTCCCACCTCAGAGGCACGGCCCTGATGCCTGGCTGGAGCACCAAGAGCCTTTCGTCCACACGGCTCAGAGTAAAAGGGAGAAAAAATAGAAAGAAAGAAAGAAAGAAAGAAAGAGGCTATAATATAGTGAAGTAAAATAAAGCTATTGTAAAGCAAAGCTATACAGACAAAATCGCACCCAGAAGCATATACATATACACTCACAAATAAAGGAAAAGGGGAAAAATTAATATATCCTGCTCCCAAAGTCCACCTCCTGAATTTGGGATGATTCGTTGTCTATTCAGGTATTCACCAGATGCAGGCACATCAAGTTGTTTGTGGAGTTTTAATCCGCTGCTTCTAAGGCTGCTGGGAGAGATTTCCCCTTATCTTCCCTGTTCGCACAGTTCCTGGGGTTCAGCTTTGGATTTGGACCCGCCTCTGCGTGTAGGTCGCCTGAGGGCGTCTATTCCCCGCCCAGACAGGACGGGGTTAAAGGAGCAGCTGTTCGGGGGCTCTGGCTCACTCAGGCCGCGGGGAGGGAGGTGTACAGAGGAGGCGGGGTGAGCCTGCGGCGGCCGAGGCCGGCGTGACGTTGCACCAGCCTGAGGTGGGCAGTGCGTTCTCCCGGGGAACTTGTCCCCGGATCACGGGACCCTGGCAGTGGCGGGCTGCACAGGCTCCCGGGAGGGGCGATGTGGAGAGTGACTTGTGCTCACACACAGGCTTTTTGGAGGCGGCAGCAGCAGCCCCAGCATCTCACGCCCGTCTCTGGGGTCCGTGCTGATCGCCGCGGCTCGCGCCTTTCTCTGGAGTTCGTTTAGGCGGCACTCTGAATCCCCTCTCCTTGCGCGCCGCGAAACAAAGAGGCAAGAAAAAGTCTCTTGCCTCTTCGGCAGCTGCAGACTTTTTCCCGGACTCCCTACCAGCCAGCTGTGGTGCGCTAACCCCTTCAGGCTGTGTTCACGCCGCCAGCCCCAGTCCTCTCCCTGCGATCCAACCGAAACCGAAACCCGAGCCTCAGCTCCCAGCCCCGCCCGCCGAGCAGCCAAGCCCCTCGGGCTGGTGAGTGCTGCTCGGCGCCGAGCCTCTGTGCGGGAGTCTCTCCGTTTTTTTCCTCTGTGCCCCTGTTGCTGTGGGGTCTGCGGTGATCGCCGCGGCTCGCGCCCTTCTCTGGAGTTCGTTTAGGCGGCTCTCTGAATCCCCTCTCCTTGCGCGCCGCGAAACAAAGAGGCAAGAAAAAGTCTCTTGCCTCTTCGGCAGCTGCAGACTTTTTCCCGGTCTCCCTCCCAGCCAGCTGTTGTGCGCTAATCCCTTCAGGCTGTGTTCACGCTGCCAGCCTCAGTCCTCTCCCTGCGATCCGACGGAAGCCGAGCCTCAGCTTCCAGCCCCGCCCGCCCCGTCGGAGGAGCAGACAAGCCTCTCGGGCTGGAGAGTGCTGCTCGGCGCCGAGCCTCTGTGCGGGAATCTCTCCGTTTTTGCCTCTGCGCCCCTGTTGCTGTGGGATCCGCGCTGGTAGCTGCGGCTCGCGCCCGTCTCTGGAGTTTGTTTAGGCGGCGCTCTGAATCCCCTCTCCTCGCGCACCAGGAAACAAAGAGGGAAGAAAAAGTCTCTTGCCTCTTCGGCAGCTGCAGACTTTTTCCCGGACTCCCTCCCGGCTAGCTGTGGTGCACTAACCCCTTCAGACTGTGTTCACGCCGCCAACCCCAGTCCTCTCCCTGCGATCCGACCGAAGCCCGAGCCTCAGCTCCCAGCCCCGCCCGCCCCGGCGGGGGAGCAGACAAGCCTCTCGGGCTGGAGAGTGCTGCTCGGCGCCGAGCCTCCGTGCGGGAACCTCTCCGCTTTGCCCTCCGCACCCCTGTGGCTGCGCTCTCCTCCGTGGCTCCGAAGCTTCCCCCCTCTGCCACCCGCAGTCTCCGCCCGCGAAGGGGCTTCCTAGTGCGTGGAAATCTTTCCTCCTTCACGGCTCCCTCCCACTAGTGCAGGTGCCGTCCCTATTCTTTTGTCTCTGTTATTTCTTTTTTTCTTTTGCCCTACCCAAGTACGGGGGGAGTTTCTTGCCTTTTTGGAGGTCGGACGTTTTCTGCCAGCGTTCAGTGGGTGTTCTGTAGGAGCAGTTCCACGTGTAGATGTATTTCTACTGTATCTGTGGGAAGGAAGGTGATCTCCGCGTCTTACTCTTCCGCCATCTTCCCGAGCTCCCTATTTCCAATCTTTAATAGCACAACTTAGAGCCAAAAAGCAAAAGTTTCCTGTTACATGTCAAGAAGCAAGGACATTGCAGTGAATCCTCTGATACGTCCTGACCTTGCCTTGAGGACTTGGTTAAAGCTCATGCATAAAAAATAATTCCAGAGAATAAATTTTTCATTAGCCACGTTTGTCATTTTATGCATAAGAAACCCCATAAAGCCTTACCTATATGAAATGGCCTATCCTTGGTCTGAAGAGCAAGGAGAAAAAAGTTATATGGTGCTGTCTTCTTTGACCTCTGTCTTTCAAATAAATAGTCACTGTCTTTAAAGACAGTAGGTTAGCTTAATTTACATCTTCATAAAATAATTAGAGAACTATTGAGAAAACCATTCTTTCTAGGGAAGCAGTTAGATCCTCCTCTTGAAGAACATGGGCAAAGTCTATTATTAGATACCATTCTGTGGGCCTCATAAAAAGACAAATATCTTCCTATGATAAACAGTGCTTGAGGCTTGGCACCTTGGATGGGGCTTAATCTTGAGCAAGCAGTGCATCGGCTTCCTGAGTGTCTCCTGTGGCTTGACCAAAGTTTATTTTGGCTGAACCTTACTTCATTAAGGCAATGTTTGATTACCTATCTCTAGAACAAAATATAAGCAAAAATCCATTATCACATGCCATTTGGCAATTTGTAGTAGAGTTCACTGATGCATTTGACAAAATGTTTTCCTCCATGGTGGAGCTGCCCATCAAAAATCTATCCTTCCAATCTATACATCCTCCATCTGGAAAAATGGTACCTACATCATTACAGAGCCTTACATTTTATTGTCCCCCACAAAATTCTATTTTATGTCAACTGAGGGGAGGTATAGCTCAAGAAATTGTTAATATAATATCTGCATATTTCTTAGAAAACATTAATTGAAATATATAATTCATAACCCATATATAGGAGTTAAATCAAAATTGGAAAATATAAGTTACATCAGAAAATTTTCCTCTGCCTTTAAATGAGATACCCAAGAATTATCATTTCTCCATCATGTCTAATAAGTTATTTATTGGGAAGGTTACCCTAGAGAGCCCAGTATGGTTGGCAACATATAACTGTAATTGTTTATCTTGGAGGCTCAGAGTTATATTTTTCCATAATTACATTTTAGGACCATTGCTGATTTTAGGAAGCTCAGTATATCCCAGCCCAGATTTTAACTATCTATTTTTGGAATGAACAAGAGAAGGACTTTGTCAAAAGATAGCTAAGATTAGGTGAAAATAAACCCTCAATAGAAAGGAAATACTGAGAAGAAACTTAGTTGTTAACTGGTGGAAATGTATCTCATCATAAGCCAGACACTTTTGATGAGATGAATGGAAAGTTATGTTGATAGGAATGGAATTAAGTTGATTAAATGATTATCTGGGTCTGAAAATTTGGTCACTTTTTTTTCTAGAGTCTCAAATTATCCGTGTCAAATTTAAGAAGACAACCTAAAACTGCAGGATTATTTTCTCAGTTAGCTTTTTAAATTCCTCTTTTGTAAATTACTGAATCTTAACATGTAAAGAAAGTGATAAATCCTTATTCTTGGGGGTTTTTCAGTATAATTCTAACCTTGGTTAATGAGTATGGGTGCTCTCACTGTTACGCAGAGATGTCTAAGAATAATGACAGCCTTCTTCTCCTCAAACCCTTGTTCGTGTTACCTTCAGCAGCTCTAATATTAGCAGTTATAATCCATAGAGATACTTGAGGAGAACTACAGAAAGAAGCCTTAAGTCTTGCGTTGAAAGAACATGCCTTGGTTTAAAGCAGGGGTATACAAAGGAAAGGTAGTGACTTATCATGGATTCCCTTTGTACCTTCCTTCAGTGAGACATTTGGTGAGATTGACTCAGAATTCTTTTTTCTTTTCCTCTAAAGTAAGAGTTGAGAAATGACTTAAAGAACTCTCCTTAAATTAATAGGATTGTATGGGTTCTTGTGTTGTGATGAACAGATTGGACAATATAAATTCATTATGTTTTATATCAAATATATCTCATTAAAAAAACTAGATTAATAATTATTTCAATTATTATTTTTGGAAGAATCATTTAGATCCAGTGGCTAGGAACAATATGTTGCAGTTTGGAACAGTACAAACATGAGATTTTAAAGCACTAGAGACCTAAGTTCAAATCCTCATTCAGCTGCCTTATGAATATTTACCTAAAGAAAAATGTCTCTGAATTAATCTGAGCAATAATTTCCTCATATGTAAACTAAGTAACAATAATATTCACCCCATAGGGTGAATATTATTGAGAGTATTAAATGAAATAGTATATATAACCCACCTTTAAGATATGAGTCTGTTAAAAAAAAAAAAGATATGGTTCTGTAAACTGGCTCAAGTCTGGGAATTGATTGAGGGTCATAACTATTTCATGATTCAGGTTAATGACTTTTGTTCACTTGATCTAGAAATCCTCCACTATATATATATGTATATATAGATCAAGTAAGAATTTAGTAAATTTTACATCAATTTCACTTCCAGGAACACCATAATTAACTAGCAAATGCCATAGGTCTCTGAGAGTCAGGCTATTCTCATTGCTGCTTTGACTTTGCTGTTCATTACGGTAACCAGGCCCACCTTGCCTTTGGCAATTGAGGGCAGCCACTTGGCCTGAGGCACCCTGGGATCCAATTATCCCCAATGCATTTAGGTTCCCCAATTCAGTAGCAGCAGTTTCCACTACAAAGAGGAGCTATCACAGAGCTCTTCAAGGATGCTGTACTGAGAACATAGCAGACACTAATAATATTATAAACATTTTATTGTCATATATAATAGTAAGAATTATTAATGAAACATGACTATTCCTACTCCAAAATAGAAATAAATGTAATTATACATACAATAGATATTTTGGCACATCTTTAAAGTGCTTGTTAAAAAATTCTGATTCTAGAGCTGCAGCTTAACTGTTCTAAAACAGAGTATATGCAAGTCAGTTGCCAGAGTCTGCGTTTTTAGCAAGTGTCCCATTTTATTTTTATGCATGCTAAATTTTGAGAATATTTTTTGTAGTGCATTGCTTTTCTAATATAATTACTTGGGGCCGTATTATATTGATTTTTACAGTCCTCAGTTGTAACACTTTCAGATTTATTTTCATTCCAGAATTGATAAAGGCAAGAATAAATTGATAATGTTTGAATCACCATATGACAGACGTAAGGCAACATCAACTAAAAAAAATTATGTATATATATATATATATATATATATATAGACAAACTAGTTATATATGTATGTATACATACATAAATATACAATTACCAGAAACAGTATGTAATGTGTGTCTTACTTATATAAGTTATAATTCTTCTAACTAGGGAATTGGAGAAAAATATTCTTACCTGAATTTGACTAAAGGAAACAACTCCTAGTCCAAGTGAGATTCTCTTCTTCTTCCAGTTCTCTGTTTCTATGTTATCTATTGGTCTGTTCTCTGCTCTGTTCTATTTATGTCAATGTTCACTATCTTATATTAAACTTCTGGATTATACAGAGAAATCTTATGTTGTCATTGACAGTTTTGAATATTTTCTTTGATTTCAACACCTCCAGACTGTAGTGTTAGTTTCTGGCTCATTTTGAATAGGACACATTGAGAATTCCAAAAACATATTGCCTCCCAAAGCAAGGGCTATAGAAACATAGAATATACATAGGAATAAAAAGCATACAGAAAAATGCTCTTCAAATCTTCAAGTGTACATTGGAAATAAAACACTGTGTTAAAGATGAGAAACACATCATCAGTCCTCTGTTACTGTTACTGTAGCCTTTTGTTTTATCAACTTCATATGCAAATTAAGTAACAGACTAAAATGGGTTTCAAGCTGTTTGAAAAGCATGACAAAAAAATGTAGTATATTAATCTCCTTTGGAACCACAGTTATAATTACTTTCTTGCTTATCCAAAGTTTGCATTTATAAAAATGTAGAAAGAAGCAGACATCAGAAGAATTCATTATGAGGTAGTATGTTCGACTATCTCATTGCTTCTCTGTTGACTGATTGTTACAATACTAAAAATATTATTCATAGACTCACAGGCTTAGAAACATTATCTTTAGTGTATTTCAAAAACAGTTTTTAGAGCTTCTGGTTTTAGTGCCACCAAGTGAAGACCTTGGAAGTTCTTACTCTCATCCTCACAACAACCAGAAGAGCTGAACAAACTGAAATCCAGTGACTTTCTTCAGACCTATCGAAGGACTAAAGTCACAGGGCAAGCTATCACCCCAAAATCTGGAGAGACAAGCAAATCCAGAGTCATAGCCTAGATCTCCTTACCGGGAACAGAAGCCTCTGGAGGCATAAACTGATAGGAACACTTACAAGGTAATTTTTCTGGAGGTAAAACACTTACAAGGTAGTTGCTAGAAGCTGAGCATTCTCTAAGCCGACAGTGAGAAATTCCCAGGAGCTACAGTCTTAGGGAGGCCTCATTCTATTGTGGGTTTTACATCCAAGAACCACACAAAGTTCTCAATGTAAAGGGCCAGGAAAGACCCATTCATGACACTATTAGAGCGAGAAGAACTTTAAAATACATCCAGGACATTCTCTGTAACAGAAGTTTCCTTTCAAGGAAAAAAGACTGACAGAGCATTTTCCCAAGAGAAGAAAGGCATTTACCACTCTCCTGCCCCTTTGAGGCTTCCTGTCCCACTTAAGTGCGGAACAAAAGCTGAGAAACACTTATAAAAGTCACTGCCCTGGGACAGAGGCCCACTGAAAGACTGAGATTGAATCATGAGATCATAGAAAGTTTCCACTTCCCCATCCTTTACCACCAAACCAAGAGGGCTTACAGCTAAAAGACCTGCAAAACACAGAATCTCTCTGAGGAGGAGTACTTAGGGAAGCCCAGAATCAACAAGGGAGATAAAAACAAGAACATTAGAAGAATTTTAAACCTCATAGCAGCACAGATACAGCAAATATTAGACACAGCACAACTCCTAACCGGATTAGCAAATTTAAGGCTAATCTATGTCCAGCTGTCAACAACAACAAAATATTTATATAATGCTATTATTGCTTTTAATTAGATCCTATTTTTCTCTTTATAGACAAATTCAAACACATGAATCACAAGAACACATTTTAGGGAACAGTTTTATAGTAGTAACAGAAAGGAAAAATAATTTCCCTAGTACTCCTGACCCCCAACATATTTTTTATTGAATATACATTCCATTTTCAGTAAGATAAGATTTTTAGTCAGGATGATATACACAATTGCTTCATTATTTTTTAATTTGTGTGGTTGGCCTTCTCATAAATCTTTACAGAATAAAAAAATGTTTTTGAAGTTTTCACGTGTTGACACAAGATTAACAAATTGCTTCTACCTTCAAAGGGAGTATGTATAAACTAGAAAGAGAAAGTCAAAGAATCTGAGCTTTAGGAAAAAACTCACCAAGTCAGCTGACAGATGTTTACTCTCATGGGGGCTTAGATCCTGGTGGTAGCTGAGCAGTCTACAGAATTGACATTTATGCAAATAGTAACAAAAGTGTATGTAACTCATTCAATTGTTCTATTTCTCTTTTAACTAAAAGATCAACCTGAAAAACCAAAAACATAAATTAGCAGCAACCAAAGTGTGCAAGTGTTTATATGTCAGATGTGGGAAGAGTCAAGAGCAACTTTGATAAATATGGCATTTTGGCATTTTATCTAAACACTAGATTAGTTACTACAGTTTTAAAATAAAAATGTCAAATATCTGGAAAAATAACAAAGTGATGAAATTGCAAAGAATTTAATACTCTCTGAATTAAACCTTCTACAAAATCTAGCCTATTTTCCTAATCTCATAATAAATACCCTACATCCTAAAAGGATTGAAAGAAGTAAAGAATTAACAAAAAATATAATGGAGAAAGATGTAAATTTCAGTTAAACTAGAGTTTACAGGTATATAAGATAATTACTACAGCAACACTGACAACAGCAACATTAGTTAACATAAGTGACAGCAGGTTTGCCCAGGACAATCCTGGCTTCTTCATATTTTCCTGACTGAAATATTAGTATCACGCCATTTCACTCTAAAAATTAACCTGTAAGACCCTCTGAGATTTTCCTCTGCTCACCTCTCCAGTCCCATGCCACCCTCTCTAAACTCAACTCATCCTTAACTATTCAGTACTTCCTCTGGTTTTATGAATAGCATAAATGTGGCATGAGGTTGTTTTATACCAGAAACCGTCTGCCTCCTGTTTTCTGGCCAACTCTTATTTCTCAAATTACATTTGAAACATCCCTTCCTTAGGGAGGCTCTCCTTGACACTGCAGCCTAGACTAATTCATTAGCTCCTTTTTAATTGTTCTAATAACACGCATTTCCCTGTTGTAATTTTCTCACCAGTGAGGTATAGTCTTTAATGCCTACCTTCTTTTCTAGATTATAAGCTCCATGAAGGCAAGATCCAAGCCTTCTTTGTGACCTCTCTTTTCCTGTTTGTTGGTAGAGTGATCGGCACAAAGGAAGAGTTTACAAGTAATAATCAAATACATAGATGATTCTGTGATGACTCCCCTAATCTTCATCATACAAATGAGGAAACTGAGGCTTAAAAAGTTTACGTATAATTCTCATGGTCACATTCCTGCTAAACAACAAGCTGGATTTCAAACCCAGGCATGCATAAATTCAAAGCCCATGCTTTTGATTCTTTAAAAACAAAGAACAAATTACATGACACATTAGGCTTTGGAAAAATCACCTACTCTTTGAAAGATGTAAAATTAAATCATCTGGTAGGTTTTGGTTATAATTGGCTTTGTTTTTAAAATCAAGTTTATTGAAGTTTATTTTACATACAGTAATTTCACCAATTTAAATTATACAATTAGATAAGTTTTGCAAGTATATTCAGTCATCTAACAACCAGAATCAAGATATCAAACACTACCAAAAACACAAAAAGTTCCCTGGTACCCGTTTGCAGTCAATATCCAACACCCACACTTGGACCCTGGCTAACATTGATCAGTTTTGCCTTTTTCAGAATGTCATATAAATGGAATTATACATTAAGTAATATTTTGTTTTTAGCTTCTTTCACAGTTTTTGAGATTCATTCAGGTTGCATGTAGTTTATTCTTTTTATTGTTGAAAAGTATTTCATTCATATGGGTATACAACATTTCATTTACCTATTCATCTGTTGCTAAACATATGGATTGTTTCAAAATTTGAGCAATTGTAAATAAAGCTGCTCTAAATATTTATGAACAAACCATTATGTGGATAAATGTTTCATTTTATCTTAAATAAATACCTTGGAGTGGAATGGCTGGGTAATACAGTAAGAATATGTGTAACTTTACAAGAACTTGCAAAAAGTTTTCCAAAGTGATTACAAAATTTTACACTCCCATAGCAAGATAAGAGATTACCAACTGCTCCACATCTATTTTTAAGTGCGATAGTTTTGGGTTTGTTGCATAAGAAGAAACTACTATAATGGTAATAGAGATTGTTGATATGTAAATTTGGTTGTGGATCTATCTCAGAGAAGTGGCCTGATCATGGTAGTACTTGAAAAGCCAATTTAGTTTTGGGATTTACATGAATTCTTTGAAGGATAAAATTTTACTCTTTAACCAGGCTTACCCTACCCAGTCCATTAATTCTATATTAAAATCTTGTTCAATTACATTTTTTTGCAACAACAACAAAAAAAGTAAATTATTCAAATGTAATACTTTCTGCACTTAGAACTGTTATAAAACAGAAATGTTCCTTAAGGTATACTACAGTTCAATATACCAATGGAAATATAGTATTCAAAGTCTAAGTAATTGCATTAGTTTGCTAGGGCAACCATAACAAATTACCACAAACTGAGTGGCATAAACAACAGAAATGTATTGTCTCACAGTTCTATAAGCTAGAAGTCTGAGATCAAGGTGTTAGCAAGATTAATTTTTTCTTGGGTTGTGAGGAAAGAATTTGTTCCATGTCTCCCCCATAGCTTCTGATGGCTTGCTGGCAATCTTTGGCATTCTTTGGCTTGTAGAAGTGCCACCCCAAAATCTTCCGTCATTGTCGCATAATGTTCTCCCTGTGTGTGTGCCTATCTCCAAATTTGCCCTTTTAAGGACACCAGTCATATTGTATTGGGACCCAGCCTAATAACGTCATTTTAACTTATTTACTGCTGTAAAGACCCTATCTCCAAATAAAGTCACTTTCTGGGATACGGGGGAGTAGGCTTCCAATGTATGAAATTTTAGGGATACAATTCAACCAATAACAGTTACAGTCATCACTCAGTATCTGTGGGGATTGGTTCCAGGACCCACGTGGGTATGAAAATCTGCAGATACTCCAGTCCTTTATATAAAATGACATAGCAGAATTGGCCCTCCTGATTTTGTGGGTTCCACATCCTGGATCACAATATGAGGTTGGTTGAATACATGGGCATGGAAACTGCCTATAGGAAGGGTCAACTATATTTTGGATCCAGTGATGACTGTGCTTACTGTCATAGTGTAAAATAATAATTACTTGTAAATTTATAATAATGATAAGTTAACAGATATATGCAAGCCTCTTTGAATTGCTTTTTACAAGATTTCACTTTTATGGATTTCTTTAAGAGTAAGAATATTTCAGTGATAATGATGACAAAAAGTTACTAGTATGCAAAGCAAAAAGATAGAAAATTCTAAAATTATAAATATAGGTTTATTGAAGATAGTATATTATTTAATATTAGATAATAGATTATATTTTAAATACGGTAAATATCTTGTTTAGGTGTTTACTTTTGAAATTGTTAAATTAGTAACATATGAAGAAAAAGTGATATATGATTTTAATAATTTCATATGGAGGGTTCAAATGTAGTCATGTATATCATTTTCTAGGCTTCAAAGTTTTTATAAAAGTTATGATAATAAAAATTGTACCCTGAATTTCATATATAATTATAAAACAACTCACGTCTAATTCTAAACTGTAGTAATTGATCCTAGAGTGAGATTTATTCTGTGGTTATGAAAGGCAATGGTATTTACAACTAGGATAAATTAAAGCAAATGAAGAGGAAAATTGTATTCTATGTAATACTTAGTTCATTATATTCTTAAATGACTATGCCAACCCAAATTCATCAGTAAGAGATCTGATGTATGCAAAAAAATGAATAAAATGTATCACCAAGAAATAGCCTATATTTCACAAGCATAGATATTGTTGTATTATAATTCATGTGCATTTCTCTTTCAACATAGTAAAGTGAACGTAGTGAATACTCAAAATATTTAAAAACATAGATAACATACAGTATTATTAAACACAATGTCTCTTGTACTTTGAGTTAGAGAGAGAATTTGGGAATATTTTATGTTGCTTTGGATAAACTTATCCCTTCAAGATTTCTGTCCCTTTTAAGAAATTATATTGTGCTTCAGTCTATTATATGCTTATTAAAATTCCAATAATTAATTCAGTGAGTTAAGTCTAATTTCTTACAATTAAAAATTTTTTGGAAAAAATTGTTAAATTAATACATTTGGATTCCAATTGTGAATACAAGATTATTACCTATAAATAGGTATATAGTAGGCAGAATAATGCCCTCTCCCCAAAATATCTATATCCTAATCCATAGAACTTGTGAATATGTTACCTTACATGGAAAAAAGAACTTTGAAGTTATGATTAAGTTAAAGATATTAACTTATGGGGAGATTATTGTGAAATATCCAAGTGGGCCCAGTGTAATCACAAGTGTTCTTATAAGTGGAAAAAGGAGGCAGGAGCATCAAAGAAGGAAATATGACAACAGAAGCAGAAATCATGCGATGCAGAGTGATAGCTGGCTTTGAAAATGCAAGAGGACCATGACACAAGGAATTCAGGAAGCCTCTAGAAGCTACAGAAGGAAGGAAACGGATTCTCCCCCAGAACCTGAAGAAAGAATGCAGCCCTGCTGAAACCTTGATTTTAGCCTCATGGGCCCATTTCAGTTTTCTGACCTTCAAAACTGTAAGATAATAAATTTGTGTTGTCTTAAGCCACTAAGTTGTGGCAATTTCCTACAGCAGCAGAAGGGGAGCAGGACAGTAAATGTTATGTTTTTAAGAAGCTAGCATAAATAATAATGATATCAACCCTTTAAAAGATTCTTATAACTAAACACATAATTACCATATGACCCAGCAATCGCAACTTTGAGATTTATCCCCCCAAAATGGAAACTATATTCACAAAAAAAGGTACACAAATATTTCTACCAGCCTTATTTGTAATAGCAAAATACTAGAAAGAACTGAAAATTCTTTCAATGTGTGAATGATTTAAAAAAAAAAAAACTGTTACATCCATACAATAGACTACTAATTAGCAATAAAAAGGAGTAAATTTTTGGTACATGCAACAACCTGCATTGTCTGATGCTATTCTAAGTGTACATAGAAGAAATATTTGAGACAATTATAAAAAGGAACAAAGTTAAGTAAGTTTTCTATATTTGACTCTAACTGGTTAATGATGATACCAGTAGAGTGTGATAAGTTATGCGTATGTAGTAATACCTAGAACAACCACTAAAAAAGTTATACAAAGAGATGTACTCAAAAACACTATAAATGTATCAAAATGGAATGTAAAAAATGTTTGAGTAACCCACAGGAAGGTGGGGAAAACGAGGGATGCAAAACAGAGAGAACAAACAGAAAACAAGAAATAAAATGGTAGGCTTAATCCCAAACACATCAATAATTATAGGAAATGAATATTGTGTAAATATGCCAATTAAAAGATGAAGATTGGAGAGTGGAGTAAAAAACACTGCATAAGTACATACTTTTCATAAGAGACTTCGAATATAATGATGTAGGTAGGTTTAAAGTAAAAGGAAGGAAAAATGATATATTATGCATTATTCATCAAAAGAAAGCAGAAGTGTCTGTATTAATATCAGATAAAATAGACTTCAGAGCAAAGGAAATTATCAGGGACTAAGAAGTATGTACATAATGATAAAAGGTCAATCTACCAAGAAGACATAACAATCTTCAATGTGCATGCACCAAAGAACAGCTGCAAGATATGTGAAGAAAAACATGATAAACCTGAATGGGGAAATAGACAAATCCATAAGTAAGGTGGGAGACTCCAACAGTCCTCTCTTAACAATTTATGTAACAACAGTATAAAATATCTGAAACACTTTATAAGGATCCAAAAACATCATCACCCAACAGAATGAAACTGACTCTTATAAGACACTTCACCCAACCACAGAAGAATACACATCCCTTCAAGCATTAACAGAATACATGCTACATTATGTTCGTAGATCAGAAGACTCAGCATAGTAGACAATTCTAAAAATTTTAACAATATCCCAGCAAGATATTTTGTGAATATAAGCAAGTTTATTCTAAAAATTACATGAAAAAGCAAATAAACTGGAATAGCTAAAACAATTTTTTGAAAAAAAATGAAGTGTGAGGAACCAGACTATCTGATTTCAGGACCTATTATTAGTAACAGATAGTGTGAACATAGACATATAGATCAAAGAAACAAAAGAGAGAGCCCCAAAATGGACCTAACTGACTGACAAAGATGCCCAACTGACTTCTGACAAACATGTAAAAGAAATTCAATTAAGGGTGCTGGAACAATCAGATATCCATAGGTGTGCAATAGATAGATTAAATAGAGAGATAGACAGACACAGACAGACAGATGGAACCTTGACTTAAACCTTATACTTTTCAAAGAAAAGGAATCATAGATTTAAAATGTAAAACTATAAAATTTTTAGAATAAAACATAGGAGAAAATCTTTGGCGCCTAGGGCTCAATGGGCAGCTCTTAGACATGACAGAAAAACAATTCCATAAAAGAAAAAGTTGATTAATAGGATCTCATCAAAATAAAAGACTTACACTCTGTGAAAACTCTATTAAGACAACAAAAAGTTTAGCTACAGACTGGGTGAAAATATTTTCAAACCTGAGATCTGACAAAACACTCATATTTAGGTTATATAAAGAACAATCAAAATTCAACATTAAAAGAAGCAAATGCTCCATTTGTAAAATGGGAAAAAAATATGAAGAGACTTTTGACCAAAGATGATATATGTATGACAGATGAGCAGGAAAAGATGGTAAACTTCTCTAGCCATTAGGGAAATGCAAGTTATGATCGTGATGTAGTATCACTATACATTTGTTAGAACAGCTAAAAGTGAAAAAAATGGGAATAATACCAAATGCTGGGGAGGACATAGGGAAACTTGATCTCTTGTAGGTTGCTAGTGAGAATGTAAAATAATACATCCAACTCTAGAAGGTAGTTTGGCAGTGTCCCTAACTAAATATACACTAACCACATGACCCAGCAATTGTACTCCTGGGCATTTATTCCAAAGACATAAAAACTTATATTTATGCAAAAACCTGTACCTGATTGTTCACAGCAGCTTTATTATGTTTTTATTTTTTTCAGCTTTATTGAGATAAAATTGACAATTAAAATTATAAGAAATTTAAAGAGTACAACAGAAAGTAGAAATAGCCCAGATGTTCTTAAACAGGCAAATGGTTAAAAAAATTGTGGTATATCCATACAATGTTGTTTTGATATTATACTATAATTATGTAAGATATAAACACCAGGGGAAACTGTGATGTGTACATAGAACTCCTTGTTACTATAACTCTTTGCAACTTCCCATGAATCTTTAATAATTTATAAATATGTATACACACACATATATATACATATATATACACACATATATTCTATTTGGTTTCTTTATATTAGATACAGAGTAACTGAACTCATTTTCTGCTTGAATACAAGAAGAGGGGAGGAAGAAAAAACAGGGAGGAAGATCAGGAGGAAGAAAAAGAGAAAAAGGAGGAAATACTTTACCTATAATACTAGGATAATACTATTATCCTAGTATTATAGGTAAAGCCTATTAAAAATAGCTTTACCAAGAATCAAGGAGGCGTTTATAATAGTACACTTGAAACATTTGAGCACTTGAAGTACAGCATATCAGGAAGGTTTACATACTATAAATATAAATAAATTTGTAACTCTGTCTTCTGTGCATCTAATATAAGAATATAAGTCATTAGCAACTCACTGCCCTTTGAACTAAGTATAAACATTCATCTTTTGAAATAACCTTTCCCAGAATAAGTATGCCTCTTCTAGTGAGTCTGTTTTTCTTCAACTCGTTCAAATGACTGATATTATGTAGTAAATAACTGCTGTCCAAAGTAACAGAATTGCTACCGAATAAACTGATAAAACAAATTAATCTATAACATGCAGTGTCAACTCTAACTTGCAATCTAGCAGCACATTGTGTTGGGACATCTTTATTTTGTTTGGTTTTCTTTTGTTTTCAGTATAAACCGTACCTAACTTCTGGAAGTATGGTTAAGAATCTTTATCATTATTATAGAAGAAATGTTAGTTTAAAACAATAATTTAAATCTTAATCGGTTTATATATTTAGTTTAAAAACACATTAGATGGGGACTTCCCTGGTGGTCCAGTAGTTAAGACTTTGCCTTCCAATGCAGGGGATGTGGGTTCGATCCCTGGTCGGGGAGTTAAGATCCCACATGCCACACGGCCGAAAAACCAAACGTAAAACAGAAGCAATATTGTAACAAATTCAATAAAGACTTTAAAAATGGTCCACATCAAAAAAATCTTTAAAAAACTCATTAGATGATTTTGTCCTTTGAAAAACAAATGAACATTTATTAGAATGAGTCTAAAGAGTATTAATGTTAGTGTTTCAAAATTTTGAATAAGTTACTATTGAGCCAATCTTAATGTTGTCAACCAAATAATGTATACTACTTGAAATAATGTGATATTTTGGTTTGGGGGAAAAACAATTTTTTTCACAGTAAAATTATATTTCAGTCACCTCTCTGTGAAATGTTTCAGATTCCACTCTTGTCAAAATAGTTGCTTTCTCTCCTAGAGAAACATAACAAATCTTGTGTGAAAATTTAAATAAATTATCTTACTGAATTGTGACTATTTTGATACTTAAATTGCATCTCATACTCAATTATTGGTGCCATGTGACCAAGTACCTTGTCTTTTTTATATTTCTATATCTAATGCTTCAGCTATGCTTGAAGTGTAGATAATGCTCCGCATGTTGTTCAATTATTTGCATCATTAACTCAGTACTGAATTTGAGTAACAGATAGCTAAAAGATCATTTTTGAAAGGATATATTTAAAGTTAGGATGAATGTTCTTTTTGATGGTTTTACACACATGAAATTGCTCACTTTTTAAAATGAAACTCAAGTCAAATTCTCAAAATAAACCATCTTTTGCTGACTCTGTTCTTTCATCCAATTCCTCTGCAAATAACATAACACTGCAATAGCAAATGCTTCTACCAAACTAGATTATAGTAGGTGCCATTTTCTCTATTTTATTTATTTCATCCTGTTTCACTCTCACATTTTCCCCATTTTTCTTATTTCTACTACTATATTTTTATGTACACAATAATTTTGTAGTAAAATGTTTGCTTGATGATGTAAGATCGCTGTATTTGGCAAACCATTTCTCTTTAATTGATGTGAAGGAATGCCCAAGGAAAGGATGATGAAGCCATGATCTCGGGGCTTCTACACTCTTTTCTCTCCACTCAAGGTAAATGTCACAATAATAGTTAATCTTCAGCTTTTGCTTACCACATAATAATGAATTTAATCTTCATAATATGCTTATAGATGAAGCAAGCACTATTTCTTGAAATTTCTTGGAAATTAGAAGGAAGAGGTGGAAGGAAACCATAATTGAAGTTCTCCTGCCTGCCCTCAATTTTTCTGTGGATCTTGAGTAAAACAAGGAAACCAAAAACTGTCTTTTGGTAGCCCTGGAGATGTTTTTTAAATTGAGTAATTCAGAAATAGAGAAATGCAAGGTAAAAAAAAGGATAATGACAATCAAGGGGACATAAGATATGAATCCTCTCTTTCCAATTCATATTCAAAGGAGAAAATTGTTAAGGATTTTTACCCTTAAAATCTGACTCTTACCTTAATCTCAGATTGGTTCTTTATGCACTTCTCCAAAATTGTGAAGAATCAAATTTTACTTTGTTTAGTAACTTTTTAATGAATGGTGTGTGTGTTTCTGTGCATGAAAAAGAGGGAAATGCGGAGTTAGGGATAGGAATGATAAATGATGTGGAAGTTTGAAATACTTATTAGTAATCTTGAACTCTTTTTCTTTTATGTTATTGTTAAAGTTAAGCTAAAAATTTAGACTGTAACAGATTACTCCAAGAAACTTCTAGTCTCACAGTCTAGTACTCCACTCCAGGAACATAAATTACATATTCATAGGTCTTTTGTATATATAGGGTATATATTACTACTGCTATACTACCAGGGAATTTGTATTAAAATACATGACTAGTACACACACACACACATTATACATACAATCTTTAACATATTCAGTTAAATAAATGCAATATATTTGACCTATTTTAATGTGTCCTTAAATATTCATAAGAATCCAGAAATAATTTTCCTGTTATATGACTTCACTACTCAGATTTTTCCAGCTGTGTACTTGCTTTTATCAGCCCTCATTTTCTTTAACCAAGTTGAATACATCTGAATACATCAAATTCTAACTTTCCTCTGAAGATAATTGGCAGGTATTGATTTTTCTCCTTTTAGTAACTGTCAAGAGTACACTAAGAGAATCTGAGGATCTAGAATGTCAATCTTAATGATTCTAGATCCAGTAGGTCTAAATATTGCACTAGCAAAGCCCCACTCTTCCTTTAACAACATTAATTTCAAAATACCATGATGTAAACACCATGGATTCAAGCTCCTTATTTAACTCAATGATAGTAATATAGAGTTCTTTACATACTTTATTTCAAAATGCTGGTTGCAGAAAGGGGCAGATCATCACAATAACAACAGAAGAGGGGATCTTGAACACAGAAAACTCGTATCTACCCTGGCACTTTCCTCCTTCCACTGGAAGCTTCTGTTTATGGCTGATCCAAGGAAGTCTGACATAACCAAATGTGAATAATTAAAAAGGAATAAGCATCCATTCAAACATAACAATAAGATGAAAGGTGTAAAGTGGTCACATGACTATCCTATATTTAAAAACAGAAACAAAATGGTGACATGAAGCAAAGGAAATTGAATGCTTCCTAGACTACTTTGATTCAAAATTCAATGTATAACTAAATCTTACTTCCTCTTTCTCTTGTCACTGGCAAGTGCCATTCTATTCTCTGCTTTTATGAGTTTGACTCTTTTAGATTCGTCACATAAGAGGAATCATTTAGTATTCACTTCACAAAAGACAAACGAACTACAGAAGGACGTAAGGAAACGTTTTGGAGGAGATTGTGTGATGGTCTCATGAGTGCATGTATATGTTCAAAGCTATCAAATTGTATACATTAAATACGTGCAGTTTGTGTAATCAAATATAACTCAATAAAGCTAAAATATATCTATATTATATATTATAATATCATATATATAATATATTTATATGTTTTATACTGTCTGCTTGGCAGACAGTACCTAGATTTTTGTTCCCACATATATTCTACCACTCTAGGTAGTCTAATGCTCCTTCCTCAATATGCTTATTTTATTTTTTGAAGTATAAAAGCCCCCACATCTGCTCACAATTTCCTTAGATCAAATGGAACCACATTTCTAGGTAAAGTCAGAGATGGTGATGATTTATTTGCAAAGATTTTATCTCAGAAAAATTTAAAGTTTTGCTTCAGGCTTTCAGTAAAAAAAGGGCATGCAAATCAGAAGAAAAAACCAACTTTATATTGTAATCATATACTAAAATACTTCATCCTTGACTCCAATCTAGACATGTAGAAGTTTAGGCAATTGTTAGATATTCAGTCTCTCTCTTTTTCACTCTCTGTTTCTCTCTCTATATATATATGAAATGTTTTAATATGTAAAAACTTTATAAATAATAACTAAACTGACATGTTAAATATGATTAACTTCATTTTTATACAATTATTATTCCAACTTTATCATTGAATTTAGCTAGGAAGTGAATTAACAATACTTAGATTATTTTAATTCATATGGTAAATTAGTACTAATTTTTCTATTGCTATTATTCAGAATAAAAACAGATTAATCTGCAATAACATTCGGCAGGGTACAAGCATGCCGAGTTCACTCGTTAAATTTTGCTTTTATAAAAATGACATAAAATATAATTAATGACAAGACCACTTCATTGGTATATTCCATCATCAAGAGATTTTGCTACACTTAAAATTCTGTTCTGGATGTCAACATAGTGTCAAGTTATATAAATTTCCCCTACTTGCCATGTTCACTTTTAAAGTAGTTATTGACACAGAGGGAGGACACTGAGTGATTTGACACAGCACAGGAAGCCTTTATTTGTTATCTTGAAATGGTTCTCATGCCTTGGACATAACTGGAGGTTTATGATTGGATGACAGAATTGTCAAATCCATTACCAAACTTGCCAAGGAAACACACAATTCATACTGTTTTCCTTGTTTCATTTATTCATGTAACAATTCAATTTTATAACAATATTAGGTCCCATCAGGCTTGAAGACAATCGTTGGAACTCTCTGGTTGTTAAAGGCACTTAACCTTTGGCCTCCCAATTTATTTTAATACCCCAGGTATACTGGAAATCCAGAAGAGGAAAGAGCTGGAAATATCTGAATGCTGGAGTGAGAGGATTTATAAAATGGAAAAGAGAATGAAATATTACCTATGTAGAGAGATTTATTAGGATGCATGTGTCCACAGTTATAAATGCTGAACAATTTAAATATCTATCAAATAGGAAGTCATGGGAACCCACAAGTTTTAGAATGGTACATTTCTAATATCTTGGAGAATTTATTAGAATTTTCACTTAATCATCTGTTAGCAGATTTACAAGCAGATTTTGCTTGCCAACAAACTCTTTTACCCCGTTAACGATACAAAGATACAAAGGAAAAAATGTCCCCAGGCAAAGTATTTCAGTATATAGAAAGAAGAAAACAAAAACATATTTACCCAATTTAAGAATGTCATACAAAATACATTTATATATAATAAATACAAAATATACAAAATATATTTATATATCAGTTTTTTAACAAATAGAAATTGGAAGTAGTACTTTGGTGAGACTAGAGTTCAGGATATGTGTATGCATTGGGGAGAAAGAATATAGCAGAATAAGTACAAGGGTGAGAAACTTAGATTCTTGATTTAACACTTTTTATATTGACATTTGAAAACTGAAACAGAAATAACACATGATTCATAGAGTCACTAAGCTAGTTGGTGTCAGGTATCCTGTCTATTAATCGATTTCTCTTTCCATTTTCCTACATATGAATTTAAAGTTTTAACAACTGGCACTGATTTGCTGTGTTTTTGGTAATAATTAATAATTTTATTATTTAGTGGATTTTATTTCAATAGCTACTTATACCAGACAATATAATTTGGGATAAAATTAAGTACAGAAATTAAACTAATATGCTATTATTTTCTTTCATGTTAAAATACAGAGAGAAAAGTTCTGCTTTCAATTAAGATTTAGAAAGCTACAAGAGAAACCACTCATATGCTAACATGAAGATAATCTACAAAATCATAACTTTTCTTGAGCCCATCAGAGATATGAGATCACAAGTCATCCGGGTGAAGTGAATTCCAAAGTGCACCTCTTCAAGGAAGGAAAAGGAGCATAAACCATTTCACCTTTGGCAGGCACAAGAAGAGATAAGAGTCATAAAATCAGGTAAGAAGAAAATAGGCAAAATTGTAATATAATCTTTAAGACTGAGTGTGAGCAGTGTGACTGTTTAGAATTCCTCAGAGTTCCAGACAAAAGGATAGACCTCATGCACTTGGAAGCTCTTTTCCAGATAATAGATCATACACAGATCATCTATTTATGGACATATCAGAGATAACCTTTAGAATAACGGTGATTTCTATGTTCAAGTAAGTAGGTGGCAAGATGGAGAATTTTACTAGATAACTCTCAAAAATATAAATCAGAAAGAAATTTTAGAATTTAAAATTGCAAATATTGAAAGTAAGATGTCAGTAGATGAGTTTAACAGCAGAATGAGCAGAGCGTACAGGTTAGAGAATTAGAAGATCAATAGAAAATACCCAGACAGAATTAGAATCGTAGAGAACAAAAATGATGGAAAATTCAGAAAAGACTGTAATATTATCTATCTATCTATCTATCTATCTATATTCATTCCTCAGAGGGGTTAGAGACAAAATGGAAAAGTTTGACTTAGAGTTTTTCAAAACTGAGCTAGAGTTTTTCAAAACTGAAATAGGATATGAACCACAGACTCAGCAGATTTATCCTGCTAGGACTCAGGCAGAATAAATGCATTATCTTCCTGTTGCACATCATAGTAAAACTAATGAAAATCAAAACAAAGAGAAAGTACTTAAGTAGCCAGAGGAAAAAGATATTATCCTTAAAGGAATAGCAGTAAGGCTACAGCTGACTTTATAAAGAAGATATACAAGCCTCAGGAAAATGGAATAACTTCTTTAAAATGTTAAAAGAAACCAGCTGTCAACATACATTGCTATTTCCTTCAAAAGATTCTTCTAATTAAAGATGAAATAAAGGAATTTTCAGACCATCAAAATGAGAGATTTTATCACATTTTTTCCTGAACTAAACTAAATACCAAATGAAGTTCTTCAGGTTAATATTGAGCTATTCCAGGTAAAATATGGTAATAAAGGAAAGCAGAAAGGTGATAAATGTAGATAAATATAAATAAATATTGACTATACAAAAGCAATAACAGTAAATCTGGTAGGGGGTAAATATATATAAACTAATGTGCAAGGCAATAATAATACAAAATTTGGGAAAGTAGTAAGAAGAATTAAAGGGTTCTGAAGCAGTACTGTCCAATAGAACTGCCAACATTATGTAAATATTCTATTGTGAGGTGTCCAATAGGGCAGACTTGAACCACTGGTGCCTATTAAGCACTAGTAATGTGGCTAATACAACTAAGAAACTGAATTTTTATTTTATTTGAGTTCAATTCATATTAATTGGCTACATGTGTCTAGTGGCTACCATATTGAACATTAAAGTTCTAAAGATATTTGCATTGCCTGGGAAGGGGTAAAGTACTAGTTGACACTAAGTTGTAAAAAAGAAAAAAAAGTGAAGGTGTAAGTTTTACTGTTAACCACTAAATAAATAGCAAAAGAATTAATAACTAACAAACTAATAGAAGGTAAAGAATTCAGTAATTTTAAAAAGTGTTTAGGGGCTTCCCTGGTGGCGCAGTGGTTGAGAATCTGCCTGCTAATGCAGGGGACACGGGTTCGAGCCCTGGTCGGGGAAGATCCCACATGCCACGGAGCAACTAGGCCCTTGCGCCACAACTACTGAGCCTGTGCGTCTGGAGCCTGTGCTCCGCAACAAGAGAGGCCACGATAGTGAGAGGCCCGTGCACCGCGATGAAAAGTGGCCCCCGCTTGCCGCAACTAGAGAAAGCCCTCGCACAGAAACGAAGACCCAACACAGCCAAAAATTAATTAATTAATTAATTTTTTTTTAAAAAAAGTGTTTAATCTAAAAAGGTCAGTTATGAGAGACAAGGGAACAGAAAACTTGATAATACATAAAATAAATTGCAACATGGTAGGTATAAATCTTAATATTTCAATAATTACATTAACTTTAAATTCACTAAATACTCCAAATTGCAGACTCTCTTATCTGGTCTAGTACTGAAATGGTCTATGTATATGTAGTTTTTCTAAATTGTGTTTAACTCAGAAGTCTTACCCTGAGATTCCCATAGTATTGACAACCACAAGAACTATCTTTTCCTTTTAAACTCCAAAACTGGATCTTCTGCCATATTTTTATAATGTTTT
This sequence comes from Balaenoptera physalus, assembly GCF_965194825.1. Taxonomy (NCBI): domain Eukaryota; kingdom Metazoa; phylum Chordata; class Mammalia; order Artiodactyla; family Balaenopteridae; genus Balaenoptera; species Balaenoptera physalus. Next base: position 92,363,911 of record NC_138887.1, on the reverse strand, counting down.
ATTGATAAATCACTTTCATTAATGTGTACATATATGTATATAGGATATATTTGATTATTCAAATGAAGAAGAGAAGGAAGGAAGAAAGGGAGGGAAGGAGGGAAGAAGGAAGGAAACAAATCATGGCTGCCTGCATAATGGGAATGCTTCTAAATGTCGTGTTAATCTTGATTCTTTGATTAACTATTTATGCCTGTCAGATTCCCAGGCCCAAACCTAAATCTTATTTTGAGAACCAACACATTGTTTCTTAAATTTTTTAATAGATGTTTCATCAATACATCAAAGCAAAACAAATTACACCTATTGAGTGCCCAGAGTGGGAGGAAAAAAATGAAAATTTACCCCTCTATATGTCAGATGAAGGTATTTTTTACAGTCACCTTCCTTATGATACTCTACATTAAGGACAACTATTTTTTTGCCATGGCTACTTTAAAACTCATTTATAATCACACATCTGTTCATATCATTCCCTCATAGAAAGTAGCCCAGGGGTTTTAAATTTAAGTTTGAAAGTTCTAAAGTGGTTAAACAGCTAATTAATTTTACAGGAAGATAGCAGTTGTTCTGTGGGTTATATTTTCTGTTGTATATTAAAGCCAGATAGTTTAGAAACCAATCCTCTTAAAGCACTAAAAAGGCCAATTTTTGTTAAAGGCAAAACTACGTAATTACCACTTAAATGCTGGAGAAATATAGGAAAGAATTCCTCCACCATCATCAAATTTATATCTCTATTAAAGATGCTAACTTTTCATTTTGTCTTTACATTTGCAAAATAATTAGGCTTTGCCTTTAGGAGTCAACAATTCAAAATCTTTAAGAATGGTACCAATTTCTGTTGATGTAACAGTCTTCTATGCACTTGTCAGAAGGCAAGAAGTATGCAGTCTTGTGAAGAATTTAAAAAGATAAAAGAAAACAATTCACAGTAGGGCAGTTTCAGCAATTAAGTTTGACCTAAAGAATCTAAGAATTGAATGCACATCTGACTAGAGGTTGCTATGCAAGCAATGATTCAAATTGTCACTGATTTATTATATTCATCTTTACTATGAAGGAGGATTGCACAAGAAAGGTAATTGATTATTTCCTAATCTTCTTTTAATCAGTAGAGCAACTTAAACTCGTACAATATTACCACTTTGTGGTTCATTCGATTTTATGTTGATCTCTCCTTTCCTCTACTGCTTATGTAGGTTTAAACACACACACACAAACAAACATACACACACACAGCTTTGAAAAAGTTGACTTGCTGCGTGTCACTCAACCGACGTAGTGGCAGAATTTAATTTCACATCCATGTCTCCATGCCTTTTAATTTCCTTCTTCTTCCAACATTCCATAAATTTCTCCTTATAATAATTTTCTCTCAGTGCAAGCTCATAGGAGTAATTAGAGTATTTACTATTTTATTTTGATTCAATAATTCATAAACCATGTCTCATTATATTGTATATGTAGAGTCATATACCTTCTGGAAATAAATGATTGACTTTCTCAAGGATATGAAGCCAGGCCTAATATCTTCTTTTCAATTTGTGTTTTTTATACCATACTATAATATTTTCCTTTAAGAGTAATGAATTATAAATCAGCAGATAAACCAAGCAATTTTATAAGGTAAAAATAATTTTAATAACTTTTTCTTTTGTCAGTTTTCTGAGAATTTGCCCAGGTTTCTAGTTTTGGTATGAAACAAGAAATCACAATCAATAGGAAATAAAAAGAAAGAAAAAAGAAAAGAATAACAATTATATAAGGGCAAAAAGTCATAATAATCAATACCATGGAGAAAATATATATCACATAGTATAAAGTTATACTTAATATTTGTGAGTGGAAAATTAATACTAAGGCAAAGTCATAAAATATTATTGATATCCATATAACCCAAACAATTCAAATAGTTGAAGGTCAAAAGCTGGTAAAATATCTGAACACATTCCAATGATTAAATTTCACAGACTTTTTTTTACCTTTGCTATTAGAACATTACAATTTTAAAAATCAATGTCTTTCCATTTAGAAGGAAAACTGTAAAGACATACATGCTCTTTTTGTAAAATAATTTAAATCCTCTTAACAAATGATACGTAGAGTAAATATTTTGGAACTGTTATTTTGTTAGTTAGGGCCTTCTTAGAAGCAGATATCAAAATGGGGTCATATGTGCAAGATATTTATTGGCAAAACACCAGTAAAAAATAGAAGCAGGGAGCCCAAGAAGGCAGGGAAAGCCTTAAGACCCCTCTACAGATCTAACCTCTAAGGGGGAGAGAAAGGAAGGAGGATTGTCTGGGTAGACTCTCAGTTTTAAGAAAGTTTCAGCCAGGCTTATGGGAGGTCCTTGTACCAAAGATGCTCATTAGAGGTTTCCCAAATTTCCCATCAACGTATAGGAAAAACTCTTTGCTTCCATGGAAAACTATACTTATTTATAGCTCACCCTTCCATGTGATCTGATTCTATGGGGGTTTATAATCCGTGAATTGTAGATCACTGATAGCAATGCAAAATAATTGTTGTCTCTAAATGCAAATAAATATTTGGAGTGGAGAGAGAACCCTTCCCCAGTTGAGGAAAAAAAACAGTTCTGTCTCCATTTGCACATTCATTTCAATATAAATTTGTCTATTCTTTGATTTCTCCTTTGAAGCAGTTATAACATCAACCTGATTCCTTATTATAAGCTAAATACAGTTTTTAACACGTGTTTACTTGAGAGTAACGATTTCCTCCTTTAATTTTTTTTTCTTTTAAGTCTTTGGAGATTTTCCACCATGCTGTCCAGTGGTTTCCCTTAACAGAGTCTGGTAAACCCTGTCAATAGAGAAGAATAGTTCATGGTCAGTTAAAGCCCAAGCACATCTTTTCTTGTCTCCCAGAGATAAATTCAAAGCATCATTAGAACTCTGCTGACTTTTTCTCCTTTTAATTTTCCTCTCTATACTTCTGTGTTTTGTTCTTGCTTTTGTTGTTTTGGCTAACTTTGTGGAGAGAGTTCTTTTACTTGAAAAGCTATTATTGTCAAAACCCACAAAATACATCAACTGCTTCTTCTGCTTGACAATTCTTCAGATATTTTAAGATGTAATGGTGTCTCTGCTTGATATGTTCTCCTGAGCCTTCACAGCATCTTTAACTTGTTCCTCACACAGACCCTCCAAACTACTGGGTGAATAATGGTTTTCAATCATTTCTCTCAGTGGAGCATTTACAACTACATTTAATGCACCATCTCCAGAATAATAAACACAAATTCACAGTAGAAGAGTAAGTTTCCTATATCTGGACACTAAATCACTACACATGCAGTTGAATGTGTTGGGGGTATTTTGTTTGTTTTTGTTTTGTTTCGAGCAGCATGTCTATTTACTTCCTCACTTTCACCAGAACTAGTAGCCAAATATAACTTCCTCCTGCCAATCCAAACCTCACATCATTCTGAAATTATGTATATTTTTGAAAATAGAAATATAAAATATTACATACAGTCCTCCTGCATTTCATCTCTATGGTTTCAGCTAATCATTATAGCTCTTATGAGCTCCACACTCTTGGCTTACAGGACGTCTTCACATTTGGAAACACACAATAGTGCCCCTCTGCCCCAAGATCTTCATATTTACTGTTCTCTCAGCCCTAAAGACCCTTTCCAACACCACCCCACCCAACACACACTTGCTTAACTCCCTTCAACTAGCTTGTTAACTTTTACTTATTCTTTACCTCTGACTCTAAAGATACCCCTGGAGGGCCCCAGTGAACACTCAGAATGGGTTACTAACAGTTCTGTGCTCTTCTTACACACTGAAGCCCTCATCTATAACACTGAGTTGACATCTGTGTCCCACACCAAGCAGAGAGCTCTGCAAGTACGAGTGCCATGTTGTTTTCTCCCCTGTTGCAGCCCAGGCAGCCAGCAGAAGATCTGACACCCAGTAGGCACTCAGTAAGTAACTACTGAGTGAGAGTCAATGTGACTTTTTTTTTTACTATGCAGTATGTCAGCTCTATCTGTTGTCATTCATCCATCTCTCTAATAACCATTAAGGTAATAAAGAATTTCAAATAGACAATGGTATTCTAGAACATTTCATTAACATTTTTAGACAATATAGTAGCTATGCTATGAATCTTCTTATTCTACTTTCTCTAGATGGATTTCATAACACACTGTCAAAAGTGATCATAAAATTATAATATACTATATCTACAATATTTTTCTTAGTAGTATTGCTTAAAAGCACATGAATCTATGGAATGGGATATAGTGAAAAGAACATAAATTACAGGATCAGTTAAACTTTTACTGGCTACATAATCTTAGAATAATTATTATAATTTTTTAATCTATTAGAAAATTACTAAAACACATATAATAGATTTTTTAGGAATTAAATAAAATGTTAATAGGTCTCACCACCTCCATCACCTCTCTGCCCAAACTCAGTATTAACAAGACCATTTAGTTTAAAATTTTGCCCTGAAAAATTTTTAAGTATGAATATTAAAATTACCATCCTATAATTTCCAGAAACAACCATTTTAAAAATTAGAAATATGTTACCCCTCTCCAGAATTCTGATTCCTCTCCCAATTTCTTTGCTACCTGAAAGATTACAAACATAGATACAACTTCAGCAAGGTTTTCAGCACCACAAAAATAATTTGCCTCTATCTGGGACTTTGAATCTACTTAAAAACAGTGAATGGCCCTCACATATTTTCAGTCCTGTCTTTCATGAATTGTCTTGTCCTTCAAGTTTGAAGACTGATCTATTTAAAAGAGAAAAGAACAAAAGAAAAGAAGAAGTTGTGCAGTTTTGCTTGCTATTTTTAATCTTTTAATATTAGATTATGTTCCCCAACCATTTGCCCCATCCTTCCTTTGTTCATTTTATTACTTCTAAATCTGCAGACACATTCTGTTGGGTTTAGCATTTAGCATTTTTCAAAATCCCCAATTTGTTCTTCAGGTTTCCTGAGGCTATTCTTAGAGATACACAAAAATATAAAAATATTTATCATCATTTATATGTTCCTTTTGTAAAATTTGAACATTTTCTTTCACAATTTGAGCTTAACAAAATGATCTCTAGACTAACGTGATATCTTTAGATGATTCTCTTTTTTCTATCTCTGAAATGTTTCACAACTGCAGAGTTTGTATTGTATTTTAGCAACATTCTATTTTCAGCTCTATTTTCTTCTAGAATGTCTAATACTACACTATTTTGCATAAATATTTAGTATTTTTTAAATTGTTTATTGAAATGTAATATATACCCCAAAAGTACAGAAATCATAAATGTATGACTCAATGAATTCTCACCAAGTGAATACATCCATATAACCAATAGCAATTCAGAAAGTAGGACATTTCAGGCATCCAAAATGCCTTTATTCAGTCATTCCCTGATTTTCCTCCTAAAAAAAGTAACTGTTTTCCTGACTTCTAATGCCTTAGATTAGCTTTTGTGTTTTGTACTTTATATAAATAGATCATATACCATGTTCTCTTTTGTTTTTGGCATCTTTTGCTCAGCCTATAGGTAAGATTTATTCATAGTGTGGTACAATAATTCATTCACTTTCATTGTTGTATAGTATTCCACTGTATAAATATACCAATCATATTTATCCATTCTATCATCAATAGACATTTTAAGTTGTTTCCAGCTTGGGGCCATATGCATTTCTTGTGGGGAAAATATGGATGCATTTCTGTTGGGACTATACCTAGAAGAGAAATTGCTAGATCATAGGTTATGCATATATTCAGATTTAATAGATCTGTCAAACTGTTTTTCAGAATAGCTGAACAAATTCACAAGCCTACCTGCAGTATAGACTTGTGCTAGCATGATATATCTTTCTCAGTCCCTTACTTCTAAGCTGATATAGTCTCTCTATTTAAAGTGGGTTTCTTGCACACAACATAGAGTTAGGTCTTGTTTTGTTTTTTATTTTTAATTGACTCTGACAGTCTCCACCTTTTAATTGGTATACTTAGATCATTCACATTTAAAGTGATTCTTGATATATGTGGTTTAATAGCAGCCAGATTTGTAACTATTATCCATTTGTTGCCCTTGTTCTGTGTTGTTTTTTGTGTCTTCTTCTCTTTCTGCCTTTTCTCGTTTTAATTGAACATTTTATGTAATTCCATTTTCTTCTCCTCTCTTAGCACATCAATTATATTTCTTTTTTTTAAAAATTTTTTTGTGGTTGTCCTAGAGTTTCCAGATATACATTTACAACTAATCTAAATCCACTTTCAAATAACACTCTACCACTTCATAGATAGTGTAAGTACTTTATAACAGAGTATTCCCAATTCCTCCCTTCTGTCTGAGATGACATTTGATGGCAGATTGAAATCATATTTGGGTAATCAGAGTTCAAGCATACAAAATGGAGTTGGGTGGCCATTGAGGACCTGGTTTCAGATGTGTCCCTGTACCACTGAGAGCTTGAACTTTCTGTTAACTATAGCAAACCCAAGGACACAAGCCATTTTGAAGCAACATCTTCTAGCTGCAACCTTGTGGTCTCAAGATTCTTCCTTCTTGTAACTATGCAACCATTGTGGATTCCAACCAATCCCTGCTTAACAAGCACCCTTACTTCTTGCCTGCTCCAGTTATAATTCTTGATTAAAAAAAAAAAAAAAAAAACTCCTGGAACTAAATGTGTCCTTGAAATTTTTGCCTTTATAAAACTTTATCCATTTTGTAGTCCAGCAAAACACAATTCATGTGCTTCTTGAATCTGTGTCTCCAGACTATAGTCCTAACAAAGCCCAAATAAATGCTTCTTTATTTCAATTATGTCTCCATTTCTGAAATTTTGGTTAACACATTGATGTCATTCATTTCGTTTATTCACAAGCTCTAATCATCACTATAATCGTTGTTATTATTAGTTTGCACAAACTGTTTTCCGTTAGATCAAACATAAGAAAAAAAAGGTTATATTTTATCTTCATTTATTTCTTCTCTAACACATTTCCTTTCTTTATGTAGATCTGTTTGTGACCTATATAAGTCTTCTCTCTGAATAATTTTATTTCTTGCAAGGCAGGTTTATTGACCACAAATTCCCTCAATTTTTTTTTTTCTAAAAAGTTATTTTTTCTCTGCTTTTGAAGGATAATTTCACTGGAATTCTAGGTTGGTAGTTTTTTCTTTCAACACTTCCAAATGTTTTTGGTGATCTGAGGCTACGTTACTTCTATGTCTTCTCTGAAAAATAATAACCAGGTAACTTCATGAATACATTTTCCTAATATATACAGAATAATTGCTAACATATATTGGATAATGACTTTGTGCCAGACTCTCTTCTATGTGCTTCATACATACCTGCTCATTAATCCTCACAACAATCCTGTGAGGTAGATATTATTATTATTGCAGGTGGGGAAATTAAAGCCTTTAAGTAACTTGCCATGTATCACCCAGGTATCAAGTGACAAACTACCTTGCTATGCTGTCTCCTGATTCAAAGTATCCTGGTATGTTTGACTATATCAAATACACAGCTAGTGTGGTCCTTTAAAAAATCGTTTTTCCATTGCTAAAATGTCTTTAATAATATTGCTGTATATTGTCCCACCACTGCAGTCTTTTCAAATAACAACCTGAAAGCCCTAGCAACGGTTCAGGTCTTGCACTGTTCTTTTAGAAATTTTTCTCCTGCTCTCATATAGGGTACTAAATCCTTCAGCTGAGGTCATTCTAATGTAACTAAATGAAAATCCACTGACTATTTAGAGGCAGCAGTTTGTTAATATGATTAGGAGTTTGTCTTTCTCCCACTCAGATTCAGTCAAGAAACATATTCCCTGAACTGAAAGATGTTTAACTATCAGCAAAGCCTGGAATCATGGCTGCCACAGACTGCCTGAGCAATGGGATGGCAGAGAGGGGAATATTCACTGGAAGTTTTCTCCACATGCTCGACAGCTGTGCCACTTAAAGTGTGCTCTGGTGACCAGCAGAATCAGCATCACCTGGATGCAGAATCCCAGTCTTCACCCAGACCTATTGAATCCTCAAGATCCCCAAGTAATTTGAATGCTCATTAAATTTTGAGAAGTACTGCTCTATTGACTATACCCGAAGTGGTTCTTTAGAGGTCCTCTGGAGCATTGAACACTGTCAGCATTTGCTTTAAGAAAATGGGTAAGTTATAATAGTTGTCACCAAACTTTTTGATCATGTACCACAATTAACATTTTTTAGCATAAATGATTAATTTCTGAATATTCTTTACAAATTAGATATGTGTATTAGTATAATAAAGTATTTTGCACATTATAAATATATGCACAAAGCAGAAATGGAAAAGGATGAGATAAAGATAAAATAATAAACAATATTTTATTTTATTTTTTAATAATAAAAATAAATATTGTTTATTGTAGAAAACTTGCAGAATATAGGAAAGACAAATGTAAATGTATACCTCATTCAGAGTCCCACCACTCAGGGATGCCACTGTGAACATTGCCTGGTTTATACATATAAACAATATATTAAATGGTTAATATTGTCACTAAAATATTTAACTTTCGTTAAAATTATTGATAATAATCAATTAATATGCTATATATTACAAGTATTTATATTTATTATAAGATATTAATAATAGTATGATAAATATAACTAGATATTCAGAATTTTAAAAATTAACATTGTGATTCATTCATTTAAAGGTATAATTCTAAATTCAGATTATTTCTATACTTAATTTTAATGACTATTATATCAATATATACAATATACAAAATATAAATGTGGTAAAAATCACGTAAAATGATAGTAGATGTAAATCTATCTCTATCTCAAAGCATCTTATTTTATTTTGAGCAGTTATTGTAAAATTATTCACATTATTAGTATATCTAGGCTATAATGTGGCTAATGAAAAACACTGCTTGGAAGAGAAGTGTGAAATCTGCCTTTTACATTTTGTTTGTGTGTTTTTGCACTATTGGTATTATCCTTAGTGGGATGACTATTCATATGAAATCTTTGAAGTCACTTGTTGATTTTCTATATCTGTAAATCTACCTAGTAGAGCATCTGTAAGCTGTGACATATGCACGATGTTGAAAGCAAGTGAACAAGTATGGGCTCCACCCCACCTCCTGCTGGGAGCTCCTGCTCTTTCATTCCAGTTTACCTCACACAGTGTGTGAGACACATAATCTTCTGTAACATGGACTCAGTGGGTTTAACAGTGTGCCTTCATACATTTTAAAGCTGTGGGGTTTATTTCTAAAGTTCTCTTTAAAAAATAAGTATATATGAAAACTCTGATAAATTATTTTACCTTCCAATACATATCCATTTTGGATACTGAGATGAACCCTCCAAATGCTAGAAGGTAAGAAAGGCAAGGAGGACTGAGCCAAACCAATATGGGAGAGGGGAGTGGGACAGTTTGTGTAAGCCCCAGGAACGTGGAGCACCTCAGGTAAAAAATTGAAGCAGGTGAGGTAGTCAAGGGTCATAACTCAAAAACAACAAGTATACAGGAAGCCCAGTCCCATTCCATTTGGGAAGAAACCTCTCAGGAAACAAGATTGGTAAGAATGGAATGGGAAGTAGACTGTAGTCAACAGGTGGCAGTACAGACAGACAGGGAGAAGAATAGGAAAATCTCCAAAACCTAAAAGATATTTGGAAAAAGCCCAGCAGTTTGAGCTCCTTACAGGGGCAAATGGAGAAGCTGCTATATGATACTATCTGTGAAAACATTGAGTCTCTTTTCTCATGCAGAGAGCAAATTAAATAAGTACTTTCTACGTCTGTTAATTAACAATGCAACGTTCAAATCAGTCAACAGATAAAAAGAGTTTATTGGGGCTTCCCTGGTGGCACAGTGGTTAAGAATCCGCCTGCCAATGCAGGGGACACGGGCTCGAGCCCTGGTCCAGGAGGATTCTACATGCCGCAGAGCAGCTAAGGCCATGCACCACAACTACTGAGCCTGCGCTCTAGAGCCCACGACCCACAACTACTGAGCCCGTGTGCCACAACTACTGAAGCCCACACACCTAGAACCTGTGCTCCACAACAAGAGAAGCCACCGCAATGAGAAGCCTGTGCACCGCAATGAAAGAGTAGCCCGCACTTGCCGCAACTAGAGAAAGCCAGTGCGCAACAACAAAGACCCAACACAGGCAAAAATAAATAAATAAATAAATAAATTTTTAAAAAAACAGTTTATTGAACATCTGTGAGATAGAACTACTGTAGTCTTATCTTTCCTCTGAAAGCCTCAAACTGATTAGGGAGGAAAAACACACATACAGAGAAACTGAAATAACAAACATGTCACTATATAATAATACTTAACAATTCATCAAGCAACTGTCACGCGCCAGGAAGAGTGTTAGGTGCTTTCCAACATAATCAAATATATAGCAACTCAGTGAGGTTCATGCTATTAGGTTTATATTATAGTTAAACAGAGCCCAGAGAGGTTAAGCAACCCGCTCAAGGCCTTATCTACACAGACACTAACTGACAAAACTGATATGTGAATCCAAGAAGCAGACTAAGCCTTTGCTCATAAACATCAAGTTCCATGGGCTACCAATACAAAAATTAGCCACTAAATAAGTGACACAGAAAGCAAGAGCTATAAGAATTGTGATGTGTGAAAATTTTTCATAGATGATATATTGAACAGTCAGAAGCTGGTGGTCAATTTCAGGTTTACTGTGAAACCCTGGATTCAATGACTCTACCTTACTTTGCTTCCCAATGTGAACAAGGATAAAGTTAATGGTATGACTAATGCTATCATAAATTTCCGGCCACTACTGAGCTATTTGCAAGCTACTTGTCACTATACACTGAGTTTACTCACCCCAACTCCCTTTCTTATTATCCACCACAAACTATTTCTTTATGACTTTGTGCTTCACCATGAGCGAAACACAGCAAACACAAACAAATTCATGAAGTTCGCCTCTGCACTCCAAGTGGTTGATGTGCGCCAGGTTTGAGAAATTCCATAAATTTATGAGTGCCTGTTGCTAAATATCTGCTTAATCTTACTCCTACAGAATGACCTTGAGAGTTTCATCTCAACACTGGTCATAATTTAATGGTATTAAAGAGAAAGAAGTTTTCATCCCACCAATTATAGTTTATGCTCATGAAACCCAATGATAAACAAAACTAAATTATGAATGCAACATCTCTAGAATAAAAAGGCCAAATGTAATGGGATGTTTGTGCCTTGTGTAGTATCGGTTTTAGTGCTTTAGCTCAATAGCATTACTCGGTTAGGTTTTAAGAAACTAGATTTAATAGTACTATTTTCAAAGATGTCTCTAGAGGCACTCCAGATATGTGAGATATTTCATCCAGTTTTAAAACTGCAGTTTTGACAAATGAGGGCAATTTTAGAAGAAGTAAAGGAAAAAAATCTTGAAATTATATGATAATAAATAATAAAAGTAATTAAGTGCTGATTAGTCCAGAAAAGAAAACACGGATGGAAGAAGCCTTCTTCAAACATTTGCATGTCACTTTCATTCACTTCAATCTGCATGCAAATCATTATCCATTTCGAGGTTCAAGCTTGCCTTTTGTGTTGATCTTCCTACTCCTGTCTACAACTGTTCTAATCAGAGGCCTTCTCTTTGAAGGTTTTCTTAACATTCAGCCTAACCCATGAGAGTCATGGGTCCCTTTGTGCAACTTAAGAACTGTAGATGTACTTCCATCATACCATCGATCACATTGGCTATGACTGCTTATTTGACTTGCTCACTTTTCAGGGTAGAGATTTTTAATATCCATTTCTACATTTAGGATCTGATACAAACTTTGTTCGTTAGATATGTGGTAGATGAATGAACAGATGAATAAGTGAATGCATGAATTCATAAGGAAGGAAAAGTGGACTTGCACTCTGTTGCTCTCATGTGTCCTTCAGCCAGTAAGTGGAAAGATAAGATTGCCAGATTTCGCAAATAAAAATATAGGATGCCCAGTTAAATCTGAACCTCAAATAAACAAGAAATAATTTTAGTATAACTATGTACCAAATATTGCATGGGCATTTTATCTGGCAACCCTAAAAATATAAAGACACAGATTCCAGCTCACTATAAGAAAAAAAAAAAAACCAAAAGAAAAACGGCTTCTAGAAACGTGGTTAGTACAGAGAACTTTTCGAGGAAGCAAGCTGCCAGACTCTCTTGTTTGAGCGTGGGATGAATGTCAGAGGAGCTCTGGATATATCTTTGCATTGGGTGAAGCCTTTCATGTCCCCTTCTTATTAAGCAGTACATTTTTGACAAAATTTGCACACAAATATACCTAGGCATTGAGAATGAATATATTCCACAAGCAAATTTCACATTTAAGTGGTTCTTTTAACAGCAAAACCCTACTCACCACACACCTGTCAGTTTCTTTTTGAAGACTAAATATACAGTGCATTGTTGATATATTTTACTTAAGTTTAGGTTCAGGTTGACCAAACTACTTAATTCTAATTCCATCTCTGTCCTAAGGGGTGTCCTAAGGTGGGTTATTTTAACTTTGTGCCATAGCTATGAAACACAAGTTCTATTACCTGCCTCGCTAGGTACCCTATGGGTTGATGGGTTCAGTACAGTCAAGAAGTGCATTGCTATGAAAAACAAAGTTATCAGTATTATTACAGTACAGCTAGTTCACGTCTTTATTACAAATTCTCTTTCTTTGCCTTAATGTTGCATTTTTATCAACTGTGATTTCCAAAGATATGAATAAATTCTAAAGGATTTAAATCCAAAGAAAAAATTATATAATTTAAGTATTGACAATAATAATAATATAATGACACAAAATAGCAGGCCTACCTGGCAGTCAATTAGCTACAAAATCATGTTAAAGTATTTCAAAATAACAGAAACATATATAGCAAACAATAGAAACAACATTCTCCTTCGGAACTCTAATATAATTATGTGCAAAATAATTATAATACAAAGATAAGATTATAGATATACCTAATCATATGAGTTTGAACCGCATGAAACTGCCACTTTTTTACCTAGAAAAATGACTTTTTCATGTGGTTCAAAGCAAAAATAAGCTATTGCCTCTGAATTTTCATAAACAATGTCTTGTATTTTTTTCTGAGAATATTTTTCATCAGAAAATGTATATTTAAATGCAGAATAATGAGAAGAGATTTCAAATAGAATGGTCTTTTAAAGTTTCTGAGAAAGGCAAGAATAGTAGCAGAATTCTTGTTACATAGTGCTTGTAAAATAAGTTTAGTCTATAAAGAGTTAAATGAGGAAATTGAACATTTTAGTTGACTGGCATAGGCTGATTCTATATAAAATTCCATCACCATGCTGTTATTCTACTAGCATTTATGAAGCTGTCACCGTGTGTAATTCTAAGCATAATTCTAAATGCTCATTTAACACCCACAATTTTTTTTAAGATTGACAACAGATATGCACACCTGTCTTCTGAATGTCAACTCTTTTATTATGACCATTTACAGAAAAGGAAACTTCAGAACAATGGCATAAGTAATGTGTCCAAAATTAAACAATTAATTAATGGAATAGGAGGGATTCAAATCAAAGGGTTTAATATCCAAAGCAAATCTTCTTAGTAACTGTGCTGCTTAAATTGTACAGCAATCTATAGGAAATTTCTATTGTTATTAACAAACATATATTTGGCTTCTTCCTATACATTTTTTTAGTTGTAATAGGGTTGCCAGATAAAGTATAGGAGACGCATGAATTTTAGATAAATGGAGTTTTTTTTTAGTATAAGTGTATCTCATTTACTATTTGGCACATACATATTCTAAAACTTTATTATCTGAAATTCAGATTTAACTGGGTGTCGTATTTTAATTTGTTAAATGACAACTTTCAATTTAAAAATAAATTGATACACAGAAGTGAGGTTTGACATCATGTTTCACTGATATTTTCTTACATATAGCCATTTCACCTAAATAGCATTTCTACCAGTTAGATTCCAGTTTTTTTTCAAATTGGCAACATATAAGCACACCTGTCTTCTGAACATCAGTAAAATGTTGCAAAAAGTTATTCTGACTCTATCATTAATGCCCTTCAGTTAAATCTGACCCAAAAAGATTATTATTAATTGAAATAATTATTAAGATTTTTAATCGAAGATCAATCTAGATTTTTGCTACTTAATTAAAACCTTAGGCTTTAGGCTACAAACTGAATTTTTAAATAAACTTTTAATTTCAGAATAGATGTGGATCTATAGAAATGTTGAAAGAATATTAGAATTCTCCAATACCCCATGCCCAGTTTCCCCTGTTGTTAACATTACTGTGGTATGTTTTCACAACTAACAAAGATTAATACATTATTAACATCTGAAGTTAATACTTTATTAACTGCCTTATTTTTAAGTTTTAATATCTGAGAACACAAAGCAAAGGAAACTACAAACAAGACAAAAAGACAAGCCTCAGGATGGGAGAAAATATTTGCAAACGAATCAAGGGACAAATGATTAATCTCCAAAATATATAAACAGCTCATGCAGCTCAATATTTTAAAAAAAACAACCCAATCAAAAAATGGGCAGAAGGCCTAAATAGACATTTCTCCAAAGAAGACATACAGATGGCCAAGAAGCACATGAAAAGCTGCTCAACATCACTAATTATTAGAGAAATGCAAATCAAAACTACAATGAGGTATCACCTCACACCAGTTAGAATGGGCATCATCAGAAAATCTACAAACAACAAATGCTGGAGAGGGTGTGAAGAAAAGGGAACCCTCTTGCACTGTTGATAGTAATGTAAATTGATACAGCCACTATGGAGAACAGTATGGAGGTTCCTTAAAATACTAAAAATAGAATTACCATATGATCCAGCAATCCCACTACTGGGCATATACTCAGAGAAAACCGTAATTCAGAAAGACACATGCACCCCAATGTTCATTGCAGCACTGTTTACAATAGCCAGGTCATGGAAGCAACCTAAATGCCCATCGACAGATGAATGGATAAAGAAGATGTGGTACATATATACAATGGAATATTACTCAGCCATAGAAAAGAACGAAATTGGGTCATTTGTTGAGACGTGGATGGATCTAGAGACTGTCATACAGAGTGAAGTAAGTCAGAAAGAGAAAAACAAATATCGTATGTTAACACATATATGTGGAACCTAGAAAAATGGTACAGATGAACCGGTTTGCAGGGCAGAAATAGAGATGCAGATGTAGAGAACAAATGTATGGACTCCAAGGGGGGAAAGTGGTGGAGGGCTGTGGGGGGTGGTGGGATGAATTGGGAGATTGGGATTGACATGTATACACTAATATGTATAAAATAGATGACTAATAAGAACCTGCTGTATAAAAAAATAAAATAAAATACAAAAACTCCAAAAAAAAAAATCTGAGGACAATACTTTATTGATTTCCTTGTTTTTGTACACAGTGTCCTCTTTCTGTTCCAGGATTCCATTCAGGATAACATGTTAGTTGTCACATCTCCTTAGCTTCGTCTTGGCTGTGACACTTTTTTAGACATTCCTTGTTTTTGATTACCTTAAGAATTTCTAGGAGTATAGGTCAGGCATTTTGTATAATGTTCTTCAATTCAGATTTGCCTGATGTTTTTCTCATGGTTATATAGGAGTTATGAGAACTTGGGAGAAAGACTACAGAGGTAAAGTGATATTCTCATCACATCATATCAAAGGTACATGCTACTAGAATCACTTATTTATTATATTACCTGGGGGTAGTGTTTATCAGTTTTCTCTGCAGTAAAGCTATCCTTTTTTCCTTATTTTCATACTGTACTCATTAAAAGAAAGTCATTGTGTGTACTCCACATTTAAGGGGTGAGAGGTTGTGAGGTGCTATAGTCTAAATGTCTGTGCCCTCCCAAAATTCTTATGTTGAAATCCTAACTCCCAAAGGTGATAATATTAGTGGACGGTGCCTTTGGGAAGTACTTCTTTAGTCATGAGGGTGAAACCCTCATGAATGAGATTAGTGCTCTTATAAAAGAGATCACATAGAGCGCCCTAATCCCTTTCACCATGTAAGGATAAAACGAGAAGTCTGTAACGCAGAAGAGGGCCCTCACCTGACTGTGCTGGCACCTTGATCTTGGACTTTCGGCCTCCAAAACTATGAGAAATAATTTCTGTTATTTATAAGCCACCCACTTATAAATCATTGTGGTTTTTTGTTATAGCAGCCCCAACAGACTAAGACAAAGGAGGATAGCTACATAAATTATTTGGAATTCTTCTGCAAGGAAGGTTTGTCTATTCTCTCCATTCATTCATTTACTCATTCATTTATTCAATAATTTACATTGGATATTTATTTTGTACTTTAGGTTATAAGCCAATACTATATTATTTATTGCTCAATATTTCTAGCTTTGTCATTGGGAGCTTTTCCATTGATTCTTGTGTCCCTTTGACATAGCCCCAGCATTTTGTTTTTTTAAGCACTTCCTTTCTGACACAAGAAGCTCCAGGTTCAAATTTTTCCAGCTTTTCCACTGGGACTCTTTCCATTGGCTCATATATCCCTTTGACACATCCCCATCACTATTGTTTTGTTTTCTTTGGGGCATTTACTTTCTGACACTGCAAGATGCTCCAGGCTCATCTTGTATATATTCCCTGCCTGAAACTTTAAAATCAGCCATTTCTCCAAGATGCCCTGGTTCATTTTATTGCTGTATGATATCAGGAACCAAGATCTAAGTGCTAGGTGTACTTGCTGCTATAGGAGTATCATTGTCTCTAGTCTCTCCCAACAGGCAGAGCTAGGACATATATGAGTGTATACTAACCTGTGTATGTGCACACATCTATATCTATATACATCTATATCTATATTAAGGTAAACATGAGTTCATACTGAAATCTCTGATTTTCATCCAGTACCACATGGTTTATTCTAGACTCTCCCTCACCCCTTGTTTATCTGTAACCCTCACTCCAACAGTAAGAAACCTGGCTCTCGTTATCTGCCATTCACCTACTTATTTGTTCAACTCCAATATGCACGTACAGTGGTTTCAGAATTGTTAATCCATACCCTCAAGCAAAACATGATAGAGCACAGTGATTATGTACAGTTCCTAGACTTAGAGTTCCACTCATTTCCAGAGGTTCTTATATTGGCATCTTTCTATTTTCATCCCCTTCAGTGAGGTTATGTCATGCATTGTAATATAGATTCTTTTATCATAGCCTGCATTCCTCCTGTGATCACCCAAATCTTAATTGATTTTTTAAATTATTTGCATATAATTAAGGTCAACTCTTTGTAGTCTAATGTTCTATGAGTTTTAACAGATGTATAGTGCCATGCATCCAGTATCATACAGAGTTGTTCTACCTAATAAATTCCCTAGGTTTTACCTTTCCTTTCTTCCCCCAAGGTCCCTGCCACCACTGAGCTATTTGCTGTCTCTATAGTTTTGCTTTTCCAGAATGTCATATAAATAGAATAATAAAATACGTAGTCTTTTTATATTGGTTCCCCTCACTTAGCAATATGCATTTCCGATTTATCCATGTTCTTCTTGACTTGATAGTTCATTCCATTTTATCACTGAAGAGTATTCCATCTTATAGATGGAACACCTATTGAAAGACATCTTGATTGCATCCAGCTTTTGGCAATCACAAATAAAGCCACACATGCAGGATTTTTTGTAAACACAAGTTTCCAAATCAGTCGAATAACTATCTAGAAGTGTCATTGCTAGATAGATAGTTTGATAAGTTTACATTTAGCTTTGTAAGAAACTGCTAAAGTCTTCCAAAATGGGTGAATCATTTTGCATTTCCACCAGCAATGAATGTAAGCTCCTATGTTCTATACACTCACTGCTAGTTGATATTACCAGCTTTTAATACCTCTTATAGAGCAGGTCTGCCGGCAGTAAATTTCCTAGGTTTCTGTTTGTCTGAAAAGTCATTATTTTTCTTCACTTATGAAAAATCATTCTAATTCAGTAGCTTTTTCTTTCAATACTTTAAAGATTTCCCTCTACCCTCTTCTTGATTGTATGGTGTTTCATGAAAAGTCTGATGATGAATTGTTATCCTCGTCCCACTCCTTGACCAACTTTCTTCAAGATTTTCTCTTTGTCTTTATTTTTCTGCAGTGTGAATATGATATGCCTAGGGTTTTTGCTCTTTTAATCCTGTTTCATATTTTCTGAGCTACTTATATCTGTGACTTGCTGTCTGTCATTAATTTTTGAAGGTTATTAACCATTATTAGCTCAAATATTTCTTTTGCCCCATTCTCTTTCTTCTTGTACTGATATTCCAGTTATACATATATATATTATATGTACATAATATATGTGTGTGTGTGTGCTACACATTTGGGTATCATCCCACAGTTCTTGGCTATTCTGTTATGTTCCTTTCATTATTTTTTTTCTTCATACTCCATTTGAGAAATTTCTGTATTCACCTATCTTCAGCATCACTGATTCTTTCCTCAGCTGAGTTGCATCTACTGTGAGCCCATCAAAGACATTCTTCACTATTATTACTCTATTTTTTATTTCTATCATTTATTTTTTAAATTTTTATTGGAGTATAGTTGATTTACAATGTTTTGCTAGTTTCAGGTGTACAACAAAATGAATCGGTTATACATATACATATGCCCACTCTTTTTTAGATTCTTTTCCCATATAGGCCATTACAGAGTATTGAATAGAGTTCCCAGTGCTATACAGTAGGAACTTATTCGTTATCTATTTTATATATAGTAGTGTGTATATGTCACTACCAATCTCCCAATTTATCCCTCCCCACCCCGTACCCCCTGGTAACCAGAAGTTTATTTTCTACATCTGTAACTCTTTTTCTGTGTTGTAGATAAGTTCAAACAGATGAACTTATCTATCATTTATTTTTTATTATTTCTTTTAGTTTCCATTCTTCTATTTACATTAACCATATTGTCTTGCATATTGTCTGCTTTTCCCATTAGAATCCTTAATATACTAATCATAGTTATTTTAACTTCCTTGTCTGATAATTCCAACATCTGTGAACAACAGTCTCCAGCTCACATTTTATCCTCATTTACCTGACTTTAAAAAGTGCTGGTTATTTTCTTTTAAAATTATCTCTTACAAGCCCCCTATATACTATACTGCATATCACAACTTAACTTCACAGCTTTCCAGCTGTAGGCTTTTTACATCATACATGTTATTTAACGTAATAATATGAATCAGGGTTCAGTCAGGAGACAAAACCCACACCTATGATTTAAACAGGAAAAATTAATATAAAGAATTGTTAACTAATAAAAAACAATTACTGAAAAGAGCAAAGAAGGATCCTAAGAGGTGCAGGAAGCAGCTACTATGTTTGCAGAAGAATATGTTAGGAAGGAATTTAGGACAGGGTAGATACTCAAGTCCTAGATTCAGATATATCATTAGAGGCCATGGCTGCTATGGAAATATACAACTCTTTAATAGAGAATAAATTTACAAAGGACATGGATGAAGCTTAACTGTGACGGCCACTGAGTTGAGTACTATTGGCCATGCACAAACCACATACATACACATATCACACTAATGCATAGACTGCCACTCAGAAAAGAGCACACTGGAAGAATGAAGGAAAGTCCCTTCACCTTACGCTACCCTTGCAGAGTCCTTTCACCGCTGTTGGCAAAACCTACTATCATCCAGACTAGAAAAATAGAAATGTGTACAGTGCCCATCTCTAACATCACAAACTAGAGTAAAGGAGAGTGAATTTGGAGCCGGGAGTCAACAGATTAGTAACTGGCACACTAATAACTTTTCTGACTCTTTTCTATAATGGAATATATATTCCTTTTACATTTTGGGTTTAGGGACAGTCATAAAATGATGTACAGAAAAGTCTCATCACTTGTATTTGAAAGTCAATGTTTTTTTTCCTCAAGTTTATTCTAAACAATTGTAAGTAAATCCAAAGTCTCAGAAAGTATAGTGCAAACACATACTTATATCTTAACCACCAGGGAATACATTTCCAGGCCATATGCTCCTTCAGTCTCTGGATATTGTAATAAAATAACTTTTTAAATTATTATAATTAAAATAATTTTAAACTGTAAAATATCAAAAATTGCATTCTTTCCTCTTTGATATGCTTTTATAGGAGCAGAGCATTCTCACATTTAAATTTTTTTTTTTTTATTCAGTTTGTTAATATGGTGTATCACATTGATTGATTTGCGTATATTGAAGAATCCTTGCATCCCTGGGATAAATCCCACTTGATCGTGGTGTATGATCCTTTTAATCTGTTGTTGGATTCTGTTTGCTAGTATTTTGTTGAGGATTTTTGCATCTATATTCATCAGTGATATTGGTCTGTAATTTTCTTTTTTTGTAGTGTCTTTGTCTGGTTTTGGTATCAGGGTGATGGTGGCCTCATAGAATGAGTTTGGGAGTGTTCCTTACTCTGCAGTTTTTTGGAAGAGTTTGAGAAGGATGGGTGTTAGCTCTTCTCTAAATGTTTGATAGAATTCACCTGTGAAGCCATCTGGTCCTGGACTTTTGTTTGTTGGAAGATTTTTAATCACAGTTTCAATTTCATTACTTGTGATTGGTCTGTTCATATTTTCTGTTTCTTCCTGGTTCAGTCTTGGAAGGTTATACCTTTCTAAGAATCTGTCCATTTCTTCCAGGTTGTCCATTTTGTTGGCATAAAGTTGCTTGTAGTAGTCTCTTAGGATGCTTTGTTTTTCTGCAGTGTCTGTTGTAACTTCTCCTTTTTCATTTCTGATTTTATTGATTTGAGTCCTCTCCCTCTTTTTCTTGATGAGTCTGGCTAATGGCTTATCAATTTTGTTTATCTTCTCAAAGAACCAACTTTTAGTTTTATTGATCTTTGCTATTGTTTTCTTAGTTTCTATTTCATTTATTTCCGCTCTGATCTTTATGATTTCTTTCCTTCTGCTAACTTTGGGTTTTGTTTGTTCTTCTTTCTCTAGTTTCTTTAGGTGTAAGGTTAGATTGTTTACTTGAGATTTTTCTTGTTTCTTGAGGTAGGCTTGTATAGCTATAAACTTCCCTCTTAGAACTGCTTTCGCTGCATCCCATAGGTTTTGGGTCATCCTGTTTTCATTGTCATTTGTCTCTAGGTATTTTTTTATTTCCTCTTTGATTTCTTCAGTGATCTCTTGGTTATTTAGTAACGTATTGTTTAGCCTCCATGTGTTTGTCTTTTTTACGTTTTTTTCCCTGTAATTCATTTCTAATCTCATAGCGTTGTGGTCAGAAAAGATGCTTGATATGATTTCAATTTTCTTAAATTTACTGAGGCTTGATTTGTGACCCAAGATGTGATCTATCCTGGAGAATGTTCCGTGCGCACTTGAGGAGAACGTGTAATCTGCTGTTTTTGGATGGAATGTCCTATATATATCAATTAAATCTATCTGGTCTATTGTATCATTTAAAGCTTCTGTTTCCTTATTTATTTTCATTTTGGATGATCTGTCCATTGGTGTAAGTGAGGTGTTAAAGTCCCCCACTATGATTGTGTTACTGTCAATTTCCTCTTTTATAGCTGTTAGCAGTTGCCTTATGTATTGAGGTGCTCCTATGTTGGGTGCATATATATTTATAATTGTTATATCTTCTTCTTGGATTGATCACTTGATCATTATGTAGTGTCCCTCCTTGTCTCTTGTAACATTCTTTATTTTAAAGTCTATTTTATCTGATATGAGTATAGCTACACCAGCTTTCTTTTGATTTCCATTTGCATGGAATATCTTTTTCCATCCCCTCACTTTCAGTCAGTATGTGTCCCTAGGTCTAAAGTGGGTCTCTTGTAGACAGCATATATATGGGTCTTGTTTTTGTATCCATTCAGCCGGTCTTTGTCTTTTGGTTGGGGCATTTAATCCATTCACGTTTAAGGTAATTATCGCTATGTATGTTCCTATGACCATTTTCTTAATTGTTTTGGGTTTGTCTTTGTAGGTCCTTTTCTTCTCTCGTGTTTCCCACTTAGAGAAGTTCCTTTAGCATTTGTTGTAGAGCTGGTTTGGTGGTGCTGAATTCTCTTAGCTTTTGTTTGTCTGTAAAGCTTTTGATTTCTCCATGGAGTCTGAATGAGATCCTTGCCAGGTAGAGTAATCTTGGTTGTAGGTTCTTCCCTTTCATCACTTTAGGTATATCATGCCACTCCCTTCTGGCTTGCAGAGTTTCTGCTGAGAAATCAGCTGATAACCTCATGGGAGTTCCCTTGTATGTTATTTGTCGTTTTTCCCTTGCTGCTTTCAATAATTTTTCTTTGTCTTTAATTTTTGCCACTTTGATTACTATGTGTCTCGGTGTGTTTCTCCTTGGGTTTATCATGTATGGGACTCTCTGCACTTCCTGGACTTGGGTGGCTATTTCCTTTCCCATGTTAGGGAAATTTTCGACTATAATCTCTTCAAATATTTTCTCTGGTCCTTTCTCTCTCTCTTCACCTTCTGGGACCCCTATAATGCGAATGTTGTTGCGTTTAATGTTGTCCCAGAGGTCTCTTAAGCTGTCTTCATTTCTTTTCATTCTTTTTTCTTTAGTGTGTTCCGCAGCAGTGAATTCCACCATTCTGTCTTCCAGGTCACTTATCCGTTCTTCTGCCTCAGTTATTCTGCTATTGATTCCTCCTAGAGTAGTTTTCATTTCAGTTATTGTATTGGTCATCTCTGTTTGTTTGTTCTTTAATTCTTCTAGGTCTTTGTTAATCATTTCTTGCATCTTCTCAATCTTTGCCTCCATTCTTATTCCGAGGTCCTGGATCATCTTCACTATCATTATTCTTAATTCTTTTTCTGGAAGGTTGCCTATCTCCACTTCATTTAGTTGTTTTTCTGGGGTTTTTTCTTGTTCCTTCATCTGGTACATAGCCCTCTGCCTTTTCATCTTGTCTATCTTTCTGTAACTGTGGTTTTTGGTCCACAGGCTGCAGGATTGTAGTTTTTCTTGCTTCTGCTGTCTGCCCTCTGGTGGTTGAGGCTATCTAAGAGGCTTGATGGGAGGCTCTGGTGGTGGGTAGAGCTGACTGTTGCTGTGGCGGTCAGAGCTCAGTAAAACTTTAATCCACTTGACTGTTGATGGGTGGGGCTGGGTTCCCTCCCTGTTGGTTGTTTTGCCTGAGGCAACCCAACACTGGAGCCTACCTGGGCTCTTTGGTGGGGTTAATGGCAGACTCTGGGAGGGCTCACACCAAGGAGCACTTCCCAGAACCTCCACTGCCAGAGTCCTTGTCCCCACAGTGAAACAGAGCCACCCCCCGCCTCTGCAGGAGACCCCCCAACACCAGCAGGTATGTCTGGTTCAGTCTCCCCCAGGGTCACTGCTCCTTCCCCTGTGTCCCGATGCGCACACTACTTTGTGTGTGCCCTCCAAGAGTGGGGTCTCTGTTTCCCCCAGTCCTGTCGAAGTCCTGCAATCAATTCCCACTAGGCTTCAAAGTCTGATTCTCTAGGAATTCCTCCTCCCGTTGCCAGACCTCCAGGTTGGGAAGCCTGACGTGGGGCTCAGAACCTTCACTCCAGTGGGTGGACTTCTGTGGTATAAGTGTTCGCCAGTCTGTGAGTCACCCACCCAGCAGTTATGGGATTAGATTTTACTCTGATTGCGCCTCTCCTACCGTCTCACTGTGGCTTCTCCTCTGTCCTTGGACGTGTGGTATCCTCCTTGGTGAAGTCCAGTGTCTTCCTGTCAATGATTGTCCAGCAGACAGTTGTGATTCTGGTGCTCTCGCAAGAGGGAGTGAGAGCACGTCCTTCTACTCCGCCATCTTGGTTAATCTTAAATTCTTAATATTTGAACAATATATCTGATTTAGAGTTTTCTCCTTAAAAATTTTAAAATATTTTATTAAATACTATTTTATTAAAAATAGGTGTTGATTATGGGTGTTAGTTTTCAGCAAATTTTCTTATACATATAATGCTAAATGTACAAATTTCATTAAATGTCAAAGTATAATTCACTGACTTTTCAGTTGTAAAAAGCATTTCTGAAATAAAATTTGTATAAGGAGCAGCAAGAAATAGGAAGGGACTATTCAGACCTTCTGAAACATTCAATATACATCTTATTTTTTTAGGAGGTGTGCATTATGATCTTTTAAAATGTTATGCTCTTTGAAAAGACATGGTCTTTAATGTACTCCCTCATATTATAGACACCTCACATCACAACCTTGAATTGCTAAGTAGGGCAGCAGATAATACTCCTGAACCGGTTGGTAGGCGTAAACACATGAAAATGTTTTGGAGGATATGCTATGTACTGACCTTTTGGAAAGAGCATAATGTCCGTATGTTTTATGGATAACACTTGCAATAGAATCTGCTCCTTCAGTCTCTGGATATTTTGTGATGCAGTGTCACCAAATCAAGACTTTTATTAGACGTTTATAAACATCAGAATTGGCATATTCAAGATATACATTTTTTAACATATCTTTATTGTAAAACCTCCCTTAAAAGCAATCCAGTAAACTGTCATTTAAGAAATCAAAATTGCAGTGCTGAATTAGATGCCAGACCATAATTGAGCAATGACCTGAAATTTAAAATTCTTTTTTAATTTAATTTTTATTTTATATTAGAGTATAGTTGATTTACAATGTTGTGTTAGTTTCAGGTGTATAGCTGAGTGATTCAGTTATATACATACATATATCCATTCTTTTTCAGATTTTTTTCTGAAAGGTTATTACAGAATATTGAGTATAGTGTCCTTGTTGATCATCTATTTTATATACAGTAGTGTGTATATGTTAATCCCAAACTCCTAATTTAAAATTCTAAATAATGACTGATTTTATATTACAGTTTTACAAAGGCATCAAATCTTTTTATCTAGGTTGAAACACAAACAGTGAAAGATAGCCTTATAGCATATTTTTGTTTATAAACAGTAAGTAACCCAGCACACCACCAGTCAGGATCTCTTATGGTGCTCAGCTTAGGATAAAATAAAAGCCTCTGTGCCTGTTGTGACTACAAATAGAAGCATAGGCACTGGCAACAAACTTTTCTTTATATTCCCAAGTTACTGGGTAGAAGCCATATTCAATTATTCATAAAGAATATTTACAGGCAAATTTAAAAATTATAGTAGATATAATACTATAAGATCCCAAAGAAACAAAAGCAATAATATTCACCACACATGAATAAGAAAAGTAAGGCAACCTATGGAATGGGAGAAAATATTTGCAAACTACCTATCCGATAAGGGGTTAATATACAAAATATGTAAGGAACTCATACAACTCAATAGCAAAAAAAACAAAAACAAAAATCCAATTACAAAATTGGCAAATTACCTGAGCAGACATTTTTCCAAGGAAGGTATACAAATGGTCAATGGGTATATCAAAAGGTGTTCAGTATCACTAATCATCAGGGAAATGCAAATCAAAACCATACTGAGATACCACCTCACACCTGTTGCAATGGCTGTTATCAAAAAGACAGATAAATGTTGGCAAGGGTGTGTCAAGGGTATGGAGAGAAGGGAACCCTTGTACATTGTTAGTAGAAATGTAAATTTGTATATCCATTATGGAAAACAGTGTGGAGTTTCCTCAAAAAATTAAAGAACTTCTGTATGATCCATAAATCCCATATCTATCTACATATCCCATATCTATCTATCTATATAGATAGAAAGATAGTGATGTATGTTTTTACATATATAAAATGAAATCTTATTCAGCAATAAAGAAAGAAGGAAATTCTGCCATTTGTGAAAATGAGGATGAAACTGCTAAAGGAAATAAGCTAGACAGAGAAAGACAAATACTGTATGATTTCTCTTACATGTGGAATCTAAAAAAAACGTAATTCATAGGACCAGAATGTAGAAAGTTAGTTGCCAATGGCTGGGGCATAGCAGAAATGGGAGTTGTTGGTCGAAGAGTACACGCTTTCAGCTATAAGGTGAATAATTCTTGGGATGTAATATACAGCATGGTGATTATATATAGTTAATAATAGTGTATTGTATACTTTAAAATTGCGTAGAAACTAACACAGCATTGTAAAGCAACTATACTCCAATACAAAAAAAATTTTTTTAAGTCCCCAATAAACTTGAAGGGAAGAAAAAGAAAATTGCTAAGAGAGTAGATCTTAAGTGTTCTCACCATGGTGGGTGGGGTGGGGGAGATAACTATGTGAGGTGATGAATGTGTTAATTAACTCAATTGTGGTAATCGTGTCACAATGTATACATATATTAAATCATCACATTGGACACCTTAAAAAATCATGTTGTACAACTTTAAAAGAATAAGAGCTATGATGTTTGCTATGTATCTGATTATGTAGGATTAATTATAATGATCAACCAAAGTTATTAAAGAGGAAAAAACTGAATAGCAGCATTGAGTATTTAATATAATTATAAATGGAAAGCAAATTGTGTAAAAGTACACTTTGTAACCACATTGAAATTTCATATGCATATTGATAAGGATAATACAAAAAAAAAAAAAGCAATTCATTTGGGGGTGATAGTATGACTATAGGTGAATTTATTTTTCATTTTGGTTTTTTTAAATTAATATTAGTAATTTCAAAACAACAAAAACTCCCCAGGCAGATTTGTTGTGTACTGTGACATGCACAGTATACCTTCTGCAGGTTTCAAGGCTTTCCCTTGCTTTTGCCATAACCGTATTTCTTCCCTGTCTACTCCTAACCACACTTCCTGATTACTAGATAAATCTACCTGCTGATACCAAGATGATAAAACCCCCAAACTCTCAATTCTTTCATTATACACTGCCCTAGCCATTTTTAATCAGTTCAGAAATGTTTCCTATAGAAAGTCTTCTCTGCTAACTCAGCTTAAACTTCCATCACATCCTACCAAACTATTTTTCACTCTGATGAAAAGAGGGTCAGTCTGCTGCCCAGGTCTCAGGTCTACTTTGTCCACTGCAGGACTGCCAAAAAAGATTCACAAGGACTTTTTATTTGATAAGAAAAGAAATTAGGATTAGAGAGCCAATGCTTTTCCTTTAAATCAAGATAATAGAATTTAGCTCTATTTTGTCTTAATTTTCTTTATATTTCCTAGCTTCTATAACAATAAAATACCATTGGCTCCATCATCATCTTGCACAAATGGGTTGAATTTATTTATAGGAGTGGCATTTTTTAAGCATTAAGCAAAGCAAAGGCTTAGATTATCTTCATTTTCATTGACAGTTGAGCCCTGGATTTGTTTTAGCTCATATTGCACTTAGATTTGTTTTTGACAGGACATAGAGAAAGGAAGGAAAGGATGTTCTTTTCCTTGAGTTGTGCCTGGACACTGTGAATATTAATCATTTGTTATCTAAGAAATCTATATCCTTTGCATATAGTCTGTTTTTACTATATCCTTTCATGTGAGTATTTTTCATCCTTTTCTAAATGTGAGCTTGTTGAGGAATAGGATTACTCTTGCCAAAACTATAAACAATATCTGATCATCAGGTGTTCAGACTAGAATTAAAAAAAAATAAAAATACTAAGGGCTTTCATGAATGGGTCTCTAGGCCAGGGGCTGGGAATAAAAAAAAAAAAAAACTCTACCCACAGATGTCTTAAAAGCTAGTAATGGGGAGACAGACTAGGAAATAGACAATAACAATAAGCTAAATCTTGGCAGGGGCTTCATTTGCATGATAAAATTATAATGAACAGTTTTTTATCCTTTAGATTTTGATTTAGGAAGTTTTTTGGCTTGCGTGTGTGTGTGTGTGTGTGTGCGTGTGCGTGTGTGTGTTTGTACCTGTTTGGAAATACAACATTCTCCTGCAAATGTCAGCTATCTTTAAATGAAAATAACCTGCCATTGGCAGTCTACATTCATAAACCAAGTGCAGCAGGCTAACACCAGGTATGTGAGACGTAATGCAAATCTTGATAAATGATCGGGTTTAATCAATAGTACCATTTTTAGAATATAAATACCGTTTTTAAAAAATGTAATACATGAAATATCTGCACTGGCCATAGCCACCAAGGGTTTAAGGATTGGTCAGCATTAAATACTAGCAGAATAATAATAGAATACAAAATGAAATTTCTTCTGTAAATGCTTCAATTCACAGGATAGAGAAAACTTCATAATTGGCAAAAATTCTTATGGAAACAAATTTTAATTATGAAAATAGTTATAAATAAGAATTGTCTTTGAAAATAATGTAAGGCATTAAAATCAAGGCTTCTAATTTATCAATACTTAAAATACTGGACAATCACATCCTACATCTGTATCATTAAAGGAGTGAAAACTGATTTTTAGGAGGTCATTTATAATCCTCTCAGTGAGTGTCTGCAATTTCTTCCCTACTCTATTTTTTGAATTAATTTCTCCATTCCTTCCTCTCTCCCTTTCTCCCTCCCTGCCTCTCTCTTTCTTTCTTTCTTTTCTCTCTTTCTCCCTTCCTTCCCTGCTCCATCTTTTCTCCCTCCCTCCTCCTCCTCTCTCTCTCAATCTCTCTTTCATTCTTTTTCTTTCTCAGATTAACTACCTCGAACACAACTTCAAAGCTTAAGCAGGAAAAACTTAAACTATATATTTCACAAGTGCTTGTAAAAAGATTCAACACATTAAAAACCTAAAAGCCAAGGTACCTGAGGAGAGAAAAGATGAAAAAATGATGAACGCTTTCAGAGAGAACCATGAAAGTGAAACCTGTTACTGATGGCCACAGGGCTCCAGGCTCACCATGGGTAATGGGCATTCTTCTTTCACAGCCTAAGGAAATAACTTATGTTCATAATGGAGCTACTAATTCAAAGTATCCTATATGCTATGGTTAAGGGAACAAGGGGTTGCCTGATTCACTTCAGATATATTTCTGTTGTAATAGTGAAATGCTTATATTCCAAAAAAAGTTTAAAATATAAAGGAAAGGTATGTTCATAGAGAAAATTTACTTCAATATACTATCTAATTTTACAATAATGTCAGAAACGTAATTTTTTAAAATGTTATCTTCATTTCTTAAGCCTTAGTAATTTGTACTTTAGCCAGCTATCGTATGTGCTTGAGTAGAAGTTTAGAAATTTAGTAATTTATCATGTTTAGTTATAATGGTCTCTTGAACTAAAAATTGTCTTGTCAGATCTTTTCCATATATACATGTAGATATGTTATGAATCTATAATTAAATATTTTCATTAGATAAGCTACAAAATTAGTGACTGGCTCCATAAAACTTAACGCTCAATGTAATATGCCCATAAGATGTCTTTCTTGAGCCAACAATGCCATATATTTTCCAGAAAACTTACTTTAGTATAATTCAGCTAATAACTTGGTTATTGTATTAATTGTATTTCCTCTCTTTGTCATCTGGGTATATCATTCCCCCCCCCCATTTCTTCTCATAATAAATATGTCTTTCAAAATA
Source organism: Balaenoptera physalus (assembly GCF_965194825.1). Classification (NCBI taxonomy): domain Eukaryota; kingdom Metazoa; phylum Chordata; class Mammalia; order Artiodactyla; family Balaenopteridae; genus Balaenoptera; species Balaenoptera physalus. The sequence continues at coordinate 92,334,406 of NC_138887.1, read as the reverse complement.
AATTTTAACATTTATTGGTAGGAATAGGAATCAAAATAAAATAGTCTATTTGTAAAACAATTCTATTTATTAAAGAGCAGATAATTCAGTAAGAAAGACAACCTGCAAATAAGAAAATTTAATACTGCCTTCCTTCCTGATATGCAAAATGTGGCTTATTATTGGTACTTTGCCTTAACTTTACACTCTATGCTCAATGATTTTATTCAAAGAGCAACCCATGTATGCCCTCACTTTAAATAAATCCCTTTGGCTTATGGTATTCAATAATCAAGACTTTGCTATGTATCTGGTTCTCTAAAAACCATTATGGGTTAAACTTACTCTAGATATAATGGAAACAACAATCAAGTTCAGAAGTTTTGGGGGCATGCCAAGCATCTACAGTGATCCCAGTTTTTTCCCAAACAAAATGTATCTGGCATAAAAATGGAATAATAATGTTCATCAGAAGCATCTTTCTGGGGAGATTCAAGATGGTGGTAGAGTAGGTGGACATGGAGTTCATCTCTCTCCATGGATGCAGCAGAAATACATCTATAGATGCAACAATTCTCACAGAACACTGGCTGAAAAACTAGCAGAAGACCTTGGACACTGGAAAGGACTATAAAGATCCCTGCATAACTGGGTAGGACGGAAAAAAGAAGGGAGAAGGACGAGGAGAGAAAGCGGGATGGGACCTGCATCCCAGGCGGGGGAGCTGAAGCAGAGAGATTCCCAAACTCGGGGAAACTCCCTCTCTGACTGGGAAATCGATTGGTACAGAAGGGAAGCATTTGAGGCTGTCAGAAGAGGGTGAGGCAGCCGATCTGTGGCAGACAGGACAGAGTGAGAAATACACAGATGGTCCGTACCGCAGCCCTACGTACCCCAGACTGGGACATGTGTTCACAGGTGTGCAAGGGGGCTGGGAATTGGTGCATGGGGATTGGAGAACAGACCCAGAGGGAGAACTGCTGTTGGCTGTGGGGAGATGGACTGAGGAGATGGGAGGGAAGAAATTCATGGCTGGGAATCCCTATGGAGAAAGACCAGACTGTCATGTAAGCAGGGCTATATTGCTGAGTCACACGCAGGGGGAAGAGCCACTATTGTAACCTCTCACAACACACAGGCGCCTGCCGACAACAATAAAAGAAGCCTGCTCAGGGCTGGCTCTTTTGCGCCAGCTGATGAGCAATAGAAAAAGCCCCCTCAGAGCTGGCCCTCATGCACCGGCTGCAGGGCAATAAAAATAAAAAAGCCCTCTCAGGGCTGGCCCTCGTGTGCCTGCTGCCAGGCACCAGAAAAACCCCGGCCAGGGTTGGCCATCATGCACCTTATGCTGGGTGCCAGAAAAGGCCCTCACTGGGACCATATCTCTTGTGCCTGTGGCTGCTGGCTTCCTTGTGCATTTGGAGCCTCCGGGTCTCCTGTGATCCAAGCAGTCATACCACCTCTGTGCCTGGTCCTCACAGGGGCAGACCCAAGAGCTGCAAGGCAGCCTCAGGACCAGACCTCTGTGGGTGGGCCACATGCAGAGGTGGGGATAAAATCAAAGCTGATCTCCAGGGACAGGGTGACTTTCCATCAGCTGTACAAGCTGCAGATTATATTCCCGTGATCAGCTAGGTAAACCCTGCATCTATGGAATATCTGAGTAGATAATGAGTGTTCCCACAAATGAAAACGGTCTAGCTCTGGCAGCTTTGGACTTTGGGGGCAGCACATGCAGGAATTGGGCCAGATGAGAGTCTGAGTAGCCCCCACAGGGCCCACAGCAGGTCCAGAGACCAGCCCAGAGGCAGAGGAGAGTCTCTTGGGGAGGCAGAGGTGGGCTGTGGCTCATGGCATGTGCAAGGACACTTACAGCGCAGACCTGAGGGAAACATAATTATTACTATTAATTTTATTATGTTTTGATTCATTCTGTTGTTGGTTCTGGCTTTTTGTTTTTTGTTTTTTAGGTTTTTTTGGGTTTCTTTTTCTCTCTTTATGTTTGTTTTGTAGTTGTTGTTTTAGTTTTTTGTTTTTTTATTTAGCCTTTTGGGATCCCTGTGTTTTATAACATATTTTTAATTTTTAACTTTTTTTTATACATTTCTATTTTTACTTTGGTTTTCTGTTGTTTTGTGTTCTTTTCCCTTTTTTTTCTTCTTTGTCTTTAATATAATTTTCTTTTCTTTTTTCATATTTCCATTTCTACTTTGCTTTTCTGTTCTGTGTTTTTTCCCTTTTTATTTTGTTTTATTTTATTATTTTTTTTAAATCATTTTTATTGGTTTGTTCTGTTTCCTTGCTTCATTCTTCAGTTGGCACACTGCTTTGGTTTTGTTTTTTAGGTTATGTGTTTTTGCTACTTTTAATCTTAATTGTTTGATTTCGTTCTTTGGTTCTTTTTTTTGTCTGGTTGTTCTCTAGCTTTTTGTTTTATTTGGCTCTGTTTTTGTTTCTTTTACGTGTGTGTGTGTTTCCCTGTTTCTGTTTGTGTTTGTTTGATTTTGTTTTTACAATTTCTCTGGGGTTTTGTTTGTCTTTTTTTTTCCCTTAATATATTTTCTATTTTTTTTATATTTCTATTTCTACATTGCTTTTCTGTTGTTCTGTCTGCTTTCCCCTTTCTCTTTTTTTAAATTTTTTATCATTTTTGTTGGTTTGTTTTTTTCTTTGCTTCATTCTTCAGTTGGCACTCTGCTTTGGTTTTCTTTTTTGGTTTTGTGTTTTTCTCAGCTTTCTTTTTAATTGTTTGATTTCATTCTTGGGATCTTTTGTTTGTCTGGTTGTTCTCTTGCTTTTTGACTTATTTGCTTCTGTTTTTGTTTCTTTTGTGCATGTGTGTGTTTCCTCGTTTCTGTTTCTTTTGTTTGATTTTACTTTTTACCATCTGTCTGGGGCTTTGTTCGTCTTTTTTTTGTTGTTTTTAATCCCCTTTATTGCCGGATGAGCGACTTGTGGGGTATTGGTCACTCTAAGAAGTCGAGCCTGAGGATCTGGGGAGGGAGCACCGAGTCCAGGATGCTGGAACACTAGCGAATTCCCAACCTCAGGGAAAATTAATCACCATGAGCTCTCACGGAGGCCTCTATCTGAATCCAAGACCCAGCTCCACCCAACTGCCAGCAGCTCCCAACCCTGGATGCCTCACACTAAACAACAAAAGTGACAAGAACACAAACCCACCCATCAGCACACAGACTACCTAAAGTCATACTAAGCTAACAGACACCCCAAAACACACCACTTGACATGGCCTTGCTCATCAGAGGGAAAAGACTCAGCTCTACCCACCAGAACGCAGGCACCACTCTGTCCCATCAGGAAGCCTATGCAAACAACTGTACCAAACTCACCACCAGGGCAGAGAACAGAAGCAAGAGGAACTACAACCCTGCAGCCTGGGGAATGGAGACCTCCAATACTGTTAATTAGACAAAATGAGGAGACAGAGAAATATCTTACAGGCAAAGGAGCAAGATAAAAACCCACAAGACCAAATAAATGAAGAGGAAATAAGCAAACTACCTGAAAAAGAATTCAGAGTAATGATAGTAAAGATGATCCAAAATCTTGGAAATACAATAGAGAAAACACAAGAAATGTTTAACAGGGACCTAGAAGAACTAAAGAGCAAACAAACAATAACTGAAATTAAAAATACTCTAGAAGGAATCAATAGCAGAATAACTGAGGCAGAAGAACGGATAAGTGAGCTGGAAGATAGAATAGTGGAAACAACTGCCACAGAGAAGAATAAAGAAAAAAGAATGAAAACAATGGAGGACAGTCTCAGAGGCCTATGGGACAACATTAAGCACACCAACATTTGAATTATAGGCTTCTGAGAAGCAGAGGAAAAAAAGAAATGGTCTGAGAAAATATTTGAAGTGATTATAGTCGAAAATGTCCCGAACATGGGAACAGAAATAGGCAATCGTGTCCAGGAAGCACAGAGAGTCCCGTAAAGGACAAACCCAAGGAGAAACATGCTGAGACACATATTAATCAAACTAACAAAAACAAAACACAAAGAAAAAATGTTAAAGCAGCAGGGGAAAAGCGACAAATAACATACAAAGGAATCCCCATGAGGTTAACAGCTGATCTTTCAGCAGAAATTCTACAGGCCAGAAGGAAGTGGCAAGATATATTTAAAGTGATGAAAGGGAAAAACCTACAACCAAGATTACTCTACCCAGCAAGGATCTCATTCAGATGCGATGGAGAAATCAAAAGCTTTACAGACAAGCAAAAGTTAAGAGAATTTCTCCCCACCAAACCAGCTTTACAACAAATGCTAAAGGAACTAATCTATGCAGGAAACACAAGAGAAGGAAAAGACTTACTAAAACAAACTGAAAACAATTAAGAAAATGGTAATAGGAACATACATATCAATAATTACCTTAGATGTAAATGGGCTAAATGCTCCAACCAAAAGACACAAATAATTCATAAAATTCTGCTCTACAAACTAGATATAGAGAAGGTTTGGCTACCAACTTTCAAAGATGGTTTAAAAATCCTGAAAATGGCCAGGTTATTTCTGTCTGTTAATTAGGGGAGAAGTTTCCATTATTGACTCTTATAGACTGAGAGAGCCTTTTTCTGAGCAATCCAGAAGGACAAGAGGTGCATATTTATGGGCAAGCCTGTGGAGGATGTCTTAAAAGTGGAAAAACAAAATTTCTTCTCACATCCTTGAAACCAAAAATAAATATGCCACTAGACTGTTTGTTTTATAATTTACAAATGTAAATCTGTGCTTAGTACTAACCACTGAAATGTGCATATTCTCACCTTAATTACCTAAATATTTTAAAATAGATTGCATTTTAATAGATTAAATCTGAGTTGGTTATTAAATACAGTTAATTATGAGATTTATTCATCTGGAAAGAAATTTAATGTAAAGATTACACTCTAAGGATAGAACGCTACAACTAGAGGATTTATTTTGAAAGGAAATAAAATGAATCCATATGATTAAAATATAATTGCAAAGATAATGAAAGTGTAATTAATACCAGTCATTCATATTAGCACAAATTTAAAATGAAAAATCTGTATATATTTTAGCTTTGTTTTCAAAACACAAATATCACTTAATTCAAGCTGAAACAAATCCAGATTAAGAAATGGAAAGTACTTTAAAATATCCTGAGAGGGTCTAATGTTTTATAAATTATAAATTAATTTTACTCCTCTAGAATATTAACTATCAAATATATTATAAATAAGAAGGAAGCAACTACATTTTTTACTACTAAAGCTATTAACCACAGAGCCAGTCAGCAAAACTTTATAATGTTAATTGCAACAAGGTACTCTAAATTTCTTACTCTATCTAAAGTGTTTATTGGAGAGTGATTTGTGGGGATCATCAACATGGCGGAGGAGTAAGACATGGAGATCACCTTCCTCCCCACAAATACATCAAAAATACATCTACATGTGGAACAGCTCCTACAGAACACCTACTGAACTCTGGCAGAAGACCTCAGACTTCCCAAAAGGCAAGAAAATCCCTACATAACTGGGTAGGGCAAAAGAAAAAGGGAAAAACAGAGACAAAAGAATAGGGATGGGACCTGCACCTCTGGGAGGGAGCTATGAAGGAGGAAAAGCTTCCACACACTAGGAAACTCCTTCACTGGTGGAGATTGGGGGTGGGCAGGGGGAAGCTTTGGAGCCACAGAGGAGAGCGCAGCAACAGGGGTACACAGGGCAAAGTGGAGAGATTCCCACACAGAGGATCAGTGCTGACCAGCACTCACAAGCCCCATAGGCTTGTCTGCTCACCTGCTGGGGCGGGTGGGGGCTGGGAGCTGAGGCTCGGGCTTCGGAGGTCAGATCCCAGGGAGAGGACTGGGGATGGCTGCGTGAACACAGCCTGAAGGGGGCTAGTGCACCACAGCTAGCTGGGAGGAAGTCCGGGAAAAAGTCTGGACCTGCCTAAGAGACAAGAGACCATTGTTTTGGGTTGCACGAGGAGAGGGGATTCCTTCCCTGTCTGCCCACAGAAGGCAGAGCACCACCTAAACAAGCTCCAGAGACGGGCACGGGCCACGACCGTCAACTTGGACACCAGAGAAGGGCATGAAACGCTAACACTGATGCTGCAGCCACCAAGACTCCTGTGTGCAAGCACAGGTCACTATCCAGACACCCCACCTGGAACCAGTGCAGCCCACCACGCCAGGGTCCCATGATACAGGGACAACTCCCCTGGGAGAACACACAGCATGCCTCAGACTGTTGAAATGTCATGCTGGCCTCTGCTGCCACAGGCTCGCCCCGCAGTCCAATTACAACTACCATACCCCTCCCTTCCCCCAGCGTGAGTGAGCAAGAGGCCCCTAATAAGCCCCTGCTTCAACCCCTTCCTGTCCGGGTGGGGAACAGATGCCTGAGGACAACCTACATGCAGAGACGGAGCAAAACCAAAGCTGAAACCCAGGAGATGTGTGAACAAAGAAGAGAAAGTGAACTTTCTCCGTGCAGCCTCAGAAGCGGTGGAATAAGTCCCCACACTCAACTTGATGTATCCTGCATCTCTGGAATACCTGAAGAGACAACGAATCATCCCTAAATTGAGGCGGTGGATTTTGAAAGCAACTGTAGACTTGGGATTCGCTGTCTGTGAGTGATTGGTTTCTGATTTTTATGTTTATCTTAGTATAGTTTATAACTCTTGTTATCATTGGTGGATTTGTTTATTGGTTTGGTTTCTCATTTCTTTTTTTATAAATACTTTAATTTTAATGATTTTTTGTATTCATTTCTCATTTTTTTCTTTCTTTTCTTCTCCCTTTTCTTCTGAGCCATGTGGCTGAGAGCATCTTGGTGCTCTGGCCTATTGTCAGGCCTGAGCCTTGGAGGTGGAAGAGCCAAGTTCAGGACATTGGACCACCAGAGACCTCCCAGTCCCATATAACATCAATTGGCAAGAACTCTCCCAGATATCTCCATCTCAATGCTAAGACCCAGATTCACCAAACAGCCAGCAAGCTGCAGTGCTGTATGTCCCATGCCACACAACTAGCAAGACAGGAATACAAACCCACCCATTAGCAGAGAGGCTGCCTAAAATCATAATAAGGTCACAGACACCACAATACACACCACCGGATGTGGTCCTGCCCACCAGAAGGGCAAGATCCAGCCTCATCCACCAGAACACAGGCACCAGTCCCCTCCACCAGAAAGCCTACACAAGCCACTGAACCAAACTTACCAACTGGGAGCAGACACCAAAAACAACGGGAACTACACACCTGCAGCCTGTGAAAAGCAGACCCCAAACACAATAGGTTAAGCAAAATGAGAAGACAGAGAAACACACAGCAGATGAAGGAGCAAGGTAAAAACCCACCAGACCAAAAAATTGAAGAGGAAATAGGCAGTCTACCTGAAAAAGAATTCAGAGTAATGATAGTAAATTAGTAATGATAGTAAAACTGTAAAAAATACAAACACATGGAGGTTAAACAATACACTACTAAATAACCAACAGATCATGGAACAAATCAAAGAGGAAATAAAAAAATACCTAGAAACAAATGACAATGGAAACACAACAACCCCAAACCTATGGGATGCAGCAAAAGCAATTCTAAGAGGGAAGTTTATAGCAATACAATCCTACCTCAAGAAACAAGAAAAATCTGAAATAAACAACCTAACACTACACCTAAAGCAATTAGAGAAAGAAGAAGAAAAGAAAAAAAAAACCCAAATTAGAAGAAGGACTGAAATCATAAAGATCAGATCAGAAGTAAATGAAAAAGAAATGAAGGAAATGATAGCAAAGATAAATAAAACTAAAAGCTGGTTCTTTGAGAAGATAAACAAAATTAATAAACCATTAGCCAGACTCATCAACCAAAAAGGGAAAAGACTCAAATCAATAGAATTAGAAATGAAAAAGGGGCTTCCCTGGTGGCGCAGTGGTTGGGAGTCTGCCTGCCAGTGCAGGGGACACGGGTTCGAGCCCTGGTCTGGGAGGATCCCACATGCCGCGGAGCAACTGGGCCTGTGAGCCACAACTGCTGAGCCTGCGCGTCTGGAGCCTGTGCTCTGCAACAAGAGAGGCCGCGACGGTGAGAGGCCCGCGCACCGCAATGAGGAGTGGCCCCCACTTGCCGCAACTAGAGAAAGCCCTTGCACAGAGACGGAGACCCAACACAGCCAAAAATAAATAAATTTATTAAAAAAAAAAAAAAAGAAATGAAAAAGGAGAAGTAACAACTGACACTGCAGAAATACAAAGGATTATGAGAGATTACTATAAGCAACTATATGCCAAAACAATGGACAACCTGGAAGAAATTCACAAATTCTTAGAAAAACACAACCTTCTAAGACTTTACCAGGAAGAAACAGAAAACATAAACAAACCAATCACAAGCACTGAAATTGAAACTGTTATTAAAAATCTTCCAACAAACAATGGCCCAGGACCAAATAGCTTCACAGGCGAATTCTATCAAACATTTAGAGAAGAGCTAACACCTATCCTTCTCAAACTCTTCCAAAATATAGCAGAGGGAGGAACACTCCCAAACTCATTCTACGAGGTCACCATCACCCTGATACCAAAACCAGACAAAGATGTCGCAAAGAAAGAAAACTACAGGCCAATATCACTGATGAACATTGATGCAAAAATCCTCAACAAAATACTAGCAAACACAATCCAACAGCACATTAAAAGGATCATACACCATGATCAAGTGGGGTTTATCCCAGGAATGCAAGGATTCTTCAATATACGCAAATCAATGAATGTCATACACCATATTAACAAACTGAAGGATAAAAAACAATGATAATCTCAATAGATGCAGAGAAAGCTTTCAACAAAATTCAACAGCCATTTATGATAAAAACCCTCCAGAGAGTAGGCATAGAGGAAACTTACCTCAACATAATAAAGGCCATTTATGAAAAACACACAACCAACATCATTCTCAATGGTGAAAAACTGAGACCATTTCCACTAAGATCAGGAACAAGACAAGGTTGCCCACTGTCACCACTATTATTCAATAGTTTGGGAAGTTTTAGCCACAGCAATCAGAGAAGAAAAAGAAATAAAAGGAATCCAAAACGGAAAAGAAGAAGTAAAACTGTCACTATTTTCAGATGACATGATACTATACATAGAGAATCCTAAAGATGCTACCAGAAAACTACTAGAGCTAATCAATGAATTTGGTAAAGTAGCAGGATACAAAATTAATGCACAGAAAACTCTTGCATTGCTATACATTAATGATGAAAATTCTGAAAGAGAAATTAAGGAAACACTCCCATTTACCATTGCAACAAAAAGAATAAAATACCTAGGAATAAACCTATCTAAGGGAAAAAGACCTGTATGCAGAATACTATAAGACAATGATGACAGAAATTAAAGATGATACAACCAGATGGAGAGATATACCATGTTCCTGGATTGGAAGAATCAACATTGTGAAAATGACAGTACTACCCAAAGCAATCTACAGATTCAATGCAAACTACCAAAGGCATTTTTCATAGAACTAGAACAAAAAATTTCACAATTTGTATGGAAACACAAAAGACCCCGAATAGCCAAAGCAATCTTGAGAAAGAAAAACGGAGCTGGAGGAATCATGCTCCCTGACTTCAGACTATACTACAAGGCTATAGTAATCAAGACAGTTTGGTACTGGCACAAAAACAGAAATATAGATCAATGGAACAAGATAGAAAGCCCAGAGATAATCCCACACATATATGGTCACCTTATCTTTGAGAAACAAGGCAAGAATATACAAGGGAGAAAAGACAGCATCTTCAATAAATGCTGCTGGGAAAACTGGACAGCTTCATGTAAAAGAATGAAATTAGAACACTCCCTAATATCATACACAAAAATAAACTCAAAATTGATCAAAGACCTAAATGTAAGGCCAGATACTATAAAACTCTTAGAGGAAAACATAGGCAGCACACTCTACGACATAAATCACAGCAAGATCCTTTTGACCCACCTCCTCGATAAATGGAAATAAAAACAAAAATAAACAAATGGGACCTAATGAAACTTAAAAGCTTTTGCACAGCAAAGTAAACCATAAACAAGATGAAAGACAACCCTCAGAATGGGAGAAAATATTTGCAAATGAAGCAACTGACAAAGGATTAATCTCCAAAATTTACAAGCAGCTCATGCTTCTCAATATCAAAGCAACAAACAACACAATCCAAACATGGGCAAAAGACCTAAATAGACATTTCTCCAAAGAAGATATACAGATTGCCCACAAACACATGAAAGGTTGCTCAACATCACTAATCATTAGAGAAATGCAAATCAAAACTACAATGAGATATCACCTCACACCAGTCAGAATGGCCATCATCAAAAAATCTACAAACAATAAATGCTGGAGAGGGTGTGGAGAAAAGGGAACCCTCTTGCACTGTTGGAGGGAATGTAAATTGATACAGCCACTATGGAGAACAGTATGGAAGTTCCTTAAAAAACTAAAAATAGAACTACCATACGACCCAGCAATCCCACTACTGGGCATATACCCTGAGAAAACCATAATTCAAAAAGAGTCATGTACCACAATGTTCATTGCAGCATTATCTACAATAGCCAGGACATGGAAGCAACCTAAGTGTCCATCGACAGATGAATGGATAAAGGAGATGTGGCACATATATACAGTAGGATATTACTCAGCCATAAAAAGAAGCGAAATTGAGTTAATTGTAGTGAGGTGGCTTGACCTAGAGTCTGTCATACAGAGTGAAGTAAGTCAGAAAGAGAAAAACAAATTCCGTATGCTAACACATATATATGGAATCATAAAAAAAAAAAATGGTACTGAAGAACCTAGGGGCAGGACAGGAATAAGGACGTAGATGTAGAGAATGAACTTGAGGACACGGGGAGGGGGAAGGGTAAGCTGGGATGAAGTGAGAGTGTGGCATGAACATATATATTCTACCAAATGTAGAATAGATAGCTAGTGGGAAGCAGCCACATAGCACAGGGAGATCAGCTCAGTGCTTTGTGACCACCTAGAGGAGTGGGATAAGGAGGGTGGGAGGGAGGAGCAAGAGGGAGCGGATATGGGGATATATGTATACGTATAGCTGATTCACTTTTTTATACAGCAGAAACTAACACACCATTGTAAAGCAATTATACTCCAATAAAGATGTTAAAAATAAATAAATAAATAGTGTTTATTGGTATGTCAGAAACTCTTGTTATGGAGAAATTGTTAAAAATTTGTGTTAACAGACTTAGAGAACGATCTTATCTTACCAGGGGGATGGGTGAGGGGGGCGCAGATAGACTGGGAGTTTGGGATTGATGTGTACACACTGCTCTATTTAAAATAGGTAACCAACAAGGACCTACTATATAGCACAGGGAGCTCTTCTTAATACTCTGTGAGAACTTAAATGGTAAAAGAATTTGAAAAAAAATAGATACATGTATATGTATAACTAAATCACTTTGCTGTACATCTGAAACTAACACAACAGTGTTAATCAACTATGCTCCAATACAAAATAAAAATTTTCTTTTTATTAAAAAAAAATTTGCATTAAATATCCATGATAATTTAATTGGACAAATTGTGGCTAATGCTTATAGCTAGACATTTTTTAATTTATTTAAATTGTTTCTGTGTACGTTTCATAAACAAAATTTTCTCAAGACCTATAAAGTTTACTAAATGAATATATGTGATTAACCAAAAATTCAAATGTGAAATAAAATATTTGGTGAATTAAATATACACAGTAATTATACCCAAAAAAGTCCATTGACTCAGCCAATAGTCAAGGTAGAATCTCTCTGAAATATAAATATTAGCAAGAAGTCAAGAAAACAAAATTAATGAATTAGCTAACTGTTCTTTCTGCTATGCATATCAGCTGTGAATTATATAGGTACATTGCAAGGAAATTTAAAAAAAAAAACATTTTAAGGAATATTTTATTATGTTGCTGCCATTCCAACCACCTTTAGGGGAAAATTTTTAAAAATAAAATAGGCTAACCTTCCTTTTATTGTTGTAAAATTCAGGAAAAAGAGTTTGGTCACATTAACTTGAAATTTTAAAAAAAGAATCATAAAACTGAAGAGGACAATGATGTATATATGTATATATATTTTTTAACAGTGATAATCATCTATTTATTTTTAAACTATTTCTGTTTTTTATGAATATGCAAATCTCATTTCTAAGCCGAATTTTGAATACATTTTCCTCAGTGGTATCTGCAATATTCCCTCCACGCCAAGAATCTCTTAGAAATAAGAGGTAGTCTACCTTTGATATCTTCTAGCATATAAGAAAATATCTTTGAGTTTTACTTCCTGTTATTTGCATTTATATATTCAAAAAATTGTTATGATAAATATTAATTATTTTTTCATTTCTCAAGTATATGCCTAAATGCTGGTGAGGAAGAATTGGGGAAGGATGCCCTGTTGAGTCTTTGAGAAGCACCCCCTGAAAACCGTGTTTATGATCAATTCCCAATACTAACATTGCACTTTCCCTGGGTACTAAAGTCATACAGGGCATAATCTTCCATACCCTGATTTAAATCTCTTTTTGTTACTTAATAAACTTGTTACAAGTTACGATAAATGATAATTCTGGTTTGTGACAGATGGTCCATCTCTAAGAACCTACAACAGTGATTTCAATGTTTTTAAAAACGTGCAAAAATAGATACCACAAGAAATTCATCCAGACCTATATTTCATAAAGTCTTTTCCTAAATTGTTGCATAAGTATGTATTCATATTTGAATGAAGCAAAAATAACTTTTATCTTATAAATAAGACTCACTACAGGCTTCTCTGCCAGAGAATATGTCTCTCTCTACATGCAACTGGAATTGCTGAATCTAAGTCAGGACCAGTTTGTGATATTTTATTAAATAGTTAGACATGTTATACCTGCTAAAATCAGCACATTCCTTTCAGATTACTCTTTAAGTTGTTTTTAAATGAAAAAAATGATCTTTAAGGTGTTAATGTTAATCATTTTTCAAAAGAAGGCCTAATGTTTGCTACAGTGTGAATATTACTGGTTGTCTCTGATTACTGTTGTAGTTCGCCAGCATCTCACTTGGTTTTCATCAGCTCCAACTCTAATATGGGTCATATGGGGAAATATTGAATAAAGAGGCAGTACCCTACAGTAAATACCTCGAGATGCGGATTGGTTCTGTTCACTCAACCTGTTCCTCATTAGAAGGAGATTAGGGATAGAGGATGACAGAGAAGGTGAAAAATTGGTCAAGGAAGAGCAAAAGCTAATTTTTAAACCTAAACAATAAGTTCTCAACCAGAAATTAACGTTACATTGCATAAAATATGGTTTTGTTTTGTGTAGGATTTAATGTGTTTATTTTCTCTTGACAGAGTCACCTCAAATGTCTCAGCACTTCTCTGGCACACTGAGGAATCCGCATCCAATGAATGAGCTAGCTCACTGTGAGAGGGGGAAAGAGCAGTGTCCTCAGCATGAAAATCAGGAGGAAAGTGAGTTAGGAGTCTAACTATCTCATCATCTTTTACTTGTGCTGTGCCCTTGGAATAAAGACGTAGAAGCAAGTAACTTGATGTTTTAAATTTGCCACTTAATTTCATTAAAGTTTCTCTTGCTCAACAAATATAGGTCTGGAATGCAGTGTGGCAAAGACAGTTGGTAATTGGTAAAGTCAGTTTACCAATTATTTCATGTACCCCCTTATACTTCCCAGTCCTTTTGCAGTTAGGTGGGGCCATGCAACTCGTTCTGGCCAACAGAATTACACAGGTCTTTTCCACAGGTCTTTTCACTTAATCACCAGTGAAAGGCCTTCTAAAACCTGCTTTGCCTATCGCATGGATTCAGATACAAGGTAGCAGGGCCTCTGCCAGCCAGAATCCCTGAGTGACTGTGAATTCAAAGCCTTACCAGCCCCAGTTACTAATTTGCATTGGATATATTTCATGAGCAAGGGAAAAATATTGTTGGGTTAAGCCATTGAGATTTTAGGGTTAATCCATCACTTCAGGATATTATAGCAAAACTGCAAGAATAATGGAAGAAATGAAAGAACTTCTTGGTCTACCTATACCATCATTTGACAAATGTGATTAATTAAGAGGTGTCTAGAACTGTTATTAAACTCAAAATACACAGGTAAACATTCAGAGAAGACTTTCCAGATGGTCTTTGGGGAGTGTAACATAAATTCTTCATGAAAAAAAATTTTCTCTACCATCAATCATCTATTCCTGACTATAACAAGTGCATCTTTCCCCTGGTCTCAATTGTTCTATTAATAATTTGCTGCCATATGCCTAAATTCTCTTGGTAGATGTTATTTTTCAATATTGACATGATTTATGATTGGAAAAGGCAGTTTATAATATTCTGTAACCCGTGGATTAAAACACCTGTTACGTTTTGGGGAATACAAAGCTCCTAATTCATATATCAGAAGAATAAATGGATGACTATGGGAATACAGATATATCCCAAAATGCTGGTGCTCTAAAACAAAATCCTAGTGCTGGTATACAATGTAAATTATACAATACCACAGTTGGCTGGTGCAGAGGATATGATCTGAAATGATCTGAGTCAAGAAGAATCATACCTTTCCCCAGGATTTAGAGATTTGGGACCCAGAAAGTTTAATCATTTCCCTCCAGGTAGCTGTTGGAAGTCAGGTTTTCTACCACGTGGAGAAAGAAAGTCTTCAGTAAGATGAATAAAAACAAATGCAACAGATATAAATTTTTAGTTGTGCAAGATAAGTACGTTCTAGAGAGCTGCTGTACAATATTGTACCTATTGGATATTGAAAACTTGCTTTCCCACAGAGGACTTTGAAAAACAGATTAAATGTTCATCTGTGAAAATAGTTCTGACTTTTGCAAATAGGTTAACAATCTGTGTTGTACATTTAAAATCTGTTAAGAGGGTAGATCTCATGTTAAGTGTTCTTATCACAATAAAAATAAAAATTTAAAAAAGCTAATGCATCCAAAGAAACTGAGATGAGTCACTGAAGAAACTTTGAGTTCTTGGTTCCATTATTACTGAGGCCCCCTTCTTGGATTCTAGTATCCCTACGCAACTCATATTTTAACTGGATCACCTGCCCTTTAAGACTTAGTTAATGGACTTGAACCATAATTGCACTATTTGTGGACAATTCAAAAAACTTCCCAAGATTTCTGTTAATCACTAGGGATTGGAGGGTGGGTGTGGAATGTGGAAGTGGCTTAGATTTTCATGGTCATCTCTGGCTTCTGCTGAGTTAATTCTGTTAATTTTTTCAGCCTCAAGCATGGCATTTGTGTGCATGACAGATTCTACTGAAGATTTGAAAAAGCCAGGATAGGATTTACAATTTAAAAATGGAAACAAGCTTTTAGTACTAAACTTCTGATCACCCCATTCCAGGATTTTTTTCCACTGGCCCTGTTATCCCACTTAGAATTCCCAGTTCTCCCCATCACTGATTCCTTTCTTCCTCTATCCCATCTCCCCCTTCTCAACTTCTCCTTTCCAGGAGAGTTCAAATAATCATCTGAACACTGCTTTGAAATTCAAACCAAAGCCCAGATTTACATATTCAAATCTACTTATGGACTCAATAGAAAAACATTAATTTACAGTGCCCACCTTCCTTAGGCAGAAGTCGTTGTAGACAGCAATTTTCCCCTTCACTCCTATTATAAATTAGCCTTTCTGTTTGTGCTAGGTCAACTTTAAGAGTCCCAAATGCACAATGCACTGGTAAAGACCAATGCAAATTAAATACCTTATTTATACAACATTTAAGTGAAACTGTTTACTTTCAATACATTTTGTTCCCCTAAAAGGGATTAGTAAAATGACTATTTTATACAATACTTTTGTTAAATATCTTTACCTTCAAATATAGGGCACTTCCAGCCAGGTTAATACATGGTTGGCAACCAAAGGTCTTTGAGGACATGCTTTAATTAATGAGTATAATAAGTGTTGAAGTAGATAGAAGTGACATAATTGTGTGCTCCTAGAAAGCTTTAAGAGTTTTTTTGCAATATTATTCACTAACTGCTCATTTACTGGATAAGTATTTTTTCATAGCAAGTAAAAAAAGTAAAACTTAGTCTTAAATTATCATATTACCTGAACTATAGTGGTAGAGACAAGAAAACATATATCTTAAGTGTCTAATCATTAGTGTTTCTCCATGTGGACTTCCTCAAACAAGTAATATATTTCTAATTTGAATATTTCCAAAATCACTCTTGTATTTTTTAAAAATACTCAGGTTGCCTAATTAATATCTCCCATGTAAGATGTCTTAGCAGGATTCAATCCTTTTCACTGAAATCGAGAATTAAATATATGAAAAGGCAAAGAGCAGGTTAGAGCACATACTTGAAATCTATAAGATAATGACTTAATCAGTACAAATGAGTGTATTTCCCCTTGAGGCCCTTTCTCTTGCAGTGCAACACTGCCAGGTACCTGGCAGGTGTGTATACCTTTTCCTCGGAGAGATGAAGAACATCTCCAGCAAGGGCAACCTTTGAAACTTCCAATTCCTGGGTTTATTGTTATAATCAGAAACAGATTTTAAAAATCAAAATAAAGCAGCAGATATTTAATGAGAGCTCTGGCAGACATGAGGACGTGGCCTGCCGATCGTTCTCCAAGAGAGACTCACTGCTCAGCTGTGAGGAGTGTGGTTAGCGGATAACCTCCAGCTCTTAGCGCCTTCAAGGTTTGCCAAGCTTTTAGTCCAAGTTTTTATGCTGACTCCCAGTCAAAGGCTGATTAAAGCTAAGTAAAGTTCTACTCCCAATTAGCTTTCCTCTAACATAAATCTTTGCTCCAGAGCTCGCTACCAGGCTCGCAGAGACATTCTGAGTTTTGCCTGGTAAACTGATTGCCTCTTCCTTACTCCCTTTTTCTTTCATAGGTATTACTCTGCAGTAAAACTTTTGTCTCAGCATCCCGACTTCCAGTTAACTCAAGGAGCACAGTTGGTACCAGGAGTGGTCTGAGAAGGCAGGCGGTAAGATGGGGTATGGGGACTGTCACTCACTCCTCAGCTGGCAATGCAGATCCCACCTGAGTGGCAAGTGGAGCACCAACAGCCTCTGGAACAAGGGAGTATTCCAATCATTGAAACGTACACCTGTGGCTCCCTGGGAGCCTGTCTGCTGGAGGGCTGTGCTGTGAATAGTGTGAAGATTCAGGCATTTGAACAGTACAAGGGTGTTAATAAATATAAAAATAATGAAATTAAATAATTTTTACTAAGTTCATTGCTGCCTTAAAGGTGGATAATGAAAAGCTTAAAGAAATTAACAAATAATTGAAAGTTAAGTGTGAGAGCAAGAGAGCCTCTTAGGTAGCTAAGAAGCAGCCCTTTTATCATGCAGTGGGCAAGCAGAAAAAGATGACGGTCAAGCCCAGTATTCAATAGCTTAGAGTTGCTAAGCTTCAAAGATGGATGAATGTTGAATCGAGGCGTGGTTCTCATGCTGAAGTCAGAGTCCTAGATGGGTAATGCTTGGATGCTGTCACATGGTATAGAGACATCTAGGTGGGTACCCCTGAAGAGTCTGACTCCCCACCATTTTCTGAATGTACAGAATAGTCCCACTCCTCCCCATTAAGAACTAGCACTCTTCCACATGGAGAGATAATATAGAGGTTTCCCCCACACAAAGCAACAAATTCCCTCTCAGGAGCTTCCCTGACTTCTCCTCCTGGCCAACAGACCTACAATAAATGTTGACTTAACGATGCATCCAGGCAAGTGTTGGCTCTAATGAGGGATAAAATAGACTATATACCAAAAGAGCTATGAGAGGTAGCAAGGAGGGGACAGAGGAGAACTTAACAGAACTGGATTCAGCAGGTACCCAGGTAAAGGGGCTTGACCATAAGACTGGATAAGGGAGAGTTTATTGACTTGGAGATAGGATTTAACTTTTTTTTGAAAAGCCAGGAAATAGTGCAAATTTGCTGCTAGGATTTCTAGCAGAATCCAGGGAAAAGTCACCCAGGGTGAGTGATATTGAAATACCTGAATTGCTGTGGCAGATGGTAGAGGAAAGGAATAAAAGGCTCAGGGATTTGGGTCTGCTGGAAGTTATGTTATGTGAGGCCACAAGACCCAAAAGAGGATTATGTTCCTTGAGAAGGCCTAGAAAACACACTATTTACCAAGACCATAATAAATGTGCTGGTGTGAGCATCATTAGCATCATAAAGGGTTCAGTGATAGCTCTTTTCTGTAGGCCAGGGCTGATGGTAGACACTATCACAGAAACTAGCTTGCTGATAGCAAAGGGGCCAGCAGGTCCCTGATGCAATAAAAGTCAGGTGGTGTGACTTAACTGCCAGAAGTCAGGGCGTTATAATTATTTTAATGAGCTACAAAATCAGAGTGCCTGCCAGGAGTGCCTGACCAGTAGAGAATTATGGAGAAGGTTAATAGAACATGGCATATCCCAAGGGGCAAAATAGGTTGGCAGTCATCAGGGTAGTGCTGAATATATACAATAAAAAATGAGGAAGAGACAGAACATAGAACAGTGGTTACCAGAGGCTGGGGAGTAGGGGGAGAGGAATGGGGAGTTATTATTTAATGGGTACCGAGTCTCAGTCTGGGATGATGAAAAAGTTTTGGAAATGGGTATGGTGTTGTATGCACAGCAATGTGATTATACTTAATGCCAATAAACTGTACACTTAAAATGTTTAAACTAGTAAATTTTGTTATGTATATTTTACCACTCACCGTAAAAACTGTGAGACAAAAAAAAGGTGAGCAAGAATGGATGAGCAAAAGGCTGAGAGTATTGCCCCAATAAAATGTCATGACTGCTTGCCCAGCTTACTCAGGTTCAGACTAGAATCTATTGATTGAAGAGGTGACCAAAACCCTCAGGGGAACTGCATCATCCCTGCAACATGATGACAAGTATACAGTGGAATGATCCCCTCGCTCTCCCCACACAGACTTGTGGCCATTTACTCAAGCTATTATATACCAGGGAAAGAGGGATACCCAGGTGTCTGAGGACACAAGAGTTCAAGATATCATTGATACCAGAAGACATGAAGTGTCTTCCTGACCTCCATGTTAGAATGGGAGCAAATGGGAGCAAGGAGATGGAGTCCTGACCAAAGTCTGGCTTACAGTATATTAACCAAATCCACACACTTACCCAGTGGTAATACCCCTAGTTCCCAAATGGATTAACATTCTTGGCAGTTAAAGAAAAAAACCAGCACTGGTTATTTCTTCTGTGGAACAGAGGAGGTAGAGTTGCTCTCACAGTTGGGGGCAAGTTTGGTCCTTTCAGGTCTTACTTTTAAGATTTGTTATGTAGAACCAAGCTGTGGTCAGTCTAGGCTAATTATTCCCTGCTACTGAGGCAAGAACATTCTGTGTCTATACCCAATTCCCAGTGAATCATGAGGTTTTCTATGTGGGCTAATGGAAATAGGATAGGTACTCTTCCCAAACCCATATGAGCACCAGGCAATGTTACTCCTACTGTTTCAGGATGCCTCTTTCCCTAGCCTTATGTAGTTCTTTCATACACATGTGCTGCTCTCTACTCAGCTGAATATTGGTGGGAGACTACTGAAGATCTCTGGAATTCTTTGCTCAGCTTTCTCTTCTCTGGTACAATGTCCTGCAAACAAGGACCACTGTCCTTTGTTGTAAACTATCGTATTATGCGTGTGCATGTGTACATATACACATTTACATCTATCAGCCTGATTTTATATTTTGTTTGTTTGTTATTTCAGGTGGTAAACAAATCCAGTCCTATTACTGCATCTTGGTCAGTAGTAGATGTCTTCTCACACTTACATACCTTATAAGTACCAGTTTCTAATTAAATGGTAGTTATAGATTTTCTGTAATCTTTTTGTTAAAGTAACTCTCCAAAGATTACCTCCTGTTAACATTGTCAACTCTGCTTTACTTTTTTCTTTAAAGTGGAAAGTGAAAAAATTAAATTTCACCAAGCATAAAGAGATATTTTCACTACTCCTTGTATTGACTGCCCTCTTTAAATACTATCTGTATTTTGGGGTTTTACTGCCCAAAGCACATGGTGCCTTAGGACAAGTTGCTTATGGAATTATTTGCAGTGGATCTATCTTATTCAAAAGAGAGGAAATGCATTTCCCCAAATGAATGTTTATAAATATGTTCTCTAAGCCAGGTCAGTAATAATTCCAAAGTTTTGGCTCAGTGTGTAAATCAAATATGAAAATCCATGAGAACTTCTGAGACCTTTTGCTTTAGGCCTTAATTCAAGCTTTTCAATAAAGCTGGATTTAACCAACTACCACTCACATTTAATTCAATTAAACAAGTATATATTGAGGCTCCATTACGTGCAAAGTCCCACTGTGCCATGAGGAGGAGTGGGCAGAGCCTGTACTTAAAGTGCTGATATCAGTTCTGTACAGTAATTTAAGCAACTTCTGTACAAATCAACATGGTAAATGCCACAAACGGTGTTTTCAGTAAACTCTCATCGAGGATCAAATTAGCGCTCATGAAGAAATGTAAAATTTGAAATGTGCCTTGCAGAGTTTCAACTAGAAATAACAGGACAAAGCTGTCAAAAGAGTGAGACCAAAATCAGCAAATACACAAATGTCAGAATGTATTGGATGAATTCAGAGGAAAATGGATGCAGTTAATTCAGCTTGGGTAGGGTATAGCTCACATGCATGAGAGTACACTGGGAAAATAGGATCTGGATCCTTTTTTTGAAGGCCTTTGTTGCCAAGCAGAGAATTTTCTACCTAACGACAATAAAGAGCTTCTAAAATTTTTTGAACTTGAGAATAACTTTGTCAGCAAAATAAATAATACATGGTGTTGAGCATAAAATAATGATTTAGAGAACTTGGTCATTAGAAGAATATATGAGACATCAGAAAACAGAAAAATTAGGACAAAGCAGAGATGTTTTACATAACATGATGTTTTTAAAAGGTAAATAAAATTCTCAGGTAGAAGAAACAGCATCAGCCTAGGAAGGAGATGTGAAGAAAGAGTAAAAGTGGAAGCCGGTCTCTAAAAAAGCTCCTAGTTACAGAAAGTATAGAAGAATTTTTAGAAAACAAAATGTCTAACAAATTTGAAATATGCTAAATTTCAGAAACAAATTAAAACAATTAATGCCATTTTTACTTTGAAAATTATCAGATATCAAAAAATGATAGGACTCCAAATTTTAAAGGATGTCCTTCTGCAATACATACCATAAAGCTTAAATTATTTAAATCCACTGTCCCTTCAAGGACTCTGTCAACTGAAAAAAAAAATGCACAACTTAAAAGTTGAGAATTATGTTCATTCAGCAAATATACTGAGGACTTAAGCCCAGGAGACAGCCTCTGGGTTAATTCTGAAGGACTACTGTTCCGAAGAGGTAAGGGAGGAGCCAGAATATATACAATTTTGAATTGATTCAAGATTTGTAGTGTCCTATTTGTAGGATCCCCATGAGCATATCTACAATTTAAATTGCAATACAGGAAATATATTTTGGAAAAGGTATTTTAATTCATTGGCAGGCTATTAACTGTTGAAAATGTGGACTAATTAGTTTTTCTATGTCGCAGATAGACTGTTTTAAAAAGCAGAATTTGCCGATAGACTTCTTGCTAACTTTTTAGTTTGTACCAGAAAAAGTTCATGAAGTCAAATTACTTTTGCTGGAATAACTGACTATTGAGATACCTACTATCTAGAACACCACAAAAATTAAAGTGTTATTAAAGTTTAATACAAACATTTTGTAGATAAAATATGCCATAACAAGCCAACCAGTTCTTGAATCTATCTTGGTAGTTCGTATTTCTGAACCCATATGTTAAATATTTAGAATGATGTTATGTTATTTAAGGAAAAAAATCAGTTAATATTTATAGTTGATTTACTATTAGAAGCATCATTCTGATTTATATTTCACACCTAATACTTTCACACTAGCAAAAACAAATAAACATAAAATTATATATATAATAAGAGTATGGGAATTTTAAAACATTGCTCCCTAATTGTAGATCTAAAACTAGAAGGGTTTTTAAGGCAGTATTTTAGTTCAGGCCAGGAAACATCAAGTGACTGTGTCAAAGCCACAAAGCTAGAGTGTACACAGGAGGATTCAGGGTTGTTTTTTTTTTTATCCTAGTACAGTGCTATTTCCACAACATCATGATACCTCCCTGAATTAAGAAGGAACTTAATTTTAGCCTCTTTCATTAAACCAGACATTTTACATTTTTTGGATAGAAATTCAAAAAATTAGATCTAGAAAGAGAGGTGATAATGTTAATCGCTTGTTACTATTTATTACTCATTATAATTTCTTGTATTGTAAAAACACATACCTGCTCTTAAAAGACATATGTCATGATACATTATACATACTTTTAAAGATACCACATGGAAACGTATTCAGCAGAAACTAAAGATAATTGACTATATTTACTAACAGGTAGTATATATCATCAACATTAATAAAGCTCAGAGGAGATATTCTCTAATACTGCATTATCTATCATGCTAGCTAATGCTAATAGTAATTAAGCAACAGAGAAAAAGGCTGGGCTAAACACCTAAATTACAGATGCTATTTACCAACATATTTGGTTCTATTAGAAGATGTGAAAAAAATTTTAAATGATCATCTAGAAAACAGTGAAAGAGATGTAAAGGGGTTTTTTTTTGGACAATAAAGTGTTTGTCCTAGTTGATGTACAATGAATATACCTCATTTTTGTACCTCTAATATGGTATAACTTACTGTCAAAAACAACCCTAATATAATTTTTGAATGTCAAGATTCTCTTATTTATAAATTCATAAAAATATCACTATTTTGGAAACATGTTTAATCCAATGGGTTTTGAATTATCCCAAATACTTATTCTTCCTTCTTACCAAAGAGCCATATAATCCAATGAAGAGAAGGAGAGACCAAGTCCTAGGTCCTTACCTAGACCCCTATGGGAGAAATATTCTTTTGCCTGAATTAATAATTCTTAGAAATTGGTGACTTCAAGTAGTTCTTCCTCTTGTATAGCTGTTTGACGGTAGAGATATTCCTCTTCTAATGCAGATATAAAAAGATAAAAAGCCACTGTAGACCTCCAGGGCATCCCAACTTTAGTATACTCATGTATCACATGCATCTTGTTAAAAAAGCAGATTCTGACTCAGTAGGTCTGAGGTGAGGCTGTGATTCTGCCTTTCTTTTTTTTTTTTTTTTTTTTAATTATTATTATTTATTTATTTATTTTTGGCTGTGTTGGGTCTTCGTTTCTGTGCGAGGGCTTTCTCTAGTTGCGGCAAGCGGGGGCCACTCTTCATCGCAGTGCGCGGGCCTCTCACTATCGCGGCCTCTCTTGTTGCGGAGCACAGGCTCCAGACGCGCAGGCTCAGTAATTGTGGCTCACGGGCCCAGCCGCTCCGCGGCATGTGGGATCTTCCCAGACCAGGGCTCGAACCCGCATCCCCTGCATTGGCAGGCAGATTCTCAACCACTGCGCCACCACGGAAGCCCCGATTCTGCCTTTCTAATGAGCTCCCAGGTGATGGTGATGCTGCTGCTCATAGGCCACACTTTGTGGGGCAAGAAGTAAACCACTTTTCCTTCCCTCTTTTCATTAGCCCTTGAAATGTATTTCTGACATTATTCAGTTAGGAATCAGAATGCATTAGGGAAGGTGAATAATAGTTGTCCTTCCTCCCAGTGTCATGATTTTACTTTAAATAAAATTGAAATATTACCATTATACCATATTTCAGGTTAACATCAGTTAAATCATCTCTGCTTGACTGCCTTGTAATTTAATCAACATTTATAGCCTTAATTCTACGAGAATGTAAATTCTAAAATCAAAACAACTGATTGGGACTTCCCTGGTGGCACAGTGGTTGAAGGTCCGCCTGCCAATGCAGTAGGACACAGGTTCAATCCCTGGTCCAGGAGGATCCCACATGCTGCAGAGCAGCTAGGCCCGTGTGCCACAACTACTGAGCCTGACTTTTTTTCCCTGATCTGGTCAATCTTGTGAAGGAAGTAGATAGATTGAGGCTGTTTTCACAGGTAGTTAGACAAAAGTATGTTAGTAAAAAAAACTATGACTCAGTAAAGGATTTGAGGGGTCATTAAAAGGGCCAAAATATTTCCCTTAAATAGGATGAAAGTCGAATTGATTAAATTTTCTCTTTCTTTCCCCCTTTGACTTAGCTGAGTCTGGCAGCCTGATTGCATGATATTCAAATTTCTGAGGCAATGTACTCACAGTCTTCCTTTATTGAGCTTGTCTCAATAAGATGTCTTCATTTTTTCCTTTAAGTTTCAGTGTGAAAAAGATTTCATCAAGTTACCGGTATGGTAATTTGTCTCTATAATTTAATATCTACCAGTTTACATTTAAATTATCTAACAAATTATTTGCTTTATAATATAGAATCTATAAAACAGTACTAAGTGGTAGTATAAAATTGGTGGTAATGCAAAACTAGAATAGAGTATATGAAGTATTACTAGTCTATAACAGGTAATGAGTAGCTAGATTGATAAAAATTCTAGACTTGCTAACAGTTTGCATGTATGACTAATTTAGGAAACATATAGTTGAAGCAATTGCCTATATTTCAATATTCCTATGAATATTCCTATGAAAGTCAATGAAAAATTCAACAAAATTCAACAATATTCATATGAAAGTCAATGAAAAATTACTCATTAGGATTTGTTCCAAAGTGCCTGCTTTATTACACTATGGTTTGAGGAGAAAGTTTTCAAAACAAGTTGTCAATCATGATATAAATTCAACTTCATTTCAAAAGAGTTATCTTCAAATGATCATAAACATGGAGAGACTAATTGAGTAAATCAAAAATCTGCAGCTGAAATTTGTGTGACTGAGAATCTTACCATGAGTTATACCTACTGACATGGTGGAATTGTTAGATATTATTTAATTCATATAAAAAGCGAAGGTAGATCCACTACCAAGTAAGCTACACATACACAGTGATAATAACTGTCTTTACGAGATGAACTCAGTATTGGTTTTCTGCTAGATACTGTGTTCCACAGGCCATTTACTCTCTCAGTAATCTCAGGTGCTCAATAAATACTGGTTAACTAGAATTTTCAGTGAAGTTGCACACCACATACAGTTGTTCTAAGACACCCTCACTCTTGACTAATGCCACTGATGAACATCAGGACCATGTACTACACAAGTTGGGGTTTTTACAGTGTGAGTCCATAGAAACATTCCCCACTCCTTGACTCAAGTTAACTAGAAGAATATCCAACTTCAAACTCATGAGCCCCAAGTCTTAACCAATAAACCAGATTAACTTTACTAAAGCAACCAAATCAATTAAATTACTAACAAATCTGTTATAAGAAAATAATTACCTTAATTGTTTAAATAATACTCTCAACTTCAAATGCTTTCACATCTCTTCTTTCATATACACAGGATTTTAAAGCACAAAAAGACACTCTGGTCTAATCATACTTTCCTATACAAACATCAACACCTATCCTTCCTCCACTCACCTTCCTGTCTCCAGTCATGAATGAACAAAATCAATTAGTATTAATCGAGGACCTACTCTGTGTTTGGCTCTGTTAGGTACTGAGAACTCAGTAGAAGGTCATGATTCCTACCATCTTGGCATTTACATCATAGCTCCCAAAGCAGACAATAATTAAGTAATTAGTTATTTACATCACAATTGTTATTACTACTCTAAAAGACTAGTGTTGCAATGAGACTGGATAACAGAGGCATTTGATCTATTCGAGGAACCATGGAAGACGATCTTTGGGAATTCCTGGTAACTGGTGTTTAAGCTGATGTCTAATGAATGAAGAGTTGGCAAGGCAGAGGGTGGAAATGGAAGAGGGCTGTGCAGGGAGCACTCCAAGCTGAGAATGAGACAACTTCCTACAGCTCCCAGGACCAAAGAGCATTTCAAAAACAGGTAAGAGAACATGTAAGTAAAATGAAGTTTTAACCAACTTAAGATATATCAAAGTTATGGCTGAAGTAACTGGAATAATAGTTAAAATTTTATTTTCATAATGAAACAATTGTTTGTCAAAAGTTCTTTCTCCTTGTCATTAATGCTTATGCATTCATGAATACAAATCTGTCTTTGTAAACTATATGTAATTAAGCTTTGTACCCTGTCTGGTAGCTGTTATTCACATACAACTTGTACAGATTTCAATGAAGTCCTTTTTTATAGTAATCTGTCATTGTTAACTTAATTTCTAATGAAAATGATGTATACAGGAAGAATAAGGATAATCAGAAATCATTATTTTCATTTTTCAAAGTTTGAAAAGAAACTCTTTTAATAGGTGTAAGAATAACACAGTTATTACAAATTGTGACAATTTAATGTCCTTTGAGGTCTGTTTTACACCAATGAAAAGAAGACCTTTAGGGAATTTCTAAAACATAGGATTATGAAAACTTTGAAATTAGAAAATATTTTAAGTAAAAAAGATTTTAAATACAGATAAATTATAAGATTTAACAACTAATTTTTATAGAATGTTCTGAATTTCATTTGTGTAGCATATCAAACTAAATTGAACAAACAAAAACTAAACTTATTTACAGTCAGTTGTCTCCAGATAACTATGTATCATAGAAATGTGATTGAGAGTATCACAAATTTTATGATACTCACCATATTTATTCTTCTTTCATACTCATCTGTACTTATGCTTATTACCCTCATATATAAATCACTTTTAAAATTTCTATACAATGTTAAACTAAGTTTTTACAAAGTATAAAATTTATTGATCTAGATATTTTGTTTACATAGCTCAAAAAACCTAGTTTGATTTTTTTTTAATTTAAATATATCTTCAAGAGTTTCAAAATCCCATAACTTCACTAATTAACACGGGATAAACAAATCCCACCTATATGTTCTTATGTATTATTCAGTGACTCTTGACAAACATGCAGTGCTAAAGTTGCGGGTGTCTGATAATCTTGCTCTCAAGATTGTTTCATAGAATCTAATATTAACACTAGTCTCAGGAGACGTGAGGTGCTTAGTATATGATGACCAGGCTTGTACTCTCAAATCTCAAGTTTGCTCATAAGGTGTGCTTAGGGGAGTTCCCTGATGGCATACTGTTTAGGATTCCAGGCTTTCACTGCCGTGGCCCGGATTCAATCCCTGGTCAGGGAACTGAGATTCCGCAAGACGCGTGGTGTGGCCAAAAAAAAAAAAAAAACGGTCTGCTTAAATAGGTACACAAAGAAATATCATATGTAAAAAGAAAGTTATAAATAAGATGAGTGTGTGACCTGGTTTGGTCAGGATTTTCCCAGGTTATACCAGTTATCCCAAGAAATATAATTAATAGCACACTTGTACTCTCAAAGGTGTCTGGTTTGTTTGGGTGATAAATCATATGATCATCCAAATTATGAGCTGGGACATAGGAAAAATTATGTAACTAGGTGACATGCCAACCACATCCAGCCTTAAAAAAGCTAAAAGGAAGGAAGCCCAAAGATCTGATCCTCCAACACGATATATACCTTAATGAAACTGGCCGTATCTATAATCACATTAAATTTAAATTTAAACACCTCAGTGAAAAGGCAGAGACTGCCATATTAGACAAAAAACAAGACCCAACTATATGTTGCTTATAAGGAACCCAATTTAAATATAAAGGTAAAAGGGGATAAAAGTAAAAGGGTGAAAAAAGACATAGTAAGCTAACAATTTTTAAAATCTGGAGTGGCTATACTAATATTAGACAAAGTTGATTTTATAACAAAAATATTAAGAAGCTCATTTCATAATGACAAGCAAGTAATTCAAATGACATAATAATCCCCCAAATTTAGGCACCTAATAGCAGAGCTCAAAATACATGAAACAAAAACTGACAGAACTACAAGGAGAAACAGACAAATCCACCACTAAATCACATATTTCAATAACCTATCTCAATAATCGATAGTACAAGTAGAAAATCAGTAAGACTATAGAAGACTTAATACTAACAAAGTCACCTATTTATGTCCATAGAACACTTCACCCAACAGCAGCAAAATATACATTTGTTGCAAGTGCACACAGAAACACATCCCAGTCTATAAAACATCACAAAAATTAAAGAGGATCAAGTCATACAATGTATATTATCTGAACACAATGGAAATTAGGAAACAGTAATAGAAATATATTAGGAAAACCCCCAAACATTTGGAAACTAAATAACACCTGGGCCGAAGAAGAAATCTAATGAGAAATTAGAAAGTTTTTTCATTTTAATGAAAATGAAAACACAACACATTGATCTATAGCATCAACACATTCACGCTCAAAATCCCAGCAGTTTGGTTTTTTGCTTTTTTTTTTTTTCCAGAAATTGAGAAGGTAAGTCTAAAATTTATATAGAATTGTAAAGGATTTAAAATACCCAAAACAACTTTTTTTTTTTTCACTAATGTTCATTCTTTTTTTTAAATTTAATTTATACAGTAGGTTCGTATTAGTTATCAATTTTATACATATTAGTGTATATATATGTCAATCTCAGTCTCCCAATTCATCACACCACCACCCCATTCCCCGCCCCCACCCCCCACCCCCAGCTTTCCCCTCTTGGTGACCATACATTTGTTCTCTATTCTGTGTCTCTATTTCTGCCTTGCAAACCGGTTCATCTGTATCATTTTTCTAGATTCCACATATATGTGTTAATATACGATATTTGTTTTTCTCTTTCTGATTTACTTCACTCTGTATGACACTCTCTAGGTCCATCCACATCTCTACAAATGACCCAATTTTGTTCCTTTTTATGGCTTTATATTCCAATGTATATATGAATGTACCACATCTTCTTTATGCATTTGTCTGTTGATGGATACCTAGGTTGTTTCCATGACCTGGCTATTGTAAATAGTGCTGCAGTGAACATTGGGGTGCATGTATCTTTTTTTTTTTTTTTTTAACATCTTTATTGAAGTATAATTGCCTTACAATGGTGTGTTAGCTTCTGCTTTATAACAAAGTGAATCAGTTATACACATACAATATGTTCCCATTTCTCTTCCCTCTTGCATCTCCCTCCCTCCCACCCTCCCCATCCCACCCCTCTAGGTGGTCACAAAGCACCAAGCTGATCTCCCTGTGCTATGCGGCTGCTTCCCACTAGCTATCTATTTTACATTTGGTAGTGTATATATGTCCATGACACTCTCTTACCCTGTCACATCTCACCCCACCCCCTCCCCATATCCTCAAGTCCATTCTCTAGTAGGTCTGTGTCTTTATTCCCATCTTGCCACTAGGTTCTTCATGGCTTTTTTTTTTTTTTCCCTTAGATTCCGTATATATGTGTTAGCATACTGTATTTGTTTTTCTCTTTCTGACTTACTTCACTCTGTATGACTGACTCTAACTCCATCCACCTCATTACAAATACCTCCATTTCATTTCTTTTTATGGCTGAGTAATATTCCATTGTATATATGTGCCACATCTTCTTTATCCATTCATCTGTCGATGGACATTTAGGTTGCTTCCATGTCCTGGCTATTGTAAATAGAGCTGCAATGAACATTTTGGTACATGACTCTTTTTGACCTATGGTTTTCTCAGGGTATATGCCCAGTAGTGGGATTGCTGGGTTGTATGGTAGTTCTATTTTTAGTTTTTTAAGGAACCTCCATACTGTTCTCCATAGTGGCTGTATCAATTTACATTCCCACCAACAGTGCAAGAGTGTTCCCTTTCCTCCACACCCTCTCCAGCATTTATTGTTTCTAGATTTTTTGATGATGGCCATTCTGACTGGTGTGAGATGATATCTCATTGTAGTTTTGATTTGCATTTCTCTAATGATTAATGATGTTGAGCATTCTTTCATGTGTCTGTAGGCCATCTGTATATCTTCTTTGGAGAAATGTCTATTTAGGTCTTCTGCCCATTTTTGGATTGGGTTGTTCGTTTTTTTGTTATTGAGCTGCATGAGCTGCTTGTAAATCTTGGAGATTAATCCTTTGTCAGTTGCTTCATTTGCAAATATTTTCTCCCATTCTGAGGGTTGTCTTTTGGTCTTGTTTATGGTTTCCTTTGCTGTGCAAAAGCTTTTAAGTTTCATTAGGTCCCATTTGTTTATTTGTGTTCTTATTTCCATTTCTCTGGGAGCTGGGTCAAAAAGAATCTTGCTGTGATGTATGTCATAGAGTGTTCTGCCTATGTTTTCCTCTAAGAGTTTGATAGTGTCTGGCCTTACATTTAGGTCTTTAATCCATTTTGAGTTTATTTTTGTGCATGGTGTCAGGGAGTGTTCTAATTTCATACTTTTACATGTAGCTGTCCAATTTTCCCAGCAACACTTATTGAAGAGGCTGTCTTTTCTCCACTGTATATTCTTGCCTCCTTTATCAAAGATAAGGTGACCATATGTGTGTGGGTTTATCTCTGGGCTTTCTATCCTGTTCCATTGATCTATATTTCTGTTTTTGTGCCAGTACCACACTGTCTTGATTACTGAAGCTTTGTAATATAGTCTGAAGTCAGGGAGCCTGATTCCCCCAGCTCCATTTTTCGTTCTCAAGATTGCTTTGGCTATTCGGGGTCTTTTGTGTCTCCATACAAATTGTGAAATTTTTTGTTCTAGTTCTGTGAAAAATGCCAGTGGTAGTTTGATAGGGATTGCATTAAATCTGTAGATTGCTTTGGGTAGTAGAGTCATTTTCACAATGTTGATTCTTCCAATCCAGGAACATGGTATATCTCTCCATCTATTTGTATCATCTTTAATTTCTTTCATCAGTGTCTTATAATTTT
The DNA here is from genome assembly GCF_965194825.1 of Balaenoptera physalus. Lineage (NCBI taxonomy): Eukaryota > Metazoa > Chordata > Mammalia > Artiodactyla > Balaenopteridae > Balaenoptera > Balaenoptera physalus. The sequence goes on along the minus strand of NC_138887.1, from coordinate 92,303,485 downwards.
CTGCATACAGGTCTTTTGTCTCCTTAGGTAGGTTTATTCCTAGATATTTTATTCTTTTGGTTGCAGTGGTAAACGGGAGTGTTTTCTTAATTTCACTTTCAGATTTTTCGTCATTAGTGTATAGAAATGCAAGAGATTTCTGTGCATTAATTTTGTATCCTGCTACTTTACCAAATTCATTGATTAGCTCTAGGAGTTTTCTGGTAGCATCTTTAGGATTCTCTATGTATAGTATCATGTCATCTGCAAACAGTGACAGCTTTACTTCTTCTTTTCCAATTTGGATTCCTTTTATTTCTTTGTCTTCTCTGATTGCTGTGGCTAACACTTCCAAAACTATGTTGAATAATAGTGGTGAGAGTGGGCAACCTTGTCTTGTTCCTGATCTTAGTGGAAATGGTTTCAGTTTTTCACCATTGAGGACAATGTTGGCTGTGGGTTTGTCATATATGGCCTTTATTATGTTGAGGAAAGTTCCCTCTATGCCTACTTTCTGCAGGGCTTTTATCATAAATGGGTGTTGAATTTTGTCGAAAGCTTTCTCTGCATCTATTGAGATGATCATATGGTTTTTCTCCTTCAATTTGTTAATATGGTGTATCACATTGATTGATTTGCGTATATTGAAGAATCCTTGCATTCCTGGGATAAACCCCACTTGATCATGGTGTATGATCCTTTTAATGTGCTGTTGGATTCTGTTTGCTAGTATTTTGTTGAGGATTTTTGCATCTATGTTCATCAGTGATATTGGCCTGTAGTTTTCTTTCTTTGCGACATCTTTGTCTGGTTTTGGTATCAGGGTGATGGTGGCCTCATAGAATGAGTTTGGGAGTGTTCCTCCCTCTGCAATATTTTGGAAGAGGTTGAGAAGGATAGGTGTTAGCTCTTCTCTAAATGTTTGATAGAATTCACCTGTGAAGCCATCTGGTCCTGGGGTTTTGTTTGTTGGAAGGTTTTTAATCACAGTTTCAATTTCAGTGCTTGTGATTGGTCTGTTCATATTTTCTATTTCTTCCTGGTTCAGTCTTGGCAGTGTGTGCATTTCTAAGAATCTGTCCATTTCTTTCAGGTTGTCCATTTTATTGGCATAGAGTTGCTTGTAGTAATCTCTCATGGTCTTTTGTATTTCTGCAGTGTCAGTGGTTACTTCTCCTTTTTCATTTCTAATTCTATTGATTTGAGTCTTCTCCCTTTTTCTCTTGATGAGTCTGGCTAATGGTTTATCAATTTTGTTTATCTTCTCAAAGAACCAGGTTTTAGTTTCATTGATTTTTGCTATTGTTTCCTTCATTTCTTTTTCATTTATTTTTGACCTAATCTTTATGATTTCTTTCCTTCTGCTGGCTTTGGGGTTTTCTTCTTCTTTCTCTAATTGCTTTAGGTGCAAGGTTAGGTTGTTTATTCGAGATGTTTCCTGTTTCTTGAGGTAGGCTTGTATTGCTATAAACTTCCGTGTTAGCACTGTTTTTGCTGCGTCCCATAGGTTTTGGGTCATCGTATCTCCATTGTCATTTGTTTCTAGGTATTTTTTGATTTCCCCTTTGATTTCTTCAGTGATCACTTCGTTATTAAGCAGTGTATTGTGTAGCCTCCATGTGTTTGTATTTTTTACAGATCTTTTCCTGTAATTGATATCTAGTCTCATAGCGTTGTGGTCGGAAAAGATACTTGATATGATTTCCATTTTCTTAAATTTACCAAGGCTTGATTTGTGACCCATGATATGATCTATCCTGGAGAATGTTCCATGAGCACTTGAGAAAAATGTGTATTCTGTTGTTTTTGGGTGGAATGTCCTATAAATATCAATTAAGTCCATCTTGTTTAATGTATCATTTAAAGCTTGTGTTTCCTTATTTATTTTCATTTTGAATGATCTGTCCATTGGTGAAAGTGGGGTGTTAAAGTCCCCTACTATGATTGTGTTGCTGTCGATTTCCCCTTTTATGGCTGTTAGTATTTGCCTTATGTATTGAGGTGCTCCTATGTTGGGTGCATAAATATTTACAATTGTTATACCTTCCTCTTGGATCGATCCCTTGATCATTATATAGTGTCCTTCTTTGTCTCTTGTAATAGTCTTTATTTTAAAGTCTATTTTGTCTGATATGAGAATTGCTACTCCAGCTTTCTTTTGAAGGGAGAAAAAATAGAAAGAAAGAAAGAAGGAGGCTATAACATAGTGAAGTAAAATAAAGCTATTATAAAGCAGAGCTATACAGACAAAATCTCACCCAGAAGCATATACATATACACTCACAAAAAAAAGGAAAAGGGGAAAAATTAATATATCCTGCTCCAAAAGTCCACCTCCTGAATTTGGGATGATTCGTTGTCTATTCAGGTATTCAACAGATGCAGGCACATCAAGTTGTTTGTGGAGTTTTAATCCGCTGCTTCTGAGGCTGCTGGGAGAGATTTCCCCTTCTCTTCTCTGTTCGCACACCTCCTGGGGATCAGCTTTGGATTTGGACCCGCCTCTGCGTGTAGGTCACCTGAGGGCGTCTGTTCCCCGCCCAGACAGGACGGGGTTAAAGGAGCAGCTGCTTCGAGGGCTCTGGCTCACCCAGGCCGCGGGGAGGGAGGGGTACAGAGGAGGCGGGGCGAGCCTGCGGCGTCAGAGGCCGGTGTGACGTTGCAGCAGCCTGAGGTGCGCCGTGTGTTCTCCCGGGGAACTTGTCCCCGGATCACGGGAGCCTGGCGGTGGCGGGCTGTACCGGCTCCCAGGAGGGGCGGTGTGGAGAGTGACCTGTGCTCACACACAGGCTTTTTGGAGGCGGCAGCAGCAGCCCCAGCGTCTCACGCCCGTCTCTGGGGCCCGCGCTGATCGCTGCGGCTCGCGCCAGTCTCTGGAGCTTGTTTAGGCGGCGCTCTGAATCCCCTCTCCCTGCACGCTGTGAAACAAAGAGGCAAGAAAAAGTCTCTTGCCTCTTCGGCAGCTGCAGACTTTTTCCCGGACTCCCTACCAGCCAGCTGTGGTGCGCTAACCCCTTCAGGCTGTGTTCATGCCGCCAGCCCCAGTCCTCTCCCTGCGATCCGACCGAAGCCCGAGCCTCAGCTCCCAGCCCCGCCCGCCCTGGCGGGCGAGCAGACAAGCCTCTCGTGCTGGTGAGTGCTGCTCGTTGCCGAGCCTCTGTGCGGGAATCTCTACGCTTTGCCCTCCGCACCCCTGTGGCTGCGCTCTCCTCCGTGGCTCCGAAGCTTCCCCCCTCTGCCACCCGCAGTCTCTGCCCGCGAAGGGGCTTCCTAGTGCGTGGAAATCTTTCCTCCTTCACAGCTCCCTCCCACTGGTGCAGGTGCTGTCCCTATTCTTTTGTCTCTGTTATTTCTTTTTTCTTTTGCCCTACCCAAGTACGTGGGGAGTCTCTTGCCTTTTGGGAGGTCTGACGTCTTCTGCCAGCGTTCAGTGGGTGTTCTGTAGGAGCAGTTCCACGTGTAGATGTATTTCTACTGTATCTGTGGGAAGGAAGGTGATCTCCTCGTCTTACTCTTCCGCCATCTTCTCTCCAAAGGCCAAAACAACTTTTAAAGAGAACCAAGTTGGAAGAATATACTATGTGATGTCAAGACTAATTATAAAGCTGTAGTTAACAACACAGTATGATATTCACATAGAGATAGACAATAGATCAACAGCATAGAATAAATTTCAGGCATAGCCCTACACATATCCAGACAACTGATTTTTGTCAAAGGTACAAAGGCAATTCAGAGAAATAAGGATAGTCTTTCCAACAAATGGTGCAGGAATAATTGGTTACCCACGGGGGGAGAAATATAGATTTCATGTTAATTATTCTTACTACAATAAGAAAAACAAAAACAAAAATAAATACAAATAGGGAAAGGGTAGGAACTTTATGGTTTAATTTTCTTCTTACGGAAGGAGAGGGAAATTAAAGGTCTTATTAAAGGTTGCTTTTATGAGCTGTGGAGAAAAAAATTACTTAATGCCTTTTAAATTGAGAAATTTGTAGCCTTGGGGCTAAGTTACTATGGGGTTACGTTACTACGATTTAGAGTCTGAAAGATATTAGAAATTTATTAATTAAAATAAATTAATTAAGGAAGGATCTCCAAAACCCTCAACAGCTCTTCAACCGGAAGAAAGAACTCCAGTTCTTTACATATTTTTTGTATATATATATATATTTTTTATATATATTTTACATTGTAACCATCCATTTGAGATTTCCTTTAATGAAGTTTCTGCTACTAAAATAATATTAGAAATCATTTCTTTATTTGATCATGACAATGCAAAATATGTTTTTTTATCAATAAATTTGAAACAAATTTTTTTTCTGTTTGTGGTCTAGATTGTGCGTGTATACATGTGTGTGAGTGTGTGTGTTGAAAGAGAGAGTGAGTGCTTACATAAGAAAGACTCATAAATGCTTCAGCGAGAGAACACTCTTCCTGTGTTACTGATTTGCTAGAAATCTACCTATTTGCAGATAAGCTCATCTATCTGGAAATGATGACATGAAAAGTTATAGTTTCCCTTATTTTCCTTCACTTAAAATCACTGTGACTATTAAATACTGTTTAGTTTAACAGGATATCCATATACAACTGCAAAGTGGGGATTTTACACAACACAAAATATACATATTGGTCATGTTTTAAAAGCTTGAACGCAGGCAAGTCTGACTCGAGAGCTCATGCTCTCCTCCAAGTTATCTTGTCACTTCAGTGGTATAAAACCCCAAACAATCACAAACTTGTAATTTTTATGGACATAAGTTCTGCCTATTGTGTGGACTACAATTTTGGAACTTAAACTAACTTTCAAAACCATAGTTTGCAAGCTTCTTTCTCTCTTGTCATTTTATTCTTGCTTACTTGTTAAGTATTTATTTAATGGACATAAAGTTTCTGAACATTATACAGTACATTCTTTCTAGAATATAACAACAGACAACCATTTCACTGAGAATTAGGTACAACAATGTGGTTTGATAACCCCTTGAAATGACTTAAAAATTTATTCTTACCTGTATTACCAAGCTTCTTAACAAAGTTCAAAATGGAATTTTTTCTTTGATTTTGTCTTTTATTGAACAAGGAATTTTCTCCAGCAACTGTGGATACCATGTGAAGGCACAATATAAAACATGAGTTCAAAGGAGACTTACAGTTGCAAAACCAGCATTACTATTTTAGGAAGCATCAAATATTCTGTAGGTATCTTCCAAATTTCTAATTTTACTTAATTAATTTCTAACAGTATCGTAAGCCCTTCATTAGTTCAATCTGGCAACATTACAGTATCAAAAATGTCAAAATATTTAAGGTATACAGTTAACTGCATAACATGAGACTGTGAGCTACTTGAGGACAGAAATATTAACTGTTTTCATTTTCATATCTCTAGTAGTTGGCAAAATGTTAGGCCCAAAACATATAACAGACTAATAGTTCTTTGAGTTATATTCCTAAATAAACATCCAAGTTTTCATTTTGATTTAACAAGCAAATATCTATATGAATTTCCATAATAACACACAAGAATACAATTTTTTAAAACATTAAAGTTAAAATAAAAACATGTTAACTATTGAATTCTTAAATGAAATCATCTTATAACTTATTGGATGTGAAAAGTAAAAATCTCTTCATAAGAGAAAAAAATGTATCCACTAACACTACAAGAATTACAAATGATGGAGGAAATTAATATTCACAGCAGCTCTCACATTATCACCACCTAAATTAGGTTTGAGCTCCACTGGCATCTTTGCAGTTTATTATTTATAAACCTAACAACCTCTGGGCTTTTAATACATAAATATTTTTCTTTTTCTTCTTTTCAAGGCTAGACCATTTCTTTAAAATAAACTGCAAAATGAAACAGGTCATTCAGTTAAAGCATATATTATATTACTGAGGTAAAACAAATTGAGCTTTTAGTACAGACATGGCAGGATAACTAATAATCTTAATGAGTGGAATGAAACAAAATGTTTAATTAACACCGTATTACATAATGCATCGCTGAGGTAACCTTTGGCTTATAGGTTTGTTTTCTGGACCATAGAACAAAGTACACTATTGCCATCTCCTGGCAAGTATAGTGATCCTGAAGAGGAGGTTTAAATTTCAAGAATGCTCCTTACTTAATATTTACTAAATATTAAGTAGTAGTTCATATTTACTAAATGACAGGTGGAGAGGAGAGGAGAAGCCAATAGATTTCTCCTCCAGTGATAATAATTGTCATTTCTTAAATACACAAATACGAGGATTAAATTTTTCACCTATAAAAAGCAATTTTTTTTTTTACTTTTTTTAACCTTACCTCAACTTACATCATGCATCATTGTAAATTTAATATTAAGAACTTACAGGGACATGTGTAAGTGCTACGATATTAACTTCCTGACTAAAGCCAGTAAAGATTCATGCCTTGTTAAAACCTTTCTTAAGTAATTTGTATAAATATTTAAATAGGACTGGTGGAAAAAGTTTTAGAATCTTGTACTGATGGTCTGATGTTCCTATACGTAAGTTTTCTGTACACATTCCAAAAAAAAGTTTCCAGTGAAAAAAACTTGAGAAACTCATGTCTAATTTTTATTAGGTCATCGTTGAGTTCTGCCATCACTCATGCTCAAATTTAGTCCATTTTTTCACATTTTTAATTCAATAAAATTATACAGAAATGCATTTTGTTTTTCTATTTTAAGTTGTGAATGACTTTTGCTGTTCTCTCATGAAATTAATAATATTTTACCTTTTTCAAGGAATTACTTATTACTAATTATCAGTGTATATTTATTGATTTTCTTAGGGGAAGAGTTAATTGGGCATAAGAATTCATTTATATAAAATAAAAATTAATATAAAATTAGATCTTATCTTTAGGTTTTATTTGAGCCTCCAGTTGTTTTTTATGTCTCAGAATATTTCAAATGGAATGGATTACACACACAAACTTACACACAATACATAAGCTACATTAATTTACAGATAAACTCTTAATATAAGGTTCTGTGTTTGACCCTCTTCTTTTCTCCATCTGCCCACTTCCTCTTAGCAATTTTATTTATCCTCAAGGTTTCAATTAGCTCCTCTATGTGGATGACGCTAAAATCTCTACCTACAGCCATATCCTCTCCTCTGTGCTCTAAAGCCAACCCACAATTCAAACTTCCTACTAAGTATACCTGTATACATACTTGGTATATCTGCTAAATGAACCTATTCTATAAACACTTCAATCTAATAATATACAAATCTGAACATCCACCCCCATAAATATATTTCTTCTCTTATTCCATATTTCTGTTAATATCTGACCATCCTCCCAGCTAATTAAACTTGAAATTCTGGTAAACCTCATATATAATCTCCCACATCAGATATGCAAACATGCTTGCATGCTCAAGAACACACATACACACTCACAGACCCCTTTCCACTTTCACTGTCATTTCCCAAATGAAACCCTGATTAATTCTCACCTACCCACGTCAAGTAATCAGCCTCATGGCTAATAAGTCTCTAGTCTCTCCTCACTTAATAGCTTCCTAACTCTTATTGTCATTTTAATCATCCAAGAGAACATTACCTCAGAGCATCTTAAGCAAAACACTAACTCAATGTGTTAAGTAAATAAAAGCCTAGCCAAATAATTAGGAAAAAACTAGATTTTTAAAAATTTAAACAATTTATTTAAACCAACAGACAAAAAACCAGTTCACCCATTTCTCTCACCCCCCACCCCTGCCTCTGGCAACCTCCAATCTGTTCTTTGTATCTATAAGCTTCTTTTTTTTTTTTAAGATTCCATATGTAAGTGAGATCACATGGTATATGTCTTTCTCTGTCTGACTTATTTCACTTAGCATAATGTGAAATAAGAGGTCCACCCATGTTGTAGCAAATAGCAAGATTTCCTTCTTTTTGATGACTGAATAATATTCTAATATAGATAGATAAATAGATAGATAGATAGATAGATAGATAGATAGATAGATAGATAGATGATAGATAGAAGGAAAGAAATGTAGATCATATTTACTTTACCCATTCATCCACCAGTGGACACTTAGATTGTTTCTGTGTCTTGGCTATTGTAAATACTGCTCCAGTGAACATGGAGGTGTGCATATCTTTTTGAGTTAGTGTTTTCATTTCCTTCTTCATTTCCTTCAGGAGTTGATTGCAGTATTATATGGTAGTTCTACCGATATTTTTAATTTTTTTAAGAGCCTCCATATCGTTTTCCATAGTGACTGCACCAATGTACATTCCCAACAACAGTGCATATGAGTTCCTGTTTCTCCATACCCTTGCCAACACTTATCTCGTATCTTTTTCATAATAGCCATTCTGACAGATGTAAAGTGATATCTCATTGTGGTTTTAATTTGCATTTCCCTGATGATTAGTGATGTTGAGCATCTTTTCATATACTTTTTGGCCATTGTATGTCTTCTTTTGGGAAATGTCTATTCAGATCTTCTACCCAATTTTATATTTGTTTTTTGATATTGAGTTGTATGAGTTTTTATATATATTGGATATTAGCCCCTTATCAGATATATGATCAAAAATGTTTTCTCCCATTCAGTAGGTTGTCTTTCACTTTGTTGATGGTTTCCTTTGCCGTGCAGAAGCTTTTTAGTACAATGTAGTTCCATCTATCTATTTTTGCTTTTGTTACTTTTGCTTTTGGTGCTAATTCAAAAATTATTGCCAAGACCTATGTCAAGGAGCTTACTGACTATGTTTTCTTCTAGGACTTCTATGGTTTCAGTTCTTACGTTCAAGTCTCTAATCCATTTTGAGCTTATCTTTATGCATGATGTGAGATAGTGGGCAAGTTTTATTCTTTTGCACAGTGCTGTCCAATTTTCTCAACACCATTTATTGAAGAAGATTATCCTTTCCCCATTATACACATGGATTTATTTCTGGGCTCTCAATTCTGTTTCATTGATCTATGTGTCTGTTCTAATTACTAATGCTTTGTAGTATAGTTTGAAATCAGGGAATATAATGCCTCCAGCTTTGTTCTTTTTCAAGATTGCTTTGGCTATTCAGGGTCTTCTGTGGTTCCATACAAATTTTAGGATTATTTGTTCTATTTCTTTGAAAAATGCCATTTGAATTTTGATAAGGATTGCATTGAATTTGTAGATTGTTTTTGGTAATATAGACATTTAAAAAATATTGATTCTTCCAATCCATGAGCATGGTATATCTTTCCATTTATGTGTGTCTTCTTTGATTTCTTTTATTAATGTCTCATAGTGTTCAATAGTCTTCAATACACGGGTCACCTCCTTATCTAAATTTATTCCTAGTTGTTTTATTCTTTTGATGCAATTGTAAATGGGATGGTTTTCTTTCTTTTTGATCTTTTTTATTAGTATATGGAAACACAACAGATTTTTGTGTATTGATTTTGTGTCCTACAACTTTACTGAATCTGTTTACTGTTCTAACAATTTTTTTGATGGAACCTTTAGGGTTTTCTATATATAATGTCACCTGCATATAGTGACAGTTTTCTTCTTCCTTTCCAGTTTGGATGCCTTTTATTTCTTTTTTGTAACTGATTGCTCTGGCCAGGACTTCCAATACTATGTCGAATAAAAGTGGCAAATGTGGGAATCCTTGTCTTGTTCCTGATCTTAGAGGAAAGGCTTTCAGCATTTCACTGTTGAGTATGATGTTAGCCGTGGATTTGTCATACCTGGTCTTTATTACATGAGGTATGTTCCTTCTATATCTACTTTGTTGAGAATTTTTATAATAAATGGATGTTGAATTCTGTTAAATGCCTTTTCTGCATCTATTGAGCTGATCATATGATTTTTATTCTTCACTTTGTTAATGTGATGTAGCACATTGATTGATTTGAGGATGTTGAACCATCCTTTCATCTCTAGAATAAATTGCACTTGATCATGGTGTATGATCCTTTTAATGTGTTGCTGAATTCAGTTTGCTAATATTTTGTTAAGGAATTTTGAATTTATGTTCATCAGGGATACTGGCCTATGATTTTCTTTTCTTGTTGCATCTTTGGTTTTGGTATCAGGGTAATGTTGGCCTCATAAAGAGTTCCCTCCTGTTCTATTTTTGGAAGAGGTTGAGAAGGATTTGTATTAATTTTTGAATGTGTGATAGAATTCACCAGTGAAGCTGTCTGGAACTGGACTTTTGTTTGTTAGGAGGTTTTCCATTACTAGATTTTTTTTTTTTTTAAGTAAATGATATATTTACTATATAGCCTTAAATATACTAATGTGAGTGTGAGTTTCCAACGGGGGAAATACTATGTAATTTTTCCTTCTCTTACTTGGACTTTGAATTTTTTTATGTAAGACCATATTCCATAGAAGATACTTTGGAAAATATTGCTATAGAGCATCATCGTGATAACCCTCCTCTGCTCAAAAATGGAATGATTAAAAAAAAAAAAAATGGAATGATAAAGGGAGTACACTCCAGAGAGGTGCTGTGCAGTGTGCTAGCCACTAGCCAAGTGTGACTATTTAAGTTAAAATTAATCAACATTAAATGAAATTTAAAAATTCAGTCTCTCAGTCACACTAGTCACCTCACAAGTGTTCAGCAGCCACATGGGGCTAGTAGTTACCATATTGCACAGCAATGATCCAGAGTAAGACTGACTGGATTCAATTGTTTAGTAGCTGTTTGACCTGGGACAAGTTACTAAACTACTCAGAATCTCTATTTTCTCATTTACAAACTGAGGAAAATTATAGAATCAACTCACAGAATTGTTGTGAGAATTAAATGAGCTAATACGTGGCAAGTGCTCAGAAGAGGAACTGGCATATAGTAATAATTCAGTCAATTTTAAGTAATATTATCCATTAGCATTATTATAATTGTTCTTCATCACCTACTTCTTAATCTGTTATTCAAATCTTTTTGATCTGTCCCCACTTGCCTTTTAGCCTTTCTTTCTGCTCTTTCTTTACATCCAGATTGACTTCTAATCAACCTCACAGGTCCCAATATATATCCCATAGTTTGCAGGCTCTGCACCTTTGCTAAATTTCTCCTTTGTTGGAAATGCTCTTTCCAACTCCTATCAGTACCACATCTAAATCCTATTTATTCTTTAAAGTCAAGATCAAATTCCACCTTCACCACAAAGCAAAAAATAAACTCTCATGCCCCTGACTCTCATGGCTTGCTCTATGAATCTGTTTTTTTGGAAAATCCAATCTTCTTTAATAATTATGTATGTATATGTCTTATTTCTTCTAAATATATTTTCCTATTGATCATGGTACATTTTAAACCCTGTGAAGGTCATAAATAAACCTGCCCTAATAAATGAATAAATCATATTTCAATATAAAGGCTTTAGTTTTTCACAGGTTAACCCCTACCCCTACTAAGTGACACACTAAGCACCCTACTAGTGCTGTTTGCAACTATACCTTCTATGATACTCAGTATTTTATATGGTCCACTGGTCACTGTTTCAGGATACATGTGAATGCTAAAGAGAAAATTAATTTTCCTAATGTGAAAAAAATATCATAATACATTATTGGATCAATGGAATATTAAAATCCAAAAAAACCACAGGTGTTAATATAAATAGATGTTTTACTTGGGGAAATTATTTTAAACCCTTATTTTCAAATGATTGATTTCTAGCTACATATGTCCTGAAATAGAAACAAAATTAAGAGCAATATTCTTTTTTTGATATAAATTATCACTGAAATTTTATCATTGGACATACTTTGTGCCTACTTTGAATGCTGACCATCAAATGACAGAGGGAAAAGGACAAGAATGTATCCATCCTGAATGAGCAGGGAATGTGATTTTGTGAATGTATTATAAAACACTTTCTAAAATGTATATGCAATAGTTAAAAGTGCTTTGGGGCATGAATAACTCAGCAATATTTATAGATACAATATTTACACTGGACAAGTCAAATGGTATATTCAATGTACCAGCAACTTTTCTTCCATTGTTAGATGTAAGGAATAGGAATTTTCAGCCTATTCTAGAATGCCTTCAACATTTGTCAATGGAAAAAAATTCTGTCTCCAAGAAGGTTTTAAAGATCTCTTGAGGGCAAAGCCCCAACTATAGCTCCACTGTGACAGTGACACATAGTAGGAGCTCAATCATCGATTACAAAAATGTTAATAATGGTACTAATTTCTAATGTGAATACATTTCCACTATTTACAGCAGCTTTCATTTTAAATTTTTGTTACTAGAAAGCTTAACAATTCAAAACCATTTAGATATTTCATCAACATATGTATTAAATTCAGTAGGGAAATGAGTAAATAAAATATATCCTAGACATGGTATTATCAAAAGAAAGGATAGAAGGAGGAGCATTTATTTGAGTCACTAAGGTGAATAATTTCCAAAGCAAATTTATTTGGCAGGACCTTAACTGAACTATTAATCATTTACTCCTTAATGCCAAACAGTTTAATCAAAAAACATCCTTCATATTGTCTTCTGTTCCATCAAAGCTAGTTGTTAGAAGTAAAACAACAGATATTTCTATGAGTTGGGTTGAAATACATACCAAGCCTTGCCCTAAACAAAATTGTAAAGTTAAATTGACACCTTTCAGATTTCCTAATGCTAGTGGTCCTCAGCCATTGGAAACACCAACATCATAGTGAGCACAATCAAAATCTGTGTTCAATTTTTTAAAAAAAAATCTCTAATCTTTTACTGATTATCTCTATTGGGTGAGCTTAATTCAAAAGACTTAGACAATAACCTTTGAAAATTGTGAATCACTGTGTTGTACACCTGAAATTTATATAATACTGTACATCAACTGTGCATCAATTCGAAAAAGAAGATTTAGACAAAATACATCTTTAGCTAGCATTAATTACAAGAGAAATAAAAGGAGAAAGAGACATGTAAATATTACACATATAAGAAATATTAATTTATCATTATTTTAATATAAAAAAGAACATATGTTCAAATATTTGTGGTATTTTTTAAGCATTGAGTAGAGAGAATAATATAAAACACCTGTTGATCTATCTCACTTATTTTTCCATATTTGCCTCAAGTCATTTTAAAATCATCCTTGGATAACAATCTCTGATCCCATTCTAATCATTCTTTCTCCCCACAAAAAATAGTATAAATGTTTTTAATAGTATAAATTTTGTATTTATTATTCCAATACATGCTTCCATACTTTACTAATTATGTATGTACACATTAAAATGTATATTTTATTTATTTTTAAATTTTATATGAATGTCCTTATACTTAAGATGTCCTTCTGCAAAACTCCTTTTTCTATCAATATTAATTTTGTAAGTATTTTTTGTTCATTGAAAGTATGGTATTTGTGGATAAATGTACTGCACATTGCATGAACACACCACAATTTATATTAATTGTTCTCTAGTTAATGAACATTGAGGTGCCTTTCAATTTTCAACTATTACAAAATGCTGCACTGATCAATTTTAAACATAAAGCCTTGTTTATATTGGCAACATTTTGTCTATGGAAATAGAATTCCTGGCCAAAGAATATGCATGTCTTTAACTTTACCAGTATTTATGAATTGTTCTTCTAATGTTTGCACTAATAGGAGTTCCACTAAAAGTTTGTGACAGCTCTGATTGCTTTATATTTTTAATAATAATTCATATTGTCATACATTTTAGTTTTTGACAAATGGATGGTTATAAATTATAATCATAAGTTTTAATTTGCATTTTCCTGATTGCTAATGAGGTTAAGAATCATTTCATATGTTTGTGGGGGGAGTATTTGGTTTTCCTCTATTGTATATCAATTATTAATATTATTTGCCTATTTGGTGATTGGGTTATTGACTTCTAAGATTAATTACATCTGTATACTAATTATTTATAGTTTTTTCAAAACAACATATTCAATCTTCCATTTGTCTTTTCACTTTTTAATAGATTTTTAGTGCACAGTTTTTAATTATATTTTTTTAATAATACATCAGCTTCCTTAAACACAATTAGTTCTGAGAACACTTATAAGAATGAGTATCTGACCTTCAGTACCTGAGAGCTTGTATCCAGAGATTGAACACTTCACAAGGTAAATGCAACCATATGCACTAAGGTGATGAAGAGCCAGGCTTCTTCAGACAACACATGCCTCAGCCTCATCACGGGTATTCTTCCTATGCCTGCATGTTCTCTTCAACCCAGAATGGCCTTCATTCAACCAGCTGCAAATCAAGCCTGTCTGTCAAGATACAGTTTAAAGATAACTCTATTGAAAGAGCGTACCTCATTGTCAAATTCAGAATTAACCATGTGACTCAGTATAGCCTTGACACTTTATGTATACATCAATCTCTCCATTTTACTTGTAACTTGCTTAAGTTAAGAACTATACCATATTCAACTTCTTTGGTCCTATAGAATCTTGAAGCATGACTTACAGATAACAGTGATTTCATAAATACATGTTGAATCAATGAGAAATATTCAAGGTCCTCTGCTGAGCCTTGACTCATAACAGTGTTACAGAGTAACCTGAGATCAAGTTTTTTCTCTTCAAAACATGAAGTGTTCTCACCAGTCAAAAAGAAACAAATGAACACACAATATGCAAAGATCACAAATAGGTAATTCATACATACACAAAAGCAATAAAAAGTCCTGTAACATATGAACCTTAATTAAATTGAATTAAATTAAATTAGTGAAGTACCATTTTTTACCAACACATTGACAAAGATTTTAAAGATACTTAATACCTTATGTTAGGGAAAGTGAGGGAAACAAGTACACATATGAGATGGTATTCAGATATACTGCTGGTAAGAATTTAACTGATGTGATCTTTTTGGAAGGAAATTTGGTAATATGTATGAAAAGCTTTACAATATATATACCTAATAATTCTACTTCTTGGAATTTATATAGTAAAATAACCAGAGATGTGTGAAAAAGTATATGTTCATGGATATTTAGCATAGCAATCTGTATTCCCTTCTTTATTTTCTTTTAACATTGTAGCATGAACACTTTCTATTCCTATAAATATCCCTCAAATATATTTTAATGGCTGTATAATAGTCCATTATATTGGTGTACTATAATTTATTTAGTATCATTTTAATATTAAACATTCAAGTTATTTCCACATTTTCATTATTATAAATAATGCTGCAATGAATATCATTCTCTGCATATTTCTTTACAATAAGGTCTACTTGGATAAAGGGGTAAGAATATTTAGGCAATTAATAAACATTGACGAATTGCTTTCTAATTACCTTTGACTGTTCCAGTCTAAACTCCTACCAGCAGCACATATGAAAACATCTCTGCGTGAGCTCCTCAGTGGTGAGTGTTAAAGTTTTAAGTCATTTTTTGATTTAAGAGAAGAAAAATGGTTCACTATTACTGCTATGTTTTTTATTCTTTTATTACATTTAAGGTTAAACTTTTTGTATATTTATTTCAAATTTTATAATTTGTCTTTTCTTTACTTTTAGTTATTCTTGTTTTGGTCCTTAGGGGTTTCCCTCATGATTTGTATTAACTGTATATATCAAGAATATTACCTTTTTGATGTACATGGGCTTTATAATTTTATGTGTTCAGATATACACTTTTCTCTTTGAGATACATATTAATTATTATACATTTAGAAAATACTTATCTAGAGATTAAACAAATATTCATCTATGTAGATTTGTTAAATTGTTTACATTTATACTTTAGTTCACCTGGAATTTCCTTGGAGTATACTCTCATGTGGAAGTAGGGTCCCAAATAATTTCCTAATTTTTCCAATGTCATTTGGTTAACAAAAGCAACAACAAAAAGAAACCCTTCCATTCTATGTAAGATATGAGTCTTCCTCCATTCTGAATTAATTTCCTATACAAATTTAAGTCAGCTGCTGGATTATCTGTTTGGTTCTATTGTTTTGACTATCTTTAAACCATTTCAACACTGTTTTCATAATTTTGTCTTTGTTATCTATTTTGTAGTATCTGTTAAAGCAAATTCCCTGTCATTACACTTTAAAGATTGACTATACAAATGGACACGGGCCAGATCATATATGACAGGAAAATTCTAATTGACAAACTCCTGTACTACCAGCCTGGGAGGGGAACCCACAACAGAGAACATCAAACCAGTCAGTCACTTAAGAGGGCCCTCTTCTAGCTAGCCCACCTCCAGCTTCCCCCTGCCATCAGCCTCCAATCAGAGTATGCCTGAAGCCTTACCTTTCTTTCTAAAGTTTTCCCTCTCTCCTGCTTGCCTCTGGGTCCCTGCCAAACACAAGTGGTTGTGGCTGACTCCCTTTCTGTAGCAAGTGCTGAATAAATTGCCTCTGTTCCCATTTGGGTTTCTTCATATATTTCTACACATCTCTTTTTCAAAGTTTCCATAGCATTAATATCTCTTAATTCTCCAAGAATTACTTTTGAGCCTGCCCTTATTTTTCTTTTAAGAATGAATATTAACCTTAAACACCAAGGAATTCCCAGGTTTTTAAGTATGAGATTATAATTTTTCCCCAAGGATCAATCTTTAAGTCAAGAAGCCACTTGGGCCTGAAAGACCTGTTTAGAGAGGTTATAATGAATGGTGTCTGAAGCTCTACCAGAGACCTGTTGCTCTTGTATTGAGTACAAGTTATTGGACATGGAAGGAGCCTCTATTATAATAATGCTGTGCATTCCATTAAAATATATAAACTCGTAAGATTAAAGAGAGATTTTCTAGTACAGCAAAATGCTGAGGGCCAAGAAAGACCCAACATGTATGGTAAGTTATATTACCAACTACAACCTTTAGTAGTCTTCAGTGAAACCCTTGAAGAGTTGATCTTGCTGGAGGTCTGGAAGGATGTGGAATCTTCACAAAATGAGATATGTCAAAGACTTAGACTAAGACTAGATTCTGCTTCCTAGAATAGATATGACCGACCTGCCTTGGGAGCAAAGGTGGGGTAGGGAGAGACATATGAGGATGCTGCGGGATGGGGGCAATGAGGGAAGCTGAACTCCCTGTCCTCACATAAGCACAAAGAGGAAAAAGGACTCAGGTACCAAGGGTAAAAGGCATTCTAACCTAAGGCCCAGAAGATGAAGAACTAAGCTGAACATTAATCAGATTTTGTTTTGTGATTTTTAAAAATTTAGCTGAAGTTAACTGTAAAAATAAACCCAGATGATCTGTGTGATAGTTTTTAGAAGGCACCTTGAGCTAACTTGCAGAATCCTTTTGTTTGTTTGTTTTCTGACTTTAATGCTTAGAATGAGTCATATACAGCTTAGAGTAAAAAGTGTGTGTAACACACTTTTGGAACATACAATAAGTCGAATCTTTTTTATTATTATTTATCAAGACAAACTATTATTAGATCAAATAAGAGTTATTGATTTCCTCTTTGACAAAGGTGTTATAAATCCTGAGATTGTACTAAATTGTATAGGTTACAAAGTACTTTGAGGAAAACAACTGCATATTTGTTTCCTTTGCAGAGTCTAATTTTTAGAAAAAGTCACTTAGGCAGCAGGAAGCAATGCTAGAGACTACACAACCGAGGAAAATTATAGTAAATGTCAGATCCCACAGGGTTTAGGGAGGCAGAGGTGGCTGGAAGACACAGGGCAGAGTTCCACAGAGAGAAGAGAGCTATGCAGATCCCCAGTCATCTACATAGGGATCACCCTGAGCGTTAGCTGTAACAACAGGGCATGCGTAGAGTGAAACTCCCAGGGCTGGGCAAAAAAGTCAGGGGAGTTGTAAAGTGAACAATCCCCAGATGTCCTATCTCTGGCCACCCAGAATGGAGAATCTTAATTTATTCTCCAGGACACTCAAACATTCATCAGATTCACTGTAATCGGGAAGAACAAATCTGACTCCAGTTTAAATCTGTTTTTTACTTCAACCTTTGTATTCTGTTTCTTTTACTTTAACCTTTGTATTCTATTGCTTTTGCTTCCAGTTAAGAATCTTGCCTACAGCCTGAAATACACAGGATAGCCCATTTTCAAGGCTCTGACTTTTAAGGGTATAATACTTCTCCATTCGTATAGAGATAAAAAGTTGCAGAACAAAGAAGAACATTTGTCTTGTTGGAGGTTTACAGGAACGTCGTTACCTGACGTAGGTGGACAGATGCAGAAACAGGGGATCCTACACCAAGAAGTTTGCAACGACCAACCACGCCCCTCCCTCACCTTCCCTTCAATAAAAATTAAAAAAAGAAAATTGCTTTGCTGAAACCTTTTGGAGAGTTTGGGTTTTTTGGAGCACGAGCCCCCATCTCCTTGCATGGCCCTGCAATTAACTTTTCTCTGCTCCAAACTCCAACGTTTCAGTATTGTTTGGCTTCTCTGTGCATCGGGCACATGAACTTGTTTTCAGTAGCATCCCCAGAAGGACCAGGAACAGTTATTATATATACATACATATATGTATGTATATATTTACTTGTGTGTCTATATGTGTATGTGTGTATATATATATATATGAAGAGAGAAAGAGAGAAAGCAGTTACCTACTTTATAATCTAACCTCCAAAAAAAATGGTCTTCTCTAGATTGCTGAAATTCCCCCTGGATTGCTATTCATACCACTGTTGTGTTTATAGATTTCTTCTTTCAAACAAAAACACTCCTGGGACATACTTTTAAACCATTAACACCTTGGCTTGGATGAGCTTTTAAGATCACTGAAGAAGGACCCTCTTGAGAGGCTGGATAGAGCTCAGTATTTAACCCTGACAATCAGGAAGTACCAATTCTCCTGGCTCCAGGCTACCCCTCCAACCAAGGGCACAGTTTTAGCTCTGTAAGTGTGATTAGATTACACTTAGTACTAATGAAGAGACTAAGAATTGCAAAGTGCCACATAACCAATTTCCAATTTCTAAAAGGAGTTTTAACAGCATGTAGTCAGTAAGTTTTTATAATTGTTAAATTTGTTGAAAAGTGAATGAGCTAGATCATGACCATTTTTTATGTCTGCATGTCAGACTGATGGATTCTGAAACTGAACTAACCATTTTCTTGATTTCCTCCTAATCAGGATATTTACTTTCTCATACTTTCTCAAGTATTTGAAGTATTTATTCTGATGGAAAAATTCTCTCAGACTAGAAATCGATAACAGTTAATTCTATAAGAAGATAAGATAATAGTTATCCTGCAGCTAATCAAATTTAAAAGTGGTGGCCCCAGCATGGTATTTTTTTATCTGCTTTCTAAAAATTAACCCCAGACTGCTTTTATCCTTAGGAAACCTGCAATACATGAGCCCACCATCACTCACCCAGGGAACTTTTCCATCAGAGTAAAGCAGCTCTAGCTGATTTTAACAGCTCTCAGATATTCAGAAAGGACTGTTTTTCACAGGTTAGTCTGACTTCTGCCCTGACAGTAAGAAAATCAGACTAAATTTATGCCAAATTTTTAAAATAACTTTGATGAGAAACATTTCCACCAACAGCAGTTAGCAGGTTGTTAGTCTTTGGCCAGTTTCCTCATAGATAAATATCAGCACAGTATTAAGAAAACTAAATTTGCAAACAATTTAGTAATTTTTGCCCATTGACAATCCTAATCTATTTGGAAAATTATCCCTAGATTATAGGACTGAGGATGCTATATTTATGGATGCAACAGATATTTCTTTGTTTTTGTTTTGCTTTTACATTCCTTGAGCTGTAGAATCATCTGTTTGCCTCAATATTGCGGAACAATGAGCTGATTCAACATAGGCCCAAATTAGAAGTATTACTATACAAAAGTTGCTGTTTCAACCTAAATGTCCATCGACAGAGGAATGGATAAAGAAGATGTGGTACATATATACAATGGAATATTACTCAGCCATTAGAAAGAATGAAATAATGCCATTTGCAGCAACATGGATGGACCTAGAGATTGTCATACTGAGTGAAGTAAGTCAGACAAAGAGAAATATCATATGATATCGCTTATATGTGGAATCCAAAAAGAAATGATATAAATGAACTTATTTACAAAACAGAAACATACTCACAGACTTAGAGAAAGAACTTATGGTTACCAGGGAGGAAAGGTGGGGGGAAGGGATAGTTAGGGAGTTTAAGATTGACATGTACACACTGCTATGTTTAAAATGTATAACCAACAAGGACCTACTGTATAGCACAGGGAACCCTGCTCAATATTATGTAACAACCTAAAAGGGAAAAGAGTTTGAAAAAGAATAGATACATGTATATGTATAACTGAATCATTTTGCTGTACACCTGAAACTAGCACAACATTGTTAGTCAGCTATACTCCAATATAAAATAAAAAGTTAAAAAAATTGCTGTTTCAGATTTGGACTAATTTAAAAGATATTGAGCAGCAACTATGTGGCAAGTTCAGTTCTAAGTGCTTTTTCATACTATGCCTAGGTTTTGTTTTTGTTTTCTAACTACTCAAAGCTCCAGGTGGCAGGCTGTTTCTTTCACGCAACACTCAATACAATCTAAAGTACAATCAAGCTTACATATAAACAAAGTTTCTGGATATTGCCATGGAATATTTTACAGTGGAATTTTAGCTGCCATTTAAAATATTTAGCATAAACTGTTCTTATACTAGAACGAACATTAGACAATGATTATGTATAATTCTCAATCACTCAGGCTCCAGGGTTCAGGTTGGTTTAGAGGAACAATAATTCTGTTCTCGTGACAAACACTGTCCAAGTCTCAAGAAAATTCTCCTCCACATCACTTGATCTGTATCATCAAGACAAAGGCAACTGAGTTCAAACACCATAAAAGTTTAAGGATTGTGCTAATGCTGACATAGGTATCAGAAACTAACTTGAATAGTGGGGAAAATTTGAGTGGTAGAACACTTAGGAAAGAGGAAAGACAAATTAGTTAACTTGTCAAATTCTTCCTCACAGAAAGTGTGAATGAAATGATTCTTGCGTAACTAATATTTCCAGTTAATGTCAAATACCCATTTTCTTGCTTCTGTTGGGGTGGAATAAATTTTCTCTACCCTTCTAAGTTCTTTGGGCTGGTCTAAGAATTAAACTGACATGAGGCAGATTAACAGGAGAAAATCAAACAAAAGTTTTAAAATTATATATACATGGGAGAGAACCAGGAAAACTAACTCACCAAAATAGCCTAAGCCCTCACCTTAAGTACCATCTTCAGCTAAAGGCAAAAGAGTATGTTGGGGGTTTGGGTCATTTGGGACTTCAAAGGAGGTGAAAGCAATTCACTTAGAGATGGAAAAACAAATGTTTGCTGGGCCCTGCAGAGACAATGGGACAGAGGGGACTCAGATCTCTAGGCCCTGCTGAGTTTCCCCACCACAATATGCACATAGAATAGCCCATACTTTGCAGGTATCAGTGGTGATAGTTCTATTCTGGGAACAGACACTCTAAATTATTTTAGGCAGTTAGACAAAAGTTCAAAGGTTCTTCCAGAGTTTATTGGACCTTGATTGTTTTCAAGGTATGCCAAAGAGGCACATTTTGGAGTGGCAAATTTGATCCGCTTACGGTTCTCATTTGTCTAAAATGAGTTTCCAGAGATATTCACAAATTAGGGCAATGAATGCAACGCTTTCATATGGCAGCTGGAGAATTTTTGCAAAATTAAACAGTATTACTATTTTAAGTTGTATAAATGTAAGTCTAGAGGAACATGCATGAATGTAACACTGAAACTATCACAACATTGTTAGATGTTTTTATTTTTCAGACTAGATGGATACTGAATGCAGATGAGCCTTCTGATTATTCCACATCCTTGTCAACAATTAGTATTGTGAGTCTTTTTAATTTTAGCCATTTGGATAATGGCTTAGTTTTATTGGTAAAGGGAAAGGTATAAAAGCAAGAATTTTCCCAAAAATTTAGAGGCATTTTTATGCCATACATGACAGCTGATAGGTGAAATCTATAATGGTGCCATCTTAATGGTAGCTACAGCTCTGACATTCATCAGAGCAATTAAAAGATAACACAGTATTTTATGGATCTGCTCAAAGATGAAAAACCTTGAGTAAACATATATCAAATTTGACCTTACAACAACTTTCAGACATATGATAGGAATGTTGACTAAGTGCTGGTAAAGGAATTAGAGTTCATTTAGATATAGTACAAGATGAACTGTAAGAGTTAAGTGAAATAATGGAAAATCTTCAGGGAGCAAATTGTGGTCTTTCACATAAAACAATATTAATTTTGAATTTGCAATATCCAGAGTTATTTGATATGAACTTTTGTGCCCTATTAATGTTAGCAAAACCTATTAAAATCCAAACAGATCCAAATTCAGCAACTTCTCTTTTAAAAATAAATATATAGTTTTTTTAAGTTAGAGAAAGTGTTTTTAAAATCAAAAGAAATTTTACATGAAATATGCAAAAGTGATAGTTAAATATAAGAACAATATTATGAGAATATACTAGAACAATAAAACAAATATATTTTGCATGACCGTGAAGGAGAAAATTTACATAAAAATTATCTTGAAACTAATTTCTACAGGGAATATATTTCTAGCATTATGGATCAAGGTAAGTACGGTCTTTAACTGAAGAGAGCAAATTGAGCAAATTGAGTAACACTTAAGTTGTTTGCCAAATCCAGCTTCCCATTCAGGTTAAAAACCAACCATGGTTCAAGTGGAAACAAACCATAGGCTGGCCATTGACTGATGACTTGAGGGTTATTCCTCAAAAAGAAAAAAAAAATGGTGTGAATGAATCCATTCTCTTTCTTTTGGTTTATTAAAAATGTCAGTTGAAAATCATAAAGAGAAACCACAGATGGGAAAGCCCCGGTGCTCAGAGATGATAATGAAGGAACTTATGCAAGTGAAGAAATCCAAATAAGGTAGTGAGAGAGGAGGAAGGAACACACTCACAGAAATAGAGATGAAAGACCAGGTAGCCTCATGGGGGAAGGTGGATGGGGAGCCTAGAGGTTCGAAGGTGCTCCAGCTCCCTGTTCCAGAAAGATGCAGGTGAACTTCTATGCGAATTCGAAGAGATTCCTCTGTAAAGAAACCTTGGTGCCACAATACTCCGCTCTGTAGCAATTTCCTTCTTGTAATTTTAGTTTACATTTCTATATCTCTACCAGACAGCTCACAGCTCTGAGAGCAGAATTTGAATCTGATTTTCATTCATATCCTCAATGCCTAGCACATATTAAACACTCAAAATTGTTTAATAAATCAACAAAAACAGATTCAATTTAAAAATTAGACCCCTTAGTTCTCCCACCCTTTCAACTTCACCAGTGAAAGTAGAAGAACAGAATTAATAACATCACAAGTTCAATCATGCAGAAGGGAACAGAGGGAAAAAGAGTTGGGGGAGAATTGAATAGAAGGAAAAGAATTTTAACAGTAGTAGCTTAAGGTAATAATTCTCAAACCTTAGTGTGCATCAGAATCACTTGGAGGGCTTGTTAATATTGATTACTGGACTACATCCCCAAGTTCTGAATCAGTAGATCAGAGGCAGAGCCAAGAATGTTCAACTAGTTCTCAGATCCTGCTGATGCTTCTGGCCAAGGACCTTATGTAGAAAAGCACAGGCTTAAGAGAGTGGAAGGTAGGGGAAAGATTGAGGAAGAAATAGAGGACACCAGGAGAATTATAATTAGCCTCATAGATTAAGAGGCATTAAGTTATAATTCTCTGTCAGAAAAATTGATTAAAAGGCTGTAATTGGTAACGTAGAATTGATTGGTAAAGTTTAATTGGTTTTAAGCAAGTAGAGTTAAGATGACTATAAGCTAGTTTGTCTGGGAGAGTCTTGATTTTCTCCTATCACTCAGCATTATAATTAAAAGTGCTCCCTTTCTCTCTCAGGAGTGCTTCATTTGGGACAATAAATTATATAGCCATGTTTCTTAATTATAAGAATGAAATGCAAAATGTATGCAAGCTGTGAGGGGTACTGCTTCCCAGTCTATCTGGGCAAGAGAATGAATGAGCGGGTGAAAAGGAAAAACAAAGATCTTTATCTATTTAATGCCCTTTCCAAAGGATCTTTGAAAAAATACTGAGTGGTAGACACTTCCCAAGACAGACATAGTACTCTGAAAACCAGGCAAAGAAATAAGTGCCAGACCAGGAATCAGGATGATTAATGACCAGGTTTTTCTTAGCCCAGAAGAAAGGTATGCCTTTTGTTGGCTAGACCTTTTCAGGATACACTTAAATGGTGGGGGAAAAATTAATACCCAGGTGTTCTGACTCCGGACAGCTGAGAGAAAGTCCAGGAAGAAATTTGTTTTTCCTCAAATATCCCAGGGAATTCAAATGTCATCCTGTTCATTGACCATACTTTGAAAAACATTTTAGTAAACATGGACAAGGTCTGATGTGTTTCTCTTCCTAGTAGCAAAGACATTTTAAAATCTTAATCCAAATGAATAAATTTATAATAGAAGAAATCCAGAACTCAGCTGAGTATACACAGATGCCATTCTTCTCCACCTACTGAAGCCCTCAGTAGTTCCAAGATCTCAATTCCATTCTTCCAATACTAAAACATTTCCTGAATTGAGTATTGCAAGATGCGAGTAAGAAAGTCATCACAGGAGTAGGCCTTGGAATTAAAGCATGTTAACTACCCCCTTCATGAAAGTAGAAGTTCCCTAGTACTACCAGCAGATCATGGTGGAAGAACTTGTGAATTACCTCCATAACCCACCCCCCCAACACAAGTCCAAGGACATGAGGCATTGTCAATGGAGTGGGGAAATCCCCTAGAGTTGTCACAGGAAATGTGATAGCACCATATAATCTGAAGGCACCTTGACTGCCATAACTTGAAATTACCTTTATTCAGTAGAATTTACATAATTTTTACCAAGTTTTCTGACTTGATTTCTTTTTTCTCAGTAATATAACATATGCATGACTCAATTTTGACATCTTAAGGTCTGCATCAATATGCATTTTCCATTGAATTTATGATATAGCCATGCAGAGCATATCATTGACATCGTGTCACCTTCTTGGTTATACATTGACATTATAATGTTATTTACTATAAAATTGCATTAACAGCATCTTAGGAACACTGTGACAGCATTTTAGTTGCCATCAATGTGAATATTGAAAGCACATTTTGATAAAAATCACTTGGAGAAAAAGAAAACACTACCAAAGTTGGCTTCAACATAATCATAGTTTTCAGAAAACAATTTAAGTATTGAATGCTAGTTAGCAGTTTATTCTGGATCAATGGCAGATGAGGGACTGAACTTTACTGAGAAGGACTTTCTCAAAAACTATAGGAAGGAAATCTGTCTGTCTCAAGAAGCAGAACAGAATCTATAGTCTCCTGCTTTTATCTTCAAGTACAAGGCAATATTACTACCTCCCTCCTCACAGGTTCTGCCAGATGACTGTATCAAAAATGATAATCCGTATTATAATAGATATTTTGCAAGTTGCATCTAAAAATATGCATTCTCATATAGAGTTAAGCAGCATAGACTACCTCAAAGATAAAATCCCTTTGTTTTCTTAATTTTAGAGTAGGCCAGCAACCTCTTCAATTCTAGTTAGTTATTTTGAACTCAGTTTTCAGGTTTAGATTGTCAGTATTCCCTCTTGACTTATTTATCAATTGCCCTCACATCACATGCTACTAAGTATTTTTGTCAGCAGAGAAGAAGAAAAGGTAAAATAATAATAACTAGCATTCATGTAGTACCAGCCATGTCATCAAGCACACTACATGAAAAATTTCATTCATAGCAAGAATCTTAGGAAGAAATGCAATTATTATTCACACTTTATAGATGAGGAACTGAAACTTGGAAAGGAGAAACTTCTAAAGGCACATGTGCGTTTTAAGGGACATGGCTAGTAATAGTGGATTTGGGATTTGAAAGAAATCTGGCTCCAGTGCTTATGCTATCATTCCTCTTTGAAAAAAGAGAAAGGTAAAAAGTGGGGCCAGAAGTGTGTGTGTGGTTGGGAGTGGTCAGGCACAGCCACAGATGCTTCCAGCCCATACACAATGTTGCCATTTTCCTTCCCAGTTGGGAGGCTGGTGGAAGGAAAAGGTCTTTGACCCACACAGTGATGGGTGAAGCCAGAATGGGATTTATCAGATCATTTCTGAGAAGGATTACTGAGGGCCAACACCTGAGGTGTACGTCGAGAACAGATCATCAGAGTAAGGGAATAGAAGGTTCCTACCAGAAGCCTAGTAAATGGTCTGATAGCCAGGAAAATGTGGACAGCTGGGCAAGAGTCCCTCTGAAAAAATATCATAAACAGCAGCAGCTGGGTCTCAGGTTGGAGCAGAGTCAGTAAAATTATGCAGATCCATTTAATGCTTGATTATGGGCAGCCATATTACACTAAGGAGTTAGATGAGATGTGGTTTTAGTACTAAACTCTTTTTTTTCTTACTGTTAGCTAAAATATTTATCAGGATCTTCTGTCCACAGTGAAATCCTGTCAAGTAGAATGCAGGTTAAGTTCTGAACATCAATGACTTCTTTCCTAAGAACTTCATTTGCTGAGCCACCAAGGAATGGGATGTGTGAAAAAGCATTTGACCCGAACCTGTTTAGGAAAACAATTACGTAAACTTCTTTTTATTCAATTATCCAATACTAGAATGTAACTTAACTTCTTCAAAACATTCAATCCACTCAATATTGTCTTAAGATATTTGATATGCATTTACAGTATACCTAGAGAATCATACTATCAATTTACTGGACAGATTATCTCAAACATTTACTCACTAAATATCTACTCCTAAAACAATCACTCATTTGGATTATTTTTCAATTATAAACTTAAAGGTTTTCAATAAAACAAGTGATTTTCAAGGGACTTTTCAATAAATAAACATGTTAGTTGTGTTCAAATAAGCTCTAGACATGGGAGCTGGGTGATTTTCAGTTTAAGAAAAAGTGCTACCAATTTGTTTCCTAGACAGCTTAGAAAAAGTGGCATTGCTTAAATAATTAACTTGAAGACAGCTGCCACTTGAATTTCTGAATCTACTGCTAGAAATCATTCTCAGTGATTTAGTTTTACATTTGCTCATTTATAATATGGAATGTATAAGATTCTCTTTCATATATGTGTGTATGTACATAAACATATAAAAGAAAGAAAAGAAAAAATAATACACACATATTTATTTTGGTCATAGTTTTATGGCTGTAACAGATTATTGGCTACATTGACAATTCAGTCCAAAGAAAAGTAATATATACAAATGTGTGATTAAAGGTGATAGGTTTACAATGAAGAACTATAAGCCCCTGTCTCAAACTTCCCCTTTCCTTGATAATCAACCCATGCCCTCTATCAATTTTTTCACACTTTTCTTTTTCTGTTTTAGTTCTTTGGATGACTAAATTCTTTTCTCCAAATAATGTTGCTGCATCTAAATTTTACTGTGCTATCGACTTTATATATTAGATATTGACTTCCTAATATGGTAGATAAGGATGAGTTCCCTTACACCTCCTCATCTACTCCTTCTGCTAATATTGTTTAATCACTATTCTGATCGGTCAGCTATGCAAATTCAAACAATATATTTAAAACTACATTTCTTAACTCACAAACCATAGCCAACATCTCTTGACTTCACATTATATAAGCTGAGGACACCTGTAAGGGTCAGGTAGAGATTGATAACTGATAAGGACCTAAGTTGTCTCACTATCCAAGAGTGCTAGAATGACATTTCCTACTCTATAAGTCCAATGTTTTGACTCATCTCTTTATTTCCTAGATACCTTAGAGTCCTTTTCAAATTCTAACATTTTTGTCATCTCTTTTGAGGTATAAAAATTATACATACAATTAGCTTCTAATTTTGAAATATTTTATATTTTATATAGTTATTTTAAATTTAGAGAAGAGTTGTAAAAATAGTAGAGAGTTCCTTTATATTCTTCACCTAGAATCTCCTAATGTTAGCATTGTACAACAATCAATATTAAGAAATAAACATTGGTCAATACTATTTACCAAACTGGAAACTTTGAGTTTCACCAGTTTTCCCAAAAGTGTCCTCTTTCTGTTCCAGGATCCAATCTAGGATCCTGAGTAGCCTTTGATTGTCATAATTCTCTAATCTGTAATAGTTCCTGAGATTTTCCTTGTCTTTCATGCCTTTGACACATTTTATGAGTAATTGCCAGACATTTTGTAGACAGTTCCTCAATTTTAAGTTTGACATATCTTTATAATTAGAATGACGTTATGGATTTTTGAGATGAATATAATAGGGGTGATAGTCTCTTTTCAGTGCACAATTTCAGGGAGTACATGATGTAGATACACATTATTACTAACAGTGTCAATCTTGGTCATTTGGTTTAGGTGATGTTTGCCGTGTTTTTTTCATTAAAAAGTTACCTTTATCCCTTGACAAATAATAATATTTAGTGGAGATACCTTGAGACTATGCAAATATCCTGTTTCTCCTGAAATTTTTGGCAACTGATTTTTTAAAAAATCTTATCCATATCCAAATACCATAACCTTCAACTCACATTTAGCCCTCTTGGTAATTCAAGTACTTCCCTTCCCCTCAACTAGGGATCGATTTTTCTGGTTCTCTTCTCCAGCTGCAATCTGTTTTCACTAGTGTTCTACAGGCAAAAGTGTTTATTTCCCCTCTCCCCACAGATTAAGGCTCCTGTTCCAAAGAGAAGATAGAGGGAAAGTGTCCTGATGGAGTTTAATTCCTCTTTCTCAGTGGCACTCATCCCCATCCAGTTTTTCACCATGAGAGACACTTCTCAGGATTCTCCAATTCTCTGCCTTGAATGCCTTGCAGGGTTCATGGAGGAAAAACATGCAATAGAATGCAGGTTTCATGTCTCCTGTGATTTGTTCTCTAGTTCTAATATTTCTTCTCACTGTTTTTAGGCTCACTCATATTCATATTATATTCCAATATGTATAAATTTAAACATGAATAACTGGAAATGTTCATTGCAAACTCTATCTGTGGAGAAGGGGCTTATAGATGGCTGTCCCCACTTGAACATGAGCATGAGGGGCACCAGACCATACTTTGTGTTGATAGAATCCAACATACACAAAATGAAAATGGTTTGTCCCTCATTTACTAGAAAGAGAGTTGGGAGGATGACTGTTTTTCATACAGACTTTAATCTCCCTGTTTTCCACCTCCACAGTATTGCCTCTCCAGTAATCAGAGCTCTTCTGAGATTCTACTAAGCAGATCAGCAGATATATACCTGAACATATTCTAAGCTTTGGCTTTCTTGGCACTAGTTCATCTGTCAGCTCCCATGTACATTTTTTTGTAGGTTTGTATGTCTTCTAAAATATTTTTTATCATTTTTATGATTTCTTAGGAAAGAAAAGTGTTAAATGCAAGCAATCAATCATCTTGAACCAAAGCAAAAAATTTCATTTCTGATTTAATTTAAAAACTTGTATTCTCAAGGATGAATTGTAATAATAAATATACTAATTTGTGGTTATTACTCATCAAATGAGAAATTTTAGTCCTTTGCCCTTTTTTTCCCTTTTGGTCTTACCATAAATGGAGTCCCCCAGAAAGAGATATATAATGTGAAAGACTTTGAAATATGAAACAAGGCATAAAGTTTCCTTTGGAAACTGTTATGTTGCAAATGCTTTTTTTTCTTTTCATAAATTTGCATGAGTAGGCAATGGGACAGAGTGAAAAGAGCAATGGTCTTAGAGTCAGTAGACTTACATTCTAATATCTACCTCAATCTGTATTTCAGTCTTCTTGTATTGGGTAGTTTGCCACGATAATTATTAAGGTCCTTTTCACTTCTAAAATTTATTTTTCTAAGCCATTGATCTCTTTATTTTGTTGTCTTTGATGGGGTTCTGGATCCTTGAAGCCATTAATTCAGTTTCATTGGTCAAAATTTTTATTTTTGGTCACCTAACTTACATAGCAAACACAATTATCATTATGTATTTCCTCCTATACTGAACAGTTTAACCATAATGCCTTCCACTTCCACAGTTGTTTTCTAAGAAAATTTTCCATGTGCATAAAGATTCAAGACAGGATAAGGGAGGAACTTCAAGTAGTTCATTACCTCTAGGAGGCCACATTCCATAATACATGATCCTCCTACTTAGGAAGTGGACCAGTGAATAGCAACTAACCAAAGAAAAGCAAATCTATGTAGGTTGGCCAGCATTAAAACTCTAACCAAATACGCAGAAAAGGAATTAGAGAATTTATTCAAATTCCTCTCTTAGGAATGTAAACATGACCTGTAGGAGCTGAAGAGTTGGTAGCAGGAGCAAGAGCTGAAAATATACACAGTAGGGGAGGTCATGAAGCTTCAGGGGTCAGAATGGGTTGCAAGTAAAAATATGATTATGTTTATGTTTATGTTAAAGTAGGTTGAAACTGAAGTAGGTAAAAGATGTTCATAAAAGAAAGTGAAGCAAATGATTACAGTAAAAGCAGAAACAAGGAAAAGTGTCTATTTCAGTAGCACCAGATGGAGGATCTCCTGCTGATGAGGGCTAAAGCTTAACTGGATTTTCCAAGATCCTAAACTACTTTCTAGTTTCTATGATCTCTAGCTTATTTCTGGGTTCCTATTAGACAACTCTCATCCTCATTCTCATGTAGAATAACCACAATTTTACTGTTTGAAGTAAGCTTCATGAATTTCTATTTCTAGTCACCAAAATAACCTAGCACATTCTCCAAGTAGACGATAAGCCCTTCAAGTGTCCAACAGTGTCTTCTTTGTACCCACCCCAACACATGGGGTGTAAACACCAGGGCTTTTTTTTTTTTTTTTTTTGGTGTATAGTTGATTAACAATGTTGTGTTAGTTTCAGGTGTACAGCCAAGTGATTCAGTTATAATATACATGTATCTATCCTTTTTCAAGTTCTTTTCCCATTTAGATTATTACAGAATATTGAGCAGAGTTCCCTGTGCTTTACACTAGGTCCTTGTTGGTTATCTATTTTAAATATAGCAGTGTGTATATGTCAATCCCAAAATCCTAATCTATCTCTCCCCCCCCACCTTTCCCCACTGGTAACCATAAATTCAAATATTATATGATATCACTTATATGCAGAATCTTTAAAAAATGATACAAGTGAACTTATTTACAAAACAGACTCACAGACTCACAGACTTAAGAGAATGAACTTATGGTCACCAGGGCTTCTTGCCACATTCTTTCAAGGGTTCCAGAGACTGGAAAAAAATTGATGCTCCCATCTAGAGAAGAAGTGCACATTCCTGTACTCTTTCATAGTACCATCAAGTATCAAAACATCTGCTCTTGCTACACACACTACAAGAGTAATTGGAATTTATTTAAAGTACAAATTGTGACAGGCCATAACTTCTTCCACTGGTTATCACAAAACCACTGCACTCTGAGACATTCTAAAACATTCCTGCAGTGAATCAACAGAAATCTATAAATCTAGTTAAGATGCTTGAATTTGTCCTCCCTCAGAGGACAGTAATGCAAAAGAGGTTTCAGCATAAGGTCATCAGGCATGTGATTCATGAC
Source organism: Balaenoptera physalus (assembly GCF_965194825.1). Classification (NCBI taxonomy): domain Eukaryota; kingdom Metazoa; phylum Chordata; class Mammalia; order Artiodactyla; family Balaenopteridae; genus Balaenoptera; species Balaenoptera physalus. Next base: position 92,271,920 of record NC_138887.1, on the reverse strand, counting down.
ATTTTGCTTGTTAGGTAATATCTGCTCAGAATGAATAGTCTGCAAGTTTCTTACATAGAAATAATGAAAAATAGGAAAAGAAATGTTCAGACTAGGAAAGGAAGGGAAATGAGAAATAGAAAAAGGACTTCTAGTATAATAGTGTGATGTCAAAATGTTTATAGTAAAAAATAACTTATGACATTTTATGGTTTTTTGGCTTAAACATAAAAGTTTTGTCTTTAATATTACTTCAAAACATATTACTAATGCCAGTGAAACTGATTTAGTTATCTGCATAACTAAGTTTATTTTACTTTAATACATGAATATTTTATATATTAAAACACTGTTTTATTATTAATCACAAGTAAAAGTTCATGAATATAGTCATAAGTTTTGCTTGTTTTCTCAGTACTCCATATGTGTAACAAGAAAGTTAAATAGACTCTGCATAGTTTCAAAGTTTAAAAATATCCTAATAAATATCATAGTTAACATTTTCATTTAGAATTCAGGACTGATTTCTAGTTTCCAAAAACGTGAGTGAGGATATTTCTTTTTACAATCCACTAATAAATAAATCCCAGTTGCTTCTTCAATAAGATCCTGTAGTATATAAACCATCTTCACCTCCACTGTTATTAAGAAGTATAAGCACTATAAAAATATAGTGCTTTAATATATATTTATAAATTAATACAAAATTTCAGCTGTTCCAACAAATTGTTTTAATAATGATAGCTTGATTATAACATGATTTACATTCTAAGAAAATGGCCTTTTCCTTAGACCTTGAAATTGAGAGCAATTCACTATGAATGAATGCCCCCACCCCCAGGAGGAAAGTATCAATGACATTGATGGAATTGCTACACAGCAAACATTTGGTAGGCTTTTTCACATTCTGTATATGAAATTTCCAAAATAATATTGTGACATCTTTCCTTGGAAAAAAAGAAATTGAGAGTCATACTTACTATATTTAAGTTTAGATGTTATATTTTGGTACTACTTAAGGTGAGTAAACTAGAGATAAATTTTTCCTGTCCACAAGACCTAGCTTCAAAAAAATGACATGGGAGCTTCAACTCAGGATATTACTAAGTTTAGTCTCCATAAGGGAGATTTAAAAGCTGAGCCAACAGAATGGAGCCCGCATTTCCTCAGAGCTGGAACTCCTGGCTCGGGGTCTCTTTCCTCCGCCGTCACTGAACTGCCCTGGAGCCCGAGGGGAGGGCGGCCTCACTGAGGCTGCCAGCTCTGGAGGGGTCCCAGCAGCCAAAGCCGTGACAATCCTGGGGACCATGGGCCAGATCACTCATCCTGGGTTAAGCCAGCGGCCATGTCATGAGGACACTAAAGCAGCCCTAAGGAGAGATCCATGTGGCAAGGAACTGAGACCTCCTACCTACAACCACCCAGGCATCAGGGCTGTGCCTCTGAGGTGGGAGAGCCAAGTTCAGGAAAATGGTCCACAAGAGACCTTCCAACTCCACGTAATATCAAACAGCAAAAATTTCCCACAGATCACCATCTCAATGCCAAGACCCAGCTCCACTCAACGACCAGCAAGCTACAGTGCTGGACACCCTATGCCAAACAACTAGCAAGACAGGAACACAACACCATCCATTAGCAGAGAGGCTGCCTAAAATCATAATGGGGTCACAGACACCCCATAACACACCACCAGACATGGACCTGCCCACCAGAAAGAAAAGATCTAGCCTCATCCACAAGAACACAGGCACTAGTCCCCACCACCAGGAAGCCTACACAACCCACTGAACCAACCTTAGCCACTGGGAACAGACACCAAAAACAACAGGAACTACGAACCTGTGCCTGTGAAAAGGAGAACCCAAACACAGTAAGTTAAATAAAATGAGAAGACAGAGAAACACACAGCAGATGAAGGAGCAAGGCAAAAATCCACCAGACCTAACAAATGAGGAGGAAATAAGCAGTCTACCAGAAAAAGAATTCAGAATAATGATAGTAAAGATGATTCAAAATCTTGGAAATAGAACGGAGAAAATACAAGAAATGTTTAACAAGGACCTAGAAGAACTAAAGAGCAAACAAACAGTGATGAACAACACAATAAATGAAATTAAAAATTCTCTAGATGGGATCAATAGCAGAATAACTGAGGCAGAAAAACGGATAAGTGACCTGGAAGATAAAATAGTGGAAATAACTACTGCAGAGCAGAATAAAGAAAAAGGAATGAAAAGAATTGAGGACAGTCTCAGAGACCTCTGGGACAACATTAAACGCACCAACATTTGAACTATAGGGGTCCCAGAAGAAGAAGAGAAAAAAAAGGGACTGAGAAAATATTTGAAAAGATAGTTGAAAACTTCCCTAATATGGGAAAGGAAATAGTTAATCAAGTCCAGGAAGCACAGAGAGTCCCATAAAGAATAAATCCAAGGAGAAAAACGCCAAGACACGTATTAATCAAACTATCAAAAATTAAATACAAAGAAAAAATATTAAAAGCAGCAAGGGAAAAGCAACAAATAACCACAAGGGAATCCCCATAAGGTTAACAGCTGATCTTTCAGCAGAAACTCTGCAAGCCAGAAGGCAGTGGCAGAACATATTTAAAGTGATGAAGGAGAAAAACCTACAACCAAGATTACTCTACCCAGCAAGGATCTCATTCAGATTTGATGGAGAAATTAAAAACTTTACAGACAAGCAAAAGCTAAGAGAATTCAGCACCACCAAACCAGCTTTAAAACAAATGCTAAAGGAACTTCTCTAGGCAGGAAACACAAGAGAAGGAAAAGACCTACAATAACAAACCCAAAACAATTAAGAAGATGGTAATAGGAATATACATATTGATCATTACCTTAAATGTAAATGGATTAAATGCTCCAACCAAAAGACATAGACTGGCTGAATGGATACAAAAACAAGACCCATATATATGCTGTCTACAAGAGACCCACTTCAGATCTAGGGACACACACAGACTGAAAGTGAGGAGATGGAAAAAGATATTCCATGCAAATGGAAATCAAAAGAAAGCTGGAGTAGCAATTCTCATATAAGACAAAATAGACTTTAAAATAAAGATTATTGCAAGAGACAAAGAAAGACACTAAATAATGATCAAGGGATCAATCCAAGAAGAAGATATAACAATTGTAAATATTTATGCACCCAACATAGGAGCACCTCAATACATAAGGCAAAGACTAACAGCCATTAAAGGGGAAATTGACAGTAACACAATCATAGTAGAGGACTTTAACACCCCACTTCCACCAATGGACAGATCATCCAAAATGAAAATAAATAAGGAAACACAAGATTTAAATGATACATTAAACAAGATGGACTTAATTGATATTTATAGGACATTCCATCCAAAAACAACAGAATACATTCTTCTCAAGTGCTCATGGAACATTCTCCAGGATAGATCATATCTTGGGTCACAAATCAAGCCTTGGTAAATTTAAGAAAATTGAAATTGTATCAAGTATCTTTTCCGACCACAACCTTGTGAGACTAGATATCAATTACAGGAAAAAATTTGTAAAAAATACAAGCACATGGAGGCTAAATAATGCACTACTTAATAACCAAGAGATCACTGAAGAAATCAAAGAAGAAATTAAAAAATACCTAGAAACAAATGACAATGAAAACATGACGACCCAAAACCCATGGGATGCAGCAAAAGCAGTTCTAAGAAGGAAGTTTATAGCAATACAATCCTACCTCAAGGAACAAGAAACATCTCAAATAAACAACCTAACGTTACACCTAAAGTAATTAGAGAAAGAAGAACAAAAAACCCCAAAGTTAGCAGAAGGAAAGAAATGATAAAGATCAGAACAGCAATAAATGACAAAGAAATGAAGGAAACGAGAGCAAAGATCAATAAAACTAAAAGCTGGTTCTTTGAGAAGATAAACAAAATTGATAAACCAGTAGCTAGACTCATAAAGAAAAAAAGGGAGAAGACTCAAATCAATAGAATTAGAAATGAAACACAAGTAACAACTGACACTGCAGAAATACAAAGAATCATGAGAGATTACTATAAGCAAATGTATGCCAATAAAATGGACAACCTCCAAGAAATGGACAAATTCTTAGAAATGCACAACCCTCCGAGACTGAACCAGGAAAAATAGAAAATATGAACAGATCAATCAAAAACACTGAAATTGAAACTGTGATTAAAATCTTCCAACAAACAAAAGCCCAGGACCAGAGGTCTTCACAGGTGAAATCTGTCAAACATTCAGAGAACAGCTAACACCTATCCTTCTCAAACTCTTCCAAAATATAGCAGAGGGAGGAACACTCCCAAACTCATTCTATGGGGCCACCATCACTCTGTATCAAAACCTGACAAAGATGTCACAAAGAAAGAAAACTAGAGACCAATATCACTGATGAACATAGATGCGAAAATCCTCAACAAAATACTAGCAAACAGAATCCAACAGCACATCAAAAGGATCATACACCATTATCAAGTGGGGTTTATCCCAGGAATGCAAGAATTTTTCAATATACGCAAATCAATGTGATACACCATATTAACAAACTGAAGGAGAAAAACCATATGACCATCTCAATAGACGCAGAGAAAGCTTTCAACAAAATTCAACACCCATTTATGAGAAACACCCTCCAGAAAGTAGGCATAGAGGGAACTTTCCTCAATGTAATAAAGGTCATATATGACAAACCCACAGCCAACATTGTCCTCAATGGTGAAAAACTGAAACCATTTCCACTAAGATCAGGAACAAGACAAGGTTGCCCAATCTCACCACTATTATTCAACATAGTTTTGGAAAAACTCTGAAAGTGAAATGAAGAAAACACTCCCATTTACCATTGCAACAAAAAGAATAAAATATCTAGGAATAAACCTACCTAAGGAGACAAAAGACCTGTATGCAGAAAATTATAAGACATTGATAAAAGAAATTAAAGATGATACAAATAGATGGAGAGATATACCATGTTCTTGGATTGGAAGAATCAACATTGTGAAAATGACTCTACTACCCAAAACAATGTACAGATTCAATGCAATCCCTATCAAACTACCACTGGCAGTTTTCACAGATCTAGAACAAAAAATTTCGCAATTTGTATAGAAACAAACACAAAAGACCCCAAATAGCCAAAGCAATCTTGAGAAAGAAAAACGGAGCTGGAGGAATAAGGCTCCCTTACTTCAGACTATACTACAAAGCTACAGTAATCAAGACAGTATGGTACTGGCACAAAAACAGAAATATAGATCAATGGAACAGGATAGAAAGCCCAGAGATAAACCCACGCACATATGGTCACCTTATTTTGATAAAGGAGCCAAGAATATACAGTGGAGGAAAGACAGCCTCTTCAATAAGTGGTGTTGGGAAAACTGGACAGCTACATGCAAAGGAATGAAATTAGAACACTCCCTAACACCATACACAAAAATAAACTCAAAATAGATTAAAGACCTAAATGTCAGGCCAGACACTATCAAACTCTTAGAGGAAAACATAGGCAGAACACTCTATGACATAAATCACAGCAAGATCCTTTTTGACCCAACTCCTAGAGAAATGGAAATAAAAACATAAATAAACAAACGGGACCTAATGAAACCTAAAAGCTTTTGCACAGCAAAGGAACCGTAAACAAGACGAAAAGACAACCCTCAGAATGGGAGAAAATATTTGCAAATGAAGCAACTGACAAAGGCTTAATCTCCAAAATTTACAAGCAGCTCATGCAGCTCAATATCAAAAAAACAAACAACCCAATCCAAAAATGGGCAGAAGACCTAAATAGACATTTCTCCAAAGAAGATATATAGATTGCCAACAGACACATGAAAGAATGCTCAACATCACTAATCATTAGAGAAATGCAAATCAAAACTACAATGAGATATCATCTCACACCGGTCAGAATGGCCATCTTCCAAAAATCTACAAACAATAAATGCTGGAGAGGGTGTGGAGAAAAGGGAGCCCTCTTGTACTGTTAGTGGGAATGTAAATTGATACAGCCACTATGGAGAACAGTATGGAGGTTCCTAAAAAACTAGTAATAGAACTACCATTCGACCCAGCAATTCCACTACTGGGCATATACCCTGAGAAAACCATAATTCAAAAGAGTCATGTACCAAAATGTTCATTGCAGCTCTATTTTCAATAGCCGGGACATGGAAGCAACCTTAGTGTCCATCAACAGATGAATGGATAAAGAAGATGTGGCACATATATACAATGGAATATTACTCAGCCATAAAAAGAAACGAAATTGAGTTATTTGTAGTGAGGTGGATGGACCTAGAGTCTGTCAAACAGAGTGAAGTAAGTCAGAAAGAGAAAAACAAATACCACATGCTAACACATACATAGGGAATCTAAAAAGGAAAAAAAAGTGGTCATGAAGAACCTAGGGGCAAGACAGGAATAAAAAGACACAGGCTTACTAGAGAATGGACTTGAGGATACGTATGGGGAGGGGGAAGGGTAAGCTGGGACAAAATGAGAAAGTGGCATGGACATATATACACTACCAAACGTAAAATACATAGCTGGTGGGAAGCAGTCGCATAGCACAGGGAGATCAGCTCAGTGCTTTGTGACCACCTAGAGGGGTAGGATAGGGAGGGTGGGAGGGAGATGCAAGAGGGAGGAGATATGGGGATCTATATATATGTATAGCTGATTCACTTTGTTATAAATCAGAAACTAACACACCATTGTAAAGCAATTATACTCCAATAAAGATGTTAAAAAAAATAAAGTGATACCAGGGCTGACTCATTTACATGCCCATTCTTTCCCTCAAAATCACTGATAAATCTCAAATTGTTGGGAATAGAAAGATTTAAGACACAAACCAAAAATGCCTCCAGACCCTTTTTCTCTACTTTATTTTTCAAGATGACAGCAGTTGTTTTTATAATAGAAATGTTGCCCCATTCCATCCCTTCCTAAAATTTTTTCATAGATCTTTATTATCTGCTGATTAAAACCCAAACTCATGAGAATGGTGTGCCAACTCCCTCAGTACCTGACCCTAGCCCTTTCCCCATGTATCATTCACCCTAAACAGAACATTTCTGGGCTCCTGTTTTGCTTGATTATAAGGTCCCTGAGTAAATGTATACAGTGTCATTCATCACTCTTTTTCAGTAAAAGTGCCTGATATATGTCCCGTGCTCAATAAATTCCATCTGCTAGGCAAAAACTGTTCCACCCTGATGCCTCCAAATTTTGTCCCTGTCCCCATCTAACAACTATTATCTGATCATCACCTTCCAATCCCAGTGTCACCTCTTTCTTGATCTAATCTTATAGAAGCAGTATTGGGTGTTCCCTACATAATTTTTATAGCACTTATATCACATTATAATAATATATATACATTTAAGTCTTTCCTACTGCACCAAGTATAGAGACTATGATTCTTTTTTCATGACCTTAACATTGAATCAAAGTGAAATCCTTAGCCCCATACTCTAAGACTTCAGATCCAAAGACCAAAGTCACATTGTATCCTGAGTCTTCTTATGCCAGCCCTTTCCACCTCACTTAGGGGCAACTCTCCATTTTATCTTCCCCCTTTGCTTCTGAGTTGAGCCAGTCTCCAATACTGTGTTTCTCCTTGTGGCATAGCTCCTTAGTTTTGACTGGTGACCTCTGTGCACCCCTATAAACCAATCTAGAGAACACAAGTCCCTCTTATATTTTCACTCATACTATCCCTCCTTCTAGGTTAGAAAGCCCTGTAGAGAATTAGAGTGACCTCTGCCCACTCCCCTGACTCCCAAGAACTGACCACTGCTTGGGTTTCATCTCTGCCATTGTGCTCCATTCACCTGATTTAATATTGAATACCAGCTGTAACTGCATCAAAGCTGAGCCAGTTGTCTCTTAGACAACTGGCCTGTCAGGTCTTTCAGGAGTCAGTGACTGTACTCAGATTAGCTTATGTTCAGCTCTAAAGACAAGGAACAAAGCCACTTCCTCCTTCTGTTATCCTCTGGATCCACCAGCTCAGAGCTGCAACAAGCACAGAGCATCATGCTTCACCATGAAGTTATCTCAAAATTTGAAAAACAAGGCTTCATCAAGCCATTTGGCAAAGCCTTTTCTGACATCATCATGTACACACACTCACACACACACACACACACACACACAAACATAAGTTAGATGTAGCAACATAAGTTAGATGTAGGTACAATAAAGTGGACAAACACATAGTTAATTTTTCATACCCAAAGTGTACTGAATAATGTGCTACGCATCATTCCAGAGTTTTATAGTCAGTGCCACATGGCTCTGTCTTTAGCCTTTTCCTGTTCAACATTTTAATTCCTGATGTGAGGAAAGATACAAATTTTATCACTTTTGCTCACACATCCAAGTTATTTAAATGAATTGGATAATGGAATCAAAATTTCATAAAAATCTCAGAATCCTAAAATAATATACTATATATTTCAAGATGAAACTTAATTTTAAAAATGCAAAGTCTTACACTTAGATAAATGATAATTCCAATATTTCAATGTGGAGACTATGGTTTATTAACAGAACTTACGGAAAAGAGTGAGGTTTTTCATTAAATATGCTTCTATAATACATATTTTTGTTTGGTTCACTGTTTTATTTGCCTAGAAGAGACTCCAGTGCATAGTAGGCATTCAATAAATAGTATGAATGGGGCTTCCCTGGTGGCGCAGTGGTTGAGAGTCTGCCTGCCGGTGCGGGGGACACGGGTTCGAGCCCTGGTCTGGGAGGATCCCACATGCCGCGGAGCAGCTGGGCCCGTGAGCCACAATTACTGAGCCTGCGCGTCTGGAGCCTGTGCTCCGTAACAAGAGAGGCCGCGATAGTGAGAGGCCCGCGCACCGCGATGAAGAGTGGCCCCCGCTTGCCACAACTGGAGAGGGCCCTCGCACAGAGGCGAGGACCCAACACAGCCATAAATAAAAATAAATAAATAAATAAAATTAAAAAAAAAAAAAATAGTATGAATGAATGAGTCAGTTATAAGTCCTGACTACTACAAAAAGCCACTGAAACTTTAGGTCGCAATAGAAATGGACAGACAATAGAGCAAGAGAGGGGACGGTCCTGTCTGTTCTTCATAACCAGACCACAACTATAGTAGGATTATGTCCAGGTCTGAAAACACTTTAAAGTGGATGTGTGAAGCCAGATTATTCATAGGGAAGCTGCCAGCATGATGATGGTACTCAAAACCTAGCAAGAATCCCAGAAAACAGAGGAGATCATTAGGGCCACCATCTTTAAATGTACAAAAAGTTGTTTATGTGGAAGATGGGTCACATTAATTATGGAGAGTGTCAGTGTGGAAAACTAAAACAAGTGACAAGGAGAAAGGTTTCAGCTCAATATAATGGAAGGATTTTCTAGAAGTAAGATGCCAGAGATGCCTTAAAAACTAAGAAGTTCCTGCATTTTGAGGTATGATAGGATAAGATGGAGAACCACTAGTGAAAATGTTAGAGGGAGGAGTAAGAACACCATAAATTTTTGGACTTAAAATATTTGGTACCTCCAGTCCTTACTCTTTTAATTATTCCTAAATGAGATTCTACCAAAGGTGAAAAAAATGTTCTTACAACTCACAAAAAACATGAAGAGATAAAGCAGAAAATACAACAAATTTATTTATCAATAAGTCATATATATTTCAAGGATATGAGCCTGGTGTTTATCAGAGTAAATGTGATGAACTAGAACAATGTAGTGATGTAAATGTATTTCATTTTCACCTGTCATTTTCTAGAAACAAACTTATAAATAAATGAACAAGGATAAAGGCCGTTTTATTCTAATGATTTAACAATTAACCAATAATATTAATAAATGGTAATACAAATGAAAAATTACAATATATTAATGAAAGAAGGGTTCTTAGCAGTTAAGATATAATCTAAGACAATACTTTACAAAAGTTCCCCAAAGCATTGTCTAGACTCTGATTAAACACCAGCAGTATTGAGAAATTCATTACCTCAATCCATTTTGAGGTCTAGTCTAATAGTTAGAAATCATTTTACGTAGGGACTTCCCTGGTGGCCCAGTGAGTAAGACTCCGTGCTCCCGATGCAGGGGGCCTGGGTTCAATCCCTGGTCAGGGAACTAGATCCCGCGTGCATGCCACAACTAACAGTTCACATGCCGCAACTAAGACGTCTGCATGCCACAACGAAGACCCCATGTGCCGCAACTAAGACCCGGCATAGCCAAAATAACTAATAAAATAAATAAATAAAAATTCTTTAAAAACAAATTATTTTATGTAAAGTTAAAGCTTCCCTTCTCATAATTTCCACCTATTCAGCCTGGTCCTGCCCTCCAGAGCTTCAAAAAATTAGTCCAAATCTCTCTACACATGGCCATCCCACAACTAATCAAAGACAGCTATCAAGCTCCTAATTCTTTCATTCTCCAAGCAAAATATCTTCAGTTCTTTCATATCTGCTCCCAGAAAGTGACCCAAAACCAAGGAGTCCTTTAAGCAAATTGAGGAATGTACATGGCTAGGCAATGAGCATGGAACACAGTGCCCTGGTGAGGTCTGCCCAGTGTGGAGTTGAGCTGCTATAAGCATGCCTTCATTGTGGACATTGAACTCCCTGTTATTTTCAACTACAACTAAAATACCTTTCAGTACTCAACATAAATCACTGCATTACCTAGCAGCGGTCCCAGTCAAGACAAGGAGCTATGTAATTAGTACCATGAGGTTCCTACACATTTTTTTGGGAAATATGTGAGGTATAACTCAGTCAATAAGGTGTGGGAGGCAAATATTATTATACCCACTCACAGACAAGAAATGTGATACTCAGAAATTGAATGACTCAGTTAAGTTTGTACAACTAAGAAACAGAAATGAACCTAGAATGGCCTGAATCTAGTGCGGCATACTTTTCATTGCACCATGCTACCTTCCTGAATCTCTATTCCATGATCTCTATACCATAACTTATAACAAATAAAATTATTCACATAGTAACATAGTATTAGAGTACAAAATAGTTTAAATATAACTCTATTGTTTGTCTTTTTATCCTCCCATGTACATTTTAAAAGTATCTGAACAAAAAGTTGATGGCTTGTTTAGTACTTCCAAACAACAAAGTTTTTCTTACAATATTTTTTAAAAAGCTACCTTTAATTCAAACTGGTAGGTAATTTTTCTAAAGGGTCTAGAATGATGAAAATAGCATTTTATGCTAAGACTCTTGAGACTGTAAACAAAATAAGAAGAATTATGTGTTTGAACAAAAAATTATGAACTATCGTTTCAAAATTTATTAGCATAGACCTAAAAGCCATTTAAAAGATTGAAAATGATACAGTTTTTCACTAGCTTTTCAGCTTCTTTCCAGCAGGGAATTGACAAATCCATTAGAGCCGCAAACCTATGTCTGCAGAGAGGGTTCAGGGATAAGCTCAGAGACATGTAGGTGCACCTACAATCATTTATTTTTTTTAATTGCTGTGGTATATTGTGGGATGATGTCACAAAGTTCATGTGGCAGAGAACCACATTCCCCCTGAATTCACTGAGATTTCTGTAACCAGTTCTAGTGCAGCTTTGGGGGAAATTAGGTGAAAATCTATCATTTCTGCTTACTAATTATCTCTCAAGATTGGTAACATTATGTCAGTTAGTTATGTCAGGGTGACCCTCATGGTTTAGCAAAAGATGATTATTTTGTACATTTGGCCACAATGACTCAACTTCTCACCTTCCCAGACAGTGACACTCTCCAGGGTCATCTGAAGGTCTGGCATTTTACCTTGTCATATTTTACCACATTCTCTTGCCTCTTGTGGAGGAAAATATTCCCGTATGGTTTTAGTCTCTCAAAAACAATTGAAAGAAGCTTCTCCCTGGAGAATTTAACCACTTTTCTTCTAAAAGTGCATGGCTTGAAACAACCACAAACCTCCAATTATTGTGGAACATTATGAAATCATGGAAAGAGCACTAGACTTAAAATCAGAATATGTGACCTTGAATCCAGTCTCCGTCACTTAGCTTGGTAAAGTCACTTTATCTCTTGAGTCTGGGTTTTGTTCACTGTTAGGTATGAAAACAATACCTACTTCAGAGCTATGGTCGCAAAAAAATTAGACAAATCATGTAAAAGTAAGTAGGTATCCAAAATGCGTGAATTTTCTACCTAGAGATATAATTTTCCTGACTAAGGCTATTGACTTTTTAAGTCCACAGAGCTCCAACTAAACATAGATGTTCATCAAACAAAAATTATTATCCAGGGAAGTAAGAGCCAATATGTTAACAGAAGGTGGTAAAACCTTTACTGAGTAAAATTAAATGTGTTCTACTAACTGCACTTTACATATTAAAAACATTATTAGAAAAAAATCACAGGAGTATTATAACCTACCAGACTTTTTTAAGCCAGGAAGACTTCTTTTCAAAGCTCCATATTTTACATTCTGTCAGAAATAAAATCTCAAAACCCATCGTAATCAAAGACTTAAGTGCAGAGTTATATCTGTAGGTCACAGGGAACTGAAATTTGATTAGAAAAAATACTTTCCTAGCTCCTTCTCCCTCCCCTATGCCCCATCATTTCCTTACTAATAACCCTTACCATAATTAGTTCTTGTTGGATATAGGATGGCATGAATCAGATCTAATTTTGATGATAAATTAACTATATATTTTAAATAGAGAAATACAATGTTCTTGATATCGAGATGTCTGCTTTATCTTTTTTAAAAGAGATAAAGTTTCCTGCAATTATGTCACTAAGGAGAACTGGTGGGAAGAGAGTTGGATGACTTTAATTTATTTGCTCTAAATTGACAAAGCTCCTGTTATAACAAGATGGTCAATACTTACGGGAATGTAGCCACAGGGTTTTTACTGTTATATACATAGATACTTATTTCTGTAGTGCCATAACATTGTAAGGAAAGGAAGTCTTTTCTCTATGGAAAAATCTAGGTTGGGCAATTCTGAGTCCACTTCTATCAACCCTCAGAGAAGTCATGTCTCGTAAGAGTGGGGCTAAAAAGGGCGCTAAGGATCTTCATGTGTAAAATTTAAATAATGGAAGACTCACTCAGAAATCAAAGGGAACTCGTGTGTTTACAAAATGAATACACTGGCAGTAGAAGGGGATATTTTCTCATTTTTAATACAAAGCATTTTTCTCTTGAGAAGTAAGTGATAAAGCTACTGACTATTTCCAGGTGTCTAAAAAGGCATACAGCAAGCTGGATGCTTACTTGAGTTCAAGTTAAAAGAGGCCAGCTAAAATTTCCAAATATAAGTATTGTTTGATATCAGCAAGAGGGACCCAAAGCCTGAAATCCTAAGGTAATGTGGAATAACGATAGCTGTGACACATGCATCCAATGCAGACTTCGTTGTGTCACCACCTCAGTCTTCCTGCCACCAGGCTACCCCTTGAGGGCCCCAGTATATTAATCACAGAGAACAAAGCAAAATTACCATTAACCCACCTGAACTGGATTTTCCCCTCAAATTTGTAAATAATCGTTTGCTTTCTTCCCTAAAGGAATTTGGTACTGCTTTTATTTACTGCTATGAGTAGAATTATATCACTCACCTTTCAAATAGTACAGGGAGAGCTCTACAAGCTGTTAACACTTGACTTTGACAGTTACTCTTAATTTATATTCATTTTACTTTGGCAGTTACTCACCATGAGTAATGATTTTCCTTCTTTCTATTTTTCTATTTTTCTTAACACATGTTATTTTATAATGAATCTCTAAGTAGTCTACTTTCTTCTCATCCAATGTGCATATAATTATATTCAGGTATTAATTTTCTGTATTTACCTCATGTTCTATGCCTCGTTTTTAAATTTTAGTACATTTTTTTCTGTTGAAAACTGGCAAAATATCCACAAGGAAGCATGCAATCACAGTTCTCTTGTACTCAAGAGAATTGAAATACTTACTATGATTTACTTTTAGTGAACTTTTGAGTTTGAGTAATAATTTTATTATTTCTATCCACATAGTAACTTTTATATTATATTTCATCCCTATTAAAGTATTTAACAAACGCACTAATTTGGAACTATTTTCTATCCCTATTAAAACTCTGTTAGAAAAGTCGGTGAGTTGTGCTCCGTATCTTTCCTAATGCTTCGAAGATAAATATGACCATTTAAAATCCCTCAGCATAAAATGAGTTATTTCTACCAGGATCATAATTTTTGAAGACAGTAGAATTTTTTTCAATTTCCCAGGTATTCTTCTTCAGAGATGTGTCATACATAGCAGTCTCTGTCCCTGTGTTACTTCACCTAATAAAATGTGGCATAACATAGCAAATTACAAGCATATGCAATTAGAAAATTTGTCACATGTAAGACAAAATATCTTCTTTTCTAAATATGCGAAGCTCAGCTCCTGAAAGTCTATATCTACTTTGAGGATATTTTTAAAATTACAGAAAACAATTTTGTTTGGTAATTTGGCAGGTTGGGGAGGAAGGGAAGGATGACCAAGAACAGGAAAACATTCACTTATAAGTTTGCCAAATTTATGTCTAAGTGAATTAACCACATTGTCCAAATATAGATAACTGAGACAGTTAATATTTCCTCTATATTTTCCTAAGGAGCCCTTCCTGGAACATTTACATACTTCAATTTTCCAAGATCTGGAAAAGAACTCTTATTATACTAATAAACTTGGGGAGCAGAAAGGGGCACAATTAGGGATATTTTGCACTTTTTCCTCTGGACCGGCATGCAGTTAAGCAGTCCCTAGGCTGGCTTGCCACACTTTCATAGATTTTGCTGGGAAGGAGATAACTAGTCCAAATGGATTTAGACAGTTTATTACTTCCGGCACAGCAGGCAGCATGAGCTTCATGTTTGCGTGGTTCCCTTTGCCCCCACCAAAGCCACAGCAGGGTGAAGAGGCAGGCCCAGGTAGATGCTGCACACAGAGTGAATCTGTCACAGCTGAGAAACACTGAACTTAGGAAATGCCCAACCTGCCATCTGGCTCCACCCAGCTATGATATTTAAGGCCAACAACCTATAGATTCAGGTCCATCCAAGGCCTAAAATGATCCTGCCTGAATAGGTCCAGCGGTATTTCCTTGGCTAGGTTTAAAACTTATCTTCCTGATGGCGCAGTGGTTAAAATCCACCTGCCAATGCAGGGGACACGGGTTCGAGCCCTGGTCCAGGAAGATCCCACATGCCATGGAGCAACTAAGCCCGTGCACCACAACTACTGAGCCTGCGCTCTAGAGCCCACAAGCCACAACTGCTGAGCCTGCGTGCCACAACTACTGAAGCCCGTGTGCCTAGAGCCCGTGATCCGCAATAAGAGAAGCCACTGCAATGAGAAGTACTCGCACCGCAACGAAGAGTAGCCCCTGCTCGAGGCAACTAGAGAAAGCCCACGCGCAGCAATGAAGACCCAGCACAGCCAAAAATAAAATCAATTAATTAATTAATTATTTTTACAAAGCTTATTTTCCTGCCCCAAGCATGGTATGCTTAGGGTAACCCTCTGAACAACTTTAATCAAAAGATTAAAATAAGCTACCATATGTAAGTTACCCAATATACCGTAAGTATCCCAGCATCCTATTGAACACCAATAGGTTTTGTTTCCTCCTTCCTTACAATAGTTTTGCCTTCATAAATTTGGTTGTCCTCCAGTTTCTCCTTTAAAGCAAAGCAAAACAAACAAAAAAAAGCCTAGAGGCCTACCTAAATCCCAGTCCACTTGGTTGAGACACTGATGTCATATTTCACTCCTATCAGTTCCACAATTTTACATCCCAATCTCCACTAGCTAGAATTCTATTATTACTCAGATATCTTCCAAATTCAAACCATCAGCATATAGCTGACTATAACCACTACTTTTTTTCCTAAGATACCTCTTACCACCTTACAGCCTTGGACAATCTCTACTGTGGCACTGACTTCAGCCAAGCCTGAACACAGATTGCAACTCATGTTTGGATACAACGATTTAGATTCCTGACCATTCTATAGGGAAATGTTCTATAGGATTAAAGACCTTCCCCAACCCCAATTACATCCCTGTTCTACTTATCCTCTCCTTGCCAAGTTACAGCATACTTCAAGTGCTGAAATTTTATGAATCCTAAAGCAACGAGGGAAAAAACAGATCCTAGTTTTTTTATATCTCCTATAAGTTCCCTTCATCCATTTATAGAAAATGGCCCTTTTGGAAACAGGTGCAGGATTTCTGCTTCCAGTATTAATAATTAAGCTCTGATTCCTTCGTGCAGATAACTGTAAATACTGGGGGAAAAACATTTGAGGACACTGCAGAGTGAACATTCAGAGTTTGGAGAAAAGTCAACACATGGAAGAAGGGAACTTCACAGGGTAAGTTTTTCATCTTTCTAACTTTAATTTGAGGACAGTCAATGACTGGCACCTGGCCAAAAACTTATATTCTTTGTGGCCTAAAGAACCAAAAGACAGAGTTAGGGACAACCAAAAGTATAAAGTGATTGAAGATCCAAGAAAGGAGAAAGCCAGAGAATGAACCCAAAGTTTGTGTAAATATTCTGCCAAAATTTCTTGCTGAATCCTGAACCATATATGAGCAAGACAAACTCAGAGCAGCCCAGTTAAAGGTAAGAGAACTGACCTGGGAGTTGAACTGATACCAAAAAGACCAACTTTATAGTGAGTTAGGCATAACAGGCATCCAAGTTAATTGCCTGCTTAAATAAAAAAATTTTTTTTTTAAAAAGCAACACACTTTGGAGGAATATAACAGAACCTAGAGTCTCCATGACATAACATTCAAAATACCCATAATATTGTATAGGCCAAAATTACTTAACTTATGAAGAAATAAGAAAATGAGACTCATAATAGCAGGGCCCTGGATTAGGGTTAGTCAAGCAAAGCATCTAGAATACAAAATTAAGGAAGCACTCATTCTCAGGGTCCTGGAGGTGCAAAGTCAGCATCTAAAAGTAAGGGATTCCTTAAATTTTGTGTTCTAGTAAGCTTACTTGTCTCGCTCTAGTTCCAGCCCTGACCAAAGAGAGCACCTAGAGATGACTAAGATATTGGAATTAGTGGGCATGGATTTTAACTCAGCTATTATAAGTATGCTTAATGTGACACTTGCTTAATGTACTCATAACAAAAGGAAGTGTAGAAAATCTCAGCAGAAAAATAGAAAATGTAAAAAAAAAAAAACCCTAAATGGATAAAATTGATAAAATAAAATACATAAAATAAGTAATTCATTAGATGGTATTAAGAGTAGAATAGAGATGACAGAGGGAAGAGTCAGTGAACCTGAAGACAGATCAATAAAGATTGTCCAATCTGAATATCAAAGAAGAAAAAGTGAAAAAAAAAGTTAATAGAGTCTCATGTACCTGTGGGAAAAGATCAAAGTCTAGCATACATGTAATGCGAGCCCCAGAAAAAGAAGACAGAGAATGGGACAGTAAAATATTCGAAAAAATAATGGCTAAAATTCCCCCAATTTAGTGAGAGACATACATTTATAGATTCAAGAAATTTAAAAGTATAAAAACAAAGAAAACTATGACTAGCCACATCACAGTCAAACTGCTAAAACCAAAGATAAAATGAAAATATTGAAAGCTTCCAGAGATGAACAACACATTACACACAAGGGAACAACAATTAGAATTTTTACTGACTTCTCATCAGAAACTGTGGAGACCAGAATATAGAAGAAAAAAATCTTTAATGTACTAAAAGAAAAATACCATCAATCCAGACTTCTAAGACATCAAAAATATTCTTTAAGAATGAAGGCAAAATAAAGACATTTTCAGGTAAAAGAGGACTAGGAAAATTTGCCACCAGCAGACCCTTACTATAAGATATGCTAAAGGAAATTCTTCAAGATGATGAGAAATGATTCCAGACAGAAAACTGGATGCTCAGGAAGGATTGAAAAGTATCAGAAATGGTAAATATTTGAGTAAATATAAAATAATATTTGATTTGCATTTCCTTAAAGCACATATGATTGGCTTAAGCAAAAATTATAAATTATCTTGTGGACTTTATAATGACTATAGAGGTAAAACATGACAAAAGGACAGGAGGTAGCTAAACAGACATTTAAAGTGTAGCCAATTTTCTCCCCTCCATTTTATGTGAATTGGTATAATATTGACTTTAAGCAAATAGTATTCCGTGGAAAGGGAAGGAAGTTATTATTCAGCATGACACAGTGACAGACACAATACCAGGCACTCCATGTGTAAACTGTATGGTAGAACAATATCTTTGAAAAACTTTTTTTTTTCTTCAATTTCCTTATATATCTAGGCTATTCATTCCCTTGTTTACTTAGCCAGTGCCTCAGAGAAGGGATGACACAGAGGAAAGGACAGAAATAAAATAGTATTTTTATTTTAAAATTTTAGGCTTTATAAGACAAGCTTTTACTCAGAGTAAGGTAGAAAGTCATAGGAGATCCAAGAGCAGAGGAGTGAGAAGATATGCCTTACCTTAGGAAAAATATCTCTGGATGTTCTGTTGAGAATAAACTGAAGGCATGGCTAGAGTAAAAGCAGGAGGAATGGTGGGGAGGATATCATAATAATCCAGGTGATTGGTGAAGGAAGTTGGACCAGGGTGACAGCAGTAGAGAAAGTGAAATGCAGTTGTATTCTGGATATATTCCAGGATGGTAACATATCAGTGAAATAAAGAAGATGTGATACACACACACACACACACACACACACACACACACACACACACACACACACACGTACACAATGGAATATTACTCAGCCGTAAAAAAAGAATGAAATTTTGCTATCTGCAACAGCATGGATGGACCTGGAGGGTATTATGCTTAGTGACGTTAAGTCAGACAGAGAAAGACAAATACTGTGTGTTTTCACTTATATGTGGAATCTAAAAAATAAACGAATTGAATATAGCAAAACAGAAACAGACTCAGATCGGAGAAAGACCAGTGGTTACCAGAGGGAAGAGGAGTGGAGGAAGGGGCAAGGTAGGGAAGGGGATTGGGAGGTACAAACTATTAGGTATAAAATAAATAAGATATAAGAATGTAACATACAGCACAAGGAATATAACCAATAACTTTAAATGGAGTATAATCTATAAAAATACTGAATCACTATGTTGTACACCTGAAACTAATGTAACATTGTAAATCAAATATACTTCAATAAAAAAATTAAGTCTATGCAAACTTCAGTTGGATCCAGCTGCACAAATAAACAATGTATGTGTGTCTACATGCTGGGCTATGTTATACTGACTGTATGGTAGAAATATGGTAGCAATTCTAAGATTCATATCAGATGGTAATGAGATGCTTCATAGAGAAAGTGTCTTTGATCAGGGATCTGAAGATGCGATAAAACATGGAGAGATGGAAGGAAGGGAAGGCTTTCTAGTTGAACTCAACAAGGAGACTAACGCCTCAGAGGCCTGAATGGCAGGTTCACAGGACACTAATGCCCTTCTCCAAGTTCCAAATCTTCTGTGTCTTGAAATGAGTGATTTTCAATGGGGTGGGAATGGGAGGCTTTTTGTGGGCTCTCCCTCTGAAAGAGAGTTTCTCTTAATTTGTGAAGGATGGGTAGTTTGAAGAAACACATCTGCCAAAGACCCCAATTTAAATTTAAAACTATGGGTTCAGGTGATTTATAAGATGGTTCTGTGAATGGAAATATAAAGTTAGAACATTTAGTTTCCAAGGTCAAGAAGGAATGCATCAGTTGTTTAGCAAGAAGGAATGCATCAATTGGTACTACCAGTCGAGGGAAGGAGAACAGCATCTGTGATTTTCCAAGAAACTACTATGTGTGAGACACTCTGCTAGGCTCTTTACACGGTTGTGCATTTAGCGCTCTGGAACAAGTTAGAAAGTAGGTATTTTCACCCTAATTTTACAGATGAGAAAATCGAGTCTCTGTAAGATTACATAACTGATTCAAAAAGGTCTGCCTCATGCTCTTTTAAACAACTAATGCTTTTTCCACCAGTCCGTTTTTTCTTAACAGACCTTAATTCAACATCTTTTCCTCCTGTTTTGCTTTGAAATATATGTATATGTATATATATATACATGTGTATGTATATACGTACATATATATGTATAATTGAATGATAGATAGAGATGTGTATTGATAAAGATAAGTAGATAAAAATTAATTTGCTATTCATATTTTTTAAAGTTAAGTGATCTGTAGCCTAAAGTACAGAGGACTGTGGATCACCGCTTCCTTCTACCATAACATCTAGAGGGACATATTTTACTATTCTAAATAATAACTGGAGTTTACAAAGCACTTAGATCCATAACAGCATATAAGAGTTGATTATGAAATCCCATTATCTATTGCTTCCTATTATTTTGTTATTACTACATATTGTTTGTCACACACGAGTTATTTGAAATCACTAATTATAACAGATCCTCAGGGAGAAATGCTATTCTCTTTAGAAGTCTCTGCTTCACTTTGTGGTTTCCAGGAGTATATCAGAGTAAACTCAAACAAACAAAAACAAAACAACAGAGAATGAACATAGTTTAATTTCAGAAAACATATGGAAAATAATGTGATAACCAGCATTCAGTTTCCCCAAAACAGTTCGTTCAGTAAGTCATTTTATTTCTATATGCCCAGCTGCTGCTATCCCTGCAGTATATATCTTTGTCCTTAGGTGAGCACTCAGAAATGGAACTGCCATCTCTAGAACACCCACAGCCACAAGCTGCCACTTGTGCATTTTTCTTTTTTACCACCTAGCTGTCCTTTCTTTCCACCTCCTTCATAAATGCCTTCTCATTCACTGTTCTCTCTATAGATCCTTTTATGCTTGTTTCGCAAAGCCTTTAACATCACTTGCCCTTACAAGCTCCAGGTGATTTATGATTTAATTCTGCTCAAATTTCCATTCCATTCTCTGGTCTCCATTAATACGTTCAGCCTTAAGACAACCAGGAAATCACGTGCCCCTTCTTCCCACATATTTTGTGAATAATGGCATTTTGGTTGATCACTTCTGTGACCTGGCTTCCCACATCTAAGCTCTCCAAATGCCAGGGCTCATGCTCAAAGCTCTCATATTTTAAATATGTGCTACAGTCCTGTAAATGCAATGACCTCTTTCTTCCCCTGTTAAAATTTGCATTATGTATCTTATTTCTTTTTCATTTTTTCAAAGATATACATCTACTAAAATCTAGCCTTCCTGCATTTAGGCATTATTTTACGTTACTGTTATAGCCACATTGTAATGCTCCTATTATTGTTTCATTTCAGAACGAAATGTAATCCTGGCTGGCTTAACAATGTTACCATTCAATTTCTCTAACATTATCTTCCTTATTTCAGGGCAAACCCTTTCTAATATAATTCAAGAATCATCTTTCTATGTTCTGGATACGATTTTTCAAATATTTTCTCCTAGTCTGTGGCTTGTCCTTCCATTCTCTTACCTGTTCTTTTCATAGCAAACATTTTTAATTCCAACATGTACGTGAATGTATATATCAGCATTATTTACAATTTCCCCAAACTGGAAATAACCCAAATATACTTCAATGAGTGATGAATAAACAAACTGTGGTATATCCATACAGAGCAATTCTATTCATCAACAAAAATGGATGAAGTACTACTATACACAACAACTTGAACCTCAAAGGATTTGCTAAGTGAAAAAAATAAGTCTTAAAGGTTACATACTATATGATTCCATTAATATGACATTCTGGAAAAAAGAATATTGGAATAGGGAACAAATCAATGGTTACCAGGGGTAAGGGTAGGGGAGAGGGTCTGATTAAAAGAGTCAACAATAGAGAATTATCTAGCATGTTGCAATTGTGCAATAACCAGATGAGACGGTAGTTACAAAAATCTATGCATGTGTTAAAATTTATAGAACTTAATGCCAAAAATAGTGAATACTACAGTATGTAATTTTTTAAAAGAGTAAGATACTAAAAGCTGAAAGGAAATCAGCTTTGACTCTACTCACAGGCATCCATCAGCCTGTGTTACTCCAAATAGTAATAAGCCCCCAAGAAAGGGTGTACTGCCCTATACACCAGCTAAACAATTTATGCTGACTATCGCAATTCTGCTTATATTAATTACCTGAAGTCATTCCAACTGAAAAACAAATGCTCATAATAATTATCATAATAATATAATAATCATCATATAATATTCAGATTAGAAACAATATGACTAATTTAGGATGGTGTCCACATGAATCATCCTTTTTTCCCTAAAGTCTTTGGCCCTCCACCTGCAGACTTTCAGCTGTGTATCTTTTACTAACTTCTCTTACTCAGCCTGTCACCTGGATTTATTATTATTTCCCATGTGCATATTGCAAAATTCAATCATTTTTATTTATTTATTTCCACTAAATTGCGAACCCATTCAGAGGATAAATGACATCTTAAATTCCTCTTGTATCTACCACATTACCTAATTCAATGATGCGCACAAAGAAAGAGCTCAGTAAACACTTGCCACTTGATCTTTTACTGTATATTTCTTCTGTCACCAGATGACCCAGGGCACTTCTGGACCCCGTTCATCACCAGACTGGATCCTGGTTCTCCTCAAAACATAGGTTAGAGGGCTCTTATTTTTTAGCTTTGTTTTGTTTTTGCATTTCCCCATTATGTAAACTCAAATGCACATCTCAGATATCTCACATCTTTTAATGCTTTTATTTATTTTTTCTTGTATCAAATTAATGAATAGAGTGGTGGTCAGTCCTCATTTATAAACAGTGATTTTTGTCAAATGTTTATTGAAACATTTAAGTATCTAGCAACTGATGAACATCTAACAATGGTTAGTAAATTAGTAGATTGTTTTGTATGGCTTATCAGTTTCTAACCTACTTATTCATTTAACAAAAACTAGTGTCATAATGAAGGGATACTGGAACATAAAAATAGTTGCTGGAACTTGAAAATATCTTGGAAAAGTCAAGAATTAGACAATAGCTATGTATTAGATGAACTTCGTGACATAGAAAAAGTGGAATTTTCAGCTAGGAATGTGAAAGTCTGGAACGGGTGCTAATAGAGTAGCCACTAACAATATGTAATTATTTAAATTTTAATTAATTAAAATTAAACATAATTTTAAAATTCAGTTCCCCATTCACACTATCCACATGGCAAGCACTCAGTAGCTACATGTGGCTAGTGGCTACCATATTGGAGAACACAGACATAGAATATTTCTATCACTGCCGAAAGTTCTATTGGAGCAACAATAGATGGTGGGCATGAGAATGCATAGAGGAAGAGAAAAATGTTCTCTGGAGTAAATCTGTAACTTAATTAATAAATTAAGTTTAAAATTATTAAATTTGGAATTCTGTTAAAAAATTTTTGGTTAACTGAATAATAATTACACTAAAAATTGTGCAGAATTACTAAAATCAAAATTAACTATTATAGTCCCTAAACATATATTGAGTACCTTGTGACTAAAATATTTTCAAGGAAAAACATTAAAAACTCAAGTTTCCAAGGCTTCTAAAACTTTTTACTAATGTAAAAAAATATAAATCTTTTTAGTTATGTAAAAATGCCATTTTTCACCATAAAAAAAGGATACTTAAAAGTCACAGGAGGAACCATACATTTTTATTTTGGCTAAAAACAATACTTTCTTACTGTGAAATTATCTTTAACTGTAAGTTAAATTCTTCCTTGTTGATATAGTGAATTTTCCGTGTCAGGGATTAAAAATATATATATATATTCATAAGCCCTTAACAAAATCATATATTTGCTATATTTGAATCTTGAGTAGTGCAGCATAATCTTGGACATTTAATCATTCAAATGGAGTTGGACTGAAAACTACCATTGCACTCTCTTATAAAGAATGGGTTTGCTAAATAAATTGAGTAATTTCCCCAATTGACAAAATATCTCCAAAGTCATTTTTAGCACTAAAATTCTAAAATATATTTGAGAAAAATAAATTTTTGTGTACTGACCTTTAGAAGACAATACTTAAACCAAAGTAGATGCAACTATCTACAAATGTAGTTCATCAAACTGTTTATTAGAGCAAATCCACTGAGTTTTCTACCTAGAATCATGTTAGCAATTAAAAGCTACTGCATGTGCTTAAAACTAAAAATGTTCCTTTTTGTATGATTCCTTAATTTGCATATTTAATTTCATTCTAAAACGTGAATCTTTCCAGCCACACCCCAAAATAATGAGTTTTTACTGTAGTAGTATCTAAAATTAGGGTAAGTACTAGGGCAGTTGGCCATAACCAGGAGTATCTAATATATCATCTTAACGAAAAATATGAAGTAACTTTGTCCAGATACGGCAAGCCGCAGAGTTCTCAGAAAACTGGTAGCTACTTTTAAAATGATTTTTTTCCCCAAATTCGGGTCTTGACATAACTATACTTTTCCTGTTGAGAACGATGATTATAGCGAAAGGGAACAAAGTTTTAGGATATGATTTTAAAAGTGAGGGCTGGATGTTAATGTTACAAACTTTAGAAAAAAAAATGAATGTGATTTCAAAGTCAGAAAATGGATGCTGATAATAACTTTATATAATTGTTTATCTTCTCTGTATTAGATTATTTCTCAAGTAGCATCATTTGTCTGTTATTTATTTGATATCCATTACTTCTGTCGACTATGAGGAATTATCTTTATAACAGAAAAGTTTAGCATTCATTTTTGGTTCTTTCTTAGGATTTCCATCTCTCTGCTTACATTGCCCATCTGTTCTTGCACGCTGTCTACTTTATTCATTAGAGCCCTTAGCATATTTATCATAGTTATTTTAAATTTCCAGTCTGATAATTCTAACTTCCCTGCCATGTTGTTCTGATGCTTGCTCTGTTTCTTCAAAGTGTGTCTTTTGCCTTTTGGTATGCCTTGTCATTTTTTCCTGATGGCTGGACAGGATGTACCAGGTGAAAGGATGTGCTGTATATGGGCCTTCAGTAGTGCGGTGGTAAGATGGGGGACGGGGCCCGGGAGGGAGTGTTCTACAGTCCTGTGATTAGATCTCAGTCTTTTAGTGAGCTTATGCCCCTGGACTGCGGACTTCACAAGTGTGCCTTAGTTTTCTTCTCCTCCCTTAGGTGGGGCAGGATGAGAGTGGGCTGGAGTTGGGTATTTCCCTTCCCCCAGGTCAGTTAGGCTCTGATAATACCCCAGCAGGTTAGACTCAGGTTAATTAGTTTACGCCGAGGGCAGGCCTTGTTAAGAACCCGGTGCTCTGGCGTGTTTCAAAGTGGATCCTTTTCCCTTCCCTCTGGCAGAAGCAGAAGGAGGTTCTTCTCCACTACTTACTGTGGGAACCTGGTTGAGATCCTGGAGATAAATTTCACAGTATTGTGGGTGGTCCCCCATGACTGGGTCCCCATGGAGTTTTAAACTCTCAGACTTGTCCACGCTGAGTCTCCAGCAATTCGTCAATTACAGCTCGGGTTATCCTACCCTGGCACGGTTTCCTACGGCAGTTTCTGCTTTTGAGTCTCTGCTCTGGTAAGTTGTGACTCCCTGAATTTGCCTGTCTCCCCAGTCTTTTTACTTGTTAGGACAGTGTGATGACTTCCAAGCTCCTTACATGCCAAACTGGAAACTGGAAGTCAGCAGTTTATTCCTTATACCTGAAAAACTGGAACCTGCTCAGGTGTCAATTAATAGGAAAATGGATAAACAAAATGTGGCATATTCTATAATGGAATACTATTCAGTAAGGAAAGGAAAAAACTGGTAATACATGCAAGAACATTGATGAATCTCAAAACAGTATGCTGAAAGAAAGAAGCTTAATCCCAAAAAAGTTTTTATATAAAGTTTTAATATAAATGACTATTTATATAAAGTTCTAGAATAAGCAAAACTAATGTAGGGTAGAAAAAAATCAAAATAATTTTGATATGGAGGAAGGGGATTTATTGGGAAGAGACATGAGGGACTCTTCTTAAGTAATGTTCTGTATCTAGATAGGCGTTTTTGTTGCACAGATATATGCATTTGTGGGTACATATCCCGTTGTATACTTGAGACTTGAGCACTTCATTGTATATAAATGTTATCTTGAAATATAAATAACTATTGAACTCTGATAATATGCATGCTGAAGTATTTGAGGAGAAGTGTACTGATATCTATGACTTAATTTGAAATGCAGCAATTAAAAAAATGGATTGATGGATGCATAGAGGATTGGATGGACAGATATGTGATAATGCAAGTATAGAACATAAGAACATAAGAATTTAGATAGAGGGTATATATAAATTCTCTCAAATTTTCTCAGTGTTTGAAAATTTCTTTCAAAAGTGTTAGGGTTAAATTAAGAACTGAGGTTTAAAAGCAGGCTCAACTACTTCTATCTGTGAACTCATGAGCAAATTACTTTGCCTTCCTCAGCTAAGATTTTATATTCTACAAAATGAAAATACTAAAACTTAGGCAACAGGATTGTAAAAATGTTTAACCAGGAGAGGATACTAGCTTTTAGATAGATTTAAATTCCTCATCATTCCTTGAAGTTTCTCATCAAGTATTATTCCAGGGATCACCATGCTTTTGGAAGAGATTTTTTGCAGTGAGTTAGAATATTTGAACTTGGAGACTTCTGCTGGTCTCTTTAAACTCTAGGATTTCATGTTTGGATGAGTCAGTGATTCCTAACTGAAATTTTTATATTTTTGTAAAAGGCCTCTATGGTTATTTTTCTTTATATATGTGCACAACTTATTCATCAGGACATTACTGAACTTAATGCTATACCCCTTCTACTCTCTAATAATATAACATGCTACACACTACTTTGAAAATTCACAGCAAAATTGTAGCAGCCTTCAAAAGAACATAGGAAGTATATTTTCTAATCTTATACTTAATTGATAAATTTTCTTATAAAGGTTATATAAGTTATCATAAGCACTTTGAAGAAGAAGTCATTGATAGAATGAAGGAAACTCAAGCTCTGGAAAATAATCCACTTTTAAACCTCCAAAACAAGGAAAGAACTTTGAGACTTATGGGCCAGCAAAGAACCACCACCAACAACAAAAATCCAAAACATTGTAAGGTTCAAAATAGAGAGCTTTTTAAGAGAATTTTATTAATTCACTATAAAAACTTAAAAGACTCAGACGTGGAAGTGGTTTCAGAAAACTTGAATGAGCTTTTACATTAGAAAGTCCCGCTTCATGCTTTGTCATCATCATTGCTGCCATCAGCTGTAGCTCATTACACTGACTCCAGAGAGAAAGAGGCTGCCTTGAAACCCCAGCACAGCTGGGAAACACTGAAGGTTTGGCATGCAGAACACAGATTTAATTTTTGCTGCTTTCTATCAGAAGAGATTTTACAGCAAAAAGTACTGTAATAGATGTACTTAACACAGTCATAAAGAAGGTTTAAATTTGAGCTAGCTTATCTTTTGGAATGAAGCCTTTGGGGAAATAACTGAGCATTTTTTTATAGTATGGCTTTCAGGAATTTCTTAAGAATGAATAGTTTTTATTAGCTAATTAAATGTGTTGAATATAAAGTTTATTGTCTTAAAACACAGGAAAATTCTGTTTGGGTACCTCTTTTAAAATATTACCTTTTGAGGAAATCTGATTTCTCTGTATCTAAAACAGCTAATTCAAAATGTTGACATTTTTAATTTTACTACAATTTTTAATCTCATTCCCCCTTTTTTGGGGTTGAAAAACTAAAACGCCATTTCTCCAATTCTTTTCTTTAAGCTAAGATCCACTATTCATTTGAATTTCTGTTCTCAGATATAATAGAATAATAAATTTATATATGAACCTATTCACTTAAAAAAATACAAGAATAAGCTACATTTGTATACATTTCTGCTTAATCTAAAGGTTGCCTCGTAAAAGATCCTTCCCCCAAGATTTATATTTGTAAATCTAAGAGAAATTGCAGTAATACAGAACAGTCAATGCATTTTTTCTAATGCTAAATGACTCTTCATATAAACAAAAGAAAGAAAAAAGGGAACACAAAACTTTCAGTATATGTTGTGCATATTAACAACATATCCAAAAAGAGTATTTAACAATGAGTTATCATACAAGCTTCTTCTAAAACAGCAGTTCTGTACTAGAGGTGGTTTTGCACCTCCATGAGACATTTGGCAATGTCTAGAGACAGTTTTTGTTGTCATGATGTGGGGAGAGGCTTACTGGCATATAGTGGATAGAGGCCAAGTATGCTGTTGGACATCCTACAATGGCCAGGACAGTCTCACAAAACAAAGAATTATCCATCCCAAAGTGTCAACATTGTGACAGTTGAGAAACTCTGTTCTAGTGGAAGACAGTAAGCCAAATTCCAAAACCCATATAATTCATTAAAAATAGAAAAAAAAAACAATTGATGAAGGTGGTAACATACATAACAATACAGATTCAAATCATGTTGATAGAGGGCCGCAAGAAACCTCCCCAGTCTCTATTTACAACAGCCAGGACATGGAAGCAACCTAAGTGTCCAGCAACAGATGAATGGATAAAGAAGATGTGGCACATATATACAATGGAATATTACTCAGCCATAAAAAGAAACGAAATTGAGTTATTTGTAGTGAGGTGGATGGACCTGGAGTCTGTCATACAGAGGGAAGTAAGTCAGAAGAGAAAAACAAATACCATATGCTAACACATATATATGGAATCTAAAAAAAAAAAAAAAAAAGATTCTGATGAACCTAGGGGCAGGACAGGAATAAAGACACAGATGAAGAGAATGGACTTGAGGACACAGAGTTGGGGGGGAAGGGTAAGCTGGGACGAAGTGACAGAGTAGCATTGACATATATACACTACCAAATGTAAAACAGATAGCTAGTGGGAAGCAGCTGCATAGCACGGGGAGATCAGCTTGGTGCTTTGTGACCACCCAGAAGGGTGGGATAGGGAGGGTGGGAGGGAGGCGCAAGAGGGAAGGGATATGGGGATATATGTATACACATAGCTGATTCACTTTGTTATACAGCAGAAACTAACACAACATTGTAAAGCAATTATACTCCAATAAATATGTAAAAAAAAAAACCTCCCCAGTCTCACTTCAATTTGTAGGTTTCCCTAGATGACACAACAAGGAACTGAGTCATGTTGTTTACAGAAAATATTAGTCCCCCTTCCTTGCCATAAAGACAGAGCATCGTCTTATGAAAACAGAATGCCATAACAAAAAGGACAAACAGGGCTGCTATTGCTCAGTCCCAAATTAGGAATTAACTTTTCTCACCTAAGGATGAGGTAGAGTTTAGCACAAAGTCACCTGACTAAGAGTAAGTAGTGACAAAAAAACGCAGCCCAGGCTCCACTTGCAGAGCTGTATCCAGACAGAACAAAGGCCATACTGTGGGGCTCTGTTCACCCAGACGGCAAGCCTTTTTTGGTTCATCTCCTTAGAGGTTCCATATAGGCTACCAGTGGTCATGATGGTTCACCCACTCACTGCATAAACACAGAATGCTAAGCGAGGCAGAGAAGAGGAACATTAGACAACACTCAAAAATAAAAAACTTTCCCTGTGTTCACAAACCTTCTCCGGATTAGGTAAGGGGCTGAGGTACTTGGGGAGAATAAATAGACAATAATGGTATCAAAGTGATCTAAGCTGTGTGACATCAAGTGCTTTGTTATGAAGCCTGGGGTAATTCCCTTTATATCTTTTCTTCACCAGCTTTATTCCAGTATAATTGACAAATAGATTTGTAATTACTTAAAATGTACAATGTGATATGATGTATATATACATTGTAAAAGGATTCAAGTTAACACATCCATCACCTCACTTAATTACCTTTTTTTTGCGGGGGTGGGGATGAGAGTGCCTAAGATCTATTCTCTTAGCAAATTTCAATTATACAATACAGTATTATAAACTATAGTTACCGTGCTATACATTAGATACTCAGAACTTATTCATCTTACAGAACGTTTGTACCCTTTGACCAACCATTACTCATTTTCCCCACCCACTATTCCCTAGCAACCACCATTCTACTCTCTGTTTCAATGAGCTAAACTGTCTTTTTTTCTTTTTAAGATTCCACACATATAAGTGATACCAAGCAGTATTTGTCTTTGTCTGACTTACTTCACTTAGCAAAATGCCCTCAGATTCATTCATGTTGTTGCAAATGGCAGGATTTCTTTCTTTTTATAGGGCTAAATAATATTCCATTGTGTATACAGGCATATTTTATTGCACTTCACAGATACTGTGTTTTTACAAATTAAAAGTCTGTGGCAGCCCTGTGTTGTCAGATGATGGTTAGTATTTTTTAGTAATAAAATATTTTTAAATTAAGGTAGGTAAATTGCTTTTTTAGACATGCTATTGCACATGTAATAGACTACATATAGTATAAACATTTCTTTTATATGCACTGGGAAACCAAAAACTTAGTGTGATATGTTTTATTGTGATATTCGCTTTATTGCAGTGGTCTGGAACCAAACCACAATATCTCTGAGGTATGCCTCTATATGTATCACATTTTCTTTATCCATTCATCTGTTGACAGATACTTAGGTTGTTTCCATACATTGGCTATTGTTAATAATGCTGCAATGAACATAAGAATATAGACATCTCTTTGAAACAATGATTTCATCTTTTGGGGATATATATATACCCAGAAGTGGGACTCCTGGATCATATGGTGATTCTATTTTTAATTTCTTGAGGAACAGCCATACTGTCTTCCATAGTGGCTTTTCCAGTTTACATTCCCACAAACAATGTACAAGGGTTCCCTTTTCTCCATATCCTCACCAGGGTCTGTTTTCTCTTGTCTTTTTGATAATAGCCATCCTAACAGATGTGAGGTGATTTTGATCATTGTGAATTTGATTTACATTTCCCTGATGATTAGTAATGTTGAGCATCTTTTCATGTACCTGTTGGCCATTTGTATGTCTTCTTTGGAAAAATGTCTATTCCGTTTCTTTGCCCATTTTTAAATCGGGTTAGTTGTTTTCTTGCTACTGAGTTGTATGAGTTCCTTATATATTTTGGATTTTAACTCTTTATCAAATACGTGGTTTGCAAATATTTTCTCCCATTCCATAGCTTGCCTTTTCATTTTGTTGATGGTTTCCTTTGCTGTGCTGAACATTTTTAGTCTAATGTAGTCCCGCTTGTTTATTGTTACTTTTGTTGCTTGTGCTTTTGATGCCAAATCCAAAACATCATTGCCAAGACCAATGTCAAGGAGATTATCCCTGATATTTTATTCTAGGAGTTTTATAGTTTCAGCTCTTACATTCAAGTCTTTACTCCATTTTGAGTTGGTTTTGTGTATGCTGCAAGATAGGGGTCCAATTTCATTCTTTTGCATGTGGATATCCAGTTTTCCCAACACTATTTATTGAAAATACTATCATTTCCCCATTGTGTATTGTTGGTGCCCTTGTTGTAAATGACCTTATATACATGGGTTTCTAGGCTCTCTATTTTGTTCCATTGATTTTTGTGTCTTATGCCAATACCATACTGTTTTTATTACTATAGCTTTGTATTATAGTTTGAGATCAGGTTCCATTATATCTTGCATCTCAGAAAAACAAGTCTAGAATTGTATTTCCAAATGCAAATAAGTGAATAATGAGAAAATTCAAACAAGATGCAAAGCAAACATAGTTAAGAATCATGGAAAGGATGGGCTAGCAATGGGAGGAGAGGTGTAGAGTACAAGGTGGAATGAGGATTCCCCTGAGCCAAAGAAAACGTGGCTTTAATGACTTTTTACATGGTTGAGCAGCCACAGGAGGAGACATTTCTTAAGGGCTTTCAGATATAGACTGGGATTGAACACCAAGTAAACAAGTAGAGCAGATACACTTAGTATTTTTCTAGAGCATACTAAGTAGGCAAGATTTCATAGGAATCACTAGATAAAGGCTTTAATTAGAGATATCTTTGTGCAGGTGCATATGTAGAAACTGAGAGCAGAGGCCCTAAACGATGACATGAGGAATCCTGTGACCCGAGGCTGAAAAATAAGAGGAATCCAACTTGGACAAGAACAAAGAAGATTGACTCCCCTGGCCACACTGGTTAAAACTTTTAACCAGATTCTAATCAAAAAGATTTGTAGGAAATTGGTAGAAAAACCCCCTTGTAATAGGAATCATTGGTAAGGTTAAGGAATCTCAGTCCACACACTCAACACTGCAAAAACTATTTCAACATTTTATGTAAAATAAAATGTTGACCATGGTGATAAGAAATTCAATCCAATTATACGTGGTGCTCCTTCCTTACCGCAACGTTGTGCAGAGGTCCAAGTAGGCCCTTTGTCATTTAGTAATCAATCAGTACTGGCCTGCTCCTCTGGCCTCTGCTTCACCACACCACATTTGGGATATGGGAACCTTCAGGGACGATGGGAAACCCTGGTCATAAGGGCCTGATGCCTCTCTACAATGCCCACAGACATCTGCCTCTTACCAATCGCTGGGAAGCATTCCTATCTCTCTGTGTTCAATAGCCTTCTCCCTCTAACATTTCCTCTTCAAAAGACTTAGGTTTTTGTCAAAGAAGAGAACAGGCTTTGCCTTCGGACCCTCTGCTTTCCAACTTCCCCAATTCCTGAGGCAAGATATCACCAAGCTTAGTAACCTATTTACACTGGGAAGAAAGGAAAACCATAGGGAGAACACATTTTAATAGATTGCCCTTTTTATACATAGTTTATTTATTTATAACATCAGTTTGAGCTATAACTTCAGTATGAGAGCTCCACCAGGTGGTAAATGCAGATATAGTCACATCAACATTCAAATCTCATTGTTTCAATTACCCATCTGAGAGGCTATGGGAAGTTCAGTCTTTGTCATGGAACCCCAGTCTTGTGTGTCCCTGTGTTAACAAATCAGAACTGATTTCACTGTCCCACAATAGCGATAGCTGAGCTCCAGAGTGGAATCTGGAATTCCACTGTCCTTTTCTTTGCTGCCACACTTCAGAAACTGTTGCCAAGTACAGCTGGAAATCCACTATATCAAAGTTGACAAAATTAGCACTACATTTGAGATCACTGGGACTGTAGCTAATAAGTAGGAAATCTACATTATTGCTCTTTAGAGGTAAGAAGAATGAATCTTACGTGTTACATTCATTAGAGGTAGGGAAAGTATCCTGTTGTTTGAGATATGAAATATTCTGGTGGCTGGTGATACAGTTTTTCCCTTGGTCACCAAGGCAAACTAAGCTGAGATTTCAAAGCTCAGGATAGGATAATCCTGGGGAGAGGCACTGCCCCTGTATAGCAGACTACTTCCTCTGGATCCAGCACTACCACCAACACAACACTGTGTCAGCAAAGATTCCCCAGGTAATGAGGTGAGAAGTAGGAAAATTGACCCAAATCAGCCATATAGTTGTAAGAAGAGCCTATACTTCCCTGAGGCTCTACTGCTAGATCACCAGACTCCATTTTTTTTCTTTGCAAACTTGCATTTGTTGGAGCTCCCTAACCATCAGAACATCTGAATCTCATTGATCAACAGAGGTCAAGACTTTTCTTCCTGGTCTCTGTGACCTCTAAGTGCAATAGGAGATGCAAATGAATATTTGAAATGGGGTACCACCAGAAGACACTGAGCCACAACACATTAAGTTCTGATTTAAAGAACCTCTCTGAGTATTGTTAAATTGAGATGCCTTACAGTTAAGGCTGTAATTGGAAACCAAAGCCGAAAAATGCATATGAAAAGTAGCCATTACAGAAGGTTATTTTAGTATTTTTGTCTGTTGTTCACCTTTTGTCCACCTACCTTGCCCCAGATTCATTCATTTTTTAAAAAAATTTAGTTATTTATTATTGGCTGGGTTGGGTCTTCATTGCTGCATGGGCTTTCTCTAGTTACGGAGATCAGGGGTTACTCTTTGTTGTGGTGCGCGGGCTTCTCATTGCGGTGGCTTCTCTTGTTGCAGAGCACGGGCTCTAGGTGCACGGGCTTCAGTAGTTGTGGCATGCGGGCTCAGTAGTTGTGGCTTGTGGGCTCTAGAGCACAGGCTCAGTAGTTGTGGCACATGGGCTTAGTTGCTCTGTGGCATGTGGGATCTTCCCGGATCAGGGCTCGAACCCATGTCCCCTGCATTGACAGGCGGATTCTTAACCACTGTGCCACCAGGGAGGTCCCCCAGATTCATTCTTAGCCCTTCTTTGTGCCCTGCTGTATACTCCAAGATGCTGAACCCTGTGGACTGCATCTTGCCAACTGGCTCCCATTTGTATTCAGCCAGTTGGAGACACTGGTAGATAAGAAGGTGTGAGGAGAAAGAGGTTTGTGTATTACCCATTCCCTATCTTCTCTAAGATGCGTTTCTT
The DNA here is from genome assembly GCF_965194825.1 of Balaenoptera physalus. Taxonomy (NCBI): domain Eukaryota; kingdom Metazoa; phylum Chordata; class Mammalia; order Artiodactyla; family Balaenopteridae; genus Balaenoptera; species Balaenoptera physalus. The sequence continues at coordinate 92,237,472 of NC_138887.1, read as the reverse complement.
CTCTAAGATGTGTTTCTGGCAGTGTTTTGAATTCCTCCACAGATACAGTTTCTTTCCTGCATTCCTTGTCTACAAACTCCAGTTTCATTGATCTAATATATCATCTCTATATTGCTAATCCCTAAATTCCTCAACTTCTTTGCCGTAATTCCTTAAATTCTATATTCATTAAAGTCTCTTACGTAATCTGAGTTTGATCTTTCTAGGACTCTGATTATAACAATGGATGTTCTACATGTTACACATATTACATGTGTTGTTTTTTAGAATTACTCCAGTCATTTCTTTTCAAGCTATTATAGTAAATGAAATCCTATATAAACAGCACTTATCAGAAGAGGACCAATAAGGGAGGTAACTCACTGCCACCTACCTCAAAAACATTGCAGTAGCTACAATTTAGCAGTTAAAGGATTAGCTTCCATATCACTAAGATTAATGGGGAACACGAATAACAAGATCTCCTTAAAACTTTCTACAATATAGAATGTTCACTAATGCCAATAAATTAAACTAATCTTAGCACTAGATCATTTTGTATGAACAGTCATTTCTACTCCCGAAGTGTCTGTCATATCACTGTGTTATTTTCAATAGATGGCAGGGATGGAGATTTATTACACAGTTTACCGCACCAACAGGTTATGCTGATCTCAGCAGTGTTGCCAAGCAAAAAGAATTATATGAGAGCAGCATTTGGTCTACACAAAAACATCTAAGCATATTTCTTACTTATTTAAATTTGCTCATGTAAACCATTTTCCACAGATAAGTGAACAGTAAGTGTGTTTGCAATGTGTTACTGCATTCCTACCCACTGCAGACAAGATGGGAGCCATGTTTCCATAAATAAAAAGTGACAAACCATGTCATTGCCCTCCTCTTTAACTCCTCTCCCCATGAGCGTATGTAGGGTGGAGGAAGGTTCTGCTTCACACAAGGCAGGGGAACTGAATATTGATAGAATTTGCTGTCAGCAAGTTTGTGGATGAACGTTTCAGCACAGAACACAAAGGTCATGTTCGCTCTAAATTCAGCAGGTTTAATTTGATTTGGTTAATTATAAATATAGTGCTTGCAAAAGTAAGTCAAGAAAAAAGAACCACATTACAAGGAATCCATATACTATTTAAGTTTCACCCATGTTCTCTCCAGAGTGGAGTTTGTTATAGCCTTAGGGCACCAGAAGAGTTACACAACCCCTTTGGTATGGAATCCAAATTTAAAATAAGTTAATGTAGCTTACTTTTTTAGAAGTCTGCGTATGTTATTAAATCATTTGTAAATGTCTTTGATAATATAGACTGCATAAACTTTAGGAATAAAATAAAAAATGTTGTTGAGACATGATTCCTTATGGAACCTAAAATTTATCCTCGGTATCTTACATAAGTCAAAGTCATAGTAAATTCTGAGAGACTGCTCAAAAAAGTGAGTATATTACCTCCACTGCTATAGGATTTTTCTTCACTTATATGCTAATTATATGCAAGATCTTAGGCAAAATATTCACTTCATTATCTAGATGTGGCATCTACAAATATATTTTAAAGATACCAGCCATCTCAAGTAGAAAATATAGTTAAGGACCTCCTTTTCTTTCTATTATACTGCATTGAACTTATAGAAAATAAATAACTCGATAAAAGAGATTTTGTGACAATAAAGTGTTGAAGAACATACAATTAAAAGCTGAAATAAAAAATAACTTCAGAGTTAAATAAAAACCATTTTGTAATCTAGATGCATAGTTTAAGAATTTATTTTTACAGATGGAAAGGCTAATTTAAGTCATTATTTATTTTCTATTATAGAATCAGATTATATATTATAGTGCTAGACACTCTAAGAGACACAAAAATATTAAGCACCACTACTCAAAAAGGTGTCCTTACAGAGATAAGATGTATTCATATAGTCCCACAAAAATGATTAAATAACTGACAGTATATGACTATGATATGATAGTATATTGCTGTGAGATGATGTCTTAGTTTACATTTTTAAGCCATGTATTCACATCCTTGATTCAGTATTGATTACCCCTCTCCCCCAACACACTTGCCAGAGTGCCAAAGCCCTTCCAGCGCTGCTCATCTCTCCTGAAGTCTATCCTCACCTTCTCTAGTGAAAATAAGCCCTCTTCATGACAGCTTCTGCTTTTCCCCAACTCCCAGCTCAAAGATATTATGGCAATATTTTGATCAAGCAGGGTGAGGCTGTGACAATACAGAACACTTTCTACCCTGAGCGCTAACTTCTAAAGTGGAAACAATATTTTTCTTCCACATTTTTGTGTCTTTCCTTTTCTTTTTAAATTTCCTGTAATTGACAATGGCTAGCTAGATATTACTGGAAATTTATATTTAATACTTTTCTAACAATAGCTTGAATTTATAAGTTGAATTCATTTTTTAAAATTTTATTTTCTAATGAACATCAAAAACATGAATAAAGCTCCTGTTGTAGAAGAGCTTATATATATATTATTTGACTTTAATTCTGACAACAGATTTTGTCATAGATGAAACTGAGTCTTAGGTTTGAAGACCAAATCATGGTTTCAGAGCTCAAGGAGTAGCCCCCGCTCGTCGCAACTAGAGAAAGCCCACACACAGCAACGAAGACCCAGCGCAGCCAAAAATAAATAAACAAAATAAATAAATTTATTTTAAAAAAAAATGGCAGGGCATGGGTTCAAATCCAATCTCTCAGTGGAAAACCTGGGATTGCATCTACCACTCATTGAGTCAGGATTTAGGCTTTTATCCCATTAGGCTGAAGGCTGAAGGCCAGGACCCAGATACTCATGGCAAGACTGAAAGGTGACTTTCTCCGTGGCTTCCCATGAAGGGTTATGTGCTAACTGGCACCATGAAAGAATGACAGCATAAAATACAAATATATTCAGAACAATACAGGCTGGTGGTTCTTAGGAAAGAATAAAGTCAACAGCTCTGAATATGTATGTGAGTTTTTGACTAAGAAATAACAAAGACTCTAGGCTTTTTTTTTTAAACTGGGGTATAAGTAGCCCATAAATACGAACACCTGAAGGCTATAGGAAGTGATTAGTCTCACCTACCAGTGGTTCCTCAGGCTTAAAGTAGCCCCCAAATAAGTTTCAAATCCTAAGGGAGGAGAACAAGAAAACATTTGGTGCCTAAGATATAAAAAAGTAGTCAAAGTGCATAGAGTTAGAAGGCTGATATTTTGAAATAATGTAAATTTTATTAGGGAATAAAGTGATGTATTATTATTCATATACTGAATACTTGCTTTAGTTTTTCTACACACCTGAATAATATTAACTAAAATTAGAAAAGTTAACATTTGATATGTATTAGAATTTACTAGATTTTAGTTAAAACTTCCAGTATGATTCTGAGAGAAAAAGAGTATTCTCATACAGTGTATAAATTATAACATGTTTAAAGGAACATAAAATTGCATTATGAAATCTACAAGTTATTTTCATATTTTTCCCCAAAGAAGTAGCAGAATTCCCAGTGTCAATTTTAGAAAAATATGTGTAGTCTTTCAGTCAGTTAACCAACACTTTTAAATGTATTATAAACTATGAGGAGAACTATGTACTGGCATACCTCTTTTATTGCATTTTGCAGATAATGCACTTTTAGAAGTGAAAGGCTTGCAGCAACCTTCAGTAAAATCTATTGGAGCCATTTTTCCAACAGCATTTGCTCACTTCATGTCTCTGCATCACATCATCACATTTGGTAATTCTCACAATATTTTAAGCTTTTTCATTATTATTTTATTCGTTAGAGTGACCTGTGATCAGTGACCTTTGATGTTACTACTACCACTCACTGAAGGCCCAGATGATGGTTAGCATTTTTTTTTTAGCAATAAAGTAATTTTTAATTAAGTTATATATATTGTTTGTTTAGACATAATGCTATTGCACACTTCATAGACTACAGTATAGTGTAAACATGACTTTTATATCCACTGGGAAACTAAAACAGTTGTGTGATTTGCTTAATTGCAATATTTGCTTTATTGTGGTGGTCTGGAACTGAACCCCCAATATCTCCAAGGTGTGCCTGTGTGTAAATTAAATTAGTTTGAAAAATACAACTACATTGCCTGATACAAGAGTATAATCATCAGTTTTATTTGTGAAACTCATATGCCACCTATTGTTTAGAAAAATAAATAACATCATCTTTGTTAGAATTCTATTTTTACTAAAAATTTGCATGTCTGTGGAGAAATGTGAACACTGTACACATAGAAAAGAGCCTGACTCTCCAACTGTGTAGAATACTTAGAGGTTTCAAGGACATAAAAACTTTAATGAAGCTCTCTGAAATTTATATGAGGTGGGAAGAAATAAACTGTCCTTAAGTACTCATACCTTCAGAGGAGTGAATTTTGCCCTAGGAATTATTTTTATATGTATATATTTTTAATTAAACTTTTAATTTTCCGATCATTGTCATTTCACATGCAGTTGTAAGAAATAATAGACAGGCCTTATTTATCCTTTCTTTTTTTTTTTTTTTTTTTTGTGAGGACTTATTTATCCTTTAACCTGGTTTCCCACATGCAAAACTATACTTCAATAACCAAGATATTGACATTGATAGGGTCAAGATAGAAAACATTTTCATCATCACAAGGATACATTGTGTGGCCTTTTTATAGCCACACCCACTTTCTTCACACCTCCCAGCACCTCCTTAACCCTTTGCAACCGCAAATCTGGTCTTCATTTGTATAATTTTGCATTTAAACAATGTTATATAAAGGGAATCATACAGTATGTAACCTCTGAGGACTGGCTTTTTCACTCATCATAATTCTCTGGAAATTCACCCAGATTGTGGTATATATCAACAATTCATTCTGTTTTACCGTTGAGTAGTATCCCATGATGTGGACGTATCACAATTTATTTAACCATTAACCCACCCCTTGAAGGATACCGAGGTTGTTTCCAGTTTGGGGCTATCACAAATAAAGCTGCTATGATCTTTTGTGTGAACATCAGTTTTTGTTTCTCTGGGATAAATGCCCAGGCCTGCTATTGCAGGTTTGTATAGTGGTTACATGTTTAGTATTTAAAGAAACAGCTAAATTATTTTCCAGAATGTCTCTTCCATTCTACATTCCCAGCAGCAATGTATGAGTGATCCCATTTCTCTGTATCCTAACCAGCACTTGACATTGACTTTTTTTTATTTTAGCCAGTCTGATAGGTGTGTAGTGGTATCTCATTGCAGTTTTAATTTGCATTTCCCTAATGATGTTGAAAATCTTTTCATGTACTTATTTGCAATCTGTATCTCCTCTTTGGTGATATGTCTTTTCATGTATTTTGTCCTTTTTCTGGCTGAATTACTTTTTTTTTTTAACTGTTGAGTTATGAGAGTTCTGAATATATTCTAGATACTAATAGTGTTTTGTCAGATATGTAATTTGCAAATATTTTCTTCCAGATTGTAGCTTACTCTTATCCTTAACAGAGATTAAAGCAGGGTCTTTCACAGAGCAAAAGTTTTAAATGTTTCAAAGTCTAAGTTATCACTTTTTCCTTTTATACACCATGCTTTTGGTGTCAGGTCTAAGAACTCTAGCCCTAGAGTACAAAGATTTTCTCCTTTTTTTTTTCTCCTAAACTTTTTATGTTTTACATCTTACATTTAAGTCCATGATCTATTTTTTCATTTATTTTCATATAAGGTGTGAAACTTAGGGCAATATTTATGTTTTTGCCTATGGATGTCCAATTGCTCCAGCACCATTTTTTAAAAAGTTTATCTTTCCTCCATTGAATTGATTTTACACCTTTGTCAAAAATCAGGCATATTTGTGTGGGTCTATTTCTCTGCTCTCTCTTCTATTACATTGTTCTATATGTCTATCTCTCCAGCAGTACCACAGAGTCTTGATTACTGTAGCTATATAAAAGTCTCTAAATCAGGTAGAATGATTCTTCCCACTTTATTCTTTTTGCAAAATTGTTTTAGCTATTCTAATTCCTTTGCCTTTCCATATAAGTTTTAGAATCTTGTCTATGTCTATAAGAAATATTGCTGGTATGTTGATGAGATTGCACTAAACCTGTATCTACTTCAAGAGAACTGTCATCTTTACTATGCTGAGTCTTTCAATCTACAAACATGTCTCTGCATTTATTGAGATTTTCTTTGATTTCTCTCACCAGCATTTTGTAGTTTTCAATATACAAGTTCTGTAGATGTTTTGTTAAGTATTTTATTTATGAAATAGTATTTTTAGTTTTTATTGAAGTATAGTAGACGTACAATATTATATGTTATAGGTGCACATATAGTGCTTCATAATTTTTTAAGGTTATACTCCATTTATAGATATTATAAAATATTGGCTGTAGTCCCTGTGTTGTACAATATATCCATGTAGCCTATTTTATACATAATAGCTTATACCTCTTAATCCCCTACCCTTATATTGCCCCTCCCCCCTTCCCTCTCCCCACTGGTATCCACTAGTTTGTTCTCTACATGTGTGAGTCTACTTTTGTGTTGTATTCACTAGTTTGTTGTATTTTTTAGATTCCACATATAAGTGATATCATACAGTATTTGTCTTTCTCTGTCTGAATTATTTCACTTAGCATAATACTCTCCACATCCATCCATGTTGCTGCAAATGGCAAAATTTCATTCTTTTTTATGGCTGAGTAGTATTCCAGTGTGTGTGTGTTTGTGTGTGTGTGTGTGTGTGACTTCTTCTTTATCCATTCATCTGTAGATGGACACTTAGGTTGCTTCCACATCTTGGCAATTGTAAGTAACACTGCTATGAACATTGAGGTGCATGTATCTTTTCAAATTATTGTTTTTGCTCTTTCAGATATATACCCAGGAGTGGAATTGCTGGGTCATATGGTAGTTCTATTTTTAGTTTTTCAAGAAACCTCCATACTGTTTTCTACAGTGGCTACACCAATTTACATTCCCACCAACAATGTATGAGGGTTCCCTTTTCTCTACATCCTTGCCAATATTTGTTATTTGTGTTCTTTTCGATGATAGCCATTCTGACAGATGTGAGGTGACTGCTCACTGTGGTTTTGATTTGCATTTCCATGGTGATTAACAATGTTGAGCATCTTTTCATGTGCCTTTTGGCCATCTGCATTTAGTATTTTTAATTTTCATGTCCACATGTTCATTGCTAGTGTGTAGAAATACCATTGATTTTTGTATGTTATCTTATATCTTGCAAACTTGACAAACTCACTTATTAGTTCTAGTAGTTTTTGTGTAGATTTCTTTAGGTTTTGTATGTATGTGATCATATTATCTACAAATAGGGACAATTTTATTTTTTCCTTTCTAATTTTTATACATTTTATTTCCTTTTCTTGTCTTTATTGCACTGGCTAGAACTTCTAGAGCTACGTTGAATAAGTCATCTGATTCTAGAATTTTCTTTGTGGGCAGGTATTTAGCTATATATCTTTAATAGATAGATATCTATTTATGTTATATAGTCTTGAGTGAGCTTTAATGGTTTATGTCTTTTAAGAAGTTTGTATGTTTCATCTATGCAATTAAATTTACTGGTATAAAGTTATTGATAACATTCCCTTTCAATCCATTTAATGTCTGTATGATCTGTAATGATGCCTCCTTGTTTCATTTCTGATATTTACAATTCATGTCTTCTATTTTATCATTCTGGCTATAGATTTAGTAATTTAAGTTTCACTGATTTTTGTTGCTATCTCATTGATTACTGCTTTTCATTTCTTTCTTTCCTTATGCTTTCTTCGTACTTTTTCACCTAGTTTTTAAGGTGTAATCTTAAATCATTTGTTTGAGACAATTCTTTTTCTATTAATATAAGCATGGATAGCTATAACTTTCCCTCTGTCCTGCTAAAGCTGCTTCAGAAGCATCCCACAAATTCTGATAAGTTTTCACCTCATTTTCTTTTAATTCAATATATTTTCTAATTTACCTTGTGATTTTTTGTCATATAGTTAATTAGGAGTATGATGTTTCATTTCCAAATACTGAAAGATATTCTAGATATATTTTTGTTGATTTCAAGTTTCTTTATTGCCATTAGAACATACCTGTGATATTTTAATATTTGTAAGTCTCTTGAGATATACATTATGGCCCAGAATATGGCAGTCTAGGTGAATGTTCTATGTGCACTTGAAAAAAAATTGTATTCTACTATTGCAGGTAGAGTGTTCTATAAATGTCAATTATATCAAATTGGGTAATAGTGTTTCTATATCCTTGCTGATGTTTTTGTCTACTTGTTCTATAAATTATTGAAAGAAGAGTATTGAAGTTTGGAACTATAATTGTAGATTTGTCTCTCTCTCTTTTTAACTGTATCAGTTTTACTTAATGTATTTTGAAGCTCTGTTACTATATACATACACATTTAGGGTTGGAAGTCTTCTTCATTAAATAAACCCTTTATTATGCATAGTCTTTCTTTATCCCTGATAGTATTTCTTGTTCTGAATCTACCTCATCTAACATTAACAAGGCTGCTCTAATTTTCTTTTGATTCATTTACATGGCATATTATTTTCTTGTTTTATTTTTAATCCTTCTTTGTCCTTGTTTTAAAGTGGGTGTTTTATAGAGAGCATAGAATTGGGTCTTGCTTTTTTATTTGATATTGACATTCTCTGCCTTTTAATTGAGTTGTTTAGATCATTTACATTTAACAAATTATTGATATGTTTAAATTTAAATCTGCCCTGTGTTGCTTGTTTTCTAATTATTCCCACTTTTTTGGCCTTTTTATCTCTTCCTACCTTCTTTTGGAATAACTGAATATATCTTTTAAATGCTTTTATTTCATCTCCACTATGTATACTTTTTGGGTATATCTATTTTTTTTAATTTTGTGGTTGCTCTTGTATTTAATACACACACACACACACACACATACATTATCACAGTCTATCTTCCAATAATATTTCAACATTTCATATGTAATATAAGAACCTTGTATTAGTACACTTTTATATCCTCTCTACTCTGGGTTTCAAATCAAGATATCCATAAGCTGCATTCTTACCTCATGCTTAGGGGTCTCTTCCAAGCTCATATATGGGCTGGAAGAATTCAGTGGTTTGTCTACAAGACTAAGATCTCTTTTTTTCTTGCTGGCTCTTTGTTAGGGGATGCCCTCAGCTCTTAGAGTCCATTCTCATGTTCTTACCACATGGCCCCTTCATCTTCAAAGCCAGCAGAATTTCCCTCTCTTCAAATCTCTCTCATACTTACATCTCTGACTTCTTCTGTGTCTGACCTCTAGATCTAGACTTATGGACTCGTGTGATTAGATCAGGCCCAAACAGGATAATCTCCCTTTTGTCCTTTAAGGTAGTATAATCACAAGAACAGTATGTCATTATATTCACAGATTCCATCCACACTCAAGGCATAGATAACTGAGGGTCATCTTATAATTCTGCCTATCACACAAGGCATGCAGACTCATACAAAACATAATTTCTTAAAGAAGAAGGATAAGAGTTTTCAGTCTGTAATCTCTCCAGTTAACTAAAAAATCTTATTGGACTGTAAGATGTTTTTTTGTCTTATACTCCCATGTCTAGTACAGGCCTGACATAAATGGGAACTCAATAAGTATTTGTTGAATGAAACACCTGACTTCTTTTTGTGAATAATAGACTTCTAAAGTGTACCTTGATTAATGTTATTCCCCAGCGCCCTCAGTTGCTTAATTGCTCAAAGCAATCAGGTGTCCTAGGTTCTACTTGTAATAGTTCACTGCTGGTTGAATACTTAAACAAAATCCCAAATGAAATAATAGTTCCTAGTAAAAGAAGCACAACACCACTTACTGTTTCCCTGCATTATGAGAACTCTAAATATTAAAAAGGCAAAAGGAAAAAATCAGTCAACACACATGCGTGTATATTCTAGGTCTGTACATTGATCATAAAAATCAGGAAGTAAGATCTATGGGACACTTTCTTAGAATCTTGTAGACAAAATCAGAGGTGGTGCTTCTAGGTAGCTGACACACATTGCAAAATAAAGCACCATTTCTATTCTCTCAGGTCATTTTTATTTATTTTTTTTATTTTTTTCACACACACACTGTATTTTATTTTTACAAGAGATAAATAGACTGACACGAAGCATTGTACATGGATGACCACAACAAAAGCAACAATGATTGCAATTACCAAACCTGAAACACACTCATACTATATCATAATATTGACATTCAGTCCAGTAATCCTCCACTGTAACAGCTCCTTTACTTTGCAGTGAAAATTGATTTGTATATTCTTTGCCTCTGAGTCCTTGTGGGATTTTTTTTTTTTAATTCAGACAGAAAGTCACAAAAATTATACTCATCCTCATCAGTTCACTCAGTCCCATGTAATTAAATTTTTTTTTTCATCTTGATCTTTTGTTAGCACTTTTTTGAGTTCATCAGTTTTTCATTAGAGTTCTGAAAATGCTTATTCATTCAGTTCAGCAGTACAGTCAGTTACCAGAAACCTCTCAGGTCATTTTTAATCCAATCTTTTTTTTTCCTCTTGGACACATTTTTAATGCCCTTTCCATTTCAACTTTGTCTAGTTGCCTCTATGTCCCAGCTCCTTCTGTTCCTTCCTAGCTATTTCTTCTTTCCACCTATTCAGGTATTCCCCCATCTCTGTAATGATCCCCACCCATCCTTTCTCTCCATGTATCCTTTTCCCCTTTCCCCTTCACTTCTCCATCTCTCATTAGACCCCTTGATCTCCTCACCTATCCTATCTACAGGATCACCTCCTCTCCCCAAGTAGTACTGGTTCTTTTAAAGAATTATTGCTTACTTTTATATAAATTAGTTTTTCATTCTCAGTTCCTGAACAATTTGCTTTATCTATGATAAGGATAAATATCTCTAATATCAGCCTACAAGGACAAAACAAAAAAAAAAGATTAAGCTTTTTTTTTTTTAATTAATTAATTTATTTATTTATTTTTGGCTGTGTTGGGTCTTCGTTTCTGTGCGAGGGCTTTCTTTAGTTGTGGCGAGCGGGGGCCACTCTTCATCGCAGTGCGCAGGCCTCTCACTGTCGCGGCCTCTCTTGTTGCGGAGCACAGGCTCCAGACGCGCAGGCTCAGCAGTTGTGGCTCACAGGCCCAGTTGCTCCGCGGCATGTGGGATCTTCCCAGACCAGGGCTCGAACCCATGTCCGCTGCATTGGCAGGCAGACTCTCAACCACTGTGCCACTAGGGAAGCCCAAGATTAAGCATTTTAATCCTACATAATCTTAACTGGTACACACTAATGGAAACATACATTGCCCCAGAATATCTCTGATCAATTTCCATCTCTTATCTCTAGATATCTTACATAGAACCCTATTTTATAAAACTGAGCAGTACTTAGGTTGTCCACTAGATGGCAAACAATTACATTAGGAGACTGACAACAGAAAACAAAATTTATAGAATTATAGATCTTCTTAAAAAGAAAAGGCAGATTTTGTTTTCTTTCTTACAAATGAAGCAAGTACTAAATAAAATATCTTAAAACCACCTTAAATCTTTATCCAGGAAGAAAATCCTTCCAAATTCCTATTCCCTTATAATTATTTATGAATCAGAAACAAAACAAAAGTAAACAGAAGAATGACTATGCAGAGGAAATGCTTCTCAGTTATGGAGACTAAGCAATAGGTCCACAGGTATTAATAATTGAAGTAGGAATAAATAAAATGAAAATGTACCATAAGCAGCCCTGTGAGTAAAATAGTCTAGATTTTAAAACACTATAATCACTTAGGAGTAAAAACTTTGTCTAGAAGGGAAACATTAATGATCATAAAAAGAGGAAATATTCAAATCGCATAACAGTTCAGTGAAGGATGAATATATTATTAGGGATAGAGTCAATTACTATAAGGAATCACTGACTTAAGATCTGTTGAACCAAATTAAAGTCATCTCTGCATACTCTATCATATGCAATAACATGATGAATAATAGGTCAATAGCCTTGATATTTCAGATGTTCATGTAAATCAATAAACAAGTGGAACTACATCAAACTAAAAGGCTTCTGACAGCAAAAGAAATAATCAACAAAATGAAAAGGCAACATATGGAATGGGACAATATATTTACAAATCGTATGTCTGATAAGGGATTAATAGACAAAGAATTTATACAACTCAAGAACAGAAAAGCTAACAACCTGATTAAAAAATGGGCAGAGGGACTGAGTAGACAGTTTTTCAAAGAAGACATACAAATGGCCATCAGGTACATGAAAAGAGGCTTGATATCACTAAGCATCAGGGAAATGCAAATCAAAATGAGATATCACTTTACACCTGTTAGGATGGCTATCATCAAAAAGTACGTCTCGGGCTTCCCTGGTGGCGCAGTGGTTGAGAATCTGCCTGCCAATGCAGGGGACACAGGTTCGAGCCCTGGTCTGGGAAGATCCCACATGCCGCGGAGCAGCTGGGCCCGTGAGCCACAATTACTGAGCCTGCGCTCTAGAGCCTGTGCTCCGCAACAAGAGAGGCCGCGATAGTGAGAGGCCCGCGCACCGCGATGAAGAGTGGCCCCCGCTTGCCACAACTAGAGAAAGCCCTCGCACAGAAACGAAGACCCAACACAGCCAAAAATAAATAAATAATAATAATAATAAAAATAATAATAAAGGAATTCCTTTAAAAAAAAAAAAAAAGTACTTCTCCACAAGATATCTATTATTACACAGGGAAAAAAAGATATGATTATGTTAAGGGTCTTGAGATGGGAGATTATCTTGGATTTTCTAGGTGGACCCAAAGCAAATACACGAATCCTTATATGTGAATAAGGGAGGCAGGAGAGCCAGAGAAAGAGATGTGAGGCAGAAGCAGAGATCAGAGTAATTTGATATCTGGGAGTCAGGAGCCAAGCAGTGTGGGCAGCATATTGAAGCTAGAAAAGGCAAGGAAACAGATGTTCCCCTAGAGCCTCCAGAAAGGAAAACATTCTTCTGATATCTTGATTTTAGCTTTGTGAGACCCATTTTGGACTTCTGACCTCTAGAACTGTAAGTTAAAAAACTTGTAGTGTTTTAAGCCACTGTGCTTGTGGTAGTTTGTTACAGCACCAATTAGAAACTAATGCAAATCCGTAGAGAAGAAATATCAGGTATTTATTTTAAAGCAAGAAGGTAATTACCTAAACCTGAGTAAGATTCACTTACATCTCAGAAAAGACTGCAGGATAAAAGCATCCACCTTATGTTACACATAATGAAAATTTGTTTCCTTGTAGCTGGTAAAATAATTGTGGAGAAAGGCCTGATTTCTTGACAATGTATTTGGATGAGCACATTGCCAGTGGGATACACACTGTGAAAGTGACAAGTCTCTCCCAAGTTTCACAGGCAAGAGGAAAATAATCCTGCATAATAAGAGACCAATGGGGGGGTGCAAGACTGAGCTGCTATGAGACAATTAGGGGATGGGGCGATGTGGAAACCAGAATAGGACAAGAGTACTTGTCCTGGGGACTGAGTGAATGAAATGCCAGGAGCTGTATGCTGTGACCCTCTCCCCATGGTTTCTGTATTAGTCAATTTTTGCTGGGACAATAAACAATCCCAAAGTCTCAGTCGCTTAAACAATGAACAGTTATTTCTCACTTATGAGTATTGGCTGTGGCTCTGCTGGGTCTACCTGGGTTCCTGATATCAGTTAGGCTTTAGTTTAGATCTGCACTGAGTGTCATGCTGGGACCCAGGCTGAAGAAGTAGCTGCTATCTAAGCATGCTGTTCTCGTGTAGGATGGTAAGAGTGCAAGAGGGTGATGGGCTTCTGCTAGAAAAAGGCAACCTGTCACTCCCATCCCTGGAAGTCACATGGGTAAGCCAAGTCAGTGGGAAAGGGAATAGGGTCAGGGAGAAAGAGTGGATACTGCTGAACAATATTACAATCTGCTATAATCTACTATAAAACTACAGTCATACTAGGAAAATAATAAAAAACCTGGTGTCATGTGAAATTTGGTGAAAGCTAGAGTGTACGGTGAGTTTTGCATTAAGGTCTGTAGAGAACTGAAACAGTAAGCCCAGGAGAAAAACAGCAAAAGAAAAAAACTGGTTACAATTTTATTTATTCAACCCAAAGTAAAAGGAAAGTAAACTAACATTTTTATAAGTGACATCTCTTTATCAGGTACTGTGCTGAATGATTTCATTCTCATTTACTTTCACAAGTTTTTCAGATGAGGAACCAAGTTCAGAAAGGTTGAGATTCTTGCCCAAGTTCCTATAGTTTGTGTTCCATGATGCTAATCCAGGAATGTAGCATTAAGGAGAGTTGAAAAACTAAGCAGCAGAAGGGCTCTGAGTGAAATCAGTGAGCATAGAAATTGACTCTTTAGCAATAGAAGACTAGACAAACACAAAAAGATGGCACCCTCCATCAAAACTGGGAAGGACTTGTTTTATATGGAAATGAGGTTAAAACAAGCTGGATCTATAGCCCAGGCAAAGACATGGTCCATGGGTTTCTGGAAGACAGTAGGGTAGCATCAGCACCCAGGAGATGGCTGGTGCCAGCAGAGGCTACAGTTTTAGAGAGATAACGAAGGGAACAAATTCAGCAGAGTTTGTGATGGAGCTAAGACAGGGCCACCCCAGCCCATTAGAAATACCCTTGAAAATTAGAAATGTGCCCTTTCTTCCTTTGGCACAGACCTGTGTCAGAACACATACTTTGGCCAGTACCACCTGCTCCCTCCAAGAGGGTGGCCTTCACAACCTACGGCATCACCCTAGTTTGGTTGGGATGAGAAGGGGAAGGGTAAAGTTTGAGGATTCAATCATAAAGAACAATATTCCTCCAAGCTGTCCACATGAGTGAGAAAAGTAGTCTATTTATGTGGCTGCCTAGAGGAAATTTAAATATTCACCTAAAGTTGGATATATATTAAATAGGTGTTTTCTGCTGTTAAACTTCTTAAGAGTAAATGTGCTCTATTTTAGACATTACCAGGCACACTAAAAAGGAATTCTCAATGTAATAACATTCTAAGATTTTAAATACTTGAGAGAATTAAAAACAATGAGCTGGCAATTAAACTCAAGTCAAATATTGCTGTACTACACCTGCCCTACAACATACTGTTTTAAAGTATGCATTTTCCCCAAATGGGTAGTAAACACAAATTCAATTATAAAATATCAAAATTCTTTCTCTATCCTATCTAGTTTTTTATGAGATGTCCCATGTCAAAATTCCATCCAGCCTTCAGGACCTGATTCAAACCCTCTCTTCTCCACCAAGGTTAGCCTTGGTCAAGGTTCCATAAATGATCTCTCCGTCCTCTGATTCTTGGGTCCTTGGCTTGTGTCTCTATTATGAATTAACTTTTATTATGATGGGTACATTTTGTTTGGAACACCCAGAGAAACTTTCCTTATGAAGGCAAGCCCAGCCGAAAGGTTTCTCTTTTATTTTGAATCACCTCTGACCCACCCTAACCTGCTGTAAGTATTAATAGTTTATCACTCCCTCTCCCATGCTAATATTGGTTTGGCCAAAAAGTTCGTTCGGGTTTTACCATACCATCCTAGGGAAAACCCCGAATGAACTTTTTGGCCAACCCAATGGTAAAGCCCTGATCCTCATTAACTTGGAAGTTGACAAAGATTGGGGTGGGGGTCAGACTAAACATCTGTGGGATCATTGAGGGCAGAGGATATAAGATACCTTTTTCTTCTTTGTACCCCAGTACATAGTATAGAATTGAGATCAGAGGTTCTCAGCCTGGGCACTGTTGCCATTTGGGGCCTGATAAGGACTTGTAGGGGGCTGTCCTGTGCATTATGGGCTATTTAGCAGTATTCCTCCATAGTGTTGACAACCAAAATTCTCTCCAGACATTGCCAAATATCCTCTGGGGGACAAAAAGTTGCCACCAGTTGAGAACCACTGATGTAAACCATAGTGCAAATTAAATGCGTGTTGAGTTGCTGTCAGGAATTGTCAGGTGTTTCCTCCACTTTGGCTCTTCCACACCTCCTAGCACTAGTGGGGAGCTCAACAAATATATTTACATGAATGAATGGTTTAAATACATTGCAAATAATGCACAAAGCTTTCCTCTGAGCCATTAAAAATCGAGTTTATAAGGATGATATATATTCATTTGTTCATGAGAGAGATGGTATGGTATATTGATTAATGCAGCAAATTCTGGAGTCAGACTGGGTAGGTTCAAATCCAGAGCGCAAGGGTTCATATCCCAGCTCTCAGCTTCCTAGCTCAGGAACTTTGAGCAAGTCATTTAACCTTGATGCACCTCAATATCCTCATCATAAAATCAGGATACAAATAGTACTTACCTCAACAAGACTGTGAAGACTACATGAGTTAAGATATGTGAAATGCTTGGAATAGTGCCTGACACGCTTCAGTTATTATGTACTCAGCAAATTGAATACTTTATAAGTGATGGGGATTTAACTATGAACAAAAAGTTCAAGCTCTCATGGAGTTTGCAATCCAAAAGGCAAGGAGGAAAGGGACAGAAAATAAAGCACTGTAAGAGATGAACAGCAGGGCAGCCACAGAAGGCTGTGCTGAGGTCCCATGTGAGGCGAGGAAGCCGTCCCAGGAGACCCCTAAAGAAGAGTCTTCCAGGGAATAGTCCTGAAGCCAGACCATGCTGCATGTGTTTAAGGAATGGCAAGCAGCACAGTGAAAACTGTGAACTATATACCGTGTCTTTAAAAAGAAAAATGCAAAATTATAAATTTCCTCTGAGGGAAAAAAAAAAAAGCTAAGCAAATTTTAAAAGACTACAAAAACATGCCCAAAATTTGACAAATGTTTTGTTTGGGTGATGAGACTATGGGTGATGCATTTTTTTTTCTTTTCTATAATACCCTGGATACGTATTAATATAGTATTTCTAAAAAATCAAAAAGGCTTTATCAATGATGGTCCTTGTAAATGAAAGAGAATTTCCATTTACACAGGATTATTTCTATTTTTTCCTCTATTTTGTAGCTGAAATGTTAGTATTTTTACTTTATTTGAATGTTCTAATGCATGCTTAAGACAGTATGTTGCAAAGTTTACTTTTACTAATATTTCATTTAATATTTTGGCTAAAAAGTTTTTCTCTGCCCATATGCTTAACACAAATTTCTTTTTTTCAACTGATGGGTCACAATATAGATGGTTGTCTTTTGAAATTTCTTCACATCTTCTAAGGTGAAAATGGCTCTCCATTTACCACTTTTCTTCATTGAGTAGTCAGCAAAAATTCTGTGATAGTTCACTTAACTGCTCTTTCAAAATAGACTTTTCTAATCCAAGCAACAGCAAAGGATTTGTAGAAATGAGGTTACACGTCTGGAAAATAAGTGATATTTTTAATGTCTTCATTTATGTTCAAATATTTTCACTCCTAAGTATATTTCTTAAATTCTGTGTCTCAGCTACAACACAATTATAATTTAGCATTGATACTTCTGCATTTTATAGTCATTTTAAAATAAGTTACCCCCTTTGAATCTGACAGAAACATAACTTTTTAAGTTTGCCATCTTTTGCAGTGTCTTCTGATAATTTTCTTGACCTAATATTTCTATTATGCTTTGATACATTATAGTGAAATTTAAAATTTCACTAGAAACTAGAAACATATATTGCCAGGGTAAAAGGATTCAGCATGGTTTTGTTTGCCCTCAGGAGATACACAAAATGTAGGAGAGGTGTTTCTATAGGTTCTACTGCTTTATTTCCCTAAAGAAATGAAGTATAAAATCATGGAAATTCTTTACTTCTTATAGCTGTGTGGACATTAAAAAAGAGACAGAAGAGAAGTTGTAGGAGAGGGAGATATGAAGATGTAGATCAAGAGTCCAAAAAGCCAAAATTTCATGAAAAATTGTATAAGATTAAGTTTATAAAAGGGAAACTTAGGGAAATTCTCTCTTAAATTTACTCACCTAGAATCAATAGTGCCAAACATTGTTCTAAGTATCATAACTATACATTTTGGGGGATGGAGAGTGTTTGAACAGCTGTGGCATTTAAATGATCTCCTATTCTCATCAGGCTCTCTTTTTTTTTTTTCTTTTTTACACTATAGGTGAAGGGTAGGGTGGAAGTGTGGTTGCTGGTGAATATAGAGAATAAATGTATGACATTTTAGTTCATCCAACATTTTTTTAAATGCCAACATAAGACATATTCATGCACATACACAAAAGCTGTTTTACAGACCTAAATAACTGTATGTATTTTTAAAACTAAGCACCAAAAATTATTTTAATGCATGCTGTTTTCAAATCTTCCCAAATACTGTTACTTAATTTTAAGTTTTATGTAATGATTAGGCATATATTATATTAACTATTATCAAATATACTTATGTGAAGTATTTTCAGATTAAAATGAAAAATATACTAATAGTTGTATATCTTGAAAATCTCTATATACATGCAAAAAAGTGTTTTTTATAACTATTCAAGAGACTGAATAAAAATGTCTTAATCATTCAGTATATTTTTACATTATATTTTCATTCAACAGTGTCAGAATATTTTAATCACCAATATTCCTAAGAACAGTGCTTTAAAATATTTAGCATTTCAAAATAGGAGAAAATTTCAAATCTAGATATTATTTGCAAAAGCCGTGTCCCTTCTTAAAAACCAAACAAATAAAAATCAACAAGGAAAACTACTTGTTCATTTTGTATCTTCTTACCTTCCTCCAGTTCTTCTGTATCAGATAGAGAGTCCAAAGTTGTAGAGTTAGATATCTGTTTAACGCTCTTCTTTTCATAATTAGCAATTAATTGGTGATATCTATCCACAAAGAGAAAATATATATGAATTCCAGCATTCATAAATATTCAGTTCAATTCATAATACCTAATTATCAAGTCAAAACTGTAGACATTAGCTAATGCCTTTCCAAGCATATCACACACAGCTGACCTCAAGCCTCCTCTCAAGCCAACTCCATCAATAGACGCCATTTTTATTTCACATACTCCTATTTTCTGGCACTTCTTTTTTTCCTATAACCACAGATAAGCCACTGGCAAGGTAGAACAAGTGGCTTAAGTTATACTTGGTGTATTAGATTGCTAGGGCTCCCATAACAAAATACCACAGACTGAATGGCTTAAACAACAGAAATTTATTTACTTGCAGTTCTGGAGGCGGGAAGTCCAAGATCAAGTGTGCCAGTAGGGTTGGTTTCCTATGAGGGCCACAGGAAGGATCTGTCTGTTCCAGGCCTCTCTCCTTGGCTAGTAGATGACTTTCCTCTTGCTGCCTCTTCACATAAATTGTCCCTGTAATCTCCTCTTCTTATAAGGACACCAGTCAAATTGGATGAGGGACCACCCTAATCCACAGTCATTTTTAACTTAACAACTCTTTAAAGGCCCTTTCTCCAAATGTAGTTATCCAAAATCTGTGGCACTGGGAGAAAGGACTTTAACATGAATTTGGGGGGAACACAGTTCAGCTCATAACACTTGGGCTTAACAGTAAATTGACAAAGTGAAGACAGTTAACTCAGTCTAAGACTGAGCCATATCCAGTAAAGAATAAACCTTTTCTCCATGCCTGAAAAGAGCCCATTCTAGCCACTCATTAATAGACATATGATTTCAGAATTTCAGTGAAAGGAATGAGGCAATGTATGGGGTAAGGCTAACTGTAAAATAAATATCTAAATATAATTCCCTCATTTGAGCCAGTTTCACTTATTTTTAAAAAACTATGTATATGAGAAACATATTTATTCTTTGTTTCCACTCTGAACAAAGCAGCAGACCTTATGTACCAGGAAAGAGAGCTAACAAATGGTACTAAAAAATAGAGGCTGTGTACTCACTATGGTAGATAGGCAATGGCTACTTAACCAACAAAAGTCACAATTACAGAAAGCTTAGTTCCCATTACAAAAGAAGGGCAAAAACAAAAAACAGCATGGGTGCATTAGATTGCAGCTTAAAGTCATTTGCAATTTTTATCATATGCTGATAGTTTTCACATCCTAAAGGTAATTGCTTAGTCATTAGGAAGTTACCTCTCTTCCCTTTTACCTCTTTGGAAAAAAGAAAAGTAATATAATGCTCTTAGAATTTTCAACATTGGTGATATTAAAGTAATATTGAGATGATAAAAATTCCATAGTCATTTATTCTTAAATTAGTGTTGGAGCAAACTACAAAAAGAATGTTCTAAAAACCACGTAGGGGAGATGAAAGAAGATTGTGAAATTTCCTACTTATCTACCTACCCAATAATAGCTTCATAAGACATATAGATGTAAACAAGTTATTTAGATAAATAAGTACTGTTTTCAGACCAATAAATATATTATTGTACAGATATATGTGTCTCCTAGTTTCATATATCCAAAGTTTTTAAGTGATGAATGAACAGTTAGGAACACCTGTTATAAAGCAAATAATACTTTTTATACTACAGATATTCACCAGTAATTTATCTCATTATTTTATTTAAATTTTTAAACATATGGTTTGCTTATACCAAGGTAAAACAAAGTACACATGTCCAATATTGCAAAGAAGGAAATACTGTATTCAGTTATGGTTGACATATTTAATAGATTATGAATTCCTTATTTTCTAAAGTTCAATTAAATTAAGACGTTTAAAATAAACATCTGAATGTGTATATGAAAATTATTTTACTTTCCCTCTCCCCCTTCTCATTCTCTCTCCCCCTGTGATTTTCATATGAAATTAATGATTAAAAAGTATAAAGGTATTGTTAAAATGTGAATAAAGTAGATGGAAGAAGAATAAGAAAACAATAAACTAGAAAAAATACCTATGCATAATTTTAAATTGCCCTTAAAATTATAAAGAAAATATTCTATATGTTGTTTAAATTCATTAGCTATAAAATAATTTCTGTTCATTACATCTTATT
The DNA here is from genome assembly GCF_965194825.1 of Balaenoptera physalus. Taxonomy (NCBI): domain Eukaryota; kingdom Metazoa; phylum Chordata; class Mammalia; order Artiodactyla; family Balaenopteridae; genus Balaenoptera; species Balaenoptera physalus. The sequence continues at coordinate 92,216,504 of NC_138887.1, read as the reverse complement.
TCTCATTGACTATGAAAATCAGAAATTCATGTTCATCATGAAAAGTTTTGTCTTTTGGGTATAATGAGAATATACTTAAGAATTCTGAAAACTTAAACTATAGTTAGCTAATAACAAATTAACAATAATATTCAAAATGAACAAAATATTTACATTACTAATATGTAAAAACAATGAAAGGGGCTTGTGTGGATTAATCATCTTTTGCCCAACTCTATTGCCCATACATTTATTTTCTTTATTGAGGTGTAGTTGATGTACAATATTATATAAGTTATAGGTGTACAACATATTGATTCACAATTTTTAAAGGTTATACTCCATTTATAGTTATTGTAAAATATTGGCTATATTCCCTGTGCTATACAATATATCCTTGTAGCTTATTTATTTTATACACTGTAGTTTGCACCTCTTAATCCCCTACCCGTATCTTGCCTCTGCCCCCTTTCCCCTCCCCACTGGTAACCACTAGTTTTTTCTCTATGTCTGTGAGTCTGTTTCTTTTTTGTTATATTCACTAGTTTGTTTATAAATTCCAGAAATAAGTGATATCATATAGTATTTGTCTCTCTCTGACTTATTTCACTAAGCATAATACTCTCCAAATCCATCCATGTATTGCAAATAGCAAATTTTCATTCATTTTTATGACTGAGTAGTATTCCATTGTATATACACATATCACTTTTTCTTCATCCAGGTGCTATCTCGCTGTGGTTTTTTTCATTTTCATTTGTCTCCAAGTATTTTTTGATTTCCTCTTTGATTTCTTCAGTGCCATTGGTTGTTTAGTAGCATATTGTTTAGCCTCCATGTGTTTGTGTTTTTTGCAGTTTTTTTCTTTTAGTTGATTTCTAGTCTCATAGCATTATGGTCGGAAAAGATTCTTGATATGATTTCAATTTTCTTAAATTTACTGAGGCTTGCTTTGGCCTAGCATATGATCTATCCTGAAGAATGTTCCATGTGCACTTGTAAAGAATGTGTATTCTGCTGCTTTTGGATGGAATGTTCTTTAGATATCTATTAAGTTGATCTGGTCTAATGTGTCATTTAAGGCTAGTGTTTCCTTATTGATTTCCTGTCTGAATATTATCTGTCCATTGATATAAGTGGGGTGTTAAAGTACCCTACTATTATTGTGTTACTGTCTATTTCTTCCTTTATGTCTGTTAATATTTGCTTTATGTATTTAGGTGCTCCTATGTTGTATGCACATATATTTACTATTATTACATCTTTTTGGATTGATCCCTTGATTTTTATGTAATGTCCTTTTCTGACTCTTGTAACAGTCTTTGTTTTAAAGTCCATTCTGTGTGGTATCAGTATTGCCATGCAGCTTTCTCTTGATTTCCATTTGCTAATCTCTACATTTCAAATGCATTTTAACAACCCTACATTTTTATTCTACTCCCTTCACAATTACTATTTTTGATAACATGTTTTATATTTAATTGTTTTGTGTATCTCTTAACTGCTTATTGTGGATATAGATGATATTACTACTTTTGTCTTTTAACCTTCTTACTAGCTTTGTGCGTGGATGATTTCCTACCTTTCCTGTACGTTTGCCTTTACTGATGTGTTGTTTTCTTTTATAATTTTCATGTTTCTAGTTGTGGCCTTTTCTTTTTTGTGTAGACAAGTTCCTTTAACATTTCTTGTAAAACTGGTTTGGTGGTGCTGAACTCTTTTACCTTTTGCTTCTTTGTAAAACTTTTGTTCTCTCCATCAAATCTAAATGAAAGCCTTGTTTTTCCCTTTCATCACTTTAAATATATTGTGCCACTCCCTACTGGCCTGCAGAGTTTCTGCTGAAAAGTCAGCTGATAGCCTGATGGGAGTTCCCTTGTGTGTAACTTGTTGCTTTTCCCTTGCTGCTTTTAATATTCTCTCTTTATCTTTAGTTTTTGCCATGTTGATTACAGTGTGTCTTGGTGTGTTCCTCTTTGGGTTAATCCTGTATGGGACTCTCTGCCCTTCCTGGACTTGGAGGCTGTTTCCTTTTCCACGTTAGGGAAGTTTTCAGCTATTATGTCTTCAAATATATTCTCAGCCCCTTTCTCTCTTCTCCTTCTGGGACCCCTATAATGTGAATATTAGTGTGGTTGATGTTGTCTCAGAGATCTCTTAAACTCTTTTCATTCTTTTTTCTGTTCAGCATCAGTGATTTCTACTACTCTATCTTCCAGCTCACTGATCCGTTCCTCTGTATCATTTAGTCTACTGTTGATACCTTCTACTTGATTGTTCGTTTCAGTCATTGTATTCTTCAACTCTGTTTGGTTTTTCTATATTTTCTAACACCTTGTTAAAAACTTCTAAATTCTCAGTCTGTGCATCCATCTTCTCCTGAGTTCTTTGATCATTGCTACAATCACTACCCTGAACTCTTTCTCGGGTAGATTCCCTATCTACTTCACTTAGTTATTCTGGGATTTTATCTTATTCCTTCATTTGGAACATGTTGCCTTTTACCTCATTTTGCCTAATTCACTGTTTTTATTTTTATGTATCTGGTAGGTTGGTTACATTTCCTTGGATAAGTGGCCTTTTTGTAGGTCTGTGCATCCCAGCAGTGCACTCTCCTCTTGTCACCAGAGCTATATGCTCTAGGGGTGCCCCTTATGTGGGCTGTATGAGTCCTTCTTTCGTGGCAGGCTGATTACTATGGGCAGTCTTGTAGGCTTTCTTGGCCCCTGGTCTGGTTCATTGCCAGGCCCTGCCCCATTGGTTGGCAGGGCCAGGTTATGAGGTGGCTGACTCTAGAACCCTGGGGGGCCCTGTGGCTAGTGCTGGCTCACTAGTGGGCAAAGTCAGGGTCCAGAAGACCCTGCTGCTATTGCCTGCCCAGTTAATTGCTTGACCTGAGGCATCCAGCACTGGTGCCTACAGACTGTTGGGCCAGGGCAGCACTGCGTCCTGAGGCTAATAAGCTAGAGGAATGATTCCAGAATGGTGCTTGCCAGCACCAGTGTCCATGTGATAGAACAAGCTCCCAAAATGGCTGCCCCCAGTGTCTATGTCCCCAGGGTGAACTCTAGTTGCCTCCTGCCTCTCCTGGAGACTCTCCAAGAACAGCATCTGGTCTGACCCAGGCTCCTTTCAAATTACTGCTTCTGCCCTGGGTCCTGGAGAGTGTGAGATTTTGTGTGCATCCTTTAAGAGAGAAGTCTCTATTCCCCCCAGCCCTCTGGGACTCCTAAAAATAAGCCCTGCTGGCCTTTAAAACCAAATGCTCTGGTGGCTTGTCTTCCTGGTGCAGGACCGCCAGGCTGGGAAGCCGATGTTGGGCTTGGACCCCTCACTCCCTTGAGAGAACCTCTGCAATTGTAATTATTCTCCCACTTGGGGGTCACCCACCTGGGGGTATGGGACTTGACTATATCATGATTCTGCCCCTCCTACCCATCTCGTTGTGGTTCCTTCTTTACATCTTTAGTTGTAGAAGATCTTTTCTGGTGAATTCCAGTCTTTTTCATCAATGATTGTTTTGTAAATAGATGTAATTTTGGTGTGCCCATGTGAGGAGGTGCACTCAGGGTCTTCCTACACAGCCATCACTGCCAATCTCCTCTATTGCCCATATGTTTTATTAATGGTATGTCACTAGTTGCTGGAATCCCTGTTCTGGCATACTTCAAATTCCCATGCCACTGGGAATTTATTAATCTGTAGACTCAGCCTACCTGCAGTTCTTATATTGATTAGGCCCTATATTGCTGTTCTTATATTGACGGGGAAAATCAAGCATCCCTGGATCCATGGGTCCAGAGTTCTTCATGTGTTTACCCCTATTGTGTGCTTTGTACTTTGGGGTTCGTGTTTCTTTGCTTATGCTCAAATTCCACACAACTGTTAAAAGATATGCAGTATCACTTACATAGTAAAACCATTGAAAGAAGCATATTCCTCAGCTGTGAATCCATAAATATCTTGACAAGATAGATTCACTTCTTGCTGAAGGAGAAGACTGACTAAACTTGTTGGTTCATCACTGAGAGCAATCATAAGGGCTGTTCTGGAGCAAGAGATATAAATGTGTCCATTTATGAATCTTAACCATGTCTTGTACTTTTTAAAAAATGAGTCTTCTAAATTTACTGTTTAAATGTATGATCAGGAAAAGAGTTGGGGCAAGAATGTAAAATGTGGGGCAGATCTACTCAAAAAGGTGTGCTAATCACAGATCATATCATGAGGTCTAAAGATAAGAGTCTCTAGGAAGCAGCTAGCTCAGTGGTTTTCAATCCCTGCTCCTGGGAACACTAGTGTTTTCCAGGAGGTGTCTCAAAAATTCTATGGAGGGGAGTGTCTGGGACTCTGGGTACCCTATCCCCATTTAACTACAGCATCTGGGATTTAGAGATTGAGTTTCTGTGTAAGATTCTAATGTTAAGAAAAATAATAGCAATAATAACATACCAATGTGGCCCAACTGTTTGATTTTGCAGATAGAAAAATAGATCCTGGGAATCTAGGTAATTTGTCCAAAATCATATGGCCAAATCTTTTCAGTTTCAAAAATGTGTCTCATATATACATATATGATATATATATAGGCTTAATTCAAACTGAGGGCAAGAGCAGCCTGGAGTATTTAAGCAATGAGCACCTAGAATTTAACATATGTGTGCATGTGTATATATTCCTGTTAGATAGCTATAGTTATATGCTCTTATTTAACATTAATTATACCTTTGATTCTTATCTGAAGCATTCACATCTGCCCCACTCTTCAGAAGAAATTCTACCATTTCTGCATTATTTTCAGTAATGGCAAGTAAAAGTGGAGTATACCCATCCTGGAAAAATTATTTCAAAATGATTATTTAAAATATTGTACCAACATTACATGCCTTTTAATTAGGTTCAATTTAAAAAATAAGTATGCTTATAAGAAACCTCTGTAGTATCTTGTAATAACCTATAATTGAACAGAATCTAAAAACGAATATATATATGCCAGTCAAAAAATCAAAATAAAATTGTAAAAATTATAAAAATAAATAAATAATAAAATAAAATATAGTTGGCCAGTCAAAAAATAAAATTAAAGTTTCTACTTTAGGCTTAATTCAAATTGTGGGCAAGAGCAGTCTGGAGTATTTAATTAGTGAGCACCTAGAATTTAACATAAATATTGCAAACCATCAATTCACATTTCATAATGTTGTTACAGCTGAGTTTCCTAGGGTTTCATTTAAACTTCCAAGGCTGGCACTTATTTTGGCCTGTCATGCAGATAAAGTATCAGTGAACTAAAGTGTTAGGAAGCTTATAAACATATATTAATCAGTTATCCATAAAGTTTTAATAGGTGACTTGGATTACTTTTAGTATAACAAGTGATTTTCTAATTTTACTCTATTATAACTATTCATGAGTATACAAATAAAATATAAAAGGACATAGTCTTCATGATTTTTAATCAATGTTCATTTATAGGGAAATCAAGTATTTCTCATGTGATGTACTTCTTTGAACAGTTATAATTGTTAAACCTCATGTTGCTTTGGAGGTCAAGATTATAATCTGAAATGAAATGGAGAAAGGTTTTTTTAAAAAGGAAAACCTTATCAGTATTTGATAATCTCATTCTCCTTCTCCTTCTCCCTAATTTCATTTTGTAAAATTCATGTTTTATATAACATGTGTCTCAACAGATTAATAGAAGACTACCTTATTTTGAGCTTCAAGATTAGCTTTGTGTTCAAGCAGTTTTGCAACTAATGAGTCACTTTGATGACAGGCAGCATAATGAAGAGCAGTATTGCCATATAAATCCACCAGGTTTGGGTCTGCACCATGTTCTAGAAGAATAGTAGCACAACTCTCCTTGTCACACTGTACTGCCTGTCAGTAGAAAAAGAATAGATGGGTAACCAATTTACTATTTAGGATCTGATATATTAAACTAATGTTTAATACTATGTTTTAAAATATGAAATATAACAAAGGTTAACTAGGAGAAGAACTCAAATGTAATTCAATTGAAAAGGAAAAATCAGCACACCTTAGTCAATGGAGATCTGTTTTCACCATCCCAGACATTTACTTTGCACTGTTTCTCAATTAAGAGAGATACAATATTTGAATATCCATTAGCACAGGCCAGGTGCAAAGGTGTTCTGTATCAATATAATGAAACACAAAGTTATAGATAAGTCTTATTTTGAGAAGTTATCTGCTATGCCCAAGAACATGCCAGATCATATATTATTAAGGTATTTGCTTTGTGTACTTACTTATATTCACACAAAATTTAATGAATTATAATTGCTTTTTACTGAATTAAAAGAGCTGTGCAAATGCCTGAAGATCAAATATTTAACTGGTTTCACTTCAAAGAAAATTTAACTATGCGTTAAAAAATAGGTTTTTTTCAAACACCAAAATGGAGTCTGAGCCTTGGAGAATGATAAAATTAGACATCCAATTATATCTAGAAATGATCTCCAAAACCTAAGATACATATGCCAGCTAACAGGAGGAAAAGACATTGCCTATGTTTGCCTGTTGCATGGCATACTACACCTAAGTGTGTGTGTTTCTCTTTGCTCAGCTATTAAAGTTGTCATTTGCATCTAAGAAGTGAACACAAAGGTGAAAGCCTAAGTACCCTTTAAGTTGTAGATCTCAACCTAATTTTCAGTTATTAAAATAATTTCTACTTCTCAAAGAACCATATTCTACGTAGCCTCCCAGAAACCAAGCATATAGTCATGAAGTATGACAGATACTAATGAGCTCCATTTAAACTTTGTAACTTTTAGCCTGGACTAACCCTCAATAAACTTTCATTTATTTGTGAAGGTGATATCTTTATATCCTTATTTTAAGATAATTTCATAATACAAAGTCTATATACAGATAGTCCAGGTCCCGAACAAAAGATTTTAGATGCTATTTTCCCACTTCATTTTAGAAGTACTTTATGGGTACCTAAACAGACCTGTTATTGACACTAAGAGTAGCAAAATGTAGCCCACAAGGACTTGAAAATAAGGTAACTTTCAAAGAACTAGGCTCATAAAATCCAAACATGATGATATAACTTACCATTTTTATATTTTTTGGGTTTATGGGAGTAAACCCAAAAAATATAAAAATAATTTTGAACAATTTGGAAATACGAAAATCTGAATATAAAAAAATAAATAAATTAATTATTTTTTAATTTAAAATTAAAATTATTTAAAAATAATTATAAATTATTTTTAAAAGTATTAAAATAATTTAATTATTTAAAAAATTAAATTAATTATTTTATTTTAAAAATAAATTTTAAAAATATTTATTAATACAAAAATAAATCAAGTTTACTTGAATATAATCTCTGGAAGGCAAGACTATAACTATAATTCAATAAACCAGAAACCTAACCAATTATGTCATTCTGTCTGAAGAAAGACTGTAATCTGAAAGAGGATGGTCAGCTAAGTGATAGACTGAAACCAGAAGTTATCCATGATTAACATCCTTCATGGTAAAGAAAATATGAATTTAAGGAACCCATACTTCCCAGTCATTGAAAAGGAATACTTTGTTTTTGTGTAGAACAAAAATGATTCCTCAGACATCATGGTCTAGATGAAATATCCCTCAAAATGATCTACCTTGTTTTGCCACAATTCCATCCTTACCAAACAAACTTCTGATAACTAATTTGGTTTCTCAGAAATCGTGACACAGGAAAAGCACTGATTAGCCTTTTTGTTGACATCCATAATTTGGCTTAAAGGTATATTTCCTTATGTAATAGGAAGTTTCTCCAGTCTTCAACATGAACATATGGGGCCAAAAGGCTTTAAGCTGACCTAAAATAACTCCTTGCAGTAGCATAGCAAATCCTAACAAACACTTTGATCCATCCCCTTCACCCACTGTTATATATATCTCAAAATTTTAGTCTCAAGGAGCGTAGGTGGCTTTTACTCAACCTTTATATCTAATTCTCTTTCCAACTCCAGTTTCCTTTTTTCATTAAAACAAAGAAACAAAAACCAAAAAGCAAAAACAAAACCAATTTCTCTTTCTCTGAGAGAAAGTAATTGGCATTTGAGTAATTCCCAGGAGGTGTTCCAGAAGTGGCTGCTGCGTGGCTGCTGCACGCCTGCTGAATATTTCACTCTTCCAATTGAAGTCTAAACCCTATGTGACAGGGGGACCTTCAAGATGGTGAAGGAATAAGGCGGGGAGATCACCTTCCTCTCCAAAAATACATCAAAAATACATCTACATGTGGAACAACTCCTACAGAACACCTACTGAATGCTGGCAGAACACCTCAGACTTCCCAAAAGGCAAGAAACTCCCCCACGTACCTGGGTAGGGCAAAAGAAAAAAGCAAAAACAGAGACAAAAAAGTAGGGACAGAACCTGCCCCAGTGGGAGGGAGCTGTGAAGGAGGAAAAGTTTCCACACACTAGGAAGCCCCTTCACTGGTGGAGATGGGGAGTGGGTCGGGGGGAAGCTTTGGAGCCATGGAGGAGAGCACAGCAACAGGGGTGCAGAGGGCAAAGCAGAGAGATTCCCATGCAAAGGATTGGTGACGACCAACACTCAACAGTCTGAGAATATTGTCTGCTCACCCGCTGGGGCAGGTGGGGGCTAGGAGCTGAGGCTCGGGCTTCTGAGGTCAGATCCCAGGGAGAGGACTGGGGTTGGCTGCATGAACACAGCCTGAAGGGGGCTAGTGCACCACAGCTAGCTGGGAGGGAGTCTGGGAAAAAGTCTGGACATGCCTAAGAGACAAGAGACCATTGGTTGTGGGTGCGCGAGGAGAGGGGATTCAGAGCATGGCCTAAATGAGCTCCAGAGACGGGCGTGAGCTGCGGCTACCAGCGAGGACAACAGAGATGGGCATGAGACACTAAGGCTGATGCTGCAGCCACCAAGAAGCCTGTGTGCAAGCACAGGTCACTAGCCGCACCTCACCCCCACCCCGAGAGCCTGTGCAGGCTGCCACTGCCAAGGTCCCGTGATCTAGGGACAACTTCCGCAGGAGAACACACGGTGCACCTCAGGCTGTTGCAATATTATGCTGACCTCTGCTGCCACAGGCTCACTCTACATTCCGTACCCCTCCTTCTTCCCGGCCTGAGCCAGAGCCCCCTAATCAGCTGCTACTTTAACACCGTCCTGTCTGTGTGGGGAACAGACACCCTCAGGTGACCTACGTGCAGAGGCAGGGCCAAATCCAAATCTGAACCCGAGGAGCTGTGCAAACAAAAAGAGAAAGGGAAATTTCTCCCAGCAGTCTCAGGAGCAGTGGATTGAATCTCCACAATCAACTTGATGTACCCTGCATCTGTGGAATACCTGAATAGACAATGAATCATCCCAAAATTGAGGCAGTGGACTTTGGGAGCAACTGTAGACTTTGAGTTTGCAATCTGCATCTAATTTGTTTCTGGTTTTATGTTTATCTTAGTTTAGTATTTAGAGCTTATTATCATTGGTAGATTTGTTTATTGATTTGGCTGCTCTCCTCCTGTTTTTTTATATATATATTTTTTCCCTTTTCTCTTTTTGTGAGTGTGTATGTGTATGCTTCTTTGTGTGATTTTCTCTGTATAGCTTTGTTTTGCCATTTGTCCTAAGGTTCTGTCTGTCAATTTTTGTTTGTTTTTTTAGTATACTATTTAGCACTTGTTATCATTGGTGGATTTGTTTTTTGGTTTCATTGCTCTCTTCTTTCTTTCTTTCTTTTCTTTTATTACTTTCTTATTTTTTTAGTTTTAATAATTTATTTTTTATTTTAGTTATTTTATTTTACTTTATTATTTTTTCCTTTCTTTCTTTATTTTTTCTAGCTTTTCTTCTGAGCCATGTGGCTGACAGTGTCTTGGTGCTCCAGCCGGGTATCAGGCCTGAGCCTCTGAGTGGGAGACCTGAGTTCAGGACATGGGTCCAGCAGAGACCTGGCCCCACGTAATATCAAATGGCAAAAGCTCTCCCAGAGATCTCCATCTCAATGCTAAGACCCAGCTCCACTCAACAACAAGCAGGCTACAGTACTGGACACCCTATGCCAAACAAACAGCAAGACAGGACCACAACCCCACCCATTAGCAGAGAGGCTGCCCAAAATCATAATAAGTTCACAGACACTCCCAAACACACCACTGGATGCGGTCCTGCCCACCAGAAAGGCAAGATCCAGCCTCATCCACCAGAACACAGGCACCAGTCCCCTCCACCAGGAAGCCTACACAACCCACTGAACCAACCTTACCCACTGGGGGCAGACACCAAAACCAATGGGAACTACGAACCTGCAGCCTGTGAAAAGGAGACCCCAAACACAGTAAGTTAAGCAAAATGAGAAGACAGAGAAATACGCAGCAGATGAAGGAGCAAGGTAAAAACCCACCAGACCAAACAAATGAAGAGGAAATAGGCAGTCTACCTGAAAAAGAATTCAGAGTAATGATAGTAAAGATGATCCAAAATCTTGGAAATAGAATGGAGAAAATACGAGAAATGTTTAAGAAGGACCTAGAGAAACAAAAGAGCAAACAAACAATGATGAACAACACAATAAATGAAACTAAAAATTCTTTAGAAGGGATCAATAGCAGAATACCTGAGGCAGAAGAACAGATAAGTGACCTGGAAGATAAAATAGTGGAAATAAGTACCGCAGAGCAGAATAAAGAAAAAAGAAGGAAAAGAATTGAGGACACCTCAGAGACCTCTTGGACAACATTAAACGCACCAACATTTGAATTATAGGGGTCCCAGAAGAAGAAGAGAAAAAGAAAGGGACTGAGAAAATATTTGAAGACTTTATAGTTGAAAACTTCCCTAACATGGGAAAGGAAATAGTCAATCAAGTCCAGGAAGCACAGAGAGCCCCATACAGATAAATCCAAGGAGAAACACGCGAAGACACGTATTACTCAAACTATCAAAAATTAAATACAAAGAAAAAATATTAAAAGCAGCAAGGGAAAAGCAACAAATAACATACAAGGGAATCCCCATAAGGTTAACAGCTGATCTTTCAGCAGAAACTCTGCAAGCCAGAAGGGAGTGGCAGGATATACTTAAAGTGATGAAGGAGAAAAAGTACAACCAAGATTATTCGACCCAGCAAGGATCACATTCAGATTCGAGGGAGAAATTAAAACGTTTACAGACAAGCAAAAGCTAACAGAATTCAGCACCACCAAACCAGCTTTACAACAAATGCTAAAGGAACTTCTCTAGGCAGGAAACACAAGAGAAGGAAAACACTTACAATAACAAACCCAAAACAATTAAGAAAATGGTAATAGGAACATACATATCGATAACTACCTTAAATGTAAATGGATTAGATGCTCCCACCAAAAGGCAAAGACTGGCTGAATGGATACAAAAACAAGACCCATATATATGCTGTCTACAAGAGACCCACTTCAGACCTAGGGACATGTATAGACTGAAAGTGAGGGGGTGGAAAAAGATATTCCATGCAAATGGAAATCAAAAGAAAGGTGGAGTAGCAATTCTCATATCAGACAAAACAGACTTTAAAATAAAGACTATTACAAGAGACAAAGAAGGACACTACATAATGCTCAAGGGATCAATCCAAGAAGAAGATATAACAATTGTAAATATTTATGCAACCAATATAGGGGCACCTCAATACATAAGGCAAATGGTAACAGCCATAAAAGGGGAAATCAACAGTAACACAGTCATACTAGGGGACTTTAACACCCCACTTTCACCAATGGACAGATCATCCAAAATGAAAATAAATAAGGAAAAACAAGCTTTCAATGACACATTAAGAAAAAGGGACATAATTGATATTTAAGGCACATTCTATCCAAAAACAACAGAATACACTTTCTTCTGAAGTGCTCATGGAACATTTTCCGGGATAGATCATATCTTGGGTCACAAGTCAAGCCATGGTAAATTTAAGAAAATTGAAATCATATCAAGTATCTTTTCCGACCACAACGCTATGAGACTAGATATGAATTACAGGAAACAACTGTAAAAAATACAAACACATGGAGGCTAAACACTGTGCAAGTAAATAACCAAGAGATCACTGAAGAAATCAAAGAGGAAATCAAAAAATACCTAGAAACAAATGACAATGAAAATACGACAACCCAAAACCTATGGGATGCACCAAAAGCAGTTCTAAGAGGGAAGTTTATAGCAATACAATCCTACCTTAAGAAACAAGAAACATCTCAAATACACAAACTAACCTTACACCTAAAGCAATTAGAGAAAGAAGAACTAAAAAACCCCAAAGTTAGCAGAAGGAAAAAATCATAAAGATCAGATCAGAAATAAAGGAAAAAGAAATGAAGGAAACAATAGCAAAGATCAATGAAACTAAAAGCTGGTTCTTTGAGAAGATAAACAAAATTGATAAACCATTAGCCAGACTCATCAAGAAAAAAAGGGAGAAGACTCAAATCAATAGAATTAGAAATGAAAAAGGAGAAGTAACAACTGACACTGCAGAAATACAAAGGATCATGAGAGATTCCTACAAGCAACTATATGCCAATAAAATGGACAACCTGGAAGAAATGGACAAATTCATAGAAAGCCCAACCTTCTGAGACTGAACCAGGAAGAAAGAGAAAATATAAACAGATCTATGACAAGCACTGAAATTGAAACTGTGATTAAAAATCTTCGAACAAACAAAAACCCAGGACCAGATGGCTTCACAGGCGAATTCTATCAAACATTTAGAGAAGAGCTAACACCTATCCTTCTCATATTCTTCGAAAATATAGCAGAGGGAGGAACACTTCCAAACTCATTCTGCGAGGCCACCATCACCTTGATACCAAAACCAGACAAAGATGTCACAAAGAAAGAAAACTACAGGCCAGTATCACTGATGAACATATATGCAAAATCCTCAACAAAGTACTAGCAAACAGAATCCAACAGCACATTAAAAGGATCATACACCATGATCAAGTGGGGTTGATCCCAGGAATGCAAGGATTCTTCAGTATATGCAAATCAATCAATGTGATACACCATATTAACAGACTGAAGGAGAAAAACCATATGATCATCTCAATAGATGCAGAAAAAGCTTTTAACAAAATTCAACACCCATTTATGATAAAACTCTCCAGAAAGTAGGCATAGAGGGAACTTACCTTAACATAATAAAGGCCATATATGGCAAACCCAGAGCCAACATCGTTCTCAGTGGTGAAAAATTGAAAACATTTCCACTAAGATCAGGAACAAGACAAGGTTGCCCACTCTCCCCACTATTATTCAACATAGTTTTGGAAGTCCTAGCCACAGCAATCAGAGAAGAAAAAGAAATAAAAGGAATCCAAATGGGAAAAGAAGTAATACTGTCACTGTTTGCAGATGACATGATACTATACATAGTGAATCCTAATGATGCTACCAGAAAACTGCTAGAACTAATCAATGAATTTGGTAAAGTAGCAGGATACAAAATTAATGCACAGAAATCTCTTGCATTCCTATAAACTAATGGTGAAAAATCTGAAAGAGAAATTAAGGAAACACTCCCATTTAGCACTACAACAAAAAGAATAAAATACCTAGGAACAAACCTACCAAAGGAAATAAAAGACCTGTATGCAGAAAACTATAGGACACTGATGAAAGAAATTAAAGATGATACACACAGATGGAGAGATATACCATGTTCTTGGATTGGAAGAATCAACATTGTGAAAATGACTATACTACTCAAAGCAATCTACTGCTTCAATGCAATCCCTATCAAACTACCAATGGCATTTTTCACAGAACTAGAAGAAAAAATTTCACAATTTGTATGGAAACACAAAAGACCCCGAATAGCCAAAGAAATCTTGAGAAAAAAAATGGAGCTGGAGGAATCAGACTCCTGGACTTCAGACTATACTACAAAGCTACAGTAATCAAGACAGTATGGTGCCGGCACAAAAACAGAAATATAGATCAATGGAACAGGATAGAAAGCCCAGAGATAAACCCATGCACATATGGTCACCTTATCTTTGATAAAGGAGGCAAGAATATACAATGGAGAAAAGACGGCCTTTTTAATAAGTGGTGCTGGGAAAACTGGACAGCTACATGTAAAAGAATGAAATTAGAACACTCCCTAACACCATACACAAAAATAAACTCAAAATGGATTAAAGACCTAAATGTAAGGCCAGACACTATCAAACTCTTAGAGGAAAACATAGGCAGAACACTCTATGACATCAATCACAGCAAGATCCTTTTGGACCCACCTCCTAGAGAAATGGAAATAAAAACAAAAATAAACAAATGGGACCTAATGAAACTTCAAAGCTTTTGCACAGCAAAGGAAACCATGAACAAGACGAAAAGACAACCCTCAGAGTGGGAGAAAATATTTGCAAACGAAGCAACTGACAAAGGATTAATCTCCAAGATTTACAAGCAGCTCATGCAGCTCAATATCAAAAAAACAACCAACCCAATCCAAAAATGGGCAGAAGACCTAAATCGACTTTTCTCCAAAGAAGATATACAGATTGCCAACAAACACATGAAAGGATGCTCAACATCACTAATCATTAGAGAAATGCAAATCAAAACTACAATGAGGTATCACCTCACACCAGTCAGAATGGCCACCATCAAAAAATCTACAAACAGTAAATGCTGGAGAGGGTGTGGAGAAAAGGGAACCCTCTTGCACTGTTGGTGGGAATGTAAATTGATACAGCCACTATGGAGAACAGTGTGGAGGTTCCTTAAAAAACTAAAAATAGAACTACCATACGACCCAGCAATCCCACTACTGGGCATATACCCTGAGAAAACCATAATTCAAATAGAGTCATGTACCACAATGTTCATTGCAGCTCTATTTACAATAGTCAGGATATGGAAGCAACCCAAGTGTCCACTGACAGATGAATGGATAAAGAAGATGTGGCACATATATACAATGGAATATTAACCACCCATAAAAAGAAACGAAATTGAATTTTTTGTAGTGAGGTGGATGGACCTAGAGACTGTCATACAGAGTGAAGTAAGTCACAAAGAAAAACAAATACCGTATGCTAACACATATATATGGAATCTAAAAAAAAAAAAAAAAAAAAAAGGTCATGAAGAATCTAGGGGCAAGACGGGAATAAAGACGCAGACCTACTAGAGAATGGACTTGAGGATACGGGGAGGGGGAAGGGTAAGCTGGGATGAAGTGAGAGAGTGGCATGGACATATATACACTACCAAATGTAAAATAGATAGCTAGTGGGAAG
This sequence comes from Balaenoptera physalus, assembly GCF_965194825.1. Classification (NCBI taxonomy): domain Eukaryota; kingdom Metazoa; phylum Chordata; class Mammalia; order Artiodactyla; family Balaenopteridae; genus Balaenoptera; species Balaenoptera physalus. Next base: position 92,201,235 of record NC_138887.1, on the reverse strand, counting down.
CAGCCACATAGCACAGGGAGATGAGCTCGGTGCTTTGTGACCACCTAGAGGTGTGGGATAGGGAGGGTGGGAGGGAGAGAGACGCAAGAGGGAAGAGATATGGGGACATATGTATATGTATAACTGATTCACTTTGCTATAAAGCAGAAACTAACACACCATTTTAAAGCAATTATACTCCAATAAAGATGTTAAAATAAATAAATAAATAAATAAAGCCTATGTGACAAACTTTTATGAAATCTCAGAGCCCATCTGTATGCCCCAAGGAACATAGGAAATCAGACACAAATTCAATAAAATAAAATATCTACGGAAGCTTCAGCTTTTTAAGGAAGTATTGAGCAATTATAGTCCTGTGGTATTTTACACAAAATCTGAAAACAAGACTAATCTATCCTGAGCAGACATGAAACGTTACCAAAGTTACAATATCACTCAACCTTCAAGATGGTCTTATAAAGATTTTTACTCAGAATACTTGGCATCCTTTTAAATGAGTCACCCTGGTTTAAAAACACAAAATGTCTTAAGAATATACAGATTGCCTCCATTCCAAGTTTTAGATTTAACTGTTCTTAATTCCACAGAATTAAGAATATGGAATATTGGAATATGCAGCAAACGATGTCCTTGTTATGACTGTTTACCAAATGTTTACACATATAATGTAAGTGCTTCAATGTCAATGTTTTTTCACCTAATGTCAAAAACAAAAACCATTCAATTTTTTGAAATAGTTGAATGCAAAACGTATATTTACAGAAATCTTAGAGAAACACTTTAAAACCAAGTATAGTATTCCATTTCTCAAAATTCCACAACTTTTATTAATGTACCACATTACCAAGTGAAGACTTTATACTATAAGAATAAATACTTACAATTTTAAACTTTTTAAAGTTAAAAAGTTTAAACTTTTAACTCTTTTTAACTCATAGTACTTATAAGAAATCTAAATCCCTGTGAGGCCTAGTGCTGGTTTCTAGAGTTTCAGGCAAGCTGGTGTCCTACTGTTTCATTCAAGTTCTGTTTTCTCCCAGTCTCTCACTCTCTTATATACCAGTGAAACTATTGTCAGCAGAGGTTGTGGATGGGTGAAGGATTGTCAGATCCCAGAAATCTCTAACTGAACTTTAGCAAAAGGCATGACTCGGATGGGTGTGAAGAGTCACTCCTCTGGAAGCTGAAATGAGAGGTGTTATCGACTACACATGGTGCAGGACGAGAACATAGCTGCAGTTTTGAATTACATCTCATCGTGAGAATACCCCTCTTATCAAAAGACTTGGGCTCTTGATAACTTAGAATTCAGGGTGAGTGGAGAAGTAACCAAGGAAACTACCTCATGCTAGATCATTACATTATTTTCACTGTAGGCCGGGCACTCTAGATCTAATCTGGGTTTGAGTAGTATGACTGAAAGTGTTCATTTGGAATTGAGCCTTCACCTACAAGGCAACCTACAGATCTGAGGGACTTTTTAAATAAAAACCATAAAAGTAATTTAATTTTATAGCTAGGAGAGATATTAGACATCTTCAATTCACTTTCAAACTCATTGGGCACAGAACTCAAAATAAAAACATAAATATTAGCTAAATAAGCAAAGCACATTAACAGGGAGCTCCTCTGGTTTAATAAGAAATAGTCTTCAATGGGGCTTTGCAGATCTTGGTTTAAAAAACATCTATCTAGTAATAGTTCTGATTTGACAAGATGAGGAGATTTAGGGTCAAGGTCATACAAATGCAAGGAAGGCCTCAAATTCAGATTTTTATTCCAAAAACAATGTTATTCCTACTGGGCCACTATGGCCTTCAGAACAACCTGCTCATTAACTGTCATGGTGTTTCTCCCATTCTCTCCTAACCAGAAATTTTCACTTTTATTATCATTATTTTTACTAGAAAACATATTTAGAATATTATTTCCATCAGGCCATTATTTATATGTACATATATTTACATGAGGCATCAGGGACCCTTGCACAGTGCTTCTAAAATGAGTTTATGCAGCCCTCAATAAAACACTATAATTCACCTTTTAAAAAATTCAAATAACACAAAGCAGAAGTCTCCCATAACCATTCTCACTCTACCTACTTCCTCTGCCCAAATCTCATCTGCTCTTCAGAAATAGTGTTTTAAGTTTAGTATGTATCCTTTCAGATTTTATCCAATTCTCAGTCTTTCTACACACACACACACACACACAAATATTCAAATAGAATATAGAGTTTGAGACTTTTTTTATTCAGCCTTATTGAGGTATAATATACAAAAAATGTAAGTGTACAGCTTTATGAGTTTTTTCCAATATATAGTCATATAACTGCCACCATAAACATAATAAAGAACATTTCTATCACTCTAAAAAGTTCCCTCATATCCCTTTACAATCAATCCCCCTCCTCCAGTCCCCATATGAAACACCGGGTAGCTACTAATTTGCTTTCTTTGGCTATAATTTTGCCTTTCTAGAATTTCATATAAAAGGAGTCATTTGATATATAGTCTTTTGTATCTGGTTTCTTTGACTTAGCAGGACACTTTCGAGATTCATCCATGTTGCTGCATGTATCAGTAATTTCATTTCTTTTATTAATAAGAGATATTTTATTACTGAATAATATCTTTAAATTATCATAATTATCTATGTATGTATATATATATGTATTCATTCATCAAAAAATATTAATTCAGCACTTACTATGGCTAGGCAAGGTTCTAGGTGATGAAGATACAGCAGCAAACAAAACAAAAATACCTGAACTTATGGATCATACATGGCTAGTGGAAGAGGTCAATGAAAAAACTTAAAATACAAGGTACAACAGACAGTATTAAGTGCTAAAGAGAAAAATCAGGCAAGGAAGAGGAACAGAAAATGTCAGCATGGAGAGGGGGTACAATTGTTGGAAGAGTAGCCAGGGAAGCTCTCACTGATAAGATGACAAACACCTGAAGGAAGTGAGACTGAGCCATGTGGTCTGTGATATCTGGGTGGGGAAGCACTCCAGGCAAAGGACCCAGCAAGTCCAAAGGCCCTAACTGCATGTCTGGCATTTCTGTGGACACTAAAAAGGCCAGGGTAACTGGAGATGAATGACAGGGAGAGTTGTAGAAACTAAGATCAGAGAGATAACAGGGAGGGGGTGAAGGTTGGGTAGGGTTGTATGAGCCTTTGGAAGGACTTTGGCTTTTACCCCTAATGAGATGGAAAGCCAGTGGATGTTGTTAGGACAAGGAAGGACATCACTTGACATACATTTTAGAGGATCATTCTGGCTAATGTGTGGAGAATAAATTGGAAAGGTTAAAAGAGAGAAAACTACCTGGGAGGCCACTGCAGTAATTCTCATTAAGATATGATGGTGGCTTTGACTAGAGTGGTACCTTTGAAGGTGGCAAGAAATGGCTGGATTTTAAACATGCTTTGAAGGTAGAACCAAAAAGATTTGCTGTTGAATGAGATGAAGGATGTGAAAGAATGAGAGTAGTCAAGAATGACTCTAGGGGTTCTGGCCTAGACAACTGAAAGAAAGGATTTGGCATTTATAGAAAGAGAAGAGCAGGTCAGAGGAGGAATAACAGGAGCGCAGTATGCGGATGTTTGAGATTCCTAAGCAGTGACGGGGTGGAGCTAGTGGCTCTCACAAGCCCATTGTTAAATTTTCAGGAATTATTCGAGCCACTTGACATCACATTGGTAGGTGGAAATCAGGGATTCTCTTCCCTTCTACCCACCCCCACTCAAGAGCCTGTTATATAACATTTACCAGCACACCACAGCCTGTTAGATATACAAGTGATAGTGTAGGCATTTGTATATATATGAGTCTAGAGTTCAGGGGAGAGTTCTAGCTGGAGATTAAAAGTTGGAAGGCATTGGAATACAGTTACAGACGATCTCTCTTCATCAGGCAGGTGAGGATTAAGAGAGAGACAGAGAGAGAATTATTTCGAGGTCTGAGCCCTCAAATATTTACCAATCAGGAAGATGAAGAGAAACCAGCAAAGGAGTCTGAAAAGAACTGTCCACAGAAGTAGAAGAAATGCCAAGTGAACCAAGTGTTCTAAAAGACAAGACGATATTTCAAATACTACTGATAGGAAAGTAAGAGACTTGGCTGAGATGCCTGCCAGGTACAACTGAGAACTGACCACTGAATAAAGTCATGTTGAGGTTATTGATGACCTTGTAAAGAAATTCAGAGGACTGGTGTAGGATAAAAGTCAGATAAATTATTGAATAGATAACTCTGATTTTATTAAAAGAGGAGGTAAACCTATGAGCAAGTTGACACAGATCCTCTAACCATAGTTTCCAGTTGCCCTATTACAATGAAAGATGACGCTTTATATACCCTATGACCTGAAAACTCCCCACAAGATTTTAAGGTAGGCACATATAGTACATATTTTCTGTTATTAATGCCAAATACATAACCTCTTCATTTCTTAACATATAAAATTAATTTTGTTTTTGCAGTAAGTGGTTGTTGATAAGCTTTTTGAAGATCCTCTACAACTGAAAAAAATTTTTCATAGGAGATCCACATTAAAAAGTTAATTGTTTCGCTCTTTCAAAGTCTTAAAATCGTAATCACTGTTCTGGGAAGTTGCCTTTACTCTTTTCCTATTAGTACATTAGGAATATGGGAAACCTTAGTGGCTGAGGACAGTATATACCAAAGGAGAAAAACCACAGCATGGGGAAAGGGTGAAGTGCCCAGTGGAGATTAAGGCAGTGGGAGGAGTGGAGGGAATTGGGAAGGACACAAATGCCCTCAGATATCCAGGTGAACATTTCTAAAACGAAGAAGCTGAAAGTTGGGGGTATGACCCTCTGCCAGTGGTTGCCAGACCTCTCCACTATGGGAAACTCAGAGTGACAACCAGTGGGGTAGTCCAGACAAGTCCTGTTTCTGGTTAGAGGACCCAGTGGCCCCAGCTTCCCCTCCATGCTGCCCTTCATCACTCTGGTCACCTGTGTTCTCTGTCCCGCATGTTCATATCATATTTCTTGAGCTGAAGATACTCCTTCACCTTCTCTAAATCCCCGACCGAGGCAGCTTTGTGAAGTTTCTTTAAATCCTTATCTCTAAGGTTGTAGCCTGGCTGGGCTGGAGGACCGATACTGGCTGGCCCACCTATGGGCAGGTGTGAGCAGGAACTGTGGGGCTCATCCTTCCTTCTCCATAATGTGAAAAGCTTCTTCATGGCGGCACGGGAGGCAGTCCTTCAGTCACACCAGGATGTCCCTGGAGCTCCTAACTGCCCCACCTGCCTCGCCACCTTGGCCCTCTGGCTCGCGGGCCCCTCTGGCCAGGTAGGTCCGCCCCGCAGTGCTGGAGTCAAAGCCGGCTAGAGACCGGAAGTGGGCCAAAGATCAGAACCTGTGTGGGCGGCTTTTCCCAGTTGCCTAGCAACGCCCAGGGCCTCTGGCACCCGAGGTTGGGACCCAGCCCCCGGGTTGCCCAGATCCAGATTCTTCACTCAAGATCTTAGATTAACTGTTAACACTCTCAGTCTTCCTATTAGATCCAGCATCTTTGGGTAGAAATCTATCAGCTTTCTTACAAATACCCCTTTCCCTTCAAGGATAGACCTAGTAGCTTGAACTCTTGCAAACCAAGATTTACCTTACTCCTGGTGGAGATGAACCTCCTCCAGTGATCTTGCCTCCAGCCTACTCCCTGCCTCTCACCAACATGGTTCACAAGGCGCAACTCGCTTTTAACAATAACTGAGATCCCTTCATAATCTCAATTTCAAACTTACTTTTGAATACCATCTCTCATATTTTAGCTCACTCTCTCATCACAAAACTCCAAAAATCCTTCTAACTCATTGCACCTACAGTCCATTAATTCTGCCACATTTCACTGACCTTGACCACCCCACTCTGTGTTCTCACTTCCCTACTTAAGTAGGTTAAATTCCACGGTTAATCATTATCACTCTCATGTATATATATACCTTCAGCATGTTTGCCCCCATTCCTCTTCTTACTTGTCTACCTAAACCACAGAGCTGGTTAAATCTAAAACTCCCATCTAAACATGTCTGCCCTGAGCCACTGGTTCTGACTAAAGGAAAAAACAAATCCATGCTGTCTTTTCTCACTTTCAGTTCATGAAAACCCACCTGAAATGGATTGGTATGCTTCCCAGCAATCCTTAGCTACTTGCCTGATCCATTCACACTCATACTTTCCTTGAACACTTCATATATTCTCTCTCTTCAAACTCATTCTTAGCTGATGACCTGGCTTCCTGATCCATTGAGAAAAGTGAGTTAATCAGAAGAGAAATTCTGCAGGCTACCAGGACATCTACCCACCTACTGACACCTTGCCAAAAAATATTTTACCTTCTTTCTTGTTCATGTTGATATCCATGTTTCTAGCAAAGGCCAGCACTTCGCTTACATACTAGAAGCCCATCCTCTGTATTGCTTCAGCAACCCCCTTCCCCTGCTTTCTCATGTGTCTTTAAGGTTTCCCTCTCCGATGACATTCTTATTAACATAAATACATGCTAGTGTTTGTCCATCCTAAAACAAACAAACTGACCCGCCTCCCCCTGCAACCATTGCCTCATTTCTCTCCTTTACAGCAAAAAGACTTAGAATTGTCTATAATCTTGTAATCTCTGTCTACATTCTTCTTCTGTTCTCACTTAAGTTCCCATCATTACCCTGTTTTCCCATTTCTCTCAATCCACACTGCTTTAAGTATGATTGACCATGATCTCCAATTGCCATTTCTCAGTTTTCACGTTAATCATGTTAATCTATTGCTTGCTCCTTGAAACACTTTCTTCACTTGGCTTCCAAGACATCACGCTTCCCTGGTTTCATTCCTTCCCTCCTAACCATTCCTCTTCAGTCTATTTCACTAACTCCTCTTTATCTCCAGTAACGGAGAGCCCCAGGATCAGTCCATCATTAGCTTAATTTTCCCCCAAATCCTTGGAGTCATCCTTGAATCTTATCTTTTCCACCTACATTTAAACTGCCAGCAAATTCTGTCAATTCTAACTACAGAATATATCCAGAATCCATTTGATTTCTTCCCCTAACCGTATTCCCTTCTGGGTGATCTCATTCAGTCCCATGACTTTAATACCATCTATGCAATATCAACTCCAAATCTGGAAGTTCCAGTCTGGTTCCTTCCCCTGAACTCTGGACTGGTATATCCAGTTGTCTATAGACTCTATAGGCATCTCATGCTTAACATGTCTCAGCTGACCTCCTGACATTCCAATCTGTCACTGTCTTTCTTACTTAAGGGCAGGTAACTCCATTCTTCATGTTGCTCAGGTCAAAAGTTTTAGTGTCATCCTTGACTTCCTTCTTTTTCAAAGGCCACATCTAATCAGTTAGCAAAACCTGCATGCAGTACTTCCAAATACATACAGAATTTGACCACTGATATCACTGTAGTCCAGGCCAACATCATCTCTCTCATTTGCATTACTTGACCAAGAAAAATTAGCTGTGTTAGAACTGGGACAAGAACTGATAAGCTTCAGGACTTCAGGACTCCTCCTGGCATATCACACTACCTCTGGTTAATTTTATGAGCTGCACCGCCTTCAATTCATGATGACCTGAGAATAATTTTTCACTTATATGCTAATATAAAGCTAGTACAGCTCAGAAATTTGAAATGTATAGATAATTATATGCTAATTTTATATAATTATTATTAATAGAATAATGAGCTGCTGTCTCTTCTATTATCAGACACATGAGTATTATGTAATATGGTTAGTACCTTACATGAGTATTAAAATAGCAATGTTATTTATCACCTTTGTTTCCTAAATAACAATTCCCATGTAATTTCTCAGGAAAAATAATAAAAGAGATCCCAATATGCTTCATCTCAAACATAGCTATGCAGTTAAAACTTCTCAGTGGATTTTCTGTTGGTGTTCCTGCCAAAGATACAGAAAGTAGGCTTATGAAAGTTTTGATAATGAAAGAGCTATTTAAAGATCAATATGTAAATTTCATTGCTAGTTTTTCTTTCTTGAAATTCTAAATTTGTGGTTATTTAAGAAGGTAATTGTTAAAGTCTAAAATAATAATGTCTGAAGGGAAATTTCTTTAGTTTCAAAAGTTCACTAAGTTCATTAAACCCATATGGTGCCTTTGTACAAATTAGGAAGTAATTATGTATGTCATTTGTTTCTCTATAATTACAAATAAATTGGACTTGTTATAAAATGGGTTTATTATTTTTACAACAAATTATTTCTAATAAATTATTATTAAGTCATAATCATTTATAATAAATGGCATAGTGATTTATTCGTAAGAAAAGCACCTGTTTTTAAACTGGGACTTTAAACAAACAGAAAACAATACAAACTGCAATAAGAAATGCCAGGTTTAGGGCTTCCCCGGTGGCGCAGTGGTTAAGAATCCACCTGCCAATGCAGGGGACACAGGTTCGAGCCCTGGCCTGGGAAGATCCCACATGCCACGGAGCAACTAAGCCCGTGCGCCACAACTATAGAAGCCCACGCGCCTAGAGCCCTGCTCCGCAACAAGAAAAGCCACCGCAATGAGAAGCCCGTGCGCCACAACGAAGAGCAGCCCCTGCTCACCGCAACTAGAGAAAGCCCACAAGCAGCAACAAAGACCCAACGCAACCAAAAAAATATATATATATATCAGGTTTAGATGGTGTACACTAATACCAATAAGATATTATATTTTAATTTACTTTTGTGATCAGTATAGAAATTATTAAAGCAATTCTTTATTGAGAATCACAAGTTATATGTGGCTGCATTAACAATTATCGACCTTTCGCTTTTATAATTTGAAGAGAATGTTTTGTTCCCCTTAGAACAAAATACTTTTCTTCTGTTTGTTGTCTAATCATCATGATTTACTTCTTAATCAATTTAGACTGCCATAACAAATTACCATAGACTAGATAGCTTAAACAACAAATATTTTTTATCACAATTCCAGAGGCTGGAAGTCTGAGATCAGGGTGCCTGCATGGTCGGGTTCTTGGTGAGGGCCCTCTTCCTGGTTTACTTGCTATGTCCTCATATGGCTGAAAGAGCTAGCTGTCTCTGGCCTTTTCTTATAAAGGTACTAATCCCATTCAGGAGGGCTCCCATGACTCAATTACTTCCCAAAGGCCCCACCTCCAAATATCATCACATTGGAATTAGGGTTTCAACACATGAATTTTGGAGGGACACAAGCATCCAGTCCATAACATTTACTAATTTTGTTAGAACAAGATACTTTATTGCCATCAGCCAGAAGAGTTATGTTTGTATAATAAATGTGCAAATAGCCCATCTCTGGACCTAACTCAAAGTTTTAATATAAGTACAAAAATATGTCACAAAGACAAAAATGCTGCAGTGAAAATGGTGCCTCTTAGAGGTGGTAACTTGTGCAGTGCATGACCTGAACAACTGTATGAAGCCACCATTAGGTTAGTCTCAATTTTGTAGATCTTCTATACATCAGGCATTTTACCAGATGTCAAAAATACAAGCATGAAATAGATGTAGTTCTGATTGTCATGGTACTCACTATAGAGTTAATTTCTATGGTTTTTCAAAAATCTTTTCTAAGGAAAGCATAATTTTCATTCATTCACTTATTCACTCAACTAATAATTCTTGTGTCTTTTAAGTATACTGGTATTGCTCTAATACTGGAGCATAAAAAAGTCTTTTTCTTACCTCAATATACACTTAAAATTATTTGTGTTGTATTTCCATATGTTTCTACTTTGGGGGTAATATCTACATTGTCTAAGTTTGATCTTTATATTCAATTTTCAAGGCAGCTAAGTCATGTGACAACATTCTGTAATAGAAAGATCAGTGGATAGCTTTTTAAATAGTTTTTAAAAATGCCAAGTTAATGGAAAACTTGTCCTTTGGCATAGGGCTCATTATAATGCCTTGCAAGCTGACAAAGCATGATGATGGAAAGGATTTAGAAAGTGACATCACACTGCACTGACTCTTTGGACCATCCTGCTACCTAAGAGTCCAGCCTCTCTAGCACCAAGAAGAGAGAATCTCAAGAGGTCACCACTTAAAAACTAGAATCACAAACTCTTTCATTATCATTTCTTTATTGGAAAGAGAGTCAATATTGACGATAAATACTGTTTCAAATGCTCCTCACTGGTCCTCTTCCCTTGAGAGATGAACCTGGATAATCTGTGCCACACAATCTAGTTTCTACAACTAGTTTCTGTAGCATGAAAAGTACTTTTTAAAATGACACTTTTTGGCTTACATGGTGCAAATAAGAATTTCTTCCACTAGAGAGAGGGACACCTGGTGTCTTACTCTGGTAGCTTGAATATGTTGATATCAATTGCTATTTGCATATCTGGCAGGTTCCCCTCTGGCAGATTGCCACCACCTCCTCAATGATTCATCCTAAACTTACCTCATTGAGTATAACCTCCAATGAGAGTTAGTTCACAGTAGGTAAGTTCTTAACATGGGACCTTTTTATTTGTTCCTCCAAGAGAGAGAAAATACCAAATAACCAAATTTGCAGAATTCAATTCACAATGTAGATAAAATGGCTAGGGCTAAATGAGTTTACTACCATCGTTCTGAGAAGAAAAATAATAAGTAAATACATTGGTGTCTTTTGCACTCCTCTCCCCTGGCAGCTGGAAAGTTTTTGAAAGGATCATTAACTCTTATATGTTTTCTGTTACCTACCATAATGCGAAGTATGGTGCCTCTAGGCCTTAGGATGGAGGCTTCATGCTATACTGAACAGTCTCTACCTACATTCCCTCCCTAGACTAAAGAATTATAGTGAAGTAAGTGTGCTGTCTTCTTACTGCCCCTAGGGAAAGAGGTCCAGAAAAATATCATGCTGTTTAAATTTGTTATTCTGCAATTGTGATACCAATTCTGTGTCATGATGCCATTTTCTGATTTGACAGGGTTAGGTTAGGATTATGATAACTGTAATTCACTTCTAGGTATCAAATTTTGTTAAATCACATTCTCTGACATATAATGATTGTGGTGGTAGGGATGTGAGAGATTTTAATGCACCAATTGCCTACCAATAGTATAATCAATATTCACTCTGGAATATTCTCCAGGTGTGTTCCAAAGGGATACTTTGTGGCAAAGTGTAAGAGTATTATGTTCTTAATATTATCATGTATTTTTCTTTTGCTGATTCAAATTCATTTTACTTTTTAGTAATGGAAGAGTTCTAAAGAAGACATTAAACAGGTAGGATTTTATAGATTGATTCATTACTTTTTCTTATTTTGACATCTTTATTGGAGTATAATTGCTTTACAATGGTGTGTTAGTTTCTGCTTTATAACAAATGAATCAGTTATACATATACATATATCCCCATATCTCTTCCCTCTTGAATCTCCCTCCCTCCCCCTCTCTCTATCCCACCGCTCTAGGTGGTCACAAAGAACCGAGCTGATCTCCCTGTGCTATGCGGCTGCTTCCCACTAGCTATTTTACATTTGGTAGTGTATATATGTCCATGCCACTCTCTCACTTTGTCCCAGCTTACCCTTCCCCCTCCCTATGTCCTCAAGTCCAATCTCTAGTAGGTCTGCGTCTTTATTCCCGTCTTGCCCCTAGATTCTTCATGACCTTTTTTTTTTTTTTTTAGATTCCATATATATGTGTTAGCATACGGTATTTTTCTCTTTCTGACTTACTTCACTCTGTACGACAGACTCTAGGTCCATCCACCTCACTACAAATAACTCAATTTCGTTTCTTTTTATGGCTGAGTAATATTCCATTGTATATATGTGCTACATCTTCTTTATCCATTCATCTGTCGATGGACGCTTAGGTTGCTTCCATGTCCTGGCTATCGTAAATAGAGCTGCAGTGAACATTGTGGTACATGACTCTTTTTGAATTATGGTTTTCTCAGGGTATATGCCCAGTAGTGGAATTGCTGGGTCGTATGGTAGTTCTATTTTTAGTTTTTTAAGGAACCTCCATACTGTTCTCCATAGTGGCTGTATCAATTTACATTCCCACCAACAGTGCAAGAGGGCTCCCTTTTCACCACACTCTCTCCAGCATTTATTGTTTGTAGATTTTTTGATGATGGCCATTCTGACCAGTGTGAGATGATATCTCATTGTAGTTTTGATTTGCATTTCTCTAATGATTAATGATGTTGAGCATTCTTTCATGTGTTTGTTGGCAATCTGTATATCTTCTTTGGAGAAATGTCGATTTAGGTTTTCTGCCCATTTTTGGATAGGGTTGTTTGTTTTTTTGACATTGAGCTGCATGAGCTGCTTGTAAATTTTGGAGATTAATCCTTTGTCAGTTGCTTCATTTGCAAATATTTTCTCCCATTCTGAGGGTTGTCTTTTCATCTTGTTTATGGTTTACTTTGCTGTGCAAAAGCTTTGAATTTTCACCAGGTCTCATTTGTTTATTTTTGTTTTTATTTCCATTTCTCTAGGAGGTGGGTCCAAAAGGATCTTGCTGTGATTGATGTCATAGAGTGTTCTGCCTATGTTTTCCTCTAAGAGTTTGATAGTGTCTGGCCTTATATTTAGGTCTTTAATCCATTTTGAGTTTATTTTTGTGCATGGTGTTAGGGAGTGTTCTAATTTCATTCTTTTACATGTAGCTGTCCAGCTTCCCCAGCACTACTTATTGAAGAGGCTGTCTTTTCTCCATTGTATATTCTTGCCTCCTTTATCAAAGATAAAGTGACGATATGTGTGTGGGTTTATCTCTGGGCTTTCTATCCTGTTCCATTGATCTATATTTCTGTTTTTGTGCCAGTACCATACTATCTTGATTACTGTAGCTTTATAGTATAGTCTGAAGTCAGGGAACCTGATTCCTGCAGCTCCGTTTTTCTTTCTCAAGATTGCTTTACATATTTGGGGTCTTTTTTGTCTCCACACAAATTGTGAAATTTTTTGTTCTAGTTCTGTGAAAAATGCCATTGGTAGTTTGATAGGGATTGCATTGAATCTGTAGATTGCTTTGGGTAGTAGAGTCATTTTCACAATGTTGATTCTTCCAATCCAAGAACATGGTATATCTCTCCATCTATTTGTATCATCTTTAATTTCTTTCATCAGTGTCTTATAATTTTCTGCATACAGGTTTTTTGTCTCCTTAGGTAGGTTTATTCCTAGGTATTTTATTCTTTTTGTTGCAGTGGTAAATGAGAGTGTTTTCTTAACTTCACTTTCAGATTTTTCATCATTAGTGTATAGGAATGCAAGAGATTTCTGTGCATTAATTTTGTAACCTGCTACTTTACCAAATTTATTGATTAGCTCTACTAGTTTTCTGGTTGCATCTTTAGGATTCTCTATGTATAATATCATGTCATATGCAAACAGTGACAGCTTTACTTCTTCTTTTCCAATTTAGATTCCTTTTATTTCTTTTTCTTCGCTGATTGCTGTGGGTAAAACTTCCAAAACTATGTTGAATAATAGTGGTGAGAGTGGGCAACCTTGTCTTTTTCCTGATCTTAGTGGAAATGGTTTCAGTTTTTCACCATTGAGGACAATGTTGGCTGTGGGTTTGTCATATATGGCCTTTATTATGTTGAGGTAAGTTCCCTCTATGGCTACTTTCTGGAGGGATTTTACCATAAATGGGTGTTGAATTTTGTCAAAAGCTTTTTCTGCATCTATTGAGGTGATCATATGGTTTTTCTCCTTCAATTCATTACCTTTTAAATAGGAAAATGAAAAGAATGGAGCTAACATTTATTCAGTGTTTTACTCTGGTCTAGATTCCATATTATGTGGTTAAATTACGTTCTCTGCATAATCATCATATTAGCTTTGCAAGGTTGCCATGCTATCATTTTCTTCTTTTTATTAATTACAAAATTGCTGTTCAGGGAGATTGATTAATTGGCCCAAGATCCCATAGTTAAGAAGTGGCTGAACCAGAATTTAATTCCAAGCCTGCTAGGCTCCCAAATCCATTCCTCTCCCCATAGCATCTTTGCATTAATAGTATCCAGATACAGGATCAAGTTAAGAGATACTTCGTGAAATCTGATTTAGCTATATGTTTGCTTTTTAAATTTTTTTTTTCCTGAGAAACCTGATTGGGCCTAGAGTTTGTTCATTCTGTTTCATAAAGTAGTAATCAATACTTTGTTTTCACAAATGACAATGTGTTGTATCCCCTGAGATATCTCTTACCCCCAACCCCTGCTCCTGGATTCTTTTCCTTTTAACATACTTCAAATATAGTAACAAGTTGGTACCATTTTCATTATATGGTATTTGTAAAGCCAGCATATGGGGAAAAGAAAACTAAACACAAAATGTTTACAGTATAATTGAAAATCACCCTTATGATAAGACAGAAGAAGCCACATCACAGAGCTGAAGGAGCCCCAGAGTAGAAATAATAGGATGGGATTTTGATCCTAGTTTTACCAATACTTGACCTGTGTCACTTCTGGCAAGTAATACATTTATAAAATAAAAGGATGTTTAAAAAAGAAAGATGTACAAAAAAGATGGAAGTAAAAGGGCATAACAAAAAATCAGTACAAAAATTGGATGCTTTTTTAATGCTAAACCTAAGAGATCTGAAAGATGTCTTAAAGAATAGTCCTCTCCTTCTCCATTCACCAAATGATGATAGTAGGCAGCAGATGGTATACTGTTAACTAATGATAGAAGACTGCTGGTCAAGTCCTAGTTTGCCTTTATCCTTAGTGTTATGCAACCTACATAGACTCTACAATCCTAAAACAGAAAAAAAAGTTTGGAAAATGATTCATATGAATTATATCCACTTAAAAAGACAGTTTCTAGTTGCTTTAAATGAACTCAAGCCCCATAAGTTATCGTAGAGCTCTGAAAGAATTTTATGAAACAACTCATGACCGTGGACAGTAAATTTCTGAGTCAGGATGGTTTGGTTGAGGTGCTACATAGATAGATACAAGCTTCACAAGGACAAGAGACTTGTTAATATTGGCCCCTGGTATATCCACAGCTTTGAGCACATTATCTAGCATGCATTAATAGCTTGACACATGTCCCTGAAGAAATTCCAAAATCTATTTTTTAAAGTCTGTGGACACATAGAAAAGAAAGCAGTGGTCACTAGGAGGCAGCATCAATGCACAAAGACCAGCTATGCTCATGTCATGTAGCTTCCCCATTATAGAGAGGAATGAAGATCACATCAAAGCATTTGACCAAATTCACACGAATAATCCCTGTAAACAAGATGGAGGATAAGGACTAAATATCTTGCAATTAAATGAATTTGTAGCTGGTTTAATGAGAGCACTGTGCTGTTTAATGAATCAGTATCAACATGGATGGAGGTAGCTCTGCCTTGTCAACATTCGTTTTTCAATCTTACATGTAAACAGAAAGTAATTTTTTTAATCAGATTTGTCCATGATGTAAAAACTGAGAATAACAGCCCAAGTTTAAAAAAAAAAAAATTAGTAAGATAAGATTTAAACTGAGTAAAAGGAAATTTATAAAATGAAGAGGCCCCAGTTTACATGTTTTGAGTTTTCATTTTCAAATTCTCAGTCAAGAATATATGATTGCCATAAAACAAATTAATCTTACTGTATACTTGTTAAAATAATGTAAACTTATTATACATACCTTCTATTTAACCTGAAATCCTCATAATTTATATACTCCAAACTCTTACAGATATGATAGCAAGTGGGACTCTGTAAAACTAAAGTGATAAGACCCATGTCTGTAACCTTTCCACGTTGGTCTTTGAATACCTAGAATAGCTATTTACTGTTGTAGCCCACAAATCATACCGTTTTAAATGCAGTCTACTTTCACTTGCCACACCCTGGAAGATAGGTATTATCCCTGTCTTAAAGGTAAGGATTCTGAGGCATGATTGGGGATTCATCCAGGCATATGACAAGTGCTAGGTCTTTTAGTAATTCCACCACACTTTCATTACTTAGCTTTTTAGTGAGTATTCCTTTTTGATCCATTTCAGATCTACTGAACCACAATCAGTTAGAGTAGGGCCCCAGAGTATTTAAAGCATCTCAGGTAATCAAATGAAAATGGTCCACAATGCAGCTTTGGGAACTGCCTTAGATACCTAAGTATTTCCTTCAGGCTTCTGAGAGATACTTAACAGCAGAGATTTTGAGGTTATACTTGCTGCTGCTAGGCCATATTATATAAGAAGTACAAAAACCTGGTTGAATTAAGAGCCTGATTTCACAAGTATGACCTCCTGTAAGACACTTAACCCTGTTGAGCCTGTTTCCCCATACATAAAATGATCAGTATTGTAAGCACTTGGCATCATGCCTGGCACATCCTATGCACTTGGTAAATGCTCCCTACTAATTTCGAAGGTGAAGGCCCAGAATACACTATACTGCCAGTTAAGGACTGCTTTTTAACTGTGGCTACTACACAAATAGGTTCACATGCCATTATGAAGGGACTGTATACTTTCTCATCCACATGGTAAATCTTTCATGTTACACATCTGAGAAAAATGTTGACATGGATAGCCTGCATTAGGTTAAAAATTTAGAATGACTTTATAAAGGTGTTAAACAGATGTTTAAGTAAAGCAAATATTAATAAAAGATTATCTTTGTTTTAAACAGATAGTATCTTTTCAGTTAAAAAGAAACATTAAGTCCTTTTTGCAGTTAATTGCCCTTTACAAAAAACTTTAGTGAAAATATTTTGCCAAGAATAATTTCTTTGATTCATTATTAAGTTGGGCTTAGTGTCTGAGTCACAAAGCACAGAGGTAACTGCAAGTTAAAATTGATTTTAGCCTTTTTATAAATAAGAAATTGATTACAGAATAAAGTCTCATTAAAGAATATAAAAGACTTGACACTGCATATTAATCACGTTGCCACTCATAATTGTGGCTCCCTTACAATGCTCATGAAAAATGAAATCCAACTTGAATGGGTTATGAGCATAAAGAGCCTACCACGTGCACCCAGGAAGGAAGAATTCCATGTACCATTTGGTGTATTTTCATGCATCTCCCCCACCAACCATTAATAAAGACATCCAATTCATATTCTGGGAATGATTTTTCTGGCATCAATAAGGAAAATACATCTTTACAAGGCATTTTAGATTTCAAAAGGAGAACACATCATATTAGAAACTCATTACTGTGAGGGAGAGGGACTATGGTTTGTTTACTGGTTCATGTGTAATTTGTGTTAGGTCAACTATGTTGAGAAAGCATCTGATTCTGGACATCATTTATACTTAGAATACATTTCACTTAGCAATCGAATGATCTATATTCCTTATTTGACTTTTAGGTTTACCAATTTAAAATACATTATTTATTTAAACAGAACACCTGATTTACAGTCCCTAATTAAAGTGGCCTGTTTGCTTTACCCACTTTGCATTAGTTTCCTTTTATTACTAAATTGATCATAAAACCTTATACTACAAAAGCCAGATATTTATGAATAGCCAGTACTACCTAACCTTCCTCTAATCCTCCCAGAGACAACCCTAAACATCAGAACATCAGCCAAGTTATCTGGGTAATGGTGCTTGATGACCAAAACTATCTCAACAGTTCTCTCCTTACAAGTCTTGTTTTTGTGAAAATGTGAAGATATTTTCCTCTGGAAAATGTTTTATTTGTGAACCAAAAAACTGCCATGTTTAATAAGTAGGGTTTTCAATTTTAAAAAATACGATGAAACCCACGTCTGAACTCTGAAAGGATCCATTCCAGAAGCCCTTTTCAGAATTTATACAAATTAGCCATCATCTCTTCTTATTGAGCTTGTATTTTTCATTTTGAGCCAAGGGACAGCAACTATGGCCTACTGGCCAAATCCAGCCTGCCACCTGTTATTGTAAACGAAGTTTTATTGGAACCCAGCCACAGCTATTCGTCATGTATTATCTATGGCTATTTTCATGCTACAAAACAGATCTGAGTAGCTGTGACAGAGACCATATGGCCCTCAAAGCTTAAAATATTTACTATCTGCATCTTTACAAAAGAAGCTTGCCAACTCCTATTTTAAACACTTTCATTAAAAAAAAGAAACTATTGAAATTTTGTTTGAATTACAAGAATGTAAATATTTTTCTCTTGTTATCACAAAGTTACACACTTTGGCCTACATATGACTTGATGAGAATTTTTGTGGACTAGCCTGGATAGCTAAACACTGCTTATAGCATTGTTTCTATGGATTCTTTAAAAAGTACACACAACCAGTTGTACAAAGGAGTTTTAGAAAATAGCCTATTTGTAGATGAGGGACATTAATCTACTTAATTGATTCACTACAATAATCAACCAAAGAATAGGCCTGACATGCTTGGAGAAAACAGGTTTACTTCTTTTGAAATCAGGTTTATGGAACTAGGGAGTCATGAAAAGTTGCTGACAATAATAGCAAGCACCGCCTCAATATAAACTCAAGATTTATTTACTCACATTTATAAATAACAAAAAACTCCTTTAATACTAGAAATTCCCCAATTCTTAAATGATAAGATGGCTTTTAAGACCATATGGAATCAATTTTTTCAGGTAATATACAACTTTGTTAGCATTTTTCCTTTTCTCAACCAAACACACTTTTACACACACTTCTAAAGTGCTAGGGAGCCACCAGGGCAGTGTGGTAAATGGGGATGGTTCAGATAACTGCACAAGACAAGATTTACCTTCCTGTGACTTTCTTAAAAATCAGGGACAGAAACATATGTATCCTGCACTATTGATGGTATTTGTATGCTTAATTTATATAATACTTGAATTTCTCTTTTCAACTAGTTTTCCATAAATATTAAAATAGCAGAATGTCTTTTCTAAAAGTTCTCAAAATAATCATTAGATTTTTATACTATTTAATAGAAAAATAAAACCAAGCTACCAAATGTATGATTTAGGCCAAAAAAAAAAAAAAAAGTTTTTTTCAAGAAAATGTAGAAATATTTTAATTTACATATCATATTACAATGAATCAATATGGAGTCAAAATCCACAATTACACTTTCATAAAAATTCTGCCCATCATCCTCAGAATAATCAGTTTCTGTACAAAGATTTACAGATGTCCAATATATGTAGTTTATCCTTAGTGTGCTACAGAGTTCAGAGGTTCTGCTCGAATATTCCCCAAATCAAGTGCAGAATCTGTCTCTTCATCAATTTCTCCAATGACTGCACTGTAATTGTTTAAGGAAAAAAAAATCAGTTAAAACAATCTCATTTCTGATTAAAACTGAGAAGAGACACTAAAAAAAACTACTACTTAAGGTGAAAAACAAACATTTTCATAAGGTTGTGAATTGTACATTTAAAGTCACAAAACTCAAACAAATTGAAGGCAACATTGTTACAGGAACGAATATTAAAGAACAGACTGCATATAGTGTGACTGGATCAGGAGTCTTTATTTGAGTAACTTCAATGAACTAAACCCATCAATGGTACATATAAAATCTATTAGTTTCCCTTTCATGATTTCTCAGTTGACTCAATTTAAATCCAACACCAAAAAGAAGTACAATTCTTCACACGTAAAGATAATAACAGAACAGATACTCAGGTATCTAACAAATGATTTTTTGTTGTGATTGGCAAGGGTTAAAGCCAGCAAATTTTTCCTTGATTCAACACTAACATAACACCTATAACATTAATTTCACTAATACCATGTTAGGTAACCAAGCCATGGCTCTCTAGCTGGATACAGTCATTGTACATCCAGACCACGGGACATGTATGAAACATTATTACATAAAAAATTGGTTGTTAAATTTGTTTGGTTTTAATGAAAGTAAATTCTACAGACAAATGTTATACAGAATTTGCCCGATTTTGCTTTAAACTGTATACAGTCTTTAGTTCTCTAATAAATGGGAAGTACCAAACTTTAGGAGAATATATTAAGTTTTCTCAATATGAAACATATCAAGATCTTAATTCCATCATTAAAAATTTAGTATCATTTAAAATCCTTATGGAAGACAGTGGAGTGCTGGAAAATGTTTTAAAACTAGCTCTCCAAGGAAAAGGGGGAGGTTGATTTGCAGTGTTCACTGATATCCATAGTGCAGATACTCCCACTATGGCCAATTACAAGCTACCAAAAAGACATCAACCAACCAGCTTGCAAAATTCCCCAAAATATAAAAATCTGCTTCCGTGAGCCAGTAGAAGCTGGCTCCAGCATACCACTGTGTCTATAGCAATGTTTTAAATTTTTTAAAATTGAAGTTCAAAAAAAAAATTTTTTTTTAATTAAAGTAGGAGAAATTGTCGTAAAATCAATTATTATACAGAGCCCCAATATAAACAATCAGTGCTGTTCTGGTCAGGAGACCTGGGCCCCACCTGCTTCGCCTTTACAGCTCACTTCACCTAAATGTTATCTCTATAGAATATTTTATAAACCTCTGATTAAAGATCAAATGATTTATCCATCTAAAGGTGATTTTCTTAAGACAAATAAAATGAGTAAAGTATTCCTTTAGCTTCCATATCCTACTTGTCCAAAAAAGTAATCTGAGATGCTAATACATCTTTTGCTGCCTTCCAGCCATGTTTTAATTTTAAACAGTACTCACTAGAAAACTGATTCAACACTCTTCTAGCCTCTATAACTGCACTAATACAGAAGCTGCTAGCCACATGTGACTATTAAAATTAATTACAATTAAATAAAATCTAAAATTCAGTTGTTCAGTCACACCAGCTACTTTTCAAGTACTCAATGGCCACCCACACAGCTAGTACCTACCATAGTGGACAAGGCAGATATACAACATTTCCATCATCCCCAAAAGTTGTACTGGACAGTATTGCTCTACACTGTTGCACTTTTCTTAAATTGCTACCACTAAAATATATCTTCTCAAACTGCCGTATCAGTGTCACAAGTTAACTGAGGCCACAACATAAACATGGGACATCTTAAGTAAGCCAATTATACTAAAAAATTAAAAGAAAAAAGTAAGTAGTGGATAAATTCAGCTATGTTATAAAGCATTATTTAAAATTGTTCACACAAGAGATTTCAAAGACATTTTCAAATCCTAGCCCTGGGCCCTGGAGGTATATTTATGTTCCTCTGGAATTAGGGGTACTTTGGAAGAACATTTTAAGAAGCCTCTCCAATGAACTATTCAGTGTAAGGCAGGGCACTTTCTGGACAATATCCAGGCTACTTAACTATTAGAAATATGGACAAATCTCAGTAGATAGAAACCTCTTCTCCATATAGCAAGGCAATACACCTATAGTATATTTAACTTGCCTTTAAAAAAGACATATTTTACTTACACATTATCACCTCTCACGATGTATAAACCTAGTACCACTTGTTCTACTCCCTGTGAAGAGCTGAACACTCGTTCATGGCTTTCATCCAAAATCAAATTAATGGTCTGGTCAAAACCTTTCAGTGTTCCCTGTAAAGAAAACATTCAAGAGAAAAAGACAAATATTCTTGTTTACCTGAATGTGTTAATTCAATGACACCATTTTAGTTGCCAGGTACTCCAAGAGAAGTACCTATTTTAAATATATATAAGTTCACTATAAAATACAATACCTCTTTATGATCAACAGGCACAAAACTTACCTCTTGGTTTTTTAAGAGGGGCAGTGGGGAACCCACCACGCTTCTGACTAGTGTGCAGAGTTGTTGAGAATTACAAAGGACACCTATGTACTGGTTTATTTCCAAGGAAGTAGCATAAAAGCCCAGGTAGTCCAGGAGCTAATATTCTAAAGATACAAACTAAAACAAGGGAAACGTAAGGGAAATAGTCCTCTACACAGCAGCTATAGCAATGTAACAGTATCACTTCATGTTACATGCTAGTAAACATGCTGCACACATTATCTCAATTAATCTCTACCCTTTGTGGTAGATACTATAAACATTCCCACTTCAGACAAGAAAATTTGAGGCACAGAGAAGTAATCCCTCAAGGTTTCATGGGTAGAAATTAGCAGAGCTAGAATTCGAACCATGAAAGGCTTGCTTCAAAGCCAGACCACTAAACTTCTGTATTATACTACTATGAACAAGCAAATATAATCTACCACTTTTCAGAGATTCAAATCAGTACACAAACTTCAACTGGTAGTAATAGCTAAGGCTTAATGAGTACTTAGTATCTGCCAAAGTGTTTGATGGGCCTCATGTGGATTTACTTATTTAATCCTCCCAATAATCCAGTAACAGTAGATGCAAACATGACTATAACAATTAGAACATTCTAGAACTTGAAGGATATATTCAGAGAAAGTTTTATGAAGAATCGTGGTTCTTAAAAAAGGAAGACATGGGCCTATTACAACATGGTAACTCAGATGCTATTCAAGTTTCTGAAGAACATCAACTTATATTGGTTTTGGTTGGTTATATTTCTCATTAAAGTTTCACGTTTTAAAATTCAAAATACATAAAATTAGAGTGAAATAAAGAGAAAGTGTCAGCTAGGAAGAGAAACATTAGTTAATGTTAGGAAGAGAAACAAAATATGGAGTATTTACTATACTAAACTAGCAAAGAGTTGTTACCACATCCATACATAGGCTCTTGGCTTCATTTTACATGCAACTATTCTATAAAGTGAACCATGTGTCAAAGAAATACACAACTACTGAACTTCAGTACTCAAAAATGCTCTTTTTGTACTTAAAAATGCTCTTTTTAAATGGCTTTCCTTCTTCTATAAAATTAATTTTCCAATTTATCATCTATCCTGTTAACAAAAACAAGAAAATTTAAACTTGAGGTTTTTACAAAATAAAAAACTATTTGCAAATATTTGTTAATAGCAGTAGGCTTCTAAGATGAGATTAAAATATTTCAAACTGTCCTATTTGACTCGATACAATGTGAAGTACCTTAAAAACAAAACCAAAAAACATGATTGTTCTCTTGATTAAGAAGGAAGCAAGGCAACTGGCGTTAGCTTTTGGAGTCAAATTCAATTTAAATCCCACTTTGGTTCTGCCACTTATATCCACGTGACTCTGGGAAAGTAACTCACTTTTTCTGAGCTAGGTTCCTACCCTAGAATGCAGGGTTAATTCTTTTTCACAGAGCTGTACTGAGATTAAGTGATATAATACATGTAACATGCCTGGTACATGACATATGTTTAATAAATGGCAAAGTCTGACACTTCGGTAATCGTCACTTAAGGATCCACTGAGAAAAAAATCACACGGATTAAAAACAAAACAAACAAAAACAGAACTGCAGAATGGGAAAATAAAAGACTAAACTATAGGAATTAGATAGACAACAGAGAAAGGTTAGCAGCCTTAAAACTTTTTGGAAAGTGAACAATCATATGAATTATAAACGAAGAAATTAAGTAGCCCAAAATCATGGGATTAATTCCTCAGATCAAGGAACAGGTCAAGGAGAGAATCCAAGATTTTTCTGGAATTAAAAAGGGATACTGTGATAAAAGGACAAATGAGATGAAGTAAATTTATTCATTCATCATAATTCATTCTACAAAAAACAAGAGATCATACAACCTAAGAATATCTGAAGAATATTAACACCATACAAGTCTTAAATGTTCATTATTTTATAGATGTAGTATCTATATCTTAAAAAAGTTTCTAAGAACCATAAACAAAATTTCAAAAAAATTATATGATTCTGGTAGTGGTTGTCAGAGCACTGAATGGGGAAGGAAATAAAAGATGGAGGAGGAAGATAAATATTATAAAATACAGGCAGATATCTGCAGACTAGACTAGAAGTTCTCTGAGGGCAGAATCTATTACCCATCCTAGCTTCTAGAAGCCTTGTATGTAACTTACAATGTTTATTAATGAAAAAAATATGGATTGGCAGCTATTTATCAATGAGATAAAGACCTGAATCATAAGAAAACTGCAATGCAAGTGTACTGTGGTGCCTAGTCATCGGAGATCAGAGGTTGTACATAAAAATTAACAACCAATAAGGCTACAAGAAAGAGAATGAATATGCCAAATACTTACCACAATCATTCTCCCATCAGAAGTAATGACAGCAACAGTTCCTGATAACTGAATCAAGGAAAGTATTTCTCAGGGCATGTAAACTGAAAACTTAAAATCTGGTAAGGAAATGGTTTAAGTTACTAGGAAAAAGGTAACAGAATTAAGATACAACTATTCAACACAGCCACATTTACAACATAAAAACTTTATGTTCTTCAATTTGGTGTAACATTCACACAATTTAAAAAAGGGAAAAAATAGAAAAAGAGCATCCCTTTCTGTGTGTGGTCAGTGTATTATATCTTAAAACAGCTGGGGTATTTGGTACTCTTTTCTTACTGGGGAATATTGCCAATTTGACAGTTGAGCAAGATATTTCTCCCTTTCTTAGACCTATTTCTTCATCTCTAAAACGAAAATTGGATCATTGCTAAACTAATCAATGTTGAATGATTTCAAGCACGTTAAGACACTGTCTTCCAGGACCTGGCTTCTGGAATTCAGAAGAAAAGAAGCTATATTCAATGTCACAGGTACCAATATGCTTGCATCATTAAAAGCCTTTAGCATTTCACTTTTGTCCCAAATTTGTACATGAGAGCACAATGCAGTGTTCCGTTTCTAGACTTTAAAACTGTAACAGGTGTATAGGGTAATTCACACGGGCTTTTTAAAGTTATTTGTCCCTCAAAACGATCCATTACAACAGCAAGCATTATTTTAATTCCATCAACAAAGAAGTTGAGATTTCAAGTGGTAAAGGGGCAGATATTCAATTTTTGCACCATCTGTAAAGTTTTTGGTATCCTCGAACAACGAGCAAAGCCTATAAATAAAACAAACACATAGACAGATTTACACGACCATCGTTGCCGTTGGTTAAACTGTTCCTCTTATTCCCAAACCTGAACGTATAGGCCCTAGGGAAACAGGAAGGATGAATCAATAGCTGATTTCTATAGAGACACGGAAAAGTTCGGAATAACCACGTTGGTAGGTTTTTTTTTTTTTTTTCAGATTAAAAATAAAAGACACCTTGGGCCCGTACAAGCAGCAGGTTCCAGCCCCAGGGGCGGGATTGGCGGGTCCCAGATCCTTAACCCCTGCACCCGCATACCGGGCCCCGCAGCTGTCGGGCGTCGCAACCGCCCGCCGATCCCGACCCCCTGCCTCTCCAGCACTGGTCCTCTCCGGTGCATGCGCGGGACTCGCCACAACCCCAGCAAATGCCTGTGGTGGCCGGCTCGAGGATACGGTTGATGTAGTTCTCCAAGGCGGACGTCATGATGCTCGGTCCGGCAGCTGGCAACACAGCAGGACCGGCGACAAGAACAGCTAAAACGGCCCGCCAGGAACTAGCGGCGGCTCCCGCCGACTGGCGGCAGCAAATACCGCGAGAGTACCGCACTGCTGCCTCCGCGAATCAGAGACTGAAAGAACCCGGCCAACCATCCACAAGAGGCTAAGCGACGACTAGTTTCAATGCGCGTGCGCAGTATATTTCTACTGTGTTTCTGGGCGGTGTTCTCGGAAGCCGAGAGGGACAAAGCGAGCAGGCGGTGGAAGAAAGGAAGAAGCCTTCGGAAGGTGGGGTAGTGGGGAGACGGTGGGCGAGCGGGCTTCATGGCGGAGTGGAAGGCTATGTGGCAGAAGTTACGAAGGGGAAATATTGAGAAAAGACGGGCAAGGCGGGAGAAAACGGAATAAGGTGTTTTCGTCACACGTGAAATAGATGCGTGCTCTTCTGGTATGACGTGTAGACGCGGGGAAGTGGAATCCCTAATTTCCTGCCACAGGGGCCGAAGATTAACCTTCTAGAAGCTAAATGGCCTAGGGCAAAGTTGCACACGTTGTAACCATATGGTATATACGCCTGGAGAACACAGCAACAAAAAGCACGTTCGCAGTTTGCATTTGCCTCTAAAAGTGCTCCATCGCGGAGGCGTTGTTACTCATTTATGTAAGAAACTGAATCCAAACAGAAAAGTGTGTGAGTCTCCCTTAGAAAACCGTCTTCCCTTTACCACGCCACAGTCTCCCTCCCTTCAGGGTGAAATTAGTAACTAAAAGGCAGGCAGGTCTGCTGCTCCGTCCTGGAAAGGACTGATTCAGGAAGAGCCTTCTAAATAAGCACCAGACTGGGTTCTAGTCCTACACTGCTAACCATATCGTGTGGGTATCCTTGCACAAGCAACGTCAACTCATTTGGGCCTCAGTTTCCTTAGATCCTGCTACATTTATCATTTGGGGTATTTATATGTGTTAGAAAACGTCACTTATTTTACTGTGGTACCCTAACTTCAAAGGACTTGAAGTTAGAAAAAAAATCTATGTACAAAATACCAGTGAGAGTTATTTCCCCTTTGTACAAAATTGCCTTATGATTTCAGTTAGACTTGTGATTTCTTAACTGAAGAATTGAGGATTTGAAAACTCTTGCAATGTCAGCAGTTTTCTTCTGAAAAATCAAGCATATGTTTTCATTACAGCATACCCACAAAATTACCTACAGATCACTCCCAAATGTTTAATATTTTATATACTTAAACTTACTCTGACCTGTTCGAAGCCACATGTAGTCGGGAATTAGGTGGTGCCTGTCCCAATTTTTTTTTGGGGGGGGGGGGTGGTGGATGCTGGAGGGCGGGTAAATGAAAGTATCTTCCATAAATTAAAAAAATGAAGATATTGTGTGGTTTGCAAATGTTAGACATTGAACAAAAAACCAAAGTACTAATTAGTGATAAATGAGGTATCATTAGTAAGGAATTTTTAAAAAATAATGTGCCAAGTATTTAAAATCAATAACCCATGTAGTGTTTCATCTCTTAGAGTGTGTTTATATGTGAAAATGTTCATTTACATTATATAGTAACTTACAGAACTAATTTCATCATAATACATTACAAGTTTATGACCTTGTGTGGTTTCCATTAAATTAATATGCCAGATAAATGACAGATGTGCAGTGTTTATGGAGCATCACAAAATCTCTTTGGTTTGAAAATTTTTACATTCGTCTTAAAACTATGTTTTCTGTAGTCACTGATGATCACAGATGTGGAGAGAAAGCCTATGGATAAAGAAAAGTCTTTAATAAGACAAAAATGAGTTACATCTGGATGCAAACATTACATATGTGATTTATCTAAATTAGCGTTGTGACCTTGGGAGTACACGGACACAGAGAGTTCAACACCTCATAATGGAAAATTAAGTTAAAGTTCCAACAGGGGGAAATGATATAATATAAACATCTGACAACTAAAAAGTTAAGTAGGGGTACCGTGAGATTTTGAGCTTAATTCAAAAATCTCTCAAAGTGCTACCCATACTCTGTCACTCTTTACTGAGGAGTAAAAGTATGCTGGAATGTTTTTTATTTTATTAATGGAACACTTATTTTATGCCATTAGTTCTGAATCCAAACTTTGAGCAGATAACTAAAATTTTTTATATTTACTTCACTTATGATTGGCTCAGTATTTTATATATTTCCCAACCCACTCATGAATCTCTCTCATTAGTAATCCAACGGCACGTATCTAGAACAACAGCCAAGATTTATCAAAAATAGGGCAGGAAAGAGATGGGAAAGGGTAGAAAGGAGTTCCCTAGATATCTGACATTCCTGGAGTTACTTTCCACTAGTACAAGGGTCCCCAGCCCCCTGGGCCGCGGTGCCTACCGGTCCAGGGCCTGTTAGGAACCGGGCCGCACAGCATGAGGTGAGCTATTAGGTGGGCGAGCCAGCAGAGCTTCATCTGCCGCTCCCCATCTCTCCCCATCGCCCGCGTTACCGCCTGAACCACCACTCCCCCACCCCTGGAAAAATTGTCTTCCCCGAAACCGGCCCCTGGTGCCAAAAAGGCTGGGGACCGCTGCATTAGTAGAAACCAAGGTATGTAAAGTAGGTCTTTCTCTGGTTAATGATTCTCCTGAGAAGCAGGGCATAACTCACCTCCCTTTGTATCCTGTATTCTTTCATTAACCTGAAGAATCATACTCATACTAGATTCTGAGGAAACTGAATTTGCGCTTTACTGTGAATGGTTTATGGGAAAAAAATGATAATTATTGGAAAATTAAAATACTGCTTTTAACCTAATTTGATATGAGCTTTTATTTACTTTTATTTTTATTGATTTGTATTCTTACAAGTTCCAAAAGTGTCAACCAATTAGCAGTATATATTGAATAGATCTTTCTAGGGTTCTCCAAGGCAGAAAAGGACGTAAATAAACCCTGGTATCTCCTTACAAGGAAATTCCTGAATAGGTACAGAGCTCTAATTATGAAATAGTGTATGGAAAAATAATAGATATCCCAAATTATAAAGAAAGGTAATTGATATGGAAATATTAATTCATTTAACAGTATAAATTACAAAGTGTTTTTCATATATTATGGGGGTTTTTTTCCTTTTAAGGTATTAAGATAGGCATTTTTAACACCATTTTTTAAGGGATGGGAAAAATTAAATATAACTAACTTGCTAATCGAGAAGCAGTATAGGATTGTGATTAAGAACACTATCTCAGGAGCTACCCTGTTTGGATTTGGATTCTGTGGGACTTTGAGTGGATTACTTAACCTTCTTGCCTCTGTTTTCTCATCTGTAAAATGGAGAAATGATGGTACTTACATCATCAGATTGTTGGAGGACTAAAAGTAATTCTTGTAAAGCCTGGCATATAATAAGCACCCGATTCATGTCAGTTATTATTGCTCATGGACATAGATTACATCACAGGTAACCTTTTACTCAGTCCCAGAGCTTGTTCTACTACATTATTTTGCTCACTGCCTTTTTTTTCTGATTGGATAAATTGAGCAGTGCACATTTTAATTGCTTAAGGAAGGGGAAGGTGGAAATGTGTTAGAATCTTGGACGTTTTATGAAAAAGGTAAGACTTAAATTGGGGCTTGAGCAAAAGTGCAAATGCACTTTAGGAAAATTAATCTGACATTAATTATTTACAGTGGAGGTAGGAACTGAGGATTAGAAGGCTAGCCAGACTCCAGGTGTGAGTTTCTGATTTGTAGCAGTAGGAATGGAAAGGTGGAAGACGTAATTCAAAGACAGTGGTTAAGCAAGGCAGGGAGGCAGACAGCAAATCACGGGCAGCATAGTGATAGTGGTTGGTGAACTGGCAGAATGGCAAGAGTAGGGAGACCCCAGGAAAAGGCAGGGCTGCTTGTTAATAAAGTACATGGAGCCAAGCTGTAGAACTGTGTAGGTGTGACACTTACTGCACACCAGCCAGTGGTGAGGCCACCAGACACTCTGGGTTCACTAGCAGTGGCATACACTTTACCCTAAACACCTGGGCATCAGGATTCTAAAAGCTCCACAAGTGACGGTAACATGAAGCAAAGTTTGGGAACCACTGGACAGCATTAACAGAGACAGTAACAATCCAAATGAGAATAGCACATTTAAAAGGACATGTGAAATTCCTAACAAGAAATGCTGTAGTAACTTAGAGAGTTTTACCTTTAAAAAAAATTGCAGGTGGCTTGAAAAATGACAGTTTATGGAAGAGTTGACACTGCTGCGTGTTGGAAGCAAGGGCAGGAGAGCATCATCCTCAGACGTTGCAGTTGTAAACTTTGCAGTTGTAAAGTTTGCAGGAAATATAGAGATGCCAGAGACAGATGGCTCTGACCCATTGTCTGTTGTTGCTTTTGTGCAGATCTAGGAGAAATGCAAAATAAGCACTATCAAAATGTAGCACACGGCTGAGCTAAGCCAAGGGAAGAATAGGATGCCACACAGTGAACAGGTGTCATTTGGGTACTGTATTCCTTCAGACCAGGAGCGATCGTGCAGTCAGCTGTGTGACTTTACATTCAGCTGTTGGTTCTTGGTAGCACAAGACATTAAAGTGCTAGGAAAAATTATGTATGTACCACCCTGCTTTCTGCACTATTCCACCATTACTCCCCTGTTAACAATCACATGTGAGCTGATTCATATTACACCAGACAGTGCTCTAGCACAACAGACTGCCGATATTCCACTTCAGATCTGGACTTTGGTTAACCTGCCCCTATTTTACTTATCTCCTCCTGTGGTTGAGGTAGGCAGGTATTATTACCTCTGACTTTGCCCTAAGAGGATGCTTGAATTCATACAGCTTGGGGCAGCTTTATTTAAGTAGTACGTGAACAGTACAACTAATCGAATGGAGCACCCAGACCTCAGCCTTTTCAATATCTTTTGTGTGTTTGTGTGTGTAAATTACCATTTTTGTGTAATCACTATTGCAAGGCAGATTAAGGAGCATTGTTTTAAGCTGAGTGCTTTACTTGCTTTTTTTGTCATTTTTGCTTGTCTTTTAAAGATGAATGTCTTTAGCAGCTTGGATTGCAGTACAGATAAAATTTATACTGTCCTTTTTACTGTGATTTTGGCGTGACAGACTTGGAAGATGATGATGGCAGAAATTACTTTAATAAGTCTCTGTGATCTTCAATGTGAACTCACTCCTGATGGTATAATCCACACTGAAAGAGCAGGTTTATTTAGACTTGTTGCAGACATTATATTGCGAGAGAGATCAAAGCTAATTTATTGATATACTGAGGTTAGGCTATGAGGTATGAATAATGTGAGAAAGTACAGAAAGATAAATGGTTTGGTAGTTTGAAGTATATAAGAATTGTCTTGACAAAAACTAAGTTACCTTGAGTCACTAATGGAAAGCAGTTGCCTGAAATTACATTAAAATATGTATGGAGTAAAAAAAAAATGAAAAAGAAAATCAAAACTTTACCTTACTATTTCTGAAAAATTCTCATTTTATAAGTTTTGCCATTATTTGATTTTGTACCTAAAATAGAATTACACTCCCACCTCTACCATTTTTTTTTTTTGTTTTCCAAACCATGGATCTAGATTTTAAGAGCTGGAAGGAAATCTAGGAATTTGCAAGTCCACTTCTCTCATTTTGTAGATAGGAAACTGAGTCCCAGAGAAGCTGAGTGACTCTGAGGGTTACATAGCAGAGCCTACAGTGAAGGCCTCCTAGATTCTAGTTCAGTGCTCTTTACAGTAATTAGTAATAAAGTTACTTTTACTCACAAGACAAAATTTGAGTCTATATCTACAGATTATCAGCCCATATCCATGGATATGTCATTGTCTGCCTTTGTAAGGCAGACTTTTTCAAAGATCAGAAGGAATTGATATCCAAGAATATACTCAAAGGCAGCTCGATATTTTTCAGATATCAGTACCTCTGGGAAGAATAGGAAAAGCAAATAGGATATTGTGGTAGGCAGCAGAATGGCCCCCCAAGGATGTCCACATCCAAATTCCTGGAACCTGTGATTGTTACCTTCTATGGCAAAAGGGATTTTGCAGATGTAATTAAGGTTCAGGACCTTGGTGTGGGGAGAATATTCTGGATTATCTGGGTGGGCTCGACTCTAATCACTTGGATCCTTAAAACTGGAAGAGGGAGGCAGGAGAGTGGGTCTGAGAGATGTACGTGAAGACTGGTTCCACTGTTGATGGCTTTGAAGCTGGAGAAAGAGGGCCAGGAGCCAAGGACTTTAGCTGGTTGTCTTTAGCTGGAAACAGCCCTTAGTTTACAGCCAGCAAGAAAACAGGTATTTTGGTCCCACAAAAGCAAGCATACCGAATTCTGCCAGTAAACCAAGTGAACAAGAAATAGATTCTCCTTTAGAGCCTCCAGAAAGGAACACATTGTGCCAACACCTTGATTTTAGTCCAGTCAGACCCATACCAGACTTCTGACCTATAGAGTGTAAAACGATAAAGTTTTCTTGTTTTAAGCCACAAAATTTGAGATAATTTGTTATGGCAGCAATAGAAAATTAATGGAGATAATGCAACCACTTAATTTATTATCTTCCTGGATTTTGACTAAAGAAAGTCATTGAGAAAAGTAGCTATACTATACTTAGGAGATATGGAGAATATTTGACCCTTTATGAACAGTTTAAGTACTACTGCTCATGACTGTCTTTCTCTGTGGCACAAAGTCTTTCTAAATTCTAAACTTCTCCCCAGAATTTCCTCCACAGTGAGCTTAGGTGTAAAGCATGGGTTTCTTTAACCTAGATTACCATTTACTTCATGTGTGTTTCTTTCTCATTATACTGGTATTATCATAAGGTGGAGGCTCCACTGTCAGGGCAAGGAGGAGGGGTACGTGCTCAAGCTTTACTGAAATCTTAGGTCTTGATGAGGCATTCAGCGGTGTTCTTCTCAGCCTCCATCTCACTTGTGAACATGTTCGTGGTTCTGCTGGTTTCTTCTCTGGGTTTTATTTTCCCCAAAGTCATTTTGTTAGTAAATAACAAAGCCAATCTTTGAACCTAAGCAGTCAAGCTCCACTGCACTACACTGCAATTTTAACACTGTTGTCCAAGGGAAATGCCCAATAGAATGACAAAATAAAGACCGTGATGTAAACAAGAGGTAGGTCATTTAAAGTTAATGGCCCCGGTGTGAGCACTTGGTTAGGACAGTTACAAAGAGGCAGATTCAACAATTTAAAAAATCTTATTCAACAATAAATGCCTCTGGTGCATTTATTTTATTTTTTCTTCAGTATTAGGCATCTGAGTTGTTAATATTAAACACCTCTAACGGGGGTTGGCAAACTGTAGCCCTCAGACCAAATTTTTTTGTAAATAAAGTTTTATTGGAACACAGCCACACCTATTAATTTATGTATTATCTCTGCTGGCTGCTTTTGGATGGCAATGGCAGAGCTGAGTAGTTGTGACAGAAACCATATGGCCCACAAAATAATTAGTATCTGGCTCTTTACAGAAATTTTACAGACCTCTGTTCTCTAATGTCAACAAATGAGATTTCTAAAGCTTTTATATGCATATTACCTAATTGTCCTCTACAAAGTTTGCACCACTCATTCTTCCACCAGGAAAGTGAGCTAATTCATCATCCTGGTCAGCCTCAGATATGACCATAATGCCCATTTTTGACCAGCTTTGAGATATGATCCCTCCATTTTTCTGAATTTGCATCATGAATAACAAAGAAAGCAAAACTCAGATATATAAGACTTTAGAAGAATGTCTGTGGTGTCTCCTCCTTCTCTCCCTTCCTTCCTGTTGTTGGAATGTCACTTTGGAACCGAAGAAATGTTTTCCAAGTCATTACCCCATGTGATAACTCCTGCAGTGGGATTTTTCATGCATAAAAATAATGACAGAAAATAATGATCTGCATTTTAACATATGCATCAGAAACTAACTTAAAAACCACAGACGTCGTAGCACAGTGGATTAAAAGAAATTCTCAGCAGAGAGTTGTTTTGAAAAACAAAAGGTGGTAATTCAAATTAAAGACAACCGTTTGTCAGGGGTGTTCATCATTGTTTTTCAGCTGTTCAACATCAGAGCTCTCTTACTTCTTGAGAATTCCCTACTTTATGAGTTTGGGTGGGACAGAGAGCTCATTATATCAGGTACTTTTCTTGCTCTTTCTTATAGCAAGAGAGATCTAGGCTGTTTATGACTACCTGACTTACAGAGAACGCGCTCTTGTGGTCACACAGCTGCAGCAAGAGCAATTTCATAAAGGAGCCATGCCGTTGATACTCCTGGTGGCATCCAGGGCACGTGGGCACTTCAGCAGTATTGGGGCATGCAAGCTTCAGTCTGTATTGTTTTGCAGTGGTGTCCACAGGGTACTAACCCAGCTTTGCTGTGTGTTTGGGACGTGCTACATGGTTATGTAACTTCTGAATCTTGTTCTCCAGCCTGTCTCACAATTATGTGAGCTCCTGAATATCCTTCAATTACTTCCCTTCCTGCTTGAATCAGCTCAAGCTGGTTTCTGGTTTCAAGCTGGCAACTAGGAATTCTGACTCTAGAAACGTTCTGGAAGCATAGTGCAGCAGTAAGCTACAGTGATCTTCAAACACTTTTTTTGTTCTTTTAGCTGCTAAATTTTTATAAACTAAAAAAAAATTTTAAACTGAAACCTCCTTATACAAGCTTACTTTGAAATCCTAAGTTTTTGTATTATAAATTTATTAATTATAAAGAATGTAATTCCTGTCACATAGTATTTTGTTTATGTGCTTTAACTGTATTTTCTTTCAAACCTTGGAGTTGCAGATTTAACTTAAAGTTTAGGGCAAAGCCCATACTTTTCAAACCCATCAACTGACTTTATTTTCACTTTAAATATGTTACCACGCATTCTGTGAAAACTGCTGGAAAGTCAATCCACCATGAACCCTAAACCTCCCTGCACATCCTTTCTGAGTGTGCTGCAAATGCAAGGCCTTGGTCATTCTTTTTACCTAGGCTAATTGTATGTCCCTTCCAGCTCAATTTTTAGGTAAGTAGGTGTATAATAATGACCATTTTCTAATTCTTTCAAATCTATTTCAGTGTGCTCCAGTGACTTGGAGTTGTTGATATGTGCATCTGTGTTTGAGGGCTTTTTCTATGTATGTGTGGCAGGCTGGAAATGCTGGGGAATTAACACCCTCAGAAAGAAGTCTTCAGTCAGTGACTGACAGGAAGGTTTGTAGTTACCTCATCCCCTTCATCAATCAGGTGGGATAATTCAGCTGGGATATCTCCAGTCATTCAACAGAGTAGCTGGCTTATAGTGCACCTTTCATTGGCTGCCTTCCTTCCTGGTAACACTTCTCCACTCCCTTACTGGCTTTCCCTAAATAAACTACTTGCACTTGAATTCTTGCCTCAGGATCTGCTGTTGGGGGAACCCAAACTAAGACAGAGGTCATAAATACTTCTTCCTTTCAAAGGGGCCTGTGTCCTACTTGAGTTTGAGGCTAGCCACAGCCTAACTGCAATCCTTATCATCTGATTTCATCTGATCATCTTTTACATGATGCAAAGGATGGGATGGGGCTTCTGCCCCTCTCCACAGACCTGTGCAGGCCTCTGTAAATATCCCTGGGTAAACAATCACTGCTGCCGCCAAAGTTGGTTTAAAGTGGGTTGTTTACTCAAAAATGAAATACCTATCTCTGGTACCTTAGCCAGGCTGCTGCCCTGAAGCTTCAGTTAGGCTCCAAGATGCAGCAAGAAATGAAGCACAGGAATGACCCCATTATCTGACTGTAGCGCAGGAGCTCATCTTTGTCCCTGACACCACAGTGATCTAGTTGTGGCATTCAGAAGCCTGGGCTAAACTCAGTTTGCTGATTTTGGTCATGGAGAGGAAGGTTTGAGCTACCCATGCCTCTTTACTGGGGTAATTGGGTGTGGGATACCTATTCTGTAAAGGCCCAGAGCTTACAGAATAAGTCACTCATGTAGGCATTGCCAGTACTAGTGGCAGTCAAATACTTAAGCAAAAGGCTTCTCCAGTCTTCCCCAAATCATGTTGGGATGGTGACAGTTTACCCCACCTTTTTGTGAGACTATCCCTATCATATTACCCCTCTGAGTCTAGGGATCTCTTTATAGACCTTTCTGTTCAGAAGAGTGTCTTAGGACAGTGTCCCCAGAAGTACAGCTTGAAGCAAGGATTTATTTGTATGTGATTTATTAAGGAAGTGTTTCCAAGTGAAATCAGTAAGGAAGCGAGAGAAGCAAGAGGGGAAAGGGGAGAAACCAAGCATGGGTGAGTTTGCAGGCTAGGTTTCGCTGAGGGTAGCTTCAGTCTGACCCCACGGGGAATGCTGCTGTGTGAGTTGACGCCGTGCAATTTTGTCCTCACTCGAAGCAAGGGAACTGGGCTTTCAAAACCTCCCACCTGTCACTCTTCGGGGAAGGCTCAGGGAGGCAAGTTTCCAGCGCATTGTGAATGAGGGAGAAGCCCAACCAGCCGAAGGGTAGGTAGTATTCCAGAAAAGAATGTAGGTCTGGCCTCTGGAAGTAAATGCACATGAAGCCAGGAGAGAAGTGCACGGAAACCATGAAAGCAATCTTAGAAAGTTTGGGTGGAGCGCTGACGGTGCACTTTAGTGGGTGATTCAACGTTCCAGTCCATTTAAGTTTTGGGGATATTTGAAGTAGGGAAATGTTAGGCGTGTCAGAAGATAATTCCAATTTGGTAAAAGAGATTTATAAAATGTATTTCCACCTCTTAACAAGGTGTTCAGCCCCAAAGCATTCATTTGTGATCAAGGCAATTCTTTTGTCACATGGGCGGAGATAAGAAAGGGACTTGTAGAGGATCATGCACCATACAGAATAAATTCCTTGTGACAGCATTAACAGAGCCTTACATTATTAGAACATTTCTCGGCACACTTTATTATTGGACTGCTCTTTAATATGTATGTAATCCAAGTTTGCCCCGGAGTTGTCATAGCTTGAGGGTACACAGGAAGTCATAACGATGACAACTCCGATTTCTCTGGTTCATGCCTCATCTGCCTCAGGCGGGATTTCCAAACCCCATTCAAAGTCTTCCTGGTCATTCTGGGAGTCCACCTGGGATTTTTTTTGCAATAATTCACCAAGAGTCTTTTCATTTCTTCTATTCTGTGTTTCTTTATTGATCACGGAGCCTTGGGCGTTCTCTTCATGGTGGCCCTCTCTACCAGCACCAGGACTTATGCCTGTAGTGACAAGATGAATGTCTGGTGGTGTGTGGGAAGAAGGGGGCTGTCTCCCAAAACTTGCAGAGCTTCAGGCTGTCAAGGTTGCCAAAATGATCATCTGTTCTCAGTATCTCCCTGAGCTAAAGCCGCACTGCATTCAGATGGTTGGTGAGGAGGATGCCTCCCTCCTTGTCTCTAGCGGAGCTTATGGTTGGGTTCTGAAGGAGCGCTGCATGTGCACCCGGCTCTCAGAGTCCTTGTGAAAACAACTCTTTCTTGCTTCCGTCTGTAGCTGTCTCCCTGTCCTCACAGTTTAAACATGACCATGGGGATGGGTGAAGAAAAAGGCCCTCTTCTAGTCTCTTTCCACTGCATGCAAATGAACTTATGCAACTAGATGACTGTAAACACGTCAGAAATGCCCAGTCGGGCATTCTGAATTCTCACAGTTGATACACCTTTATCTTAAATTGGCTTCCTATGAACACCCTTCCAAAGAAACACACACACACAGGAGACCTCTCTATAAATATAAATGTTGCAGAAGGGTTTAACTTGTTCCACTCACTTATTCAAAATTTTCTTAATGAAAGTTTGACATGCCATAAAGTAGAAAAAGTTATTTGATACAGTATCAAATAAATAAGACACGCTTTTCTTAAGTAGCTAACCATTCTCCACAAGAATAGTAAACCGTGTGTGTGTGTGTGTGTGTGTGTGTGTGTGTGTGTGTACCTCACTAACTACCATAGGAAAGCAAAAAGAAAAGTATGCGGTGGTGTTTTTACCACACAGTTACTGCTGGCAACAGTGTCTCTCTTTGCATAGCTAGGCATCTTAGGCCCATGTGGTCAGTATTTCCTGCTGCTTTAGGTCGCCAAGTTAACTGGGTATGAGGAGGACACTACTAGATGGAGAACCTTGTTTCCTGACCATTATCAGTTCTACAGACATTGGTGGCAGAGTGTCAGCTCCTGCTCCTGATTTTACCCTGTAATGACATAACTTCTGAATAAATAGAAGTAGATGAGGTGGTTTTCCCTGTGGGTTTGGCTTGGCAGACATTGGAGTAGAGTTATGTACAATTAGCTCAAGTTTTAATGGAGGCAGCATCTTGGATGGAATCACAGGAATTGGAATGTTGCAATTTTAGCACTAGTGGATTATTCCTTGTATCCAAGAGGTAGACATCTAGCCTGTCTGTACTGTGTTTTAGAAATCCTCTAGAACTAATGCTCATTTTATACATGGATAAACTGATTAAAGGATGTGGTTAAAAAACCTGCCCAAGATTACACAAATAACTCTATGGTAGAACTGAACCAGGACTCAGATCTCCCGAACATAATACTCCTTCCAGTCTTCCAAATTACCTCCCCACACGGGCTGGCCGGCTTTTGGTTGCAAATAATGGAAAACCTGAACCAAAGTGGATTAAGAAAGAAAAAAGGCAAAGGTTTATATAAATTCATGTAACCGAATTGTCCACAGACCCTTGTAAATTTAGGCTTTGTTGGAGTCTTGATTTATAGGTTCATGATGCCGTCGGGACACCAACTTCATTTTTTTTTTTTTCTTTAAATATTTATTTGTTTGCACCAGGTCTTATTTATTTATTTATTTTTATATTCATTTTTGGCTGTGTTGGGTCCTCCCCCCTGCGCGAGGGCTCTCTCCAGCCGCGGCAAGCGAGGGCCACCCATCATCGCGGTGCGCGGGCCTCTTCACTATCGCGGCCTCTCCCGCCGCGGAGCACAGGCTCCAGACGCGCAGGCCCAGCAGCCGCGGCCCACGGGCCCAGTAGCTCCGCGGCATGTGGGATCCTCCCAGACCAGGGCCCGAACCCGTGTCCCCCGCATTAGCAGGCAGACTCCCCACCACTGCGCCACCAGGGAAGCCCCCAACTTCATTTTGATTCTTGCAGCTCTGTCCTCCTCTGGGTGCTGGACTCATGTATATGCTAGATCTCCTCATGGTAGCGTTAATGGGCCTGACATTCTTTTCACACTATGTCAGGTCCCCGAAGCTCTCACAGAAGAGCACAGAAACTTCATTCATTGGAGGACTTAGTAAGTTGCTCACATTTCATTGGTCAAAATGTGATACATGCCCATCCCTGAACCAGTCACTGTGATCAAGTGCAAGATGCTCTGCTGGACTTAACATGGGGGTGGGATCTACCCTCTCAGCCACACAGCTGCTTTGTACTGGGGATGGGTGAGGAGTTCTCCTGTGGAAAATGAGGTCCTTTTGGTTGGAAAAAAAGGGGAAATGGATGCTGTGGAAGAAGCCAACGAGTATCCACTCTTTTTTAAGATGTATTTGAAACAAATGCAACAAAGCTCCGATATTAGGATACCTAAGTAGCTCATAATTTTATTTATATTGAGTTGAATCATAGTCCCTACATATCATAACTATAGTATCCAAAATATTATTAAAATGTCTATTTTTTCCTTTTGAGTTTGCTTGAGGTTTTTTTTTAATATAACCATGAACCTAAATTTGGAAATGTTTAAAGATATTTGATATTTATAATTGCTGTCCTTTCAGTGAGAAGTCCTAAAATCTTATGGTTCAGAATATAATATTTATTTTTTCCAGAGACCCACGCTCACCAACTTTCTGAACAAAAAGCATTACCCAGGACCACTGCCAACTCAAAGGACAGAAAAGCTTTTCTGAGGCTTTTCCTCCTGTGTTGTCTGCACCTATCAGCTCCCCTACACATTTTCAAATAGCCTCTGAAAATAGACTCTTTGTACCTTTCCCAACAAACCCTGTAATTCCTTATTCTCTTTTCTTTAATAATTACTTTCAAAGTTTTACCACATCTTAGGGTGCTATATACATTGAATAGAGTGAGCTGTGCAAAAATAAACATTTTGGTGTAGGTCCAAAAGAACTATGCCTTTTTATGTCTGAGAAAATGTTTTAAAACTCACCGCCTACACAGCAATAAATGGTTTAATGATAGTCCTTTAAGTGTGCCATCAGAAATGTTTTATAGAATTTCATGAAAGACACACTAGTTTATTTCCATGGAGAATTGGTTTCATGTTAAAGATACTATACTAAGGAACATTCCATACAAACAACTCATTTTCTATAGTCTTTTTTAAAAGTTTCTTTTAAAGGTTGAACTAGCATTCACATCAGGGTTTGATGAATCAGAGCAGTGCTGATGATTTCAACAAGGTAATATTTTTGCAATCTTCAGTAACCGGCCAGGATTGCATGGACTGTGTTAGACCTTACATAAGGTCTAATACAAAGGTACAAAACAATACATCATAATTTAGAGGCTGTGATAGTTAATGTTGTCATATGTAAATAAGTAAAGTGGCTTAAACAGTGGTCTCTGATGAGCTTTGTTAGTAGGAATCAGCTTCCTGAGACTGCTAATTGTATTCACGTGGATGGGATTAAATTTCTAAGTTTGCAAGGTTGAAGGTCAGATCCTGACTGGATGACTACATCAAGATGCCCGCTTTGTGGGGATCTGTCTGGGTGAGCGTCACACCCAGGAAATCCCTAGCCCTCATGCCTCACCTTTTCTCAACTTCTCCAGCTCTATTGTTCATGTTATTTGTGATTTGAACCAAGCTCCTAGAGTTATTTTATGCCATATTAACATATGAGATAGTTTACAGATATTCCCTTAAGGAAAAAAGGTATTTATTTCTGTCTTTTATTTTTGATAATATAAAGACTTAATGTTTTGCAAAAAAATGTTGAGTTATTTGAGTACCCACCTGGCCTGAAACTGAAGCATCAGACAAATTAACTGGTTCTCATTCCCACTACTGTGTGTCTTTCTCTTCTCTTTTTTCCTCCTTGCCACCTCTTTCGAATGAGCCATTTGCTCTCGCTGCCTCCACTTCCTCAGTGCCAAGTCTCTCCTCTCCTCCCCCCACCATCTGGCTCCCACCCCCATTATTCTACTGAAACTTTCTTCAAAATTTATGACTGATAACAGGCAGAGCTTCGTAATCCTCATTTCACTTGACTTGTCTGCAAAATTGGTTGCTGTGTTTTATGTCCTTCTTTTGAAAATATACCTCCTTCCTTTCCTGATGTCTAGAACCTACTGTCTCCATTTAATTTTCCTTTTTTAATATTCCCCACATTTTCATTTTATACCCCTCTCTTTTGTTGTCTTTTACTGGAAGCATTTTTTAAAAAAGAACTATAACATGGCAGATAAAGCCAATCTACTATTCTTTCCCCCTCCTCTCTGTTCTCCTATTCTGAAGTTGTATTATCATTAACATACGTTTCTACATTTGTGTGTCTGCATACAATGTATGTTACTTTGTTTTAAAATTCACATATCCGTATATCATATTATAGCATCCTTTGCATCCTGCTTTTACTGAACATTATGTATTTGAGATTAATCTATTTTGATATATCTAGATTTAGTTAGTTCATTTCAATTTCTCTGTAATCTTCCATTTATGTATTAATAACAGTTTCAACTACCCTTTAAATACAGACTTTTCAAATTAAGACTATTTTTTAGAGCAGTTTTAGGTTCACAGGAAAATTGAAAGGTACAGAGATTTCCCATATAACTTCTGCCTGCACCACATGCATAACTTGCCCCATTATCAACATCTCCCAACAGAGTGTACATTTGTTACAGTTTATGAAGCTACATTGACACATCATAAGCACCCAAAGTCCATAGTTTACATTACCGTTCACTTTTGGTGTTGCATATTCTGTGGACTTGGACAAATGTATAATGACATGTATCCACCGTTACAGTATCACATGGAGTAGTTTCGCTGCCCTAAAAATCCTCTGTGTTCTGCCTGCTCGTCCCTTCCTCCACCCCAACCCCTGGCAACCACTGATTTTTTACTGTCTCCATAGTTTTGTCTTTTTCAGAAGGTCATATAGTTAGAATCATACAGTATGTAGCCCTTTTCTGATTGGCTTCTTTTTGCTTAGTTCTTTCTACTCAAAGTCTGGGCAAGGACACCGGCTGAGAGATAAAGGTGGAAAAGGTCAGGTAGAAGGTTATGAATTTAAAGCAAAACGAGTCATCTGTGTGATTCCTATGAGTACTAACACTTTCCTGTTTAGGTGCAAAAAAACGTCTGAAGCAAGGTGAGTTCATACGTGGATTGGGGTTTTGTAAGGCAAACTACTCAGTTGAGGGAAAGAAGGAACTGGGAGTTGAAAGTATTTGCAAAGGGGCACTATGTTGATGATAATGGAATCTGTGCTGAAGAAGATGGGAAGTAATGACAAGGGATGGATAATAAGAAAGTGGTGGGATGAAGGGATCAAATGTCCCCACGTCATTGCAGAGCCAAGTGGTTGTATGGAAGTACTTGTATCAGTGAACGGAATGCATAGCTATGCAGTAGAATGTTAGATCTTTCTATTTGAAAAGGTTCATATTTTTAAAGAGATTTAAAGGTCTGGGGTGTGACCATAAAATAGGTGACTGAAGGGAAAAAGGAAAATGTCAGTGGAATATGGAAATCAGGAAATTGAGAAGCTGGGGCTTTTTGATGGGTCATCCACTTATTGAAATCACCAAGGATAAAGGACGGAAACCGGGTGGAATAGAAGACTCTTTCCGGGGAACAGAAGACTAGTGAATGAGGAAGTGTGACTAGGAGGTTGGCAGAAGAGTGTAAGAAGGTGTAGAAAGAGTGGTATAGCCCAATGATGTTAGCATTAAGAGAACAGTGATTTTTGCAGGAGGGAAAGGGTGATAATTTGCAAGTAGCAAGGAACATACCTACCTCAACTCCTGGCCCTGATGTTTGCTCAGGACCCAGGTAGGTTTCAAGTAAAGCAAGGAGGTGGAGGGAGTATTTGAAGAAAAGGGAACAGCTGGTCACAGGTTGGGGGTCACAGGAGACCCTGAAAGGGTTTGTGTGGGAAGGGAGGGAAGTGGAGAAGATAAACAGAATAAACAGAGTCTGGGGTTTGAGTCTGTGAGAAAAAGAATGACTTAGAGAGGCTGGGACTCCTGCAGATTGGTGAGGTACTTGGGGATGTGAAAGATGATGGGATTGGTTGTGAGAGGCTCACCTTGTAATACTCTTGGTGGTGTGTTAGCCTCAGGCATGAAGTTATGGTGTGGCCTCAGGACTGATAGTCTGTCAGGAGCTGAGAGTTCTAGAATCATCTGCCACAGTTCCCGTTACCTTGGACAAGGCACCAAACCTCTCAAAACCTCAGTCTTTCCACATATGCAATGAGTAGTTTATCTAAATAATCTTTTGAACTTCTTCAGGTATTTAAAATATCTGAGAGTAAAGAAATGAGGTCATGCCACTGGTAAGTTTGCAGTACTAGAAATAAATATTCATCTGGCCAATCGATGATGTATCAGGAGCTAATATTAGGAAGAATGAGAACTATCTGAGAGTTTATACATCCGGTACCTTTGGCTTCAAAGCATGTTAATGATCTCAACAAAACAGATAAGTGACAGAACAATTCAGCATATTTTAGAGACATTTGGTTATGCCTTCCTGCTAAAGCAAATATACTTTGTAACTCATAAATATGAGTTAGTAATAGATTTATGATCTCTCAAATGCTAAATAGTAATTAAAGTTGAAACTGAATTGCCAACCCTTATCTCTCACCCTTCTTCCATTCTTTTGTCCGCCCCCATCCAAACTGTATTATTTTTATTATAACAGTAGAATAATGCATGAATGAGACACTTGAAAGCATACAATCATAATTGGTGAAGGGAATGAGTTAGTGATGAAAATGCTTCTTCACAATTAATTTTTTAATATTTACATTAATTTTCTAACCTATTTGGTTGAATTGATGGGTCAATTCAGTCAACTCTATAACCACGCTAATAACCTACTGGTTAAAAACTGCTTATTTCAGTCCGAATTGTGGAACAACTTTGGGTCCAATCAGATGATGAACCCTACTAGCTGAGGAGATTTTTCTGAGTTTGGTGTCCTGGTAGGCATTTTGTTGAATGGCTTAGACTCTTCAGGGAGAAAGGTCTCTAAGGGTAAAAGCAGCAGAGCTTGAGCTTGGTTGGGAAAGGACATTGTGTATAATAAAAGGGGGGCAATGTGGACATTAAATATTCCTTATTTGCAAATAGAAGCGCTGTATATTGGAGCTAAAAACCTCATACATGTGAATTAATTTCACTCAAGCAAAAAGTTAAAGTCAGAATATTTCAGTAGATGAAAAATAGATTTTCATATGAATGAAAGTGATTAAGTAGTTTATCTTGCGATATTGAATGTAACTTTAAAATTTTGTTTGAGAAATATGGCATATCAGCTTATTTCATCCTAGATATTAATTATACCTACAGTTTGGGTAATTGGCCACTAGATGGCAGGGCTGTGACTAGAGTAAAGATCACAAGACAAACAGGCATTCGGTAGTCATAGGCAATTGAAAGAATCAAAACATGGAAAGCCTTGTAATACAATTTAAAAGCACAAGTTAAGCACATACTTATGTATTAGGATTTTTGTAAAGGCTGGAGATGCAAAAATGACTATTACATGTTTTCCATCACCAAAGAGGTGATAGTCTTGTAGCCAGATATATGTGTGGATTTTTTTTTAAGCACTATGATAGAATGTGATAAATACTATTACAGATTTTTTTTTTTTATTTCAAAGTATAATAGGAACATAGGGACTATTACAATTAATTCAGCTTAGGATGGTGATGTTGAGGCAAGGAGTTCTTAGAAAATTATAGATAAGGTAAAATCTGAGAAGAGCTCATCTTTTTATA
Source organism: Balaenoptera physalus (assembly GCF_965194825.1). NCBI lineage: Eukaryota > Metazoa > Chordata > Mammalia > Artiodactyla > Balaenopteridae > Balaenoptera > Balaenoptera physalus. The sequence continues at coordinate 92,156,919 of NC_138887.1, read as the reverse complement.
AAAAAACAAAACAAAAACATATTCTAAAGCCAAAAAGTACAAAGAAAACTTATCTTTAATTGTTATGGATGAAGTGGCAATTAAAAATTTTACATGTGATTTAAAAGAAAAAAAGAAAAACTAATTTCTCTCTAATCTTTACTTCTAATCCAGTGGTTCCCAACCAGGGACAGTTTGGCCTTCCTCAGCACACTTGGTGATGTCTAGAGACATTTTTGGTTGTCACGGCTGGGGAGACGACACTACTGGCGTGTAGAGGGTAGAGACCAGAGATGCTGCTAAACAACCTACCATGCACAGGACAGAAAGAAAAAATGACCTGGCCCAAAATGTCAGCAGTGCCAAGGTATTGTAAAATACAGGCACATGTAGCCGAGGTTTAAAATTGGACAAGAGGACACCAGTGAAAGTTCAGTATTTAGGAATGAGTTTGGTTTGAAACGTGGAAACTAGAATTTTTGTCTCAAGATGAGGAGCAGATGAGTTCTGGTGTTTGGAAGGAAAGGTTAGAAATGACACCTTGAATTAAAGATATTCAGGCGAGCCCACTCAACAGCATTTGAATGTGCAGGGTTGGAGCGAGGACAACAGAAGTTTAATCTTGCCTTGTCAAATAGGGGCTGGAGGGCGGAGTGGCCAGGATCAGCACCATGGAACATGCAGACCAGGGTTTGGATCTCAGCTTTGGTGTTTATTAGCTGGTGACTCATTTTACTTTCTAAGTTTTCACTCCTTTAAAATGGGGGATTTGTTGAAAGGATTAGAAATGTATGTTAAATAACTAGGACATACAAAATGCTTCATAAATGATATTTAATGTTATTGAGATATTGTTAGCGTCCTGACTGTACTTCTCTTCCCACAGTTGTCTTCATGCCTTTTGGAAAATTGGTTAGTCAGGATACGGCTATATTACATCATAGTGAAAATAGAAAAACATATGAATTGTGGGATGTGAAGAGGAAAAGTGAGGGACAAAACACAAACAAAACTTTTGCAAGACATCATTGGGAGAAATATTGAAAGCTGAGACAGAATCACCAAGGTCTCTGAACAATATTCCTATGCATTAGGGAGGATATAGCTGATCTTTCTGTGAGGAGGTGAGGGATGGGAGGGGTTGGAGGGAGGTGTTGCTGTGATGAGCCGGACGCAGCCAGGTTAAATCCAGCTCTGCTGCTCCTGCACCCGCACAGCGGAACAGGATGAAGCACACAGGGATGCGCGCTGCTCTCTCGCTCTCACAGCCATGTCCCCAAGCAGGTGACATTGCCCTGCAAGACACTGTATATCCCCAATCTGTACTCCTTGTTGACTACTTCATACTTTCTGAACCTTTCTTTAAATCTTGAAGGCATCCTCCAACATAATCACTCTTAGCCGATGACCTTGGATCCCATTTCACTGGCAAAATAGAAGCCTTCAGGGGAGGACTTCCATGAACTCTCTCACCTCATCCACTTACCTCCTGCATCTGTGTGCGTTCTCTCCACCTTCTTTCCTGTTACTAAAAATGAACCCAAACCATCTATACTCTTAGCCAAGGCTGACCTCTCACTGATGTACTATATTCCATCTCTTTTCACCTATTAAATGCATGACTCCAGCAATTCTCACCCATTCTCTTGGGTCATAATTATTCCCTCTCTTTTAGATCATTTTCATCAAAATACCAACTGCTGTTATTTCTCCCATTTAAAAAAAAGCAAAAAAGTTTTATTGCACCAACTTCACCTTACTTTTTCTCTTTAAAACAAATGTCCTTAAAAGCATTCTCTGTATTGACTGGCTCACTTTCTCTACTTCCATTTTCTCTTGAACTCAATCCATTAGGCTGTCACCATCACTGCTCCACAAAAACTGCTCTTTTTAAGATCACCAATGCAATTTGTATAGTCACAAATCCAAAAATCAGCTCTCAAACCTCACCTTCCTTGAAGTATCAGCAGCATTTGACGTGGTTGGTTACATTCTCCTGCTTAAAATCTTTTCTTTACTTGGTTTCCTAGATGCCACACTTTGCTGGATTTCTTTCTGCTTTGTTTGCTGCTTCTCAATCTCTTTTGCTGTCCCTCAACACACTTCCTCTGCCAACCTCTACACTTTGGAATGCCCAATTCTGAGTCTTTAGACCCCTTCTCTTTTCTATCTGTACTCAGCCCCCTAATGATTGTGTCCAGTCTCATGGCTTTAAATACCACACGCTGATGGCTCCCATGTTTATATCTCTAGCTTGAATCTCTATTCTGAATTCCAGGCTTGTTGCTCAAACTTCCTCTTCAGCATCTTCAGTTGGAGGTTTAACAGCCGTCTCAAAATTAATATGCCTAACACTAAACTCTGTATACAAACCCCCTTAACTCAGTTCGTGGAAACTCCATTCTTCCAGTTGCTCAGGCCAAAACTTTGAAGTAACGCTTAACACCTTTCTCTTTTATTTATCACATGTCACTTCTGAAGTGTCAGCAGATTTCATTGTTTGACTCTATTGTCAGTTATGTCTCCAATCTGCCTAATCTGTCCACTTCTCTCCACCTGTGTTGTTACTTTTCTGGTACAAGTCATCCTCCTCTTGCCTGGATCATCGCAGTGATCTCCTGGTTGGTTTTCCTGTGTCTTCGCCTCTTCTCCAAGTCTGTTTCTTACACAGGAGACAGAATAATCCATTAAACACTTAGATCATATCACCCCTCTGCTCAAACTCTTTACTGACTTCCAATTTCAATCAGAACAAAAGCCAAAGTCCCAAATATGACTAAAAGATCCTGAGCAATCTGGTCCCCCATTAACTCAGACCTAATCCTTTACTTCTTTCCTGTGCTCACAAGTTCCAGCCACAACTGTCTCATCACTGTTTCTTGGGTACTTCATGCACAGTCTTGCCTCAAGTTCTTTCTACTTGCTGTTTTCTCTGCTTTTCCACTGGATTCCCTTGTGGTCCCCCCCACCTCCCTCTTTTCCTAAAGGCCTTTACTCAAATGGCATCTTATCAGTGAGGCCACCTTTGGTCAATCTAAAATTTTAATACCCATCTTTTAACATTTTCTCTATTCCCCTTCTCTGCTTTAATTTTTATCCTTAACACTTACCACTCTCTAGATACTATATATTCTGTGTATATATTCTGCTTATTGTCAATCTCCCCTTTCCAAGGGGACAGAAGTTTTTGTCTCTTGTTCATTATAATAACAGCAGTGCCTAGAACAGGGCCTGCCATATAGTAGGTATTCAATATATATTTGTTCAATGAATTTCAAATGAATATTTGTTGAATGAACATTGAATGAATCTGGTAACCCTATAACCATCACTGGGGAGGAACGTTAGAGTATTATGTGAAAGTTTCTCACATAATAATGCTCAGCAATGTAATTTGGCAAACGATATCAAAAGCATTTCCTTTCAGAATCATTAAAATTACCCTAAGTCCTCCAAAGCCATAACTGATGGGCAGGGATTGACAAGAGTTGCCATATGGCATAGGCAAAACTAGGAAATTCAGTTCTCCTAGGGACATGTCATGCAAGACAAGGCAGCCCCTCTTAGGGACTTAGATAACTCTATTTGTTTCAAAGTTTCTTGACTAATATTTTCATTATTGATTGCTGAATAAAACAAATACCTAAAAACTTAATGGCATAAAAGAATGTTTCGTTATGACTCATAATTCTATGGCTTGACTGAGCCGTTCTTCTGCTCCACACTGCATTGCCCAGGGTCACGGGGACAGCATCAGTCATCTGGAGGCTTGACAGGAGCGCAGCCAGACCCTCAGCAGGGGTCTCAGTTCTCTTCCTCGTGGATCTCTCCACACTGAGCTTCAAGTTACAGTGGCTGGGGTTCTGAGAAAGAAGGTTCCAGGACCAAGCATCCAAGAAATGGGAAACAGAAGCTGCTGCATCAGTTAAGGGCTAGACCCAGACAGGCACAACATGTCTTATTACGTTAGAGCAGTCACAGACCCGGTTAGAGACCACGGGAGGGGGGCACCACAAGAGGCGTGGTGCTTTGGGGGTTGCCACATTAACCATCCACTACATTGGGGCACTTAAGTAGACACCTCCGGAATGCTGGATCTCATTTCCTGGGTCTACCTCTGATTTCACCTGAGGCTGTGATGTACACTTGTGGGCAATTTCAGGCTGACTTTGTACCTGTCACTTAAAGTAAGAGCCAGATTTTTTAGCTTTCTGCCCCACATCCTCCTCTGATGCCAGGGAACCTGAAAGTACAGGTGAGTTAACTTCCAGGACAACCTTGTGCAATGGCAGGTAGAAGCTGGTGGATAGATGCTCCAAGCCTCCTGTCCCTCATGCTTCTTGGTATGTCCCAGTGAATTGAGCTCCTTTTGCCCACAGTGAGAATTTTGATAATGAACCCTTACATTGGCTTTCCTATTTTCCAAACTCATGAATTTCCCTGACCCCTCATTCCTGTGTCCTAGGATCACCATCCAAATAAACTATCTATCTGTACTCAAGACCTTCTCTGAACTCTTTGCTGGGGGCAGGGGGCAAAGTTAGAGAGGTAATTTTATCTGATAATGAGAAAAATCCTTTCATGTTCCATTTAAAGAATAAAGCTAGGACTTGTGGAAATGGTTGAATTTGTGCCTATAAGTTCCAGTAAAAGAGCTGATATTCTGAGGGTTGGATATGTGCTTCAGTGTATAAAGCTCATTGAAGTGAGGGGGAAGGTTTAGTCCTTTGTCAGTTGGAAGACCAACTGGAGAGGATGACTCATTCTGTGTTGGCCATTCCTGCATAGAAGTTGGATGTCTCCAATTTAGAAAGTGTTTAAATGTGCATGCAACTTTTCTTTTTCAAGATAGATAAAGCCTTACTGAAAAGACAATGCTGTCTCCTTAGGAATGGTGATTATTTTAAAATTTTTCTGTTTAGGAAAATAAAATATTTGGTACCCAAAGGCTTTAATTGTGGCCTATAAGCTAAGAATGGGGCACCTTCATTCAGTAAATAATTCAGTTTAACTGGAAGAATAAATTCTTATGCAAATTTTGGAGGAATTTCAATGTGTATGGGTGTATATTTACACTAGTAATTGAATTCATATTTAAAGAAATATAAATATTTTTCAAGTAATGTCTTTAAAATATATTTAATTTCTTTCACAATTTATTTATATCTCACCTTCTTCAAAAAATGACTTACAGCTACTTACAATGCTACATTAAATGTGACCAGGAAGGGTATATTAGAACTGAAATGGAAGAAGAAAGAGTAACAAGAGTGGGTCACAAAGCAAATGTGTATCCACACATCAGCTGTGTTGCTATACTGGCCTTCCTTGTGCCAACTCCACTTGAAATGAATTAGAAAAATACCTGCAGAGGGCGAAAGTTCTCCCTAAAATATAACTTTGGATATATTCCAGCATACAGATGCACATAAAATAGAATTCAGAAGTTCTGCTCTGTGTAGCACGGCAACAATTGATGTAGCTTGAAAACAATTTAAAGCAGTTATAACCAGATGCTTACTTCACAAAAAACAAAAATTTTCAAAACCCTCCACTTAACACCCATAGAATACCTGACTTTGAGCAGAGCTACTTGCTCACACATTCTCCAAAATGCCCTTTATGCCTAACATTCACCAAGATAGCTGAGATGACTTATTGTATTGGCCTGTTTATAAATTGGTTAAAAGTTCTGGGACATCCTCCAAAAATAACGATTTTCACATTTAAAATGTTGGTCTGTAACTCTGTTTCCTGGCAATAATGAGCCTGCAGAGCCTGTTTGTTCAGGCCACTCATGATTCGAGATAATAATATAACCACATCATTAGTCTACAAAACAATGTTCATATTTCTGTTCTCTGTGGGACTGTGTCCAACTCATCTGGAAGTGGCATCTGATTATTAAGAATCAAGTTAGAAAAAAAAAAAAGAATCAAGTTAGAAAGAATAGTGAGGGTGATAATTTTGCTTTACCCTTGTGTAAAATTTTAGCTCTTCCATCAGAAGTCCATTTTTGATAAATTTAAGAATTGTTCTAGAGCAAAGATTGCCACCACATCCTGCCCACTGTCTACCACACACAGTGGGGTGTCGCTCCAGGACCTTGCTTCAGACGTGTAAGCTCTGCCACCTATTAAACCATTGATATCTCTTAAAAAAAAAAAAAAAGAAAGAAAGAAAAGGAGAAAGGAATCGTTCTAGGCTGCTGTTCTAGTTAATAGTTTAATTTTATTATGTACCAAAAAAAATAGTATGTTTAATCGGCTATCAATTATCTGGGCATCCCCAGGATAACATTTGTAAAGCCATAGAACTTTATTCCAAATTATCTAGATTGATCCTACAGTTTCCCTTTGTCACTAGCTCAAGAAGCTTGGTATTAGCTCTTTTTTTTTTTTTCCTTTTATCCACTCACCCCTAACTCCCCTCCCCCAAAACTATCATTCCAGCTCTAGAACTTGGCTCTTTCTGAAGTCTGTTCCTTTGTAATAACAATGGCCTTATTAGCTAAACCACTTAACCTTTCCGTGTCTCAGATTCCTCAGCTGAAAGCACCTACCTTCCTAGAGTTGTGATTAAATGAGTTACTTTAATACAGACATACTGTAGGGAAGGGAAACATTTTTTCCCCCTACCCTCCTAAGTTCTCTGGCTGAGGTCCTATAAATTGTACTAACAGAAGACAGATTAACTGGAGGAAAAACAGAAGTTTATTAGCATGTGCATTGCACAGACACATGGGAGCACTCAGAGATGGGTAACTCAAAGGGGTGGTTAGAATTTGGGGTCTATTTACCTAACTTGGAGGGGGGAAGGAAACTTATGGAAAAGCAGATGACTCTTTGGACAGATAAATGGGCCCTTAGGGGAATATATGGGAGACATGATAGTTGGTTGTTCTGCATGTCTGGGTGTGGTGCTGGCTTCTCTCCCAGAAGAGATTACAGTTGCTTTCCGGAGGGGACTTATGACGAATTCTTTGGGGAGGCTCTCCTTTTAAGCAGGTAAGGAATTTCAGGAACTGAAATGCCTTCAGCTCAAAATAATCCTTATGTTAAAGTGGCATATTTGGGGATGGCATATCCTGATCCCCTTCAATATGTAAGACCATGTAATAGTGTTGGAACATTCCTGACAAGAAGCAAGCACTCTCTGAGTGCGTGTTGCTGTGATTGCAGTGACTGCTATGGTAGGATTCTCTGTGAGCATCCGCAACTGGAGGTTTGGGTCCAGCTTCCCTGTACCAGAGCCTGTAACCACGGAGTTAAAGGTGAGGGAGATGCTCATCCCTCACCTCTCCTTCCTTCAAGATTCTGAACCAATTAGGAACAAACCTAAGAAGCAGTAGTACCGGATGGTGCAAAGACAATGTGGGTAGAAGTGGACCCCTGAGCCCCTGGGGCTGCCTGTAAGATGGGCACTTGAGGACAACCTGTCATGAGCCAAGGAACCATGCAAGGTCGGGGGTGTCTCTCTCAGAGAATAGATGTTTGCTTCATATTTTAAAAAGCTGCAGTGCTCCTGCTGCCACTGTAAAAGCTGAGCGCTTTCCTGCAGAAGATTGTAATTCCTCTACTCTCCTTTGGCTAAGGAACAATTGAGCTTGAGCCGATTTGCCTTCTGTGTTAACCTGATTAACACTTGCCTATTTACTGTTTATGTGTGAGCTAAATCACATTACAGAGATGTATGTAGGAGACTTCTATGATGGTGGGACTCATGTTTGCCCTTTCGTTTTAAGGTTAAATCTGAATGTCAGCTATTTACTCCTGCTGAACAGGGTGAGTGGAAGCAGGCCTCAGCAACTGCAGGCGGGGTCCTGCAAGCTTACCAGCAACAGTAGGGCGTAGACACCCACAGATTATCGGCTCTGCTAGGGAGTCGTGGAATTAGTTAAAACACATATACGCAGAGTAAACTGTGTGTCCCAAAGTTTCACTCTGCTGGGTGTTTTGGTTTTGTTTTGTTTGTGCATTTTTAATATTCACAGCCATGCTGAGTTGCTTTCCTAGGCATTCCAAGTTTTCTCTGAGAAAGTAATTATTTTTTTGTTTTTACTTGTTTGTTTTTTATTGTGCTGGTCACCAAGTTGCATAGATTTTGAGTGGTCCACTCATACTCTGTTTTCCCATAAGCTCTGATAATTTTACTAGCAACACATATGTTTCATTATATACTAGAAACACATGTATCTTGTTTGACAAAAATTGCAGCATACCAAGAGAATGTGGAGAATGGGGCTTCCCTGCTTGGTCTGACCTATTTGGTATGCAGGTAGAAACACATGTAGCTTGTTTGACAAAAATTGCAGCATACCAAGAGAACGTGGAGAATAGGGCTTCCCTGCTTGGTCTGGCCTATTTGGTCTGTAGGTAGGTCTGTACCTTTGGTCTGTACTTGGTCTGTTTATGATATGGAAGCCAGAAGTAACAAAGAACTCTGACCTTTTTAAAATTTATGTGGAAAGAAGTATAAGAGAGAGTGAGAGATCTAGAAGAAAGGCCATGCATGAACTCTGACCTGTGATGTCATGGTTAAGAATGTGGACCCTATAGTCTATCTCCCTAGGTTCAAATCCTGGCTCCTCCACTGATTAGCTCTGTGACCTGGGAAAGTATGCCCCATTTCCCCCTGCAAAAATACAGATGATATTACCTATCTTCTAGACTTACATTGTAAGAATTTGGAGAGATAATCCACATGTAGTATGTTGAAGTATGGTTTCCCCCCAAAGATATGTCCATGTTCTAATCCCCAGAATGTATGGATGTTACCTCCTTTGGTTAAAAAAAAAAGGGGGGCTTTGCAGATATAATAAAGTTAAAGATCGTGAGGTGAGGAGATCACCTTGGATTATCTGGATAAATCAAATGACAAGTATCCTTATAAGAGTGAGGCAGAGGAAGGTTAGACCAACAGAAGAGGAGGCAGCTATGTGGCCAGGGAGGCAGAGATGAGAGTGACTGGGCCATAAGTAAAGGGATGCTGACAGCCACGAGAAGCTGGAACAGCAGAGAATCGGTTCTCCAACAGAGCCTCGCAAGGGAACACAACCCTGTCAACATCTTGAGTTCAAACTTCTAGCCTCCAGAACTATGAGAGAATAAATTTCTCTTGTTTTAAACCAAGTCTGTGGTAGTTTGTTATAACAGCCAAGGGAAATAATACACCATACAAACCATGTAAAGTTCCTGGCCTGTAGCAAACACTCAATAAATATTAGGTATTATTACTACCTCTGAACAATAGAAAAACGTGGCCTAATGGATAGTGGTTTCTTCGTGGTCTATCCGATCACTTAAGTCAGTCCTCTTTGCATGAGGAGTTGCTAGTACTGACAGTTGCTAAGAATGGAAGATTTTTCTTTGGCACTTCTGAGAGGGCAGAAGTGTTTGTCAAAGTCTCCAACACTTTCCTTAGAGAAAGGAAATGTTGATGGCAGTTCCTACACTTTGAGCCAAGGCAGACACACAGTACACAGATAATGAAGTTTCTATTTATAACACGGACTCGTACAGATTCCTCCACCGGAAGAACACTGGCAGTTGGACTACAGATCCCACATGTGTCCAAATATATTTTGTGTGACTTAGCCAATCTCAAGGCTTCCTGGAGCTGCAAGCACAAGCAGATAGTCCTGGCAGGGGTGACACTACAGCCTGTTTGCTGAAAGCTTCCTCTGGAAGCTTCTTCTTGAAGAGGGATTGTGCACATTAAGTAGGGTGACCATGACCATGCGTCTGGTTTGTCTGGACTGTCTTGTGTTCTCCTGTTGTACTAGCACCCCAAATGGTTTAGCATTTGTCACTGTCAAAAATGTCCCAGTTTAGATTATAAACTGTGTGCTTACTTTGATGTGGAGACACATCATAGTCAGCCTGCCAAGGAACAAGATCTAAAATCACAGGAAAAGATTTCTTTCCTAATAAGTTAGGCAATTTTATAAGAGTAACTCTAAAACTGACAGAGGTAAGGATGGTAGATCCATCTATATCTCTGTAAGATATTTTTCCCCTCATGGCTGGAAAATTAAAAGGCCCCAAAGACCAAATATAGAGAAATGGATAATGAGAAATCCAGAATTCTAGTAGACAATATTAAAAGTCCTTAACATTTTGGAGACCTTACTATCAGGGTCCCAATCAGCCAAAATGCATGAGGGGATTCTTGGAGAATGCAGATCATGCTCCAGATCTACCAGGGTTAAAAAGACAAGCTCATTGCTGGTGCTGTGTGGCTCTTGGTCTGCAAGGGTACCATTTTCTGTGGAGCAGTGCATCCCACATCCAGCTGTCAAAGCCCACCTGGGCTGAGATAGTGAATAAGTCTGCAGGATTTCTGACTGACCATTATCCCCGCTGCATTGAGGCTCACTGGTGAGATGGCTAGAGTCAGGCAGTGGAGCAGATCTCTCCATCTGGAGGGAGTGAAGTGACCTCCCACTTTCTGAAACTTTGTGATATGTTTGAGGTAGCAGGGTGGAGAGTTAGGAAGAAGGCAGAAAGATGACTTAATATTGGGAAGAATCCTTTCAATGGGAAAATCCTTCTCTCAATGGAGGACACAAAGCCAAGAAGAGATTTAGGTCAAAGAGGGAACTGTCTATGATCAGAATTATTAGTGTGGCTTTGATCCAAGTTTGATAAAGTATCTTTGAGGGCATCTAGTTTTCTCAGGACAGCATCCTCTACTCTCCAGGGATGAAGGAAAAAGATTGGAAAAGCCCAGCCCATCCGTATCCCTGTAATTTCAGAATGTGGGGGAGTGAAGGAGGTTGGGGACAGGGTGATAGAAGTAAAGGGGAGATCTAGACTGTGATCAAAAAGTAGGAAAAAAGATACAAACTATGAAAATATCATACAATGTGTAATAATGCTATATATTGTTGGTAGACACATAGATAATAAAATTACACCATCATGCCTGGGAAGAGTACACATCCACTAGAAGGAAACAGTTATCCCTGGGGAGATGGCTAGGGGACAGAGATGGGCCCACCCAGAGATGGGTGGGGGTTGTCTCTGTCTTCATTCTCCCAAAATTATGTTGGAAGCGATGACTTGGAAAGCAGTGACAGGAACCTGACTTCCATGTCCCTGCCCTCCTGTCCCTGTCCCCCTAGAGCTCCACTACTCCTGGCTCCTCACAAGGTTCAGGCCAGAACCGTGTATCCTTGGGTGTCAGGTTCACCTTGCTCTTACCTCCTAGCAGGCAATTGGCAAGATTTGCCTAAAACCCAATTATTATATATTTTGGATACCATAGATTCAAAGTCACATATTTTCTCATGGGGAGAATGATGTGAGGTTTTAGTAAGCAACTTTTTCAGCCAATCAATGACCCATATACAGAGGGCGTTAATGGCCCCAGAAAAAGCTCAGACTGAGCAGGGAGTGGAATGTGTTGGAGAGAATCCAATAAACATGTGGGTGCATAGTAAGAAATGGGTTAGACTACGTGGAAAGGGTTTTCCTTTGTTTATAACAAGGACTCTCTCCCCTTTTCATACTCCTCCAGACCAGTGGTTCCCAAAACGTGGTCACCAATGGGCAGCATCAGCATCACCTGGGAACTTGTTAGACATGCAAATTATTGGGCCCAACCCAGACCTGCTGAATCAGAAACTCTGGGGGTAGTGTCATCAATCTGTGTTTTAACAAGCCCTCCAGGGGATTCTGAGGGACGCTAAAGTTTGGTAACGACTTCTGCAGACTCACTCCTTGTTGCCCATGATGAAGACAAGCCATTAAAAATCACCACCACCACGATTGCTTTGTAGAGGAGACAGGTGTTGAATTATAATGTTGTACACCTGAAAACTTACGTCATACACCAATTTTATCTCAAAAAAAGTTAGAAAACTAAAAAAAAATTACCACTACCATCCTAACAATCCTTATCCCCACCACCGCATCCAATCCAACAAAAAGAAAACACAGGAGAACAAAGAGTGTTAACAAAACCGAAGTGAAGGACAGGCCTAAACTAGTAATTGGAGTAAACTATTGGGGAATGGTAATGGTAAAGCAAACAAATTAATCACAATGATTTTAGATGATAGAGAAAACTAAAAACAAGAACTAAGATAATGCTAAAATTAAAATTCAATAAAATAAGCTAAAAGTTAAAAATAGAATAAGAGGAATATCAGTGAAATTTTCCATAATAATAATATCTGCCCATCTAGTGCCTCCTTCATATCAGGCACTGTGCTAAGAAAGGTATTAATTCTAATTCATTTCATTCTTCTAATTCATTTCATTCTCCCAGTAGCTCCATGAGGCAGGCCCATTACCACCTCCATTTTACAGCAAGAAAAGGAAGGCACAGAAAGTGTAGGTAATTTGCCCAAAGTCACACAGCTTGGTAGGTAAAGTGAAGAGCAGAAGTCAGCTAGGAAAGCAATGAAAAACATACCTATTAAGAGTGGCCATGTTAAAAATAAAAAGAAAGCCCATGAGGTTAATGAGTTTAAAATGAGAGGTTACAACTTAACAGAGGAAAAAATACATGGGTGGGGTGGGAAACAGAGGAGAAACAAAACAGAACAAGGTCCCTAATGGAGTGGGGAGGCGTGTGTGCCTTCCTAGGGCCTGAGGCAGAGGGTCCTACTGTCCGGGTGAAGAAGTGTGGAGTGGAGAGCTGGCCACACCCTCATCGCCTTCCCTTCCGCTTAGCTCCCTCTCAGGACCTTTCAGCTCTCCACAGAAGCTGGAAGCGGATCTTCTTAGACCCACAGATATCTCTACATCATAAATATCATGCCTGTTACAGTGACAGGGCCTCATTTAGTTCTTTTTTACCAAAGGTAGAAAACCCTTGGTCTCTCCTGGTTAATTAGGAGTTAATTTGCTTTGAATCGGTTCAAAGTTTTTGGTTTTTTGTTTCCTTGGAATCTTGGCTATAATGGCTTCATTTTTTGAAGACATACATTTTCCCACTAACCATCCAGCAGAGATAAGAACACTAAGCCCATTGAAATAACTATTACTATTAATTGGGTTTAAGGACAATTGAGATAGCTTTTCTATTTTAAGTTTTGTTAAGTGTTTTTTCCCCTTCTTGTCTTATTCTGACTCTTCAATGAGGAGGCACTATTATGAACGTCCAAGAGCAAAGACAGAATATCCGGGCAGCTCGTACCCCGGTGATGCCCAGACCTCCGAGGTGAGGAGAGAACGAGGGCTTTAGTTTGATGCATACAAATGTGTCCTGGTGCAGCAAAGGGCGAGCTGCCTACAGCTGTGACTAATGACAGTAATTGGCCTAAAGGCTGGTGGGAAGTTTGTTTCTTTCCTCCGGGAGAGTCCAGAAGAGAAGAGAACGCCTTCCTAACCACAGATGAGCAGAGCGGGGTAAAATACCCGATCACATTGGAGGTAAGACTGCAGTTGGGGGCGACTATCTCTATGGAATGAAAAACTGATACTTGCACTACTTTTGAAAAAAAAGTGTTTAGAATTCATGTTCTTTTCTACTAAAAGAAAAAATGTTGGGAATAACAAAACTGAAAGGGAAAGATTAATTGTGCAGTATTAATATGGTTCAGAGTGGGTACGTTTTCATTAATCACATTTTGATTCGGTAATATCTGAATATAGTACAAAAATTTTAAACTACCAGCAAACATGCTGTTAAGATGAATTCTCCCTTTCACCCCTATACCCTGGTTCTCTGGGTTTTTCCCACTTAGGAGGCAACCAAATATATACTGCTAAATTTCGTTCAAAGATTTTTAAATGTTTTAAGTTATTGGTCAATTATTCTATATTTCATTTTATTTTTAGGGAGGGGGCACACTATGGATTGCCCTGTGGTCAATTTTCTGTGCTTTTTCTTAGCAAATGCCAACAACCTTTCTTCTGTATTCAGTAATCCCTGACGAGCCAATACTTCCATGTTGTAGATGTACCTTTACTCTGAAATAGGATTTTCTAGATGCTGGGATAGGCATGTGGGTGGAATTCAGAATGTCTTTTGCTATTAAATACAGCTTGACAAAGGGATTTTTAATAAAATATGTTGGAGATGCCATAAGACTGGTCTTAAGAAAAACATGAGAGAAGGAATAATAAAAATGATGACTATTACAGATGGTCCCCAGCTGACAGTGGTTCGGCTTGATTTTTCGACTTTACGGTGGTGTGAAAGCGAGATGCGTTCAGTAGAAACCATACTTTGAATTTTGAGTTTTGATCCTTTCCTGGGCTAGTGACGTGGCGATAGACACCCTCCTGTGATGCTGGCAGCGGCAGCGAGCCACAGCTCCCAGTCAGCCACACAATTGCAAGGAGAAAAAACCCGCACCCTTACAACTATTCTGTTTTTTCACTTTCAGTACAGTATTCAATAATTTACACAAGATATTCAACACTTTATTATAAAATAGGCTTCATGTTTAATGATTTTGCCCAGTTGTAGAGGAATGTAAGTCTCCTGAGCACGTTTAAAGTAGGCTAGGCCAAGCTATGATGTTCGGTAGATGTTGTGGTTTTTTTTTTAATTAATTTATTTTTGGCTGTGTTGGGTCTTTGCTGAGCGCAGACCTTCTCTAGTTGCGGCAAGTGGGGGCTGCCCTTCGTTGGGGTGCACGGGCTTCTCATTGCAGTGGCTTCTCTTGTTGTGGAGCACGGGCTCCAGACAGACTTCAGTAGCTGTGGCACACGGCCTTAGTAGTTGTGGCTCGTGGGCTCTAGAGCGCAGGCTCAGTAGTTGTGGCTCATGGGCTTAGTTGCTCTGCGGCATGTGGGATCTTCCTGGACCAGGGCTCGAACTCATATCCCCTGCATTGGCAGGCGGATTCTTAACTACTGCACCACCAGGGAAGTCCCAGATGAAGTGTTTTAAATGCACTTTCAGCTTAAGATGTTTTCAGTTTACGATGGGCTTATTGGGATGTACCCAGGTCGTAAGTGGAGAAAGATCTTTATTTATCGAGACCTACTGTGTGCTGAGTCCTTCAATGCATTACTTCAAAATTTGAAGTTTAGATACTCACAGCAACTTGAAAAGGCATTAGCATGCTTGTTTAAAGGTTCGGAGATTTACCCAAGGCTCTACAATTGGTGACAGCCAGGATTCAAACCCAGGCCTTTCTAGTTCCAAAATCTGTGGGCTTTCTCTTTTACCTATTGTTTCTCATGCTGGCCCATGTTACCTCTTACAAGAGGATGGCATATGAAACTGCCGAAATCACAAGAAAGAAAACAAAACAGGACTAGTGTTGGAAAAAAATATGAGAAGAAACCATGGGGGCTCAAACAGAGGCTGGGTTATTTTTAAAAATCTTGTTAAAAAGAGCTATTCCGTGATTTTTATAGCATCATGAACTGATATTTCCCTTTTTCTATCGTCATGTCTGTAGTAGTTGTAAGAATTCTGTTGTCACATTAGATCCGCTCTGGGAGAAGAATGGTTTGTCTTTCTTTCTGGATGTTTGTGCTATGGTGTCTGGATGTTTGTGCTGTGGTATCAGCTTCCAGTGTGGTTCACTTGGACCTGGATACTCTGAAACTGATTCCTGGACAGTTGACCCTAAGTTTTGTGATTACTGGTGGGGTACCTGTGATAGAATATTTTAATGGTTTTGCAAGAAAAAGAATATAATAGTTATCTATTGTTGCATAAGCAGTTACCCTAAAACTTAATGGCTTAAAACAACAACATTAACTATGTTACAGTTACTGTGGGTAAGAATTCCATGTGCCTCTGCAGCTCAGGACCCCTCACAAGCTTGCAATTAAGGGCTTGATTGGGGCCACAGTCATCTCAAGGGTCGGCTGAGGGAGGATCCACTTCTAAATTCGTTTGTGTGGCTGTTGGCTGGACACATGAGTTCCTCACCACAGGAGGCTCTCCATAGGGCAGCTCACAGCAGGGAAGCTGGCTTTCCTCAGAGCCAGCAAGCAAGAGAACAGCAAGGGTGCCCAACACTGGATTTATAATTCTCTATAACCTAAAATTGGGAGTAGCATTTCCCCTCCCCTCTCCCTTCCCCTCCCCTCTCCCCTCCCCTCTCCCCTCCCCTCTCCCCTCCCCTCTCCCCTCCCCTCTCCCCTCCCCTCTCCCCTCCCCCCTCCCCTCCCCCCTCCCCTCCCCTGCTTTCAGACAAGTCAATAAATCCAACCCATACTCAAGGGGAGAGGATGACACAGGAGAATGAATACCAGTACACTGGGACCCTTGAGGCCATTTTAGAGACTCCTACCACAAGACAACATACTGTAATTGCCTGCTGACTTAGAACCTGTTGACTTCTTTCGACTGTACACTCTATAAAAACAAGGGCTGTGTCTGTTTTGGTTACTATTGTAACAAATGTGGTACCCAGTATATAGTCAGTAAATGTTTAATAAATGAACAGGGTAAATGATAAATTTCAGAAGTGGATATGATCACGACTCTCATACAAGTGAACACCTGCCAAATCTTTTATTTAACTTCTCAATTAATGAGAGTACAAAGTAAGATATAAACCATTCAAATGAAAACTCAAAGTACCAGATATTTATTGTCAGATAAGGAATGCTGACAGGAGTTTTATAAATGAGTGCAAACTGGCAAAACTGGTCAGTGTTCACAGGGCGATAATCTGGCCACACTGAACACACTGCATACAATTTGCATTTCTATGGACAGAAATTATTCTCACTACTAACAGTTTTCTACAACTAGCTTCTCCCTCTACGTGTTGTAAAATAACATAGTCAAAGGCAAATGCTCGGATAACCTTTTGGTGAACTAGACAGTGTGCTCACTAAATTTCAAAATCTTCCAAAATTTTTTCTTACAAATGAATGGTGCAGACTGGGAGAAAATGCACCCTAAGACAAGGCCAGGCAAGAGAATAGTCTAGCTCTTTTCTTCTCAAATTCATGTAAGCAGTTAGGACACTTAATTGGCAACTTAAGTGTCTTGATTATCAGGGAATAGGGTTTCTTAAATACGCTACAGCAGCGGTCCCCAACCTTTTTGGCACCAGGGATCGGTTTGTGGAAGACAGTTTTTCCACACGATGGGGAGCGATGGGGAGCGGCAGATGAAGCTTCACTCATTGGCCCGCAGCTCACCTCCTGCTGTGCGGCCCGGTTCCTAACAGGCCGCAGACCGGCAAGCAGCCCGGGGGTTGGGGACCTCTGTGTTAGAGTATCTCAGATGTGTGTCCGTACTTCGATAATATATTACTATTCCCTTACAAATGGTTCTTGACCTTGTGAAATAGAGAGTATCTCTGGCAAAGGAGAGTAAAACCAAAACATCCCAATGCTCCAGGTGGTGCTGGAGTCTTGTAGGTAGAGTCCAAGGTACCAAGGCTTATGAGATCCCGGGTTCTACCAGCAATTTCCAAACACAGGTGGATCAGCCACATCAACATCTTCCTAGGTGGGGGTGGGAATAATGTCCTTGTCAACATTTTGACTCTGGGCTCTCTCTAAAATGTGTTGAATCAAAATATGCTGAAGTGAGGCCAGGATAATCTTATTTTTAAGGTACTTCTCACATAATTCTAGGTGGCCAAATTTTTTTTTTCCACTGGTCTAGATTATTTTTTATTGAACACATTCATGGTGCTGTGGCTATGACCAAAATGCATCTGAAAAGCTTATGGAAGCCTCTGTATCTATTACGGAGAGGTTTTAGGTGGCTTTTCCTTTGAGTTTCTCCAGGCAAACATGGAGATAAATGTTTCTTCTCTGGTAGGTCACTAATCAAGAAAGCTAAAGCTCTGAGAAAAAAAATACTATGCTGTAACCTTAGCTGTAAAATCATTACAGATAAAAAGAAACAAAGTAACAAGAGGTGCAAATTTCTTCTATATCCTTAAACCACAGACTGTGGTGTTATAGAATTACCTGATTGATGGAGCCTCAATAAAAATCATTTGTTTTATCAATCAACGGAACTTTCAGCAGATATTTGCAGTGTCCTGCTGGGTCCTACTAGAATAAGAGAAAGACAATTATGTACATTTTCCTACCATGCAAATTTTGCTGAATCATTTCACTACACTCGAAAAGCTACAACTATTTGAAATTCAAATGAACACTTACCATCTGTGGTCTTCATTAACATTATAATGGAATCATGATTTCAGACATTTCCGTTGACGAATAATAGTTTTCTTGAGACTTATACCTGCTAGTTTTAATTTTGTAGTCCATAAAGTGTAACAGGTAATCTGATTTATTACATATAAATCAGAGTGAGAAGAGACATTAGAAATGATCAATTTCAATATCCTTCTTTTATGAGAGAGGAAACCAAGACTCTGAAAAGGGGAACTATTATGGGCTGAATTGTGTCCCCCCAAAATCCGTATGTTGAAGTACTAACTCCCAGTATCTCAGAATGTGACTGTGCTTGGAGATAGGACCTTTAAAGAGACAATTAAATTAAAATGAGGTCATTAGGGTAATCCCATGTAATTTGTGTTCTTATAAGAGGAAATTTGGACACAGGCATTTTTTTAGTCTGTTCAGTTTGCTATAACAAAATACTAGAGACTGATGGCTTATAAATAACAGAAATTTATTTCTCACAGCTCTGGAGGCTGGGAAGTCCGAGATCAAGGTGCGGGCAGGTTTGATGTCTAGTGAGGGCCTGCTTCCTGGTTCATAGATGGCTGTCTTTTGCCATCCTCAATGGTGGAAGGGGCAAAGGATCTCTCTGGGGTCTCTCTTATTAGGACACTAATCCCATTCATGAGGACTCCACCCTTAAGACCTACTCACCTCCCAAAGGCCTCACCTTCTAATACCATCCATCACATTGGGGATTAGGATTTCATATATGAACTTCGGGGAAATACAAACATTCAGGCTATTGCAGGTGTGTACAGAGGGAAGGTGAGGTGGAAGACACAGGGAGAAGATGGCCATCTGCAAATAAAAGAGAGAGGCCTCAGAAGAGACCAGCTCCGATGATGGCACTTTGATCTTGGACTTTGTGCCTCCAGAACTGTGAGAAAATAAATTTCTGTTGTTTGAGCCACCCACCCTGTGATATTGTACTTTGTTATGGCAGCCCTAGCAAACTAACACAGGAACCAAATTGCCCAAGTTTAGAGAGCTAATTATCTATAGAACTGGGACTAAAGTCCCAGGCTTCTACCTCTCAGTTTAATATATTTCCCTCTATGTCATGATGCTATTAATACATAAAAGATTAATTCTCAAAAAGCTTTAGTTATGCAAAATTATAGTACTATATCAGAGCAGTTTGAAGATTGTTCTCATTCTTCATTCACCTTGAACATTAGTCTCAACAAATGTTGGATATCAGCATGGGGTTGAACATTAGGTATAACACATGTTTGCCCTGAAATCCAGACTAAGAATCTTACCATTTCTCTATATGGACCCTATAAGCCATGAAAAACTTTGACACTTGTTATTGTATGTATAATAATCTCATCTTTGACATCACCTCTGCACCCCAATCTCTGAGCTCACTTTCTTACATACTGTGTGTAATGTCTGCAATTCCATGACTTTATCTCTATGTAGTTTGAATCCACGATAGGTTTTTAGCCTACCATTAGAGCTGAAACCTTAAAATTTTGGGTTCAAAAACTTAAACAAAAAAGAAATTTCAGGATTTTTTGACAAAATGAGAATTTTTTTTTGTCTTCTTTGGAATTTTGCTCTTTTCATACTTCATCTGTAATTTGCCTACCCACCTAAAGTAAGGGACCCAAAGTAAGGTAATTACTGTATTTGATTTTATGATTAGGATCTTTCACAATCAAGAATAATAAGCAAATGGAAAATGTTTGTTGTTAAAGTAGAGCCACAAGTCCTGCAGCACAGATTTTATATAGGATTGACAGATAAAACACGAGACAGTACAATATTTGGGACATAGTTATACTAAAAGATTAATTTATTGTTCTCTGAAACTGGAATTTAACTGGGCGTTCTGTATTTTTATTCGTTATATCTGGCAACCCTAATTTTATGGAATTTAATGATAGATTGAATATCAAGATTTTTCCATGTGATGAGAGACCCCATAGCTTTCTCTTTCTAATGCATACAGGAAAGATTAAGCATATTCGATGCTTAGTTTCTCAAAGCAGAGACTCATTTTTTGGAGAGGCGGTGATCTAAATAGGAAATAGATAGTCAATTGACAACATCTTGTAAAAACTACCAAACCTGTTTATAAAGAAAAACCAAGTTTATTGCTTATTGCACTAAGGGAGGTCATTATACTGACAGTACTTTAGTAGTGTCTCAGGAAGTAGAGGTCAAAGGCAAAGTATTTGTAAGGGTTGGGGAGTCTAATTTAAGGTGGGTCTTTCAATGAGGTAGAAGGGCTGAAAGGGATTGGGCAAAATTTATGAAATAATTGTTTAAGATTGACGGACCCAGCAAGGCAAGGGTTTTGAAATTAACCTTGAAGAATAAACAGTCTTTGATGAGCCTTATGACTGATCTGTTACTCTAATGAGGGCAAGTTTAGTGGTTATTTGGATATGTGGCTTTTCAGAACATTCCTGTAACAAATAGCAAAAGCAACAGTAATGGTAACAAAAACATATAATTAATTTTAAGCTATTTGCAACTTCATCTTCTAGAGCAGGAATTTTCTGGAATATGTAAGTCATGTAAACGCAGAATGTCCAATATTAAAATCATCTTAAGGTAGGCAATAAGCCACATAGCAGTAGATCAGTGGTTCTCTAAGTGTGGCTCAAAAACCACAGGCATACTGAGTTCTTTTTAGGGGCTCAACAAGGTTGTCTCTTTTCCACTTATATGTCTGTGTGAGGCCAGATTTTCTTCATCTATTTCAACCAGAACAACATATCGCAAGAGATTGAATCAGATGAGAACCTCTCTTCTATTAAGCCAGACATTAGAGATTTGCAAAAATGTTAATGCTGTTCTTCTCATTACAGTGTTTGGTTTTTATTGTCAAGAACTCTAAAGGTCCTGAGGTTCTGCAAGTTAGCAAATTAGCTTATCCAGTTTAATGGAGGCTGACAGAAGACATGAGACTCCTGTGTCGGAGTCAAAAAGACTTTTATCGCTCACAGCTGAACCAGTATCCAGAATGTCAGTATGTTTACATCAGTTTCCCCCAATGAGCACCAGGTCCCCAGGGGTGACGTGGGTAGGTCTAGATGGATGCTGTACACACAGTGGGTTGCATGATGGAAGAGAAAGACTGAGCTTGAGGAACCTGTTATTTATAGCCAGGAATGCGCAAGCCTGCTCTTTGTCCTGGAGGGAGGCATTACCTTATCCCTCAAGGCTGCTCACTGCTTACACAACCATGAGAAACCCTGGGTAGAGAGCTGTCGGAGCCTTGCATTCTTGGCATCCACATCAAGATGTCTAGGAGCATGAGACACCAAGGGAAGCATGTCACTCAAAAGTTATTTTTCATAAAGAGGATTTATGTCAACATACTGGCTATATTATTGCTCTCTTTAAATGAATTCAATAATATTTAAACTTTTTCTCAGTTCTAATTTATAATTGATTAGCCAATTAAAAGCCTTTAAACACACTTTTTGTGGTCCTCAATAATTTTTAAGAGTATGATGTCCTGAGACTAAAATGTTTGAAAACTACTGTTGTAAATAGTTTATTTCTCACCATTATAGCCCTGTTGATTTTTTTCCCTTCACCTTGGTCCTAGAGATTATTTATTGCTGCCAAGGAGTGCCAAAGGATTTATGCAGTATGTGTTCTGGCATAATCTCTTTTATTTTTTTTTAATTTTTAAATTTTATTTATTTTGGCTCCATTGGGTCTTTGTTGCTGCTCACAGGCTTTTTCTAGTTGCAGCGAGTGGGGGCTACTCTTCGTTGCGGTGCATGGGCTTCTCATTGTGGTGGCTTCTCTTGTTACAGAGCACAGGCTCTAGACATGCAGGCTTCAGTAGTTGCAGCACACAGGCTCAGTAGTTGTGGTGCGTGGGCTCAGTAGTTGTGGTGCACGGGCTTAGTTGCTCCACAACATGTGGGATCTTCCTGGACCAGGGATCGAACCCATATCCCCTGCATTGGCAGGCAGATTCTTAACCACTGCGCCACCAGGGAAATCCCCATAATCTCTTTTAAGTGTTCCCTTGATACCTCACTGCTGCTGGTCTTCATTGCCCTTTTGGTCCCAAAGAAGGCTGGAAGAACTAAATGCCTTTTGACCCAGATGGCCCTTGGAGAGTTGTGACATTTCACCCAAGGCCCTGCTGGTTAAATTCTCCAGAGAGGCTTTTGGCTTCTCATTCTTCTTTACTGATCTTTAATGTCAGGATGGAAACAGTTCTGAACCTTGGCTGTCTATGATATGTGCCATTATTTAATTCTTTAGTTCTCTTTTATTAGAAATTCCCTGAATGGTTTTGTTTTTTCCTTTGGGAATTCTTTGTTGTTCATCATGTTTATTCAATAAATCTTTCATTCTTTCAAATTTTTCCTACAGGGATCTTTGGGATGTCCTTGTTATATATATTTATTTTTTATATATTTATATGTAAATGTGTGACATATATGTATATCAAAGGAATTCCTTGACCATGTTTGTATTCTGACAGCACAGGTCCTCTGGGTTGTTTTTGTCTCTTTTCTTACTTGAATTTTCTCAGGACAAGGCATTCCAAGGACTTTTTACAAAATAAGCACTTAATGATTACTTGGCACTATTTAGATTATGATCACACTGAAATATCTTAAAATTCTAAATAGATGACACCAACAAAGGAGGTTTACTTTCTAACTTGCCCATTTATGTAACATTTCATTAATAATGAGCAGGGTATTACTTTCTTTTTAAACAAAAAATTATATTTAATTATAAAAAGTAGGGGAAAATAAAATTTTTTAATATAATAATTAGTTGGTAGCACAGACTTTAAAGCTAATGCTTCCATTCAAATTCAAGTAGAATATAGGCTATTAGACCGCAGGTGCCTTTGGGTCAGGAGTTATGCCTTACTCAACGTTCTCTCCTGAACACCTAAGAAAGGGTCTGAGCACACCATGGGTTTTCAGCAGGTGTTTGCAGTACTGAAGAAATGAATAATAAAAATTACTAATAAAGTGCTAATTTTATAGAAATCATAAAACATCTCCATGGAATTGTCTTCTTACTAGATCATTTGAACTTCTCCACTCAAACTGCCAAATCCCCGAACACAATTTCTTAATAGACTTATACCGTAGCTAAATATACTCACAATATCTGGTTGTATCACATAAGACTGTTGTTTTGTAGAATGATCAAATAATGGCCATCTCATGTGGCTTATCCTAAATAAATCTAGGTCAACGTTAATTTTTGTGTTATATATACTTTGGTAGGGGAAAAATAAGGCAAAGAAAACAGGTGGCTGGTCCCTTAAATGAAACAGCCTCATAGTGTTTCTAGGTTGCCGTAAAGGGGGTGGACTCAGTGGGGGGGGGGGGTTTACTATGGTATGTTAGAGACATAGGAAGCATTTGTGGGTGGATTAGTAAACTGCAACCAGACATATTTTGTTTCTGAACCACTCCTGTTAATGGTGGTCTGAAGGGAAGAGAGTGTGAATTTGGGTTAGAGCTCTGAAACAAATACAGCGCTGTAGATGTTTGCAGTCCTCTCTGCAAATTGAAACAAATAGATGCACAGTATTTCATTTTGTACTTGGAATTTTAAAAGATATTACTTAGCCCCATTTATAATGGGAGATGCAATACAAGGAAAAGAAGAAGTAACTG
This sequence comes from Balaenoptera physalus, assembly GCF_965194825.1. Lineage (NCBI taxonomy): Eukaryota > Metazoa > Chordata > Mammalia > Artiodactyla > Balaenopteridae > Balaenoptera > Balaenoptera physalus. The sequence goes on along the minus strand of NC_138887.1, from coordinate 92,133,230 downwards.
AATCAGCAACAACAGTTCTGGCCAATGAGCTCTTCAGTGGTGCTGGGCAAACTCTTTGTTTTAATTATTCCACTGAAACCTTCCTTTCTAGAAATAATACACTTTTTGGCTGACAGCCTTTTGATTCCTAGAAATGTCTGATTCTCCTCACCTCCCATCTCCAAATAAACACACGCAAGAATATTTATTGGCTAAAGCAGACATTGGATGCAAGTGATACAAGTTTCTGGGTGGCTTATGGCAGTAGATGTGTCTAGAATAGTGTATTACAGACTAGATTTTACTGCAAACTTCACAAGGTAATTCATTGTACATCATGACTCAGTACATACAGACAGACACACACACACCTGAAACACAAATTTAAAACATAAAGTAGTATTTATCTTTGATATTCAGGATTCACACTAATATTTTCACTTTTTATTTTATTTTATCAAAAATGGCCACAACCCACTAAATTGATTTCCTGAATCACCAGTAGATCCCCACCTACATTTGGGAAACAAGAAAGAATTCATATATAAACATATAAAATCTTTATTTCAATAAAGCCTGATTCAAAAAAAGTAAACAGGTATAATCATCTACAGAAATGAAAACTTGTGGGAGAGCGTGCTTGGTGGCACGGAAAGCCTCAGCAGTATTTTGTGAACAGTCAAAGGAAACTCAGGAGTGCCTGAAGGTGGGGCTTTATTGTTGATTAATCTAGGTTGTTTCAGAAGCAGATGCCTTCTATAACTCTATTTACCATGTTTCAAATCTACATATGTAATGATTTTTAAATTATTTTTAACATGCATCATTACTTTTCTGAAACATTATTGCTAATGGTTTTAGTAACAATATTTTTCTCAGGAATGTGATTCTCATGGTTGGCAAGGGATTACTGAAGATATAGAAAGCAATCTTTTTCCAACCATGTATATATGTATCTGTATCTATGTTTATTTTTTATCTGTGTACCTGTATCTATCCAGCGTATTAAATGATAAGTCTAAAAGTTAGGCAGGGGAAGAGGATAGTTGCAACTTTAAATAGGATAGTCAGGGAAGGTCTCAATGAGAAGGTGACATTTGCTTTAAGATCTGAAGGTGAGGAGAGCAAGACATGTGGATGGGTATCTTGAGGAAGAGCTTTCCAGGCAGAGGGAACAGTGACTGCAAAGAAACAGATACTGGAGCTTGTCTAGTGTTTTGGAGAAGCAGCAAGGAGTGAGTGAAGGGGTGAGCAGTAGTAGGTGACATTAGAGCAGTCACCCCGGGACAATTGTACAGGACCCTCTGAGCCACAGTAATGATTTTGGCCTTTACTTGGAGTAAAATGTGAAGCTACTGGAGGGTTGGGAGCAGGGGTATCATAAAATTTGTCTTCCATTTGGACAGAATCTGTGCGGCTGCTGTGTGATATATAGACTGGAGTGGGGAGGGTGGGGGAGCAGGGAGACCATTTACTGTGACTATTGCAATAATCTACACAAAAGATGATGTTGGCTCGGCTAGGGCGGTAGCAGTAGAGTGGGGAGGAGTGGTAGGACTATGGATCTATTTCGAAGGTGTATTTTCTTACAAACTGGACATAGTTGTGAGAAAAAAGAGAAGTCGGGGATGACTGCAGATTTTTGCCTGAGTTACTGAAGAGCTCTTGTTGATCAATTAGAAAATGATGAACACCTCAATGGAAAAATGGGTCATGATGTAATTGAACATAGAAAGTGACTTTTTTTAAAGTATTATTTTTTAAGTAAATCTTTTATCCAAGAAAAGTGCACAAGTCGTAAGCATACAGCTAGATGAATTTTCACAAAATGTACAAAACACACCCATGTAACCAGCACATAGATTAAGAAACAGAGCATTACCTGCATTCAAGAAGCATCCCCTCCCTAAAGTAATTATTTTTCAACTTAACTCTGCATTTATGTTAAACCTTTTCTGCATAGCAAATGATGTGGATGTAGAGAGATGGGCCGCAGAGTAGGGGGGATATCTTTAGAAATCAGGAGAGGGAGAGTTAAGAAACTCGCCTGCAACCGTGTGACAGGAATTAGTCATCTGCTTGATCTCATGAAATTCTTACTGAAAAGTTCTTTCCTAATAATACAATGTGAGACAGAAGGTAAAAATAGATATATTTTCTACATAGGTCTCAAAATTAGAAAGTTCATAGGAGTTGCTAAAAATTTTTTAAAAAGAACACTGAGTTGACAAAAAAGAAACTTATATAAAAAGTGAAATTGAATGTACTAACCCATAATGATCTGAGTTTTTAAAGTAAAATTTTTATTATCTAGAAAGTTTGGTAAAGGTGAACATTAAGATAAGATTTAGATGATGAAACTGAAAGCTGGATTTGGACTACAGAAACTATAGTTATAGTTTTTCTCATAAGTTACATATGAAAAAATATTGAATATGTGAGCCAAAATGGGTGTGAGGGACGGGGAATAGAAAGGCAAGGAGAAATAAGAAATGGAATTAAGTTCCTAGATGATGATTTGAGCCCCCTCCCACCAAAAACCCCACAGACTTTGGAAATAGAAATGTTACATTTTGAAAGTGAAGACATCTCTTCCTGTAGATGCTGAAAATGGGCACTGATTCTAAAAATTAATTGCATCATTATTTTGATAGCATCAAAAATGTTAAGTACATCTAAAAGGTCACTTTTTATTGTTGGTGAAAAGAAAATGGCTGTCAAAATTAAGTTTAATGTTGAGAACAGCAAACGTTGACTCCCTTTATTAAAAAAAGTATGAAGAGAATAATATGCTGTAGTTACTGTACTGGGGTAACTTTATTTATTTATTTTTGCCTCTTAGTACTCGTTCCCCCTTCTTTGGGTAAGGCACCCCTATTTTGTCCTAAGGAAACTACTTAATCCTCACTGTGTACAGTCTGGTAAGAGGGGAAATCAAGGTGCCTTGTCCTTTTCTGGCAGCAAGTGGGCCTGTGCCCCAAGGGAAGATGTCCATGCCTTGTCTCCTGGAACAGGAATCTTGAGCTAAGTGACCAAACAAAGGGCAGCACGCAATTGATGCTGATTCATTCGGGAAGTTGCTCCCTGAAGACAGTGTCCCTCATCTCCTTGAGCTGCCCTGATTCTTGTTCTTTCTTAGATTAATCCTTCAACTTTTCTTTCACCTTTGGGAGCCCTCATCCCATATCCTATAAACTTCCTTTTTTGCCTAAATTAACTAGAATTGTTTTCTATATCATGAAACCAAAGAACACCAACTGACGATCTAATGCTGTTCATCAGAGAAGGACCACCTTTCCAAAATTTTTGCTAGTAAAGACAATTTGGTTGAATATTGAATGAGCATTCGGAAGAAGACCAGGAAATATTTCATACTCACAAATAGAAACTTTTTAAGGAAAAATATTCAATAGTGGCATCTTGCTCGAGACACATAAATTCTTAAGAATAAATTTGAGAATCCTTCAAGTAAAATATGTGTGTATACACACACACACACACACACACACACACTCAGAGAGTGAGAGGGAGAGAGAGAGAGAGAGGAAATGCAGCTATCAAGATTTTCATTTTAATGAAGACTAAAAGCAGCAAGTATTATGCTGTTTTTATATTGCCCCAGTTTCTAGAGGGTAGGGTCTACCCTGCTCTTCATGGACAAGAACTTGTTATTATTCTTTGATGATGCCAAAGAAAGTGAACTAAACCATGACCTTGCCAGAAAAAAAAATCTCCCTGTTGGATCTTTTCAGAGTCCTTTTCCAACCATCACTTAAACTTTATGAGCTATAACATGAACCTATTACATATCACATGTAAATATTCTTTTAAATTATGTTCAAAACAAGGCCTTTGTGGCCAAGTATAAGAATTTTGAAGTAAAAGAGACTTAGGTTCAGACCCTGATTCTTTAGCTATAGCACTGAGAAAGTTAATTGTCTGCTCTTGACCTAAGTTTCTTTAACAGGAAAACGTGAATAATTACACCTACCTTATCTGTAAGGTGTTCATAGCTGGTATTATTAATAGTTATATTCATAGGTAGAAATTAATATTTCAAGAAGCTACTTGTATTAGAAGTCAGTTTATAAAATTTGCATATTTCTAGGATAATCTTAGAAGCAAACAGATTTTCATATTTAAATTTGAACCATGGCTATATGGTAATTGAGATTACTTTTAGAAAAAGGAGAGTTCTTGACTTTGAAAATAATATAGAAAATTTCTTATTTCTGATTGAAAAAGACATTTGTAAAAACTTCATGATGACAACACAGGAATGCATCTATGCAAATATAATTTTTTTTCTTCTTAGGCAATATGGAAGGAAAAAGAAACATTTTAAAACATTTAAGACATGATTGGAAGTGCTCAAAAGCCTATAATAGTTGGATTTTTTTTTTCTTTTTTTTTTTGGCTGTGTTGGGTCTTAGTTGTGGCACGTGTGATCTTTGTTGCGGCACGCAGGATCTTTCATTGAGGTGCACAGGCTTCTCTCTAGTTGTGGCACGCGGGCTCCATAGTGCTTGGGCTCTGTATCTGCAGCACGTGGGCTCTCTAGTTGTGGCTCACGTGCTCAGTAATTGCAGTGCGCGGGCTTAGTTGCCCCACAGCACGTGGAATCTTAGTTCTCTGACCAGGGCTCCAACCCACGTCCCCTGCATTAGAAGGTGGATTCTTAACCACTGGACCACCAGGGAAGTCCCCACTAATCGTATATATACCCAAATATTCTTTATATCATCTTTCTTAATTTTATAAGCTGCATTCCATCATTTTGAATCTGAGTCCATGTCTTTTGAAGTCTTGACAATTCAATGGCTAAAACCAGAAAACACACATCAGATATATCATACCTTGATAAATTATCTAGATATTTTATCTTTAATAGACCAACTTAAAAAGATATTCATGCTCAAAATCCTCCCAAAGAGATCCTTGAAATTAAGTCCCCATAAAAGGTAAATTCTAAACAAACGGTGATCATCAGGCTTTTAAGAATTACCCAAATAAGAGACTCATTATGTAAAATGTTTCATATTCAGAAAATCTTTCAACAGTTCTAATTCTTTTGGTTTATTTTACCTATTTAAGTGATATCATCACTACATATTTATGTATCATCTTATTGCAGAAGCATCATTGCCAACAGGTATTTTAGGTACCTTCCCTTGATGGCTACTAAATCTTTCAGTTGTCCTCATGGGGTTGTCCAGTCTTCCTTTTATTAATGTTCTAATCATCTTCACAAGTACTTACAGATACATCTTTCTGACACTAGACTGAATGGCCTACGTGTTCCATGGTGACAAGAACAGTATCAATTTTGTTTACTGTTGTAATCCAGCTAGTAACCATACAGAGACTGGCACAAAGTTGGTACTTAATCAGTATTTGTTGAATGAATATCAAACTGGTGGAGGCCACCATGCACTGGTAAGAAACCAACCATGATAGTACCCCTAGGTTTGTCTTTATTTTTCTTAGCTCTTCTGGTGTCAACACTATCCACCCACAGCATTCTATCAGAAAGCCTATCAGATGACTGGGAAACCAGGAGGCTAAAATTACTCAAGCCATGTTTGCCATATATTGATATATGTATGCCACACCCAGCAATGCACCTGGCCTAACCTTAAATATCCATGTGTTACTGCAGACACATAATGATGTGAGTGGGATTGTGTGCGAACATGCTCCTGAAATTTTTAAAATATGAAATATTTCAATGCAATGACATTCACCTATCCTTCCCTTAATTTCAAATCTCTCTCTCTGAAAGTGCTGTTTATTTCATAATCACATGATTTCTACCAAAAATAAACAAAAGGCATGGATGGTACCCCACCTTCCTTGGAACCATCTCTATAAACTGTCCAATATTATTTTCAAAAAAAGAAGGAAAAGCCAAAATCATATGATGAGTATTTTGAAAGCTATTTTGATTCCTCCCATCCCCGCTCCCCTAATTATTCATCAAAAAAGCAAAGAGAGAATGTCAGTATTTGTGTCCCCATGTGACAGAAGCTTTATGTGTTGCTGTAAAAGTTCAATTAGCTACTTTTACAGCAACACTAGCTAGTGTGTAGGTATTACTTACCGTAATTTGCAGGAGACTACTGGAAATGAAGTGAACAGCCCAAGGGCACATGGCTAATGAATATCAGAGCTAGGATTTGAATCTGCCTGTTTGATTCGAAAACCTGTGCTGTATCCCCAACATCGCAATGCAATAAGTTCACACTGGAATTCACACAACTCCAATAGAGATGGCAAATTGGTTTAACCATCTTTTTTTCTCACCTGTATTTTAATTACTGTGCTGTTTTAATGGTGAGAGCTGGGAGTGTGGGAGACCCCACTAAGGGAACTGTTCAAGAAGGAAATTGATACTATGTGGCTAAAACTACACAAGTGTTTCAGTGTCTATTTTTCTTCTTCAGTTTCACAACTTGTTTAGTTGCAAAAGGCAGAATTATTGAAATAAACTTTTCAGTGTGTAGAAATGGTCTCTCAAGAAAAAATTTCCTTGCTCTTGAAAATATTTTTGTTGGAACAACATAGAAAGGTACCAGAGAAGCCTGTTTGAAAAAATGACTTGAGTCAGCAGCAGTCTGAAAGATTTGTGAATCTGGGTAAACACCTCTGAAGGAAACCTAACGTTTCAGAGTTCCAGCCCAGTTTGGGGGCATATTTTAAGTAAACATTTATCAGGCGATACTCTTTTCTGTGACTATGGTTTCTTAAAACATTGAAACAATGAACTAACCTTTGTGCAGGGCATATACACAATCTTTCTCAGGAGTTATTTGAGCTGGGAGTAGATGTAAGTTCATTGTCTATTACTTCATAAGACATAGGTTACAAAAAACAACAGCATGTAATATGATGTTTCCTTCTAAATGTTTCCTGGAGGGGGCAGTAGAGGAAGAATACAACAATAAAGTTGAGGTAGAGAGGAAACATGAAAAATCAGTTCTAACACAGATTTGTCACATAGCTGTTGAAAAATATATGTGTGGTATGTGTTTGTACCCTAAACTGCAACAATTCGGAGACTTTATAAATATGTGGATATTTATATAAACACTCATATACATACACATGATATGCATTTATTCTCATGTACATACAAATTCGTTGAGATTTTATTTGCTTTATTTTCAGACAGTAATAGTCCACAAAAAGCACTGAAGATAAACTATAACCATCACAGTTATTTGGAGGATGTTTTAACCCCGATAGTCATCAGATGTTTACAATTAAATATATCTTAATTGAATGTTTTCTTCTACACAAGCACAGTAAAGAAAGATTATATTTATTCCAATAATTTAAATGTGTTGTCAAAAACAACCCAATGTATATTTGTATTCTCACATTGCATTATTTTTGACTCATATTAAGGACTCTATATATTTGTTTAATTGAATTATAATCTTGTATTTTGGCACAGTTGTACACAAATTCCAATTCTTTCTATTCTAATAAGATCCACCAAGTCTAAAGCAATGTTTAAAATGACCTTTGTGTATCACATGAATTATCTTTATCAGATATGGGGATTTATTTTAGGTAAATTACATTTTGAAACTAAGACATCCCTAGTTTTTGTTATTGTTTTTCTATCTTCTGGAAAAGGAAAGGAAATCATTTTTTATTGAATATCTATTATGTGCTGTCCCAGGCAACTTGCATAAATATTATCACAGAGTCATAGCATTGTTTATATACCAGTAGATGGTGCTAATATCACTTGACCCCCCCGTTCAGACCAGGAAAACTTGCCTAATCTTACTCACTTCAGTGGATCTTGGATTACAAAAACTAGACTGCCAAACAGTTATCAACTATTTTGTTAATTTGAAGTAGCATATTTCAAAATCTTAGATTTTAGAACAGTGTCTAAATAACTGTCTGTGGCTTGAATTTTCTTTGTACAACTGCATCATATGTTTATTCAGCACAAGTTTGTATTTCTTACCACAAGCAGAACTCAGTACCTCCTGAAGTAGTAATTCCACCTATGAACTGCTTGGCTCTAAGAAAGTTTTTCCTAATATAGAGTAAGAATCTTCACCCTCTAAAATCCAACCGCTGGTTCTGAAGTTATCCCTGGGGGTCATGTAGAAGCAATCCGTTTGTTATTCAACAGTAATTCACTGAGCATATTACATAATGCTGATGTAACAAAGTACCCCAAACTGGATGGCTTATAACAATAGAAATTTATTCCCTTCCATTTCTGGAGGCTAGGAGTCCAAAATCAAGGGATTGGCAGGGCTGTCCTCTCACTGAAGTTTCTGGGAAAGAATCTGTTCCACGCTCTCTTCTTAGATCCTGGTGTTGCCTTGCCAGCTACCCTTGGTGTTCTTAGCTTTAGATGCATCTCTCCCATCTCTGACTGCAGTGGTATTTCCCCGTGTATCTGTATCTGTGCCTTTGTCTTCGCTTCTAATAAGGACACAGTTTAGGGCTCACCCTAATGATGTCATTCTAGCTTGATTACATCTGCAAAGACCCTATTTCCAAGTATTATCACTTTCATAAGTACCATGGGTTAGAATGTGTACATATCTTTTAGGGGGCATAGTTCAACTCATAACACTGAACATATACTCTATTCCACGGTTTGAATTAGTAACTGAAGGGCAAGAAGGGGAAGATAAAGATGAAACAGCTCCACTTTAAAGAATCTCAGTCTAGTCAAAAGAAGGTCCATACGTATATACACTACCAAATGTAAAATAGATAGCTAGTGGGAAGCAGCCGCATAGCACAGGGAGATCAGCTCGGTTCTTTGTGACCACCTAGAGCGGTGGGATAGGGAGAGGGGGAGGGAGGGAGATTCAAGAGGGAAGACATATGGGGATATATGTATATGTATAGCTGATTCACTTTGTTATACAGCAGAAACTAACACACCATTGTAAAGCAACTATACTCCAATAAAGATGTTAAAAAAAAAAAAAGGTCCATAAAGAATTAGTACATGTTTAAAGTGGTTGAGAACAAAAATGCTATGAGAATAGAGGGGAAGGAGTGACCCGCTCTGATTAGGTAGGTGGAGCAAGGCTTCATGGAGGAGGTTACTTTCTAGCTGTTTTCTTCATTCCATTAATTTTCTGCTTGATCATAAAACAAATTCATACTCAGTGTAGATCATTGGAAAATATGAAAAGAGTAGGATAAGCAAAAATCATATATTAAACTTTCATCCAAAGGTAACAATAGTTACTATTTTAGTGAATAGTTTTCATTATTTTTCTCTATGCATATATAAAATCTTTCATACAAAAAGGATTAGGTTTGGTATAATGTTTTTTTTAAATTTTATTTGTTTATTTTTTATACAGCAGGTTCTTATTAGTTATCTATTTTATACATATTAGTGTATATATATCAATCCCAATCTCCCAATTCATCACACCACCACCTCGCACCCCCCCCCCACTTTCCCCCCTTGGTGTCCATACGTTTGTTCTCTACATCTGTGTCTCTACTTCTGCCCTGCAAACCGGTTCATCTGTATGGTATAATGTTTTGTAAACATTTTTTTCATTTAATAGGACCTCAGGAATATTTTTCACTTCATAAGATATTCTTCTAAAATATTTTTGAATTATATACTAGTTCATTTTGTAGATGGATCACAATCTATTTAAACTGTTTACAGAGATATAAATATCAAAAAAATGTATTGAGACATAATTGACACACGCCATTGTGTTAGTTTTAGGTTATAACGTAATGATTTGATGTATGTATATATTGTGAAATGATTACCACAATAAGTTTATAATTTTTTTTCTTAACATAATGTGATTTTCATCATAATAATAAAAATTTTTCATGCACTACTGATTACTTCCTAAGAGTAAACTTCTAGGACTTAAATGATTACATAATTTTTTAAGTATTTAAATAAATATTGCCAAATTGCCCTCCAGAAAAGTGCCTTACTTTACACTCATCAGAAGAGAACCTATTTCTCTGTCTTGTCTCCAACATTGTGTATTCTTTTAAAATTTGAACATTTGATTGGTGAAAATTTATATCTTAATTTTCATGGCTTTGGTTTTTACTGAGGAAAAATGCTTTTATATACATCTTCTGATCACTCGTATTTCTGCTTTTGAGAATTTTCAAAAAGATAAGCTCCATGAAGGTAAATACTATCTCTCTCATGTTACTACTGTATCCTAGTTCCTCGTACAATAGTGGACATTTAGCAGGAACTCATTAATATTTATTGAATGTACTCAGGCATTACTTGACTTCTTTTTTCCATGTTTTTATCTGTGTATTTGTATATTTCTTATTGAATAGTCAGTGGTCTGTATATTTTGAATATGTTTAATTTCCCAATTTATAGTGGGAACATTGTTGTTTGCCACTTAATTTTGTTTAATATGTTTTTTATTTTTTTAATTTCTATTTCTTTATAACAAATCAAGTAATATTTTCCTTATGTATTATGTCTTTGGTGTGTGCTGAAAAAAACTTTCTTCATCCCAAGATTATGTAACTATTAATCAGTAATAATGGGGAAGTAATGGTCAAGCTCAATTTTTGTTTTCAAATTCTTAATCTACATTGTGGAGGGATTATTTCCCAGGTGATTTGAAATTTCAACTTTATTGTGTAAAAATGATAATGGGAAATTACAGCAACAATAATAATCCTAGAACTAGGACTCATTGTGTAGGAAGAATAGGAAGTTAGATATTTACTTGGAAATCCATAATGATCTTTAAAGGATGAGGAAGTGTCCTTTAGGCAGAAAAGAGGAGTAAGGCATTCTTGGTAGGAAAATGACACAAGGAAAACATAGAAGCAAGAAAGAAGCGGTTTGGAATTGCTGTGGTTGCAATTAGAAAGACATAAAGTTGGAAAGGTAATTGGGAATCAGATTTTGCAAGATTTTATATGCCAAACTGAGATGTATGGGCTTCGTTCTTTAAGAAACCGGGAGCTATCAGAGTCTATTCTCTCTATAAATGATAAACCTTCCAACACATGAAATAGCTAACATATTTCCCATAAGATTGTCTTCTGCACACTGATCAGCCCACTTTCTTCCTTCTCTCTTCACATAATACGGTTTGACTTTATCATTTTTTGGATAATTTTTCTATGAACATACTTCAGTGTATATGTGGCAGCTATTAAATATACTTTATTCTGTTTCCTTTTGCATTTTTAAAATGCTGCTTTCACATGTGTAATTCCTTGGAAACACAGCCTTTATCATTTTCCTCTTTTTTATTCTCTCTCCTCCCAACACACACAAAATATCAGAATTATTAACTGAATAGAGACTTTATATTTTTGGTGCATAAAGTGATTAATTGCTAGTATCAACAAAAAATTTGTGTTTGGTAGTGATGCTGCAGACCTCTTGTTCTCTCTTTCTCTCCAATGAAGCATCAGAGTGGCTATTTTTTTACATGTCTGAAATGAGGTGATGCCTAAATATCAAAAGTAGGTGATAGCCAAGCTCTCAATTGGGGACCAACTAATTAGATATCAACTTCTAAAATTCCAAATTTTTTTTTAAGCCTGGATGCAAAAGGATAATTTATTTGGAAACGTTTAATAAGTTTATTCTACAGTTTTCTTAATGTTGGTCTTATAATAGAGCTAAACCATTGCCATACTTTCATTATACCAAAATAGAAAAAAATCACTGTAAATGGTACCTACTTATTTTTTTTTAACATCTTTATTGGAGTATAATTGCTTTACAATGGTGTGTTAGTTTCTGCTTTATAACAAAGTGAATCAGTTATACATATACATATGTCCCCATATCTCTTCCCTCTTACGTCTCCCTCCCTCCCACCCTCCCTATCCCACCCCTCTAGGTGGTCACAAAGCACCGAGCTGATCTCCCTGTGCTCTGCGGCTGCTTCCCACTAGCTAGCTATTTTACATTTGGTAGTGTATATATGTAATGGTACCTACTTAAGATATCCCTTCAGTTATCTCCAGCCATGCCAAGTATCTTTAATGGCATTATTGTTAGCTTGGAATGCCATGTAACAACCTTTGCAGATGTACCAACTTAAATAGGGAGAAAACAAGGGCTAACTGTGATACAAAATAAGGTGGGGTAATAGCAAACACACCCCAAATAGTTTAATCAAATTCCCTGAAAGTTAGCCAACAGAAATTGGAAGATTGTCTAATTGTCTAAGTGCAATCTCACCCACCATTCCTGTTCAGAGGTAAAATGTAACATATGAACTACCAAATGTAAAATGGATAGCTAGTGGGAAGCAGCTGCATAGCACAAGGAGATCAACTCGATGCTTTGTGACCACCTAGAGGGGTGGGATAGGGAGGGTGGGAGGGAGGCTCAAGAGGGAGGAGATATGGGGATATATGTATACGTATAGATGATTCACTTTATTGTACAGCAGAAACTAACACAACATTGTAAAGCATTTATACTCCAATAAAGATGTGGAAAAAAAAATGTAACTTAGGCGATTCTGTTAAAAGTGATCTCTTACTGATATGGCTCAAGAAGAATTTGAGGGGAAAAAAAGCATCCCCTTATGACAAATTAGTAAGGAAAGACATACCATGGGAATATTTAGCAAGTCTTCCATAGCAAAAGATGGCTCCTTGATATTTAAAATTATCTGTGACTGTTCATAAGGGATACCATGTGCGTACACGGGTGCGGGGAGATGTCTTTCAGCCAACACCTCAGCATGTTGCCTTTTATGATCAGTGGGTGCCATCATTTCTGATAATGAATCTTGTTCATATAAGCAAATGATTATTTTAGAAACAATAACAAAAAGCCAACGAAGTGTATCTAAACATGATGCAAGCTAATTTTTTTTTTAAATGTAGATGTTTGTGATTATAACTGGGTACTAAAACCAAAGTATTTAATTCTTAGCTTTGGCTGAGGCCTTCTGAGTATGTTCAGACTCTTCCCATATTTCAAAATGAGGTGTGAGATCACCAAAGATAGTTTTGTGTAGGTCTTCACCCACATTGAGGGTATAAAAGGGAAGAAATGGAGATTAGAAGAGGGATTATGGGGAAAGCTATAAAAGAACTGTAAGTCCCCTACCCTCTGCCTCATTCTGCATTCAAAGAACCAGAGAGCTCGGCATGGTTCTTCCAAGTTCTTGCTACTTAGAAGACCCAGTGGACACAGTCTCAGGTCAGACAAATGAAAGGGCAGGAGGCTGACGGCGGCTGGCTGGCCAGCTGCCCTGATGGGGGACCTAAGGGACACTGAGCCATTGGAGCAGGCTGTTTTTCCAGAATTTGTCAGGGGCAAAGAATTCGTGAGAGTTTCCCACAGAACCAGATGAGGGAAAAGAGAAGTAGAGGAGAGCATGTGGGGCAGCTTTGCCTGGAGAGATTCTCTCTCTCAGAAGAGAGAAGCTGGAGGGGCACCCTGGATGTCTAGGGGCCCAGGTAGGAATCATGGGCAGTCAGTCAGAGGTGGTGCATTGCCCTGTACCACAGGAACCTTGGATAAGTGATCCCCAGCAATGGACTTCTCTCCAAAGAACCTTGAAAAGCATCCCAAAAGAAAATAGAGCTTTAAACACCAGCCAAGCCCAGAGAGTATCGTCTCCAGTTGTCTACAACAGTATATGATGAGTAAAACCCTGCTCCCTCGTCTTCTCCCCAATCCGCACCAGCTCCACCCTGGGAGAAGTCAGAAACCATGGGTTATTAGCAAGCTGGGGGCAGAGAGGTAGGGACAGAAATTGAGATGAAGCTGACGCTCCTTTTGAGCAGGTTCAAGCTAGGGAGAAGAGAACATTTGGTATAAATGTCGTTGGAAGCTTTTACAGTTACATGGGACAGGTCATTTTAATATTAAAACTGTGATTTAGGGGACTAAAGTGACCAGAGGTTACTCTGAGAGTGACCCCAGAAGTCAACAGTAACTGCCATAAAGTGCATCTAAAACAAGAGAAGGACCAGGCCTGCAGATTGGGTTTGAATAGACAGCAGTTTTCTGTTTGCACATTTGAGGCCTTCTTGTTCAGTATAATGTGATTAAAACCGTCTGCCTCTGCCCAAAGCCCTTTAGGTTCTGGATATGAGACCAACTTGCTTCCATTGTTAGCTTCATCCTAGTCCTAAGAATAAAGGGACTCTTGCATCCCTACATATTTCAGTAGCTCGGGATCTGCTTACCTTATTGCTGACACCTCTAACCTTATACCTTGAACCTTGTTTTAAAAGCCAGCCTTTTGCATCTTTCCTTGTCACCATGTCCCCACCTTGTTTTCTAACTCTGAGTTCAGTTTTTCATTTGCACCTGACATCCTTCAGCTATTCTTCCTGGGGCCTGAGCCCCAGTCCCCTGGCTGGAAGCCCACCACACACTGCCAATCCACTGCCAGCCAGCCCTCCCTAGGCCTTCTCTCCAGACTCCCTCAGGCTGTGCAGAGCTGGCCTACTGGGACATCCCACTCGCTCACTCACAAACTTTCCTGTTGCAGAACTCCTGCCCAGACTTCTCCCTGTTCCTGGCTCTGTGTTCCCTACCCTTGCTTAAACAGACTCCTTTAGCCTATGTTGAGCCTCTCTGATACTCTTTTCTTGCTGCTGAGAAAAGCTCCAGTTACTAAAAGTCCCATGCCAATGGCCTACCTCATCTCCTGGCCCAAGAACCCTTAATCATCAGGCCCAGGCCCCTTCAGTCTTCTAGACTTTGGTTAAGGCCATGTAGGACATGTTCTTTGATTTAAGAAATATTAGACCTCTGGTCTAGGTGCTTTGGAGTTAAGGAACACATCCTTAAGTGCCTTATATCAGGAAGGCCCATTTAGCCAATGCTTAACTTGACCAAAACACAGCTTAATATATTTTAAAATATCCACTTCTCCATTCATTGCTCTTACACTTTTTTATTCCTTCCTCACCCAACTCTCCTGAATGACAGTCATAGCAGGGAGAAACCTTTTCTGCAATCCCAAGTCCATTTATCAGGCCACCAAGAAGGTAAGCCCCTTCCAAGGCTATGGCTACTTCCAGGCAGCAGTGCCTCCTTGTAGAAAAGGTATACCAAGGTGTCTAGGTTTTATTGGGTACTTCGAAACCCAGATTCATGATTTATAACCTACACCAGCTTGCTCAGCAGGAGAAGAAATAGATTTGTAATAATGAAGATGTCAAGAATGCAGGCTTGGATTTACACGTTTATACAAAGCAGATTCCCCTCCTTTCTTTGTTTCCTTCTCCTGCTCCATCCAGATTCCCATCCAGTACCTCCCTTGTGACGGTTGTACTGTGAAGCCTGTCCTGGAACCATATCCCACACTCCTGGTTCCCTTGGTTACAATGCCATTTTAATGTAAAGTGCTAGAACAATATTAACTTTTTTAAAGAAAACATCATTTCTATCCTTTTTTTATAGGTGTAATTTCATTTAATCCTTTCAACTTACACTCAGATTTAAAGCTGGCCATGGGACCAACACTGGCTCTGTAAAAGGGTACCAGTGACACCGACAAGTTAAGAAATTGGATCAAACTTAAATACTTGGTAAAGTTGGATAAGCATCCCCGTCTTTTGACTCCCAGCCCAGCATTCTTTCCATCATTCCAGACCTTATCCTTACTAGTTCTATTCTTTTTTTTAATTGAGGTATAATTGATATATAATGCTATACTAGTTTCAGGTATACAACATAATGATTCAATATTTGTATGTATTGCAAAATAATCACCACAATAAGTATAGTTAACATCCATCCCCATACATAGTTACAATTTTTTTTTTCTTGGGATGACAACTTTTAAGATCTAGAACAATGTTAATTCTAAAGATTAGGTTTGGTTGCAAGTGCTGGGAAAACCAAAACAATAGTGGTTTAAACAAGATTTTTATTTACCTCGTACATACTATACAAACATATGGTGACTCTGTGGCCATCAGAGCATCAGGCTTCTTCTGGATAATTGCTTTGCCATCCTCAGTACCTGGCTTCTTCATCTTTTCAACATGGCTGCTTAAGTTCTGGCCATGGGGTCCACATTACAGCTAGCAGTAAGGAGGAATAGGGACAGAACACATCTTTTTCCTTTAAGGACATTTTCTAGAAGTTATACAGTACATTTTTGCTAAATTGCATTGGCCAGAATTTAATGACATGATCCCAGCTAGCCGCAAGGGAGGCTGGGAAGTATAACCTTTATTCTGGGTGGCCACATGCCTTAATGAATTTGTGGGTTCTGTTACTAAGAAGAAAGGGAGGAAGGATGTTGAGGTGACAGCTAGCAGTGCCTACCACAACTTTGCATTTTACATTTTGGCAGAAGTCTGTTTTCCTTAGATTATTTATTTTTAATTCACATCTACTTGTATATAAAATACTATGATATTTTTAAGCCTCTCCTTATATTTTAGTTCACACCTATAAACTGACATTATAAGTGTTGGTAATGGTAGAATTCTTTTTAAATTTTATTTTCACCATACTTAGTCTTTTTTTTTTTTAACGTCTTCATTGGAGTATAATTGCTTTACAATGGTGTGTTAGTTTCTGCTTTATAACAAAGTGAATCAACTATACATATACATATATCCCCATATCTCCTCCCTCTTGCGTCTCCCTCCCACCCTCCCTATCCCACCCCTCTAGGTGGTCACAAAGCACCGAGCTGATCTCCCTGTGCTATGCGGCTGCTTCCCACTAGCTATCTATTTTACATTTGGTAGTGTATATATGTCCATGCCACTCTCTCACTTCGTCCCAGCTTACCCTTCCCCCTCCCTGTGTCCTCAAGTCCATTCTCTACATCTGCGTCTTTATTCCTGTCCTGCCCCTAGGTTCTAAAGAACCTTTTTTTTTTTTTTTAGATTCCATATATATGTGTTAGCATACAGTATTTGTTTTTCTCTTTCTGACTTACTTCACTCTGTATGACAGTCTCTAGGTCCATCCACCTCACTACAAATAACTCAATTTTGTTTCTTTTTATGGCTGAGTAATATTCCATTGTATATATGTGCCACATCTTCTTTATCCATTCATCTGTCGATGGACACTTAGGTTGCTTCCATGTCCTGGCTACTGTAAATAGAGCTGCAATGAACATTGTAGTACACGTAATTAGTCTTTAATATTACCTCTTGCCTGGGTTTTAAGTAAGAATATACTGAATAAATATTTTCTTTGATATGATTTGTTTATAACAGAAAGCTTTGTATTAAATACTCAGATATATTGAGTAATAAAGTAAAGCATATTATGCCACCATTTAGATCATGCCTCATTATTATTGATTTGGACTCTTTAGTTACCACCCATCTCAAACTCTTTCTCTTAAATGTATTGAAAATATCACTGCCGAAATAATTTCCCTGAATTACAGCTATGGTAATGTCACTTCTCCATGTAAACACCTTAATGAGTTCCCCATTTCTTATAGAACAAATTCAAATTTTTTAGCCTGGAATTTACTGCTTCCCACAATATTATCCAAACCTTAATCTTTAGGTTTGTCTTCTGTTATATCTTTTGTAACAATCATCCTTAGTGGAAATATTCCATGCATCCCATAAATGCCTGACACTTTTGCTCCTCTCTAACTTTGCTAATGAAGTTTTGTCTGCTTGGACCAAGCACCTCCTCACACCTCCCCTTATACATACCTTCCCCCCACCCAACACTTCTTCTACATATTTTGCTATTCTTCACGGACCTATGAAATGCCATCTTCTCCATGAAGCCGTGGCCCAACACCAATATTTTTATAAACTTATTTCTATAGGTCAGGTCTTAAGTAGTTTGTACATCTATTATTCTCTTATCACATATATTTATTAAATAAATTTTATTTAATTTTAATTTACCCCACAGTACTTTGTATTTTAAGTATATATGGTAAATATTTATTGAATGAATGAATAACATAATGCTTTGTCTTTTCTATGAATTAGGGCTCCTTGGAAGCAAACTTGTATCATTAAGAGGTGAAGAAGCATATTTAGGCTCTATTTTTTTTAAACATCTTTATTGGAGTATAATTGCTTTAGGCTCTAAGTTTTTATTTCCAGTTTAAATCTAGTACCAGACAATAGGAAGTAAATGGTATTACTACTTGATATCAAATGAATAATTCATAGACTAGTTCAGAATCAACCTAACATATTTTGCAAAAACAACAGTAACAAAAATACATTACATACCCCACATATTTTATACTCATAAAGAGTGTATCTTTAATAGTCATCCTTTAGCATTCCTTCAGCATGATAGTTCCTCAGTGTGATAGTTTAAATTTATAGACAAATACATTTTCAACAGTCAAAAAAGAAAAAATGTGGGTATTGTAAATTTGGACAAACCTGATTAATATCAAATTTGGGCAAGACTTCAGAATGGTAATTGAACTGATAACTTGTGAATACTTAGAATAAAATGTGGTAGCTATCAGAAGACATAAAATACAAGTTACAGCAAATTAGATTTGCTTCCTCTTTTGGTTATCATAATGGAAAATCAGGGAAACATTATGTGCCATGTATATCTTGATTTCTTTTTTATTAAAAGTGTTCTTTATGAAATGTAGAAATAATAATACAACAGCAGTAAAAGAAACAAAAGAGAGACAAAAATCACCATCTAACAATCATTTCTCTTTATTTTTCCAAATTCCTTCCAGTTCTTTTTTCATGCACTTATTTAGTCACCAAATGTTTCTTGAACACCTTCTATATATTTCATATAGAATATTTGCATTTTAATAGTTAATTTGACTTTCCAGATATATGGTGGATAAATGGTAAAATATTAATTTAATGATAATATGGCCAGATTAATTCCCAATTTGTTAAGTCACACCTAAAGGATGTGAATTACTGATTTGGCATCAACCTGAAGAGGTGCTAAAACTTCTATTTTGGGGCCCAATCCTAGTCAATGTTCATCATAGTCTTTAATTTTGAAAGAAGTAATGCTAATGAAATGTGCAGCCATGCAGATGAAACAAAATTGTAGCTGACAGATAATATTACAGATGAAAAAACTAGAATTTAATTCTACTCCCCTTATCATGTCATGAACCCCAGGAATTGTGTCTACTTTATTAATAATAATTATATTGATGGCAACTAATGCTTTTAAAAGAGAACTGATTATGTATCAGCCATTGTGCTTAATATTTTACCAATATTGTTTAATCCTCGCCCAAAATTTTAGGATGAGGCAGTCATTCACAGATGAGGAAACAAAGGTTGAAATTAGTTAGGTAACAAGCTAATGAGGACCAAAGTCAGAATTCCAAGTCTAATCTTCTGACCATACAGCCTGTCTTGCTTTTTCTTCAGTTTCTTTGTATCTGAGCATACCTAGAAAGTTCTCTTTAATTTCTCAGTGTTCCCCCAGTCCTTAACTCATTCTGAAAGATTTCTGCTATCCACACTGTATGTACAGATCTGAGCCTCCTTGACCTTTAAAATGAAAAACAAGTATCGATTCACCACAGAGCTCTCTCTGCAGACACATGGAACACTTTAGGCACCTCTCTCTCCTTTCTCGCTCAAGGGATTCTTCTGTAATTTTATTCCTACTCCTTCCTACTCTCCTAAATCTATCATAGGTGACAATGGGGTCAGTATAGTTTCTTTAAGTTTTTGACTATTTACTTTTTTTAAAGACTTTATTTTTTTAGAGCAGTTTTAGATTCACAGTAAAACTGAGGAGAAGATAGAGATTTTCCATATACCCCAGACCCAACAAATGCATACTTCCCTTGTTATCAGCATTCCCCACCAGAATGGTACATTGGTTACAATCGATGAGCCTGCAGTGATACATCATAATCACCCAAAATTCACATTATACATTCTATGGATTTGGAGAAATGTATAATGATACAAATCTATCATTATGGTACGATACAGAGGATTTTCACTGTCCTAAAAATCCTCTGTGTGCCCCCTATTCATTCCTCACCTCATCCCCCTACCCCCCAACCCCTGGCCACCACTGATCTTTTTACTCTCTCCATAGTTTTGCCTTTTCCAGAATGTCATGTAGTTGGAATCATACAGTATGTAGCCTTTTTAGATTGACTTCTTCCACTTAGTAATATGCCTTTAAAGTTCAGCTTGATAGATCATTTAAGCTTGATAGATAATTTCTTTTTTTGTCTTTTCAGCTTGATAAATCATTTCTTTTTTTGTGCTGAATAATATTCACTGTCTGGGTGTACCACAGTTTATTTATCCATTCATCTACTGAAAAACATCTTGGTTGCTTCCAACTTTTGCCAAGTGTAAATGGAGCTGCTATAAACAGCTGCTGTTGTGGGAAAGTTTTTGTGTGAACTTAAGTTTTCAGTTCATTTGGGTAAATATCAAGGAGCATGGTTGCTGGATTATATGGTTAAAGTATGCTTAGTTTTATAAGAAAGCACCAAACGGTCTTCCAAAGTGGCTGAACTGCTTTGCATTCCCACCGGCAGTGAATGAGAATTCCTGTTGCTTCACATCCTCACCAGCATTTGGTGTTACCAGAGTTCTGGATTTTGGCCATTGTAATAGATGTGTAGTGGGGCTCTTTACGTTTTTCAAAGACTGCTGACCTTATTGCCTATGCCTAATACATACTTCCTTGGCTATTATAAATTCTAAAGTGGCATGGTCCCAAGGTTCCTGTCAATTTTTCTTCATCAATCCTCTTCAGTCTTAGTAACCAAGTTTAGACTAGCAATTGACTTTATTGCTTTCTCTAAAATCTGAAAAATGATATTGTTTGGAAAACGAGGCAAATTTTGCCAGATGCACTGATTTTTAGCAGACTATATCTTTACAAGTTATCTGGGCAGTTTAGAGTTTCCATTATGTGTATCTTTTGTTTCTGGGACAGCTTTGTATTTGCCTTGGCAGTAACTTTCACTCCTTCTATCTGATTGAACAGTCCATAGCTCTAGCACCAAAGCGTCATCATTCATTTTTATCCTTATCAAGATGAGTTCCTTATACCTCTATTCTTAGAGGACATCCAAAATTTGTTTCAACACCAAGATTCTATAATTTTTGCTTTCTATAATTAAGAGCCTATAGCTACGGGAAGATGTCCTGAATGCATATTATTTATTTGTGATTTTTTTTCTTAAAGAACAGTAGTTGTTTTTAATTATATAATTATGGTGGAGCAGAGGAGTGGTAGCTACAGCCTTAACTTGTTAAATATTTTTAAAAGAGCACTACTATCTATTAATAGCGTCATATAAATATTTAATTGAATTTTCCTAAATGAATTCTTCAGTGAATCACAAAGCAACCCCTACAATATTGATTGAGAAAAGAGTCAGATTTATAATGCCAGAAAGGTACCCAGGATTTAACCCCAAGCTTCCTTCACTGAACACAAAGACCTAGTTCTATTATACGTTCTCCAGTTCCTAGAGTAGAAAGTATAGGTTAGATGTTACTATTGATCAGATCCTTTTCTACATAATTTGAATAGCCTTTATCCAACGAATAAAGAGAGAAGAAAAAAAATCCCTGGAAAACTCAGAATTATTTGTGATATTTAAAAGATGATGGCCAAGATCAATTGAGTCCGTAGACATACACAGAAGAACTAGTTTCCAAAGCAGCAGTAACCAAGTTGCCCTTATAAATTCAACTATGTGAATTATTTATTTCTAGAGATTTTTCAGTAGGGATAATAAAAACAAGTACACAATAGCTATTCTATATTTACAGCCGCTGCCATTTAAAAGGAAAATCATGTGGCATTTAGAAGAAATAAATATTTTGAACCACCACATTTGTGCATTATTCTTCCCATTTACCTCATCTTAATGGCATGGGAAAAATTGTGCAAAAAGAGAAATGAATGTTGAACTGTTTATGTCCTGTACAGGTTAAGTAGGCATATTGTTCTCAACAGAGATACACAGCTAATGGATACTATCTAAGCACCATTCTTCCAGCAAGACTCTCTAGATATTTGAGTAGAGAGGTATCTCTCATTCTGCATGAAACAAGATTCCTTTCTCTATTCTTTCTGCTAATAGGAGAGAGAGAGAGAGAGAGAGAGAGAGAGAGAGATGATATCAGCTGAGATCAAAAAGACCCAAGTTTCATATACACTTAAGCAACCTGTAACATCCATCCACCATCACTGAGGATGAGATTTTTCTTTATTGTCCTTCCATAAGGCCCCTTAGAATGATCTCTGGGCATGTCTTTTGCTCTCTTCGAGCCTGCACTTACCTTCCTTTAAATCTGCTTTCTCCACATGCAAAGCTGAATGGAGGTATTTACCACTTCCTGTATTACCACCCCTTAGTCGTAGCCTTAAAATGTTAGTCTTTCAGTTTACCCTCTCCTGTCTCTCAAACTCTAACACAAAATATGTAATAGCATGGAGGGTATCTAGCTCGGTTTTTGACAGGGAGATGGACCATGAGGCCATGTTTTCCCAGGTTGCTAGGGCTCTCCCGCAGCTCTGTCAGTAGTTCAGGGCTACCAATAACAATAGATAGTAAAGGCTGATTCAATGGCTTCAGTCTTGGATGTTGTCTTTTGAGAAAAAGGTAAAAAATGATGGAGACATTGGATAGCTGTTCAGTAGCATCTCATATATATATGTCCTTAAGAATGTAGTTGAATTGAGCAAAATCAAAAACTATATCTTTTATGAACCCATGTATTGCAAACATAGACAAATTATTAGAATTGATCCCAATATTTTATAATTGTTCTTTTAAAAATGGCATTAAATATGTAAATCACTTGCTTCATGTGAAATAGGACATTGACATTCATTTAAGGGGGTTTGAACTACCTTTCTTCCTCCTCAGGTGGCACTCAGTTTATAATCCACTTTCTAAAGAACATATATTAATATTTGGCAATTATTTAATTAGTTTGTGACCATCTGAGTATCAGAATCCACAATATGATGATGAATAGTTGCTCTTAAAATAGAGTCCACTGATAGCCACATTCCACCAAAATTATACAAGTTTGATACCTAATTAAAAGGTAGTAAACAGTCACACTACTGGACTGTCACTCCAAAAATTAAGAACTTCTGACTTTCATCAGCTTATAGATTCTAGTTTTCCTCTAAATTTCAGGGGCTGGATATGACAACCTAAAATAAGTAGCTGTCAAATACATGCTTTCCTCTGCTCCTAGATGTAGAATGCCAGTATTCCTCATGAGGAAAGAAAAAGATCTGAAAACCTATTCCAAATCTTTTTGCTAAGGATGCATCAATATAGAAACGTGCTTTTCTTTATCATCAATACCTTCCTCTATCTAATTCCAATACGTTTTGCATGCATTATTTTACAACCACTGAGGAGAGGTAAAAGGATGAGTAAATAAGTGTTGGTCACAATTATTTACCCACTTTACTATCATTAGGCTGCAACAAGTGTGAAATAAATCTGTTTTAATTTAATAATCTGAATTAGTTTTGTGCTCAGTTAAGCTCAAGGTTGCGGTGCAGTATAAGTGCTTAGTGGTGAGAAGAATGTCAAGAAGAGAGAAGGGCTCCTGGGGAGAGACACGGAGGCAAAGCTAGGGAATGTGGGAGGGGGATGCCGAAATTATACTTCCCCTGCCAGAAGTGTTTGGATTGGGGAGAGAGTAGGGAGTCATGTAATGGCATATATTAATCATAGTTGTTATAAGTAATTCATAGAACTATGAGGTAGCCAGATGTAAATGAAAGCCGTATTTATTCACTTAAACTCCAAACTCTCTCATTTTTCTGCCCATCCAAAATTCCCCCATTGTGTGAGTTTGTAGTTAATTCATTTGTTAATTCACTCATATATGTGAAGAGCCTTACCGTGTATCAGGAATTGTGCTAGGCAGTGGGGATACTAGTTCCCCCAAGATTTACAGTACAGTAAAAATGTCGTGTTAAAGATCAACAAACATGGTGGTGGGGGGGGGGGGAGATGGAACCAGAAAGTTTAACTTAGGAAGAAACATTTGAGCTGGTGAAGAAGAAAGAGGTGGAGGAAGAGCATTCCAGTCCAAGAAAACCATGTGGTGAAACCCAGCGATATGCATGAAGATT
The DNA here is from genome assembly GCF_965194825.1 of Balaenoptera physalus. Classification (NCBI taxonomy): domain Eukaryota; kingdom Metazoa; phylum Chordata; class Mammalia; order Artiodactyla; family Balaenopteridae; genus Balaenoptera; species Balaenoptera physalus. Next base: position 92,109,202 of record NC_138887.1, on the reverse strand, counting down.
GTGTGGTTGGGAGTAGACCATATGTATGGTTGCTTGGCAGGTTTGGAGGCATAAGGAAAGAAAGAGAAAGAAAATGAAGCTGGAGGAGTGAGCTGGAGAGGAAGAACTCTGTAAACCAGGATGTGGCATTTTGGATTTTTCATTTGGGCCCTTAGGGAGACCCTGAATTTTTTAACGCTGAGGATTAACATGGTAAGATTTGTATCTTTGAACAAAATGTAGCCTGGAAAGAGGAGAAAATAGATAAAAAGAGACCAATATTTTTATAGAGGCTAAATATTTTTGTTTCTTAATTGGTAAAATGTATAGACTCACTGAGTGAGGAAAGAAGATATCCACTGAGAAATTAAAAATATTGAAGTGGAACTCAGAAGAGAGTTGGAGGTATATAGCTGGCCAGCAATATCAGTTGGGTTCAATGCCTAGGAAGAGGAAGAAAACATAGGATGGGCTTTAGAAGATACCAATATTTAGGAGTAAGCAAAAGACAAGAAATCAGCAAAGAGTCTAGTGGAATAGGAAAAAGCCAGGAGAATTTAGTGTCCATGATCCTGATAGAAGTAAATTTTAAGAAGGAAAGAAAAAATGAACAAAATAACATGGTTGAGTAAAGTGCAACAAGATGACTACAGGTTCTGTCTTTAGAAGGCCATTACTGGCCAGAATGACAGCAGAAGGAACCAACCAGTGGTGAAGAAGGGAGGAATAGAGGGTGAAGGTGGTGGTGGAGGGAAGAAAAAGATGGGATTGTAGCTGAAGTAGGAGGTAGTGTTTAGCCCTTTTTTTAAGCATGGGAGCAGATAAACTTGTTTATAAACTTCAAGTCAATAGAGAACTGAAGGAGAGACACAGAGTACTCAATGGATCAAATCCCAGAGAAGTCTCCAAGCAATGAAATACCACTAAATGGGTCAAAAGATGCTTTTATGAGAAGAACCTCAGCGCTTCTAAAATATTTAAAATGGAGGAAGGGTAGGGATTAAACTGGTAATTTATTCATACATCTGCTATAAAAAAAGTTGATCTAAATTGCATCCCTAATCCTGGTAAGAGGGGATAAAACATTCAGTTTCAAAGCCTACTGTTTAAAAGTAATTATTTGTAAATTCATAGGTAGTAGATTTGAAGGGGACTTGAAGGATCTCTTAAAGTTTCTGTCAGCAAAGTGCTGAAAAAGGGGGAAAGTCATGACGTTGGGGCCTCTTTTTTCTGGATGCTGCTTCTAGAGGTGCAGTGGTTAATGGAGGGGGAGGTGTTCCTTTCTGCTTCCTCCTGCTGCTCCCATCACTGCAGGGAGGTCCAGATGGTAGGTGGGAGGGGATGGGGGCTGAGATCGGTCTGGATTCTGCTCACAAGTGCACTGAGGATTTATTTTCACTGCTTATGATTGGTGGTCTCTCTGTTGACAAAGTGATGCAAGAGTCCTTTGGGCTCCGTAGCAGATAATCAAAAGCACTTTTTTAAAAGTTCAATTGGAATGAGATAATATGAAATTATAAACCTATAATATAGAAGTTTCAGATGCAAGTACAAAGTGATGACACAATAGCAATGGCTTTTGTACACAGGAACCTATATTTAATATCAGGAACTTCACCAACGCTCAATATTTTAAGAAGCTAAACATTAGTAGTAAAAAGTTAATTTCAATGCTGCTTCATTTAAAAATGGATTTGCATTAAAAATATATGTAGTGGGCTTCCCTGGTGGTGCAGTGGTTGAGAGTCTGCCTGCTAATGCAGGGGACACAGGTTCGAGCCCTGGTCTGGGAGGATCCCACATGCCGCGGAGCAACTGGGCCCGTGAGCCACAACTGCTGAGCCTGCGCTTCTGGAGCCTGTGCTCCGCAGCAAGAGAGGCCGCGATAGTGAGAGGCCCGTGCACCACGATGAAGAGTGGCCCCCACGTGCTGCAACTGGAGAAAGCCCTCGCACAGAAACGAAGACCCAACATAGTAATCAATCAACCAATCAATCAATCAATCAATCTTAAAAAAATTATATATATATATATATGTAGCTGGAGGAGCTTCAAGATGGCTGAAGAGTAAGATGTGGAGCTCACCTTCCTCCCCACAAATACATCAGAAATACATCTACATGTGGAACAACTCCTACAGAACACCTACTGAATGCTGGTAGAAGACCTCAGACCTCCCAAAAGGCAAGAAACTCCCCACGTACCTGGGTAGGGCAAAAGAAAAAAGAAAAAACAGAGACAAAAGAATAGGGATGGGACCTGCACCAGTGGGAGGGAGCTGTGAAGGAGGAAAGGTTTCCACACACTAGGAAGCCCCTTCACGGGCGGAGACTGCAGGTGGCGGAGGGGGGAGCTTCAGAGCCACGGAGAAGAGCGCAGCCACAGGGGTGCGGAGGGCAAAGTGGAGAGGTTCCCGCACAGAGGCTCGGCGCCTAGCAGCACTCACCAGCCCGAGAGGCTTGTCTGCTCACCCACTGGGGCGGGTGAGGGCTGGGAGCTGAGGCTCGGGCTTCGGTCGGATCCCAAGGAGAGGACTGGGGTTGGCAGCATGAACACAGCCTGAAGGGGGCTAGTGCGCCACGGCTAGCTGGGAGGGAGTCCGGGAAAAACTCTGGAGCTGCCGAAGAGGCAGGAGACTTCTTCCTGCCTCTTTGTTTCCTGGTGCACAAGGAGAGGGGATTAAGAGCACCGCTTAAAGGAGCTCCAGAGTCGGCGCGAGCCACAGCTATCAGCGCGGACCCACACACGGGCATGAGATGCTAAGGCTGCTGCTGCCGCCACCAAGAAGCCTGTGTGCAAGCCCAGGTCACTCTTCACACCTCCCCTCCCGGGAGCCTGTGCAGCCCGCCACTGCCAGGGTCCCCTGATCCAGGGACAACTTCCCCGGGAGAATGCATGGCGTGCCTCAGGCTGGTGCAACATCACGCCGGCCTCTGCACCGCAGGCTCGCCCCGCATCCGTACCCCTCCCTCCCCCCCGGCCTGAGTGAGCCAGAGCCCCCGAATCAGCTGCTCCTTTAACCCCGTCCTGTCTGAGTGAAGAAAAGATGCCCTCAGGCGACCTACATGCAGAGGCGGGTCCAAATCCACAGCTGAACCCCAGGAGCTGTGCAAACAAAGAAGAGAAAGGGAAATCTCTCCCAGCAGCCTCAGAAGCAGCGGATTAAATCTCCACAATCAACTTCATGTACCCTGCATCTGTGGAATACCTGAATAGACAAGGAATCATCCCAAATTGAGGAGGTGGACTTTGGGAGCAACAATAAATATATATATTTCCATTTTTCTCTTTTTCAGTGTGGATGACAGGCTCTTGGTGCTCCAGCCAGGGGTCAGGACTGTGCCACTGAGGTGGGAGAGCCAAGTTCAGGACACTGGTCCACATGAGACCTCCCAGCTGCACGTAATATCAAATGGCAAAAATCTCCCAGAGATATCCATCTCAACGCCAAGACCCAGCTCCACTCAATGACCAGCAAGCTACAGTGCTGGACACCCTATGCCACACAACAAGCAAGACAGGAACACAACCCCATCCATTAGCAGAGAGGCTACCTAAAATCATAATAAGGCCACAGACACCCCAAAACACACCACCAGACATGGAACTGCCCACCAGAAAGACAAGATCCAGCCTCATTCACCAGAACACAGGCACTAGTCCCCTCCACCAGGAAGCCTACACAACCCATTGAACCAACCTTAGCCACTGGGGACAGACACCAAAAACAACGGCAACTACGAGCCTGCAGCCTGCGAAAAGGAGACAACAAACACAGTAAGTTAAGCAAAATGAGAAGACAGAGAAACACATAGCAGATGAAGGAGCAAGGCAAAAACCCACCAGACCTAACAAATGAAGAGGAAATAGGCAGTCTCCCTGAAAAAGAATTGAGAATAATGATAGTAAAGATGATCCAAAATCTTGGAAATAGAATGGAGAAAATACAGGAAACATTTAACAAGGACCTAGAAGAACTAAGGAGCAAAGAAACAGTGATGAACAACACAATAAATGAAGCTAAAAATTCTCTAGAGGGATCAATAGCAGAATAACTGAGGCAGAAGAACGGATAAGTGACCTGGAAGATAAAATAGTGGAAATAACTACTGCAGAGCAGAATAAAGATAAAAGAATGAAAAGAATTGAGGACGGACTCAGAGACCACTGGGACAACATTAAATGCACCAACATTCGAATTACAGGGGTCCCAGAAGAAAAAAAGAAAAAGAAATGGACTGAGAAAATATTTGAAGAGATTATAGTTGAAAACTTCCTTATATGGGCAAGGAAATAGTTAATCAAGACCAGGAAGCACAGAGAGTCCCATACAGGATAAGTCCAAGGATAAACAAACCAATACACATATGAATCAAACTATCAAAAATTAAATACAAAGAAAAAATATTAAAAGCAGCAACAGAAAAACAACAAATAACACACAAGGGAATCCCCAGAAGGTTAACAGCTGATCTTTCAGCTGATCATTCAGAAACTCTGCAAGCCAGAAGGGAGTGGCAGGACATATTTAAAGTGATGAAGGGGAAAAACCTACAACCAAGATGCCTCTACCCAGCAAGGATCTCATTCAGATTGGATGGAGAAATTAAAACCTTTACAGACAAGCAAAAGCTAAGCGAATTCAGCACCACCAAACCAGCTCTACAACAAATGCTAAAGGAACTTCTCTAGGCAGGAAACACAAGACAAGGAAAAGACCTACAATAACAAACACCAAACAATTAAGAAAATGATAATAGGAACATACATATCGATAATTACCTTAAATGTAAATGGATTAAATGCTGCCACCAAAAGACATAGACTGGCTGAATGGATACAAAAACAAGACCCATATATATGCTGTCTACAAGAGACCCACTTCAGACCTAGGGACACATACAGACTGAAAGTGAGAGGATGGAAAAAATATTCCATGCAAATGGAAATCAAAACAAAGCTGGAGTACCAATTCTCATATCAGACAAAATAGACTTTAAAATAAAGACTATTACAAGAGACAAAGAAGGACATTACATAATGACCAAAGGATCAATCCAAGAAAAAGATATAACAGTTGTAGATATTTGTGCACCCAACATAGGAGCACCTCAATACATAAGGCAATTACTAACAGCCATAAAAGGGGAAATCAGTAACACAATCATAGTAGGGGAATTTAACACCCCACTTTCATCAATGGACAGATCATATAGAATGAAAATAAATAAGGAAACACAAGCTTTAAATGATACATTAAAAAAGCTGGACTTAATTGATATTTATAGGACATTCCATCTAAAAACAACAGAATACACATTCTTCTCAAGTGCTCATGGAACATTCTCCAGGATAGATCATATCTTGGGTCACAAATCAAGCCTTGGTAAATTTAAGAAAATTGAAATTGTATCAAGTATCTTTTCCAACCACAACGCTATGAGACTAGATATCACTTACAGGAAAAAATCTGTAAAAAATGCAAACACATGGAGGCTAAACAGTACACTACTTAATAACCAAGAGGTCACTGAAGAAATCAAAGAGGAAATCAAAAAATACCTAGAAACAAATGACAATGAACACACGACGACCCAAAACCTATGGGATGCAGCAAAAGCAGTTCTAAGAGGGAAGTTTATAGCAATACAATTCTATCTTAGAAACAAGAAACATCTCAAATAAACAACCTAACCTTACACCTAAAGCAATTAGAGAAAGAAGAACAAAAAAACCCCAAAGTTAGCAGGAGGAAAGAAATCATAAAGATCAGATCAGATATAAATGAAAAAGAAATGAAGGAAACGATAGCAAAGATTAGTAAAACTAAAAGCTGGTTCTTTGAGAAGATAAACAAAATTGATAAACCATTAGCCAGACTCATCAAGAAAAATAAGGGAGAAGACTCAAATCAATAGAATTAGAAATGAAAAAGGAGAAGTAACAACTGACACTTCAGAAATACAAAGGATCATGAGAGATTACTACAAGCAAATATATGCCAATAAAATGGACAACCTCGAAGAAATGGACAAATTCTTAGAAATGCACAGCCTGCCGAGACTGAACCAGGAAGAAATAGAAAATATAAACAGACCAATCACAAGCACTGAAATTGAAAGTGTGATTAAAAATCTTCCAACAACCAAAAGCCCAGGACCAGATGGCTTCACAGGCGAATTCTATCAAACATTTAGAGAAGAGCTAACACCTACGCTTCTCAAACTCTTCCAAAATATAGTGGAGGGAGGAACACTCCCAAACTCATTCTACGAGGCCACCATCACCGTGATAACTAAACCAGACAAAGATGTCACAGAGAAAGAAAACTACAGGCCAATATCACTGATGAACATAGATGCAAAACTCCTCAACAAAATGGTAGCAAACAGAGTCCAACAGCACATTAAAAGAATCATAAACCATAATCAAGTGGGGTTTATCCCAGGAATGCAAGGATTCTTCAATATATGCAAATCAATCAATGTGATACACCATATTAATAAATTGAAGCATATCATCATCTCAATAGATGCAGAGAAAGCTTTCAACAAAATTCAACACCCATTTATGATAAAAACTCTCCAGAAAGTAGGCATAGAGGGAACTTTCCTCAACATAATAAAGGCCATATATGACAAACCGACAGCCGACATCGTTCTCAACTGAGAAAAACTGAAAACATTTCCTCTAAGATCAGGAACAAGAAAAGGTTGCCCACTCTCACCACTATTATTCAACATAGTTTTGGAAGTTTTAGCCACAGCAATCAGAGAAGAAAAAGAAATAAAAGGAATCCAAATCAGAAAAGAAGTAAAGCTGTCACTGTTTGCAGATGACATGAAACTATACATAGAGAATCCTAAAGATGCTACCAGAAAACTACCAGAGCTAATCAATGAATTTGGTAAAGTAGCAGAACACAAAATTAATGCACAGAAATCTCTTGCATTCCTATACAATAATGATGAAAAATCTGAATGTGAAATGAAGAAAACACTCCATTTACCACTGCAACAAAAAGAATAACATATCTAGGAATAAGCCTATCTAAGGAGACAAAAGACCTGTATGCAGAAAATTATAAGACACTGGTGAAAGAAATTAAAGATGATACAAATAGATGGAGAGATATACCATGTTCTTGGATTGGAAGAATCAACATTGTGAAAATGATTGTACTACCCAAAGAATCTACAGATTCAGTGCAATCCCTATCAAACTACCACTGGCATTTTTCACAGAACTAGAACAAAAAATCTCACAATTTGTATGGAAAGACAAAAGACCCCGAATAGCCAAAGCAATCTTGAGAAAGAAAAACGGAGCTGGAAGAATCAGGCTCCCAGACTTCAGACTATACTACAAAGCTACAGTCATCAAGACAGTATGGTACTGGCACAAAAAAAGAAATATAGATCAATGGAACAGGATAGAAAGCCCAGAGATAAACCCACGCACATATGGTCACTTTATCTTTGATAAAGGAGGCAAGAATATACAATGGAGAAAAGACAGCCTCTTCAATAAGTAGTGCTGGGAAAACTGGACAGCTACATGTAAAAGAATGAAATTAGAACACTCCCTAACACCATACACAAAAATAAACTCAAAATGGATTAAAGAGCTAAATATAAGGCCAGACACTATCAAACTCTTAGAGGAAAACATAGGCAGAACACTCTATGACATCAATCACAGCAAGATCCTTTTTGACCCACCTCCTAGAGAAATGGAAATAAAAACAAAAATAAACAAATGGGACCTGGTGAAAATTCAAAGCTTTTGCACAGCAAAGGAAACCATAAACAAGACAAAAAGACAGCCCTCAGATGGGAGAAAATATTTGCAAATGAAGCAACTGACAAAGGATTAATCTCCAAAATTTACAAGCAGCTCATGCAGCTCAATGTCAAAAAAACAAACAACCCTATCCAAAAATGGGCAGAAAACCTAAATCGACATTTCTCCAAAGAAGATATACAGATTGCCAACAAACACATGAAAGAATGCTCAACATCATTAATCATTAGAGAAATGCAAATCAAAACTACAATGAGATATCATCTGACTCTGGTCAGAATGGCCATCATCAAAAAATCTACAAACAATAAATGCTGGAGAGAGTGTGGTGAAAAGGGAGCCCTCTTGCACTGTTGGTGGGAATGTAAATTGATACAGCCACTATGGAGAACAGTATGGAGGTTCCTTAAAAAACTAAAAGTAGAACTACTGTACGACCCAGCAATCCCACTACTGGGCATATACCCTGAGAAAACCAATATTCAAAAAGAGTCATGTACCACAATGTTCATTGCAGCTCTATTTACAATAGCCAGGACATGGAAGCAACCTAAGTGTCCATCGACAGATGAATGGATAAAGAAGATGTGGCACATATATACAATGGAATATTACTCAGCCATAAAAAGAAACGAAATTGAGTTATTTGTAGTGAGGTGGATGGACCTAGAATCTGTCATACAGAGCGAAGTAAGTCAGAAAGAGAAAAACAAATACCATATGCTAATACATATCTATGGAGTCTAAAAAAGGTCATGAAGAACCTAGGGGCAAGATGGAAATAAAGACACAGACCTACTAGAGAATGGACTTGATACGGGGAGGGGGACCAGTAAGCTGGGACAAAGTGAGAGAGTGGCATGGACATATATACACGAGCAAACGTAAAATAGATAGCTAGTTGGAAGCAGCCGCGTAGCACAGGGAGATCAGCTCGGTGCTTTGTGACCACCTAAAGGGGTGGGATAGGGAGGGTGAGAGGGAGGGAGATGCAAGAGGGAAGAGGTATGGGGACATATGTATATGTATAACTGATTCACTTTGTTATAAAGCAGAAAGTAACACACCAGTGTAAAGCAATTATACTCCAATAAAGATGTTAAAAAAAAAAAAAAAGAGAAAACGCACATCGTCATTAAAGTCCATCTCTCCATCCTATTGACACACATTAAAACTAGCAGTGGCCCGTGCAGTGAACTCAGTGGGATCCCAGCTAATCATTTTTTTAAATTGAAAAATAGACTTTTTCTCCATAAGAACCATCTGTACTTTCAGGACATTCTTTTTTTTTTAAACTTTGGGTTTATTTATTTGTTTGTTTGTTTGTTTATTTATTTATTTATGGCTGTGTTGAGTCTTCGTTTCTGTGCGAGAGCTTTCTCTAGTTGCAGGAAGTGAGGGCCACTCTTCATCTCGGTGCGCGGGCCTCTCATTATCGTGGCCTCTCTTGTTGTGGAGCACAGGCTCCAGACGTGCAGGCTCAGTAATTGTGGCTCACGGGCCTAGTTGCTCCGCGGCATGTGGGATCTTCCCAGACCAGGGGTCGAACCCATGTCCCCTGCATTGGCAGCCAGATTCTCAACCACTGCGCCACCAGGGAAGCCCAGGACATTCTTATTAACACTTTCTCTCCTGGACTATGCATTTCCATTGAAAATAAAAAGAAGCAAAGATCTCAGAGCTTCCTCCCCCCAAAAATATATATATGTACTTCTAAGATGACTTTCAACTCTGAGAAGTAATTGGTGTTTAAAACATTTCATGAACTGCTTTGCAATCTGAAAAGAAAATAAATTTGTCTTCTTGATTATAAAAGTAGTGTATACTATAATTAAAACATTAATATATGTAAAAACATTAAAAAGTTACATAAAATGGCATCACCTAGAGATAAATCCTGTTCATATTTAGGCAAACACCTCAGATACCTCTATAAAAGCACATATACACACATATGCTTATCGTAATTCCGCTAAAAGATTCTTTAATTTTTAATGATGTCATAAAATTTAGTTTTTTAAAATTTATTTTAAATTTCAGAGTTTAATTTCCAAGGATTGGAGACCACGGCTTCTAAACGTTCTTTGTATTTTAGCCTACATTGCAACATAGATAAACAGATTTGGCGTGTTAGGATATTTTATGTTGGTTCATGTTAGTAGCTACTGTTTTCCATTGGAAAGAGACCAGTTTAGCAGAAGTTCTTTTGTGTTTCTAAGTCATTTTTTCCCAACTCTTTTCATATATGTCTTAACGATATCGTACCTTTCCTACTAGTCATGATTTTCCTCAATAGAAAGAGGGAAGGCCACAGCATTCAATGATGATGGTATTGTTTTTTCCATGAAGGGACATAAAAATTAAGAAAATAATTTTATTTACATAGGCTGAGAAGTTTTATTTACAACCTGAAGACATACTGTGAGGAGACCTATTCAAAATGAAAAATGGAATCTTTTTTTGTTTGTTTTCATTTTGAAGAGGTCATAGGAAAAAAGGTCATTACCACATCACCTAGGATTTATTCTCTGCCTGACAAAAGGAGGAACCAAATGAAGACATCTGAGAAAAGTGGGAAACAACTCATAAATTCCCAACGAGAGATGAGAGCACAAGTGCCAGCGTCCTCTTTAGTGTAATGTTTCAGGGAGAGCTAACCCATTTTGGTGGGACAGTTTAAAAGGGGAAAGGGAAATAATAAAAAGTGAAAGAGAGCAGGGAGAAAGATAAGACAAGAGTTAGAGAAAAGCGAAGCAGAAGGTGGATGTGGGTGAGCCTGAAACCCCAGATGCCCCCTCTGCTCAGAGGGGCCAAGCCCCTTGCCCTTGCTCCACTCTTGGAAACAATCGTTCTTTCACATGGGGCCGCATGGATTTGTTCCATGTGTTCTTGTGTGTACACTGTTTGATTTGCTGGCCCGTCTTGGATTCCTGTTCTTCTCTTGGCCTTTTTTCTGTTTACCAATGAAACCAAGAGGAAACGCCTTAGAGATGAGTATCTGGATAAAGATACCTGAAGGAGACCAGATATCCTGAATGGCCAGGGTAGTGTCATGTGTCCATCTCAAATTTCCTTTCAGATCAAGTCTCCTGACTTCCACCTGGAGCCAAATGAGCACCAGGCAGTGACCCTTCTCTTCCTGAAAAGGTGGCCAGGAACACAGATGAAGAGGATAAGTGCAAAAATTACATCTTGATTGCAAACCTTGGGTATAACTTCTGTCACTGGTTTTAACACTCGGTATCACATATTTTGTCAATTTTTACAGACTTGTATTATTTAGTGTTTTTTAAGAGACTCTCCAAAGAGTCTATTTTGTGAATAGCCAGTCTTTTTTTATATTATAGTTTCAATTCAATGGCACCTTTGAAGTGGCTTCTCTATGTGAATTCCAATCAAATCAAGACAACAAATAAAGTACTTTCTTTTCATTTGCTGATATGTGAAAAAAACTGTTTTTGCTTTCTGTAGAAACTAAAATTAAAATTTAACCTCTTGGACCTTTTGCAGAGTAATTAAATTATGCTCTAAGATTTAGCTTTACTGCAGGTTTTGTAGTCTCTGAGAATACCCCAGAATGTAATCTTATATTCTGGGCTTGATCGTTTCTTTTTTCTTTTTTTTTAAAGCCCAGATTTTAAAAAATTCTTTTTTTAATTTTTATTTACTTTTTTTTTAAATTGCAGTATAGTTGATTTACAGTGCTGTGCCAATCTCCGCTGTACAGCAAAGTGACTCATTTATACACATATTTACAATCTTTTTTTATATTCTTTTCTGTTATGGTTTATCCCAGGAGATTGGATATAGTTCCCTGTGCTATACAGTAGGACTTTGTTGTTTATCCATTCTAAATGTAATTGTTTGCATCCACCAACTCAAACTCCCAGCCCATCCCTCTTCTTCCCCCCCCCCCCACCCCTTGGCAACTACAAGTCTGATCTCTATGTCTGAGTCTGTTTCTGTTTTGTAGATAGGTTCATTTGTGCCATATTTTAGATTCCACATGTAAGTGATATCTTATGGTATTTCTCTTTCTCTTTCTGACCTACTTCACTTAGTATGATAAACTCTAGTTGCATCCATGTCACTGCAAATGGCATTATTTCATCCTTTTTTATGGCTGAGTAGTATTCCATTAATATATGTACCACATCTTTATCCATTCATCTGTCGATGGACATTTAGGTTGTTTCCATGACTTAGCTATTGTGAATAGTACTGCTGTGAACACAGGGGTGCACGTATCTTTTTGAATTATAGTTTTGTCTGGGTATATGCCCAGGAGTGGAATTGGTAGATCATATGGTAATTCTATTTTTAGTTTTCTGAGGGACCTCCATACTGTTTTCCATATAGTGGCTGCACCAACTTACATTCCCACCAACAGTGTGAGGGTTCCCTTTTCTCCACACCTTCTCCAGCATTTGTTATTTGTACACCTTTTAATGATGGGCATTCTGACCAGTGTGAGGTGGTACCTCACTGTAGTTTTGATTTGCATTTCTCTAATAATTAGTGATGTTGAGCAGCTTTTCTTGTGCCTACTGGCCATCTGTATGTCATCTTTGGAGAAATGTCTATTAAGGTCTTCTGCCCGTTTTTCTTTTTTTAAAATTATTTATTTACTTATTTATTTACTTATTTATTTGGCTGGGCCGGGTCTTAGTTGTGGCATGTGGGATCTTTAGTTGCAGCATGCGGGATCTAGTTCCCTGACCAGGGATCAAACCCGAGGCCCCTGCATTGGGAGCGTGGAGTCTTAACCACTGGACCACAAGGGAAGACCCTCTGCCCATTTTTCGATTGGATTGTTTGATTTTTGTTGTTGTATGAGCTGTTTGTATATTGCAGAGATTATAGGCTTGATCATTTCTTAATTTAAGGGATGATTAAACCTACTTTAGTCTACAACCTTTGCATTGTCTTCCTTTTCTGCAGTACGCATACACACACAAGAATTCTTTTCTCTGTAAATTATGATATAATTATTTTGCTTCAAAAATGACTGAAAGTAAATAAGACAAATATTATCAGTTATTCTGGTTAGAGGGAATATAAGTATTTGTTATGTTATTCTCTATGCTTTCTAAACATTGTAAATATTTCACAAAAGAACTTTTTACTGAAATACTTTTATTTTGACCTAATTTCATATTTACTTAAAAATTACGAGAATAGAACATAGAATTCCTATATACCCTTTGCTCAAATTCTCAAAAATTAATACTTTACCACACTACCTTTACAATTCAGTCTTTCTACAAGTACATTTTTTTTTTCCTGAACCATTTGGAGTAAGTTGCATGTCTGACATCCTTTTACCACTCAGTTCTTCAGTGTACATTTCCTAAAAATCAAGGACATTTCTTACAGTACGTTCACCAAAAATTAATACAGTATTAGGATTGTGTTGACACACTACTAGTTGCTAATCAACAGGTCATATTCAGAATATTCCAACTGTCTCAATCATGTTCTTTGTAAGGCAAGGAAATCCTGGACCCATGCATTTGGCTGTCAAGTCTCCTCAGTCATCTTTAGTCTAGAAGTGTTTTTAGTCTTTCCTTGCCTGTCATGAACTTGGCATTTTTGATGAGTCTAGGTCAGCTATTTTTGCGGAATGTTTTTTTTTTTTTAATTAATTAATTAATTTATTTATTTTTGGCTGCGTTGGGTCTTCATTGCTGCGCACGGGCTTTCTCTAGCTGCAGCGAGTGGGGGCTACTCTTTGTTGCAGTGTGCCGTCTTCTCATTGCGGTGGCTTCTCTTGTTGTGGAGCACAGGCTCTAGGTGCACAGGCTTCTGTAGTTGTGGCTCGTGGGCTGTAGAGCGCAGGCTCAGTAGTTGTGGCGTACGGGCTTAGTTGCTCTGTGGCATGTGGGATCTTCCCGGACCAGGGCTCGAACCCGTGTCCCCTGCATTGGCAGGCGGATTCTTAACCACTGTGCCACCAGGGAAGTCCCCAGAATGTTCTTAAACTTGGCTTTTCAAAAGAATTTTGAAAAGTTTTTAGAGACCACATATTTTCTGTTTCTCAAACTAACTTAAAACTGCATCTAATTCTATACTCATTTTCCCTCAACCAGCCCTAGTTCTCCTCTGCATCCTATTTCCACAAAAGTTGTCATCATTTACTAGTTACCCTCCTCCTTCTCATCCAGCTGCCATGGTGGAGATGGTATCTTATAAACTCATTTTTGTAGGGTTCCCTCTTCTCCATCCCCACTGCTATTCCTGAGTCCAGGCTCTCACTTCCAGTAGCCTCCAGCCATCTCCAGCCTCCCCCCCAACACCTCCCCCCCCACCGAGTCTTTCATCCCTAAATCTCCGCCAACAAATCTTAAATATAAAATATAAATCTTTTGGTGCTTCCCTACTACTAAAGATACTTCAAGGATTGTGCAGAGTTTGTGGGATAAATCACCAATGCCTTTTTAGTGTATCAGTACTGGCTTTAATTCCCAGCCCTCCCTCCATTGCCGTTTATGCTGCAGTCACATTGAACTACTTGAAAATTTCCAACCAACCCTGTTGGTTTGTGCATCTGAGCCTTCACATATACCCATTCCCTTAGGCCTAAGTATGCTCCTCCCTTCCCACTCACACATTCTTCTTTACTCAGCTAACAGTGACTTTTCTATTAAAACTCAGCTCAAGTAGTCCCTCCTCTGACAAGACTTCCCTACCCTCATTCCCCACCTCTAGAAGTGGGACTTTGCTTTTTTTCTATGATCTCTGGGAAAACAAAACAAAACAAAATTGTACAACAATTATAACCACCACAGAACACTTTCTGGTACTAAACCATTCCTGAACCAAACTAACAGTTCAGAAGCCAGAACTCAGTGTGCCACCCTAAAGAGGATAAAGGGTTCATTTATTTCACTCTCCCTGTTTTGTCCTGCAATAGTTAGCTTCATCTCTGACTACTCTAAGATATTTACTTGTATGACTGGGTATGTGAAGTTTCTTATGATTCGTAATTATTGATACCTTTTTATATCTCAAACTGAGGCTTTTCCTCCTGGGAGTGGACTGCTGGCTGTCTTTTAAAAATCACATCAGTGCTAATTATACATATATAAATCATAAAAATTGGCAGTGTAAGAATAATGAATGGTAGCAATCTTACTACCATAAAGATTAATTTCCCAGGAAAAAAATTTCATGTGATCATTACTGTCAATGTGTTCTGGAAAGTACAATGGTTGGTACAAATGATTTATGGACCTCTGGCTAGGCTTTTCTGCTCTGGGTCATTCAATGCCTAGCAGACTGCCTGGAACTCAATAAATATTTGTGAAATAAATAGTGGCTTTGTCAAGCCTAAGATATAATCAGGCCTATAAAGAAATGATGAAACTATTATTCAAGTTATCTGCTTCAAAAAAAAAGACTCAGCATTTAGTACTATAGGTTTTAAAACTAATTTTGACATGCTTTCACCCAGGCTCCCGAGACCATGGTCAGATCCTTGCACTGAACCCTGTTACAGCTAGTATTTTCTACAAACTTACTCCAGCCTATGTTTAGTTTCTAATTTCTATTCCTGTAAATCAGTGATTTTCAAATCTGCCTTCATATAAGAATCATCTGAGATTCTTTGAAAAAATGCAGATGCCTGGGACCCACCCTCTTGAAGTTCAGATTTAACTCTCCCTAACACTGGTATTTTTGGAAATTGGGCATTTTAATATGAAGTGCTAGTTAGTACTAACAAAAAGTCTTTTATTTCTGTCCAATGTCTGAACAATATTTTTTAAATTTCACTTTTGTATAGTTTGGTTTATTTTTTTCAGATTGCATGAGACTGCTATGCAAGTTATAACTTGTGTAATTATTTTTATATAGATATTACTATGTTTAGTGCATGTTTTTCTTCAGAGAATTAGCAACATGGAAGCACTGGAGGAATTTTAACCATTTAAACAACATTTAGTGATTTGAATTCCCACATAGGATTCCTTAGGAAAACATGGTATAACTGATGACACTGAAGTTATCAATGCAAAAATAAAGACTTGTCTTAAACTGCTTCATTGTTGTGAGTGATGATATGAAAACTACTAATGCCATTTTCTGTGAGTTCCAAGAAAAATAAAACAGCTAGGAATTCTAGTAGCTAAGAGTCCGAATACCGGTTAAAGTAAATGGAAGGTCTTCAGCTTATGAATAATTGAGTCATCTAGTTCTTCTTTAAGTGGCCACATGTCTAATCTTTTCATGAAATAAAGATAGCTTTCACTGATACAACAATAAATTAAAACAGTTAACCTTTATTTTAAATCATCATATTGCATAGCAGTTGCCACCAAGTATTATTAAGTAACTGTCTACTTCACTAATGTATAGTTTAGATATCAATTCAAAACTTGAAATCAGAAAACATATTCTTTTTATTAAATGTTGGTTTTCCATATTGTGGTTGCTATTTTGTTTCTAAAATCGTAGTCTAAATATGCAGTCTATTTTGATTGGGCACGTGAAAGATTAAAGAAAGGCTGAACAAATTACATTTTTGTCAGCTAGCTTATAGAAGCTTTGACACCAGATTAATATATTAAAAAGTAAAATTAGGGTTATGAAACTGTTTTGACTATGTTTAAAGTGACTGAAACCCTTTACGTTGAAGGGAGAAGAGAGGGCAAGAGTGCTAAAAATAATTTAAAACGGGCCAGATTCAAGTCCCTCATTTTAAGACATTAGTACAAAAATTACTTTGGATATCAACTAACTCTTGCAAAATATTATTAACATTTAAGTGTAAATGAGTTAGAAACATGTGCACTCTGTTTTCCTTAAAATACAATTATTAAAGTGCTGACAAAAGTGTGGAGAACAGAAGAGTGGCCGGTCTCCAAGTGCTACCTATGCACACAGAAATGATGGCCTTGATTCTGCCTTTTATATGGGCTCAAGCTTCTTAGCATGATGTTCTAGTGGGAGGACTGTTCCTAAATATTCATCTCCACCAAAAAAGGAAAGTATTAGTAAGCTTGATCAGTGGTTTGCAATACATGTACTATTTACAAAAATAATGGGAAAGTCTTAAATGTGTCCTAACTCACATTGGAACATAATAACCGTAAACAGAGTAAAAGAGCTGCTTCAGAGGTTATGTGGCCTATTTGCCAGTATCTATATAGTGGGAACTTCCTTGCTTGTCACCCAACTGTCTTTTCTCTTTGGCTCTGACTTATGATTGGGAGGTGTCTGAGACAATTTGCTGCCAGGATTTTAATTCTTTTTTATCAGTATTCATTTATGAGAAGACTTGTTATTTCTGGGGCTCTACTTGCTCAATCCCTTTTATTTGAGTGTTCAAATATCCCCTTTACAATGATCTGTAAAACAGTGATAAAACTATCACATAGGGAGCATGAAGATTGTACTTTACTTACCAACAGCACAAAGAACCTTGCTTTATATCAAGTAAATATTACTAGCCAAATTGAAAACTTCATAATCTGTGGAGCAAGTGTCAATTGACATTTATGATGAATAAAATCATAATGCCTCCCAGGAATACATGCATTTCTTTTAAACAACAGCACAGTCACACTTATATTTCTCTGCAGTGTTTCTATTGTCTGGATGTGCGGGGAATTGTCAGGACTCCTACTTGCTGAGAGTTTCTGCTGTAGAATACCATAGTTTTCCTTCATCTGTAATTGGGGAGAATCTGATTGTCTAAGACCAGAGGTGGTATAAGTTAATGGCTTTGGAGAGTGCCATAGGAGATGTTTGGAGAGCTCCTCTGTCTTCATAGGGATTAAATATTCAGACATGGCTTGAAATGCTGATCTAGGAGATTTGGAATGGAAATTGGAGGGGAAAAAGAGGCAGTTTCCATCAGCCAGTATGTTCGTTCGCCCCACATCAGGTATGATAGAATGGTGAGGGCCGTGAATGCCATTAACTAGACTCATGTGCTTGAGAGAAGTGGATACAGTTGTGACAAGTTAAATGAAAGTGATTTTGTTGAAATTTTTGTTCAGCTGAAGGCAAATCAGACTTGCCGCTCTTCAAGGAGAAGGAGATTGAGAAGACTGTTGCAGCCGGGGTGGGTTCAGATGCTCAGAAAAGAGAAAGAAATACTCCATTTTCTATCTCCAGGGTTTGTAAAATGGGATAAGTTGTATTTTGATCAGTATTTTAAAAAATAAACTAATTTCAAGAAAAGGTATTATTTGGGTGGTCTGAGGATAAAGGACTAAACCTTTAGATATTGTAGCACATTTTACACATGTTGGCCAACTTGGAAAGCACTCCTCTTGGGCGTTTCCTGAGCCATCACTTTCCTCACAAGAAAGTGTGGCCTCACTAGCACAGATGGAAAGAATGGGTCAGCTTTTCACAAAACTCTCAGGGGCTTCTGTGTGTCTAGTATATCGAGTATTATAGGATTTTAATCTATTCGGATGAGAAACAATGAATACTATTGTATTATAAACACTTAAAAAAATAGACAGGAGACCACCACCTAAAATCCTTCCACAGTCTGTTGGTGGTCTGCTCACCACTCTGATAAAAAAAAAAGAAAGAAAGAAAGGAAAGGAAAAGAAAAGAAAAAGAAAAGAAAGAAAGTGGTTTCATCAAAAATGGTGCAGTCTTCATCTTGGCTATTTTAAAATAAAGATTTATCCCAATATGTTTTTCAGGTACTCTAACTGCCTCCAGATGAAGCCCCTAAAACATTATGAGTTTGGATATGATGTGAATTTGGATATGATGTGCATTTGGACATAATGTGATCAGTGATTGGCTAACTCTCAGCAGACCTCTTATTTCATTAACTTAGCAAACTGTTGCCCCAACATTTATGCAACTGAAGTTTCTGGACCCCTCTCATAGTGTATGATGGGTTTTTACTGTGTTGTGAAACTGTGCTTCAAAACTAAACACTAAAGCTTAGGACCCTATATATTCCTCATTTTCCTCCGAATATACGTGGAAAGGAAGAAGTTATTGTAGGGTTTATCAGATTTATAGACATGATTCAGATGGAAGAATGGTAATGATAGTAGTGAGACTGAGCTCAACTTTCTTTGAAGACCTTGCTTCCATAGGAAAGGGGTGAAGAGGACTGGATGGATTGGTGGTGGGTATAAGAACTGTGATTTTTCTAATTTAAGGTAATTTTCTTTTTTGAAAATTTGTCTCTTCCAGACTAACTCACTTGCGGGTTGGCAGGGGGCGTGGATAATGCTCAGTTTTTCAAAGTTTCTTCCCCTCCCCTTTTTCCTTCTCTTCTGGCCAGATGGCATTTGGGCACCAGGAAACTTTTGAAACCTCATGGTGTCAGAGGGAGGGTTGTCTGGTCCACACGCCGACCTGGGGTGTTCTGTAGCATCTCTGGGCGTTTCGTTCTCTGTGGGCTTTACAATGCTCTAAAGCGGTGGGTTCTATTTGTATTTAGGGCAAGTCATCAGCTGTTGCTTCTGATGTCTGTGATCCCTGTCGTGGCATCTGGCTACTTGCCTGAAGAATCCATGAATCCATACACCTTCTCAACATTTTTACTGGTTCCCTCTGGGGGGAACTTCTGGACCTTTCCTTGACTTGCATAAATCTTGGAGAACCAGGAGCAAATACTCACTTGAGACCTCTCCTCACCTGAACGCAGATAATTGCTGTTTCTGTCCAACAGCAGTTACCCCATGTCAATGCAGATCACTCTGGTACCAGTTGGGAAGAGAAGTGTAAATCCTATTTGCCCTCAGATCTCTCCACCTCTCCTTCCCTCCTTCCCGTCCCCACTCCCAGTCAAGGTTTTCACTTTGGGAAGGGGCAGGGCCAAAACATTAGCAGAGTCTCCACACTCACCTCATCTTTTCTTCTCTCCTCTCACCACTCTCCAGGCTGTCACCCCCTGTGTGACAAGAAATGGCATCTAAAAAGATCACAATGTACATCCTTTCTTTCCCATGGCTTGTAGCAAATCTCTATGCTTTATGATTCTTGATCTTTAAAGGGAAGCTTTAGGAATTTAGGAAGCCCTTTTCTTTCTCAGGTGCAAGGCTGTTGTTAGAGGAAGCCTGAGCTTCCATGACCATCTTTGCCTAACTTTTTAAAGTTTATTTTGAAACTTGAAAATGAACTTCTTCTTTGTTCTTGGCTGGTCTGCTTATGCTCTGAAATAATGGCCACTTCATCCTTGACGGGTAAATGGTTGGACAACAGGAATTACCCCAAAAGTGAAAATTATATCAGATGATATTTCAAAATATTATCCTATTATGCAGTTATTTACAACTTGCAATTATTTCCAAGCATAAGTGTATTCTTTTCCAGGGACAAGCACTGTAGGCAAGTTATAAGAAATGAAGGAGTATTCAGTGAGGGAGTGAAATTATCCTATGAAACAAGTTTAAGGTATATAGATTCTTCTGCCTTTTTTTTTTATAAGTTTATTTATTTATTTTTGGCTGCGTTGGGTCTTTGTTGCTGCACGCGGGCTTTCTCTAGTTGCAGTGAGCGGGGGCTACTCTTCGTTGCCGTGCCCGGGCTTCTCATTGCAGTGGCTTCTCTTGTTGCAGAGCATGGGCTCTAGGCACGCGGGCTTCAGTAGTTGTGGCTCACAGGCTCTAGAGCACAGGCTCAGTAGTTGTGGTGCACGGGCTTAGCTGCTTCGCAGCGTTTGGAATCTTCCCGGAGCAGGGATCGAACCCGTTTCCCCTGTGTTGGCAGGCGGTTTCTCAACCACTGCACCACCAGGAACTCCCTGATTCTTCTGCTTTTTACATCGTATGGGTCTAATTGAAGAGAGGGCCTGGGAAATAGACTGGATTAATGTGTTGGCAGGTATCACATGATAAGTTATGATGTTAAATGTATATGTTGGTGATGTTATATGACTGATATTACTCCAACTCTCTCAAGACCTCTCTCTGGGATGCAAGCATCTAGATTTGGTGACAGACAGCTGAGAAACAGCAGGACTGAATGACTCACCAGGAATAATTCTGGTTAATCAGCTTCAAGTAGGGACTAATTTCCAGGCAACCATCTTTGCCACCACTAGAGCCTGGAAATTCCCATTTATGGTCAATGTCAAGGTGAGGGTGAAAATAGAAATTCGCTTTGAAACAGCCAAAAGCATTTTAATCTCTCCTTTCACTGCAGAAGGTGAGTACTTCTAAGCAGCAGCTTGACTTGTTCTGAAAGGATCAAGAATATGTACTTAGTGTCTGTGTTTTCAGATTGCTTCACAGGAGAAGTTTTTGTCTTAATAATTAGATTGAGACTTTAAGGGGAGTGGCCATGCCATAGATATGTCTCTGAAAATGTCTAACCAATATTAGCTCTGTTCTAAATAAGTTGGTATATTATACTCAGTTAGTAGATTAATCTTCTATAATTTCATGGTAGAAACTCACAGAGAAACTGTTTAAACTGATTTTGCATGCTATATAGAGAATTTCTTTTGAAGTTTGCAAAGGGATGGACATTAGGTAAGGAGGGAGAAGAAGGTTATATTCAGTGGGAAGGCCAGTGAGAGTGAGTACAATGATTATGAGAGGGTGTTCACATCCATTTGACTATATTGGAGACAGGGAATAGAAATAGAAGCCAAATATTGGAATACTCAAAAGAAAACAACAAAAGTAGCAACGTGACATGATGGGAGCAGGTGAGGTCTATATTTCCACTCTTAGCTACATGGAAGATGAATTGGGCCCCAGTAGCACAAAAGAAACAAATAGGATGATATCTGGCTTTGGTGCCAGCTCTCCTTAAATTATTCGAGAAGACTCTAGAGTGTATCATGAGTGATTCTGATTGTTTTTTCCTGCCAATCTTATTTTCTCTCCACCTCCACATGATGAATCCTAACAATGGCTGCATGTGTCCTGTGTTGTTGCCATGACATCAACATGATATAGATGTTGTTGCTTGGCACCCAGATCATGGTCCAGTCTCCTGCTTTTGATGTGCTTCTGATGTCCATAACATCCAACTCTTCTCAGTCCTATTGCTAAAGTGGGACTAATCCCACTTATATTACTCTCTGTTACTTGGTCCATGAAGCAGCAAGCTCTCTCTTCTCAGGGCCTTCCCTAAAATTATCACAGCCTATTTCCCCATGGGCTCTGACCACAAGTTGTACGGAGTGAGGGAGAAAGCCAGAAAACAGTCTTGATTTACACGCTCTAAACTGTTGTATTAGTTATATACTGCTACATAACAAATTATTCCAAAACTTAGCAGCGTAAAAGAGCAAGCATTTATTATCTCATGGTTTCTGCCAGTCAGGAATCAAGGCGTGGCTTAGCTGGGTCCTCTGGCCTAGGGTTCCTCATCAGGTTATAGTCTAGGTGTCAGCAAGGGCTGTGGTCTCATATCAAAGCTTACCCATAGGAGGGCTCAGGTCTCCTGTTGACCAGAGACACCATTTCCTTGTCAGGTTGGCCTGTCTTAGGGCAGCTCACAACATGGCGGCTGGCTTCTCTCAGAGCACACAAGGGAGAGAGTGACTGAGAGCCAGCAAAACATCAGTCACTTTCTTTTGTAAACTAATCTCTGAAGTGACATCTCATCACTTGTGTCATGTTCTGTTTGTTAGAAGCAAATCAGTTGGTCCAGGCCTCATGCAAGGGGGAGAGAATTACACAAGGACATGAATACCAGGAAGGAAAGATCACTGGAGCCATTTTAGAGGCTGCCTACCACAACTTTTAAGAATTTACCATCGTTTCAGGTGACCATATCCTTTTAAAATCTTGAGTTTCTTGTGCAAGTACCAGGCAAACTCAGAAAAATCTGAACTTGTATAGGCCTTCACTCTCAGACTCATTCTACAGTTCCTCCAGAAAAGGAATGTGGCAGCAGTATATCAATACTAGATGAGTTAAAGGCTGCGTGTGGTTGGGGAAATAAACTAAGGGACTATTGAAATTGTCCTGACAGGAAGCAATAAAAGTCTAAACCAGGATGGTGGTAGGGAGCTAAAAAGAGTCTATACATGCCAAAGAGGCAGAAAAGAATGAATCGAAAATAATTGGTTCCAGACTGGGTATTGAAAGTGAAAAGAAAGGAACAACGATGACTTGGATTCCCAGATGGCTCCAGGGTGTTGGTGACATTTATGAAAAATGGGAAAATTTGGAAAGAATTGGCTTTGGGGAAAAATGGTTAAAATCAATATGCTAAATTTGAGTTTACGTTTAAGTTATGAGTGAACAGATACAATTGGCCTAGTTTTGTGCCGGTTGGCCATGCAAAGACATAGAAAAGAGTCCCATGACCTTGAGGATTCGTAACGTCTACATGGCCAGGGAGAGTGACTGAAGCTAGGGACAGAGGTCAGGACAGGAGCTGTGGATTTATTTCTCTTCAATATAGAAACTTTGAGAGAACATGGAGTCAAAGGGTCAAAGGGAAGGCTCCAGTTTGGCAGACAGGACAAAGAAGAGCCCCCAGATAATACCTTATATTTGAAATCACTCTGTGGTTTACAAAGTGCTCTAACTTATATTCCTCTTTTAAAGCTTTGATGAAGCAGTTACAATGATCTTCATTTTATGCATGAGCAGAGGAAGGATGGATCAGACCTTAACTGACCTGCCTAAGATCACATAGTTTGTAGGTAATCAAACCGAGATTTCACTGCAGATCTTTTGATATCCTACCTAATCCCTTGGAGTCACCGTTTTAAATATGTGGAATAATAAGAAAGAGAAAAGAGGAATTTTAGAATAATATGGTTCTGTGAAAAATTAGAAAGCAGACTTTTTTATTTTTTATTTTTTTTGGCCAAGCCTGGAGGCTTGCGGGATCTTAGTTCCCTGACCAGGGACTGAATCCGGGCCACCACAGTGAAGGTGCTGAGTCCTAACCATTGGACCACCAGGGAATTCCCCAGAGAGATTTTTTTAAAGTAGGTTATTCATAATCTCAAGATTGCAAAAAATTTGAAGAGAATTGTTACAGAAAAAAATGGAAAATAAGAATTTTACACTTGAGAAGTAAAAAGAATCAAGTTTTTTACACATGCAAAAAGCAGCAGATTAAAAGCGCATGGTGCAAGCTTTAGGCCATCCTGATCCTTAGGAAGGGTAATGCTTCCAAAGTAGTTGTCAGAGCTCTAAGCAGTTAAGTCAGGGTTATGAGCAGCACATTCAAGGAATGACTATGCAATTAGATGTTTTACATCAGAATAGCAAGATCTCAGTTTATAAGTCACAGAGATAGAAATCCATATTTCACCAATCTTATAACTTGAGGTTGAAACCTATCTTCATGACCTGAATCAATGAATATTTCTGTCACTTTTGGTACTTTAAGAGCTAGAGTTTCTTTTGAAAATTTGGAAACCCTTATATGTCCTAAATCTTACATAATTCACGATTCTTTATATTTTATTGACAGAGAAGGCATCCATTTCTTTCTTCATGGTATTGAGGTTTATTGTATCAGACCATAATAAAATAAAATGGAGTTCCCTTGGCGATTCTAACAATGCCCTACTTAGAGATATTATATCAAAAAATAAGTGGTATCCTCTTCTCCTTTGGGGCATGAGGAAGTTTTCATACTGAAGTATGTATACTTTACTATGAAGAATGGCTCATTTATCAGTATCATTGAGGCAGCATATTTAGATTTTGAAGGACGTGTCAAAGTCTGGGATTCTAAGGGTAGGAGGGAAGTGTGGGAAAGGTCTTCATCCTTCCTTCTTCTCTTCCCCTTCTTTCTCTTTCTCTCCCTCGTCTCTGCACAGCCCCCCACTCACCAACCCAGTGCTGCTCCCAGGATCAAAGTTCCTCCTGGCCTTCCTATACTGACTTCTATAGATCTTTTTGTTTTGGTTTTTTTTTTTTTTTTGGCTATTTCATGCTATTTTAAAGTAAAACATCAGTATTCTTTGTTTTTGAAGTGATAAAAAATTATTTCATTATTTACACAATCCAAATTCTGAAGCAGTTACAAATTGACTTCAAATAACATTGACTTAATTATTTCACGTATGCAAAAAGACGAAAGTAAGGCTAGTCTGCAGGTCTAGGCCTCCTCTTGGCTGTGAGCCGGTTAGCCTCTGATTTATGGTGGGGCAGAGCTGTTTCTGTCTAGTCAGACACTCGTCAAATGAGTGGACTGCTAACATGACAGCCTTGACATTGACATTGCCAGCACTGCGTGACCGCTCCACCTGCCACAGGGAAACAAAAGAAGGTGAAGAGAAGCAGAAATGCTTTATCTGAGAGAAGATCTACAGTTTGTTATCAATGGAAAGCTTGCAGTCCTTGCAACAAAAGAAAATAAGACAACTTTTAATTAAAAAACAAATCCAACAAACAAAAATGAAACTAACCAAACAAACAAGCAATCAAACGAAAAACCTCCAAAGTGGGACTTCCCTGGTGGTCCAGTGGTAAAGAATCCACCTTACAATGGAGGGGATGCAGGTTTGATCCCTGGTCAGGGAACTAAGATCCCACGTGCCGTGGGGCAACTAAGCCCGCGTGCCACAACTACTGAGCTTGTGTGCCTCAGCTAGAGCCCACGGGCCACTAACTACAGAGCCCACATGCCCTGGAGCCTGCGCGCTACAGCTAGAGAAGAGAAAACCCGCAAACCACAACTAGAGAGAAGCCCACGGACCACAATGAAGATCCCACGTGCCGCAACTAAGACCTGACGCAACCAAAAAAATTTTTTTAATAAATAAATAATAAATAAATCTTTTAATAAAC
This sequence comes from Balaenoptera physalus, assembly GCF_965194825.1. Classification (NCBI taxonomy): domain Eukaryota; kingdom Metazoa; phylum Chordata; class Mammalia; order Artiodactyla; family Balaenopteridae; genus Balaenoptera; species Balaenoptera physalus. The sequence continues at coordinate 92,083,721 of NC_138887.1, read as the reverse complement.
AAAACAAAAAAACCCCAAAAGTTGATTTAAAAAGAAAAAACCTTCAAAATTATCAAACAAGAGATGGGGTTATTTGAAGAAGTCTGAGAAGGGTATTTGGATGCAGCTTATTTCTCTAACTTCTCCCCTTTACTCCTCTCTCCTCCCTCTTTAACACTCATTATTTTCTCTCCTATCCCCCCATTTTCCCTCTTCTGTCCTCATTCCTCCTCTCCCTCCCTTCCCTGCAGACTTCTACCCTTCAGTCTCTAAATCTATTTTATTTTATTTATTTATTTGTTTGTTTGTTTATTTTTGGCTGCATTGGGTCTTCGTTGCTGCGCACGGACTTTCTCTAGTTGCAGTGAGCAGGGGCTACTCTTCGTTGTGGTATGCGGGCTTCTCATTGTGGTGGCTTCTCTTGTTGTGGAGCACTGACTCTAGGCGTGTGGGCTTCAGTAGTTGTGTGTGCAGGCTCAGTAGTTGTGGCTCGCAGGCTCTAGAGCGCAGGCTCAGTAGTTGTGGTGCATGGGCTTAGTTGCTCTGTGGCATGTGGGATCTTCCCGGACCAGGGCTGGAACTCATGTCCCCTGCTCTGGCAGACGGATTCTTAACCACTGCACCACCAGGGAAGTCCCTCTAATTTTTTTAAGGTTAAAAAATGGAAGTTTATCATAGGACTTGGGCAGTATGGAGAAATGGAATGGAAATGCCTGCAGGCCATTTTGAGAATCATCCATAATTTGGATTTAAAAATTGCCACAAGCACAATTTTATTCGTCATGATGCTTTCTTTTGTTTCTTCTTTTTCAATTTCAGCATCATATTTCTCAACTTCTTCAAGATTTAAAATCTTGAGGGGTTGATCTCCCCTCATGAGAGCAAGTTCAGTGTTTTTGCTGCCTGACTGAATCACTTCCAGAAGGGCCTTGATGACCAGCTTAATGATCAAATGGTCTATTTCAGTGGTTTAACCAGTATAGTTCTTCTCTAGAGATTCATGCAGTGACTTGGCACCTGGCCTATGGCATTAGCCTTCCAGGCATGGTATGTGTCTGAGAGGTCAGTCTCCCAAGAGATGGGAGGGGTAGGGTGAAGGTGGGCTGGGTGAGAGGCAGCCCCCCAAGTAGGAGCTAAAGCTCAGATCAAGAGCCCAAGAGACCTGTGGGGATAAGACTCCCAACCTGGTCCTGGCAGCCAGCACGGAGAGCGTTTATAGGTTCTCTGTTCTCTCTGAACTCATTTACCTTGGAGTCAAACAAAGGGTAAACAAAATGTTTTCTGGACAAATATAAATCAAAACTGTTGTAAAATTTCTGTTTTGTAGAATGCTATAAAAGGGACTACTTCATTGCCAGTTTCTCTTGTAACTGAAGATTGTTAGTGTAAGGAATATTCTTTGGAAACCTTTTCTTTTTCTAAATTAAAGTTTTATAGAATATGGAAATGACCAAAAGTATTAACATAAAGCTTGATTATGGATATTTTGTAGGAAATAATTTAAAATGTCAAAAGAATTTTTAGCCCAGAGTTGTTAGTGTAGCCAAAAAGTGTTACAGAAACGTGTAAAAATGAAGCCATGGATCCATAAATCATGGTGTATATGTACAATGAAATCTTGTGCAGCTACTAAAAATGATTCTTTCCAAGTTTTCAGTGATATATGGAGGTGCCTTAGTAGAAAAAAAATGCAATATATCTTAGCAGCAAAGTAAAGAAATGTGATCAATCTATGTGTATTGATATGGAGCCATCTTCAAGACAGATGAGGTAGTAAGTAGGATTTTTCATAGTCACAAGCTTTGTTGTATAAAAATATAATTTCACTTGTCCTTACCGTAACATCTGACTCTTAGCTCCCTTATCTCTAATGGAGGAAGACATAATCAAGTCATTTCTTAGGTAGACTCTGTCAAATGCAGTGATTTCTCAGTCATTCCAAGGTTCAGGCTCAAGCAAATCAAGGTATTGGATGCTGGAACTCTGCCACAGCTGACCCTGGAAACCCAGATGCCTTTGCCGCAGTGTTTGCCACAAGGCATGTGTTCATGACCTGTGCAACCAACTCTGTAGCCAAACCTCACTGTGGGTTCAGCTGCTTGGCAAATAAGTTACATGCCTATCAGTTTCAAGGGAATGTTAGAAATGCAATTTGTTGTTTTGTTATACTTTCTGGCCTCTCTGGTATATAATGGAACTCATGGGGTTGGAACTCTTTGGTGATGGAACCATAATTGGCTACAGCATCATCCCCATTAAGATGGCCAGTTTGGTCTACAGTTTGAGGTTACTGACATGGAACCAGCCCCACGGTATCTAATAATTGATTTTAAGATGCAATTTGATTATTCAACTGACTGAAAAATGAACGACTTTAGTAGTTAAGTTTCTCTTTCCAGTTATGTCAGATTTACCCCTGAGGAATTGCAACTATCTCTCAGAATGATAACAATTGACAAATGAGACAGTGCCGTCATTTAGCAATCATTTGGAGTACCCATTGAGCACCATTTGCAAGGTAATCAAATGGAAATTGATCGTGTCTTATATTTTCAGGATACTTAGATTTTATAGGACACACCTGTGCATTTTCTTGCTTGACCCTAAAAATAGGTTTGTGAATCTATAAAATGGAGATCTCTCTCCTCGTTCGTTTCCTAATCTCCCTCCTCACGAGGGAGGAGATCTCCATTTTATAGATTAGGAAACAGGGGTTCAGAGTAGAACCATTCACCCTAAAAAACCACTAGTAAATGTTGACTTTGGGACCAGGACTCAGCTGATTGTACATGGGGTGCTGTTTCTAATATTCCACATTGTCACACTTTCCGTTGGCTCTGTAAAGAGGTTTTGGTAGGGAAACTGGACAAGCCTGCGGAGTGTGAAGGCAGTACCTCTGGATGGGAAGGATGAAGGAGGGCCTTTTAAAAGGAGAGGCTGGTGGAGCTGAGGGCTCCTTCTTTCACCAGCTTCCCATGGAGGGCCCAGGACCAGCCCTCCATGAGTAGGTACATTTCCACTTCAGGTTCTGTTTTTTCTTTAATTCCCCCCGCCCCCTTTTTTGGGTCTCCCTGGCCAAAAAATACCCTGACCATTAGAAAAAAAAGTTACAAGTTTTAAGTATGAGATCCCACAAGATCCCACTCATCAAACAACACTATAAGAAGCTGTGATACTTGGGCCTTGGGGAGGGAGTGTTCCTTCATTTTCAGAATAACTCAGTGAACTTCTACCTCTGATCTGCAAACACAGCATCTCTTTAAAGCCAGAGACCTCTTTGTATGTGTTGAAAGGATGGCAAAGAGGAGAAAAATGAGCCCACTGATTCTGAAGACCTAAAAGTCACAGCCTCCCTGCTAATATTTTGTACTTTTAATGTTTGCCACAGTGTTTGTGAATCATTCAATAAGCCTTGATTAGATTTACATGAAGACAGAAGGTTTTCTGAAATCCCAAGTGAGGAGAGGGTGGGAGAAAGGAGGTGACTAGAACAAGACTGTCTGTGTAACAGTGTGAGCCAAAAGAGAAAACCAGTGCACCTCTCCTGCCAGTTTTCAACAGAAGCTCACCATCCAGTGTCAACAAAGGGAAAGAACAAAGGGATGAAAACAGGAAACACTCATGTCTTTCACAGTAGGAAGCAGTGAAGGTAAATATTATGCTAAATAGTTTTAACAGTATTCTGTCAGCCTGACGAAAGAGAGGCTAACTGGTTAGAAAATCATCAAGCTTCTCTTCATCCAACATGCTTAGCAGTGGGGGGTTTTCCCATGTGTCTCTATCGGGAAAGTGTTTTCATATTGGTGGTTGCTAAGCTGAGTCAGCACATTGTGCTAGTTAGGCCAAAGTCATGGGTCTAGTTGGTTACTTGTCTGTGTATTCATTTATGCTTGGCTGTGTTCTAAAAAGGCTTTGAGGTGGCAGCGCCCAATAGCTTATTGTGCTTGGTACCTTGATCCTATTTATTCAGTTATTAAAACATAAGTGATCATTTCAAAGGACACTTGGAAGAATAGAGGAGTACAGACATATCACTATAACTAGGAAAATAACCCAGAATGCTTTTTTAAAAAATTAAACTAACAGTAGGTCTGTTGCAGTTTCAGCAACAAAGGGTGGACAATTTTGGTTAAAGATAATGAACAGTGTGCTATGCTCCAAAGGGTCATGAAGGCCCACTGAGGCTGACGTAGCCAATCACCGTGCTCCTGGCATCACCCCAGAAATGTATTCCTATGATCCTCAACCTCAGAGAAGTCTAGTCCAAATCAGTGCCTCTTGTACTAGAAAAACTATAGCATAGAGACACCAGGACGCATCACTAGATACTGAACAAGATGTTTATATAATTGCCAATAATTCCATTCTTTCTCATTCAGTTTTTCATTCTATTCAGGCCTTCAACAAATTGGATGAGGCCCACCTACATTGGGGAAGATGATCTGCTTTCCTCAGTCTACCAATTCAAATGTTAATCTCATCCAGAAACACTCTTGCAGACACACCCAGAAATAGTGTTTAACCAAATACCTGGGCACCCTATGGCCCAGTCAAGTTGACACATAGAATTAACCTTTACAGAGCTTGTAGTGTGGCATGGAAGAGAGATACATGAATAAGTAATTACAATTGAATGAGGAAAGTGCAGTAATGGAAGAATACAAAAAGAATTAGGAGATTTGAGGAGGAAGATGCTAGTCAATCAGGGATAGTTGGACAAGGTTTCTAGCAGTTTGGGTACTTGATACCTTTTTTTTCTTTTTTTTTTGGCAACACCATGCGGCTTGCGGGATCTTAGTTCCCCTTCCAGGGATCAGACCCGGGCCCTCGGCAGTGAAAGTGCGGAATCCTAACCACTGGACCACCAGGGACTTCCCTGGGTACTTGAACTGACTCTTGAAATTTAGGGAGTAGTTTTTCATGTGTCCAGGTATATATGGAAGGGACACAGAATTCTAGGCCATTTCTCACCTGCTTAGGTGCTAACGCACTAGTCCAAGCAGCCATCATTTTCACTTCTCTATCCCATTAGCCTTCTTACTGGCCTCCTGCTTTGATTATTTACCTCTTCAATGAATTCTTCATACAGAAGCCAGTAGGGAGCCTTAAGTCCACAAATCAGCTCATGGTACACTCTGCTGTAAATGCTCCAACAATTTTCCATCATACTTGGTAGAAAATTTGAGGTTCCAACACTGCAGTGCCCCATATGACCCATATTGTTATGACTTCTCATCACCTTTCCAACCTAGTTTCTTGGGCCTTTCCTTCTCTGTTGCTGGGTATACCTACATCGAGCTCTTTCATGAGTCTGACAAACCTGCTTTGATCTCAGGGCATTTGTTTCCACCTCGATCACTTTTCCTATAAATATTCCTATGGCTCCCTCTCACTTCCTCCAGGTCTCTGTTCAAAGTCAGCATCCTTAAACGGCTCAACATCCCTGTTATCAGTCTACCCTGCTTTCTTTAGATTTGTGCATTCGTTGTTGTTGTTGTTTTGCACATGTCTAGAAAGCTCCCTGGATGAGGTGATACTTGAGTTGGGTATTGAGGGTATTGAGTCAGCAGGTAAGAAAGGGGGAGAAGAGAATCCCTGGTCAAAGGACCAGCATGTGTTCTCTCATCACGAAGCAGAATGCCACCTTGGAGAAATGCAGGTGGTTCTGCTGTGGGGGTGAACGAGAGGAAGGCTGGACAGGAAGACGGGGCCATCTGGAGGACACACAAGCCTGGGGCCTGCAGGCCCTGCTGCTCGTGCTCATGTCTCCCAGCACCCCGTCCTTCACTGCGAGGGGCTAGTCTCATATTTCATGTCTTACAACAGCGTTTCTCAACCTTTTTTCATGTTGTCCCCCCCACCCAAGGAGTCTGTTTAAACATAATTTCCTAATACTACTGCCTATGAAATTTTAATACCACAGATATGCTATATATTTGTTTATTTACTGTCTATATTTGTCTGTGCTTTATACATAAAAATAAGATTTTCTCCTCCTGAGAGCCAATTTTCGCCCCTGTTGAGCATGTATGTTTATGATATTCACTGACAACATGATTCTCTCTCCCTCTCTCTCTTCCTCAGACATACAGTTTCCAGGAAGAGCATCTGAATACCACAGAATATCACGTATATGACAAGAATTGAACCACTTTTACATGCTATTAACTAAATGCACATAAATCATGGAGTGATTTTTCTTTAGCCAGTACAAGAGGTTAATAGCACCTTACTAATTCTGCCCCATTTTTCATACATGGACCACCTTTTTTTTATATCAGTGCTTCTTAAGTGGCATTTGGGACTCTGAAACATTCCAAGGAATGTCAGATACCAGATTCTTAGAGCTCTGACTTTAGTAATAACTCATTTATTCAGAGGTTACGTACCCTCAAAGTCTCTGCCTCCCAGCCCCCCACCAAGGGAATGAGCTGGAGAGAACAGGAGGGAACAAAAGGGCATCTGAGGAACGAACCTCAATACTACCCTCACTGCAGTAAAGTAAAGTGAATTTTTTTCAGAAAGTCAGTTTCTCACACAGCATCTATTTACATTTAATGTAAACACAGTTCTATTAAGATTGGTAATCTAGCTTCTAAACACATGATCGATTTGAGGTGGCAAAATAGAAAGGGGAGAAAAGGTCTAATGCAGGCAAGCACATGACAGTGTAAGGTGAAGGCAGATGAATAACAAGTATAACACAGAAAAGCAGTGAAAATCACATCTATTAATAGGAAAACATATCAGTCTAACGACAGTTAATATAGCAGCAAATGATTTCAGGTATGACAATAAGCAAAATTTTACTGTGCTTATAATGTTCCTAAATGATTACCATATTACCTTTTATTTAGGAAGATGGAGAATATGAACCTTATTTTCCGAATTTCCAACTAATGTGGTTGAAATAAAGTTATTTGCTTAAATTAATAAAGCTTCATCTAACTGGAAAATTTAGCTATTCATATAAACTTACTTCCAGGAGGATTCTGGATGGCATCTGCCTTTAATAATTGTAGGAGCTGTAACACGCAATAATGCAGGGTGTTCAAAGCTCCCATGAGACAAAATAATAGACTTTGTTCATTTTGAATAATGATACGCGGTATGAGTGAATCCGAAATGAAAAGTTAAAGGGTTCTTGGTTTACATGTCCAAGATTTAAAAAATATAATCCAGTATCCTAAGTAGCTTTGCCACTGGTCAGCACACGCTGTGATAAAAGCTGTAACTAATTCCTTTGGTGGTGATGATGGAAACTCAATGTATACAGAAATTTACTTATATCAATATATGTAGATGAGTTGACTCATTGACTGTGCAATGTTATGTATCTAGCAGAGTTGTGTTCAGGTTAAGCACTTTGTCAAGAAGGATGTTGCCTGCAGAGATAATAAGCCATTAGGATAAACTTACTTCCAACTAATCTAATACCTGAACTTCATTGAGAGAAAAAATAAAGCAATGCCTTACCAGCAGGGGATTGATAATCACCATCAAGGGCCCTGGGGTCAAGAATAAACAAGATCCATTTGTTGAATATGACTGGGGGTTATCGATGGAGGGGGATGCAGACGCACCCTGAGCTCACAGATTATTACTTTTTTATTGAATTATAGTTGATTTACAATGTGTTAGTTTAAGGTATACAGCAAAGTGATTACATATATATATATTCTTTTTCAGATTCTTTTCCCTTATAGGTTATTATAAAATATTGAGTATAGTTCCATGTGCTATACAGTAGGTCCTTGTTGCTTATCTATTTTATATATAGTAGTGTGTGTATGGTAATCCCAAACTCCTAATTTATCCTCCCCCCCTTCTCTTTTGGTAAACATAAGTTTGTTTTCTATGTCTGTGAGTCTGTTTCTGTTTTATATATAAGTTCATTTGTATCATTTTTTGTATCTCACATAAGTGATATATGATATTTGTCTTTCTCTGATTTACTTCACTTAGTATGGTAATCTCTAAGTCCATCCGTGTTGCTGCAAATGGCATTATTTCATTCTTTTTTATGGCTAATATTCCATTGTATATATACACCACATCTTCTTTATCCATTCATCTGTTGATGGACATTTAGGTTGCCTCCATGTCTTGGCTATTGTAAATAGTGCTGCAGTGAACATTGGGGTGCATGTATCTTTTCAAAAAACATAATTCACAGCATTATTTTTTATAACTAGTATGTCTGTTTTGCCTGTATTATCAATAGAAAGATGACAGTTTGGTCACAAAAGTGTGCACTTTTCTTTCTTTTCCTTTCCTTTCCCTTTTTTTCTGTTCTTTTAGCACTTTCCCCTTATATCTAACCAACCAGCTTGTTTGAGTGGACTTGTCTCAGGATTGATTGAGTCAGGCTATATCAAAGTGATTGAATTTGTTGCTCACAAAGAAACAGCCTGAGAGATTTAAAAATAAAATTGACCAAAAGTGAAGCTTAAAAAACATCTTTTTTTAACATAAGGTAGTATGGTAAATGCCATCAGAGAGCTTTGAAGTCTCAAGGGGGAGTTACTGTGGGTGAAGAAAAAGGAACAGATCCAGAGGGAAGGGTTGAGGGGTCCGCCAGTTCTTCTCAGCTACTGCCGCTCTCCTCGCTGCCTGTGAGGATCCTCCAGCCCGCTTTCTACACGTGCACTCAGAAAACCCTGAAGAGCTCCTTTATTTGGAGGAGATTCAAAGAAACTTTGAGGAAAGGAGGTCTGGTGATCTAACATAAATCCTTAACAAGTGGAAGGCCTGGATTAAATGCTGCAAGAGTTGAAGTAACAAGAGGCAAACTTGCACTGGTTAGGCTTTTTGCCCTGTTTCCTTTATTTCTATTTAACTGTGACAATTTCACAAATAAAAGCCCACGCTTCAAAGATTTCTAAATCTTGGAGAGTCATCCTTGTGTAGATAATCCTTGAATCCCAAGGACTGGATTTTAAGAGGTAATTTCAAGGGTTAATATTTTGAAAATGCAGAATTTGAGGCTATTTATTATGTTTACTTGTCTTAAAACTCTCTTCTTCCTGATTCATATGGCACAATTAAATTCTGGTTCTTTCCTGCCTCCCTGATTACTAGTTATGTTCCCTTGTTCCTCATCAGAACCCACCTCAGTGTATTTCCCGTGGTTATCTCCTTGGCAACTCTTCGTACCCTAAATACTCTGTCTTGGGGGAATCAACCTTATTTCATGGATTGAACTATTATCCATATTCTGTAAGAGTTCTATATGAAAAGAAAAAAAGCTTTCCAAAGAACATTTCTTACACTAACAATCCCCAGTTATAACAGAAACTAGAAATATATCTCTTTATGGCTTTCTACAATATGGAAATTCTACAGTTTTTATTTGTATCTGTATTTATCCAGAAAGCATTTTACTTACCCCTTGTTTGACTCTGCTGTAAATGAGTTCAGAGAGAATGGGGAACCTATAAACTCTCTCCATCATGATGGATGACCTGCCGGCATCCAGTTTACAAAGTTACTTTCAGAGGTACGCCATAGCAGCACCACACGGCAGTGCTATTTTGGTCTTTATTTAGGTGAAAATACTTTATTGTTTTTCAAATTCAGAATCTTACCTTATTTTTTATCACTGAAACTAAATTTTAACACATTTCAAATACTAAAATTTATAAAACTTTTACAAAATATGTAAAAAATGTAAATGTATAAAAATAGACGCTTAGTGGATAAACTAGGAAGGTCTAGACTTTCCCAGTCTGCTCACACAGGTGGCTGAGATGGTAGTTCAGTGCTTGGGTCTTGGTGATTTGTAGGATGCAATCCTCCTAGATCTGCCCACCTTTGATACCCTGTGTGATCCCTGTCCAAACACTGGATCTGTTTATCTTTCAAGTACCAGGGGCCCCAAAGCTGAGGAGCGAAAGGCTGGCATCTGGCTGACTGCCAGGACCAGGTCGGAATTCCTGTCTCCACCAGAATCCTAGGGACTCAGAGGCTGAGGTTTAGCTCCTGCTTCAGGATCTGCCCCTCAGTCACCCCACCCTCTGGTTGGGGTTTATCCTGCTTTCATTCACATGCCCCACTCTGTATTAGTTACTAGTGGACATTAGAGACTGGAGAGCTAGAGAGGGAAGGAGGGAGAGGAAGACTGAGGAAGAAAGAAGATGAGGGCACAGGAGGGAAAAACTTGAGAGAAGGATAAAGGAGGAGGAGAGAGGAAAAAGGGGGAGGAATTAGAAACAAGCTACTTCTCGATATTTTTCTCAGACTTCTTCAGACAAGCCTGCCTCTTGTTTGATAACTTTGAGGATTTGTTTTTAACATTGGGTTTCTTGTTTGTTTGGTTAGTTTGGATTTTGTGTGTTTGTTGGTTTATTTTATTTTATTTAAAAAATTTTAAGAGTCTTTTTCATTCTGCTGCCAGGACTTCCAGAAGCGTTCCCTGACACCCCATCTAATGAGAGTCATTTATGCTCCACTACTGCTTGCTCTTATTTGTGTCACAGCACTTATGGCTTTGTTTGTTTTGCCATGTCAATTGTCAGTTTAAACTACCAGGAGGGCAAGGACTGTTTTTTGTTTTTTTTAATGGCATGCATTCACCAGAAAATAATATTTTCTACCATACAGAATCCTGCACATGAAAATTCTCAGTACACAATATATCAAGACTGAGAGGAAAATACAATATTCACTTTCTGATATGACAATTCTACTTTTTAAGAACATGTGGGTATAATTGTGGCTCAATAAAAGAAGTGCTCAAATGATCTCCCTTTGGTTCTCCCTTTGTAACACTCCCTAATTGATAACACATTTGCTTAATCACTCTACTAGGTAGTTAATACTTAAAAACTGGAGAATTTTTTAAGAGTTAGCAGAACATCTGGAAGCTGTGAAAACTGTGATTTTGGCTGAATTTCTAACTATAGGTTCTCTTTGTTTCATTCAAAAGTGTTTGTTCCCATACAGTCTACTCTTGTATCCAGTTTCCACCAAACCTGAATATCAAGGAATTTTACCCATAGCACTCTTACTCCCCACAGAAACATAGAAACCTAAACATTGGTCTTTCCTGCTTGTCTCCAGGTCGTGTCTGAGTTCTGGAACGTATTAATTTCTCCTGCTATAGCATTTTAATCCATTCGTAACTTTGTTCATATCTGTGATTTGGGGATTTTGGATCACCTTTTAATTCATGTATGCATTCATCACTCATGTGCTCAACAAATATTTACTGAGTTGCCTTGGCACCATTAGAGATAAAAGGCAAATAAGTAATTGTTCCTGCCCTGAAGAAAATTACTATGGGGAAATAGTCAAACAAACTTAAATGCTGTTGATTAATTCAAGTGGTTTCTGAGCTCCTACTCTGTTCTAATACCATGCAAGGTAGAGGTTATAAATAGATTGCTATATAGAAGGGACATCTAAATGTGGGACAGGGAAGTCTTCCAGAAGAAGTGATCCTAAGTTAGGTCCTGAATGACAAGTAGTCTCTAACCAGAGAAGATGGGGGGCAGAGAAACAAGGAGGAGGGATGATCTTGTTCAAAGCAGAGGGAGCAGCACAGACATACAGAACAGACTTGTGGTTGCCAAGGGGGAGGTTGGTGGGGGAGGGATGGATTGGAAGTTGGTGATTAGCAGACTATTATGTATGGAATGGAAAAACAACAAGGTCACACTGTATAACATAGGGAACTATATTCAATATCCTGTGATAAACCATAATGGAAAAAGAATGTGTATATATGTATAACTAAATCATTTGCTGTACAGCAGAAATTAACACAACACTGTAAATCAACTATACATGAATAAAATAAATTTTAAAAAAGCAGAGGGAGCAGCATCAGAAAAGTTTCAGAAGCAAGAAAGTTCTGCTGGGGGGCATTGCAAGCCCTTGGCTGTGGCTGGCCTTTAAGTAAGATTGACTGTTGCAGCAGCACTTATCAAATCTATGTTGAATGAAGGAATAGAGAGAAATGAAGCTGGGGAAGCAAGGAGGAATGAAATCTTAAGAAGCCTTTTAAGTCATGCTAAAGAGCTTGGACTCCATCTTGACAATTATGGGAGTCCATTGAAAAGAATGGTAGGATGGGTGGAGCTGAGGCAGGAAAGGGGTGTGATCAAGTTTTTATTTTAAATTTCCTGTTTTGGTGTTACCATCAATAATGATACGGGCAAGAGTGGAGACAGGGAGCCCAGAAATGAGGCTATGGCTGTAATCTAGATCTTAGTAACCCAAAATGTGGTCCTGGACCAACAGCATCATCTACATTACCCAGAAGCTTGTTGGAAATGCAGAATCTTGGGGCACGGCAGACCTACTGAGTCAAATTCTGCATTTTAATCCGTTTATCAACTGATTTGAATTCATATTAAAAATTCAGATTCACTAATCTAGAGTTAATTATGTTAGTGGTAGCAGGGCTAAGAAGAAAGGGAAGATTTGAGAGGTATTTCACTGGAACAGTCTACTAGACTTTGTGAATTAATGGATGAGAGCAGAGGAGAGCCAGGCAGATATGGTGTCTGTAAGTGAAGAAAAGGGTTATAGAGAGAGCTGGTATTGATCTCTTGGGCCTGTACTTTATAAAATTGATTTGTAATTATTCATATAAGTAATAAAATTGTTATATGGCTAATCGCTGCTCTGAAAACTATAGCCAGGGGAGTGCTTACAATTATAACATAGGAAATAATATCATGGAGTCGAAAGGCTCTGTAGTTAGCACTTTTTAGATTACTACATCCTACCTCAAAGCGTCTCTCTTTATGGCAACATATTAGAGACTGAAACAGTACTTTGTCTTAGTTCAGTTTAGCATGAGTCTAGCAGATCAGCAGTGGGGGAAGGAAAGGAGGTTACAGGAGAGAGAGCGTGAGCCAGAGAGAGTCCAAAGCCTTTTCCTTCGCAAAAATGTTTCATGGAAGTACTAGCATTTGAGCTGGGTATTGAAAGATGAATGTAATCTGAATAAGCAGAGGTAAGGCAACTGGAAGTGAACACAGGGATCTGTATCATCAGCAGGTAAACAGGGTATGAACAGAACAGACTGGCTAGGCTGGGGCATTGGGAGTGTAGGAAATAGGGCAGAAAACATAAATGGGGATCAAGGTGTGACATGACTTAAATGCCAAGCTAAGGAGCATGGATTTGCTTCAGCTGGAAATGGAAAGCTATTAGAGTTGTGACTTTTTCAACCTTGGCTGTCATTGGAATCATCTGGGGAGCCTTAAACCAATACCTGAGTCCCATCCGCATAGACTCTAATTTAGTATGTTCTGGATTGTAGCCGAAGCACCAGAACTTCTGAAAGCTTCCCAGGTGATTCTAATGTCAGCCAAGCTTGAGAAGCAGTGCACTAAAGGAGTTTGAGGAGAGAAGTGATATTACCAGGGATCAGTTTGCTCTCTCTCTCTCTGTGGGAGACCAGTGAGTAGTTTACAGCAGATCTGTTATCATTTGTTTGTTTGTGTTTTATAAAGCCAGACTTCTGAAGACCCTTAGAGCTGTTTGAATAGAGTGCCATGGGTGTCAATCCTGAATTCATTAAAATGTGGACTTCTCCTTTTTACCATTTGATATTATTGTTTTAATCTTTAAGAAAAAAAAAAAAAAACCTGCTGTGTTGCCTCTCGCCAGAAGCCAGCTCTGCGTTAGCTCTGAAATGAAGTTTGTATTCAGTGATCTTTATACCACCCTTCGTGTCTGCTCATGCCAGAGAAATGGCAAGAGTTGCCAGGTTTTAGAATGTGTAATCTCCTCAGGCATTTTTTAAAAGTCCGTAGGAATCCCCACCTTTCCTCGCCTACCTACCCATCTAGCCCTGCATTCTAAGAATAAAAGGTAGGTGTTTGTACTAATGTACCCATGGCAGAGATACCTACTGTCATAAAATGAGTATATTCCTAATAAATTGTCAGTTGGAAATTTGATAATGGAAACTTTAGATACTGAATTCTAGAACCACCAGTGTCACATTGGGTCATCCCAATATTCTATATCAGTGGTATGAAGGATTTATTTCATATCTTATATATGTGCTTAATATACTTTCAACTACATTATCATATTTACTATCCAACAATTCCACAAGGGAAGTCTTATCCCCATTTCACAGATGAGAAAAATAAGATTTAGAGAGATTGTGACTTGTGCAGGGTCATAGAGCTAGTAAATGGAAGAGTGAAATTTGAGTATAGTTATCCAGCTCTGCTTTGTGTTCCTCACACTATACATATTTTATGTTTTGAGAGAGTTGGAGCATATTTTCTTTCCATTATATCAATCTCAGAAACTTAGGACACTTAAACATTCCTGTTTCTTTTAATATATTTCTTAGGTTATATTAAACCCTGGTTAAAAATTTCATATACATTTTCAACACATGTGCCTTGTAAAGTAATGAGATAGGTTAATTTACTGTGTGCTTTGCAAATCCATTTTGACTGATATTTATCACTTAAATTTCAAAGGATGCCTCATATTTATTATATACTAAATTTTCTGGGAGTCCATTCATTTTGTAGGTTTTATTCCTATCTCTTTTCAGCCTCTCGCTTTCAGATTGATCTTTTCAAATCTACAACCAAACCTTTGCTTGTGCCATTCCATTATTCTGATTTATCATATTCGGTCTCCTAATGGTTTATTATACAAAACATTTTTTGAGAACCTATTACGTGCCAAGAACTTTGGGGATACAATGATCAGTAAGATTGCAAGTCTTTTCCAAATTGACCCTCACTTTCTGGAGGTGCAATGACAAGTACATGATGCAGTTCAGGTGAAGCTATAGCATTTTGTGTACAAGGTGTTGATAAGGTTTTATGTCCAATATTCATCCTTACAATACCCATTTCTTGACCTTCGTGGTTTTCAAATTGTATGGCTTCAATAAATAGCCTTCAATGCACTTTAGATAATTTTCTTTATAAGAAATAAATAGGTCAAACCTATTGTAAGTAATAATTTATAAATCTGACAAGTTTAATTTTTATTTGCTCCTTAATGAATATTTGTACATTTTCCCATATTAAAACCATTTTGTCACTTTACCCACTGACATAGCCTTGTTATACCTTGCTGGGATTTATCTCCATCTGCATAGAATTCAGTTATCTACAACATGGCTTTTAAAATGGCACTGTGCTCTCACTTCCTAATCATTACCATTGCAAAATATTCAATAAGGCAGATCTCAGCACCAGTATTATTCATGTATCAGTTTTGCTGAGTGGGCATTGAGATCTTCTGTGAAGGGAAAAATATTCTTCAGAGTGATAAACATTCAAGAAAAAAACATTTTTTAAGTTATAGTTAAACTAGAGAGTAGATTTGAGGTTGCAGAAGTCAGTGACCAACTAAAAATAACCATTACAATAAGCACTGATTTACTAAATATTAAGATAAATATAAATGAGTATCGTATCTATCACACCTTTATATGATCTACCTTTGCATTTTGGCATACTGGAACCTTCCTACATTCTACTGATTAGGTCAGAGCTCCTAATGTCAACAAAAATTGTAGAATCAGTTGGCAAGAAACACAGGAACCTTAAAGTATCAAAAAAGTATAGTAGAGTCTTTGATATTCAAGAAGATACTCCTTGAGATTCATTTCTGGTAATCAAAAGAATAATTTCACAAGTTGAATTGGAATTCATAGGAGGTGCCATTGTACCTCGCACTCTAATCATAACTCCCTAAGTCACATCAAGGGACCTCAGACTCACAGATTGCCACTTCTCTAAGATTCTGATCTTGAGGCTCTTTTTCTGGCCCCAACATCATAGCATGCTCACTCTTCCAGGCTCCTGTCCTCTCTGAGCTTCTCCTCCATCACAGCAACGCACCCAGTCATTCAGCCCATCCCACAACTGACCCTGCCCATTGACTTCCTCCTCGTTTCCATGGCCAATCTTCATCCACCAGATTCTCCCCATCAGTCTTATGTAGAGATAGTCAAAATCAGGTTCTGACTTCCAGTCCTCAGATCTGTTCTCGATTTTGCCAATAATTACTACGAGATCTTACTCATTCCCTCATGAATATATCACTGTCTCTTCACTGTAAAGTAAGAGAGTTGCACAAAATAGTCTCTATACTTCCTTTTAGCTCTAAATGTTTTGCTTTTCTTATTAGGTACAGGGTAGAATAAAGGGAAGTAGCATTTGCAAAAGAAATGTATATTCTACCTATTTTCCCTAGCTTTTTTACTTTCAGTTTTAATGTAATCATAGTGGCTGAATTAAGTCTCTCTTCCAACTTTCCCCAGCATTCATCTGATTGGATATATGGATGAATGACAAAAAAAGATGCAAAGGAGAAGGTTAAAGTGTAGCATATTAAGGAATTGCTTTCTAAATATATAGGTTAATCATGTTGATGTGAGAAGTAGCATTCTGCATGAAAAAATATAGAATTTTTCAGCAAATCTAGATTAATATTAAAAATACATATTGCATGAAATTGGGGCTAGGCCATGGAAGTGTGCACTCAGCTTCCCGAGGCACCACTTTCCCCTTCATGAGTAGAGCCTGGGTACAGAATGTCACCATCCTTTGCCTGATTTCATCAAACAAGCCTTCTGACAGGTCTCCCATCCTCTAGCTTTCTCCTGGCTTCAATCCATCTTCTCCAGGATGACCCAGGGTCTTGGTGCTCTGGCCAGGTGTCAGACCTGATCCTCTGAGGTGGGAGAGCTGAGATCAGGACATTGGTCCACCAGAGACCTCCTGGCCCCTCATAATATCAATTGACAGTAGCTCTCCCAGTGGTCTCCATCTCAACGCTATGGCCCAGCACCACTCAATGACCAGCAGGCTCCAGTGCTGGACACCCCATGCCGAACAACTAGCAAAACAGGAACACAACCCCACCCATTAGCAGAGAGGCTGCCTAAAATCATAATAAGGTCACAGACACCCCAAAACACACCTCTGGATGCGGTCCTGCCCACCAGAAAGACAAGATCCAGCCTCATCCATCAGAACGCAGGCACCACTCCCCTCCACCAGGAAGCCTACACAACCCATGGAACCAACCTTACCCACTGGGGGCAGACACCAAAAACAACAGGAACTACGAACCAACAGCCTGTGAAAAGGAGACCCCAAACACAGTAAGTTAAGCAAAATGAGAAGACAGAGAAATACACAGCAGATGAAAGAGCAAGGTAAAAACCCACCAGACCAAATAAATGAAGAAGAAATAGACAGTCTACCTGAAAAAGAATTAAGAGTAATGATAGTAAAGATGATCCAAAATCTTGGAAATAGGATGGAGAAAATACAAGAAACATTTAACAAGGACCGAGAAGAACTAAAGAGCAAACACAATGATGAACAACACAATAAATGAAGCTAAAAATTCTCTAGAAGGAATCAATAGCAGAATAACTGAGGCAGAAGAAAGGATAAGTGACCTAGAAGATAAAATGGTGGAAATAACTACCTCACAGCAGAATAAAGAAAAAAGAATGAAAAGAATTGAGGAGGGTCTCAGAGACCTCTGGGACAACATTAAACGCACCAACATTTGAATTATAGGGGTCCCAGAAGAAGGAGAGAAAAAGAAAGGGACTGAGAAAATATTTGAAGACATTTTGGTTGAAAACTTCCCTAATATGGGAAAGGAAATAGTTAATCAAGTCCAGGAAGCACAGAGAATCCCATACAGGATACATCCAAGGAGAAACATGCCAAGACACATATTAATCAAACTATCAAAAATTAAATACAAAGAAAAAATATTAAAAGCAGCAAGGGAAAAACAACATATAACACACAAGGGAATCCCCATAAGGTTAACAGCTGATCTTTCAGCAGAAACTCTGCAAGCCAGAAGGGAGTGGCAGGACATATTTAAAGTGATGAAGTGGAAAAACCTACAACCAAGATGACTCTACCCAGCAAGGATCTCATTCAGATTGGACAGAGAAATTAAAACCTTTACAGACAAGCAAAAGCTAAGAGAATCCAGCACCACCAAACCAGCTTTACAACAAATGCTAAAGGAACTTCTCTAGGCATGAAACACAAGAGAAGGAAAAGGCCTACAATAACAAACCCAAAACAATTAAGAAAATGGTAATAGGAACATACATATTGATAATTACCTTAAATGTAAATGGATTAAATGCTCCAACCAAAAGACATAGGCTGGCTGAATGGATAGAAAAACAAGACCCATATATATGCTGCCTAATGAGACTCACTTCAGAGCTAGGGACACATACAGACTGAAAGTGAGGGGATGGAAATAGATATTCCATGCAAATTGAAATCAAAAGAAAGCTGGAGTAGCAATTCTCATATCAGAAAAAGTAGACTTTAAAATAAAGACTATTACAAGAGACAAAGAAGGACACTACATAATGATCAAGGGATCAATCCAAGAAGAAGATATAACAATTGTAAATATTTAAGCACCCAACATAGGAGCACCTCAAGACACAGGCAAATGCTAACACCCATAAAAGGGGAAATCGACATTAACACAATAATAGGAAGGGACTTTTAACACCCCCCCTTTCACCAATGGACAGATCATCCAAAATAAAAATAAATAAGGAAACACAAGCTTTCAAAGACACATTGATCAAGATGGACTGAATTGATACTTACGGGACATTCCATCCAAAACAACAGAATACACTTTCTTCTCAAGTGCTCATGGAGCATTCTCAAGAATAGATCATATCTTGGGTCACAAATCAAACCTTGGTAAATTTTTAAAAATTGAAATCATACCAAGTATCTTTTCCGGCCACAATGCTATAAGACTAGATATCAATTACAGGAAAAAAAACTGTAAAAATACAAACACATGGAGGCTAAACAATACACTACTAAATAACCAAGAGATCACTGAAATAATCAAAGAGGAAATCAGAATATACCTAGAAACAAATGACAATGAAAACACGATGACCCAAAACCTATGGGATGCAACAAAAGCAGTTCTAAGAGGGAAGTTTATAGCAATACAATCCTACTTTAAGAAACAATAAACATCTCAAATAAACAACCTAACCTTACACCTAAAGCAGTTAGAGAAAGAAGAAGAAAAAAACCCAATGGTAGCAGAAGGAAAGATATCATAAAGATCATATCAGAAATAAGTGAAAAAGAAATGAAGGAAACGATAGCAAAGATAATAAAATTAAAAGCTGGTTCTTTGAGAAGATAAACAAAATTGATAAACCATTAGCGAGACTCATCAAGAAAAAGAGGGGAAAAACACTCAAATCAATAGAATTAGAAATGAAAAAAGAGAAGTAACAACTGACACTGCAGAAATACAAAGATCATAAGATATTACTACAAGCAACTATATGTCAATAAAATGGACAACCTGGAAGAAATGGACAAATTCTTAGAAGAGCACAAACTTCTGAGACTGAACCAGGAAGAAAGAAAAAATATAAACAGACCAATCACAAGCCCTGAAACTGACACTGTGATTAAAAATCTTCCAACAAACAAAAGCCCAGGACCAGATGGCTTCACAGGCGAATTCTATCAAACATTTAGAGAAGAGCTAACACCTACCCTTCTCAAACTCTTCCGAAATATAGCAGAGGGAGGAACACTCCCAAACTCATTCTACGAGGCCACCATCACCCTGATACAAAAGCCAGACAAAGCTGTCACAAAACAAGAAAACTACAAGCCAGTATCACTCATGAACATAGATGCAAACATCCTCAACAAAATACTAGCAAGCAGAATCCAACAGCACATTAAAAGCATCATACACCATGATCAAGTGGGGTTTATCCCAGGAATGCAAGGATTCTTCAATATACACAAATCAATCAATGTGATACACCATAGTAATAAACAGAAGAATAAAAACCATACGATCATCTCAATAGATGCAGAAAAGGCTTTTGACAAAATTCAACACCATTTATGAAAAAAAATCCTCCAGAAAGTAGGCATAGAGGGAGCTAACCTCAACATAAGAAAAGCCATATATGACAAACCCACAGGCAACATCATTCTCAATGGTGAAAAACTGAAACCATTTCCAATAAGATCAGGAACAAGACAAGGTTGCCCACTGTCACCACTATTATTCAACATAGTTTTGGAAGTTTTAGCCACAGCGATCAGAGAAGAAAAAGAAATAAAAGGAATCCAAATCGGAAAAGAAAAAGTAAAGCTGTCACTGTTTGCAGATGACATGATACTATACATAGAGAATCCTGAACACTCTACCGGAAAACTACTAGAGCTAATCAATGAATCTGGTAAAGTAGCAGGATACAAAATTAATGCACAGAAATCTCTTGCATTCCTATACACTAATGATGAAAAATCTGAAAGGGAAATTAAGGAAACAGTCCCATTTACCATTGCAACAAAAAGAATAAAATACCTAGGAATAAGCCTACCTAAGGAGACAAAAGACCTGTATGCAGAAAATTGTAAGACACTGATGACAGAAATTAAAGATGATACCAACAGATGGAGAGATATACCATGTTCTTGGATTGGAAGAATCAGTATTGTGAAAATGACTGTACTACCCAAAGCAATCTACAGCTTCAGTGCAATCCTTGTCAAACTACCAATGGCATTTTTCACAGAGCTAGAACAAAAAATTTCACAATTTTTATGGAAACACTAAAGACCCCAAATAGCCAAAACAATCTTGAGAAAGAAAAACAGAGCTGGAGGAATCAGGCTCCCTGACTTCAGACTATACTACAAAGCTACAGTCATGAAGACAGTATGGTACTGGCACAAAAACAGAAATATAGATCAATGGAACAGGATAGAAAGCCCAGAGATAAACCCACACACATATGGTCAACCTTATCTTTGATAAAGGAGGCAAGAATATACAATGGAGAAAAGACAGCCTCTTCAATAAGTGGTGCTGGGAAAACTGGACAGCTACATGTAAAAGAATGAAATTAGAACACTCCCTAACACCATGCACAAAAATAAACTCAAAATGGATTAAAGACTTAAATGTAAGGCCAGACACTGTAAAACTCTTGGAGGAAAACATAGGCAGCACACTCTATGACAGAAATCACAGCAAGATCCTTTTTCACCCACCTCCTAGAGAAATGGAAATAAAAACAAAAATAAACAAATGGGATCTAATGAAACTTAAAAGCTTTTGCACAGTAAACGAAACCATAAACAAGATGAAAAGACAACCCTCAGAATGGGAGAAAATATTTGCAAATGAAGCAACTGGCAAAGCATTAATCTCCAAAATTTACAAGCAGCTCATGCAGCTCAATATCAAAAAAGCAAACAACCCAATCCAAAAATGGGCAGAAGACCTAAATAGACATTTCTCCAGAGAAGATATACAGATTGCCAACAAACACATGAAAGGATGCTCAACATCACTAATCATTAGAGACGTGCAAATCAAAACTACAATGGGGTATCACCTCACACCAGTCAGAATGGCCATCATCAAAAAGTCTACAAACAATAAATGCTGGAGAGGGTGTGGAGAAAAGGGAACCCTCTTGCACTGTTGGTGGGAATATAAATTGATACATCCACTATGGAGAACAGTATGGAGGTTCCTTAAAAACCTAAAAATAGAACTATCATATGACTGAGCAATCCCACTGCTGGACATATACCCAGAGAAAACCATAATTCCAAAAGAGTCATGTACCACAATGTTCATTGTAGCTCTATTTACAATAGCTAGGACATGGAAGCAACCTAAGTGTCCATCAACAGATGAATGGATAAAGAAGATGTAGCACATATATACAATGGAATATTACTCAGCCATAAAAGGAAATGAAATTGAGTTATTTGTAGTGAGCTGGATGGACCTAGAGTCAGTCATACAGAGTGAAGTAAGTCAGAAAGAGAAAAACAAATACTGTATGCTAACACAAACATATGGAATCTTAAAAAAAAAAAAAAAAAGGTTCTAGAACCTAGAGGCAGGACAGAAATAAAGACGCAGACATAAAGAATGGACTTGAGGACATGGGGAGGTGGACAGGTAAGCTGGGATGAAGTGAGAGAGTGGCATGGACATATATACACTACCAAATGTAAAATAGATAGCTATTGGGAAGCAGCCACATAGCACAGGGAGATCAGCTTGGTGCTTTTTGACCACCTAGAGGGGTGGGATATGGAGGGTGGGAGGGAGATGCAAGAGGTAGGGGATATGGGGATATATGTATACGTATAGCTGATTCACTTTGTGATATAGCAGAAACTAACACACCATTGTGAAGCAATTATACGCCAATAAAGATGTTAAAAAAAATAATAATAATGATAAAAAAGAAATTGGGGAATCACTCTTGATGAAAGGCTGTGACACCCTCATCCAGCTAAACTACCCTGTTCATCCCCCAATTGTGCCATAAACATTTCTACCTCTTTGACCACTGAAATGCTTTCTCTTCTCTTTTTTCAACTTGTTTAATGTTCTGTTTCATCTTCAAGACCTCTCTTGAGTTCTAGTTTTTTTGTAAGGAGATTTTTCTAGCAGCCAAATCCAAGAATAGCCTCTTGCTCCTTTGAATTGCTAGAGCACAGTTTATCTGCTCCACTTATTTCATTGCCATTAGTTTTTGTTTTTTTTTTTAGTTAAAGTATATTTGCTTTACAATGTTGTGTTAGTTTCTGCTGTACAGTGAAGTGAATCAGCTATATATAAACCTATATCCCCTCCCTCTTGGACCTCCCTCCCACACACCCCCATCCCACCCATCAAGGTCATCACAGAGCACTGAGCTGAGCTTCCTGTGCTTTATAGCAAGTTCCCGCTAGCTATCTATTTTACGCATGGTGGTGTATAATGTCAATCCTCATCTCCCAATTCGTCCCACCCTCCCCTTCCCTCACTGTGTTCACATGTCTGTTCTCTACATCTGCATCTCTATTCCTGCCTTGCAAATAGGTTCGTTTGTACCATTTTTCCACGTATATGCGTTATTTTATGATATTTGTTTTTTTCTTTCTGGCTTACTTCCCTCTATATGACGGACTCTACGTCCATCCACATCTCTACAAATGACCCAGTTTTGTTCCTTTTTATGACTGGGTGATATTCCATTGTATATATGTACCACATCTTTATCCATTCATCTGTCGATGGACACTTAGGTTATTTCCATGTCCTGGCTACTGTAAATAGTGCTGCAATGAACATTGGGGTACATGTGTGCTTTTGAATTATGGTTGTCTCTGGGTATATGCCCAGTAGTGGGATTGCTGGGTTGTATGGTAGTTCTATTTTTAGTTTTTTAAGGAACCTCCATACTGTTCTCCACAGTGGCTGTATCAATTTACATTCCTACCAACAGTGCAAGAGGGTTTCCTTTTCTCCACACCCTCTCCAGCATTTATTGTTTGTAGGTTTTTTTGATGATGGCCATTCTGACTGGTGTGCAGTGATACCTCATTGTAGTTTTGATTTGCATTTCTCAATAATTAGTGATGTTGAGCATGTTTTCATGTGCCTCTTGGCTTTCTGTATGTCTTCTTTGGTGAAATGTCTATTTAGGTCTTCCCCCCTTTTTTTAATTGGGTTTTTTGTTTTTTTGATATTGAGCTTCATGAGCTGTTTGTTTTTATTTATCGCTAGATGTATGTATCCTGTCTTTCCAAATAGATTTTAAGGTTACTGTGGAGGACCGTGTCATGGCCCTTTTCTCTCCTCAGCATCTGGCTCAGTGCCCAGCACAAATCATCACCCAATAAAAGCTTATTGGTGGTAATAGCACATAATTCCGTGAAAATCACTTAAATATTATTGGCAGCATATCATTTGAGAGATGTATTGTCTGACTCTCCTTTGGCAAGAACATCATATCTTCACTCATAATGAAACTAGCCTTGTGGCCCTTCTGTAACCAGCTAATGCATAGTCAGAAGCTGAGTCAATTGAACATTTGCTGTGGACGTGAAAAGTGTTTAGCAACCATCAAAATGGTTGTCTTAATCCTCTCAGTCTGTTATAACAAAACACCACAGGCTGGGTAACTTATAAACAACAGAAATTTATTTCTCACAGTCCTGGAGGCTAGAAGTCTAAGATCAGCATGCCAACATGGTCTGGTGAGGGCTATCTTCCAGGCTGCAGACTGCTGACCTTTCAGTGTCATCACATGGCACAAGGAACTAAGGATCTCTGTGGAGCATCTTTTATAAGTCCCTAATCCTATTAATAAGGGCTCTACCCTTATAACCTGATCACTTCCCAAAGGCCCCCACCTCCTAATGCTATCAGCTTTGGGGGTTAGGATTTCAGCATATGAATTTTGAGGGGACACAAATATTCAGACCATAGCAATGGCCAGTACTAATGAGCTAGTAGATATCACAGAACTTTTATGTGTTTTTTAATCCTGGAGGCATTACATGTTATCAAGAGCCCTAACTGTATATCTGTCACTATGTGAGTAAATGGGAAATATAAAATAATAATAGCTTATACTTGTAGAATATTTTATATTTACTTATTTAATATTTACAATAACCCCTTTAAATAGGTAAAATTTCCCATTTTATAGAAATATTATTTCTAATTTTATAGATGAGAAAACAGGGCACAGAAGGGTTAAGTAACTTGCTCAAGATTGCACAGCTAATAATGGAGAGAGGTGGGATTTGAACTTAGGTAGCCTGACTCCAGAGTATAAAGCTAATATGCCATAAAATAAGTTGGTTCCCTACATTCTATAATGACTGGTTAGATATAAGCAAGTAAAATGTATTTTAATTAAAGAAATTTGAGTATTTGGTGGCTTTTCCAAATGAGAATGAAAGCCACATGAGAGCTGGAAAGTCCCTGTGAGGAAGTGCCTTCTGCCAGCTTAAGGTCAGCTCAAGGTGATACTCAGTTCCTTTCCACCCTCAAGTTATTTTCCATTAGTGTGAAAGCAGAAATGGGAGCCCTGGCTGAGGTGAAGAGGGCCTTTCATCTTCCCAGGCAGGGGGACCACTTGGGAAGGCAGGCTGATGAGAGCTGCGGGGGAGCTGAGCCATTTGAAAAACACATGAAAGTAAGAGCTTAAGAAAGAATTTTTATGAGGATGGCAAAGTTGAGGGTGTATGCTTATGCACGCATGCAGGAAGCGTGGGTTAAAACTGATCAGTGATTAAAATTCCTTAAACCTTTAAAATGCAAATGACTTGAAAAATTTCTGATAAGTCATATTTCTGATAAGTAAGCACTCTCATTTATGGGTACTACAACATGGTACTTGATTCTAGATAATATCTGAAGTTGCATGAAATTCACTAGATAAAGCTATTGCCTGCTGGGGCTTGGGAAAGAATTCCATTGATTTCTCATCCCTACCTTTTTGTCCTTAGAGAGTAGTGGGGCAATTAAAACTTTTCCTCTTTAAACCTTTGTGCAGATAATGGCACAAATGCTTCAGTGTAAATTACAAAGACAATGTCACAGCAGTAAATTCCGATTCCCTGTCCTGGTTTTTTGGAGATTGAAGTCAGGCACACATATTTTCAATGACACCCATTTTTTCTTTGTCCTTCTGAACTTGCTGCTGCAGTTTTCTCTCACTAATGCATGCTGCCAGCCAGGTTCTTCAGTATGAATAGTGACTACTCTGGCTCTCTCACTGGGACCCTCTAATTACAAGGCTAAGTTTGAAGATTTCAACTTATTTTGGCACTCAGGGTGGTGACGCAAGATTTAATTCTCTCCTCAGGCTATCTAATTAATAAAACTGTCTATTTTTTGTCAGGATACATTCAGCAGGGGTTTAAATAACTAGTTCTCAAAGAGTCCTATTTTGCCATTGTCAAAAACTGTTCCTTAAATCTGCTAAAAATATCCCAGGATACAGTAAAGGGAATGCACAGCTTCCTCCCCTTGTGAAGATATGGTGAGTTTCTTTTGCATTTGGCTGTTTTAAATATATGTCAAGAAGAGTGGGAGGAAGGAGGAGTGAGATTTTTGGCACCAAAAACTACTCAAGGGCTCTAGTGATTAAAGATGTACCTTCCCCATCTATAGGGATGAGAGAAGAAAGAGTTTAAAATTTCTGGGCATATCCTTTCTTCCTTTTTCTTTCTCTCCTTTATTAAGTCTGCATATTCTACCTGAACAAATGAATTTCACTGCAAAATAAATTTAGCTGGAGTTGCATTTTTCTAAGAAATAAAGTAGGGAATTTTCCCTTTGGTTTTGCTTTAAATTCCACCGTGATGAACAATCAAGGATAAGAAATCCAATAGATCAGTGACAAGAAACAGAAATTACACATTGGATATCAAGAAATAGACCATTATTTTGAAAATATCTCCAAAATGAAAAGATTCCCAAACCTCAGTTGTGATCCACTTACAGAATGATATACCCTGTGCAACTGCAGTAAAACAAACAGCATTTTGTGTCTGTGGTTCACTGCAATGAAATTTCGCTCATGTGTTTTCTTTTAAAAAACATTATCTTAGGAAAAGAATTCATTAATTCCATGAAATTTATTGAGCATTTTATGTGTGCCAGACAGTGAAATTTGGCTCATGTATTTATTTTATTTTAGAAAATTAATTTATTCAATGAATATTTACTGAGCATCCTCTGTGTAACAGACAATATTCCAGGTGCTGCAAAACAGCAGAGAAAGAAACATAAAAATCTCTTCCTTCATAGAGTGTGCAGTATAGTTGGGGAGACAACCAGATAAATGGACAAAATATAGATTACATTAGATAGTAACTAGTGCTAAGGAGAAAATTAAAATAAGGAAGGGGGAATATGAAGGCTCCTGGAGAATTATAGTTTTAGAGAGGGTGGCTAGAGAAGCTTTGGTTGAGAAATTAACATTTGCATAAAAACTGAAAAGAAGTGAGGGGCTGTATAGGGAGAAGAACGTTCCAGGCAGAAGGCCAGTGCAAAGGCCCTCTGAAGTGGGGGACAACTGGGCAGATTTGAGACGCATTAAGGAAACCAATGTGACTGGAGGAGAGGAGAGATGTGGTAGGGGCCTGATCATGGAAGGGTCTATACATCATTATGAGGACTTTGTCTTTTGTTCAGAGTAAGGTGAGATTTTTGAGTAAATGAAGAAGGTTTGAAGCAGAGGAATGACATGATCTGACAAGTTTTAACAAGATTGCTCTGGCAGCTGTTCTGAGAATAAGGTGAAGAAGAGACAAGAAGAAAAGCAGGGAACCAGGTTAGAGGTTGTGGCAATGATCCAGATGAGAGATGATGATGCAATAGACCAGGATAGTATCAAGGGGGAGGTGGTGGGATGTGGGCAGATTTTGGATATATTTTGAAGTTATAGATGACAGGATCTATTGGTGACCAGAGCAACGTGTGAGGAAGAGAGTCAAGAATGACCACAGCACGTAGAAGGATGAGGTTGCCATTTACTGAGATGGTGAGGAATGTGAAAGGAACAAGTTTAGGGGGAGATGTCAGTAGTGCAGTTTTGGGCATGTTAAATTTGAGAGGTTCCCATAAGACATGTGAGTGAGATATCAAGTCTGGAGTTCTGGGGAGAGGTCCGGTTCAGAGGTATATACATATCTCCAAAAGCCATGGTATTGGACGAGATCTCCAAGGGAATGAGTATGGCTGGAAAAGAGAGGTCCAAGGACCAAGTCCTAGGGCACATGTACCCTTTGACTTCAGGGAGATGAAGAGACACCAAAGAAAGAGACTGAAAAGCAGTGATTGAAGAGGTAGGAGGAGAGCCAGGTGAGTGTGGTATGTTAACCCGAGTTCTCTGTGCGGAAGCCAAGATAGAATTAAACATACAAGTGTTTTATTACGGGAAATGCCTGTGAGAGAAAGTAGAGGAGGGAGCCACGTATGTCTGGGACAGCTGAGAGGCTGCAATGATAGTCTATCCACAAGCGAAGAAGGTTGGGGAGGTGGGGGTTGAATGGCTGCAGTTTAAAGTGGGTTCAGCAAGTCCATTGGGAAGTTCTCAAGCCAAAGTCAACCATCTGAATGGTGTTGGTTTCCCAGGAATGAGCCTGTCTTGATATCCCTGCCACAAGCAGCCATTTGGAGGCTTGGCCTTATACTCTATGCAAGTATAACAATGGATTTCATAGGCAGTAGTTGGGGGTCCTCGGTCAGTTAAGCTCCCTCTAGTTAGAGGCAGTGTTTACACACCTGCCAAATATGGTGACACAATTATTTATTGCTGTGTGATAAACAAACCTAAAACTTTGTGCCTTAGACCAACAACTTATTACTATACATCAAGGCTGTATGAACTGACTGAGCTCAACTAGGTAGTTCTTGCTTGATATCACTCATGCAGTTGCAGTCAGATCTTGGCTGTATCTGGAGTCACTGAAAGCTTGACTGGGCTGAAAGGCCAAAATGGGTTCTTAACCACATGTCTGGCACTTCAGAACTCTTCCATGTGGCCTCCTGGGTTTCTTACATGGCAGCTCACGGCTCTAAGAGGCAGAAAAAAGGATCTGCCAGTTCTCTTAAAGGCTAGGTCTGGAACTTAAAGTGTTATTTCTATTAGTCAAAACATATTCTGTTATTCAAAGCATTGACAAGCTAGCCTAGATTCAAGGGGGTGGAGGAACAGACACCATTTCTCAGTGGGGGAGTGACATGCATGTACAGGAAGAAAAAGAATTGATCAGCTGTCTTTGAAGATAAGCTATTACACCAAGTGAAAATATTTGAAGAGAGGAGAGAGTAATCGACTATGTCAAATGCCATTGAGAGGTCATTAGAAATGAGGAAGAGATGTACTTAGCAATGTAACCTTAAGAAAATATTCCCTGTAATGGTATAGGTAGAAGTGGTTTGAAGAACATGGAAGGAGAAATATCAGAGCTAGATAGTATACACAATTTTTTCAAAGAGTTTTGTTGTAAACTAAATGAGAAAAATCAGACAGTAGTAGAAACAGGATGAGGGATCAAGAAAGGGTTATTTTAAACTGTAAGAAACAGTGTTGTGTATATGGTTATGGTAATGATCCAGTAGGGGGAAAAACTGATGATAAAAAAGAAAAAGGGAAACATTACTAAATAATTTTCTTAAGCAGGCAAAGAAGGATGGAACTAATGTACAAGTGGAGGGTTTGGCCTTAGGTGTAAGGACAGCTTATGTGCACAGATGCAGGCAATTGGGTAGATCTAGTTGGAGAACTAGGGAATTTCTCTTTTGATTACATCTAATTTCTCAGTGAAATAGGAAGCAAGGTGATCACTGTGAATAGGGATAGGGAGAATACTTGACATTTTGAGGAGAGAGGAGAGGCATGAAAGGCCTTGTGAGAGTGGGAGAAGGAATTGATTAGGGGTAGAATGATTGCTATACAATCGTAGGAGGCCTCTGAGGTTCAGGAACTTTGAGGGTGACCAGTCAGCATAGATCTATATTTTACTCATGCATATTGAGCAGAACATGGACTAGTGGGAGAGATGGGTTTAAGCATGGTTGTAGTTTAGCCAAGGGAATTATACGAAGCTAGAGAGAGGCAAGTGAATTGTAGGCACATGCAGGGGGGTGATTATGATAGTTGATCGTGGAGTTTAAGATGTTGACTTTGGTCACTAAAATACTGTCCCTCTCAAAATGCTATACTTTGGTGTTTGTGGCTTTTAAAATTTTCCAGTGTTTTTTATTCCTCCTTTTATTCAGTACATTAAAACATCCCAGCGTTTGAGTAGGCTTGACCAGAAGGCATAGACTTACCTAGCTTTAGAAGTGTTGGACTAGAACATTTTTAAGGGTTTCCTGGGGTTCAGCTGTGATATTCTATGATTATCTTAAGGATTAATTGTGTACCTCTTATGTGCAGTTCTCTATAGGAGGTGCTTTGGGATTTACAAAGAAACATTTGATACACTCTATGACCCCAGGATGATTATAATTCAGTATCTTTTTAAAGTAAGTTTAGAATGTAGATGTGCTGGAACTTAAGTATTTAGTGATTGGTGAAAATTGATATTTATTAATCTATTAGTTCTGGTCATATGCAACTATGATAGTGGGCTAACCCCATGTTTGCCCTGACCCTATCACATCATCAGTAAACTCCAGGGTCCAACAATTTTGCCTCCCAGAAACTTAGATTGGAAGGGGGGGGTGGAAATTGGTAGGTGTTACTTTAGCAGCACATCTCAAAAATGGTGGATTCACAGGATTTGTTCATGTAGGGTCATTGGGAAATGTGGGAAGATGTGGGGCAATTTGATGACTCCAAGAAGGAGAGAATATTCTCCTTTTGCTGTCATGTCAACATAATCATAGTCTTCTTTGTGTGGAAGAAAATGTGAGTAGTATATAGGCCATTTCTATATTCAGCCCCTGCACTAAACTGGGGCACAGATGATGCACTCATTTCAGACAGTACCAATTGCTGCAGATGGACTCTGCATTTATCAGTTGGCATATTCATTAACTTGACAGAGATGATTGGTTTCATTGTACCACATTCTGGTTGTTGGATGTAAAAAGTCCAGGTGTTACTCTAGATACTTTGGGCCTTCAGGCAGAAAACGTCATCAACATAGAAGTTTATTACTCTTGACATTTGTATCATCCAGAAGACACCAGTTCAGGATTAAAGATTAGCATATGCTGGCACAGCTGGGAGGCTGTGGAGAGGGTTTTTTCCACTACATCTAGGTTTTATAGCAGCAAGTGCTATAGTAATGTCCAGTTAGGTTGGAATTATCCTCCTTCCATAAGGACAAGAAGGATTATGAAGGACAAAAGTTATTCTCATGTTGCCAGAATGCTCCACTTTAAGAAGATCCAGTCTAAATGTATGAAAAATGTACATTGGGGGAAAGAATTCATAGCATAAATGAATCCTTTATAATATGTAAACGTTTGCCTCAGAAATCCTTTAAATATTCAACTACAGCTGCATTTTAAAATTGCCCAGTTTACCAGAAATAGTTTTTATATTTATTGTATAATGTGACTTGCAGGAGAACATTGATTTCACACTTACTACTTATAACTGAAACTAAAATAAAAGAGGGAGGAGAGGTTATGGGTCAAATTTGCAAATAGAACATAACCCCCAAAACCTCTGCAAAGTTTATTCTATACAACAACAAAAACAGCAACAATAACAACACCACAAACCAAAAATCATGTGTCAGAAGAGCAGATAAAGCTAGAGCCATAGCTCAGGCAAGCAGGTGGGCAGGCAGGCTGGCAGGTGGGTGGACCCAAGAGTGGAGACGTGGGTGGCAGGCTGTTCCATCCGTGTACAGGGGAGGATTTGTAGGCAGGGTCCAGAGAGTGGCAAGACAGATTGGCAAGAGACTTGCCTTGGCTGGAGGACTTCACTGTTAAGGCAGAGGCTGTTTGCTTTGTGCTTTCTCTATGTGGGCAAATCACCTGCTACATGTGGGTGGTCCTGACCCATGGGGTTACAAAGAGCCAGAAAAAGTCAGGAGTTCAAGTGAATTCTACCTATGATTAGAGATGCTAAAATTACCCCTAGACCAGCCTTGTGATTCTGAAAGAGAGGGTCACAAACAGAACTTCCCCTTGGTCTCTGGGAGTTGATGATAACAACTTTCTGCCAGGGACTTCAGTCATGCAGCAGATGTCACCGAGTACATGGCTTAAGAGTCCAGCTGGCCATCCTTGATGTCACAGAAGACCTCAGTGGGGTTGGAAGTCAATTTCTCTTGAGATTCCTGCTTGAATATCTATCAGTTAAACATTAGTAAATAAACCCTGTGGCTAATATTTTTGAGTTTATGAGAAAAGAATTAATTAACTGTAAACAGTGAAAAAAGCAACGGATGTCAGGAAGAGTGTTGGGCCCTTCAGGAAGGGGGCAGGGAGGAGACAAGGGGTGGTTTCTTTCCCTTCTGGGACCAAGCTTCTCCCTTAACATTCTGAGGTTGCAGAGGCAGCTCACCCCTAACACTGGCATAATAGAAATAGAACTCACGGGGCCAGATGAGATTTCAAGTGATTCTCACGTTAAAGATTGTCTGCATGTTGATGATCCTGAGTGATTTGGATGGGTGTTGTGCCCCATGTAAGAGATGTGTCCATTCTCCTAACAGACCTAAATTCCTCAGCTCTTAGGTCATAATTTGGCTTCCTAATTTTCAGCTGAGGGAAACAGAAAACAGTGTTGGAGTTTTTCAGTCCCAGATGGTAGTCTCTGCTTCCAAAGAACACTTATTCATTATTTCAGTGAATTTTCTTAGTGATGGCTCTGGCAAATTCCACAGGGCTACACAGACCTATAAGAGGTTGGGTGAATAGAATAACACCCTTCATCTACTTTCTTCATACTTCTCGGTCTCATCTTCTCACTCTCTTCGGGCTACTCTCAATCCTCCACTGGTCATTTAAGTTTTGAAGCTCACTACAGCTCCATTTTTGGTCTCCTTACACTCCATTTTCCCTTAGTAATCTCACTCATTCCTATGGCTTCGGATACCATTCAGGTACCAATGATTCCCAAATAGGAAGCTCTGCCTCAGTGGTTCTCAAAATGTGATCCCTGAACCAGCAGCAACAGCATCACCTGGGTAGAAATTCAAATTCCTGCCCCTTCTCCCCCCAACCCTGTGAGATTAGAAACCCTGAGAGTGAGGTCTAGTAATCTACAGTTTAACAAGCTCCACATGTGATTCTGGTGCTCGCTAAAATTTGAGAACTACTGCTTTAGTTTGTCCTATTTTTGTGAGCTCCATGCTGGTATAGCTGACCGACTACAATTTCATAGATGTGTAACAGACATGTACAAAATGGAAACCATGATCTTTCTCCACCTCCCAAACTGTTCCACATTAGGTATTCCAAATTTCAGTAAATGATATCATCACTCAGTTTCTTAAACCTGAAATCCGGAGTCACCTCTGACACTTGTTTCCACCTCACGTTCCACATTCAATTAATGACCACACTGTGTTCAGTTTTACTTCTAGAATATATTTTGCACATACCTGTTTATTTCCATCATGAATACTCAACCCTGTCCTAAGCCACCATCGTCATCTGTTGCCTAGACTACTGAAATAATTTCCACTTTGTGTCTCTGCAGCCTCTTCTGGTCCTCAGGAATCTACTCTTCATATGCTCTTGCCACAGTTCTGATCATGTCAGCCCTTAACTTAGAACCTTTCAAGGACTATCATTTGCACTTAGAATTAGGACCCAAATCTTTAGTAGGTTTTACAAAATTGGTGCTTCTCAAAGGGTCAGGGGGTAAACTACTGAATTAGAATCTTTTGGAGGTAGGACTTGGAAATTTGTATATATAATATTATACAATGCATTCCAATTACAGTCAATCCTCATAAAATTTCATATTATAAAATGTTTAATGTAGTAATGTATAATTAGTTTTTAGCAGTAAATACAGTTCCCTTTCACTAAAAGCCTAAGAAAAGTTTGATCATTATTCTTCTCATTTAAAGAAGATTTTTCAATTAAAAGTTTACTCTTTATGTTTAATTCACTAACATTTTAAATATAATTGTGTTGTTTTGATCAAGAACGTGTTACTAAAAATTATAATGGTAACTCAATCCAGAAAAAATTCATAACATTTGAAGTCTCATGGTTAGAGAAAATTAAAAATTAAATTTCAACCTATATGCATATTTTGTTACAGACACACATGATACAATGATCAACAAAATATATTTCAAGCACAAAATATATTATTCAAGAATAAATATCTTTGGGAGTATAGTAGAATAGAAATATGAGTTAACAAGGAAAAAAGGAACAATGGAAATTTTCTAAATGTTAAGAGTATATTAATATATTTTAAATGGGTTATGGTAGTTATAAAATTATAGCATTCAAAAATCTTTGAGGCAGTGATTTTTCAAAATTATTGGAAAGGGTACAAGAGCAAAAATAAAGACCATTGATAGTAGAGTTTGGGGCAAACTTCTCTATCCCAGCTAGTTTGATCTCTTAACTAAAGTAAAAGTGTTTGACAAATTAATTTAATTTGTAAGTAAGAGTTGAGACAGCATACTCCTATAGATTATTGGGCACAAGATTACTCCCCAAATTTTAAAAAGTCAAATAAGGAAAAATAATGACAAAATCTAATGTTCACCCATTCCCACTGAAGAAGCCTCAGAAAAAGGCTGTGACCCCCAAAGTCATAGGGAAAAGGATAGTTGTATAAATTTGGTCAAATAAGGGTCAATTTCATCTCTAAGGGTCAGGAAACATAACTAAAAGCAATCCTTCTTATCTTGACTTTGACACTCATCCAGACGCACATCTGGATATTTAAGAATGTAGGAGTCTACAGAAAAGTGGACCCAGACAGACAGGAAGTATCCAAGACCAAGAAGCCTGAGATTTTCCAAGAGTTATACCACTATTGAGAATTTGTTCACAAATTAGGAGGAGCTGGTTTGTTATCCTAACTTTCACAACAGGGGGCTGGACTTAATTTGTTCTGGTTTGAATGTCTTTCCCATCCTTTTTCTATGCTAAGTAGTATTTCTGCTTTCTGTTATCCTGTATTTCTTGACCTGTTAAACAGACTGCCTGGTGAAAATCTATTCTCTCTTTATCTTAGAATGTTTCATCTCTCCCTCAGTAGTATAAAGGATTTTTGTGATTTTGATATTTGTTTGGTCTATTGAAATTGGACCTAGGGGAGAGGAAATCCAAACTGATAGCTTTAAATGGGGAGATGTTAGTCAAAGACTACAAACTTTCAGTTATAAGATGAATAAGTTCTGGAGATCTCATGTACAGCATGGTGACTATAGCTAATAATACTGTATTATACAACTGAGAGTTAAGAGAGTAGATCTTAAATGTTCTTACCAGAAAAACAAAATTGTAATTATGTGACATGATAGGGCTTTTAGCTAATGCTATGGTGATAATCAAATCACAATATGTAAGTGTATCAAATCAACACATTGTGCACCTTAAACTTACACAATGTTATATGTCAATAATATCTCAATAAAGCTGGGGAAAACCCCCCAAATTATACCTTTGATGCAAAGATATCAAGTTGAATGCTTCAAAGAATGCCAAATGCTAATAAGAGAGGAAAATTCACAGGGAAAACATAGGAAATTAGGGGGGAAATGAAGCTTGCATCATAGTAGGAAAGACAATAAAAGTATAAACAAGTAAAAATATATAATGATGAATGCTAAGGAGAAAAAAAACACAGAAGAAAAAATTAGCAGAGTAGGAAGGGAGGAAGTGAGCCTGTGACTCTCTCAGGGGAGAGCAAGGCAAGCTGAAGAAACAGCTCTTCAAAGACCCTACAATAGGGGACATGAGTTCGAGTCCTGGTCCAGGAAGATCCCACATGCCATGGAGCAACTAAGCCGGTGCGCCACAGCTACTGAGCCCATGTGCCACAACTACTGAAGCCCACATGCCTAGAACACAACTACTGAAGCCCGTGCTCCTAGAGTCCGTGCTCCACAACAAGAGAAGCCACTGCAATGAGAAGCATGCACACCGCAATGAAGAGTAGTCCCCGCTCGCCACAACTAGAGAAAGCCCGTGCACAGCAGCGAAGACCCAAGGCAGCCAATAAATAAATAAATAAAAATAAATAAAATAATTTCTTTTTTTTTCTTTTAAAAGACCCTGCAATGGGAGCCTGCCCAGAAGACACCAATGAGGACAGTAGGGCTGGAGCTGAGTGACAAAAAAAAAAAAAAAAAAAAAAAAGGAGCTGAAGCCAGAGAGTTTGCTAGTGGGCTAGGTCAAAAACCATCATGAATGACCATAAGGACTTCAGCTTTTATTCTGAGTGCACCGGGAAGCCACTGTTGTTGGGCAGAAATATAACATGGAATGGCAGGATCACCATGGATGCTGGGTTGAGATTAGACTGAAGTGGAACCAAAGTAGATTCTAAAGGCTAGGTAGGAGGCAAAGACATTGAGATAGGTGTGATTTGACGGTGACTTAGACTAGGCAAGTGACAAATGGAGGTGGTAAAAGTGGTTCGAGTGTGAAGAAGATTTGAAGCTATAATAGATTTTACCAAGTGGAAAAATTTCATAAACATTTTACAGGTTTTCTGAATATAAGATGGCATCAGCAATATCTAGAGCACTTTCAAGCCATATCGGTCTCTTAGGTACCCCCTGATACCATAAAGGTAAAAGATTCTGAAAAGGAGGGTTTATTCTAGCAGAAACCAAATGCCAAGAAAGAGGTTGTTGGCTCTTTGTGTAGGGAATGCTGGCCTTTTGCCACTGACTGAGGCCAGGAGACAGTCAGTGACCTGCCTGAGCCTGGTCTTGTAAACAGGGAGATAGGATTGTAACACAGCCACAAAGAAAGGCCAGGTGGAAAGCACCTGATGCCGCCTAATGTAATTAGCTCAATGATAAAGATGCACAAGCACGTGGTGGGGTGAAAATTTGAATTTGTAGCCGTGTGTGTCCCCTTTAGAGTGATATCTTCTCAGCAGGATGGAAGCATGGGGTTGGAAAGGTGAGGGGACTGGTACAGAAAGTCAGAACACATGGAGTTGAGCATTTGCCTCTGAGTCAAAGCAGTCAGATTCCCCTTCCAACTGACAACATAGCCAGAGCTCTCAACTTTGTTCCAGAAGGTTCTTTGTTCTTCTATTTGAACATGCATCTGCTAGCTAACAGCTTGGGAATTTGAGCACGTAATTCTCTTTCCTGCCAAAAAACCAGCCCTTCCTGCTAGACTCACAACTAAGTGATTGCTAAAGTAGCCAATTAGTCTTATCTCTTTTGCAAAGAGACACCAGCTACATTTTCACATGAAAGGGAACATCCCAGTTACAAAATCCACAGGAATACAGTGACAGTGGGGAGGTTGGACAGAGAGGGAGAGGTGATTATTTGGGAGAATGAGGGTGGATAATACAAATCCAGCATAAAAAGTTGGTTGGAATATGCCAAGAACCTAATTCAGGTCCCTTGTCCTCACACTTTACCTTGGGTGATAAAAGCTCATCAGAAAACCATGGAAGGATCTAATAAAGGACGATTTTTACCTAACAGTGAAATATTCCTATGTCTAGTGACAGAGGTAACATAACCTTTCTTTGCATATTACTGTGGCTACATTTTTTTTTTCTTCATTGCTTTGACTGGCTCCCATCATATTCCAGATCAAATTGACCACAAATCTCTAACTATCTCTTCAAAATTATTTGCACATTTTTTTCACCTAGAAAATGTGGGAAACACTTATCTCCTATCTTCTCCCCTCTTCAGCTTTTCTAGTGTACTCACACTTAATTGCATAGAATTATAACATTCTGTTAAGCTAAATCAATAAGCCTCAAAATTTACTGTCACCAAATCCAAGCCAAGGGCCGTTAAATTTTCCCAGGATATTAGGCTCTTTGAGACAGACACAAATATATAAGGGCCTCTCAAGCAAGTCTCCTCAGTCACAAGGGCTCTAGGATAGTAGTGGGCTTGGTCAATCTACTAAAGTTAATAGACTCCTACTTTAGGTTCCTAGGCAAGCTTTCTGAAGGATTAGCACAAACCCTAACATTTTGCATAATTCTCCTGAAAGGAAAGGATGCTTAAAACTTTAAAGCATTAAGCAAGGCTACATAATCAAGAGCCTTTAGATTTTTCATTTTATACTCCCAACTTTTGAGATCAGGTCAAAGGGGGGGTGAGGGGAGGGGGGGGGGGTCAATGTAACTGTCCTTGGTTCTGAAAGGGTGGTGATATTGAAGTAATTCATTTATTTAAGAATGTCTACCAATGTCTAATGGATTCCCAATATCCATTTATGTAACTTGTATCAGTGACAACCCACAGCTCTTTGATTTACAACTCTACTGTGAATGACTAAAATATAGATTGGGCTGAATAGTTTCTTGGTCATTAAACTGGTTAGAAAAGATATGATTTTATTTTATTTTATTTTTAATGTATTAGAGTATGGTTGATTTACAGTGTTGTGTTAGTTTCTGGTGTACAGCAAAGTGATTCAGTTATACATACGCATATATTCTTTCTTTTTCAGATTCTTTTCCCGTATAGGTTATTACAGAATACTGAGTAGAGTTCCCTGTGCTATATAGCAGATCCTTGTTGGTTATCTGTTTTATATATCTTAGTGTGTACATGTTAATCCCAAACTCCTAATTTATCCCTCCCCCTCACATTTTCCCTTTAGTAACCATAAGTTTGTTTTAGAAATCTGTGAGTCTATTTCTGTTTTGTAAATAAGTTCATTTGTATCATTTTTAAATTAGATTCTGCATGTGAGTGAAATCATATGATATTTGTCTTTTTCTGTCTGACTTACTTCACTTAGTATGATAATCTCTAGGTCTGTCCATGTTGCTGCAAATGGTATTTCGTTCTTTTTATGGCTGAGTAATATTCCATTGTATATATGTATTGGTTGGCCAAAAAGTTCGTTTGATTAGTGAATATGTTGTTCAATAAAGTTATTGGTGAAAATGAAAAATGTGTCTTTTATTTTTACTCAAAACCAGATGAACTTTTTGGCCAACCCAATACCATATCCTATTTATCCATTCCTGTGTCGATGGACATTTAGGTTATTTCCATGTCTTGGCTATTGTAAATAGTGCTGCAATGAACATTGGGGTGCATGTGTCTTTCTGAATTATGGTTTTCTCCGGGTATATGCCCAGCAGTGGGATTGCTGGGTCATATGGTAGTTCTATTTTTAGTTTTTTAAGGAACCTCCATACTGTTCTCCATAGTGGCTGTACCAGTTTACATTCCCACCAACAGTGTAGGAGCGTACCCTTTTCTCCCCACCCTCTCCAGCATTTATTGTTTGTAGACTTTTTGATGATGGCCATTCTGACTGGTGTGAGGTGATACCTCATTTTAGTTTTGATTTGCATTTCTCTGATAATTAGTGATATTGAGCATCTTTTCTCTCGTGCTTTTTGTCCATCTGTATGTCTTCTTCGGAGAAATGTCTATTTAGATCTTCTGCCCATTTTTTGATTGGGTTGTTTGGTTTTTGATATAGAGCTACATGTTTGTATATTTTGGAAATTAATCCCTTGTTGATCGCTTCATTTACAAATATTTTCTCCCATTCTGTGGGTTGTCTTTTCATTTTTTTCATGGTTTCCTTTGCAGATACAGTGATATTAAAACTTCCCTGTCCTTAAGATGTTACTCCATGGCAGAACCCCCTGACCTACTATGAAAATATAGTTAAAAAAATAAAGTGTAACAATAATGAGAGAATGTTGGAGAATGAAGAGGAACATAATGTGCAGCAAAATTAGCCATATAATGTATTAATATGTTCTAGTTCAAATAATGTTTTAGGAAGAAGTAGACTTTAAAACCTGAGGGGAAAAAGTTTAAGCTGAAAACAGAATCAAAAGTTCAAAGATGATGAAATACTGATGTCAATTATAAAAACAAGTGTCTATACAATATAGTGGAAATTAAGGGTTTAGTTCTTTGCATAATTTAGATTAGGGAAGCATAATATGGTTTGCACACATTTGGAATATAACCAGCTAGCAAGGGTATTATCTCAAAGAACTATGCTGGAGCCAAATGAGATTACTGAGGACAACAAACCACTCCCTTTGATATCATGTCACATTTATAGCAGGAAGTGCATATAAAAGCCTAATTTCCACACTTAATTAGGGACTATCTCACTGGAAACCTGGATGGAGTCAAAAGAGAGAACAAAGATAAAAATGTGTGTGGGTTTTGTATAAATATGTAAATTTCTAGATGAAGAGAAAACTATCCTTGCAGGAAAGCTGATTGTATTTCTTTACAGAGAAACTTCTAAATAATTTCATTCCTCAGTCGGGATTGCCTGTTTCTGTTGCCTGTGACAGGGACCATATCATAGATCTTGCTGTAAAATAAATCAATAAATTCTTTAACACACAATAGTAAGTCTGGCACTGCACTGCTCCCCAAGTGTAGGAGCAGGTGAGAGATAAAAGGGAGTTAACACAAATCAATTGACAAAAATTTTTAACAACTTAAATTTTAAATATTCTAAAACCTGACTTTTGCCTTGATGAAAATGAGGGTTACAACAAACAGGAGAACCAATGAAAAACCCTACTGGATATTTGCTAAGTTGGGCTATATGAGATATTCCTGGCAATTCCCACATCATGTAGTATTTAGGTTCAAAATCCTAAACACACACACACCCCCATGCAAGAAAGTTCTTGTACTAGGGTACAACCCATCAAGTCTTCAGTGGACATAATAACCATGCCAGTGAAACACAGTATACCTACTGCCTCTATCCATTATCATTATTGGTTGAGCCTCAGCAAAGAAAACCAACTTGTCAAGGTAAGGACCCCACCTCTTCTTGGAAGCCAGGATTTAAAGGAGATACTGTGTGCTCCTGAGATGCTAATAAAGGACCGACTATTTTCAGACTAACCTAATCATTTAAAGCTCTGGCTTTGTTTGAAACAAATGATCAGTAGAAAATGCATTCTTGCAGAACTACACAGAGGTGCAGGCCAAATAATTGCTATATGTGGAACAGACTGGGAGAAGGCCATGTTCATCTTGATTTTAGGATCTTAATGCCTTGATTATATTTATCTGTATTATCCTGTGCTGTTAATGTGTCCTCTAATACCACGTCTTCCACCATAAGTTGCTCCCCATCAAGAAGAATTGCCTCAACCGCAAACAACCCTGATTCACAAATGTGGTCACAGTCATGGTCAGTGTTTAGCCCATATTGAATTTTTCTACAGCAAATATTGTTCCGTGCTCTGTATTTTCAGAGCAGATCTCTGCCTAATGTGTTATCCTGCTCACCTGAGAGTGGAAATCCCCTTCTGCTGCTCTCTTGAGAGAGTTCCATAAACCCTAACAAGATGGGTCATCAGGAAGTCAAACTGCTAAGTTCTGGAGAAATCTCATTTTGAAAAAAGAAGCCACTGTAAACTAATTGGCTTTA
Source organism: Balaenoptera physalus (assembly GCF_965194825.1). NCBI lineage: Eukaryota > Metazoa > Chordata > Mammalia > Artiodactyla > Balaenopteridae > Balaenoptera > Balaenoptera physalus. Next base: position 92,042,885 of record NC_138887.1, on the reverse strand, counting down.
ATCCAGTGTAATAGTTACCTCAATCAGAACAGACCCATGAATAAGCAACTAAAACTAAGTTGCAGTCCTCCCAGAGTTATATTGTGCTTCCTAATCTTCTTACATTTCAAGAAGGGATAGAAAAATACTCTGGTTTTCTATCTGACTCAGATTAATGCTTCCTTAAGAAAATGATACAGTTGCTGCATCCACATCTGTGGCTTAGTCCAAATGCATCAAGGTGTGCCTCTCATCAGTGTTCCAGCCAGATGGGCCATCTGGGACCCAGCTCATCTGTCTTAACCAAGGATGCTGTTGTAGAATAAGCAAGACCCTTCTGAACAATACTGTATCACCACCAACAGGTAAAAAGTCCTGGAGTTGAAGCCCATATGGTGCCCTCAGTGGCAGGTTTGCATAAAGACAAATCCACTCTTAATTGTTTTTCAGTACATGTAGCCTAGGTAGTTTCTGAGTGAGAAAAAAATCATTCTTCTAAATTCTACTCTTGCAAATTGGCTTGTGGAAATGAGATTCACCACTTATCTGAAAATAGCACCCTCAATGCAGCTGTTACACTACCACTACCACTAACTGTTCAGTGTCCGTAAAATTCTGCACGTTGAGACTACCCGTATCCAAAGTCTCCTCCTTTGTGGAATCTGTATCTGTTCTTTGGTTTATGCATCTCAAAGAGATTTTCTATATGTTAATATTGGAATATATTCCACAAATGTGAACCTCCCAGCTGAGGAGCTGATAATGTCAGAACACCTACTAGTGCACGTCTCCTAGGTACATGGAATAAAAGGAGGAAATTTCCAGTTGCTTTGTATTCTATCCCACACATACTTAAGAGCAGGTATTAAATGTATCTACACTCAGGGGCTTCCCTGGTGGCGCAGTGGTTGAGAATCTGCCTGCTAATGCAGGGGACAAGGGTTCAAGCCCTGGTCTGGGAAGATCCCACATGCCGCGGAGCAACTAGGCCCGTGAGCCACAACTACTGAGCCTGCGTGTCTGGAGCCTGTGCTCCGCAACAAGAGAGGCCACAATAGTGAGAGGCCCGCGCACCGCGATGAAGAGTGGCCCCCACTTGCCGCAACTAGGGAAAGCCCTCGCACAGAAACGAAGACCCAACATAGCCAAAAAAAAAAAAAATGTATCTACACTCAGAATCTAGGATGAATCTGGCCTAGAATCCTAGCCTCCATCATTTTGCCGGTTTGCTTCCAGATCTATCCATAACCTTCAGCTCTGCAAGGTACTGCAGGGTACAAAGTCCTACAGATTATACATCTGAGGATCTCTTGCCAACTAGCTCCCTATTAGCTTAGCCAGTGGGAGTCACAGGTGAGAGACTGGGGAGCTAGTGAAAAGGAGAAGCCAGGGTGTCTTGCCCTCCCTCTCAGCTTTAGGAAGCATCTCCAGCTGGGGCTACACCTCTGTGATTCCAGCTCCTATAAGGCAGCTGCTCCCTCCAAGGCCCAACTCCCAAAGGTAGCCCACACTCTTGTGAGGCGTAAAAATCTTTTCTCCCTTGATCCCTCCAGCTCTGTAAGTCATATATAGCTTCTTTTTGTCCCATCTTTGGGTTGCCTGCCCAGCCCATTTTCCCTTTTAGCTCTTCCAACACTTTTAAACTAGTGTCCACATTAAATTCCTTTTGCATAGGTCTGTTTCCCTGAGTAGACTCTGTTACCATGAACCTGAATGCAGCCAGTTCATCTGTCTGAGAAATAAAAACCCATAGCATCTGGCACTGATATCCGGGAGTTTATATGTGAACTTTTGACCACTGAGAGAACATTGCTTGCAAAATTACTAACATGTGCAGTAGTTTTTGCTTATCCTCTGACAAAAGGAAGTCATTCTCTGGCCATTCTAAATAACCCAGAAAACCCTACTTGCTAACTTGAGTGCAATCTATTTGATAAGAGGTGCATAAAGGTACTAAAGCAATGGTTCTCAACCTAGGCTTCCACTAGCATAACTCAAGAGAATTAAGAAAACCCTAATATGCAGGTTGTACCTCAGACCAATGAAAACGAGAGCCTCTGGAAGTGGAACCCAGGCATTAGTACTTTATAAAACTTTCTAGATGATTCCAGCATGCAGCCAGGATGAGAACCACCTCTTGTTTCTCCCACTGACCCAGTTGCTGGTGAATCTAAAGGAGTGTCAGCTGATTCTTCTAGTTGCTGCTGCTTCTCATCTGCCTGTTGGCTCTACTCCTAGGACTGGTTCTGAGCTTAGGAGACCAGTGGAGCCCATCCCTTGACAGTGCCCGTGAGTGGCATTAAAGTTGTTGGGGTTTAGCACTGTGATAGCCCACTGCCATCGTCAACCCCCTCTCCCTGATCCTTACAGCTGCCAGGAATGGTGAGACTTCCTGCAGAGAAGCTAAAGTGGGGTCGTCAACACCAGGCGTAAGAGGTAGCAGGATAGGATTTTATTTCAAAAGACTTAAAAGTTTTAGTTTATCACTTTGACCAAAAGTGGGTACTTAGATTTGTTTTCTGCTAGAATCTATCACAAGTATTTTAAAAATTCATTATTTTATATAATATAATGATTCTATTCTCTATTCCATTACTTCAAGAAACTATAAACCTTCTCTTACCACGGTGTTTCTTATCCTGGTTTATGGAGCCACAGTCTCCCAATACCCTAAACCAGAAACCTCAGAGTTATCCTAGAGTCTCCCCTCACTCTTACCCTCTCCCCATCACCACTGCACACATATCTAACCACCACTAAGCCCTGTTGACTGGAATTCCTAAATAAAACTCAAGTCCATCTCTTTATTTCTGTTCCTACTGCCACTGACTTGGCCAAGGCTAATGGTTCTCAACTCTGACTGCAAATACAATCATCTTGGCTAGGCTTAAAAAGGCTTGTGTTCAGGCCACATCCCAAATCAATTAAAACAGTTTCTGAGAATTATATATTTTTTAAAGCTTCCCATGTGATTCCAATGGACAGCCAACTATGAGAACCACTAGCTTAGCTCTCTCTCTCTTTTTTTTTTTTCACTTGGACCCTTGTTGTAACTTCCTAATTGGTCTCCTATTGTGTCATCACTCTTAGTTCATTGTCTATGTTGCTGCCAGAGAGATCCTTCCAAAATGCAAATCTGGTCATATTACATGGTAGCTTGAAATCCTCAAGCAGCTTCTCATTGCCTATAGGGGAATGATCTCCAGACACCTGTGTGTGATGTGTAGAAGAGAAATGCATGCTTGGAGACAAATCAGATCTGAGCTCAAATTCCACCTCTATCTAAGCTACATGATCTAGGCAAGTCAATTCATCAATCTGAGCTGCAATTTCTTTAACCATAAACTTTCTCATGGAATAATGTATGTAAAGTACTTGGCACAGTGCCAGGCATGTAGTGTTGAGTAAATAAAAAAATGGTTTTTGTAATAGTAGTGTGTAAGCCCCCCCACCAGCTGCTATCTAGTTCTCCAATCTCATTTTTCCCTCTCCTTCCATTGCCCACTAAACTCCAACCCAACAGATTTATTGCAGAATCCCAACAACAAGCCATTTCATGACTGCATTCCTGAGTGTAGTTCTGTCAACTTAAGCTGCTATCCTCCCATCTCCCTGGCCAGTCCTACTCACTACTAGATCCAGTTCAGAGCATCACTTCTATGAAGGCTTCCCTGACCAACTCCACCTTTGCAAACTCCCTTTTCTTTTGTGTAACTCCTGTATATTATATTGAGATTATTTATTTACTTCTCTATCACTAGATTATAAGCTTCCTTAGTATAGAGGCTGCCTTATGCATTTATATCTCCAGTAACAAGTATAGTGCTTGGCACTTGGTAGGTACATCATAATGTTTGTCACATGACTGCATAGCTTTAAAATATCAATAAATTAAAGACTCCAAATAGCCAAAACAATTTTGAGAAAGAAGAACAAAGCTGGAGACATCACATTCCCTGATTTCAAAGTATACTACAAAGCTACAGTAATCAAAACGTATGGTATTGACACAAGAACAGACACATAGGTCATTGGAACAGAATAGAGAGCCCAGAAATGAACTCACACTTATATGGGCAATTAATCTATGACAAAGGCGGTGAGAATATACAATGGAGAAAAGACAGCCTCATTAATACATGGTGGGAAAACTGGACAGCTACATGCAAAATAATCAGACTGGACTATTATCTCACACCATATACAAAAAATAAATTCTAAATGGATTAAAGACTTAAGTGTAAGACCTGAAATCATAAAACTTCTAGAAGAAAACACAAGGCAATAAATTCTTTGACATTGGTCTTAGTAATATTTTTTTGGATATGTCTCCTCAGGCAAGGGAAATAAAAGCAAAAATAACTAAATGTGACTACATCAAACTAAAAAGCTTTTGCATGGTGAAGGAAACTATCAACAAAACGAAAAGGCCACCTGCTGAATGGGAGAAGATATTTGCAAATGATTTATCCAATAAAGGGTTAATATCCAAAATATACAAAGAACTCATACAACTCAACATCGAAAAACAACAACAACAAAAACAATTTAAAAATGGGCAGAGGATCTGAATAGACATTTTTCCAAAGAAAACATACAGATGGCCAACAGGCATGTAAAAAGATGCTTATCACCACTAATCATTAGGGAAATGCAAGTCAGAACCACAGTGAGATATCATCTCACACCTGTCAGAATGGCTGTTATCCAAGAGACAACAAATAAGTGTTGGCGAGGATGTGGAGAAAGGGGGACCCTCATGCATTGATGGTGGGAATGTAAAGTGGTACAGCCACTATGGAAAACAGTATGGAGATTCCTTTAAAAATTAAAAATAGGTCTACCATACAATCCAGTAATTCGTGGAATCCACGAATTCCACTTCATTATCTGAAGAAAACGAAAACCAATTAGAAAAGATATATGTACCCCTGTGTTCATTGCAGCATTATTTACAATTGCCAAGATACGGAAGCAACCTAAGTGCCCATCACTAGATGAATGGATAAAGAAGATGTAGTGTATATATACAATGGAATATTATTCAGCCATAAAAAAAGAATGAAATCTCATCATATGCAACAACATGGATGGACCTAGAGGGTATTATGCTAAAGGTAAGTCAGACAGAGAAAGACAGATAATGTGTGATTGTACTTACATATGGAATCTAAAAAAAAAAAAAAAAAAAAAGAACAAACAAAACAGAAACAAATTCATAGATACAGAGAACAAACAAGTTGTCAGAGGGCAGGGAAGAGGGGGGAGGAGAAAAATAGCATGAAATGAAATGTACAGTGTGGGGAATATAGTCAATAATTATGTAATATCTTTGTATGGTGCCAGATCATAACTTATCATGGTGATCATTTTGTAATGTATAGAAATATCTAATCACTATGTTGTGTAATGGGAACTAACAGTGTTGTAGGTCAATTATACTTCAAAAACAAACCAACAAACAAACTCATAAAAAGAGATCAGATTTATGGTTACCGGAGGTAAGTGGGGAGGTGGGGGGAGAAATTAGATGAAGATAGTCAAAAGGTACAAACTTCCAGCTATAAGATACATAAGTACTAGGGATGTGATGTACAACATGATAAATATAATTAGCATTGTTGTATGTTACATATGAAAGTTGTTAAGAGAGTAAATCCTGAGAGTTCTTATCACAAGGAAAAAAATATTCTTTTTCTCTTTTATTTTGTGTCTATATGAAGTGATGGATGTTCACTACACTTATTGTGATCACCATTTCACGTTGTATGTAAGTCAAATCATTATGCTGTACATCTTAAACTTATACAGTGCTGTATGTCAATTATATCTCAATTAAACTGGGGGAAAAAAGAAATTAGAGAATAAGTTCAAGGACTGTCAAGGTTGTATACTGCTAACCTTTGAAGGCAATGCAATATGGTGCAGAATACAACCATCTTTTTCCACAAAGAGATTCTGGTGTCCTTTGAGAGACACTACTAGGGTGAAAAGACCACAGTTCACATGTTTTGTGGTACAAATTATGTTTTTATTTTGGAGGACAAGATTCTTGAGCCAGAATGATTTCATCTTAACTCCACTATTTGCTAGCTATATGATGGTAGATAAATGATTTAACCTCTCTGAAACTAAATTTGCTCTTCTAAAAGATGGGACAGTAACACCTACATTGCAGTGCTGATATAAGGAATGAATGACATGACATGATATATATAAAGTATTTGGTGTAGTAAGTCCCCATTAAATGGAACGTATCATTATTATTGTTATAATCAGTATAAAGAAAGAGTATTTTATCAGCTTTCATTCCTATTTTTTGTTTGTTTTACATGATAAAACTGGTTTGATTTTCTTGACTAGGTGATTTAATAAAAATATTCAAATCAGTTAATATGAATACACAAAACCCTCATATGGGCAGCTACTATACCAAGTATTTGAAATTACTTAACTTAGAAGTCTTAGCTCACCTGAGCTTATACAAATATAGCAAAAAGTATCACTTGTGGGTAGTTAGGACTTTTCTCACCCAACTGATGCTTGGTTCTATTCTCTGCCTCTAAGGAGACATCTTGTCCCATCTCAGCGTTTACCATGGCAAGTGTGTATTTTTTGTCAAGAGATAAGGAAGCAGTTCTTTATTGCTACTAATATTCCTGAATTATCTTGATAAGAAAAAATGGTAGCTTATTACTTCCTACAGGGACAAACAATATTTAACATTTCATGAAATTTAATATTCTTATATTTTTTTACTCATTCTAAACTTCAAAGACATTAATAAATTTATGGTTTGTTTTAGGACATTAGCAACTTCTGCTTACTCCCTTCCGAAAGGAAGTAGCTAAGGTCCTGAAATTTAGATTGCATAACTTAAAATGAGGTGTGTAATTTGCAGTTATCTTCTTCACCTTTTTTATTACTTAAGTAATATTTCCCAAACCTGAGTAATTGTCAGACTAAATTGAACTTAAAACACATGTAGAGACCCCTTATGTTAGAATCTCTGGGGATACGGCTTCAGGATCTATATTTTTAAAACCTCTTCCAGTATATATTGATGATCATCCAGGTTTGGGAAATTTTGCCTTATAGATTTAGTATATATTTTGCACATGGTAGATACATAGTACAGATTTACTGAGCTCAATCGTTATGCAGTAGAATAAGATATATCACTCAGGAGATAGCCGTTCTACTGTTTTTGGTTCTCAAGTCCATTTATGTTACCATATTATTAATTATTTGGGCCAATAAAAAACCCTGTGGTTTATAGATTTAGAAGTTTCTCTTTGGATTCAGCAAAGCTTTACTGAATACTTAGTTTGTGCAAAGCACCATGCTCAGAATGTGGAATGAAGATGGGAAAGAAAAAGATGAGTGGTGCTTACTCTTAAAGATTTACTACTGCCTAGTAGGGAAGAAAGACATAGACCCAAATAATACAAGCCTTAGTACAATGAAAGTTGGGAAAATATTAATTTTAAACCTAGCCACTGGATTCCCTACTGGATCATGGGGTCAGTGGTCTGGGTGGGGTCACTTTTTTTTTTTTTTATTTATTTGGTTGCGCCAGGTCTTAGTTGCGACAGGTGGGCTCTTAGTTGTGGAATGTGTGCTCCTTAGTTGCAGCAGGCAGGCTCCTTAGTTGTGACTCGCTGGCTCCTTAGTTGAGGCATGTGAACTCTTAGTTGCGGCACGCATGTGGGATCTAGTTCCCCAAGCAGGGATTGAATCCAGGTCCGCTGTACTGGGAGCGTGGAGTCTTAACCACTGCGCCACCAGGGAAGTCCCTGGAGTCACTTTTAAATCTCGTCCCATAAGGCTCATAGAATATCCTCCTAGGGGTAAAACAGCAAGCAGAAAAATTGAGGTGCTTTAACAAAATAGGTAAAGTCTGCTTCCTTCTCCGTACTGAGATCGCATTTTGAACACTTGTTTGTGCTTACCACCTTTTTTGTTTGTTTTGGTTATTTGTATGATCTTTCCAAACATCAGTTTTTCCTATCTATAAAATGAAAGTGCTGGAACCTAATTTTGTTTTTAGTTTAGTTCTATGAGCGCATGAATTTTAATAGTGAAGAGAAATCAAACTGGATCACTGAAGTCCCCAAATAAAATTTTCTTTTAATAAGAAAAAAAATGTAAAATATTAGATTGGGAGAGAAACTGTCTAGGCCCATTTTACAGACATGTCTCTTGGGCCTAGAAAGAATTGAGAAAAATGTCCAAATCATGCAATTGGTTTACTGACAGAGCCAGGACTGGAAGAAAAATATATCTTTTAATTCTCATTTCAATGTGCTTTTAACAATGGTGTATGTGTGTGTGTGTGTGTGTGTGTGTGTGTGTATGTATGTATGTATATATACAGGCACACTCACACTTTGTGTGGCTGTTAAATCAAGCTAAGGAATGTGGATAATAATTTATACTATCTTTAAAGTAATACCTTTACTGAGAAGTTAATTTTCAGTCTATTTATGGAACATCTGCATTAGAAGTCATAAATTCAAATGCTGCTCTGGTCCTGTAAATAACAGTAATGTGTACTTTGGGCTTAGATGTAATAGAATAGGAAATGGTGAGGGGTGTGACATACCAAAAGGGTATATTCTTAAGTTTCCTGCAGATTTTTCCATGTGGAACTGTAGCCCCAGGATTGATAGGTAACCCAAGTTTTCAGAAGCCAGAAATATGGATTTTTGTGTGAAATCTCCCAATTTTTAAATGCTTTTCAAAAAAAAATGTTTAACAATGTATGGGCTGAACAAAACACATTTGCAGGTTGAATCCAGCCTCTTAGCAGTCATCAAGGCTTCTTGTCCACACAAAAATAAACATATTCACTGTAATTTCCAAGTTTTAAAATGAGCCACTAACCAAATATTCATGGCTCTGGCCATGGAAGTGACTCCTCCTTTTGATTACCATTTATTTGGACAACATAGTAGGAATTTTATATATCAAACTTGCTCAGACGAATGAGATCATTCTTTTTTAAAATTTTTCACTGAAGTATAGTTGAATTACAATGTTGTATTAACTACTGCTGTACAGCAAAGTGACTCAGTTTTATATATATTATATATATACACACACACCTTCTTTTTCGTATTCTTTTTCATTATGGTTTATCACAGGATATTGAATATAGTTCCCTGTGCTATAGAGTAGGACCTTGTTGTTTATCCCTTCTATATATGCCAGTTTGCATCTGCTAATCCCAAACTCCCTCTCCTACTCTCTCCCACCCCCTCCCCCTTGGCAACCACCAGTCTGTTCTCTATGTCCCTAATTTTGTTTTTGTTTCATAGACAGGTTCATTTGCGTCATATTTTAAATTCTACATGCAAGTGATATCATATGGTATTTGTCTTTCTCTTTCTGACTTACTTCACTTAATATGATGATCTCTAGTTGCATCCAGGTTGTTGCAAATGGCATTATTTCATTCTCTTTTATGGCTCAGTAATATTCCATTGTATATATGTACCACATCTTCTTTGTCCATTCATCTGTCGATGGACATTTAGGCTGTTTCCATATCTTAGCTATTGTGAATAGTTCCACTATGAACACAGGGGTGCATGTATCTTTTTGAATTATAGTTTTGTCTGGATATACGCCCAGGAGTTGGATTGCTGGATCATAAGGTAATTCTATTTTTAGTTTTCTGAGGAACCTCCATACTGTTTTCCACAGTGGCTGCACCAACTTACATTAATGGGATCATTCTAAGAATAACTTTCCCTAATCTCTTGCTACAGTTGAGCTAAAGCTAATGGTCTTGCTTTTGTTATATTTAATTCTGTGAATAGTCTAGGCATATCATATCTAAATGCATACAGTTATTAAAGTTTACCTACAAATCTCCCAAGGAAATGCATTTCCATGTAAATAGTATAGTAACTACATATAACACAATATATGTAAGGTGAGCTGGGCCAGAAGACTCAAGGATTCATCCTTAGTGCTTTATTTTGGTCTTACCGCTGTCCACACATTCTACTTCTAAGCTGGCTCTATGGAGATTTTTTTTTCCAATAAAATAATCCAGGTAAAAATTATATCCTGCAAGGGAGAGATACATTTTGAAGAAGAAGAAGAAAAAAAGCCAGATAATGCACTTTTGCATCTAACATGTAAGATCAAGGTGTTTAAAATTGTATTTGAGCACTGGTTTTTTGGCTGCCTCATCCCTGATATTTTTCCTGTTTCTATTTTATCTGCCTCCTTTATCCTGTTTCAAATTTATCCTCTAGTTCAAAGGAACTGTCTAAGGGATAAAAATTCCCAATGAAAGAAACTTTGTAATCCTCAACTCTATTTTGGAAAGCCCTAAACAAGTATTTCTGGCAGAAAAAAAGGGGGCATATTTTCACAGCAGGAGTGAAGAGATTTCCCAGGTAGAGTACGAAGACAATTAAGTCCCAAAGACTGTGGATCCCTGGCTAAGAAATGATGACATTCCTGGCCTTTTGCCTGTGACTTAATGAGGAGCCAGAGGGTGATCAGGGCTGTGACCAAGGCCTAGGTAATCTTCATCCCCTGCCTGGGCAACTGGAATCCTCCGTCTGGGGCTGATTTCACTGTGTGTTACTGTTGTTTTAGGAATATATGCAGCAGCGTGACACAGGCAGCAATTCAGAGAACTCGCCCAGGGCAGGCAAGCTAATGAACACATTTCAGCATGGCACCTCTCCATGACTCCTAAAGGCTTTGCCCACTTGGGCAGAAGATGAAACAGAAGGCCAAGCCAGATCTGATGGTGTTTTCTCTGGCACGAGACATAAGTAATCTGACACCAAAGATGGGCACTCATTTTCTTGTAAAGGGTAGGGGTAAAGTTAATTTGCATTTTGGGCCCAACTAATATCCATGGTCCAAAATATATCTGAAAATCATTTGCATGACTATGCCAGGACACAGTTTGTCAAAATTACTTCATAAGGGTTCGTACAGTATAGTCACTGGCAGTATTATTTGAGAATGATTTAGTTGGATCTGTGCCAATATTTTGTGTAGAAAGGGTTCAGAAATGCTGTTTTTCATAGCTCAGTTGTACAAGATGACACATTTACAGGAAAATATCACTAAAATCTGTGAATTGGTAAAAAGTTACCCTGAGCTGAAATGTTAAAAGGGAGATTTTGTCTCTTAAATTTATGCAGTGAGCTGCACCTGGCTATTTTGCTAGAGATCTTAGGTTACGTTATCAAATAAAAAAGCCTAGTGTACAATGAATATGCTAGTTCCGTGATGATAAATTCTCCTAATGTGCTTAAAACAGTATTTTCCCCCCACTGGTTTAATCATTCTCCCTATAATCTTCTCCATGCTATTAATTTATTTAGCATCTTCTTCCTTTATAACAAAAAATAACTTAGACCTAACTGATATGCAATTTTCACAAAATTTGAATTAGTTTAGGTTAATAAGTTTTTTTGACCTTTTCTTTGCATTAGCTCACAATTATTTCTGTCATCGCTCTCCTCTACTCCATTTATCTCAGACAGTCTGCTCTCTTCCTTACCACCTAGTGACTATAATAATGGCTAATGTTAAGTGAACACAGTCAGTCAAGCACTGAGCTAAATTCTTTTCGTGAATTATCTCATTTCATTCTTATAACATCCCCATGAAGTAGGTACTGTTGTTATCCCATTTGCAGTGGATCAGAAGCCTGAACTGTCCATGATGACAGAGCCAGTAAGAAGTGGAGCCAATAGCTCCACTTTTGACCCTTCCCCATCTTCCTGGGGCCCCACAAGAGGGGAAAACATTTCCACAGTGATTTTTCTCCTCATGTCACTTCTCTGGGGACTGCACACCAACTATGAGCTTGTGCAAAGTGCCGGTGAGGGGCCAGAGGAAATGAGGAGAGACTGTGTCCTGAGCTTGAATCATTTGATGGTGATTAAATCCTTACGACAGTTTTAAGACTTACAGCTCTGCAAAGAAACAGCTCTGCAAAGAAACAAGAGGAACCAATTGGTGTCCAAGTAGCAAGTTATATTTTCTTTTCATTTAATTAAAATGGCCATTGGTCACTCTTTGAGGCTGAAACATACTTGGGAGAGAAAAACAAACACTTCCAAGGCTCACTTTTTCTTTCTCTGCTCTCTTTGTTCCCAATACTCTCCCCTGAGTGAGTGGTTCTGGAAGGAAAGGCTCTTCCCCCACACCCAACCCCCCACCAGCTGCTCATTTTCCTTGATTTTGTCACCAAATTCTAATCCCAAGTTTGACAGCTCACAATTTGCCATAATGGACCAGATAAACTTGTTTAATTTCTTGCAGAAGTCAATTTAAATGAAATTAGCCAGCAGGTAAGGCCCTTTACACTTTGCAAAGCTCTTTTTCACGTGCATTATCTCATTAAACTGTCAAAAAATTAATTAGGATAAAATGACTGACAGAAAAGAATTGAATCTTTGTTTAAAGCACAGATGCCCCCTGATAAATCAGTACCAGAAATTATTGCAAAAGAAAAATTATAGTATTTATGTGAACCGGGAATGGATTGAGGATGTTGGTTGTTGCTAACCTCCATCATATCAAAGTTTTCATTTGACTTTCCCATCAGTGTATAAGCGGGACAGCCAATCTAAACTCACCTACCCACAATAAAAACACTTCATTTATTGCAGTTTCAGAAATAATTGGCTATCTGTTCCTTTTACTCATTGTGCCATGATAAATAATAATGGATCCTAGAACAACTTTGCCTTTTTTCTCTCATTTCAGGTAAATCCTGTGGATTGATAAAATCTAGCTGTTGCTGTAACAGCTATACCACAGTACTAGTTTCAGAAAATACTGGGGTACATTTTCCCTTAATCCTTCTCATCTGATGCTATTTTTTTTCCTAATTGCTGATTCATTTTGATTGTGTTTGATGTGACAGCGGGTATTGTTTGAACCCTATGAAGTGATTCCTATTTCGAATATCAACACCCCTCCAGACATACTTGCTTGGCCATTCTGTATTTACTCAGGGTCAACCTCGGTAACAGTTGACAATTATGATGTTCTTACTACATACCAGACACTGTGCTGAGAACTTTAAGTGCATTATCTCATTCAGTCCCTGTATCATCTCACAAATTTGGACATCTTATTATCCCCATCCAGTAGAGGACAGCCCTGAGGTTGAGGTAAAGTGAATTGGTATGTTGGTGCTAGGATTCCAATCGAGGTCCACGTACTCCAAGAACTGAACTCCTAAACCATCGCACTCTTCACAGATGATGAATGAGTTTAATGATCATCATCACTTAACTGGTTTAAAGTATGGAAGAGCTAGGAAGTTAGAGTATATCAGTCAATTTTTGTTATATAATAATGCTGCATAACAAACCAGTGGCTTAAAATAACAATAATTATTCTTGCTCGTATACATATCAGTTGCTTTAAGCTTAGCTGATTGAAGCTTGGCTTGGCTGGGCTTAGTCCCAACCTGCAGCATGGGACCAGGTCTGCTCCACAATTATTTCATCCTGTCCTCCATGATCAGTGGGCTGCCTGGAGCTTGTTCATCTCACGGTATTAACAAAAGCGAAGAAGAGGCAAGCGGAAACACACAATGCCTCTTAAGGTCTAGTTTTGGAGCTGGCACGCTATTTCCACTCATGTTCCATGGGCAAAATAAGCCACATGGTACAGCCCACCATGAACGAGATTGGGGAAATATACTCCACCTTTAGTGGGAAGGACTACAACGTCACACGGCAAAGAGTGTGGACAAAGGGAGACAGGGAGGAATGGGCAGTGACAATATGAATACACTCTACCATGGGAGACAAATGGTTTAAAAAATGAGTTCTGCATTGATCATGTGAATGTATGTTCATATGGAGAAGAAAGAGGAAGAAGACTTGACCTCAGCTGAACAGAGAAATAGAGTCTAATGTTCTATTCCTAATTCTTGTATATAGAAGTGAGAGAGAAGGTCCAAAAGGTCTCAGGGACCATTGGCTACAAATGAACCTGATGAGCAGTGATTTTAAGGCTAAGCAGATCAGCAAAGAATGCTGTTACAGCATTTATGCTTCTGAGATAGAACTGGCTGACAAGTTAGAGAATAATATTTATGAGAATGAAGACAGTTGGAATTGGGAATACATGGAAAACTCAGGATTTACAGAACCCATAGTCTGAAGAATACTTTAAATGATCTTAAACCTTACTAACCTAACGCAGAACTCTAGACTCCAAGTCGAAAGGTCTCTTAAAAGTCCTTAAGTCTAATAATACCCAAAGCTTGAATTTTCTCTGTAACATGCAGCCTCTATTTAAACATTTCCTGTGACCATCCTTTCCAAATCCTTTTCGAATAGCTGTCTTCCTTGTTCTTGTCATTATAATGTATCCCATGTATCTACACTGCCTTTGGGTGAGCTAGCAAGTAAAAGCCACCCAAAGATGATAAACCCAGGAATGCTCCTTCCCTTCCTGGTGAGTGAACCATTCCTGTGCAGGGCCGGCTTCACACGGTCTTGTGCTTAGCAGGGTCCCAAGCCTGACTTAATACTCTACAGATGCCATCTTGAAATTCTTAATAATTTTTTAACAAGTGACTCTGCATTTTCATTTTGTTTTTAAATTTATTTATTTATTTATGGCTGAGTTGGGTCTTTGTTGCTGCACGTGGGGTTTCTCTAGTTGCGGTGCGTGGGCTTCTCATTGCAGTGGCTTCTCTTGTTGCAGAGCACCGGCTCTAGGCGTGCAGGCTTCAATAGTTGTGGCTCGCGGGCTCTAGAGCTCAGGCTCAGCAGTTGTGGTGCACGGGCTTAGTTGCTCTGTGGCACGTGGGATCTTCCCGGACCAGAGCTCGAACCCGTGTCCCCCGCATTGACAGGCAGATTCTTAACCACTGCGCCACCAGGGTAGCCCTGCATTTTCATTTTGCACTGGGCGTCACAAATTACCTAGCCTATCTTGATGTGAGTTGTCACCATCATTGTCTATTCCTGAGTTAGTTCGACACCTGCTCCTTACCTTTCCATTGGGGCAACTCTCTTCTCTTATCAGATTTGGTTCCTGCTTGACTCTGTTCTTCATGGTCTCTTGATTTCACTGTTCCCTGGTTTTGATGGAGAGATTCCCTCAGTCCGCCCCTGCTGGACAAGGCCCTCACTGACACCTTACTTCCTCCACAACAGGAAAGAGATTTTGACGGTGACCTACAGAGCATTCTTCCTTAAGCTAAATTTAGATCTGGCCCCACTGGTTCTAGCTCTTCCCCTTGGAACTATGCAGAATAAATGTTTGATTCTTCACCTTTCTGAAGCCAGCCCTTCAAAGCAGAATTGAGGAGTCACTTGGTAGAGAGAGACACAGTTCAGCTTCAGGGAAAGGCCTGGTGGCACCTGGCCATTGATGGGGGGTAAATAGAATGTGTTCAGCCCAGGCTGTTATCAGCCTCATCTTTCCACTCATCTTAATATGTCAGCTGTGCTGATTCCGTGTCTGCATACTTGAAGTTTGATGTAGTGAACTCCATCTGAAAAAGCCTTGTCAACCTCCTATTATCAACCGAATTCAAAAACACAAAACCATATTCCTTGCACTGAAAACCACATCTTCCTCCTAGTGTATAAATTATTTAACTGATTCTTTAGGTCTGTGATAGAAGGAAGAGTCCAAACAGGAGACTTCAACAGACTTTTTGAACGTACATAATTTGAGCTTTTATACTTGATGCCATATCTTTGAAATAGTATTTAATGCTTGCTTTTGTTTGTTTTGCTGCTTGCTTGCGAAAGTAGCACTTGTTCCTGAGGAGACTTAGAAACTAACTTTAAAACCACAAAGGAAGAAAATAAACTTCCTACAATCCCACCTACTAAAAATCACTTCAGTTAACATACAGTTTAATATATCTTTTTTCTATAAACATACACATATAACTTAAAATACAATGTTATGAGCATATAACAGATGCTTAAATTTTTATAAGTAGGTTTTATAACTTACTGTTTTTCTTTGAAAATTTTATCAAGAGCATTTTCCAATTTGACAGGCTAATTCAAGCCTAAAGCTATGCAGTGACACAATTGTACAGTTCTGTCAAAAGCAGTCGATTCGGGAGGAAAGAAATTGGAGTGGTCTATTTGGAGTTATGTAGGCCAAACAACGGGCTGATTTGCTCACTGTCTGCTAATACCAAATTAAATTTGAAAACCAATCGGCATGCTGGTGATATGTGATCAGAGTCAGGGCTTAGAATTTTTTTTTTTAATTATTTATTTTTGGCTCCAGTTGCGGTGAGCGGGAGCTACTCTTCGTTGCGGTGCGCGGGCTTCTCATTGAGGTGGCTTCTCTTGTTGTGGAGCATGGGCTCTAGGCACACGGGCTCAGCAGTTGTGGCTCACAGGCCCTAGAGCACAGGCTCAGTAGTTGTGGCACACGGGCCTAGTTGCTCCGCGGCACGTGGGATCTTCCCGGACCAGGGATAGAACCTGTGTCCCCTGTGTTGGCAGGCGGTTTCCCAACCACTGTGCCACCAGGGGAGCCCCAGGGCTTAAAATTTTAAGTTCTATACTGTTTTAATAAACACTGGGCTATTTTGGATCTTTTTTTTATACTTTTCAGTTAAGACTAGGGGTTTTGATTTTAAAGGGTTCAGTTCAGGAGGGAAGATTCTTATCTTCTTTAATGAGTTGCAGAAACATGCCAAATGACATCCTGAGGCTATTGAAATTAAAGTTTCTAAGCCTGAAAGGGTCAAAAAAAACCCAGGAGTATTTTGATTTAGCTGAGATTTTTTTGTTTGATGTTGCCCGGAGTTACACATTTTATGACTAAATGCCCTTTCTTTCCCTCCTAAGCTTTTCATCTTCAAAGATTCAGCAGCATGTAATTATTCCAGTACTAATTTTTCTGTCTGCCAGTAAAGAGCTGTTCATTTAAAAATATATTTTAAAAGGACCTGAATCCATTGTGAATTTAGTGACCATACTTTAATCATATAACTGCAGATGATAAATCTGTATTCAGAGAAGGAGTCCTGTGACTGATAAGATAGAAACTAGTAACACAGGTCCCATGAATATTGTTATTCTCTCTCTCTCTCTCTCTCTCTCTCTCTCTCTGTCTCACACACACACACACACACACACACGAGTACAGAGTGCATTTCAAACTCATCCCTGGAATATTTTCTAAGCCTGCATTCACAAGCACCCTTCAAAGAGTTAGATGTGTTGATTTCATTTAGTGAAAGTGAGAAGCGACTTAACATTTGTAGAGCCCATCTATATTCCAAAATCTGTTGAGCTTTGTTGGTTTTTTATTTTGTTTTTGTTTTGGGGGTTTTTAACTAACTTTACATTGTTCTTCAAATTTGACTCAAAGATGGGTAAGATACAAGTGGTCTACAATAGACCATTGGCAGTACATGAATTTGTGAGTTCTAGTGATCCTTAGGGTAACCATAAAGTAAACAAAAACAAAAGTAAAACTCAACATTTCTGGACACTAATTTCTGTATTTGTGTTTTATTCTATCAGGTTCTATGAAAAATAGAAAATTGAAACATGTGACAGATACATTCTCTAATCTTGATACTGAGCCTCAAGTTCTTCTTTCCTCCCTATCCTTTCCTGCATTCTTAATGTAGATTTCTTCGATAAAATGAGAGGTGACAATAAACTGCTTTCCTCATTGTCTCTAAGGTAATTCATTAAAACTTTCACACTTATTTGCTAAGTGCAAACTCCCAACCTATAGTTACAGATTGTCATTTTGACCTCATGCTGCCATGAAATGAGGAATCCGTATTTGTCATTATATATTTTTGACTAATTTTTACCCAAGATACTACAGCCATTGTATCCAGGTTTGCAGAGTCTGAGTCATTCATGAAATGCCTTTATAATATTGGGTACTTACTCAAAACATCTCTAGACCTCATTTTGTGGAAGTTAGCTTGGTGTTTTAGCACACAGGTCTGGTCCCATGTATACCTGGCTTTGAATCTGAACCCTTCTTTTATGTCATTTTGGGCAAGTTTCTTTGCCTCCTCTACTCACATTTTTTAAGTGGAAACAAACATAGTACATAAATTATTTGATGGTTATGAGGATTAAGTGAAATAATGCATGCAAAGCACATGGTGCTGATTAAAATATTAGTTCCTATTTTTATTACATCATTCCAGATCAGTTTATGAGCTGAAGGTGAGCTCATTACTTCATAGCTATATTTTATTTTGATCTTACAATGATATTCCCCAACTTATCAGCCACTTTAATTATGAGAATTGTATTTAAATGACTTCTGACTATGTTTGAAAAGCAAATTTACTCTTAATGGTAACTACTTCCTTACATTAAAAAATATAGAAAACAAAATGTTGTGAAGTTTAATGGACTCGACATAGGCATTTTGAGGAATGATTCAAATACACTCTTCAAGTCCAAGCATCTTTAAGAAAGAAATAATTGTGATATTCAGGAGGCAGGAAGTAGATGTCTCCTTTAGTGAATTAAATCCTGCAGACGTTCACTAAGCATCTGTGTTTTGGCCAGGTCCCCAACTTCCTACAGCAGCATGCAAAATCCTGGAAGGTGGAGTCCAGGTCTTTTTCAGCATTTCATCCCCAGCTTTTAGATATGGAGAAGAGAATGTAAGGACTTGATTTAAAGGTATTTTTCTATTCGGACAGAAAGAGAAAGCACCAGCAGTTATTTAGAGATTTGATGGGGTGATAAAGGAAACTGGAACAAAGGAGCAATGTCTCTGACCTACTGTCAGCAGAGCCTACCTTCCAGGGGTGCACCCGGCAGTGGTGATGAACTTCAAAGTTTATTGTAACAGTGGCTTAAATCTTGGGTGGGCCGGCCATGTGAGAAGTGTGGGATACATTTGACAGACTGGCTTAAAGGAGGAATGAACTCACAGAGTTGGCATCATTTGAACCATGCATCAAGCTAACCACTTTCTATCAACCCAGAAAGTTTTACTGAACACGTACTAATTGCCCAGCACTGTACATGACCCAATGAGAGATAGAAAAGAAGTATAACTCATGACCATCACCTTCAGCAGTGCACAGTTTTTTGCCTTTATTATCTTCTCTATCAGGTAGCTGTACTTTCTCCCCACTAACAGGCTGTTTGTCAAGTGCGATGAGGATATTTCTAGCCCACTCACTCGCAGTTGAAATGACTTTTCTCTGAAGGTCCCTATCCTTTCACTCAGTTGTCCTTAACTTCCCAGCTTCACAGCTGCAAAATACCCCTGAGACTTCAGTGACTTCCCACAGGGACCAACTAAACTAACTAACAGGAAAGATGAAAAGTGGGAATGGCAGAAAACATACCACACGTACCATGCATTAATCTGCAAGTGTTTTATAATCCAACTGTCTTTGACTTTAGATATTCCATCTGTGCTTTACAATAAATGTTTATAAACATAAAATTAATACTATAAAGTTAATGAACATTAACATTCAAGAGAATGCTAAGCCCGTGGAGAAATCTGAGTTAGATTGAGCTGTGCCACCATTAAAGAACACTAAAAGCACTTGGGTTGCTTTCCATGTAGTAGCTGTAATTGAAATACTGCTTCCAATCTGTAGTACTTTTCAGTCCCCAAGTGAAAATAAACATGGCACAAGGAAAAATAAGATCACTATCATAGCAAAAGAAATTAGAGTGATTATTAGTATATTAATTGAATACCAGATGGAAAAGCAAAACAAACAATAGCCTGCCAGGCTCCACAGGAAATATCTTCTAAATATTTTAGAAGAAAATTTAAAACAACATGTGGTGGTGAGGTATATGGATAATATATTTTCTGCTACCCTGAGCTTGCTAGTGACCAAAATAGACCATGAATTATACCACTAGGAGATGTGAAGTTAGAAATTGTAGAGAAGTCCACCAGCAATTTAATTGGGAGTGGCCTTTACAGGTAACAAAATACATACTAAGTTTTGGGGTAAGTGTTGTTAGTTTAATTATCTGGGAAGAGAGTGTGTATGTGTATGCATGCTTGTTAACTTCTGTTGTCTTTCTAGCCATGTGTAAAGGCCATACACTGTGGCCCCAGTGGCCCTGGGTGAAGATCAATGCAGTTCCAGTGGCTCAGAAGCCTGTGGGTAGATTTGCCCTTGGCTGGCATGGTGGGAGACTTCAGGGTGCTTCCTGTGAGCTGTCTGTATTAAAGCCACTCACACTTGAAGCCTATGAAATGCAAGGTGTGTAACAACTCACAATTTAGCAACTATCATGAACATTGCTTGAGTCAGCTGGGTGCTAGAAAATGTGTCCAAATACATGAAATCATTTGTTCCCTTGTTCATTTCCATAGGGAACAATTCTTTTCTGATTTCCTCATGTATTATTGTCTAAAATGTAAAAACATTTCTGTATAATGAACACTCCAGAATGTGTTATGTCCCTACAGATGTCTTACTTATTTTAAAATGGACCTTCAAATGTCCAAGTTGACTTATATTTATTCTTTGTTAAATACAGTTATTCATCAAACTCTCTTGAACACATGCTATGTGTCAGGTGTGGTTGGGCACAAAGATGGATAAAGGTCTCTTCTCTGCCTTGATGGAGCTCCTGGCTGAGAGGGACCTTCATCAATCACTGTGTTACAGTAGGGTAGGAGTAGTAATACAGGTATGGAAGATGTGCTGTGGGGCCATAGGTGAGAGAACATTTAACTCTGCCTGAGAAGGTCAGGGAAAGCCTCAAGGAATGACCTTGAAGGCCAAGTAAGAATTCTCTTGGGAAAGAGAAAATTTCTTTCAAAAGAGCGAACTAGTTGGTACATTATTTTGCATAGTATATGTTCATCCTTCGGACCTTGTCTTCCTAGTTGTGTGCTGAAAATCCATCCCTTACCTGAGGCTTCCAAGCTGGACTAGTTTTTCTCCTAGGCTACCTTTTAACCATTAGTCATAGCTCTCA
Source organism: Balaenoptera physalus (assembly GCF_965194825.1). Taxonomy (NCBI): domain Eukaryota; kingdom Metazoa; phylum Chordata; class Mammalia; order Artiodactyla; family Balaenopteridae; genus Balaenoptera; species Balaenoptera physalus. Next base: position 92,021,964 of record NC_138887.1, on the reverse strand, counting down.
TCACTGTTTTAATTATTTGCTTTTCCATACCCCTTCTAGATATTACTGTTCAAGTGTCAAAATTCATCATTGTGGAATCCCTAGCCCGATGTCTGGCATATAGCCGGCACTCACAGAATATTAAATAAAATAATGAATGTCTGGGATAATCTAACATGACATCAATGTAGGGGACATGGTAGTCTGAGCCAGGTTGCAGTGGGTCTTAAGGGTGCTTCTAAGTGAGGTTACAGATGTCATCATGTGCCGGGCAGCAGGGATTCAGTGACTGCTTTGAGCAGTGGAATGACATGGTGCCTCTGGTGGCAGGTGGGGTGTGGATTGTATGGGAGTGACTGGCAGCTGGGAGACGCGTCCCTGATCTGCTTCCCAGAGTGGAACAGACGAGGTGGGTAGAGATTGGAGTGCACTGCCCTGCAGTCTGGTTATGGCCTGGGGGGTGGAAGTGGTGGGGGCAGTAGGGGCCGAATTCTGAAGAGTGACATCCTATGGGATTTCCAAGTTAGTCACCAAGCTGGCATCTGAATCTAGGTTCCTGGGTTCCAGAGCGTGGAGTGGAGCATAGGAAGGCCAGGAACAGGAGGGGACCTGAAAGAATCCGCTGTGCTGAGCAGCATGCAGCCCCCATGGACATTTACTGGATGCCACCAGCCATTAAGGGTGGTGGAAGATGGGTGGGTCCAGAGAAAAGGGAGAACTCAAAAAAGACTGGTTTGGGTAATGTGGTGAGTGCTGATGACTGAACACGTTACAGAGGGAAAGGGGAGGAGCAGAGCTTGCAATCAGAATGTACAGCTGTTGGGGGTGGGTTGGAACAGGTGGCAGGTAATAAATGGATTTTGTTGAGTTCCAGTTGGGGCACTTAGAGGAAAATCAAGATTTTGCATTGTGTTTTAAAGCTATCTGTGAGAATCATTTTATTTTACTTGTAAAAGTAACTTTTTATGAGCAGGAATGCCTTATTTGTGTTCCTAGTTTTCAGAGAGTTTGTTCAAACATTTTATACCCATTTAGTTAATTAGAACCGGACCAGGGAGGTCTGAGCCAGCGGTGTGAGAATTTTCAGGTTGGTAAGTAAGATCAGCATCCTAGGGCAAATGGTTTAAATATTTAAGTAAACGTTTCTCTACAATAAATATTTTCTATGTAATTTCCTGGCAGTCATAGTCTCACGATTATAAATCAGCAGAACTTGGAACCACCGACACAAACTGTTCAGTTTAAGAAGAAAGAAAATAGATTAAAACCTAATCTTATAATGATAAGTTATAGAGTAGGTATAACTTTAAGATACATTTTATGGTAACTGGTAAATATTCTCAAATCTTCTCTCTTATCTGTGCAAAGAAAGGTTAATTGTTAAGCCAGTGCTTTGCGTTTTCAAAGTTATGTGCATCAACAGCTTTGTAAACTTTCTCTTAATGTTTTTGCCAAAATAATTATGGCCTATGGATTTGAATTGGATTTTTTACTGTTTTGATCATTAGCTAGTCAAAGATATTTGGGGCCTATCATACTCTCCCCTTACTGAATGAAATATTCTGTTATTCTATTTCTTTTTTCTTGTGGTGGTTTTTTTTTGTTTTGTTTTGTTTTTTCCTTGGCTTAAAATAGGAGTACTCGTTCTTGTGCCAAAGAGTATGAAAAGTCCCAGGAAGAATTTGGCATTTTTTCCTAGAGTATACATTTTACTTGAAGAACTTGTCAGTTGCGAAATGGGGGAGGCTAATTAATTTAACACATTTTTGTATTAAAATAAATATGCTATATTATGCTAGAATAAAAAAAAACATGAGAATTTATACATATTAAAAAAGAACAACACACAAAACTCCAAATAGCTATTGAGCTGGCTGCCAGCATTTTCAACTTTTCACTCCATCTCTGCATGAGGTTTCATACTTTCTAAAGCTGGTCTTGCAGATGGGGGCATTTATACCCATCATTCTGGGTGCTGTTTTAGACAGACTTCAAGAAGATGTCATAACAGAATTGAGAGCCCAGAAATAAACCCATGCATGTATGGTCAGCTAATATTTGGCAAGGAGCCAAGAATACTCAATGGAGAAAAGACAGTCTCTTCAATAAATGATGATGGGAAAATCGGATATTCACATGCAAAAGAATGAAACTGGACCCCTATCTTACACCACTCACAAAAACTAACTCAAAATGGATTAAACACTTAAATGTAAGACCTAAAACCGTAAAACTCCTAGAAGAAAATGTATAGAAACAGCTTATTGACATGGGTCTTGGCAATGACTTTTTGGATATAATATCTAAAGCACAAGCAGCAAAATAAAAAATAAACAAGTAGAACTATATCAAAGTAAAAACTTCTGCATCACAGAAGAAACAATCAAAAAATGAAATGGCGTCCTACGGAACAGGAGAAAATATTTGCAAACCACGCTCATAAGGAGTTAATTTCCAAAATATATGACACTCATTCAATTCAATACTAAAAAACACAAATAATCCAATTGAAAAATGGGCAAAGACCTGAATAGATAATTTCCAGTGAAGATATTCAAGTGCCCAACAGGTACATGAAAAGGTGTTCAACATCACTAATCATCAAGAAAATGCAAATCAAAACCACAGTGAGATATCACCTCACACCTGTTAGAATAGCTGTCATCAAAAAGACAAGAGATAACAAGTATTGGTGGAGAAGAGGGAACCCTTGTGCTTTGTTGGTAGGAATGTGAGTTGGTATAGCCACCATGGGAGTTCCTTAAAAAAAAAAAAAAAAAAAGTAGAACCATGTAATACAGCAATTCCACTTTTGGGTAAATATCCGAAGGAAACAAAAATCACTATCCTGAAGAGATATCTGCTCCCCTGTGTTCACTGCAGCGTTATTTACAATAGCCAAGACATGGGAACAACCTAAGTGTTCATCGACAGATGTATGGATAAAGAAAATGTGGTGTATATACACAATGGAATATTATTCAGCCTCAAAAAAAGAAGAAAATCCTGCCATTTGTTACAACATAGATGGACCTTGAGAGCTTGTGCTAAGTGAAAAAAGTCAAGCAGAGAAAGACAAATACTATATGATCTCACTTATATGTGGAATCTAAAAACAACCAAATTCATAGAAGCAGAGATCAAACCGGTGATTGCCAGAGGTGGTGCTCAGTCGGGGGGTCGTGGGGGGCAGGATTGTGGGGGAATGAGTAAAGGTGGCCAAAAGGGACAAACTTCCAGTTATAGGTTCTGAGATGTAATGTAAATCATGATGAATATGATTAAAATACTGTTTTTTTTTTTGTTTTTTTTTTAAAGTATAGTGTCTGGACTGGGTCCTATCTGTAGACATTCAGATTTAATTGCTGTGGGGTGCGGCTCAGTCATCGGTACGTTGTTTTTATTTTATTTTTTTAATTAATTAATTTATTTTATTTTTGGCTGTGTTCAGCCTTCGTTTCTGTTCCAGGGCCCTCTCTAGTTGCGGCGAGCGGAGGCCACTCCTCATCGCGGTGTGCGGACCTCTCACTATCGCGGCCTCTCTTGCTGTGGAGCACAGGCTCCAGACGCACAGGCTCAGTAATTGTGGCTCACGGGCCCAGTTGCTCTGCGGCATGTGGGATCCTCCCAGACCAGGGCTCGAACCCGTGTCCCCTGCATCGGCAGGCGGACTCTCAACCACTGCACCACCAGGGAAGCCCAATGTATTATTTTTTTGAAAATTGCTAACAGTGAATCTTAAAAGTTCTCATTACAAGGAAAACAAATCTGTGACTATGTGAGGTAATGGATATTAACCAAACTTGTGGTAATCATGTGGCAATATATACATTTATCAAATCATTTTGTTATACACCTTAAACTTATACAATTTTGTATGTCAATTATATCTCATTAAAGCTAGAAATAAAGATGTCAAACAGCCCAAAGTAGTGCTTTTTACTATGTTCACCACCTCACCCCTATCACACCCTCCTCATAGGATCTGAGCACCTATAAAATGACTGTTTACTTCACCACATAACAATTATTTCATGTCTCTCCGAAGTGTGAGTGCCCTGAGAGCAGGCTTTTTTCCCTAATTATTTCTATATCCACAGCTCCTAGCTCCTGTCACAGAGTATTTGATGTATGTGTTGAAGGAATGAAAGCATCAGTGAGTTTTAGGGACTCTCCAGGACAGACCATAATTCATACACTCATACACACAGCACTCTGACAGTGACCCTGGGGTTACCCTCATGGTTAGTCTGGGGTGGAACTTATCATTACCATGAGGTGATACACTAGGCTTGGGAGTTACAAGAGAACAGCTCCTGTCATGGGGCAGGAACAAGGAGAGCCTCCTGGAAAATCAAATCTTCAATAACTGAAGGAACTAGATTTGTTGCATTAAAGGAGTGTATGAACTGCAGACTCACTGGAAGGAGAGACCCAGTCCATGATCATCCACCCTCTGGCAGCTAAGACCAAGGGCAGAAAAATAGTACAGTGAAAATAATGTGCTTCAGAGGCTCTGTCTACTGACCACAACTGAATTAACCTCCTGCAGTCAGCACATTGTCATTATTCCAGTAACTCGTTAGGACCAAAGAGATTGCATCATTCAGATCATAAGAATATTAGTCCATCTTTGCCACAGCGCATTTTATCCAGCATACAGACATGGTATGAAAATTAGTGTATTTTTTTTAACTGGTGAAGAATGAATTGACAATGAAAATAAAGTGAGTTTTGCACATGGAAGATCAACCTAACCTGCCACCTACGGGGCAGGTGACTATGTCTAAGCTTGAAAGAGGAGAGGATTCATCCATTCAACAAACACTGAAATGCTGTGTATGTGCCAAGCACTGTTCCAAGCAAAAAAAAAAAAAAAAAGCCAAATGAAACGTGGGTAATATACCAAATAAATATCAAAATATTTGCTTTCCAATAACATGTCTATTTAAGAAATTCAAAGTCTGAACAACTTTATACTTTGTCATTTGCTCCTTTATAATAGATATTATATGGTAGGTGTTCAGTAAGTGATGTGGTAGCCTATATCTCCCTGAAGAGTGAAGGGGAACTAGCTATTCTGTACTTGTCTGATGAAAGATCTGAGGCATCAGTGCAGTAATAGAATGGTAACTTTCACATTCCTACTGCAAACTTAAGTTTCAGGCAATGTGAGGATGGACCATGGGCTTGGTATGCCCCTGTTAGTACCCTATTTCTACCACTTACCACTGGTATGACCCTTGGGCAATGTACTTAAGCTCTCTGTGACTTAGTTTCCTCGTTAGTAAGCAGAAATAATCTGTTTATTATCCCACCTACCTTCCTACAATCATTACGATGAAGTGAGATGATCTGTATACAATGTTTAGAGCAGTACTTGGCACCCGGGTTATAAAGGCAAACTATCGTGTGCCTGTAATCATAGTAGACACCAGAAACATAAGACTAAATAGATTTTTTAAAAATACCTTTCTTGGAAGTGGATTTATAAAAACTAACAAATAGACAATATTTTGGGATGGGACGTTAAGTCCAGAATGGATGATCAAAGAGCTAAAATCCACAAATATTATTGGTTATTCACCATGTCCTCAGAACTGCGCTAGATGCTAAGGAGGATAGAAATGGCCCCGAAGCTCATTTCTGTCCTGCAAAAATTTACGTTTTATTTAGGGCATCAAGGCTCTAACAGATGGAAATAATTAAATAGTAAAAAACTGATAAAACCGTTTAAGGCCACGATAAAAGAAATGTCACAATATAGTATTATATTAAAATAAATAATTAAAATATATTCGTATTTTAGGACTTCCCTGGTGGCACAGTGGTTAAGAATCCGCCTGCCAATGCAGGGGACACGGGTTCGAGTCCTGGTCCGTGACGATCCCACATGCCACGGAGCAACTAAGCCCATGCACCACAACTACTGAGACTGTGCTCTAGAGCCCATGAGCCACAACTAGTGAGCCCATGTGCCACAACTACTAAGCCTGTGTGCCTAGAGCCCATGCTCTTTAACAAGAGAAGCCACCGCAATGAGAAGCCCCCACACCACAACAAAGAGTAGCCCCGGCTCGCCGCAACTAGAGAAAGCCCGTGTGCAGCAACGAAGACCCAATGCAGCCAAAAATAAAACTAAATAAATTTATTTTTAAAAAAAACAGAATTTATGTTTTCTCCCCTGTGGTACAATTAGGCAGTGGCTCTGGCTGATTCATAAGCAGCTCATTTTAGGGAAAACTGTGTGTTCAAGGGAATATTCCTGATGTGACAAGAAAGATTTAGTCTTTATTGGACTCACTAGCCTTGAAATGCCCTTGTTATTGACCAAATGAGAAAATGTTTGCTTCCCGACTGCAGATCCTAATGGTCCTTCACTATATTTATTTCCCACTTCTCTAACATATGTTGAAAGTTTTGAAGCCAGTAAGAACACTAGTATACAATGTATTTACAATTCGGAATTCTTAAACTAAAAGGATATAGCTGCTGAATGACTATAGAAGGTAGCTTACAAGATGTTAGTTATGAACTGAATTATGCCTCCCCCTCAGTTCATATGTTGAACCCCCAGTGTGACCATATCTGGAGATAGAGTCTTTATGAGGTGATTAAAGTTAACTGAGATCATAAGGGTGGAGCCCTAATCTCATAGGATTGGTGGCTTTACAAGAAGAGGAAGATCTCTCTCTCTCTCTCTCTCTCTCCCCCCGCCCCCTCCTCCCCCTGTTCCACTCTCCCCCTCTCCCTCCCTCTCTCTGTCTCTTCTTGCCATGTGAGGACAAAGCAAGAAGGCAGAAGGCAGCCATCTGCAAGCCAAGAAGAGAGAGCCTTCACTAGAAACTCACTATGTTGGCGCTCTGATCTTGTATTTCCAGCCTCCAGAACTGTGAGAAATAAATGTCTGTTGCCTAAGCCACCCAAGCTATGATATTTCATTATGGCAGCCTGAACTGGCTAATACAGTGTTAAACAAAATTACTTCTGACCTGCACTATTTTCTCTCATTTTCATTTTTTTGATACATTCTTTTGTCTAGTAACAAGGCCTCTCAGTTGAGAGTATGGACGGTGGTATGAGAATTTTTCTGGTTTGGTTTTATTCCAGACTGTCTTAAGGAAGGCAAGAAGCTACATTTCAACTGACCTCTAGAATGTTATTTGCAGTACAATTTCTAGGCTGCATAAACCTGTATTCACTGGTGAAACCTGATTCTTGTTTCTGGCAACATTTGCAAAATTGCTCCAGGTGCCGGGCGAGTTCTTTCATCCAAGGAGAAGAGGAATTTCACAGGTTTCATTTTACATGTGAAACTTAATTCATGCCTCTAAAAACTATAAAATACGGAGACTAAAGATAGTCCGTCAAGGGTATGAAAAGTGAATGAACAGCAGCAGAAACCAAATTTGTAAAAGAAGAGAAAATGGGCTGAACCAGAAGCCTTCAGCTTATTTAAATTCTCTGTATTACATTCCCAGACATCTGCCTGGAGAACAGAATGAAATTCATGATTATGGAAATGGGAAGGATGCGAGTGTGGGGCATGCTCTTCTGGGTGCTTTCAGCGAGGAGTTGTCACAGGTTTAATTGACCTTTTCTCTGGCTGTGGACTGTCACAGCACTGTCAGAGTGACTTCTGACGGGAAGCCACAGGAACCTTTGTGGAGGAGGGGCAGGGCTCTGTCCAAAGATAAACAGCCCTGAGGCTGCAGGCCTTGCCCACCCTCACCTTTAACACATTTCAATTCACTTCATTGCACACAATTTGATCGACACAGGGTGACTTTTCAAGTTTGGATTTAGGTTGTTTCTGAAATTTACAACAGGTCGATAGTGTGTTATTTCCATCCTTGAAAAGCAGAGCAGAGCAAAGCAAAGCGACGCAACGGGGCTCTGGCTTCCAGCCCAGGGAGGTGCTCCTGATGGAGGGTTTTAGGTTAAGGTCAATCAGGATGTGACAAAAGGTGGGTGTTTTTCCAGTTATGAAATTTAGTCCATCAACGAAGCTCCCATTGTACCACGAGATTGAAACAGTCCCTTACACTGAGGTTGTATCTAATTCTGGGCCCTTATTTAGTGTTAAAGCATAATCTGAGGGGCTTGTATCTGATAAAGGTGGTCCTTTACAGGTAGTCTTTTATTAGTGTTTAGGTTTATCTTTCCCACCGGATTTTCAGTAGAGGCCATTCAGGAACCCATTCGAGGTCTGGGTTTCCCTAGTTTCATCATCGTGACCGGCTCAAGGGCACAGGTCTTACTGCTGTGCCCGTGAAGTGTGAGGCTGTGCAAAGCTTGGTGGCCCTTTGTAGCCCTTCATCACCTCCCCTCTGTGCCTAGGCACACAGGAACTATTCCCCTGCTCCATGGGGCTGTGCAGGCCTGTGTGCCAAGGGTATTTGTACTCAGAGGTCTTGCTGCTTCTCTGATTCTACATGAAAGGCATTGGTCCCCTGTGAATTCAGATCACCCTGAACCAACGCAGTATGTCTTCTCACTCTGCCTTATCTCTGGATTTACAGTTCGTAATCCCACTCCTAATTCTCATCCCCAGCTCCCCAGGATACCTATTCATTATGTGCTTCCTCTCTGACTATCTTCCTTCCTCGCAGTTCTGCAAAACAACCAGTCTTAATACCCATGGTTTTTCTATTTGCTGAATCTTTTCAGGGTCGAGTCCCCTTTGTCAAAGGCTTTTCCTCTATATTTTGTAAACGCACCCTTCCCTACAGCATAGACGCCTCATGATTTAGCTGATAAATTATTGCCTTGCTTCATTATCCTGCTTTATGTTCATTCTTTCAAACAGATAACTCTAATGCCACCTACCATAGTAACTGCAATCAATTTTCCAAGTTTCCTCTAAAATGCCACTCCATTTTCTGGGAAAAGAACAAAACAAGGGCTGGGCCTCAGCGCAATTGTGACATCGATTACGTTCATCTTCGGTATTCCTAATCTGTCTCCTGTACTCTCTCCCTCTCCATTAAATTTCCCAAGTGATCATTAAGACCCAGGTCCCTCTCCTCTTGTGGTTCCTCTCCTCTTCTCACCAGTGGGTCAGTAGACAGGGAAATGCCTCCTTTATCCAGAGCCCTTGGGTAGTGATATGCTTCACATAAGCATAAATTTTCCAGGCTATTGAAGCTTACCTTAGGCGGAAAATTTCCTGTAATGGCTTTGAATAGAAAGTTTCTCAACCTCCTTTACATTGTTTCCTATCTTTGAAAACATGAATTCAAATTCTTGTCTCTCTCTCATGCGGTATCTTGAATCAATAATCATTCATTCAATAAGCATATATAGAGCATCCATGATTACGTGAGAGGCTCAGAGATACAAAGATGAAAGCAGTAGTAATGCTCTTGCCATTTCAAGAGCTTAAGGTCAAATTAGGATGAGGATACGGAAGACAAATTGCTACAGTCCAGAGCAAAAGAGACTGTATGAGGGATGTGAACAGGGCATGGATGGGGCATCGAGGGGACACAGAGGAATAGCAGCAACTCTGCCAAAATAGATGATGAGGTGCCAGGATAGGCTTCTGAGAGGGCTAGTAATCTATTGTTAAGGACTCTGCCCTCCTCAGAGAGTCCAGGGTGGTCTGCATTTTGAGTTCTCCTGTCTGGCTCTTAAGGGCGTTCCGTTTCTCCTACTGCAGCTAGACTGTCAGCTGTCACATCTTGCTCCTAGCCGACTCTTCCCGTCTTAATTTGCATTTCTAATCATCAGTGAGCTGGGAAGCCTTATAACCAAGCCCCTTAAAACCAGGGCTCCCTTGGAGTAAATAGGCTCTCAGCAAGGCTCCCGGGGGGGCTCTGTCAGGATAATGGGCAAGAGGGTTGTTTGACTGCTTGTTTTGATTAGACTATTTTGATTGCTTTGTGCTTCTTTCCTGGTTCTGGTTGGCTTGGAGGTTTGGTAGATAAGCAACCTCTAAATAAAATGAGGAGTCATTATGGATTCATGTCAGGAGGAGAAGGGTTTTTAATATAAAGGAATTATTAATATCTCTCTATAATGGGCATCTACCATGTGCCAGATTCTTTACCTTTATTATTTATTTAACCCTCACAATAGCCCTGCAATATAAGTAAAATGATCCCCATTTTATGAAAAAAAGAAACTAATACTCAGAGACTACACAATTTACTGCCCTTTGTGATGTTAGACAAATTTCCTGGTCTCCCTGTCCCTCATATCCTTCACCTGTAAAATGGGAACAGTACTACTGTGTATCTCTAAGAGTTGTGAGGGTTAAAGAGGTGAATAAGTGTAATTATAACTAAAGTGCCTGATATATAGTAGAATTCAGTGGTAGCTGCTGTTATGTCATGTTGTTGTTATTAAAGTCATATAGGCATTGTACTTAGAAGCAGAACCAAATTCTAAAGTCCATCCCACAGCAGGTTCTCTGATACCAGGGAGAATTACTTTATAGCAGTGATTTTGCTCAGCATGGCTCAAACTACATTTGGAGGCTGCCACGTGCCCTGTCTCTGAGCCATAGGAGGACAGGGGCGGGGTTATACTCTTACCCTGGCTGTCCTTATCACTGACTCCCCGAGACCCACTCCAAGGGCAATGAATTGTGACATTTTAAGAGAAGGTTGTAAGCAATGACTTCATGCTACTTTTGAAGTCTGTCTCAAGGTCAAGTTTTGTTTTGAAAAAGCAGAAGAAGTACCAAAGCCTCGATCACCACAGCTTTTCCCCTCTTAGGGAGATATTGTCCCAGAGATTTCTTATACTACTTTGGAACTTAAAGATGCATCATTCCAAGCAGAAAATTTCTTCATGTTGGCCCCTTTTATTAGAAAATAACCTCCCACCATGATGTGCTAACTGATCACATTCATGACTGAGACTGACAGATTAAGAACAAACAGCATGTTTCCAGACATCTCAAATTTCTCTCTTTAGAACTGACTGTTTACGGTATGGACAGAACTTGGAATAATCATTTGCATGGATTTTACTTGGTTGTTCACTTTCATTTCTTGAAACTTAAAAAAGGAATGTTAGCATGAAATACACCATTCCACGAGGAGAATGCTTTCTTCCACTATGTTGTTTTCCAATGTAAAAAAAAAAAAAAAAAGAAGAGTGTCTAGAAGTTCTTTGAAATATAGTCATTTGAAATTTCAATAAAATCCTGATTTGAGATGGGAGAACGATGATTACTTTTTCCTCTCTTTTCAAAAACTCCCGTAACAAAAATTAAAGGTCTCTCAATATGATATAAAATATGATTCTCATCAAAGAGCACTTATTAGCTATAATAATTCTTGCATGATTCTATGCAAAGATGTTACCGTGCATATAGCCCTTGACAAGTATTCATTAAATTGAATTAAATCTTGTTACCCTGCCCTATCTATCTCTGCTTTCTAGAAACCTGGTATAAATTAAGGAAACTCTGAATACAGCTAACAAACATGACATGAATATCAACATTTACATTATGAATTTAACATGGAGTCAGTGTGTTCCCACAGCACTGAGTTGCAGAGATTCATGGAATTTGTCTTATTTAAGCATTCAGTAATATCACTACCCCCCCACCTTTTTTTTTATAGTCTGTGAGGAATTCTAAGATGAAATGGGACTTAAAGCCATACCTGAATGAAGCAAGGAACGCCCCTTGGCAAACAGGATGAAAGGCAAGTGTTGGAGGTAAAGAAAGCTGGGCTGTCAATACAAATCAAAAAAACCCTTTGTATGTTTATCCTTCTCACTACAAATACCAATTTTATCTGGGAGCGGGGTGGGGGGGGGGGTTGGTGAATCGGTATGTTATTTGGTGGGCAAGGACCAAAGTAATTTTCACAAGGATTCAGCCACCTGTAGAAGACAACTGACTATTCCTAAAGGTCCGGGGAAGTAGAATCTGACCTTTCTGATGGGCTACTTTGATACGTGGCCACACACTTTTTTTCTGGGTTATGGGACTGCTTGATGTTAGATGCCGGTAGACTTGGGAGGTAAGAGAATATAGGGCAGAGGAAGCAAAGAGGTGTTTTGCGTCGGAGAATGCCTTATGCCAAACTTTAGGAGTCCATTTCCCTGCAGCATTTGCTGCAGAAGGAAGGATGCTTCCGTGGAGGGAGATGCCGCCAAGAAAGGGGTGCCCCAGGCTGTACCTCTGCCAGTCACTTCCTCGGCAGCTTGAGCCGTGATAGGGAACTGGTTGGGGGCGGGGTGGGGCCAGGAACGCCTCAAAGCCAGCCAAGAGGAAGAAACTTAAAGCAGGGTGTGTTTTTTTCAGTTTCCTGCTAATCACCTGCTTTGTTGAAGGCAAGCTGGGCTGGGGACCCAGTTCTGCAGATTTGTGATTTAGTGAGTAGAACAGTATCATTAGTGTAGCTGAGGAATGGTGCCTCTTGCACTAACTCGAAACATTAGTCAGCAAACACCAAGAGCTTAGGAACATGAGATGAAACCAGGTCCCTTTCACCTTAAATAACACCAGGCTGAGCAGGCAGAAACGTGGGGATCTCTGGACCGAAGGGACCGTTGCTGGAGGCAGCAGAAGTGATCAGGTAAAGAAGAGCAGATGATGGACAGTCGGCTCCCTTTGTTAGTCGCTGATCTTCTCACTGCCTGATCTGTGTGACCGGATGACCTGGGTACACAGCGCTGCCCCCTAAGCCCCATCAGGACCCTGCCTTTGTAATGACTCATCAGAAACATCACCCTCAGCCAAATTATTTAGAGTGCAAGGAACCACTTTTGTACAGGTGAGAAATCCCAAGGTATCCTACTGCCAACCGGTCAGCACCTTACAGGTTCAGGTCGGCACTGTTAGATGAAAGCGTGGTTATTTTTAGCCCATTGTGCTCTTCTGCCCTTGAGCAATCATTCTGAGCTTGAGGATGTGAGGAAAGCAGACTTTCTGCCGGCACATTCTCCTGGGTGGCAGGCTTTAGCTGTCTTCCCAGTCCTTCTCCAGCAACTTAGGTTGGATGCTCACCTGGTCCTCATGCCCTCAAGTCTCTAGATACAGTTTCTTTTCTAGGAACTGAACTTAATTCAGCTTTGTAATCTATTCACTTCCAACTCCTGCTTTAATCAACTCAGTACTCTTCCTTCTGCACTCATTAGTCTCCTTTCATCATCCTCTTCTTTTTTCTGATCCATTTCACTTTTGGCCTCATGGTTTCATTTCCCTCCCAAAACCTTTCTTGTTCCCAATAAAAAAGAGTACACCCATGACACACATGACATTGGAGGGGTGGAGTGGTCATCACAGTGACAGCGACGGGTAAGAGGAATAAACAAGTTCTTGGTATTTGAGTGTTAAGCATTGTGAGAGAGATGTTAACAGAATCCAAGAACTATAAAACTGGAAGAGACTTTTTTAACCACAGTCAAATATTTGACTTGTTATTTTGAACATCTCCCAAAGATCGTTTAGCTTGTGCCTAAACCTCTTACGTGACTGGGAATTCATTACCTTTAATAAGTTTATGTGATATTTGGGAGCTTTGGCAAAATAGTCTTTCATAGAGAGAGCTGAAACTTGTCTCCTTGTGGCTCCTGTTTTTTGATCTTTGAAGGTTAAGTAAGTGTGGGATCCTAAAGAGGGGACAGGATTTCTTTCCCTACTAATTGGGTACAGAAGTTAGAACCTTCTTTAGGAAAAATATAGGAAAAAATAAATAAGGGCCAACTTGTGAGGAAAGGAACTGAGGGGCTCTTGGTAATCTAGCCCAGGTTCCTAATATAGGCTACCTGTTACTGTAGGTACATGCTACTAAAATTGCTGCTGCAATGAATGTTTGTGTCCCCCCAGATTCATATGTTGACACTTTAATCCCCAATGTGATGGTATTTGGAAATCTATATTAGAGATGGATTTCTCTCATGCAACAAAAGCCCAGAGGTGATGCAGGTATACGTTGCTGGCATTGGTACTGCGGCCCATGGATGTCAGGGCAAGGTCTCTGCTACTCTTCTGGCCTTTCCATGATGGTCTCAAGATGGATGCTGAAGCTCCAGCTGCTTCTTCTGTGTTTCAGGCAGAAAAGAAACAAAAGGGGAGTGCTGCTTACATAGGGAAGCAGAGTTTCCTTAGATATCCTTGGCCGACATCCTTTGGGCTAGAATTATGTCCACAGCCATGCTGAGTTGCAGAAGAAGCTAGGAAATGAATTTTTTAGCTGGAGCCATTGCTATCCTCTAAAAATAGGGTCTGTTAATGAGAAAGAGGAGAAAAGGCTATTGGGTAGGCAACTAGCAGTGTTTGCCAAAGTGTATCAACAGATCTGTGTCCTCCCTGGTTAAAACCCCATGCAGTGTTAACTACAAATGTCAGGATGCTTGCAGCCAACAGAATTTGGCTCTGGCTAGTTTAAGCAGAGAAGGGTTTATTAAAGTATGCTAGGTAGCTCACAAACTTCTCTGGGAGGGCCAGAAAAACAAGCTTGTATATAATCAGCCACACGTGTAACAAGTATGAAAAATGCACAATGGCCTCATAGGATTGTTTTTTTGCTAAAAGGACCGTGTGGCCTAACCCACTAGGACCAGACACCAGAAGCTCTACCATGGCTGTCACAAAAGAACCAGGTCCCCTTGTCCCTGCCTGCTTAGAGAGCACTCTTTCCACACTCACTTCCACATCCAGGTCTCCACCACCTGGGACTGCATGGGGATCTGGTGGTTACATGGCTGCATCCTCACCGCTGAGCATCTGGGAAACATAGGTCCAAACTTTCCAGCCTCTCTGGTACAGGAAGACTAACTAGTTAGGGGTTGGATGGGTGTTGAGTGAGATAATCTCTAGTATCTAGCACCGTTTTTGAAATAGAGGCGGCTAGGAATCACGTGGTCACTAATTGACCAATAGTTTCCCATGGCTTTGAAGGGAGATTTGATCGGGGGGAAAAAAAAACAAAACAGCATTGTCTGCTTCCAAAAAAGACTGGCTTCCTGTGAAAGAAAGAGAATGACACAATCTTTTAATTTCTGTTTTTTCTCTGCATTTCACGGTATGTTTTTGTAAAGATAACAGATGGGATTCCTATATTCATTAAGGAGAAAAAAAGAACTCTTCATCTGCTAGTGTTTTAAATAAGGGAAATACATAGTATTTACTGCTACCCTTTGAAGACCCTTTGAAGATTTTAATTAGCACTGAACGTTTTATTCCATCTGCTTAAATGAGTAGGCCACATGGTCACAAGGCCTCTCATTTCAGGCTGGTGAACCAATTCATTGGGTCTCCTTGGTTGGAACTAGTAGAAAAATCCTCAACTCAAAAGACCCCAAAAATTACCCAAAAGTTATCTTCACTTTAAAAAGATTTATAATAAAAGAGCATATATGTAAATACATGTGTATAATATACATGTGTAGATTCAAAAATTCAAAAGAAGTGATTCAATACTGTCTGTTTGACTTCAACCCAATCTCCCACAGTGCAGTGATTCCTGATCTGTCTGTTTTTTTGAAATTTTATGGCACTTTATATTTCATAGAACACTTTCACATATTGTTTTATGATTCTCTCTACCCTGTGAGATAAAACAGAGTAGATCATATTTTCTTTAATTAAAGATAAGAAAATGAAGGCACAGAGAGCTCCAATGATTTGCCCCAGGTCACAGAGTTCCAAAGAGACTTGCCTGACCCTGTAATCTAAATCTTTTCGTTTCTATCCTGGTACTCTAGCCAGCAATGAAAGCTTAATTATCAAAGGGAGACTCTTTCCTTCTTTAGGAAGATTATTTTGTATCAGTTGGGCTTTACTGAGGATAGTTATGAAATGTAATGCATGTTACAAAAGCAACTTCAGTAATATGGCGGTATGACGGGATGCTTCTGACCATTGGGAGGAGACAGATATGGGAATGAATTCCGCATCAGCTTCCTTTTAGCTGAGTGATCTTGAGCAAGTAACTACTTAATCTCTATGAGGATGAATATTCTCCTCCATGTAGGATATAAATAAAACTTACTCATATATATATGCAGCTCACATTCTTGTTCCCTGGAAAATCAAATCACTCTATTATTGGACTCTTTGAATAAATTGAGGTCCATTTGTTTATTTTAAGAATATTAAACATCTACCCTGAGAGGACTACTGTTCTAGACACTGGAGATACAAAGATTAATAAAACCAATTCCTGCCTTTATGGCACCAAAAAGGTGTGGTGGGGACAGGGGAGGCTAGAATGTCTCTGTAGGTGATTTATTCCTTGAGCTAAGTCTTGAAAGCTTGACTACATAAGTCTCTGTGGGCCAGAGTTCTGGAGTCATTATCTTATCTAGGTCAGTTTACAGGATAAAGGAAAAACTGAAACATAAAGCCGCCTGCTAAAAATATTAAAATGACTTTTCATTTGGGTTGAGTTAGACTTTTAACTACTTCAAAAGTATTTTTGGTCTATTATGTTGTTTGTAGTACACACTTAGGGAAGTCAGATATTAATTCCATTATATTGATGAAGGAACTGAGACCTGAAGAAGTTAAGGCTTCTTCAAAGTTATTCAAATACTTCAAGGTAAGAGTCAGTTCAAGCACTGAGCTAGATGCTCAGGACGTAAATGTAAACATGACAAAATCCCTACTTCTATAGAGCTTTGGATTTCACCATTGGATTCACAGGTAGACATGTTGATTAACCACATACCAGGTTTGTTATAATTTAGGGGCAGTTAATTCATATATAACTGATTATATATATCAGTGATCATTTAAAATTTTTCCAATTTTAATGTCAAATACATTGGAAGAACCAAAGTACATTTTATTTCTTATGCCTTTAAAGTACTTTCTTGAGAATGCAGATTATTGGTTTGCATTTTTGACCTTCATCTTTATTGAGGTATAATTTATCTATAGTAAAAGACACTGATCTCAAGTGTTCGTTCAATGCATTTTGACAAATCTATGTACCTGGATTGAAATCACCCAAATCAAGGTACAGGACACTTCCTGCACCCCAAAAAGTTTCCTCATGGTCCTTTCCAATCACTGCCCCATCCATATCCCTGTCCTGAGACCATCACCGTTCAGATTTCTAGCTAAGGATCATATATTAGTTTCGCCTCTTCTTGAATTTCACTTAAATGGAACCATAGAATATGAATTCTTTTGTTCAACATAATGTCTATGGATTCAGCCATGTTATTGCTCATATCAGTAATTCCTTTTTAATGCTGAGTCACGTTCTGTTACATGAATATGTACCTTACATCTATTGTCTTGTTGATGAGCATTTGGGTTGTTTCCAGTTTGGAGTTGTTATGAATGAGGCAGCCATGAACGTTCTCATACAAGTCTCTTTTGTTGAAATATGTATCCATTTCTTTTGGATATATTTTTATATATATATATATATATATATATATATTTATATATATATATATATATATTTATATATATATATATGCTGGGTCTAATGTGGTTTAAATAAAAGGAGTATTGCTAATAATACTATCATATAGCTGGCTCTCAATTAGCTGTACTAATATGCTTATATATATCAAAGAGTAGTGTAGATAGTCCAAAGCAGCCAAAAAATAATTCTAGATTTGAGTCTGGAATTTTCTCATTGTGTTTGTGTTCTCTAACCGCGCCCAAGCTTCGACGTCATCTTGCATTTTATTTCGTTTGAAAATAAGTCGGCCCAAGATCAAAATTTGTCAAGGATAATATATATAGATGCATGAGAGTTGGCTATCATTTCATTTATCCCAAATAACATATAACTGTCTGCTACACTACCTAAATTTTCTGTTTGTACACTAGAAAAGAGAAGTTATCAGATTTTAATTTAGCTAAAATGGAAAGATTTATCCCAATCAGACTTTTAACAAGATAGTACCCATCTTTTTTTCCTCCCAAGGAGAGAAGTATAGTGTTTTTAGCTTGAAATGTTTATCTACTTGTTTCTACCCTTTTCTACATTTTGTCTATAGACACCCTATGTTTTCCAACCCAAACTGATCCTTTCATCCTATATTCAACAAGTAACTTTTGAGCATTTACTATGAGCAAGGTTCTGTAGAACATCCTGAAAATAAAGCATTGATGTAAGATGGCTCAAATCTCTTCCATCACGGAGCTTGCAATCTAATGGAAATAGGTGTTAAACAACTAATTGCACAATCATTTATCAAAATAAAATTGTAATGGGCTTTAAAAATATATATGGTGTAAAAGAGCATGTAACAGGGCTGTGAAATAAGACCTAAGACTTGGGCAGGAGTCACCTTTCATGTCTTCATCCTCATGTAATGAGAAGCCACTGAAGTAATCGGAGGAATGGCATGATTGGAATCGAATTTGAAAAGTTTACTCTGACTGCAGGGCAAAAACTATGAAGTAGATGGTGACTTTCATTCCCTTTCTGGACATCACGCTTTCATTGCCACAGTCTACCACACCCAAGACCAGGCACGATTATCTTCATGCTGCTATCTGGGCTTGCCCTTCCAGACCTACCCTGATTCTTCTGCATCAGAGCCCGTCCAGGTGAAGGGACCTAAAGTAATAAACAGCTTTAAGCTAAGGCTCCAGTGGCAGAGAGTAGGTTACGATGTTACCACTATCCCCTCCCTCTTTCCTCTGCTCCAAATATGGAACATCTTATGGAAAAACCCAAACGAACTTTTTGGCCAACCCAATATAACAGGAACCTTCTTTTCTAAGTACAAAGGAGTGAAGAAACGGGACGTTTTAGTCATCCAGGTCAGCTCAGGTGGAAAGATAATTTGACTATGGGTGGTCAGGATGTTCATCATGCCATATATTCTATCAATATAACTAGATAAGTCATTTAATCTGCATTCTATGATCCTGGAATATGTTTCTTTCTCATTTCAAGAAGGTTCTAGTGGCAGGATCAGTTTCCATAGTGGATTCACATCATAGCAGCTGGCTACCCACTCTTTTTACCACATCCAAAGCATGCGGTACATTTCAGAGCATGTACAAACTCCATCTGTCATGCAGCATAAGGGTATCTGCTTTCCCTCATTCCTGGAGTGGGGTGAGCAGAGCCCATGATTTTTTATTTATTTATTTATTTTATTTTTTTATTTTTGGCTGTGATGGGTCTTCATTACTGCGCGCGGGCTTTCTCTAGTTGCAGCGAGCGGGGGCTACTCTTCGTTGCTGTGCGCGGGCTTCTCATTGCAGTGGCTTCTCTTCTTGTGGAGCACAGGCTCTAGGCATGCGGACTTCAGTAGTTGTGGTGCATGGGCTCAGTGGTTGTGGCCCACGGGCTTAGTTGCTCCACAGCATGTGGGATCTTCCTGGACTAGGGATCGAACCCATGTCCCCTGCATTGGCAGGCGGATTCTTAACCACTGAGCCACCAGGGAAGCCCAGAGCCCATGATTTTATTTGCAGTCTCATTTTCTGTATGGATTTTTTTTTTTTTTTTTGTCTTCAAGAATTTTGCAATGATTTATCTAGTTAAACTAATCCTCAGTAATCTTGGAAAGACGAAGACTAAGTAAGCAGAGAGAGAGATGGTCAGTGAGAAATCTACCCCAACAGTGCCACAATCCTGCCTTTTAAAAGAGTGACAACGGCTGAGAATTTCAGCCACCAAGGACCAAGAGGGAGAAGGGAGGGGATCTTTGTTGAGCAAGTCCTTGCACTGCCCTTCAAAGCTGCTGCTGCCACCCCTACAGGAAAACCATTGAGATGTGCACCAATTAGGCCCCTGTGATCTGGGAGGAAAGCTCTCCAGGGCACCCCTGGCAGGAGAGGATATTGCAGGCACAGCCCTTTAGGCCAATATAGAGCCGTAGCCTCATTTCTCCCTGGGGCCTGGGAGAGTGATGCATTCTAGAGAATGATGCCAGAAACAAGCCGGAGCTAGAGAAGTAGCATCCACCTCCAGCAGCAGCTTTTGGCTTATTTGTTAGAGACCCTATCCAAGGGGGGGCATGATTCACTTCTGAGCAGCTTGAACTAATATCACTGTTTCTCTCTAGCTTATATATCAACTTCACGTTAGAATTAGAGGAGATGATCTTTCCTTCTTTCTCTAGCAAGCCAATCACAACAGTCCTGCCAGTACCTGGGCATTCTCAGCATGATAAAATGTCTAAGAATGGAGAGGATGCACCTTGCATTCTGAGAAGTTGTGAGGTTTCCAGATGGTGCTGGGGAGGAGGTGCAGAGAATAGCAACCCTTGGCTTCTAACAGGAGACTGTTCACCTGCAGTACATGGAACATCACCCAGGAAAAGGCAGGCATCCCCTAATTGGATTGAGCAGGCCATTAGTGACCCACTCACTGGTAAATTAAAGGAAAACAAATGTACGTGCTAATCTGTTACCAATGAAATTTAATAAATAGCCTCTCCACTTTACCACCTTTGAATTAGAGGTGGAAGTCACAGAAGTGAAAATAGCACACTTGTCAAAACACCCAGTGATTTAGTGTTTGGAGCAATATAAATGAGGCTGAGAAAGGAAATTGCTAGGGCAGCAGTTCAGAAAATCACACTATTTGCTGCTCTTCTATCTCTGATATAACAAACTTTCTTAGCAAGGGCTAGTAGAATAGATTTATCCTTAGGTCTTAGTAGAGGGAAGTATGTTGGCATCAGATCACCTGCATTTAATTCTATAAGAGAAAACCATTCATACATTATATAATTTATTATTTAATTTATTCATGTATTGACTATGATTATTATTGATTAGTCACTTGTTGATTCAAGTATCTATTATGCTTACTAGACACTATGCAGTATCTGGATACAAGGATTAACCCTCATGGACTTTCTACTAGGTAGCAGTTCTTAAACTTTAACCTGCATCAGAATCACTTGGAGAGATTCTAATTGAGTAGGCCTATGGTGGGGCCTGAGAATTTGCATTTCTAACAAATTCACAAGTGATGCTGCTATTGTTGATTGGGAATCACACTTTGAGAAGCACTGGTGCAGAGTGCTGGGCTGCCCATTAAAATCACCCAGGGAGCAATTAAACATCTTGATACTCAGGCTTCACCCCAGACAACACAAACCAAAATATCTTGAGTGGGACCCAAGCATCCAAATTTAAAGGCTCTCTAAACCAACAGTCTTGTGGGAAAGACAAACAAACGAGAAAACCAACCATAAGTTATAGAGGAATCAAAGAGAAGGCAGTGGTAGAGAATGGAAATGGGAGCCTCAGATGATGAGGAAAGACCATTCTGATGACCTGAAGAAAAAGAAAACAAAAATATAATGAACCATAGAATGAATATTTCAGGTGGAAGAACTAGCACGTGCAAAGGCCCTAAGACTGGAGAAAGTTTGTACGTTTAATGGATTAAGAAAGAGCTAGCATGGGGTTGGATCATATTGAGTGAATGGTACAGTTGTCAAGTTGTAGTTGTAAAGCAGTAATGTAGAGACTTGTAGGCCAAGACCAAGCTTTTAGGAAGAATAAGAAGCTATTACCTAATCAGATTTGCATTTAAAAGATCACTCTAGCTACTGAAAATAGATTGAAAGGGGATGAGAGGAAGGAGGGAGACTAATTAGGACTTTATGAAAGTTCACCAGGCACAAGGTGATGCTGGCCTGGATAGGGTGGCAGTAGAGATGGAGAATGGGTAGATTATAATTTATGTTAGGGATAGAATGAATAGAATTTGCTAAGAGACAGAAAGTAGAGAATGAGAGTTAAAATAAGAATGATTGACAGATTTCTTGCTTTGGCAGCTGAGAAAATGGTGATACCATTTATTTGTATGGGGATGGGATATATTTTAGGGGAAAAACCAAATTTTCTCTTTTGAACATATTAAATATGTTTCCTGAGAGATAATCAGCTGGAAGTATTAAATAAGCATTCTTCTATCTGAGCCTGGAACAGAGAGGGGAGTTTGAAAGTGGAAAAAAAATTTGTGAGTCTTCTGTTGTTATAGCCATGGGATTGGGTGATAGAGAGTAGAGAAGGGGGGTGGGGTGAGGCTAAACCCTGTGGGATCCATTTTATTAATGGGTGAACAGAGGAAAAGGAGTCAGTCAAGGAGACTGAAAAGGAGAAGCATGATGGCTAAGAGGTAAGCCAGGCAAACATGGAATCAGAAACCAAGATAAGCCATGTATCCAGAAATAAGGACATGATCAGCTTGTCAGATGCTGGTAAGAAGTCAAGGAAGAGGAGGAGAGAAAAGTGCCCGTTGGATTTTACAACATGGAGATCACTGGTGCTTTTGATAAATTTTTTCAGTGATAGAATGAAGGGAAAAGGAGAATTGTAATGGGTTGAAGAGTTACTTGAGGGTGGGGAAATGGAAACACCATGAACAGGCCTTTAAAAAAATTCTGTTTGGGGAACTCCCTGGCAGTCCAGTGGTTAGGACTCCAGGCTTTCATTGCCAAGGGCCCGGGTTCAATCCCTGGTCAAGGAACTAAGGTCCTACAAGCTGCGCGGTGCAGCAAAAAAATAAGTAAATAAAATAAAATAAAAATTCTGTCTGTAAAGAATAAAGATCTGGGTTGTCAGCTAGAGAGAAACATAAGTTAGTTTACAATTTTGTTTCAGATGGTAGATGCAAGAAAATTTATATACTTATGAGGAAGATCCAGTTAACCAGGAGAAATTAGTGATGCTGGAGAGAGGAATAACAGAGTAAAAAAGTTTAAGAAAGCAAAGGAGGAGGGACTCAGAGAACATGATGATCTTTTAGTTTTTGTGAGCAGAGAAACTTTTTCATCATAATAGGAAAAAAGGGAGGCAAAGATCAGTGCCAACCTGGATAAGTTTATTAAACTGATCATGGGAAGATAAGGGAGCTTCCTTGTGAGGGCTCCTGTTTTTCTCAATGGAAGTATGAAAAAAGTGAGGTATTAGAGAAAGATGTGAAATAATAAACTCCAAGTATGGGAAAGATGCTTACATTGAGGGTGAACAAAATTCCTATTGTAAGGTGAAAAACATAATCATCAAATTCCTCTTAGAGCACTGTATTTGGTAGAAAATGCTTGGGGAACAGAATGAGCTCTTCAAAAACTGAATGCTACAGTGCTATGCATTAGAAAAAGGGAGAATTTTATGTGGTTCCAGGGAAGGGAAGAACGGAAAGAGAGACTGCAGCCAAGATGAGAGCAGAAGACTGTTTGTGCTGTGTGAAATGTTCCTGTGATTCCTAACCCCCTACCCTACCCTAAAGCTCTAGTAGAGACTGTTTGAACTCACGTGTATGGGTTCCTTCTGGAGACAGAAGAGCCTGAGGCAGTGAATTCCTTAAAAATATGAGTTCTCAGGGATGAACATAAATTGTGGGGAGAATTTGGACATCTCTAGGAATAGATGGGGTTTAAAACAATCTTTTCTAGATCTCCATATCTTGATATCAGATGATATTTGTGTTTCAAACCAAGGATGCAAGAAGGAAGGACGAGTGAAAGTCATACCTCGGATGGAGTGTAAAGTGAAGTGCATCTCCCACACCGGGTCTTGGGGATACTTTCAGTCTTTTCTCCTATTTCTGAATTCTGAAATCCACCATGGAGTGCCTCTTCTACCTTCACCTTCAACGCCAGTAAGATTTCTGCCAAGTTCTGAAGGAAGCATTATTACCCAAAAAACTTCCTTCCATTTTGTGGGATTCTGAACTTCTCATCTTAGATTTACTGGAGAAGCCTCAGAATATAGAAATGATGTCAATAGGATGAGAAACTTACAAGGAGAAAAACAAGGGAACTCAACCTGCCAACCACCAAAAAGTCACACCCAAATCAATGGTGTGAATGGGTCCCATCCATATTCCATTTTGGTTATCCAGGCAAAACCAATGTATAAATATACTAAGTGAAATGGGTCAAATGAATTATTCAATATCCGAGTACTTGCCTGTTCAGGGTTTTTAAGACAGCAGATCATTTTGTTGATACAGACAGTAGGAAAAGGAAAACTTTCAATAATTACTTGCCCTTTGCTGGCAATGAAGTACCTAGAATTTTTTACTGCTGTGAATGCTCCCTTTTTTTTTTTTCCCCATCTGAGCTTTCCACTTCTCTACTCTACTGGTATGATAACTATTCCTTTCAGATTTGGAGTCAAGACCTAAATGTGATCTCAGCTGTTTGTTTTATTCAGTTGCTTGACCCACAAGGAATAAAACTCCACAAATGACTCCAGTAGTCACATAGCTTTATCTACATCCTCACACAAACCCCATATTCCAGCCATACTGAAACACTGGCTATTTCCTAAACATAAAAGGAGTAGGACATCAAAGGGATTCCTCCCCACCTCCCCATCTTGCCCCCTGCCACCTTCCATGATCACTCTTATTTGTCCTTTAGACATGGTTCGTGGCTCAGATTCTCCTAGTTACCTTCCCTTGTCCTCTTATACCACTTCCAGTTAGATTCTCCTTTGTATTTCTATAATATCTTATAGTGTCTATGATAGCATTTCTTAAATGACATTATTAAATGACATTAAATGTTAAATGGCATTATTAAATGACATTAAATATTAAATGACATTATTTTCCATATCTTCTACTAGACTACGTACTCTCTGAAAGCAGATACTATGGATTGTTCATTTTTTCACAAATCTACTCCCTGGTATATACTCTATATGCAAATATCACAATAAATAAATAAGAACCATGAATTAGCTAGGATAGGGAATAAGGAAAATTGATTTGTATATTATTAGAACATGCCAATAGCAAGCTTTTTCAGTATGTTCTTAGCCTAGAATTAAATGCTCAGATACTGTAATTAACTAGTACTGTTCTTCAAGAAAAGAAGAGGTATAGTTACTTTCATGGAAAACAGATGCCTGGCATGTAAAGGTAACAAATGTCTTCTATAGACCCTCATTGTCTTCCAGGTAAAGATCTCAGTGGGACAGTCAGTGACATCTAAAATCTGGTTCTTACTTGCTTCTCTATTATTTTCTTATTACTCTTTTGTTTCCTCTGCCTGGACAACCCTTCCTTCATTCTTCAACTAACTCCTATTTGTCCTTCAAGACAACTCAGGAAATCTTCCTGGATAGCGTGAGCTCTGTGACGCCCTATGTGCTCCCCATAAACTATGAGCGTACCTCATAAGCATAGCCCTTATCACACTTGCTTAGGAGCAATATTAAACCCAATGATAACTCTCATAGCCAATTTTAGTAATTGTGCTGAAGGAAACATGTAAACTTGATATCGTAAGCAAAACAGAATATTAGCTATTTTTGTAAGCCTTGTTTCCATGGAAATAACCATCAACATGGCAGGAGGGATTCCTTATGACTGTATTTGATATAGTTCAACAAACTGGTATTTCTCTCCGATTTCTTTCTCTGAAAAGATTCAGGATTTACTTAGCAATCGACTCCTTACATGATAATTGATAGAATTATTACTTGACCTTGATGGAATGAGAAACTGTTGCTGCCCATGGATACAGTAGCTTTCATTTTCTGCCATGACTCCTAGACACAATTGCTATTTACTTTAGACTGTAATTTAAGAAAAAAAGCTCTAATGTTAATATTGAGGTGCTGATTAGATATTACTTCAATCCCCACTGCTTAGAAAAGAATATCTTAGGTCAGAAAAGGGATGTTTAAGTCTTGTTCCTGTTTCCTAATATAAATTGATCTGCTTCATGTCAGTAAAACCTCTTGACATTTTATAGTCATGGCACTAAATCACTAACGCATCAATGTCAAATGAAAAAGCTACTGAAAGTAATGCTATTAAATGATGATTTTTAGGTCCTGTCACCAACTTTGACATGTATTCTTGATAAGGCATTGGATTTATATGGTAATGGCTGTATTTCACCAGTCCCACCTAATATATCTGCTGCAGTCTATAGCGGAAAGTTATTAAACCTCCAAGGACCCTTTGACTGAGAGAAGTTTTGAAATAACTCGGTGAAAATGAGCGCAGCCTACTTTCTGAGTGTGGCGCATCATGGCTCTTTGACAGAATGAGCACAGCGTTTGCTTGTTTTTAACCCAATAATATCCTTTAATTTGTTCTGCAGGTTGTGGAAAGCAGTTTGATAGACCACAGGAAATCTACTCAGCTATTTCATGCACAGAACAGGCATGAAAGTGCTAAAAGGGGACAAGGGCATTTTCACGAGTCCATTGCCCTCCTTTTTCAAAAATGAGGCTTTCCTTTTTCCCTTTTAACACCAAATCTAGATTTCTCTAAGGAGTTTTACATAACATCAGTGCCAATTAGTCTGATGTAGCTGTCCTTATACATATTTGTTCTATATTATTATTATTACTGAACTCATAAATCAAAAAAAGTTTAAAATTCAAGGATGTGAATGAATAAGTAGCTATATTTTGTCCCACCAGCTCTGATGTACTTCTAAAGAACACAAGTAATTCTTTACGAAGTTATTCAACCCTGGGACCTAAAGATAGCTGGAGCTAATTCACCTCCTCTTACGGTACCCTGCCTTTCCTCCGCCCCCAAGCTTGGCCTACATGCTGCACTCAGTAGCTGTACCTCTTTGCTCTGTACCTCTGCTTCAGGAGAGGACAGCTTGACCCGGGCTAATACACGACTTCCTCAGACTCTTGATAATTATTTTGATGTTGAAATGCTTTGTAAAGTCACAAAAGAAGGGTTTTACAATGTTTTTCTCTGTGGAGATTTCAAAAAAGGATCGTCACAGGACTGTATTTGTGGTTCTTTGCCTGAGAAAGGAAGGGCCTAAACACAGATGCAGATTTTTTTTTTAACAATTTCTGACACTTCTAGTGGTACACTGGTAAAAACTTTGTAGCCTTTGCTTGTTTATCCAGAGACATCCTGCTAGAAAGTCACACTCTCTTCATCCTTTGTAAGTCATCTCAAAATGTAGAGCAACATTCCCTTTGATGTGAAGAAGGAGCTCTTCCCCAGAAGAGTGGATTATTTTAGGTTCAGGGTCACAAACAGTAACAAACAGTAACTCAATTAAATTCATTTTCTTATTCCCCATGACATGATAGAAAATATACTTAATTCTTGGTTTAGAGTTACATGCCTGAGTTCAAAGAATTTCAATGCCATAGGTAGATTCTTAGTTCAAAAGTAGTTTACCCAAGGGTCAGGTTTCCTGAGGTTACAACACAGACACTATTAAGATGTGAAGGAAACCAGTTTAGCAAAACACGAACATAATTTGAAGCATGGTTTATGAAAGCAGCTTTGCTGGAGAGCTCTATCTGGTGTGGGTAGAAGCTGGATGCCTGTAAACAGGTGGCTGGAAGTTTCTGTGGCTGATCCATGAATCAGGCAGGGATCACGGTGGGGATGGCCAGTCTGGAAAGAAGGCTCAGCAGCCTCAGGAAGAACGAGGCTTTGCAAGGGAGCCCCGAGTCAAGGCAGGACTCATCAAGCTGTAAAAGAGGTTATTTTAGGAGCAAGCAAAACTTAGTTATTTGGAAACAGGCAGAGCCTCCTCAGACTGAAAACGCCAGGCTTGAGACATCCACTGCTGTCCCCAGTGGCATAGCTGCAACCTCCACCCAGGACACTTTGTCCCACTGCATGGGGTGAGGGCTTCCAGGAGCAGTGGCAGGTTACAGTTTATTCTATTTCCCCCACCTGGAGTTCCACAGTCCTCAAGCTCTGGGTTTAAATACAGAAACTCTAGTTCAGGCAGAGAGAGAAATGTGAATGAAGCCCTGGTAGCAGTTACGACATGGGGGTCCTGGAGATGGCTGGGAAGTCAGGCATCAGGGACCATAGTGCAAGGGGAGCCTAGAGACAAAGATGGGGGTTGGGCCCCATATGCAGGGTTGACAGATAAAATACAGGACACCCAGTTAAACTTGAATTTTAGAGAAACAATGAATAATTTTTAAGTGTAAGTATGTCCCAAATATTGGACAGAACATACTTATATCTTTAAAAAGTCCATTGTTTAAAATTCAGATTTAATTGGGAGTCCTGTACATGTTTTTATTTGCTAAATCTGGCAACCCTACTCATATGCCATACTAGGGAATGGACCTATCCTATAGGTAGTGAAGCATTAGTGCATTTTATTTTATATTTTATTTTTATTTTTTGGCCACACCACACAGCACGCGGGATCTTAGTTCCCTGACCAGGGATCTAACCCACGCCCCCTGCAGTGGAAGCATCGAGTCTTAACCACTGGACCGCACTTAACCACTTCCCACTAATGTGGCCGCACCATGTCCCACGTTACTGGATATTAAACATGGGTATATCATGATGATATCTGTGTCATATACAGAGCTTTCTGTCACTAGGGTGGAAGGTGGACTCATGTTAACATAGAGGGTCTTGGAGCGGGGAAGGGGAGTGAAGGACTTTGTCACAAAAACATAAACCAAAAAATATGCATTTTGGATCAGACCAGTCATCTACTCAGTCCAGCATTCTGTCTGCCAGTAGCACCAAGCAGTGGTTTGTAAAAAAGAATGATGTGGTTAAAAAAAACATCAGTCTCAAGTCTGGAGACCTAGCTCTCAGCCTTTATGGAGGCCACTTGACTTGTACAGATTACTTAACCTCCAAGCATCTGAGAGACTTCTATATACAGGTCTGATTCTATTCTCAAATATTAGGGATATTTCCCCAAAGCCCCTAACACATTACAGTTTCGTGGTCTAAAGACACAAATGAGATAAGGCTAGAAGAAAGTTATTTATCTTCACCCTCAGAATCCTCTTTGTCTCCAAAATCAAATCTCTTCTTCTCTCTTCTTTGCTTTTATTCTGACTCTGCACCCAGTGTCTGTGTCTCCCCGTCTCCCCTCTCTGCTTCATAATTGATTCCCTTCTCTTTGCTCCTGCATTGGAAGTCCATTTTCTCTTTACTTCATGTAACTTAAGACTCTGTATATGCTTTTTCCCTACTGAAAATGCCATTTTACTCCTCCTTCTCCACCAAAGCTGCTCAGTCTCTTTGTTCTGCTTAAAACTCATTTTTTGTACAAAGTGTTTCTTAACCATTCTCACCTGGTTATAATATTGGTCTGCTCACATACTCATCTCAGGATGTGATGTCCCTCGCACAGCATGTAACTGTGAATCCCTCTAGGTGACTGCGTTTTCTTCAATAGCTATTACTTGTGTCTTTCTGTATCTTTGTCCCTTGCAGGCCAAATGGTCCTCCTCTCCCCAGCCACTGGGTAGGGGCTCATGTGCTCCTTCCTGTTTGCCCTCCCATAATACGTGTTACAGAGCTGTAGACTGTGGGCACCGAATAAACATTGCTGAGCCCCTAAGAGCAATGAATGGTTCGTTTACTGCATAAAAAAATGTACCTGCTTGAATGGGTTAAACAAATCCTAATGTAGTCCAAAGCACAGTTTTTCTTTGATGCTGACTTGGAAAGAGGACATATTAGCAAAATGAGAAAGAGAAGCTTAGGCCAAAGATGAAATGGCCGAGAACAAAAGCATGACAATAAGCTGAAACATTGGGAAAATGAAATATCAATTTTTGTTTCTCCTAAAGAGGATTAAAAAAGCTTGCATAAAATTTCAATGCTTCAGACATAGTGTTGAGAGAGAGAGAGAGCTATATGAGAAACATTAAATTGTAGGTGGAAAAATGAAACTTGTTCTGAGGTGATTTTAATTTCAAATTCAAGGGATTCAACAAACAAATGATGTTAGTATATTTTTTAAGTGGTACTCTTAGATTTTTTTCTCTGGCCATAAATAATATATCTAGAAGAAACAAAAAAATATCATTGCATTATTTGGGTTTTTCTGAATATCCAGAATGTCTGCTGTGATCGAACCAGGAAGACAGAAACCACTTTGAATATTTAGAACAGATGAAATTAAATACAGGGAATTGGTTACACAGAGGATAAGACTGAAAGGGACCAGTGAGGCAACCTAGGGCTTAATGACCTCAGGAAGGAACTCTCACCCCTAGACTGAAGGGACAAAGGGAAGTCACAGTGTTAGCAGAGCCCAGGGCTGGCACCATCCAGGGGACACTGGGACTGTGAGGGCCTGTCCAGTGGGAACCGGGGCCATGAAACCAAAGTGGCATCTGTCCAACCTGTACTCAAAGCAGAGTGGGGAGAGTGGAGAAATGCTCTGGCTTATTCCTTCCTCTTGCCCTCCAACCTCCTGCCAGATTCTCTCATTGCCCTAACCCATCTGTAAATCAGCAGACACAGAAGCCTAGCTAATGTTTCCGTATCTGGGACACAGAGCTGAGCAGGAAATGGTGGGAAATTGATCTGAGAACAAACAGGTCTTGACTGACATACAGGTTTCTTGTGTAGTCTCTCTTTATTCATGACTAATTTGTTTATTAATTTACTTCATTTCTTGTTTCTCAGAGGATTAGAGACAGAATCATCAACTATTATTTTTCCCCTATTTTCATATGGCATCACAGAGACACACCTTAAAATCATAAAGGGAAATAAAGAAACAGAAATGCAGTCATTTATAAGTAAAGCACAATGACCTTGAAAGTAAAGCTTCTTTGCATAAAGGAAGCTTCAGCATGTGTTAGCTTGAGTATAGGTAGTTACTTCCAGTTGAAGATATAGCTGTAGATCTTTCATCCTCTAGCCATTTCTATCCAGAATGTTTAGAATGTTTCATTTCTCTGAGTTTGTGTGAGTGCATGTGTATCAAGAGAGGGGTGGAAAAGCATCTGGCTTTCAAAAACAAGGGAAAAATGAATTTCTGGGGAGACGTGAACAATTTGATGTAAGTTTGACTTTGTTGATAAGATTTTTTATGCTGTTTTCATTAAACATCAATAAAACATGAAGTCCCCAAAAGAAGACCTTCTGGTTAAGTACATTTCCATTTTACACTGGAGAAAAGAAAACCTATCATGTGTGAGACTTGAGACTTCACGTAAGAGAGGGGACCTCTGTAATTAGGGCCTACAAAGGTCTATTCACAACATGTCGTGGTTTATAATTGTGCCTTTAACTGCTCTGCACAGATTATTAGAAAAAGTCACATTTCCAACTGAGGATGCGGTGTTCACCAGGAGAGCCTCCCTAAGTGCCGCAGGAGTTGATTCCCAGTGTCCAGACTAGCATACAGTGGGGAGGAGAAAGAACAGAGCAGAAGCTAAAGTCAAGTTTTAATCACTTGTTGGAACCATTTTCATGAAGAATTCCACATAAGAAATATTCATTTATTCCTAAGATGGTGAAAGTTGACATTATTGGGGAAAAATATTCTGCAAATGTTCATTAAACCAAGACATTGTTTAACGCACAATAGCTACTCAATAAATGGTGCTGATTAATATTGCAGACAGAGAGATCAGGAATAATGAGAAATAATAGTATAGCACCAAATTTATTGATTAGGACACCAAACACTTCACCAATGTGTCTAGGGAAGAGGAGCAAGCTGCAATCTAAGATTTCAAGGAGGGAATAGATGGTACAATGATAGACTGGAGGCCATTTGTTCTAAAAGTGTATTTAGGTAAGGAAGGAGAAAACAGAACAGTAGTCAAATGCTAGTAGCAGGATCAAGAGATGTTTTTCTTTTCCCTTTAGCTTGGGAAACCAGTGCATACCTGAAGGCAGAGTTGAAAGATCCCACAGAAAAAGAGAGAATGAGAGAGTGAATAATTGAAAGATCAAAACCCTGGGTAAGCTAAAAGAGGTGGTATCAGAGAGGATTAAAGACACAGGTTTCAAGGATTCTAAGAGTTGGCCTTGGAAAGATGTGAAAGCACTTTTTTTTTTTCTGATAGTGATGAAAAGGGAAAAGAATAAGCTTATAGCAGATAACGTTTCAGAACAGAGCTCATCACCTTGGTGAGACTTGGCCTCATCAAGAGATTGGAGATTGGACATAATGATCAGGAAATGGCAGGGCTGTGGGTCAGAACCAGGTACAGAGAGAGGGATGAAGTCTATACAGGACAGTAGAGCATGGTACCCAACTGATGGTGACAAAAAGAAGGTAAAGGTCCAGCACACGGCTACTGTAAGGGATGTAGCAAGGGAGAGAAGGTTGGAATTCAGGTATATAGAGAACACTAGTGGAGAGTCTGGGGGCAGGTGCACATGGCAATGTCCTTGCCAGCATTGGGGCGTCTAGACAAGGTTTTAGCAATGGGATGGTGGTTTAGACAGAGCTTTAATAATCAGGGCTAGTAAGGAGGAGAAGTGATTGCTGAGTAAGACAGTGTCCACCATGAACAGAAGGACAAAGCAGAAGCTCAATTAGTCAAACTAGCCATAAAGTCAGAGTGGGATCAACAGCACATTCATTTACCTTGGTGCACTGTTGCTTGAGCTACAGCCTCTGACTTGATTTGGGATCTATTCCAGAGTCTCAGGTAGGGCTGAGCTGGGATCACATGAACCTTCATGAGCGTAGAGGGAAAGACAGAGTCAGAAGAAGCAGGAGTAGAAGGCTTTCCTTTGGTCGGAAAAGCAAGAGTAGATGCCAACTGTCAAGACCTAGAGAGGTGGTGGGATTCAATTTTGAGACCAGATAAGATCTAGAAAATCTCTTTTGGTGAGAGAGCACAAGCAGTCTCTCAGAGAGGCCTGAAAGGATTGTCAAATAGCAGAGACAGTTGGCATAAGATGCATGAATTTATAGTGGGCCAAACTCACCCTCCTTTCATGGAATAAAATAAATCATTTTATCCTCGTAAAGCCTCGTAAAATCTTTTTAAGAAATTTATTGGCGTCAGTTTAAACCCTTTAGTTAGCTTTGCATCTACTTTGATTCAATATTAAGAAATATTTCAGTCCTGGAATGATTCTTCTAATATTCTCGGTACAATGCATCATGTCACTGAACAACAAAAACCAAACTGTTTAGATTTTCATTTTGTAAACAAGTGAAATGTATCCTTATTTCCTAATATTCAGGTTCTCAACCTAAAGTATGCTTTTTTTTTTTCTTTCAAAAACTAAATTCCATTTGGGAAAGGGCAAGAGCTTGATGCCTAAAAACAAAGCATAAAGAGTAATGTGCTAACATGGAAATAGAGTGGAAAGAAATTAGTGTAAAAGAAATCAGATGTTAAATAAGAGAAGAATGCTGAGTGCTCGCAGCCTCACAGTTTGAGGAACAGTTGGCTGGAGTGTGTCTTCCAGCTGATTGATTTGAATGTCACAGGAATGGAATTAAATTATTTGCAGGCTCAATGGCTCATCACTCAGTTGTAGCAAGAAATAAAATTGGTTGGGTATGAATTCTTCACAAAGTTGTGCCAGTTATTACAATAGGACATGATCTTATGATCATTTCCTTTCCAGCAGACAATGGTATTGTGCCCAGCCAGTTTGGCCCTCACGGAAATCAAGCAATTTGATCTTATTATTTTAGTTAATTGATGACAAAAACTAGTGACTGCTATGCCACTAATTGGCTAATATTTATTAAAAACAAAACCAAAGCAGACAGGAAAATAGCTAACTCAGTCATGTTGAATGTTATATACATCCATCCTACATCTTAATTTCCTTGTCATTAAATAAGTGAATTGACACTTTGTCAAAACATCAGTGAAGTCCTTTAAAATCCTTTTGTAAAAGCCTGTGTAAAAATGCCAAAAATTGTTTTTAGGAGAAACCCACAATTTTGACTCTCCTTCAGAGTTTTCAATAACAACGCTTTGTACTTAGGTCAAAATTTTCTTCTAAGGAATTGAAGAGCTGATGAATAACAATTTGCCTATTTCACAGAGAAGAATGAACGTATGAAGTTACTTCTTTCTCATACCAACCCAATTAACTAGATTTATTGTTTGAGAAATAAACCAAGGGAATATTAAGAATAAAGATGAGTATTAAATTTAATTTAAGCTCTCATTCTGTGGTAAATGTCAGTTATTCCTTTTTAAGGGACATCA
Organism: Balaenoptera physalus; assembly: GCF_965194825.1. NCBI lineage: Eukaryota > Metazoa > Chordata > Mammalia > Artiodactyla > Balaenopteridae > Balaenoptera > Balaenoptera physalus. The sequence goes on along the minus strand of NC_138887.1, from coordinate 91,988,198 downwards.
ACAGACAGATAATGGAAGCCAGTATGTCACCAAAGGCCTTTTTGTCCCACTCATTAAATGCTCTAAAGATATATATTTTCCAGACTGCAAGTTTTAGTGATTAATATGTTTACATTAAAAACAGGCCTATTTTGTTGCAGAAATAATATATACATCCTAGAACGACTGACTATGTGTGTAGGAAATATTAACTTGAATATAATTCTGACAATTTTAAGTTGGTTTTGGTATTGTTCCTATCTCTGGCTTCTCTGAAAGGTAGTTATACTTTATCTTTTTAATATGATATGAACATTCTGTTCCATTACTTAAATACCTTTATGGTTTCCTCTTACCTATCAGACAAAGTCTAAAAATATTTAACTTTAGATTCTTCATGGTCTGTCTACCACCTACCTTTCTAGCATCGATTCATGCCACTACCCTCCACAGACACTGTGGTTGTTTCCAATATCCATTCTCCCCTTCTCCATTATTAATAGAACCTTGAGTTCTAGCTGGCACCACCTAGCCATCTTCCAATCATAGCAGCTAAACCTATATCTTAACTAATACAGATATCACATTTTTAAGACAGAAAAGGTATACATAGAGAAAAAAGCCCTGAATTTTTAACCCAAAACTTACCCCCATCCTCCTTATTACCTTGCCCCAGGATCAGATTGTAGTCTTGTTTCTTTCCCACCAAAACTCAAGAAGCCATTAGACTTCTTCTTGTTATAACAATACATGGACAGTATTTCAAAATAAAGTGATTCATGAGTGTGAGGCAGCTGCAAGTTAGTTCACCTCCAGCACATACACAATATATGAAGTAACAAAGTCAACGGAATAGCTAGAACTTTGGCTTATAGTCAATGGAGACTAAAATTGGATCCATTACAGACATAAAGACTGCAAGTCCTCAGAAACTAAAATATCCACTAGTGTGGATCAGCAGTGTTAAAAGGGAAAAAAATCAGTGGGCACCACGGAATTGTCATTACAACTGAAGACTTTTTCAGCCACTCCGGGTAAAAATTCACCAATACCATAGCACTGTGGGATTATTCTCTAGCTTTATCTGCATATTTTTCAGTTGTCTGTACATATGTTTATATTTAAGGTAAACATTTAGAAAAATTTTTATAGTTCTTAACCAATCTTCTTATATTTATCAAGTCCAGAATTGAAAGACCCTCCCCCATTAGATGACATTAAGAAAATGTACCTGGCAGTCTCCCAAAGCAATAGAAACAAAAGCAAAAGTAAACAAATGAACCTAATCAAACTTATAAGCTTTTGCACAACAAAGGAAACCATGAACAAAACAAAGTGTACCAGAGTTTGCAGTGCCTCCATATGCTTAGTAGAAGGAAAGCAAATTCTTTCCAGAAGAATGCCTCCTCAATCCAGACCTTAAAGTATTCCCATGTATAATATTACAGTGAATAGAACTCATAGTAAAAAACAAAGTTCTAAAACATAATAGCACCATGATTAAGAATTAGCAAAAAAAGAACATCAGAACTAAACATTTTTAGACTTCAGATATTAAAATTATTGGACAAAGCACATAAAATAAGTGTATTTAATATGCTTAAGACATAATAGAGAACTGAAACTGTAAGCTTATTTTTTTAAAAAAAACAGTCATTTGCAGCAATCAAATATAACTTTTCAAAATGAAATACAAAGTCATCGAAATTGTAAAACGTGATGGACAATTACAGTAAATATGACTTAGCTATAATGGAAAATTACAAACCAGATGATAGATCCTAAAAATGTTCCTAGAATGCAGCACAGAGAGAGAGAGAGGGATAAAAACTATGAAGGAGAAGTTGAAACATGGAGGATAACTGCCTAAAATATCTTCTATTGGAGCTCTAATAGGAGAGAATAAAAAACGAGGAAGAGAAAATATTTTAAAACATAATGATTGAGCACTTTGCAGAATTGAAAATGCATCTATCTTTAGATTTATAAACCTAATGAATTCAAAACAAGACAAATAAAAAGAAATTCCATTTCAAAACATATCACAGTGAAATCCAAAGAGAAAATAAAAGATCTTACCAACAGAGAGAAAAGACCTGCTAGCTAAAAGGAGGAAATAATTAACCTAATGGCCTGCCTTCTCGATAGCAAAAATGGAAGGCAAAAGACAAGGGAATTAGTAGCATTAATTTGCTGAGAGAAAATAACTCTTAATTTAGAACTGTATACTCAAACACTCAAAAAGTAGAGTTAAAGAAACACATTTTTAGAAGAACAAAAACTGAGAGTTTAATACCAGTATAATCTCAGTAAAGCAAAAATCTAAAGGATGGATTTTATAAAGATAAAAATATTTTCCCAGAGAAAAGGTCTCAGATGCAAGGACTAATAAAGAAAATACTTTAAATGAGAATAAATCTAAACAAATATTGAACAAAGCAAAAATAGTTATGTTCAATTTGGAGAATAAAAATAATTGAAAGTTGCAAAGAACCATGAATTGTCAAACTGGATTTAAGAAAATAGTCCAGGTCTAGCTGTATATAAGAGCCATACCTAAAACATAAAGGCACAGACAAGTTGGAAAGGATGAAAAAAAGATATACCTGAAAAATGCTAATTAAATGAAAGCTGGTGAAGTTGATTTATACTACACAAATACAAGTTAAGGCAAAAAGCATTACTAGAGATAGAGAAGTTCACTGTATAATGATCGAACTTTCAATTCACCGGAAAGATATAACACTTCCAAGCTTTTAGGCACTAATAATATTGATAATATATCTTGAATTCTATTATGAAACTAATAAAATAATTATACCACTAATAAAATAAAATTATAAAAATAACTTGTCACTCAAAAAATCAGTGGATTAATATTCATAAGTAAGACTGTCCCTAAGTGCCTTTTCACAGGTTATCCATATCTGCTTTGGTCCTCAAAGTTATTGAGCCTCACAAGATGAGTTGTGGACTGTTGTCTCTTTTTCTATGCCAGGATTAGAATGCTCTCCCTCAAATGTTTGCTAGAATTTATCTCTAAAACTCTCTGTACGTGGCATCTTCCTTCTGTGAAGATTTTTTAAACTAATTATTTAATGGTTTTAATAGTTATAGAGGTACTCACAATTTCTGTTTTGTCTTGAGCCAATTTAGATAAATTGTATTATTTTATGAAAAGAACCATTTCTTCAGAGTTTTCAAAATTTGGGGAATCAGAACATTTTAAAAAATCTCTGCAGTATCTGCAGTTTTCATCCTTTAAAGTGTTTCTTTGAACCTTATCTCTTGTTTTCTTGATCAGACTGTCCAGAGAGCTGTCAATTTTTTTGATCTCTTCAAAAACCAATTTTTAGCTTTGATGTCTTTTTCTAGTTCATTATTTTTACTTTAACTCTTTTCTTCTACTTTCTTTGAATTTATTCTGTTATTCTTTACCAGCTTTTTAAGATAGATGCCTAGCTCCTTAATCTTTTCTCATAAAAAATTTCAATCTAAAAATTTCCCACTGCATACCACACACTGACATTTCCAAAGTTTCAAGTTATAATATTTTCTTTATTATGCAATTCTAAGTAACTTTTAATTTCCAATTTGTTTTTTTCTTTAAAACATGAGCTATTAAAATGTTTTTTTAATTTCCCAAATTATCTTTGTTTTGTTCTGTATGTATATATGTGATTGTGAAATTTATTTTTCTTTTTTCATTTCAGTTTAATTTAATTGTTGTCAGAGGTGGAATTTCATGTGAAATCAATTCTTTGGAAATTACTCTAACTTCCTATATGGCCAAAGCATTATTGTATTTTGGTAAATGTTCCTTGTAACTTGAAAAGAACTAGGTGCAGGATTTTCTATGTATTCATTAGATCAGTGTTTACCAAACTTCCTGTATGATAAGAGTCATCTGAGGCTCTTTTTAAAAATACAATTTTCTGAGTCTCTCTTCTGGAAATTCTCATTCAGTAGGTTTGATCAGAGAGGTTTGGGAAATCCTACAGTAAGCCAAGCAATTTTGTTGTTCCATTCAAATTTTTCTTATTTGTACTGATCTATGTCAATTTGATCTATCACTTATTGAGAGAGCTGTGTTCAAATATTTCAGTATGATGGTGTTTTTTTTATTTTTACTTTTAATTTTGTCAATTTTAAATATACACTTTACACACATACACACACACACACACACACACACACCCCTTCTGTAGGTCTATTAAATTCTCTTCAGCTTCTATGTCCTCAGTTTGTAAAATACAGAAGCAGAAATAGTAATTATTTGAAAGAATCTTAGGACAAATAAATGGAAAATGCATGTAAACAAAGTGCCTGGTCTGCTCCTGTAACTGCTATTAGTTCATGGCAGTTACTTTCTATCAGGTTGCTTTCAACACTAGAATTATCTGCTAGGTATGTTCATTTAGTCCATATTACAGACACAGTCTGTTTTATCCTGAGATCAAACCACCCATCAAAACTCCATGTGCGTGGACTATATTACCTTCCCTTCCCACAAACATGTCAATAACTATTTTCCCTGAATTAAGATGAGAGATTATGCTGTTGGCTTCCCTTAGGACACACTCCCGGGCAAGGCTTACTGTGCTTGTCCTGAGGACATTGTCCACATCTTCCGCCAGTGTCCCCAACACAAAGACCCCAGAGAGAATACTTTAGGAGCTGATTGTTAAGCAGAATCTGTGATCCTCCTGAGGACCCTTGGTGCCTTTTTCTTGACCTTCAGGTATACTGCAAACAATTTAACTGTCTCTGTTTACGTTATTATTTTGTCATTCCTAAAGCTCAGAACTAAGTTCATGGCTTGGTGATAAGCAACTAAGTGGAAATTTGTAAACTACTTAGGCATAATATGGTCTCCCTAACACTTTCCCCAGTCCATTTAAATTTTTACGATAATTGAGATTTTTCTTGTCTTATTGCCTTACTTCTTAATTTTTGCTTTGCTAATTTGTTGCATGTATTTGCCATTAGCACCTAAAGTCTTTGTGGAATAAGCAGAGATATAAGCACATACACAGGTACATAAATGATAAATACACATAATGTGCAGATAGATGCATAACTGTGTACATATGTATGAATTTAATTTATAGACCAAATGGAGAAGATGGGTGAACCTGAGGCCTTCATGCCAATATCAAAACCCTGTACTAGAAAAGACAAACCATAGAGCTGTTACATATAATATTTATATTATTCAAAGAGATAGAAAAGAAGTGCCTCCCTTAATTCAGTGGTATGTTAATACAACTATAGTTTTTAGAGCAAGGTTAAAAACTTACAGAATTTATGAGTTTTCTTCTTCTATAGGTATTGCTTCTAGAGTCATAGAAGGATTATGTCGCTCTTTGTATTGAAGACTTACTTATGGCTCTGTGTTTAGCCAAAATGCCATTTTAAAAAGAAATGGCTTATTTTCAGAATAGTATCTTGTTTGCATAAATATATCTACTGGGAAAAAAGGAAGAAATCTTACGTGCTTCACTAGAGTCTGCATTATTCTGGCAGTTTCTCTAAATGCATTCTTGGAGAACCATGTAGCCTGCTTCTCTTATTCCAAGTCTAAGATACTCTCCTCTGAAACATCCTGTTGGTGATTATGTAGGCCCAGCTGTTTAGAGTGGTTTACTGGAAATGTTTGTAAAACAATTGAAACTTTCATCATGCCTCCTAATCTCCTGTCTTCTTAACATTAAAACCACCCTTTGTAATTTCCTTGTTTTTCTCACATTGACTGGATCTGAAGGGAACATTTATTTATGCCATAGCAAACACAGCTTAACTGGTATTTTGGCTGACAGAATAGCTTTGTTTCTGTGCTCGTATAGCCTCTTCTTCTGACAGCAGAACTTGGGGAGCTAGCCTTCTTAGCAAACTGCCTTTGCAATGCCACGGGAAGACAGAGACATCCTGTTATTACAGGAATACAAAATTGGTTGAGGGTTACTTCATTTTTCATTTATTGACTTAAGGAGAAAATGGCCCAATGTAATATTACTTCAGAAATCAATAGAGATCGCACTGTAGTCAGCTTTCAAAAAATAAAAATAAAATTCAAAAACCAATTCTTTCATCTGGTAGTGGTGGCTTTAGGGCACTATAAATTGTCTTCCAGGATCTTCACAGGGTCCACAAAGACTGAGAAGGGTAACGAAGCATGTCCGTCCAGAGGGAGGCTAGATAAACATGGTTTAAGATTAAATTGTTTCCTAGCAAAACAAGAGTTATTAGATCACCTCTTGCAGAATCAATCATTTTTATAAATACAAATACAGAACAGATAAAACGTTGGACGTTCTTCTTCAACTAGAAACAGTATGGTTTGCAATTTCTGTTGAAGAGGGTCTTGATTTTAAAACAAACAAAAAATTAAAACCCAACAACCAAATGAAAACTGTGAAGGCTCTTCTCCACTTAGATAATTCTGTTTCAGATACTTCTGGAGTATTTATGGGAAACAATATTCTGTTTTGAAAGTCCATTGTTGGGCTATTTTTCATCTTGTTTATAACTCCCTCATGGCATCGTTCAGATTACTGTCCCTAGAACAAAAGAGATGTCACACCATTTTTAAAATGACAGTATCTCCCTAATTCCCTGTTATGCCCTTAACAATATACATCATTCTCTGTATTCTATAATTTTGAGCAGAAAATTATGATAAAGGAGTTAATGGTCTTTGTAGCACCTGACAAATATAAGTCTTAAGTGGCACTTGAAGCCAGTTAAACCCCCTTCAGTCTTCTTTGTAAGCTGTACCATCCTGGCAAAATGAGGGGGAAGGGAAAATGAGACGAAGCCTCTGTGTCTTTCTAAAGAGTGTATGAGTCGACCTTACAGCCAGAGAACAGAGCTGTGGGTTCGTTTAGTCCCTCTGTTTTCCCATAACTACACTGCAAGCTTGTTATCACATTTGTCATGTGGTTGATGAGTGTCTGTCTTTATACCAGAGGCACTTAATAGGTTTCTGTAGGAAGGCAAATCACTCGGGAGATGGATTACATTAATTTAGGGGTTTGCAAGCTTGGCCCTGTCCCGACTCTTTCCCTGTGTAATCTTGAGCCTCAGATTCTCCAAAGATAGGGAAACTAATCCTTACCAGCTGCTTATGAGGAGGGGAAGATCAAATGTATAAAGTAATTTGAGCTCCTCATTAACAAAAATCATCTATCAATGTATAATACTCATTATGAAAAAGAATTAGCCTGTCCACAATTTGCTTTCATTTTGCTTTCCATTAATTGTATCGTGTATAGTCGACCAGGAATCCACAAGGAAATGCAATTAGCATTGTCAATGTTAATGATGACTGAGGGTTGACAGGGAGCCAGATGTCTATAAGGAATTCAGAAAAAAAAAACCTCACTGACTCTAATAAACTTATGATCTAATTTAAAGAAAGTAACAATCGCTCAATTTCACTGAAATGTTAAACGTTAAAGAGCTGACTTATAATGTGATCAAAAACAAGAAGTCAAGATGATAAAGGAGTGAAAAATGTATACACAAGGCAAAGTTAAAGAAATAAAATATTTGACAGGAAAAGTGGAGAACTGAGACTGAACTAGTAATAATGGTTTGCAGGCTTGTAATGAGTCCATGTTTTGGGGCCAAGTTAAGCAATTCTGGGCTTTTTTTCTCTTGGTTCTCTCTTCCCATGCTCACTCTTTTCAATAGGCCCAAGCCACTCCTTTCATTTATTCATTTATGTACTTCTTTCATATATTTTTTATTATCTACTATATATAAAAACTATGCTAGGTGTGTGGGTGATAGAAAAATACACATGACATAGTCACCTGTTCTCAAAGAAAACAGTGTCTCAGTAGGAAGAATAAGACATAAACACAAATCCCTCCTATTTAAGAAAGTATGAGAAAAACTAATGCAAGAGAGAAAGGAAAGGAAAAAAGTTCATTTCCAGCTAGTATGATCAGGGAAGCCTTTGAAGGAAGTTGTTTCCATCTGACTCATGCTTATTTCCCATCACTACTGAAAAACTCATTACTTCTTATACAGATAAATTGAGTAATGCCGAAATTAAGATAAATTGGTGTGACAACACCAAGTTTCAGATTATCTCTATTTCTTCCAAGCAGCAAAAACATTCTGTCCTCTTGGCTGGTCTCTGTTTTGTGAAGTCAGTCTTCAGCTCCCCTAGACATGTCCTAATAAACAAGTGTCACTTCTTGCACACTGGCTTGGGTCGCTATCCTAATAGACCTGGATGCTTTAATGACTTCTTGCTCCCTACTGGATCTTGTTTGGGAATTAACATAGAAGGTTAATGTTACTGGCCACCTGCATTTATCATTTCTTAGGGTTGTGTTGGAAAACTAAATGACCAAGTCAGATTATGACAATGATGGTAAAACAAAGGAGATTATTTAGCCACTAAGCCTCTGGATGAGAGCAGGACTTGATAAAACAAAGACCCCCAAAGAGTGGTGACTCAGACTGCATATCAAATATCTAGAGATTACAATTTTTTTCCCTTATAAAAAGTCTGCCTTACTCTTTTTAACAGGAAGAAATGGTAAGTGAAATAAACCAGTACAATGATTTTTCCAGAATAACAATAACATGGTTTCTTTGGACCTTGTTCGTGACCTCACTGAACACTCATGTCAATAAACTGAGAGACAGAGTTTTCTCATAGAAAAAAGTATACAGTGTGCCCAGAAATAAACCCATGCATATGTAGTTAACTAATCTTTGACAAGAGCACCAAGAGTACACAACGGAGAAAAGATAGTTTCTTCAATAAACAGTGTTGGAAAAACTGGATATCTACATGCAAAAGAAGGAAATTGAACCCTTATCTTACATTATACACAAAAATCAACTCAAAATGAATTAAACCTTAAGTGTAGGACCTGAAACCATAAAACTCCTAGAAGAAAACATAAGGAAAAATCTGCTTGATAATGATTGTCTTAGCTATGATTTTTTTGGATATGCAAAAGTACAGGCAACAGAAACAAAAATCAACAAGTGGGACTACAACAAACTAAAAAGCTTCTGTAAAGCAAAGGAAACAATCAGCAAAATGAAAAGACAACCTATGAAATAGGAGAAAACATCTACATACTATATATCTGATAAGGGGTTAATATCTAAAATATACAAGAAACGCATACAGCTCAATAGCAAAAAAACAAATAGCCTGATTTAAAAATGGGAAAGGGACCTGAATAGACATCTTTCCAAAGAAGATATACAAATGGCCAATAGGGGCTTCCCTGGTGGTGCAGTTGTTGAGAATCTGCCTGCCAATGCAGGGGACACAGGTTCGAGCCCTGGTCTGGGAAGATTCCACATGCCGCGGAACAACTGGGCCCATGAGCCACAGCTACTGAGCCTGCGCTCCGCAACAAGAGAGGCCGTGACAGTGAGAGGCCCGCGCACCACGATGAAGAGTGGCCCCCGCTCGCCACAACTAGAGAAAGCCCTCGCACAGAAACGAAGACCCAACACAGCCAAAAATAAATAAATAAATAAATAAATTTATTTTAAAAAAAAAAGAAATGGCCAATAGATAGATGAAAAAGTGCTCAATGTTGCTAATCATCAGGGAAATGTAAATCTAAACCACAGTGAGATATCACCTTACACCTGTTAGGATAGCTATTATCATAAAACATAAATGGTGGTGGTGGTGTGGAGAAAAGGAGAAATGTGTACACTGTTGGTGAGAATGTAAATTGGTACAGTAATTATGAAAAACAATCTGGAGGCTCCTCACCTCAAAAAATTAAAAATAGTTCTATCATTTGATCCAGCAATTTCACTTCTGGGTATGTATCTGAAGGAAATGAGATCACTATCTCAAAGAGCTATCTGCACTCCTGTGTTCATTGCAGCATTATTCACAATAGCCAAGACATGGACACAGCCTAAGTGTGTCAAAAGATGAATGGGTAAAGAAAATGTGGTATATGTATACAATGGAATATTATTTAGCCATAAAAAGAAGAAAATCCTGCCATTGTGACCACATGGATGAACCTGGAGGGTATTGTGCTAGGTGAAATAAGCCAGACACAAAAGGACAAATACTGTATTGATATTATCTCACTTATATGTGGAATCTAAAAAAGCTGAGCCCCAACATAGCAATTAGCAGAGACATGCAAATCAAAACTACAACGAGGGATCACCTGGCACTGGTGTGAATAACCATCATCAAAAATCAACAATGAAAAAATGGTGTAGAGGGCATGGAGAAAAGTAAACCCTTTTATGGTGATGGTGGGATGTAATGGTAACAGCCGTTACAGAGAACATTATGGAAGTGCGTTTAGCAGGTAAAAGTAGAGCTACCATGTGATCTGGCAGTGCTACCCCTAAGACTATATGCAGAGAATAGCGGAATTCATAATGACACATGCACCCAAGCATGCACTGCAGCACCATTTACAGTACCCAAGATGTGGAGATATACATAATGTCCATGGAAAGATGAACAGATAAAAAAGATGTGATACATGTACACAATGGTATATGACACTGCCATGTAAATGAATGAAATAATGCCATTTGCAGGAACATAGAGAAAACTGGAGATAATCATACTAAGTAAAGTAAATCAGAATCAGAAAGACAAATATTATATGATATCACTTAGAGTTGGAATCTAAAAATATACACCACTGAAATAATTTAGAAAACATAAACAGATTCAGGGGCTTAAAAAGCAAACATATGGTTACTAAGTGGATAAAAGGGGATAAGGGATAAATTAGAAGGATGGGATTAACAAATAAAAACTATTTCATATAAAACATATTCAACTAGGATTTATGTATACCAAGGAAGGGCTATCAACACTCTCTAATAACCTATACGGGAAGAGAAGCGGAACATGCATAGATGTACGTATATGTATAAATGAAAATGATTCTGTATACCTGCAACATACACAGCATTGTATATCCATGTTACTCCAATAAAAACTAAAAATTACTCTAAAAAATAAATAAATAAATAAAAATAAATTAAAAAGCTGAATTCATAGAACTAGAGAGTAGAATGGTGGCTACCAAGGCCTGGGGTGGAGAAAATAGACAGATGTTGGTCGAAGGGTATAAACTTTCACTTATAAGATGAATAAGCTCTAAGGATCTAATGTATAGCATGGTGACTATAGTTAATAATACTATATTCTAGAGTTGAAATTTGCTGAGAGTAGATCTTAAGTATTCTCACAACAAAAAAAAAAAAAAAGTTTTTTAAACGGTAGCTATGTGAGGTGATAGATGAGTTCATTAACTTGATTGTGGTAATCATTTTACAATGTATATGCATATTAAATCATCATGTACACCTTAAAGTAAAGCACATTGTACAACCTAACCATATTTAATTTGTATTTGCCAATCATACCTCAATAAAGCTGGAAATAAAAAGAAAAAAATATACAATGTGATCTGAAAGGTGCTACCAAAAAAAGGCAGAAGGGCAGAGATAATCATGAAATAAGACAAATCACTCTATTTGAACAGGATTTTTTTCTATGGAAGAGTCATTCCTCTTCTTTCTGAAGTTGATATTTCTTCTCTTTGAAGAAAATGAGAAATTTTTGGTGTGTTGAAGCTCAAGAGTTACTATTTATTGAGTGCCTACTTCATACTAAGCACTTTATATGCTTTATTTAATCCTTACATCTACTGTGCAGTATTATCTTCATTTTACAGGAGAGGAAATAGAGGCCCGAGAATGGGTGTCTTGAATCAGGGTATCATCTGATTAGTAAGTGCTTGAGGCACTATTCACACGCAGAACTATCTCACTTGAAGTTTGTACATGTTCCTGTAGGTCATAATGCCACAGAGACCCTTCAGGATAATGGCTGTACCTTAATACTTGGGAGTTAAATGTGATCATAGTGGAAGGTAAATTTAAAAATCAAAGAAAATCATGCAGTCCTCCAAAAGTAGAAATAAAACCAAGAGAATGGCTTGCTAGCATACAATTAAAATTTGATGGTTATTAGTACATTGCACATTATTTTTCTAAAGTCTGTTGAAAATGTCGAAGTATAGAGTTCACATCCTCCTATGCTCTTTCGTGGCCTTATGTATTTATTCTGGAGTCCTTCCAGGAACAGTCACTAAAAGAGCTCTGGTGTTTGTGACGTTTCTGAGGAGTTTGGCAAGGCTCGAGTTCATGAACTGTCTGTTTTTCAGCTGTCCTTGCTCTGCTGACCTATTCTTAACTGGCTTTCGACTTTCCTGCCTCAAGTTCCATTTTCTTCATGACACAGGCTTGACTTTACACAAATCACTTAACCTTTTACAATTTCCACTTCAAAAGAAAGAATGGAAATCATCTTCAAAGTTTCTGCAGCTCTAACATTTGGTAAATTAGAACTTAAAGTTCTCTTTATATTTTTATAGAACAGATATTTATGTGTTAATTTTGGTTGGCTAACCAGTTATTTTGAAAATTATCAGTGAAATTCCAGCAACCATGGAATAACTGTGAAGATTCTCAAATAGGTTATTCATCTATTGTGAAAGAAAAAAAGATTATTCAATGGATGTAAACTCAGTTTATTATTTAAAAACTAGCTTGCATAACTATTAAATACATAATATTTGGTTAAAAATAAGCCACTGTTTAAGTCCATAGATATTTAACTGAACACAAATCTATTTTTTGTGGATTAAAGACAACACACTCCAAACTGCAGTATTATATAATCTAAATATAAAACCAAGCAGTTAAGAAAAATAATATGAGAAAGTCTTTATAAGCTTTATGTAAGGTTTTTGTTTGTTTTTCTTCCTTTTTTTTTTTTTTTGTATTTTGCTTGTCCTTCTCAATGAAAAAAATATTAACAACATCTTATACGTGTATGGTCTTTATGGTTTGCAAAACACTTCCATATGCAGTGGAGTTATATCTTATGTGGGGATTATGTCCTGAAGTCATTTCATAAAGTAAAAATCACATATGGATAAAATTACCCATGAAAATCTTAGCCCATAAAGAATAGCATGCATGGTTTTATACATTTAAAATATATATATGTATGAAGGTAATATCTATAGTGTGATTATACAGTAAAATATAGTATACACAATTCATTTCTCTAAGTATTAATTGCATAAAAGAGGCACATAGTTATGTATTTCAATTTCATGGGAGAATGAACATTATTTGTATAACATAAACTCAAACATGGCACTGCTCCACTGTATGAATTTCACAAGATGTGTAGCCCTTAGGTAAGCTACAGATTATTATACACCTATATAGAGGAAAATAAGGCTTGGAGTAGTTTTAAAGCTTGTCTAAAGCCTCAAAGCTAATAAGTGACAAAGCTACAATTCAAATCTTTAAAACTTAGAAGCAGTTGTCTGTCCACTACCTCATAATTGGCTCCGTATTTATTTTACTTTCTGGCTGAAGTATATAAACTTTTTTTTCAGGTTTATAAACTGAATTTTTCATGTTTTTTTCACTACAATTTATTTTCTCAGAAAAAATTCTCTTCTTCAAATCATCCATTTCACTGATAATTCAGATTAAGAAAAGGTCAAAAAATGCTAATATATTTGATACGAAAAGTCTGTTAATTAGATTTAATCTGACTCACCTACGAACTGGCATTCTAAGTTTGCTATTAGGCTACTTTATTATTTGTTTTAATTTTTATTTATTTATTTATATTTTTGGCTGCATTGGGTCTTTGTTGCTGCGGTGTGTGGGCTTCTCACTGCCGTGGCTTCTCTTGTTGCAGAGCACGGGCTCTAGGTGCGCGGGCTTCAGTAGTTGTGGCACGCGGGCTTAGTTGCTCCACGTATTAGGCTACTTTAAATGTGTGAGACTTTATTGGGGAAAATTTTTTATCAGTTATATCTCCACTTTTGAGGCAAGAGTGGGTAAAGTAGGTATTTAACTGCAAATAAAGAGGTCACTATTTCCTCTCCTCAGGTCTGGCCCAAAAATGAATTTTAAAATTTGCAAGAAAATATGGGTCAGCTGATATGAATAATGGTGATTAACATCTTGATTCTTATCTGTTGATACATAAAGATTCATTTCAGGAGAAACATTTTGTTTAAGCTTTATACTGAACCCCCTACAATGCCATTTGCTTTCTTGGTCATTTGCTTACTTCCATTGTTCTTTCTCTTGGAAATAACAGCAGTTTGTATGCTTTGGAGGTACACATTGAGATATGGCTTATGAGAACAACCAACTTTGGTCTGCCCAAAGTCTGAGACATAGAGTTATAAACTTTGACTGCAATTCGTATCAATTAATAGTCTGGATTCACAACTAAGTAAAGTCACACCCTAACCTCCTTAGTCATTATCTCCCGCATAGGAAATAGCATAGTGGCAGATTTGAAATGTAGACGAAATAGATATGCAGTTATGAATGTATTAAGGTGGAAGTTATAAATACATTTATTAATTGACTCTGTGTTGGAAATCAAGAAATTGTGTTTATGGAATTTTTCTTGTTCAAACATCTTGTATGTGGCTTTTCCAAAGCAGAGCAAACACCTTTTGGAAGTAAGCCCTTGCTATCCTTTCAGTTCTTTCTCTTTTTAAATGTTATCTTTCTGCACATTGAACCACACAGACATTTTTAGACTTGATAATTATCTCAGCCTATTATTTTTCAGAAGAGAAGCTGAGGTCTCTCAGTGGTAAATGACCTCTCCAGGAACATTCAGAATTGAGACTAGAATGAAATTATTATTAATTTATTGATTCATGAAGAGGTAATGAGAATCTACAGTGTGCCAGGAATTTTTGCTCTTTTTTTTTACCACACTGCTCCTAGGACAGTTAGGTAGGATTATAGTTTTATTGGAAATGTGAAATGATAAGTGAATGGTGTAATTTGAGCTAGTGTATGAGAGAGTTCAGGTTTTGGTCAATGTGAGAGACTTGCTAAGGGTGATTCCCAAGAATAAAATTCCCAGGAGCTGCCTTTCACACGGCCTGGCTGAAACTGGGCAAGGATAGATGGTAAGAAAGAAGATCTGGGACAAGTAAACCTTAACTGTCTCACTGCGTATTTTCTTTGGAAGAAAAGAGACATTTTCCCCAAAAAAGTTGGCAACTAACAGAAAAAGAGAAAAACATACAATGAGGCACAGGAATTGTAGATTGTGTCTTGTTAGGGCCAGCTTCATGGACATCTGATTTGTGCAGCCTCACAGGACCCGGAATTTAGAAGGCCCCCGTGCATAATTTCATCTTGAAATTCTGCATGGGCCATCTTGAAATTCTCAATAATTTTTCAACAGGAGGTTCCAGATTTCCATTTTTACTGGGCCCAGCAAATTATGCAGCCTTCCCTGCTCTTATTTCTCTTTGCAGGGTCTGTTCTGCCTCACTCCTCCACAACTCTGGCGTTCCTCACCCTTTCCTGCTCTCTTTGACATGGGCTCCACTGCCAGGACCTGCTTCTTGTATCCAAACTCATCCCTAATTTAGATCAGGTTTGCATAATAAATTCTCCCTCTGGAATTCAACTTCAGGTAGACTCATTTGGAAAAATGGAATACTGAATATACAACTGCCTTTTTCTATTTAATACTATTTTGAGGATATGTTTTTATATCAGTAAATACGTCTGTCCTGTTCTTTTTTACACCAGTAAAATCCATATGTAACCCAGATGATATGCCCATTGGGGGGTTCCCTAACCCCGAGAGATCTGGTTAAATTTGGTCCAAACCCCAATTCCACAGTCCTGTGAGAGAACTCCCATGGTTTCTTCTAGCTCCTGTGCATACTTCTTCAGGATCCTCATCTGCATATGTCTTTGTGCTGTATTAGTCCAGGACAAAGGTCTGGCTGCTTTACCAGTTTCACAAGATATCTGATAACATACATTTTGTGATTTGTGTGTGCATTTTGCTAAAGATTTGAGGAGACTAGGGCTGAGGGGTGAAGTTCTTGAAATGGAATAAACAGTTGTTTGCAATCTAGCTGTTCTTTGTTCTCCTTCTCTCTCATCTCCCTTCTTTCTCCAAAGTAACAAGTACATTTTTGCGCTTGCTTTACAATAAAAATATTCATCAGTATCAATATTCTGTTAAGGTCTTACATTCTACCTGAAGTACTTTCCCCATCAAACATAGTTCCCATCCTAAGAGAAATGTTTGTTAAAAACGTTTTATAAAAAGAGTTTAAATTGTTAGCAGTAGTTTTTCCAGAGAGGTGAAAATGCATTTTTCCTTATGACTTACATTTTATGATTTTTGGAATTTTTATACAAAATTGGCAAAAAATGACCTACATTTTTCAAACTGGGCATGAATATGTATTTCAGATGTTAACTGCCTTATTCTGAAGTCCTTTGTTTTCTTTTTTCTTTCTCTTCTAAAAATATTTGTTAGTTATGAAAGAAGCTTCTTTCTGTGGGTCACAGAGAGACTTATTCTTTATTTTCTCTTAAGAAAAGTGTAAATGAATTTCTGCATTTTTCAATATTAGACGTTTGGTGGGAAAATATATTATAGTTCAAAGCAATATTAGAAAACCCTTAACCCGTCAGTTCCCATCAATAACATGTGTATTCATTAAATATTTTTCCTAAATACCATATTTTGAAGGGATGCTTTCATGAGTTGACAGTGTATTTTCAATTCACTGATCACCTTTGCACTGATTTATTTAGACCCTATCGATACATGCTACTTAATTACAAATATGCATTTGATAATGTATGGGTTTGATTTCATTATGCAAATAACTTTCCCAATGCAGTTGTTTATGAGAATCAAGCACTCTGTTGAGAGTCAGAAAGAATGATTTATAAACTGTTCCGCACTAACCAGTACTTCATGCATGGACAGTCATTTCCTTCTCTTAATTGGAAACTAACCAATTAGCCTACATATAATTAGTTTGCACGTCAAGCAAATGAGCTATTGAATAAAAACACCATATAATGTAGGACCAATTAAGGGTCAGTCTGCTGGAGTAAACAAGCTCATAACCAGGCCCCTCCACTCCAAAGAAAAAGGAGAAATAAAATATTTTTTAAAATACAGTTATAAATTCATACTAGCCTTATGCCATATCTAAAAACTAACTTAAATCATAGGCTTAAAATTACCAAGCTTTTTTTAAAAAGCATAAGAGAAAATCTTTGTGAACATGGGTTAGGCAAAGATTTTGTAGATATAACACAAAAAACACAATCCACAAAAGAATATATTAAAAAATTGGAATTTGTCAAATATTTTAAAATTCTGCTCTTTGAAAGACAATGAAAAGATAAGCCATAGATTAGGAGAAAGTATTTGCAAATGATATAGTTGATAATGGAGTAGCATCTAGAATGTATAAAGAATCTAAAATCCCAACAATAAGAAAACAACCCAAATTTTAAATAATGGGCAAAAGTTTCAAGCAGATACTTCACAAGAAAACAGACAAACAAAACAAAACAAAAAAAAGAAAAAAGCATACAGAATGCAAATAAGCACATGAAAAGATGTTCAACCTCATGAGTCATTAGGAAATGCAAATTAAAACCACAGTGAGCTACTACTATATACCGTAAGAATGGTTATATCACTTATCTATGACCCAAGCAAAAATTATCAAGATAATTATAACTGGTGCTATACTGCAAGAGGGAGAAACATATAGAATTTTTCTACCCACATGAAATAGAACCTCCAAACCTCTAACCCAGAGTTTTTAATTAGGAACCTAAGTACCCCTACAGGATGAATGACTGGACTTTGAGAAGCCTATAAACTTCCTGAAGTTATAAATAAAATAGTATGTGCATACCTGTATATGCATTTTGAGGGGAAAGGAAACAAGGATATCATTAAGTTTTCAATGAGGTCATTTTAACAAAAATGGCAACAACAACCAAAAAGATTAAGAACTCACCCTAACCAATAGCCTAATTGAGCCAAACAACCCAGAGAGCTGAATGCGGCAACCATGAAACCACTGAAGAGGGAGAGGTGTTGATAAAAATAAGGTCCCTTGGAAGATAAACTCACAGTTGAAAATTATAAAGCACACAAGGAAATCCCTGCCATTTCAAATAGTCAAAAGATTCATACACTGGAAGGACTCACAAATGATAAAATGTAAGATACCATTCTGCATTTAAAATAAGTATGTTCAAATTTCTCAGAGAGATATAGAAGTGAGTAGCATCCTGGAAACAAGAATATAAAGTTATAAAACAAGAGCATGAATATATGAAAAAAGACCAACTATAAATAATAGAAATAGAAAAAAATGGTTACTGAAAGTAAAACAGGATCTTAGATAAAATAAAAAGTAAACTAGACATAGGAAAATAAAAGTAGGCCTTAAAAGATAGGACAGAAGGAATCTCTCAGAATACAACATAGGAAGAGAAGGAGATGGAAAATATGAGACATTAAAGAAAACGGAGGATAGATTGAGAAGTTCCAAGATACAGGTAAGAATACAAGAGAAGAGATAATGGAATGAAAAAATATCTGCAAAAATGATATCTGAAATTTTTTCAAGAATTAAGGAAAGGCATGAATCCTCAGATTGAAAGAAATCTTATCAAATGTTGAACAAGGTAAATAAATTTTTTCAAAAATACACTACTAGACATATCACAGTGAAATTTCAAACTATCAAGTAAATATAAAATGAAAATATGGGGCTTCCCTGGTGGCACAGTGGTTAAGAATCCGCCTGCCAATGCAGGGGACACGGGTTCGTGCCCCAGTCCGGGAAGATCCCACATGCCGCGGAGCGGCAAGGCCCGTGAGCCACAACTACTGAGCCTGCGCATCTGGAGCCTGTGCTCCACAACGGGAAAGGCCGCGACACTGAGAGGCCCGCGCACCGTGATGAAGAGTGGCCCCCGCTCTCCGCAACTGGAGAAAGCCCTCGCACAGAAACAAAGACCCAACACAGCCATAAATAAATAAATTAATTAATTAAAATGAAAATATGAAATTTAAATATGAAAAGCTACTAGAGAGAAATTATAGACTACCTATAATGCAATGACACTAGATTGAACACAGGCTTCTTATTAGCAGAAATAAATAAACGTCCAAAGATAACGAAATAATATATTCAAAGTGCTAAGGGAGACTAATTCTTATTCAAGACCAAGTGCAAAATAAATACATTTTCAGGCACATAAAGACTAAGACCTCTCACTGGAAGAATTAGTAGCAAAAATAACAACAACAACAAAATGAATTCAAAAAGAAGATGCAAAGAGCAACAGTGGACAAAGAAATTATTTAAAGATGTAAATTCAAATAAATATTAACCAGGAAAAAATATACTGACAATAATTTATGAAGGATGAAAATGGGCCTTAACTACAATTCTAGGTTACCCTCACGCCAGTTGCGAGGAGGTAGTTTTGTAGGACACTAGAATTCCTTGTCTTGTTTTGCAGAAGGCTAGAAATACTTATTAACTTGAGGCTTTTTTACAAAACAAGGGAGTAGCTCACATTACACTCATGTAATTTGTGAATACTTGATTTGAGGAAGAATTTTTTGTACAGTGATTTCTAAAAATGCCTTTATTTTTTCCTTTAGAAAATAGTAATCTCTTTCCAAGTGAAAGAAACAGTTGATCTATGGAAAGTAAGATATTAGTTGAGGTACACACACAGAATATGTCATTTCAGTTATCTTCTGGATTTTCCAAGTGCACAGGATGGTGCTGTTTTCAATATTTATTAAATGAGCTGTCTCCTAGCATTAAATAGAAGTTACTTAATCAGAATATATATGGATTAATCACCAAAATGCTATTAAAAATCATTTCCAGGGCTTCCCTTCTGGAGCAGTGGTTAAGAATCTGCCTGCCAATGCAGGGGACACGGGTTCAAGCCCTGGTCCGAGAAGATCCCACATGCTGCGGAGCAACTAAGCCCATGCGCCACAACTACCGAGCCTGTGCTCTAGAGCCCGCATGCCACAACTACTGAAGCCCGCGTGCCTGGAGCCCGTGCTCCGCAACAAGAGAAGCCACCGCAATGAGAAGCCCACACACCGCAACAAAGAGTAGCCCCCGCTCGCCGTACTAGAGAAAGCCCGTGTGCAGCAATGAAGACCCAATGCAGCCATAAATAAATAAATAAATAAAAACATATTAAAAACAATCATTTCCAAATACAAAAATTAGTTTTAATGGTTTGTTTACATAAATAGGAAACAGTAAATAATTCTGCATGAAAGTTCTGCACTGTAAATTATTACCATGATCTGTGGTCAGTGTTGCTAGGTACATAAAGAATGCTATGGCAGCATAGCCCACATGGGACAGGGTTGGGAAGATTCCTGGATATGAGGACATGTGGACCTGGTGCTGAACCATATACGAAAGCAGAAGCCAGGCCTGGGGAGAGGGGAGTTGTTCTGTGAAAGAGGAAAAATATATCAAAATAGGTTTAAGTGGAAATTCCCAGGGCATTACTGAGGAGAGGGAGCAATTGTCTTCCATCATTTTACTCTTAACAGAAGGGAAATTGACCCTTTCTGGAACTTGTTTGCATGTCAGGGAAGCATTACTAACCTTTTACTTTTAACCTTGCTTTGCTCCTAGTGGTTTCCTCCTCTCCCATCCTCACTTCCACTTAAAGCAACTTAACCAACTTGTGATTTATAACTGACATCTCACAACTTACCTGCTTTGTATAGAGCTTTGGACTAATTAACTGATCAGGGAGAAGAAAGGAAAAAATAAAAACACAACTGTGATTCCTAGTATAACTTCTAGGGAAAAAAACTATCTGTCTTTGTCCTGTATTGATGATCTGTCAAAGGGAATATGCCTGACCAGAGTTTAGAACTGTGTATCCCTGAGAACCTAACTTTTATACCACGTGCTCTATCCCTAGAATTCAATGGTTGTAGTGAAAAAGCAAAATAAATACGACTCTCCTTTAAACTTCTTTGGATAGAATGGGCACCATCCCAGGTATAAAAGATAATTTTTTTATAAACCAGGATGGTTTTAGTAATTAAAAAATGGAAAATAAAATCTTTACCCATGTGAATAAAAAAGCACAATGATAACCTCCCTAGTCTATTTTGGAATCCAATAAGAAATGTAACACTTTTTTTCATGTGCAGACAGTAGAAGACAAATCATTAAGCTGATGGTTGGATGCCACTCAAAATGCATTTTGGTTTCTGTGGGATGACAAGAAGACTGGCATCCAGGGAGGGACTGTTAACTATATACAAGTCCACCGTCTAATACGTGAAGCCCTTGGGACCGGATGTGTTTTGAAATGTGGAGTTTTGTCAATATTAGAAAGGTAAAATGGGCAGATAGCAGACACTGTTACCAAACTTGGGTCTGCTTGCCCACCATACAGCAAAGGTAACCTACTGACACCAGGTTGTGGTGAAGGAAAGTACAGCATTTATTTGCAGGGCATCAGGCAAGGAGAAAGGGCAACACATGCTCAAAATATACAAACTCCCCTATGGCTTTCAAGGGAAGGTTTTTAAAGGCAACATTTGCATTGAGTGTTGCCACTCATGGACTTTCTTCTCATTGGTTGGTGTTGAGGTAACAGAGTGATGCTTTGGTAACCTTAA
Organism: Balaenoptera physalus; assembly: GCF_965194825.1. Lineage (NCBI taxonomy): Eukaryota > Metazoa > Chordata > Mammalia > Artiodactyla > Balaenopteridae > Balaenoptera > Balaenoptera physalus. Next base: position 91,966,639 of record NC_138887.1, on the reverse strand, counting down.
CCATCAACCTTCTGGTTCCACCCGGTCTAGAGTCTGTGTGCTTGTGGTCAGCATGTGGTCAGGATCCTCCATCTGAATGGGGGGTCTTACTTCCTGCAGAAAAACTCAAAGATATGCATCAGATTGTTACATATATTCCTTGAGGAGGAACTAGGACTCTGTTTCATCGCTGAACTGTTGTTTAGACTAACATTACTTTTCTTGCTTAACTGCTTTGCGTTCCCTCACTTCCCTTATTAGATTGCTTGAGTCTGCTATTTGGAACTCAGGGAAGGCCTAAAAGACTAAAGTCTTTTTCTACAAACAAGAAATGGGGGGAAATGAAGGGGCTTTTATATCCGGGAGGGCCCCACAGGGCCCTGCTCAGTTTCAATCCCCCCTTTCCTTTGATACACCTCAATCTTGAGGGGAACAAGGACATAACAAGAAAAGGAATGAAGTTTTGGATAAAGAGGTTAATCATAAAGTCGGCAGAGGAACTCGGTTTTAGGAAGACAGTTTCAACACCTTCTTCCAAATCTAGAGTGGCACCCCCAAATTAAACATATTCATATTTCTGCTAAGAAATATATAGATAATTCACACTGAGTGGAATAATTTAAGACTATAAACAGCTTTGTATCCATTCAGAGCTGATTTTGCTCCCCAAAGAGTTCGGATCAGATATTGCCACCAATATGAAAAACTTTTGATTTCCAAAATTGTGGATAAAGAATTGTGCACTTGTATTACCTTCAGGGAAGCAGAACAGTGAGTAGAGTTTACACATTCTTCAGTTTGAGAAAAATTGGTCTTTGAACCTCCTGTCATAGAATAGTCACTTCTTATCCTAAAATAAGCCCTCAATGTATTCTGAATGGGCTTTAGTGGAAGTCTAAAAGTCAACCAATAGTTTAATAATGGTATTTTTTGTCTACTTTATTATTATTATTATTATTGTTTAGCCATGAATCACATGTTAGTTCTTACTGGCTTGTAATAAATCAAATAAAACAAAATTAAATGTTGATATCAATCTGTCTTTTTCACTAGGCTACAGATTCAGTTGTTTGCATTATTTATGTGTGCTCTTCAGCCTGTTTCCCATGTTGGTTTTCCTCTCTTGAGGAGGAGGAACACCAAGGAGCACATTCTGTCCCAGCTAGACTCCACTGGCTCCTCATTACTTCTCTGGGCACAACAAAGTGTCAGACAGACACGGCTGTAGCATATTATACTCAGGTCTCTACTCCTGGTTTAGAAGGCAGTGCGAATACCCGGCCAGACCTGCCTCAGTCCAGTCCTACCTGCAGTAGAGGGATCTCCCACTGTCCAAGCTTTGCTCTCAAGAACAGCATAAGGTCAAGTGGATCCTTTTCACGGGATAAGTTTTGGGTCATCTCTCTGTGACCCTCCTGTAGATCCTAGATAAACTTAAGCCATCTGGTACTGTGAGCACCCTTAAATTCCAAAATGCTTACAGCAGGGTATATACATTTCTTCCAGCTAGACATTGTACTATCAGAGGGGAATGACAATTACGTACTTGACACTTTGTGACAAATCACATTGGGCTATGCACAATAACATAAATTTATTTTTATCATGAAATTTTTTATTGTATTACCTTTGTATGTATTTCTTGCCTTGCTGGTTGAAGGCCTTAGAGAAAAATTAAGAGGATTAAGAGTTGTCAGATTAGGACAACTCTCCCCTAAGAAGAATTAGGAACGTTTTAAATACCAGATACACTTAAAAGGGTTTTCCTCACATTTCAGCTTTTCTTGGTAAAATATTTATAAGATAAATGAGTGTCTTTATTGTATTAAGTCTTATAGGAAATGACCCATAGAAGAATAAAACATTGTTATATCCTTCAGGGACAGTTCAATCTAAAGATGGCAAAGGACACATCGATAACTTATTAGAATGTTCCTACTTAAGGGCTAGAATGGTAGGGCTAGAAGGATGAAATATATTCCCTAGGTATGGAAGGGAAGGAAGGGCAGTAGGAAGAGCACAGGCGAAGCACGGTAAAGTGCTGCAGGACTTCAGGTATGGCTGGAACATGGAGTGTTGGAAGGCTGCAGACGAGCTTGAAGCTGCAGATGAAGAATAAATGAGTCAATAAAATAGGCACACAGAGTAACCCCCAGCAGTCCAAAGTAAAGTAGTGCTGTTAGGAACCAGCAACTTCACTGCAAATGTCTTTCAGACTCGTAAATGAGTGAAAAGCTGATTGAGGTGCTTTGGGTTGAGCCAGTCATTTTTAGTGATCTTTGTAAACAAATAAGCACATGGTTAACCAAGACTGGGAAGTAAGGAGCATGTGCAGTTTATGGCTTTAACTGGTAACTGAACAGCATTGTGGCTATGGGTATGTACTCCTGAGCCAGGCTGCTTGAGTTCAAGCCCTGGCCCCAAAATGTACTTACTGTGTGACCCAAGATATTTATTTAACTTTTTTGCATATCAGTTTGTTCATCTATAAAATGAGGATAGCAAATATACCTTTCTCAGGGTTGTTATGAGGATTAAATTATAAAATATATATAGTCCTTAGCACTGTGCCTGGTATATAGCAAGCATGAGACGGGGGGAAAGGGAGGAGGGAAAGGGGGAAAGGGAGAAAGCCAATGCCTTAGTTAGGAGAAAAATTAAGTATTCCCTGTGAGTGATCAGATAGTTGGGCCTAAGGGATCTTCTTTCTCCAAGTAATACCTGAATTATGACTATGCTACAATGACAGTATCCAGGCTCCCCATAGACAGTGTAACTGGCCAGCATAAGCCAATTAATCTCAACCACCACAGGCAAAGAGCTCGGGATGCTCACTGTGACCTGCTTCCATCTCCTGAAGCATCTGCACTGCTTGTGTTTGCCCTGGGTCAGTATTTCAGTGAGACTGCGCCCTCCCCATTGGTGTTGCTGTTTTTGGAAGTTTTATAGCTTGGCATTAAAAAGAAAAGAAAAGAAAAGAATAGAAAAGAAAAGAAAAGAAAAGAACTGTGCAGGCCTGTAGTGGTTGGTTTTTTGTTTGTTTGTTTGTCTGTTTTGTTTTGTTTTAGAGCTGGAAGGAAACTTGAATACCCAGGAGCCAAATGCCCTCATTTTACACCAGGAGATCCTGGGGTGGGAAGACTTTGGTGCCTCTGACCCAGGCAGTGAGGACATTGGGAAATGTGTCTTTCCTGAATGTTTCTGCTCCCTTTTATGTCAAAGTTTTATTGATTCAAACAGAAAGTTAAGCTTTTATGAACTTGGGGCAAGCCATTGTTCTATCATCTTTGATGTTTTTAGCTCACTTAAAATGAAAAGGAAGTGGAAACAGCATATTAACATGAAAATATGATTTCCTTTTTCTTGGCTTGGGTAATCTTTAACTGCTTCACTTCTGGAGTCAGTGTGATGCTGTTGTACAAACATGATATTTAGGGTCAGAAATCAGGGTTTGATTCCAGGAACTACTAATTATTAATCTGGCCTTGTCCAGGGTACTAAACTTCTTAAGTATAGTTGTAATGATATCTACCTCCTAGGATTTTGTGAAGATTAATCAGTTAATTAGAGGAAATAATAAGTGTGAAATCCATAGAACATAATAGGAATTCGGTAAAGGTAAGTCTCCACCCAAGCCTTTCCTTTCCTAAGAGACAAAGTTTTAATGAGGACATCACTTAATTTTAACATGAATACAGTCACTTCTTTGTTAATCATTTCCTCCTAAATCAAAAGGTGACACAGAGCTCATTTTCCCTCTCTCGATCTGCTTCCTAATTTATAAAGTGAGGTGGTTGGATTAGATTTCACCTCCAATGTCCTTCAATATCTGGGCTTCTGTGGCTTCTTCCTAGCCTTCCTCTGGCCTAGCAGAATCCACTGTATCCCAGCCATCAAATTGTCCCCTTTGCTAAAAGAGAATAAGTTGAAATGCTGTGGGTGACTAGAAAGAAAATGTCTCACAGTTTCTCCTCTATGAAAGCATATTTTTTCCATTTTTGTTAGCTGTAGAGCACTATGCAATCCCACAATTTATTATTATTAATATACTATTATTATTTTTGCCACTCTCACTTTTTCCTTCCTCTCCTACAGATAAGAGAAGTAAATACTTTGTAATAAGATAAATATATAACTAGGTCCATCCGAAAAAAAAAAAAGATATATGTGTATATACATCCCCACCAATGGGACTGATCATTGTTTATGTTCCATTGCGCCTCTGTTCAGCCCTATCTACTCAGTCACTTGCTCTCCCTTCTGACTGGAGCGGTACTATTGATGGCTCACGGCATGCCTGTGGTCAGAAATTCTGGCTGCTGTTGCTACCACCACTACAGAATTGGGAGCCTCCTGTGAACTCCTGACTGACAAGGAGAACTCTGTACCTAAGCACGGGCTGGACTGAACAAGAGAAGGATCTGGCTCCCCCAGTTGTCACCTGGAGTGGCTGAGGGACTCAACTTAGAAGTATGGAGATGTTGTCGCCCAATGGGGCAGACTTTGGCCAGTGGGAGAGAGGATGGAGCCAGGAGATAAAGTGCTCTGTCTTCCTCGCCTTATCCCCATGGACAGTTTTGGGAGGCAGTCCCTTCACACAGTCTCTCTGGAGATGACCCATGAAATCTGAGCAACCAGACATATTTGGGGACTGATGTGGTCACCTTGGTAATGCACACCCTTGTATTTGCTCTCTGTCACTGATTGGATTCCCTGAGAAGCAGACTCTAAGGCAAAGTTTGGTGATCTACATTTGGTAATACTCTTGTGATCAATGTCTGTCGAAGGGAAGGAAGAAGCAGTCTGAGCAGAGAAAGAAATTGAGTTGTGATATAGTCTCAAGGAAGACATCAGCCACACCTACAGATAGTTTTGAAGCTTTGATGACCCTCCAGAATTATCCCAGATTGGTACAAGGGGACTGGTCGCTTTTACTCATACATCAAGCAACCATTGGATGTGGGCTGTCCTGGGAAAACTGTGTGACCTTGAGAGAGGCAAATGCTGAAGAAGTGGACAGTTGAGAGTGCACTCCCAGCAGCTAAGGGAACGAGTCCACCGTTCCTGAAGGAGGATCTGGGGATGCATCACGGCATCTATTTCAATGCACCCCTGTACTGTTCAGATCCTATTATTTGTGTAAGTACTAGGAACAGCTCCTTTAGGACTCTGGGGGCCTCTTTTTCTGGGAGAAACTTATAAGAGGAAGGTTAATGGGGTTAACTGTAGCCACCACTGCTGCAGCTGGTCTCAGGACCTCAACTTATACTCATCATCTCCCTCCTCTATCGTCCATCCTAGGTTCCTCTCACCCTCCGCTAGCACCTCTGCTGGCCTCAGTGGCTAACTCAGCGGCATAGCTCAGTCCCTTAACCCTGAGTCATCAGAGCCTCTTGAGCACCTTGCCTTTTGCAGACTCTGGTTACTGCTCAAAGAGACATTCAAGTGGATCACTTGGAAGTCAAACGTATTTCTTCCTGTCCTCCTTGTGTAGCATTAGCCCAACCTCAGTTTCATAATCCTAACAGGATGGTGACTCCAAAGTGCCCAGGCAGCAGTCATCACTTAGGGTTCAGCGTGACTCTTGGTGTGTCCTCTGGTGGAAATATTTCTTTTTTGGAACTAAAACCTCTAGACACACAGAGTTTAGAGTTGTGAGGATGGGAAATACAAAATTTCTCCACCGGGTCCTTGGGAGTGAATGGTAAACAGGCAACTCCTGCTTCCACTCCTTAGGTCCTGGATCCATGTATTCTACCTACCGGGGACACAACATCATAAACAATTCTTAATTTCGAGTGCATGCTGTATCCTGGAGGAAGGTTTTCCATCGTGGCAAGATATCACTTCTGAGCTGGTGCTTCCACTGGGCCTTTGTCAGGACGATCCATGTCTCTCTGAAGCCAGCACCTTCTGAGTGGTGAAGTACATGATATGGGCATGCGCCCATTCTTGTGCCTCTTTTGGTATAAAGTAGGGTTCTTGGTCTGATGCAATATTGTGTGGGATTACATGCTAGTGGATCAAATCCACTCTGTAAGACCTGGGGTAGGTCCTGTGGGCAGGTATTGCATGCCAGGAATATGTGTCTATTCCTGTTGAATGAATTGCTGAACCATCCAGACTGAAGGAGACTAATGTAGTCAATTTGCCAACAACTAGCTTATTCAATGATGATGCTGTGTCAGGGACATAGAGTTGGTCTCTGTTGATGGCAGGCTGGACATTTGGCAATGGTAATAGTAGATCAGTCAAGGTAAGCGGAAGCAGTTGCTGTTGGGCTCGTATTGTTGGGCTCTGCTACCAGGGCTACTCCACTCATGTGCTCCTTATGCCAGGACTAAGTGGCCAATGACAGAAGGTGATTGATGTCAACTGTCTGAATTGTTTTCTCTACATGGTTGTTTAGTGCCTCTTCTGTGATAGGTGCTCTCCAGTGGATATTGCACGTGATACAAAAATCTTCATACATTGTGCCCACTCCCATATACTCAACCACATGCCTCCTTGTCTCCTTACAATCTTTCTCCTTCAGGACCCCTTATCAGCTGGCCAAGACATTTCCCACTGCCCATGCATATGGATATATTATAACCTTGGACAAGTTCTCTTTGTTCATAAAGTCGATTAACCATGTGCTACCCACTGACCACACTCAAGCCAGGCTGTAAAACAGCCACAATCCACTTTTGACTTACATACTAAGCCATTCCATCTGTGAACCAAGCCTGAGGTCTTTCCTCCATCAGCTGGTCATAAGATTCCCCTCTGCAGCTATAACTCATGGAGAGGCCCTGGAGCAACAGTGGTGGATGATATGAGGGGTCTGGGCCACCTGTTTCATGGCTTGCTTGTATGCTCTGGTGTTGCTTGGGCTTAACTTGGGATGTACCACTTCTACCTTATGATGGATTACAGCTGGACCCTCCTGAACCTATGGCTTAGTAGGTTTTACCAAGCCCAGCACATGATGGCAATTCTGGTCACTTAATATCCCATGATCAGGTATTCCATCTCTACATAGCAGTATGACAGAAACTCTTTTTTGATAAGTGTATAATTCTTCTCTGCACATGGCATGGCCTTAGGGGTCTTCATTATCATTCCCATTGGGACTTACCATGGATTCCCTATGGCATCTTTCCCACCATTGATGCCTTTAATACCATAGGGTTAATTAATTTGTGAGGCCAAAATAGCAGGCCACTTGCCTGTACCAGCTGAAGAGCCCTTTCTTATTCTGGGCCTCTCTCAGAGCCTCTCATGTCACCTGGTATACAAGTCAGAGCAGTATTCCCAGGTGTGCAATATGCTGCCTCAGAATCTGAGGAGGTCTGTCAGACACAGTGATTCTTTTCTTGTAGTAGGGGGTGAAAGACAATAATTTCTCCTTTATTTGGATGGGATGTCTTAGGTCACTGGACCCCCAAAAGGACATCGATGTGATAGATCCTTGAGTCTCGTAGGGGTTATCTCTCACCTGCTAGGGCACATGTGTCTTACAAAAGCATCCAAAATATTTACCACTTCTCATTCTTATGGTCCAGTTGGCATGATGTCCTCAATATAATGAACCAGTATAATGTTCTGCAGGATGTTCAGATGATCCAGAGCTCTTTGGACTATATTACGAGAGTTAACATAGCCCTAGTACAAGAGGTAAATGTGTATTTTTGTAAGATGGGTTCCCTGGGAAGTAGACTAAGACAGAGATAAACATGCAGAAAGTTTATTAGGAAGTGATATTGGGAAGGGGTGGAAACAGGTGGGCCAAGGGAAAGCTGGGCTGTAATGAGCCACTACGAAGACCTCATTTGACTCCATGAGGGATCATGGAACTAAAATGGTCCTTCAAAGTTGCCTCAAATTGAGGCAAGAGGGCCAGGCCTTGATGCTGCTGCATTGATTATGATCTGCTCTGGAAAGAGGATACTGCATCTCTCTTCAGCCAAGGCAATTCCTGAAGAGGCCTGACAGCTAAGGATTGTCCCCCAGCACCAGTTCCAGGAGCTGGGGGAATAATCCCATCATTCCTGAAGTGAGATCTGATGGTGTATCACAGCATGCACTAAACTTTTCTTCCTTCCCTGCCTCATTTCCTTCTTTCTTTTACTTCCTAGGATACCCCCCTAATAAAGTATTAATATCTAAGTGTTTACCTCAGGCTCTGTTTTCTAGAGAGCTGGGGCTAAAAGACCAAAAAGCTATATATGTTTGTTTTGGCTTCTATTTCATAGCCCTTAGTGAACTGCTCCAAAATGGGACTCTCTACTATAAAAGGAACATATAGAGTTAATACCAGGAAAAAAAGGCTTAGAACAGGATGGATTAAGGGGCAGGACACTTGACTTCTAGTGAAGCTCAACTGTTCACTTGTGAATATTAAGAATGTAGCTAGGTCTCTCAGATTTAGTTTCCAGTTTGACATAGTTGACACAATAATGTCTGATTTTTCCAGCCCCATAATGATGTCAAGAATCTGAAAGAATATACAGGCATACCTGGGAGATATTGCAAGTCTGGTTCCAGATCACCACAATAAAGCAAGTCACACACATTTTTTAGTTTTACAGTTCATATAAAGTTATGTTTACACTATACTGTAGTCTATTGCGTGTGCAATAGCATTATGTCTAAAAGAACAGTATACATACCTTAGTTAAAAATACTTTGTTGCTAAAAAATGCTAACCATCGGGGCTTCCCTGGTGGCACAGTGGTTGAGAGTCTGCCTGCCAATGCAGGGGACACGGGTTCGAGCCCTGGTCTGGGAAGATTCCACATGCTGCAGAGCAACTAGGCCCGTGAGCCACAACTACTGAGCCTGCGCGTCTGGAGCCTGTGCTCCGCAACAAGAGAGGCCGTGATAGTGAGAGGCCCGCGCACCGCGATGAAGAGTGGCCTCCGCTCGCTGCAACTAGAGAAAGCCCTCGCACAGAAACGAAGACCCAACACAGCGAAAAATAAATAATAAATAAATAATAAATAAAAATAAAAAATAAAAAAATGCTAAGCATCATCTGAGCCTTCAGCAAGTCATAATCTTATTACACTGGTAACAATGAAGATCACTGATCACAGATCACCAAAACAAATATAATGATGATTTTAAAAGTTTGAAATATTGCAAGAATTACCAAAATGCAATACAAAGACATGAAGTGAGAAAATGCTGTGGGAAAAATGGTACCGATAGACTTGCTTGATGTAGTGTTGCCACAAACCTTCAATTTGTAAGAAACTCAATATCTGCAAAGCTCAACAAAGTAAAGCACGATAAAGCGAGGTATGCCTGTAATGCATGTCAAGCACTTTCTAGATATCACAAGATCTCTAGTAGTAAATTCTTGTCCTTTCCCTTCATGTTCTCTAGAAAATATGCTGAGCAATGCAGCAGTGATGCCATCCTTCGAGATTCATTGCCAGGGCTGTGTGGTGCACAATCCCTTACAAGTGCAGTGATACTAGAACACTAGGAAGCTACCAGTTCAAATGTCTCTCTTGTCCCCTGCCAGGTTTCCTGATGCTCCACCACTGGAGAGTGACTTTCTTCTGCCTTAAAGCTTTTAGATCCTTCAGTGAAAGCAATAGGGCCATAGTATTGCCCAACCCCAGGCACCATTGCCAGTTGAACTTCTAAGTGGGGCCTCCTGGGGTTATGCTGTGTCATGGCCTTGTTGATAGGTACCTGAGAGGAAGAAAGGCACCTTATCTATGGTAAGAAGAGAAGAATGGAAGGAAAAACATTGAGAGTCAGGGCAGTGAAAGGGGGAACTAAGATGTGAAGTCAAAGGAAAAAGATTTCTCCTACTTGATTTCAATACGTTTAGCCCTGGTTAATTATATAGTCTAGGTCTCCACCAAGGACTGTAAGAGTAACACACCACACGCCATAAGATAGCTAACATCAGAGCGGTATCACCCCTGCTTATGACCTCTTGCTATTCTACTTTCCTTTCCATCTTCTTCCCTCTGAAATCATTGGTGGCTTCCCTTAGTGGGATTTGTTTCTCTTTTTACCTATGTATGAGAGGGTGATGTTGATAATTATTAGAATAAAAGTTTTAGTCCCCTAACTTAAGACCTACGATTAAAAAGACCTTCATTCTAAGAATGGGAAATTAGAACATGGCCTACTCTTACTTAATTAGGCCCCTCTTTTTCTGCCAAGATTTAATACTCTAAGTCTTTTGAAATGCAACACGTTAGAAATGAAATAACACAGAATCCTCAAGCACTCTCAGGGGAGGGATGAGTAAAAGTCTTTTTTAAAAAAGTAAAAAGTAATGGGAAAATAATTAAAGGAAACATCTCTGACATATTAAAACTAAAACAAACCATATGCTGTGGCAGAAAATTATTTCCTGTAGCCCTGAATGAAGGCTGAATAGGGCAATCTTCCTTTCCCTTTTGAAGACTGTGCTTTGGCTAGCCCCTCTAGGCATCACAAGGCCTGACTCCCTCTGACCTCAGGGTTCTGAGTGGCTGTCCTGCCCCTCGGTATCTGCCACTGAGCCTGCCGCAGAGCCAGCAGCAATTACTGGAATGTCGGGCAATGACCTACTTTCCAGTTTTGTGAACCGGTAAAACTAATTTAGTGCTCTCTTTTCCAAAGCACGGACTTCATTGATTTTTCAACAGATCAATGCCAGCCACCCTAGACCAAGGCAGCATTGAACAGTCCCTAAGCAGTTCTCCTGTGATGAACTGAATTGCATAGACAACTAAATATATCCATCTACAGTGTATTCTTTATTGGATCTGTGCATTCACTCTGAAATGAAATATTTGTAGGTTAATCAACAGAGAGTTCCATTTCTAATCCATCAATTGAAAGGAAATGGCAAGTTGCCAAGGAACCAACCCTAGGGATTTGTCAGTGCTGGCTGAAGAGGTGGTTGCAGATTTGAGGTAATCTGAAGAACACCCAAATATTCATTCTGCGTAAAATAGAAAATCATAAAATGTCATAGATGGAAGGGGCCATAGAAACGATCTAGTTCAGTGGTCTTCAGCTGGTGGGTAGGATGTAGAGTTGGGGGTGGGGAGGCTGATTATCACTGGGGAGCTTTTTCAAAGTATATACTCAGGTTATGTAGAATCTTCCAACTCAGCCTGAGAGTATATTAGAGTCTGAGACGGTGGTGAGGTGGTCTCAAAAATATTTTTAAATTGTGATAAATGACTACTTATCTCCCTAGAGAACCCACTGCTTTAGAAAAAAAGAAATTGAGTCCCAGAGAGGTATGCTTTATCAAAAACCACAAAGCTAATGTAGAACTGGGAGTACCTACCCACATGTTCTGATTCCAAATTCAGAACTCTATAAATTTCCTTCATTCTTCTTGGAATATGATCAATCTGTTGTGAAATTTAGAGACAACAGGCTATGATCCTTTGTATCTCTTCATTTCAGGGCCTAGCTGAACTCCTTATAGGTGGTATGAACTGACTAACTGTTAATTGAAACCACAGATATGAAGTTTCTTCAAATGTTAAGATTTTATATGCACAAATCATCAATGGCTTCCCTCAGTGGGATCTGTACAAGTATCTCATTTGACATATTATGAGAGGGTTACCTATGTACAAGTGGGTTTCTTAAAAACAGCATATAGTTGGATCTTCTTTTAAATGTAATCTGACAACCTCTACCTTATAACTGGAATGATTAGACTATTTAAATTTTATGTAATAATCAATATGGTTGGGCTACCTATTTTGTGCTTCCTATTTTGTTTCTTTTTTCCTCTCTTCCTGCCTTTGTTGGGGAACAAGGAGATTAGTGAAGTAATCTACGTGTAATTCTATTTTTCTCCACTCATTTTATTAGCTGTGTCTCTTTGTTATCATTGTTGTTATTGCTTTTTAGTGGTTACTCTAGGGCTTACAGTAGACATTGTTATTATTTTGCTTTAGGTATCAGTTATCTTTTAAAGCAAAATATTTAGTTAGAAAAAAGTATTTTCTTTTTACCCATATATTTTACACTTCTAGTGCTTTTTATTCACTTATGTAGATTCAGACTTCCATCTGATATCATTTTTCTTCTACCTGAAGGACTTCCTGTAATATTGCTTATAGTATAGGCAATGGAGTGCTGAAGCTGACTCACATAAGCTTACAAGAGCCAATTATGTGCATGTCTTCCCCACTCTGTGTTCAGAGATGACTGGTTGATAGCTTGAAATTGGCCATAGTAGGATTATTTACATCATGGAAATCAGACAACACAGCACATCTTGTTTTCCTGGCAAGCTATTTGTTAAATATTTGCAGTCATACACTTTAGTGCAGGCCTAGTTTGCGATAAACTCTCCCAGCTTTTATATGTCTGAAAATGTCTTTATTTCCTCTTAATTTTTTGCAAGAAGCTCATAACCCCAAAAAGGATAAATATAAATAAAATAACATTACAGTATATCATATCCAAGTTACTAAAAACTAGTGATAAGAGAAAATCTTAAGGACTCCCAAAGAAAATAAGACGCATGTACAGAGGAGCAAATGTAAGAATGACAGCAGACTTCTCATCAGAAACGTTGCAAGCCAGAAGAAAATGGGGTGACATCTTTAAATTACTGAAAGAAATAAACTATCAATCTAGAGTTCTATACCTAGAAAATTTCTTTCAGACAATGAAGTGAAATTAAGACGTTTCAGATTTAAAGCTGAAAAAACATGTTAGTACAGATTTATCCAGCAGTAAAATTCAGTGACAGTGGGTGCAGGGACAGTACCAGTATAAGTGCAGTGATTGTACAGTACTTAGATTTTGCACAGGGTCCAGTGCCCATGGGATTCATATCTGAGGCCAGTGATGAAGACACACACCTGGCTTCAATTGAAAACTGAAAAGTATGTTTTCCTAAAAGTTAAATGAGATTTTTGGGAGTAATCAACACTGTTGGCACTCTTTTAAAAGAATATAGCACCAGAAATGTTGAGAGATATTTTGTCCAGATTCACCCCCATTTGGTAATGGTTTAGATTTTTTTATGAGCATGGATGAGACCCATCTGGAAGTCCCACAAAATATTAAAAGTGTCTTTGCTGGGGCTGAAATCCTGCATTAGCTGAGGGGAAAGAGCAGGTAAAAACATTTTATTTGTTATGAACTTTTGTCATGGATGTGACCCATATCTTTTAAATTTTCTTTCTATTATTTGAGTATTTTCCTTATTGTGTCCCATGTCCCTAGGGTAGAAGTCAGAAACTCTTTCCTAGTGTTTTTTTTTTTTTTTTTTTTTGCATATTTAGTTCCTTTTTTACTATTGAGATAAAATTCACATAACATGAAAATCACCATTTTAACTATTTTAAAGTGTACAATTCAGTGGCATTTAGTACACCAAAATGTTGTGCAACTACTGACTCCATGTGGTTCCAGACATTTTCATCACTTCCTTTCATAAAGGAAGCTCTGTACCCAGTTAGGCAGTCACGCCTCACTCTCCCTCTCCACACCTGGCAACCATTATCATTTGTTTCCTGTGTGTACAAATTTTCCTTTTCTGGGTTTTTCGTATACAATGAATCATACAGTGTGGCCTTTTGAGACTGGCTTCTTTCACTTACCATCTTGTTTCCAAGGTTCCTGCATGTTGTAGCCTGTATAACTACTTCATTCCTTTTTATGGCTAAATAACATCTCATTGTACATACAGACTGCAATTTGATTATCCATTCATCAGTTGATGGACATCTGGGTTGTTTCCAGCTTTTGGCTCTTTTGTATTGTGCAGTTATCAACATTTATGTACATGTTTTTATTTGAATACCTGTTTTCAATTCTTTTAGGTATATAAGTAGATGTGGAATTTCTGGGTCATGTGGTAGTTCTGTGTTTAACTTTTTGAGGAACAGCCAAACTGTTTTCCACAGTGGCTGCATCATTTTACACTAGCAAGTGTTTAAGCATTCAAATTTCTCCACATCCTTAACAACACTTGTTATTTTCAGTTTATTATTATTACTATTAATATGCTAGTTGATGTGAAGTCATATTGTGGTTTTGATTTACATTTTCTAATGACTAATAATACTGAACATCTTTACATGTGTTTTGAGCCTTGGTATATCCGACTTCAAGAAATGTCTATTCAAGTCCTTTGCTCATTATTTAATTGAGTTTTTTTTTTGTTATTGAGTTAGAAGTGTTCTTTATATATTCTGGATTTATCATGTATATGATTTGCAAATATTTTCTCCCATTCTGTGAGTTGTTTTTTCTTTTTTATTCGAATTTTATTATTTTTTTTTAATACAGCAGGTTCTTACTAGTTATCTATTTTATACATATTAGTATATATATGTCAATCCCAACCTCCCAATTCATCCCACCACCACCACCACTCCTCATCCTGCGTTCCTCCCTTGGTGTCCATATGTTTGTCCTCTACATCTGTGTCTCTATTTCTGCCTTGCAAACCAGTTCATCTGTAGCATTTTTCTAGGTTCCACATATATGTGTTAATATACGATATTTGTTTTTCTCTTTCTGACTTCACTCTGTATGAGAGTCTCTAGGTCCATCCACATCTCTACAAATGACCCAATTTCTTTCCTTTTTATGGCTGAGTAATATTCCACTGTATATATGTACCACATCTTCTTTATCCATTTGTCTGTCGATGGGCATTTAGGTTGCTTCCATGACCTGGTTATTGTAAATAGTGCTGCAATGGACATTGGGGTATATGACTCTTTTTGAATTATGGTTTTCTCAAGGTATATGCCCAGTAGTGGGATTGCTGGGTCATATGGTAGTTCTATTTTTAGTTTTTTAAGGAACCTCCATAGTGTTCTCCATAGTGGCTGTATCAATTTACATTCCCACCAACAGTGCAAGAGGGTTCCCTTTTCTCCACACCCTCTCTAGCATTTGTTGTTTTAGAGTTTTTGATGATGGCCATTCTGACTGGTGTGAGGTGATACCTCATTGTAGTTTTGATTTGCATTTCTCTGATAATTAGTGATGTTGAGCAGCTTTTCATGTGCCTCTTGGCCATCTGTATGTCTTCTTTGAAGAAATGTCTATTTAGGTCTTCTGCCCATTTTTGGATTGGGTTTTTTTTTTTTTTTTTTTTAACGTGGAGCTTCATGAGCTGTTTATATATTTTGGAGATTAATCCTTTGTCCGTTGATTCATTTGCAAATACTTTCTCCCATTCTGAGGGCTGTCTTTTCGTCTTATTTATAATTTCCTTTGCTGTGCAAAAGCTCTTAAGCTTCATTAGGTCCCATTTGTTTATTTTAGTTTTTATTTCCATTTCTCTAGGAGGTGGGTCAAAAAAGATCTTGCTGTGATTTATGTCAAAGAGTGTTCTTCCTATGTTTTCCTCAAAGAGTTTTATCGTGTCTGGCCTTACATCTAGGTCTTTAATCCATTTTGAGTTTATTTTTGTGTATGGTGTTAGGAAGTGTTCTAATTTCATTCTTTTACGTGTAGCTGTCCAGTTTTCCCAGCACCACTTATTGAAGAGACTGTCTTTTCTCCATTGTATATCCTTGCCTCCTTTGTCATAGCTTAGTTGTCCATAGGTGCATGAGTTTATTTCTGGGCTTTCTATCCTGTTCCATTCATCTATATTTCTGTTTTTGTGCCAGTACCCCATTGTCTTGATTACTGTAGCTTTGTGGTATAGTCTGAAGTCAGAGAGTCTCATTCCTCCAGCTCCATTTTTCGTTCTCAGGATTGCTTTGGCTATTCGGGGTCTTTTGTGTCTTCATACAAATTTTAAGACTTTTTGTTCTAGTTCTGTAAAAATTCCTGTTGCTAGTTTGATAGGGATTGCATGGAATCTGTAGATTGCTTTGGGTAGTATAGTCATTTTCACAATATTGATTCTTCCAATCCAAGAACATGGTATGTCTCTTCATCTGTTTGTGTCATCTTTGATTTCCTTCATAAGTGTCTTACAGTTTTCTGCATACAGGTCTTTTGTCTCCTTCGGTAGGTTTATTCCTAAGTATTTTATTATTTTTGTTGCAATGGTGAATGGGATTGTTTCCTTAATTTCGCTTTCAGATTTTTCATCATTAGTGTATAGGAATGCAAGATATTTCTGTGCATTAATTTTGTATCCTGCTACTTTACCAAATTCATTGATTAGCTCCAGTAGTTTATTGGTGGCATCTTTAGGATTATCTATGTATAGTATCATGTCATCTGCAAACAGTGACAGTTTTACTTCTTCTTTTCCAATTTATATTCCTTTTATTTCTTTTTTCCTTCTCTGATTGCCATAGCTAGGACTTCCAAATCTATGTTCAATAATAGTGGTGAGAGTGGACATCCTTGTCTTGTTCCTGATCTTAGAGGAAATGCTTTCAGTTTTTCACCATTGAGAATGATGTTTGCTGTGGGTTTGTCATATGTGGCCTTTATTATGTTGAGGTAGGTTCCCTCTATGCCCACTTTCTGGAGAGTTTTTATCATAAATGGGTGTTGAATTTTGTCAGAAGCTTTTCCTGCATCTATTGAGATGAGGATATGGTTTTTCTCCTTCAGTTTGTTAATATGGTGTATCACATTGATTGATTTGCGTATATTGAAGAATCCTTGCATCCCTGGGATAAGTCCCACTTGATCATGGTGTGTGATCCTTTTAGTGTGTTGTTGGATTCTGTTTGCTAGTATTTTGTTGGGGATTTTTGCGTCTATATTCATCAGTGATATTGGTCAGTAATTTTCTTTTTTTGTAGTATCTTTGTCTGGTTTTGGTATCAGGGTGATGGTGGCCTCATAGAATGAGTTTAGGAGTGTTCCTCCCTCCGCAATTTTTTGGAAGAGTTTGAGAAGGGTGGGTGTTAGCTCTTCTCGAAATGTTTCATAGAATTCACCTGTGAAGCCATTTGTTCCTGGATTTTTGTTTGTTGGAAGATTTTTAATCACAGTTTCAATTTCATTTCTTGTGATTGGTCTGTTCGTATTTTCTGTTTCTCCCTGGTTCAGTCTTGGAAGGTTATACCTTTCTAAGAATTTGTCCATTTCTCCCAGGTTGTCCATTTTTTTGACATAGAGTTGCTTGTAGTAGTCTCTTAGGATGCTTTGTATTTCTGTGGTGTCTGTTGTAACTTCTCCTTTTTCATTTCTAATTTAATGATTTGAGTCCTCTCCCTCTTTTTCTTGATGAGTCTGGCTAATGGTTTATCAATTTTGTTTATCTTCTCAAAGAACCAGCTTTTCTTTTTATAGATCTTTGCTATTGTTTTCTTTGTTTCTATTTCATTTATTTCTGCTCTGATCTTTATGATTTCTTTCCTTCTGCTAACTTTGGGTTTTGTTTGTTCTTTCTCTAGTTCCTTCAGGTGTAAGGTTAGATTGTTTATTTGAGATTTTTCTTGTTTCTTGAGGTAGGCTTGTATAGCTATAAACTTCCCTCTTAGAACTGCTTTTGCTGCATCCCATAGGTTTTGGATCATTGTGTTTTCCTTGTCATTTGTCTCTAGGTATTTTTTGATTTCCTCTTTGATTTCTTCAGTGATCTCTTGGTTATTTAGTAACGTATTGTTTAGCCTCCATGTGTTTGTGTTTTTTATGGTTTTTTTCCTGTAATTGGTTTCTAATCTCATAGCGTTGTGGTCAGGAAAGATGCTTGATATGATTTCAGTGTTCTTAAATTTACTGAGACTTGATTTGTGACCCAAGATGTGATCTCTCCTGGGGAATGTTCCTTGTGCACTTGAGAAGAAAGTGTAATCTGCTGTTTTGGGATGGAATGTCCTATAAATATCAATTAAATCTATCTGTTCGGTTGTGTCATTTTAAAGCTTCTGTCTGTTTATTTTCATTTTGGATGATCTGTCCCTTGGCATAAGTGAGGTGTTATAGTCCCCCACTATTATTGTGTTACTGTCAATTTCCCCTTTTATAGCTGTTAGCAGTTGCCTTATGTATTGAGGTGCTCCTATGTTGGGTGCATATATATTTATAATTGTTATATCTTCTTCTTGGATTGATCCCCTGATCATTAGGTAGTGTCCTTCCTTGTCTCTTGTAACATTCTTTATTTTAAAGTCTATTTTATCTGATATGAGTATAGCTACTCCAGCTTTCTTTTGATTTCCATTTGCATGGAATATCTTTTTCCATCCCATCTCTTTCAATCTGAATGTGTCCCTAGGTCTGAAGTGGGTCTCTTGTAGACAGCATATATATGGGTCTTGTTTTTGTATCCATTCAGCGAGCCTGTGTCTTTTGGTTGGAGCATTTAATCCATTCACGTTTAAGGTAATTATCGATATGTATGTTCCTATTACCATTTTCTTAATTGTTTTGGGGTTTTTTGGTAGGTCCTTTTCTTCTCTTGTGTTTCCCACTTAGAGAAGTTCCTTTAGCATTTGTTGCAGAGCTGGTTTGGTGGTGCTGAATTCTCTTAGCTTTTGCTTGTCTGTAAAGCTTTTGATTTCTCCATCAAATCTGAATGAGATCCTTGCCTGGTAGAGTAATCTTGGTTGTAGGTTCTTCCTTTTCATCACTTTAAGTATATCATGCCACTCCCTTCTGGCTTGTAGAGTTTCTGCTGAGAAATCAGCTGTTAACGTTATGGGAGTTCCCTTGTACGTTATTTGTCGTTTTTCCCTTGCTGCTTTTAATAATTTTTCTTTTTCTTTGATGTTTGCCAATTTGATTACTATGTGTCTCGGCCTGTTTCTCCTTCGGTTTATCCTGTATGGGACTCGCTGTGCTTCCTGGACTCGGGTGGCTATTTCCTTTCCCATGTTAGGGAAGTTTTCGACTATAATCTCTTCAAATATTTTTTCTGGTCGTTTCTCTCTCTCTTTTCCTTCTGGGACCCCTATAAAGCGAATGTTGTTGCATTTAATGTTGTCCCAGAGGTCTCTTAGGCTGTCTTCATTTCTTTTCATTCTTTTTTCTTTATTCTGTTTCGTAGCAGTGAATTCCACCATTCTCTCTTCCAGGTCACTTATCCGTTCTTCTGCCTCAGTTATTCTGCTATTGATTCCTTCTAGTGTAGTTTTCATTTCAGTTATTGTATTGGTCATCTCTGTTTGTTTGTTCTTTATTTCTTCTAGGTCTTTGTTAAAGATTTCTTCCATCTTGTCCATCTTTGCCTCCATTCTTTTTCCGAGGTCTTGGATCATCTTCACTATCATTATTCTGAATTCTTCTTCTGGAAGGTTGCCTATCTCCATTTCATTTAGTTGTTTTTCTGGGGTTTTATCTTGTTCCTTCATCTGGTACATATTCCTCTGCCTTTTCATCATGTCTGTCTTTCTGTGAATGTGGTTTTTGTTCCACAGGCTGCAGGATTGTAATTCTTGCTTTTACTGTCTGCCCTCTGGTGGATGAGGCTATCTAAGAGGATTATGCAAGTTTCCTGATAGGAGAGACTGGTGGTAGGTAGAGCTGACTGTTGCTCTGGTGGGCGGAGCTCAGTAAAACTTTAATCTGCTTGACTGCTGATGGGTGGGGCTGGGTTCCCTCCCAGTTGGTTGTTTGGCCTGAGGCAACCCAACACTGGAGCCTACCTGGGCTCTTTGGTGGGGCTAATGGCGGACTCTGGGAGGGTTCACGCCAAGGAGTACTTCCCAGAACTTCCACTGCCAGTGTCCTTGTCCCCACGGTGAGCCACAGCCACCTCCGCCTCTGCAGGAGACCCTCCAACACAGACAGGTAGGTCTGGTTCAGTGTCTCCTGGGGTCACTGTTCCTTCCCCTGGGTCTCAATGCGCACAGTACTTTGTGTGTGCCCTCCAGGAGTGGAGTCTCTGTTTCCCCCAGTTCTGTCAAAGTCCTGCAATCAAATCCCAGTAGCCTTCAAAGTCTGATTCTCTAGGAATTCCTCCTCCCATTGCTGGACCCCCAGGTTGGGAAGCCTGACGTGGGGCTCAGAACCTTCACTCCAGTGGGTGGACTTCTGTGGTATTAGTGTTCTCCAGTCTGTGAGTCACCCACCCAGCAGTTATGGAATTTGATTTTACTGTGATTGTGCCCCTCCTACCATCTCATTGTGGCTTCTCCTTTGTCTTTGGATGTGGGGTATCTTTTTTGGTGTGTTCCAATGTCTTCCTGTAGATGATTGTCTAGCAGCTAATTGTGATTCTAGTGTTCTTGCAAGAGGGAGTGAGAGCACGCCCTTCTACTCCACCATCTTGGTTCCAAATCTCCTCCTTCATAAGCATTCTAGTAACTCTCATCGGTCAGTGGAACACTCAGTGGTCAAGATGGCTCACCAAAAAGCTCAGGAGCATGGCCTTTTCACCCATCCTGACTCTGGATTTGGAATAACAATTATTTACATTTGTTACATTATCTGATAGTTTATAAACAATTGCATTTCCAGCAGTTTTGGGAGGATAGCAGGAGAGGAAGTATTCCTACTTTGTAGGTGGGTCTCAGAGTTAATAGACTTACCCAGGTTACACAACTAGGAACTCTGGAGAAGGGACTCGAACTGATTATAAATCTAGCATTCTTTCTGCCACACCCCTCTCTCTGTCATGCATCTCCTCTGGAGGGGACACACATACATACACGTGCGCACACACACACACACACACACTATAAGAGGTTGATAAATACTGACTGAACTAGCCTTTGTACAAAGAATATGTTTATAAGGAGCCACAGAAGCGTCAGGATGTGTTAGTAAGACAACAAAACTTTCACTAGGTAGGGAAGGATCCAACCCTTCATCCCACAAATATGTGTTGCATAACTACTGTGTGCTAGGCACTGGACTGGGGGCTGGGATACAACAGTGCATAAGGTTGATAGGGTCCTAGCCCTCCTGGAGCTAATCTAACCATTGAGAGAATGAGAACAGTTAAGCATTTTAGCAGCTAAGGTTTAAGCTCATGGTTGATTATGACTGGAGCTGACTGCTTCATCCATCACATTCTGCCTTATGCTGTAATTTTCTTATTAAAAGTCTCTTCTGTTGCTGACTGTAAATTCTAGAGGGCAAAGATCACACATTTTTATAACCACCATGTCACAACTCAAGGGAGGACAAGGCAGGACATTGTGTGAAAAATTCCAGAGAGAGCTCTCTGTAAAAGGAGTCAATGGCCATCTGCTGCATTCGTTAGTTTTGACCCCCTAAATCACTCCACCAGGTCCCACTGGGGTCATGTTTTCTTTATATAAAAAGATCTACCCACAGAAATTTTGGGAAGGTTGTACATTCAAAATGTGTTTGGGTCCATCACAATTGCTTGGAAATGTTTTTATGTTTGAGTTACTCATTCTGTGTAGGCAGAGACACAGTACCTGGCAACTACTACCTCAAGATACCTGTATGCTGTCCTGTGGCCATGCATGGTGTAAACACCTGCATGTGCATTGCAGCTTTTATTTCTCTGAAAGCAGGAAAGAGCAAACAGCCTCCAGATGCACAATGTGAGGAAGGGCTAGCTGGCCTTCTGCATCTTTTTTTCTACCCTGTTTCCAGCATCTATCATATCCATATCCTATAATGAAACAGGAAATAATTTGATAGGAGTATTTTACACTTCAGTATTTAAATTCAGCAAACATTTATGCATATCTACTATGTACCAGCAGCCATAATACTGACTGTGTTTCATAAAGAGCTTCTAATCTATAAGAGAGGTATGAGACCTACACAGAAAGGTATCGTTTCTAAGTTACTAACAAAGTGGCATAGAGGCACATAGGAAATGGATAAAAAGGATGTTAGAGGCAGGTAAATCAAGTAATTCATAGATAATTAATTTGTTTGTTATCCAATATATATTTATCCCACATTTTAGTACTTTGGTAGTTGCTGGAGATACAGAAGAAAATAAAACAGGTTAAGTCCTTGCCCTGATGAAATGTAAATTCTAGTGGGAGAAATAGACAATAAAGAAATTAATTAATTAATTGAAAAATATCTTATTTCCCAGCCACCCCTCACATGTTCTCTATGTTGCATCCTTCCTGAACTACCAGCTATTCTATATCTGAGCCATTTTCATTCATATCTCTCAGATGTTTTTAACTTGCTTACAAAAATTTCCTCCACTTTCTGGTCTGATTTATAAGATTCCCTCCCATCCTTCAAGGCTCAGCTTAAAAACTTGCTCCCCCTCCAAGCTTTTCCTGCTAATCCCAGGAAATGTTAACACTGTCCCCTCTGGGTTGCCATAACACTCTATACACGGGCCTCGTTTTCTGTAGGTATAACCATGAAGTGCAATTAAATGTTTATCTGGTTTTTCACCCGTTGCATAAGGAATTTCTCAAGAGAAGACACCATGGCTGATCTATTCCTTCCATGCCCTGTGCCTAGGAGACATGGAGCTATAATAATATTATCAACCCCAGTGATAACAGTGACACAAGTTAATAGTACCAACAATGCTCCAGGTACTCGGCTAAGTGAGTTAATTCCAAATAATCCTTTAACTTACATATTTTGTTATTATCTCCATTTTAAAAATGAAAAAAACTGAGACCCATAGCATTTACATGATTTACCCAAAGTCGGAAATCTAGTAAGGGATAAATATCTGATGAATAAATAAATACACTGATTTTTATTTTATTATAATAAAGAACTCTGTGCACAGAGACTCATCCTTAAAAATTAGATATTCATAAGGCGTAAGCATCTGCTCAGACTTTTTTGAAAATTGAGAAATATTGATCATTATCATCATCATAAGTCATAGCAGCAAAATCTGGTTCCATATCAAGTTTCATGGTCCTGAATGCTGTACTGTATATGATTTTTAAAGTAAAGAATAAATGATCTGCATGAAGGAACTCTGTTGCATACAATTCCCAGAGGAACATTTGAAAGCCTTGGCCTTTATTTTCTCTTGGACACATATTGTCTCCAATTTTAAAGACAGCTGTTAGAAGGAAATGAGGCAAGGGATTTAGGGGCAGTCATGAGACTTAAAAATAGAAATGGCATTTTGTTTCCATCATGTAATATCTCCTTTCCTTCCATAGCACAGTTCACCACGCCTGTGACCACATAGCTGATACCCATCAGCTCTTGGAAAATCATCATGGACACAGTAGCTCACTTCCATAGTTAAGACAGAAAAGTTGGATCAAAAATATTCACCTTTGGATGACTTAACCAATTTGTCTATATTACGAAATCTCAGGATTCACCAGCTTATCGTGCACTCTTTTGCTTATTGAGCTTGAATGGGGAAAAGCAAAATCTGAACATGTTAATTCCTATTGTCTGCAATACTATGATACTAAATTTATCTGTAAAAATCTTTGAGTCTCATGTAGTGAAGATGTCACCAAAAGGTAGAACACGGCTGCATTTCTGTTTAACAAAGTCTTCCTGGTATCCATTTTTTTTTTGCAATAAAATTATCTTTCTTGATATAGAAGGAGGAAATAAAGCAGATTTTGCCCATTCTATCTAAGGTCATTTTAATCAGCCTACTGCCTTAGTATTCATGATACCAACGGTATTCATTTTGAAAAGTTCCTTTCAGTCATTCTAAATAAATGAACCATTAGAAATCTAATCAATGACGATGAGCTTGGGTATTATAAACAGTCATGCTTTGAATCTTGATATTTTTTAAAATATTCATATTATCAGACTAGAAAAAAAATGTTACTAGCAACATTAAGGTGGCTATAATTTAAAATCCATATAACTTTGCCCGTCAGCTAAAGACATGAGAAATAGGTATTCAGGCATCTCTCAGCGTAGAAGGGGGCTGGCCAGGATTCACTACCTCTGGTCAACCTTAAAATTAGTAAGAAAGCCTTTAGAGAAAAAAAGATTAATCGAAGGGGTGTTTAGTGAACCCCTTCTTCAAGTAAATTAAAGCCCTGAAGAATCCTATTTCTTGTTTGAGAAGGATCTAAGAACTCTGAGTCAAGGACCATGACTGTTAAGATTTTGCAACCCTCTGAAATGTTTGTAAAATCTCTATGTTGGTTACATTTGTTATCCTCTGTTTGTTTTTTGTTCTGAATTGTAGTAAAACCCTTAAAACTAGGTGGGAGGCATAAAGGAAAGTGGAGGGTTATAGAAAAGCCTCAAAGAGAGAGCAAGTGGTGGCAGCTACTATGATGGTGAGGAGGGAACATAAACCATGGTGGCAGCTACTATGATGGTGAGGAGGGAACATAAACCAAACTCCATAAGGCAGGCTATTAAGAAGCGCTGACTGAAAACTCTTAAGCAGGGGCTGATGCTGATTCCACAGGCAGGATTTCTTCTTCCTCAGGAAGCTTCAATTCTGCTCTTTTTTTTTTTTTTTTAAACATCTTTATTGGAGTATAATTGCTCTACAATGGTGTGTTAGTGTCTCCTGTATAACAAAGTGAATCAGCCATACATATACATATGTCCCCATTTCTCCTCCCTCTTGCGTCTCCCTCCCACCCTCCCTATCCCACGCCTCTAGGTGGTCCAAAGCACTGAGCTGATTTCCCTGTGCTATGTGGCTTCTTCCCACTAGCTATCTATTTTACATTTGGTAGTGTATATATGTCCATGCCACTCTCTCACTTCGTCCCAGCTTACCCTTCCCCCTCCCCGTGGCCTAAAGTCCATTCTCTACGTCTGCATCTTTATTCCTGTCCTGCCCCTAGGTTCTTCAGAACCATTTTTTTTTTTTTTTTTTAGATTCCATATATATGTGTTAGCATACGGTATTTGTTTTTCTCTTTCTGACTTACTTCACTCTGTATGACAGACTCTAGGTCCATCCACCTCACTACAAATAACTCAATTTCGTTTCTTTTTATGGCTGAGTAATATTCCATTGTATATGTTTGCCACATCTTCTTTATCCGTTCATCTGTCGATGTACACTTAGGTTACTTCCATGTCCTGGCTATTGTAAATAGAGCTGCAATGAACATTGTAGTACATGACTCTTTTTGAATTACAGTTTTCTCAGGGTATATGCCCAGTAGTGGGATTTTTGGGTCGTATGTTTTTTTTTTTTGGTTGTTTTTTTGTTTTGTTTTGTTTTTAACATCTTTATTGGAGTATAATTGCTTTACAATGGTGTGTTAGTTTCTAGTTTATAACAAAGTGAATCAGTTATACATATACATATGTTCCCATACCTCTTCCCCCTTGCATCTACCTCCCTCCCACCCTCCCTATCCCACCCCTCTAGGTGGTCACAGAGCACAGAGCTGATCTCCCTGTGCTATGCGGTTGCTTCCCACTAGCTATCTATTTTACATTTGGTAGTGTATATATGTCCATGCCACTCTCTCACTTTGTCACATCTTACCCTTCCCCCTCCCCATATCCTCAAGTCCATTCTCTAGTAGGTCTGTGTCTTTATTCCCGTCTTGGCACTAGGTTCTTCATGACCTTTTTTTTTTTTTTCCCTTAGATTCCATATATATGTGTTAGCATACTGTATTTGTTTTTCTCTTTCTGACTTACTTCACTCTGTATGACAGACTCTAGGTCCATCCACCTCACTACAAATAACTCAATTTCGTTTCTTTTTATGGCTGAGTAATATTCCATTGTATATATGTGCCACATCTCCTTTATCCATTCATCTGTCAATGGACACTTAGGTTGCTTCCATGTCCTGGCTATTGTAAATAGAGCTGCAATGAACATTGTGGTACGAGACTCTTTTTGAATTACGGTTTTCTCAGGGTATATGCCCAGTAGTGGGATTGCTGGGTCGTATGTTTTTTAAGGAACCTCCATACTGTTGTCCATAGTGGCTGTATCAATTTACATACCCACCAACAGTGCAAGAGGGTTCCCTTTTCTCCACACCCTCTCCAGCATTTATTGTTTGTAGATTTTTTGATGATGGCCATTCTGACTGGTGTGAGGTGATACCTCATTGTGGTTGTGATTTGCATTTCTCTAATGATTAGTGATGTTGAGCATTCTTTCATGTGTTTGTTGGCCATCTGTATATCTTCTTTGGAGAAATGTCTATTTAGGTCTTCTGCCCATTTTTGGATTGGGTTGTTTGTTTTTTTGATATTGAGCTGCATGAGCTGCTTGTAAATTTTGGAGATTAATCCTGACAAAGTTGCTTCATTTGCAAATATTTTCTCCCATTCTGAGGGTTGTCTTTTGGTCTTGTTTATGGTTTCCTTTGCTGTGCAAAAGCTTTGAATTTTCACCAGGTCCCATTTGTTTATTTTTATTTTTATTTCCATTTCTCTAGGAGGTGGGTCCAAAAGGATCTTGCTGTGATTGATGTCATAGAGTGTTCTGCCTATGTTTTCCTCTAAGAGTTTTACAGTGTCTGGCCTTACATTTAGGTCTTTAATCCATTTTGAGTTTATTTTTGTGTATGGTGTTAGGGAGTGTTCTAATTTCATTCTTGTACATGTAGCTGTACAGTTTTCCCAGTATCACTTATTGAAGAGGCTGTCTTTTTGCCATTGTATATTCTTGCCACCTTTATCAAAAATAAGGTGACCATATGTGTGTGGGTTTATCTCTGGGCTTTCTATCCTGTTCCATTGGTCTATGGATTAGATTACAGTAGCTTTGTAGTATAGTCTGAAGTCTGGGAGTCTGATTCCTCCAGCTCTGCTTTTCTTTCTCAAAATTGCTTTGGCTATTCAGGGTCTTTTGTGTTTCCATACAAATTGTGAAATTTTTTGTTTAGTTCTGTGAAAAATGCCATTGGCAGATTTTTTTTTTTTTTTTTTTTTTTTTTTGGCTGTGTTGGGTCTTTGTTGCTGTGTGTGGGCTTTCTCTAGTTGCAGCGTGTGGGGACTACTCTTCGTTGTGGTGTGCAGGCTTCTCATTGCAGTGGCTTCTCTTGTTGCAGAGCATGGGCTCTAGGCACATGGGCTTCAGTAGTTGTGGCACGCGGGCTCAGTAGTTGTGGCTCGTGAGCTCTAGAGCACAGGCTCAGTAGTTGTGGCTCACGAGCTCTAGAGCACAGGCTCAGTAGTTGTGGCACATGGGCTTAGTTGCTCCGTGACATGTGGGATCTTCCTGGACCAGGGCTCGAACCCGTGTCCCCTGCATTGGCAGGCGGATTCTTAACCACTGCACCACCAGGGAAGCCCCCATTGGTAGTTTGATAGGGATTGCATTGAATCTTTAGATTGCTTTGGGTAGTAGAGTCATTTTCACAATGTTGATTCTTCCAACCCAAGAACATGGTATATCTCTCCATCTGTTTGTATCATCTTTAATTTCTTTCATCGGTGTCTTATAGTTTTCTGCCTACAGGTCTTTTGTCTCCTTAGGTAGGTTTATTCCTAGGTTTTTTATTCTTTTTGTTGCAATGGTAAATGGGAGTGTTTCCTTAATTTCTCTTTCAGATTTTTCATCATTAGTGTATAGGAATACAGGAGATTTCTGTGCATTAATTTTGTATCCTGCTACTTTACCAAATTCATTGATTAGCTCTAGTAGTTTTCTGGTGGCATCTTTAGGATTCTCTATGTATAATATCATGTCATCTGCAAACAGTGACAGCTTTACTTCTTTCAATTCTGCTCTTAAGGCAACTGATTGGATCAGGCCCACCTAAATTTTGGAGGATAACCTCCCTTATTTAAAGTCAATTGATTGTACATGTTAATCACATCTACAAAAACCCACAAGGTTTTTGAAACCATTGTATAAGCAGAAGCATGGCCAGCTTGGAATGAAGGTGATGGAGACAGGATAAGATAAATGTGGGCTCTTGGATTTCCACAATTCCACACTTAGGAAATGAGCTGATAGAGCTACTAAGGTGCAGGCATGTGCTACCGTTCAAGAAAAAGGAGAAGTGACTCCAAGGATAGTAGCATGGGTGCAGAGGCAAAGGCAGAGGCCAGAGGCTCAGAGTCAGAGACAAGAGCTGTAGGCAGATGTACACAGAGCTACAGTGGGCCCAGAGCTGCCTTGAGCCACAGAAACTCAATGGAATTTGCTCTGCTGGATTTTGAACTTGTTTGGGCTGGTTATTCTTTTATTCCTTTCCTTTTCTCCCTTTTGGAATGTGACTGTCTATCCTATGCCTATCCCATCACTGTCTTTTGGAAGCAGATAACTTGTGTTCTAGTCTCTTAGGTCTACAGATGGAGAGGCATTTTGTCTCAGGATCAGTAATATCCAGAGTCCCACCCATACCTGATTGGGTTGATTTAGATTATAAGATGTGGAACTTTATGAGCTGATGATAATTAGATGAAAATTTTAACTTAGACTTGATGCTGTAATTGATTGAGGTATTGGTGGGTGTTGGGATGGGGTGAATGTATTTCACACATAGGACAGATGTGAATTTTAGGAAGCCAGGGAGTGGACTGCAGTGGATTGAATGGTGGCCCACCAAAAGATATGCTCACATCCTAATACCTGGAACCTGTGAGTGTGACCTTATTTGGAAAAAGCATCTATGTAGATATAACTAAGGACTTCGAGATTAGATCATCCTGGATTATCCTAAATTCATTGACAAGCATCCTTATAAAATGCACACATAGGAGAGACACACAGAAAAGAGAAGGGCATGTGAAGATGGAGACAGAGTGATACAGTCACAAGGCCAGGAATGCTAATAGCCACCAGAACCATGAAAAGGCAAGAAATGGAATTTTCCCTAGAGCCTCTAGAGGGATCACAGCCCTGCTGACGCTTTGATTTTAGAATTCTACAACTGTGAGAGAATAAATTGTTGTTGTCTTAAGCCTCCAAGTCTGTGGTAATTTGCTACAGCAGCCTTAGGAAATGAATACAGTCACCAAGCAGTACAAAATGTATATGGGGTTCCCTGATGCACTTTTTCAGTAATGTGCCAGAATGTGCACTTAAGAGTGATGTCCTCTTTGTAAAAGTCACCTTCGATCTCAAAAACATTATGCTAAGTAAAAGAATCCAGACTCATTCATGACAAACTATATAATTCCATTCACATAACATTATAATTTACCCTAGAGAAAGCTGGCAAAACTATAATGCCAGGAAACTGATGAGTGGTTGTCAGGGACTTGGAGTGGAGGTAGAGAATTCTCTAATGGGGCACAGGGAACTATTGAGTGTGATGGATGTAATCAATATCTTGATTACTGTGGTAGTTACACAACTGTATAAGTTTCTCAAAACTTGAACTATACACCTAAAAAGGGTATATTTTACTGTATGTATATTATACCTCAATAACCTTGACTTCTGGTGCCATAGGTTTATATAACTCTGCTTTAAAATGTTTAGAGCAAGTATTTTGAAACGATGTGAAGATCAGTCTCACACTGATATTTATCTACAGCTGCAACTGACTTGGTTTTCCTTGAATTTTTATCTGTTTTCTGATATCAATTCATTCTCAAAGAACAATTATTTTCCACCACTGAAGATATACAAAACAAACAAACCACTACATGTTCTGCCTTTAGTTCCTAAAGAAGAGTTGAAAAAGTGTTTTGCTTATTGAAATAAATATATAATATCCAAAAGTGACTACTTTGCTTAGTTTTAACTTAATAAATATTTAGTATCTTATGTGGAAGACATATGCTAAGTGCATGGCTGGAACTAGGAGGGGTTACAGGGATAATTAAGAAACAATTCTTCTAGAGTTAGAAGTATAAAATAGGAAGCAAGTAACTCTAATACAAAACAGATTCGAACCAAATTCTTTGGGGTCTTAGAAGAGGAAGCAGTTATACCCAAATGGGAGGACCTCTTTCAAGTACATGAGATGGAATTGAAAATAGAAAATGGACGATTGTGAATTTCAACAAAAGGAGGAATCCCAGGTGGAAGAAACTGCATGGGTGAAGGCACATGCTATGGACTAAATGTTTGTGTCCCTGCCCCACCTCCAATTCACATGTTGAGGCCGACTCCTCAATGTGACGATATTTGAAGAAGGGGCCTTCGGAAGGTAATTAGGTCATGAGAGTGGAACCCTCATGAGTGGGATTATTTCCCTTGTAAGAGAAGGAGACAGGAGATTTCCCTCTCTGCTCTCCACCATGTGAGACTACAATGAGAGGACCACTGTCTGCAAACCAGAAAGTTATCTTACCAGACAGCTGGCTCTACTTGTCCCTTGGTCTTGGACTTCCCAGCCTTCAAAACTGTGAGAAATAAATGTTTGCTGTGTAAGCCACCAGTCTTTGCTATAGCAGCCCAAACTGACTAAGACAGTACAGAAGTAGGAACAAATTCAGGGAACAGTCAGTAGTCTCTGACTAGTTAGAATATGTGCAGAGGAGTGGGAGAAAAACTAGAAAGGGAATTTAGGATAGTTTTCTGTATGTCTTAAATGCCAAGTTGGGGGATTTGTACTTTATTCAGTGGTCAGTGGGCAGCTGTTAATGTTGTGCTTGAGAATTTTGAGAATCTTGTGAAAGTTACAAATGCATTGCTCCAGAAAAGTGCACAAGTGTACAAAGTGCTATGTACCATCTCAGGACTTTCACAGACACCTAGAGCTCCTCCAGGGCCTTCCTTCCCTGGGAACCCCCGGATTAAAGAAGTTTTGAGAAAGAGCCTGACATCAAGGGAATTATCATTTCATGTCATTTTAGTTAATTCCTCCATACATGATCAGAATGGAGAATTACATTGATACAACTTGTGAGCTAAAGTTGGTTTTCTTAAAGTGTGATCTATATTAGAATCACCTGCAGGGCTTATCACACATCCATGTTCCTAAATCCTACCCAAATATACTCAGGGTCTCTAATAGTGGGACCAGCTGAGATACACTTTCTTAAAATTTTTATTGGAGTATAGTTGGTTTACAATGTTATGTTAGTTTCAGGTGTACAGCAAAGTGAATCAGTTATACATATACATATAGCTACTCATTTTTTAGATTCTTTTCCCATATAGGTCATTACAGAATATTGAGTAGAGGTTCCTGTGCTATTCAGTAGGTCCTTATTAGTTATCTATTTTATATATAGTAGTTTGTATATGTCATTTCCAATCTCCCAATTTATCCCTCCCCCACTTTTTAACCAGCACCAAGCTGATGCTGTTGCCCACTTAGCTTAGAGAACAGCTTAACTAGTGATGAAGAGGGTACAGTCATTCCTCAGTCTCAGCGGTGGGAGAGGATTGGTTCCGGGCCCCCCTCAGATACCAAAATATACAGATGCTCAAGTCCCTTGTATAAAATGATGCAGCAGAGTCGGCCCTCCATATCCACAGGTGCCACGTCCTTGGATGCAGAGAGCCGGAGAGCTGACAGTATCGTGGTAGACATTTCCTTTTGACTTCCCAGCAAAGCATGTAAGAGACAGAAAGAACTCAAAGGAAAAAATTATATAAAAGATTTTTTTTCAACTCCACCAATTCTCAAGACACTCTCTGCAGTCAGTACCAATTTAAACTAAGCATAGGAGCATCTTCAGCTACAGTGTGTTAGGACAGCATTTATCCTGGGGAAAACTGGCTCCTTTACATTAGCCAGAACATTTACGAGGAACATTAGCATCACATAGTCATACTGTTGGAAGCTACTGATGGGTCCCGTGGATGAAGATAAACAGTGATCATCCTTAACCTTAAAATGATTAACTGCCATAGCAGCCAGAGTAGTTTCTGTTCTGTCTTGACCTGAAGAGATCCAAGGTTTCACTATGTATCAGTCAATCTTTCCAAGAAGGATTTTGCAAAATGACAGTAATTGGCAAGGTTCTGGAATTGGTAGAATCTGTTGCTTATCAGAATTGTATGGTTTTCTGACATCTTTTTCTTTTTTTGTAAAACAATCACCAGGACTGTATTCTAAAAAAAAAAAAAAATGCTGTTGATCCCAAATTTGTTTCTTGATTCAGACAGTCCACACATTCATTCCTAGTTAGGGACACAACATTTTATGATTTAATATTAAACTACCAAATCAACGTTATTTCACTTCCTGATTATTTTTTAATGGAAGAACAAAAAGGAGAGTGAATCATAGGTTGATTGAGGAGTTAGCTGTTAAATGAAGCTATTAATTTCATTTTCCTGACATCCCAAACATGTTTGTGGAATTTTTACATAGCAACCACACATACTACAATCTGTGCTCGTGTTCAGTTCATCCAAGAATAAAGACTCATAGTGGGACTTCCCTGGTGGTCCAGTGGTAAAGAATCTGCCTTCCAATGCAGGGGAGGCAGGTTTGATCCCTGGTCGGGGAACTGAGATCCCACATGCCGTGGGGCAACTAACACTGTGTGCCACAAACTACAGAGCCCACGTGCTCTGGACCCCATGCGCCACAACTACAGAGCCCACACGCCCTGGAGCCTGCACCCCACAACTAGAGAGAAGCCTGCACGCCACAACGAAGAGCCCATGCCGGAACAAAAGATCCTGCACGCCTCAACAAAGACCCTGCACGTCACAACTAAGACCCAATGCAGCCAAAAATAAAAATAAAAATAAAATAAATAAATAAATAAAAAATTTTTAAAAGCTGATGCTTGAAATTAAAAAAAAAAGACTCATAATACTTGCATAAATAGCCATTTTTATTCTTCCTTAGGTATGGTAGTATGTATCTAATTGTTTTTGACTTCCCAGCACTTCTTTTCCTCTTCTTCTGGTTACAGCAACCCCTCTTCTTTTGAACAGCTCTTCCTTCCCTGCTCTAGTCATGAGGTTTGCTTGGAAGCTGTCAATCAGAGTACTCCACTGCCATCCCAAGCTGGACCAATCACATTACCTCACCTCATCAAGGGGCCCCCTGATTGTCCTGGAAATGGGCACAGTCAGAGTTCTCTCCAAAGATTTTTTTGATCTACAGCTGGGGTAGTTAGGAGAATAGTAGTAGGGAAGAGAAAAGGAGTTCTCTCCTCTCTGATGATAAAGTTTTGAGTGCATGAAACCAGAGAGGCTGATAGCCATGTACCCTGGCACACTGAGAAACCAGATCAGAAGCAAACAACAATGAAGCCATCATACCAAAGGAGAGATGGTTTTAAGCAATTCCTTGGATGCAAAGAGCCACCCTAATGTGCTTCAGTGCTATGCTATCTAATGTTGGTGGCCACTGACCACATGTGGCTATTGAGCACTGGAAACGTGGTTAGTCCAAATTGAATTGTTCTGTATGTCTAAAATAACACTGGATTTTGAAGACTTGGCATGGGTAAAAAAGACTATAAAATATCTCAGTAATGATTTTTTATAATGAATACATGTAAAATTATAATATATTGAATATTTGTCTAAATAAATTAGATTTTTTAATTAATTTCATTTATTTCTTCTTATTTTTTAATGTGGCTTCTAGAAATGTTTATATTACATATGAGCCTCAAGTTATGTTGCTATTGAAATAGAACTGCTCTCTAGTGAATCTGTGTTTTTGGTTTGTTTAGCTACTTAGGGCAGGGTTTGTACCACTGGCAACCTATGGAGCCCTAACTGATGCTGAAATCAGTAACTGGAACAGAGGCAGTGAGAGGGATAGATCCAAAATGTGGAACTGGCTACATTCAGGTGCAGAGTGGGCAGGGAGGTTTTCTCCATCCTGAGTTAGGAAACTCAGTAGCAAAGCCGTTAGTTAATTGTTACAAGTTATTTAGATGATGTGCCTATCCTCCCTGAGCTCCAGCTTTACAGGTAAAAAAATTGGAGATTTTGGAGGGTTGGCTACTTCTTGCAACCTTCAATAAGGTGCTGCAAGAGGGAAAAAAATGTGGTCTAAGCAGAGCCTTCTGCAAGTGGAGCAGGAGTAGCAGCCTGGCACCGCTGCGTAAAGAGGCCATTCTGCCGCTGGTCACGCTCTGGATTTCAAAAGGTCCCCACAGCACTGAAATCCAGCCAGTGTGCCGCCAGAATGAAGACGTCAGATCTCCTAAATGTCCACAAAGCACTGCTACCTGACTAAGGCAATTCCCCTGTCCCCAGGTTAAAAAGGAGATTGGGAGCCCCTGGGGCAGAAGGACATTTAGCCCTGTGCCATCACTGCAGCCCACCATACAGAAACAGAGACCAAAGTGAGACGCACTAAGATGAGGCCCAGAAGGATGGGCAGTGTCTGCTGAAGAGTCACCAAGAAGTGAAGCTGTGAAATGGGAGCGGATCCAGATTCAAATATCTTGACTGGCAAGATTACTGGCTTTAGTTACTAGCAAACAGAGTTCCTACCAGGCAGTCTCCTAGGGTTTTAAGGAGGTTCTATTGTCACCACCACCATTCCCAAACAAGAAAGAAAGAAAACACAAAAACAAGGAATCTACGACTGCCCACTGCCTGGGGCCATTCTTCATGCTCCGTGAAGGAAATGCATGGCTGAGGAGGTATAGCCGAATGGCAAAGATAACCCAGCTCTCCCCAAGATATTTTTTCCCCTTCATCAGGTACCCACCTAGATTCCCTTACAAGTGAGTTGTAGTTCTCTGACTAAATTATCTGTAATGGCATATGAGAGGAAGTGATGTCTCCCTCTTTCAGCCCTGGCTCATAAAAAATCCTCCTACATGTGCATCTCCCTGCTCTTTCCCCCTTCTACCAGACAGAGGTGGAGAAAACCACCAGGACAACTTTGGAAACCATGTGTTGAAGAAGACAAAACTGGAGCTTTCCTGGACTATTACATAAGCAAGGTATAAACTTCTAACTTGTTGAGCCTTTACATGTTTGGTTCTATTTGCTATCACAGCCTAACTGAATACATCTCCAAATAGAAAGATCTTCCCAAATGTCCCTGATAACCAAAACCGCATAGAACACTGAGCAAATCAAATCTCTCTGGTACATAGCAGTCAGACCAGCCAAACTGACTAACTTGGTAGATTATCCATTGCCATAAAGGAAAGTCTCCCAACAGAAGTAACCTGCTTTCTAATACAACAAGGCAAGGATAGTGCCGTTGTGTGCTGCTTCCCTGCCCCCTGCTCCTATGCAATAATCTTTTTTAAATGGAAGCTTTTGTTAAGCAATATTTCTTCTGTTTGTATATTGGATGTGTTAGGGGTGGTTAAATTTCTCATTTGGAACATAGTAGCAGGGATTACAAGGAGCCATATCAAGACCTGATTGAGAAAAATGGACATTAGACGGACATCATGGACTCAGAGATGGCTGTAATAACTGGGAAGAAGTATGGCTTGTGTCCCACTGGAATATATGTGGAATTGTAGGTGTAATCATTGCAATAAGTTAGAAGAGGGAATTTAGAGAATTATTTATAATTGTAGAGGAGTGCATTTGTGTATTAGACACTAAGCTACAAGAGTCCAAGCTTAGTAGTAGCATTTGGGTCAAGACCTACATAAAAATTGCTAGGCATCATCAAGAAACTAGACTTAAAAACCATGAAAGAAATAATCAATATTGAAGATAAATATTTTAATCTAACATCCTTTTTTTAATGACTTGAGTATAACCTAATGATGCTATTTGTCTAGCTATATTACAATATGTCACAGCACGTGATAAGTTAGTACTAAGTAAAACAAAAGGAGCTGCACTGCCCCTCTCAAACTAGCCTCTTCAAGGTATCATGACATAGTTGGTGAATACAGTGAGGAAAATCATATTGTCATTAAATTGACGGGGATCATTGTAGACATCAACCTTTATTTGTGTAATAACAGTATCTTTTGCTTGGGTATCGTATTGAATTTTTTTAAAAAGAGAAATGCATATTGTTTCAATTTTAAAACTTTGTTTTAGCAGAATTATCATCAGAGATAGTAAAAGAAAACATCCATCTTATGAAAAATTATTAGACCAAAGACTTCCAAATTATATTTGGAACTTGAGTTTCAACAAAAATAAGTCTTTCCTACTCTTGAAATAAAGCCAGCAGCTTTCCCTGATTGGTATTTCAGGATCAAAGGCAATTTCTGCAAATCTAATTCTCCTTTTCTCAAGTTCTTAAAGTCTTGAATACAATTATCAAGACTGCTAAACTAAGAAACGCCTCTTTTTGAGAGTAGCAGACTAAATTAAAAGGCTATACTTTTGTGGTCAAGCATCTCCAAGACACTTTACTGAATGAACATTCAATTAGCAATAGAACAAAGAAGCCAATGAAGATCTGTAAAATCAATGTTATGAAACTCCAATTGTTCCCCCATTGTCCAGCCCCCTCAACTTAACTTACCCAGATTCTGCTATAGGATGGAATTTCTTTCTGGCCTTCCTGGATGCAATATGGTAGAGAAGAAAGAGAATTGAATAATCATTTTAATTCTACCTCATACTTACTTTGGTCAAGTTAAGTAAACTTCTCTGAGCCCATTTATTCCTTTCTAATGTAGAGACAATAAGTTTTGCCCTGAATTCCTCATAAAGTTATTGGGTTGAACATGAAAGTTACTTATAAACTGCAGGTTGTTTTACAAATATGAAATATTTTTATTATATAAAGAAACTTATAGAGATCTTTTACTACTTGACATGATAAACAGAAAACACATAAAAATAGGAAGCAGTATAACATGAAATAAAGAACATGAGCTCTATTTCTGGCCGTTTGACAGAATAGATACCCTGCACAGGCATCCCAACTCAAATAACTAAAATTTTTGATAAACTATAAATAAGAAACATCCTTTAAATGTATCTCTGAGCTGACACAAAAAGAAAAATTTTGAAGAGGACAAAACTGAATTGAAAGCAGTAATGCTGGGAGGGAAACAGGAACATAAATGCAAAAATTCTTAGCAAAAGATTAGTGTATCAAATCTAGCAATATGTATGTATAGATAGGTAGATAGATATGACATACATATTTTATATATTGATATATGTATATCAAGGATAATATATAATGACCAATTGCTGTTTATTCTAGGAACATGAGGTTAGTTTAACATTCAGAAATCAATGAATGTGGCAAACTTCCAGTTCTAGTCAATAGGAGTAAGAACACTGCAGCTTATGTCTCCTATTGAATACATGTAAAAACTGAAAAATGTACAAAAAGAAACTACTTAGGACTTAGAATATTAAATAGTAGTTGGAATATTGGGAAGTCAGAACTTGAAAAACGACCAGTATGGTAGTAATGAGTTTCTGAGATTTTTTTTCTCCCTCCTTTAGCTTTTCTTTTTGATCCAAGGGTGGATTGAATCAGGAAACTGCAAAATCAGCACAGTCAGCAAAAATTCAAAGAGGAGCCCATTTTTTAGCCATAGAGGGAGAACAAAAGACCTCTGCAAATTATAAAGTGAGGAAAGAAGCTTCTTTCTGTCCCTCCCTCTCTCTCCCTCTCACTCTCTCCCTCTCCCTCTCTCCCTCTCTCTCTCTCTCTCTCTCTCTCTCCTTCTCCCTCCCTCCTCCCCAGCCCTCTGTATACTACTACAGAAATTTACATTGTCATAGATTGAAAGTCTTACAGTTATAGATTCTGAGACCCACATCTCAATGAGAATGATTGAATTGGAAAAAATGAAAAATGAAGTTTCTGTTCACTGCAGCTTCTCTTTCTGATATTACTGTATGAAGAATTAACTTTTAGAACATTATTCACATAAGAATTCATTTATACAAAAACTGTTTAGATTGGTTGATGATGTAGAAGTGGGACCTCATTGCTCTCTGATAAGGGCAGATCTGTGTAGACTTTAGCTTCTTAGAACATGGTTTAGTCTCTGAAATAAAAATGACAGTAGACTCGATGGGGAGAAAGGTTTGAAACAATTAAATACAGCAAAATAATCTAGAAAGTGGGGCTATAGAATAAAATTCCAAATATTTTGCTTATATTAGGCCTCCTTCAAATTATTCCTAATACTAGTCAAGGACATAGCAGAAAACAGAATTTACTTCCAAATAGTTCAAATGAAGAGACTTTAAGGAAAGGGCTCCTTACAGAAATGCAAGCAAGACTAAAGGAACAAATATGATTTAGTGAAGCATCCAAAGCTGCCCTTCCCACCCATCTGAGGAGAATGGGGAGGAAAAAGTGTTGCCTGACCTGAGCCCCATAAGAACGGGGGCCATGGTGAGGGGCTGCCTGCCAGGAGCTGCAGTCACAGAGGGGTGTGGCTCCTGCCACAGTCTCAGGGCCAAAGCAGGAAGGATTGGGGAATAAAATACCCCCGCTCTCTCCTCCCACCCTCCCATCTTCTACTGGTGCCTCCCACTGACTGAACCCAAACTGAAAGTAGACAGCAAGAGGAAGGCAGAGATTGGAGTGGGATGGAGGTGGCAAATAGAAAATGACAGGTATACGCCCTACCGCATCACCCTGTTTCAGGACAGCTCTTTTTCAACCTGTAATTGCCTTATAGTTGTGTTTGTCTTTTGTGCATTATTCATCTCTCCTTCAATCCTATGGAATCTAGAGTTGGGATATAAGGGTTTGGAAACTTCTGCCTCCAGTCCTAGGACAGAGATAAAGTAAACAAGATGTGCACAGGTTTCTGCTATATATTGGTATTTCCCTGTCCTGAAATATCAGTAAAGGGGGCAAACAGGAGGAAATTTTAGCTTGATTCTCCCCATCCCTGCTTCTGCATTATATATATTACCGAGAGGAAGCACAATTGCCCTCTCCCTCTTTCTCTGTCTCTGTCTCTCTCTCTCTCTGTCTCTGTCCCTCTCTCTCTCTCTCTCTCTCTCTCGCACACACATACACACACACACACACATGAATACAAATACACTGAAGGTCAACATGTGTCCTTTAAAGACAGTATTAGATGCGTGCCACAGGTTTACATACAAATTATTTTTTAATGATACCAAAAAGCCATAAGAAGAGAGTTTCATTTTCTTTTATATCACTGAAAACTTGGGGACAAAGACTAACTGGTAATGAATGATTGTAAAGATGAGGAAGCTATTTGTAGACTATGGGATCAATTATTTGGAATAGCCACAAGCCTTTCACCTCAGTATTGGAGCCAATTATTAGAATTCAACATCTAGATTCAGTTTTCCTTTTTATTTCTAGTAAAACAGAGAGCCACACCTTGAGGCAGAAGACATCAGGGAGAAGAGACACATCATCGTTTTTGCAAACATTTCTTGAGTAGTTAGCAAGTGCCAGGTCTGTGCTATGTATGTACTTTATGTGCAGGCTTAGAAAGGTTTAAGAACCGTGCACACAGCTAGGAAGTGGCAGAGTGCAGCTACTAACTCAAACACTCTGTGGCCGTAGATTTCTCTACCATTCCATATCCATCTGAAAGCAACAATAACAACTACCTTAAAACAGGCTTGCCATTTTTTAAAATAAAGCAGAACTTTAATAAAGAGCCATGAAATTGAAATTTGTGTGTAGGGCTCTGATTTTCCTTGTTTCTAATGTTTTTAGAGAAAAAAAAATCAATTTATCAGTTTGGACAATAAAACTGTTGTGCAAAACTTTGCTTGTTGGTTTCAATGCAAAGATTTATAGCACCTTTTTTGCATTATCTATATTTGAGTCTGGATCTCAATCCTCCCAGCTAAGATTGCAATTCCAAATTGTACGAACACAGTTCCATAGCTGCCAAAAGTTTTTCTGAGCCTTCACAGTTTGATGCCACAAATTGCCAGACAGCCTACTTCTAAAGTTTAAATAGATCACCTCCTTTTGAACTCTTATCACATCCAGTTAAACAGCGGGGCTATAGCTAGGTAGCACAAAAATAATCTTGATAGGACTAAAATGCTATCTGTCTCCATCATTTATCTACATTCTGCTAATCATCTAGGTATTTCCAAATATCTGGGTTGATAACATATGTAAGGAATATATCTGGATACTTTAAAGCAGGTGTCAACAAACTACGGTCCATGGACCAATTCTGGCCCACCACTTGCTTTTGTAAATAAAGTTTTATTAAAACACAGTCACACCCATCCATTTACGTCTTGCCCAGGGCTGCTTTCACATTATAACAGCAGAGTTAAATAGGACAGAGACCACAAAGCCAACATCCAAAATATTTACCATCTTATCCTTTAAAAAAACAATTTGCCAGTGCTGCTTTACCTGAAATTTCTCCATTTTCTTGAGTTTGGTTTTGTTTTGCTATTTCTCAATAATATGATCAGGAAGTAAAAAAGTTCCTCCTTATTCCCTTTATTTTCTTTGGAGAATTTAACCACTCTGAGCCAGTTATTACATCTCACAAACCAGAATCAGTACCACTAGCTATAAACCTGCCTACTTTATAAAGTATGTGTAAAGGGTCATCTAATAATAATAGGATATGTGCAATCCTTGTTAAGCAGAGTGTGAGGTGGTTCAAAGGGAGATGGAATAATTTTCCATCTCACAAATTTCAACCATGCTTTGGATGAGGTGGGCCACAAAGTGTTATAAGCAAGGTTTTGGAATCACACCTGGGTTCAAGCCCTGGCTTTACCAATTATGAGCTGTGTGACTCCCCTGCCTATGTCAGTTTCCTCCTCTGTTACATGGAGATGATAATAGTAGTATCCATCTCACTGGGCTGTTAAGAGGATTAAATTGGATTAAAATGACTGTGCTTGTCTAGTGCTGGCACATAGTAAATTCGCATACCCTGCCATTGGTGACTTAAGAAAGGAATTGAAAAGACAAAGAAGGGAATGAATGAAGAAGGAAAGAAAAAAGAATTAAAACCACCAAAAGAATGAGGGCGTTTTTCTGCTATTTTGCCTTACACTCCAATTTCTAGAGTTAAGAAATAGTTCTCTCTTTAGAGACAAGAGAAAATGCTTCAAATGTGATATGCCTTCATAACTCAAATTATTCAGAAACTTAAGGGTTTGCTTGTTAACTTGAACAAGCAGAATTTGTGAAACCTACAGATGTCGTGCTCACTCTCAGGGCTCATTTCAAACCTCATGGATCCTGAATGAGATGTGAATTCATCCTCAGTGCATGTGTACACATAAGCAATAGCTGATTTCATAAGCTTGAGAAGCATATTTACTTTCAGCAAGAAATGAGCTCTTGCTTGGAAAATTGGCCTAAAAACCCATTACTGCAGTGGATTCATTTTCATTTATTTCCCAACAGGTAATGGAGTTTATTTGGAGTATTGAGAGAGAGTGCTTCACTGAGGCTGGGTATTGTCTCATTTACATGCAAATATTTTTATCTTCATCTTAGATAGAAATATAATCATGCTCTATAAGGCTTGTCATGCACCCAGAATTTAATTAATGACGTGTCTGCACAGAGTCAAGATAAAAAGTTGAAATGGGAAAAGTTTGGCATCGCATAGCTTCAGAGTCCTTGGCTGTTTTTGTAATTTCACTCATTTATTCATTCAGTTATTAATTGATTTAACAAATATTTATTGGGCTCCTACTATGTGTTAGACACTTGTATGTGCAAATACGTAGATGGAAACACATAACCTTGCCCCCAGGAAGGTTACAATCTAATAGGGAGACAGAGGCAAACAGAAAGGATCCTTCTGGTTATAATAAAATAAGGTCTAAGTACATTGGAAACATGATTTCAAGGGGAAAAAAAAGATAGCTTTGCATAAAGGCAGTGTCTGACTGAGCCCTGAAAACTGGGCAGACAAACGTGCGGGGCATGCCAGGCAAGAAGCAGCATGCCTCAAGCGTTAGTGGAAACTAAAAGTGGCTCGTTACTTCCAGAATGTAAAGTGTTAAGAGAGAAGAGGGGCTGAAGGTGTGAGACAGGTAGGAGTGGAGGTTGGACAGGGTCCTAATCATGGAAGACTTTGTCAAGCAAAACTCCAGCTTTTATCTGAAGGCAACCAGAAGCCACAGAAGAATTTTCAGCTGTAGAGGCAGGGATCCGATTTGCACACTAGAAATGTCACTTCAGCAGCTCTTGTGAAGGATAGTGAGGTAAGGCTGTAAGTGGGGCAATCAGAAAGTGACCTATAATGACAAATGGGCAAG
Organism: Balaenoptera physalus; assembly: GCF_965194825.1. Lineage (NCBI taxonomy): Eukaryota > Metazoa > Chordata > Mammalia > Artiodactyla > Balaenopteridae > Balaenoptera > Balaenoptera physalus. The sequence goes on along the minus strand of NC_138887.1, from coordinate 91,924,987 downwards.
GTCATGAACTATACAGGTGCCCATGGTAATAGAGATGGGAGCCTAAAATGAGAATTATTTAGGAGGCAGGATCAACAGAATATAGGGATTGACAAGATATGAGCTTTCAAGGAGAAATAGTGATGTGAGATGATACCCTGATCTCTGGCTTGGGCAGCTAAGTTAAGAAAGTGTCATTTATAGGATAAATTCAGGAGAGGCATCATGGGGGTAAGGTGTAGGATCATTGTAGAAGATGATGGATTCTGTTTGGGATGCCATCGCTATGGCATTTCTAAGCAGAGATGCTTGATAGGCATATAGAAGTGAAATTTGGGGACTCAAAAAAGAGGTCTGGAACAGACCTATAAATATGGGAGTCATGGACATTTAGGTGATATTTGATGTTGTGATCGTTAATTTTGTGTCAACTTAACTGGGCTAAGGGATCCCACCTAGCCTGTAAAACATTATTTCTGGGTGTGTCTGTGAGGGCATCTGTGGAACAGATTAGCATTTGAATCCGTACTCTGAGTAAAGTAGGTCTGAGAAGAAAGATCACTCTCAACAAGGTGAATGGGCATCACTCAATCATGAGGGGCCTGAAGAGAACACAAAGGCAGAGGAAGGGTGAATTCCCTCACTCTGACTGAGCTGAGACATCCATTGCCTCCTCCTCTTAAACACTGGCACTCCTGGTTATGGGGCTTTTGGACTCAGACCGGGACTTACATCATTGCCAGACCCTCACCCCACCCGCCCACCAACCGGGTTCTCAGGACTTCAGACTCAGACTGAATTACACACCATCTTTCTTGCCCTCCAGCTTGCAAATGGCAGATCATGGGACTTCTTGGTCTCCATAACCATGTGAGCCAATTCCAATAATAAATCTCCTCAAAGGACTTCCCTGGTGGTGCAGTGGTTAGGAATCTGCCTGCCAATGCAGGGGACATGGGTTTGAGCCCTGGCCCGGGAAGATCCCACATGCTGCGGAGCAGCTAAGCCCGTGCTCCACAACTACCGAGCCTGCGCTCTAGAGCCCACGTGCCACAACTACTGAGCCCACGTGCCACAACTACTGAAGCCCACGTGCCACAACTACTGAAGCCCACACGCCTAGAGCCTGTGCTCTGCAACAAGAGAAGCCACCACAATGAGAAGCCCACGCACCACAAGGAAGAGAAGCCCCCGCTCACCGCAACTAGAGAAAGCCCGCGTGCAGCAATGAAGACCAATGCAGCCAAAAGTAAATAAATTAAAAAAAAAAATCTCCTCATATTATCTATATGTATATATCCTGTTGGTTTTTTTCTCTAGAGAACCCTAATACAGATGTTGTGGGTATGAATGAAAACACACAAGAAAATGTAGTCTAAGGAGAGAAGAGGAACTAAAATGGAACCCTGAAATGCTTCAGGAAAAAAACAAGGAGATTGAAAATTACCCAAAGGAGAGCATCTTGAAGACCATTGTTGACTTTCCAGATAAAGGTTTTAATGGAGGTAAGTCAGAAAGTGGGAGGTGGGGAGTGGTTGCAGGATGGAGTGGGGAGAGCAAGAAGCTTGACTAACGAGAAGATCAAAGGGGACAAAGAGTGAGCAGAGGACTGTTTTGGAAGGGAGAGAAAAGGCCAGTGAAGAGGGAGAGGTCGAAAGATTAGAAAAAGTAAATAACTGTTTATTAGTTCAAGAAGTATACATTTTATTTAATGTTTTAAAGAAACAGATAAGTCCAAGTTTAAAATGAACAATTTCATGGAAAAATGATTTCATGATTCCACTTGACATAATAATACTGAATATATTCTCACTTTTAACTGGAAGTTTTTCCTCATATAAGTAGGGCTTTCAGTTTTTGTGTGATGAGAATGAGAGTTGGTTTGCCAAACACAAGGGGCATCTGAATGGTAGAGTCTCTCCGAGTTGAGATGGAAGCAGCTGTGTTCTTTCTGGAGCTCATAAACACTTTTTATGTAACACAAGATCCATCATAACCTTGTCAATGCATGAAGAACTTGCTTTTGAGTAATGAGTTGCCCTTTAATGAAGCCTGTTGTTCAGCATGTGGGGTATGCTCAGCCAACACTGGAGGCAAGGTCTTCAGTGAGCAGCTCTATAAGGCTCAGGACGAAGAGAAAAGATACTCAGGGAACCCAGTTTCTCAGATCCGCTCCTGCTGCTGCTCTGACCAGCTCAGCACTGATCTCATTCCCCGAGCAGAGGTGCTGATAGTTCAGAGGCAGGACAGAGAGCCCTGGCCAGGGCCTCCCCAGCAGAGTTTTAAGTTCCTGAGGCAAGTGTAACCAGCACTGAATGGGCTCTGGTAGGTGCTAGAAGAAGAAGAGTGGGACAATAGAGAGAGGAAAAAAACTAGGATTCCTAGAGATCAGGAAGAGGATGGAGGCTGGAGCTGAAAGACAGGGGAAGATGAGAAAGCACGCAGCGCCTGTGACAAGAATATGAAAAATCCTTAGATATTAAAGCTGGGTCCCAAGCAATATAAGAATCAAATTTATACTCCAGTTCTGTGTTTTTGGAGGGCAGATAGCATATATTATTTCAGGGCTAGAAATGCAGAAGCCAATAAATTGGCAACTGAGGTTTCCTCGTCCTAGAATGTGAATTGTCCATCTATTTTTCTGAAAGCTTGCTCATGAAAAGAGAAAAAAATATAAAAGGTCTTTGCTATCTACTTCTGAATGATCTGTGCTGCTGCAATAAATCATATCATTAAATCATTTTCTCTTATTTATACCCTGACAATTTGAGCATGTGGAGAAAATCACTCTAATTAATGAGAAAACTCAGAAAGTCACAATAATATTAAGGGTAAAGATGTAGGTTACATATGCTTCTGTCTTTTCACAGATTTATCTGACTGAGAAGACAAAATGAAAAATATTCAATTAGAGCTATGTGTAGCATTTTAATTCTCATCAAAGGTCACTCAACCAATTTATAATGTCAGCATGTCTTGTTTGCTAGATTACCTGGGTGTATTTCTAGTATGTTCAACAGCTCTCCTGTTCAACTCAGAGTGTGTTGAATGGATAACTGCACTTGCCTCATTTTTTCTTGACGTGGATGTTTGCTCTTTTCCTAAACACACACGGATGCGTCCCTCCCTCTATAGCACATGGGCTAACAGTATATTCCAGGTCTAACATTAGAGAAGCTCCCTTATTGGAGATCAGGGTTCAAAAGCAAGGGATCCATCCAAAGTATATTAGTTCAAGCTGGTACACTGACTAAAGCACTTTATCTGATTGAATGTGACCAATTGTAAGTTTCTGTTGGTCTTGGAAAGAGAAAGAGCTGAATCAAAAAAAGGGAGAGAGGGGAAAATAGCAAGCAGAAAAAAAAAATGGGAATAAGAGAACAAATAAATGAAGACAAGAGGAAGGTCATGCTCACAGAACAGCAATACCTAAAAGTATTAAAAGTAAATTTGTAGCATGCATACCTGCGAGTATCATTACACAGCACAAAACATTTTGAATTAACGTGTTACTCATGCCATGCACCATATTTTGTGCTACATTTAAATAATGACTAGTGAAAAATTACATGGTTGCCTTAGTCTAAGAGAAATTAGCTTGCACATGAGGAAAATAGCCCTTTTATAGACAGAAATGCCTAACTCTGATTATGATAGGAAGACACCAGCTCAACTTCAACCAACTCTCCTCCTTGGTCAGCTGTCCAAAATAGTCCCATAGTTTTTAAACATTGTAACTATTTCAAGTAGGTACTTTTTAATTTTTTTCATTGTATATAATGCAAGTCTGCACTATTACATTATTACCAGTCAGTTAAAAATAATATTAACAAGTTGGTTTCTAATGACACCAATAATTGACAAGATATCTAAACCTCTTTTGCAAAGAGGTTACATTTAAACAGAACAAATAAATTGGAGGAGTGTAAGGCCAATGCACTGATTTTGTTTTTTCCCATTATTAGTATTGACAGATTACATTTTTGTAGCATTTCACAGCTTACAAAGTAATTCCCTATGAATGACCTCCCTTGTGCCTTACAGCAGGGGGTTCCTGGGCGGCAGACCCGGTACCTGTCCGAGGCCTGTTAAGAGTCAGGCGGCACAGCAGGAGGTGAGCAGCAGACAAGCGAGCGAAGCTTCACGTGCCGCTCCCCATCGCTCTCATTACTGCCGGCACCAGCCCCTGACACCCCATGGAAAAATTGTCTTCCACGAAACTGGTCCCTGGTGCCAGAAAGGTTGGGGACCTCTGCCTTTATGCCCATTTTCCTTATGCGGACACCAAGGTTCAGAAGGGCATGCAAGCTGCCCAAGTTCATGGAATTAGTAAGTGGAAAAACCTAAGCACGCATCTTTTGCTTCCCAATTTCATTCCCAGCCCCTCCTCCCTCCCGGCAGAGCCGGCTCCACTGAAGGCTGAAGCCAGATAACGAGATGAGGCTTGGGCATGGGCCACGTGAGTCCTTGAAGTCACAGGAGCATGCTCTACTTACTTCAGGGACCCTCAATGTCTAAACATTGAGGTATTGAACTTATAATAACCGTATCGTTGCATACCTTTAAATTGGAAAGTCTACACCTAGATATCTTTCCACTTTCCCAAAAGGCCATTTTCCTCTGGGTCCCTCATTGTGGTGTTTTCCTGCTCCATTGAGCCAGTTCACGATGGAGGCTGGAGGCAAAATTTCCCCCATGGGACACTTCTCAGACCTCCCTTGGACTTGTCCTAGTTGTTCAGGGATGTTGTTCTTTGTGGGCAGCTCTGCAGCTCGGAAAACACTCATCGGGGGCAGGATGGGGTAGGAGTAAAAGACATGTGAGACTTAGGACATCACGATGTGGTGATGTGGTCCTCCTTCTCCACAGAGCTACATGTGTAAAGCAATAAGGGCGGCGGGGGATGCACCGCAGGGTGGAGCAGGGAGCTGTGATATGCATCACATCAAGGGGGATGCTTTATGGTTTCTAACACTCTACCATGTATTGTTTCTGCATGGTTGCATGAACAATGCGAGTCCCTCCAGGATTCCTGACTCCCGACATGATGACAAAAGCACCAACAGCCACTAGGGGGCCCATTTTTTCTTAATGTATACCATTTAACTTTTGCAATTTGACTACCGTGAGTAGATGCCATAAAGGAATTTTCAAAGATGTGAGTGGGAGCTGTGAATGCTGGAAACTAAAGAATCAGCTCACACACTTAACAATTCTATTCTAAACAACCAAGAAGGTGTTTGGAAAGGAACACATAGCTCTGCTTTTAAACTGCCCAATTTTCTATAAACATACAATTTTATTAATAGTCCACATGGCTGTACTGTTCTAGCAACAGTGCCAACCACACTGGTTCTGACTTTCTCCCCTAAATGCACTGCACTCACTGTTCACAGGACTCAGGGAAGAAGGGAAAAAAAAGACTTCGCTGTGACTAAGAAATCTCTAGAAATTTTTTATCCTTTCCAGGAGCCCCTTAGGGACACAACCTGCAAAATCATCCCAAGACTCCTCATCTTTTACCAAGGAGTATGGCAAAAACTCTGAGCTACAGGAAAAGACCTAATATATGCAATGCAAAATAAAAGCCCTTCTGGTAATCAGTGCCTTTCTAACAAAAGTTGTCAATCAAATATCAGAAAATTTATGCACGCACGCCTGTGTGTGTGGGTGTCCGCGTGCATGCACACGTGCATGAACGTGCACACGTGCACCAAAATAACTTACTATGATAGAGAAGCCGTAGATAATCTTTTGTTACTACAGCGCAAAGTCCCATTTTTCTGTTTTGAAAACTCCTATCAGTCCAAATATCTCTCTTTTATTCTTCAATAGCAAAATACATTTGTGACTCTGTATTACCGTTTTATAGATCGTAAACCTGAAGGACAAAAAGATTACCTGCCTTAATTTTAGCCACATCCTAGCAACCACAGATCTTAATTTTGTTGTCACACGAGGAATTGGTAGGAGCTACTTGGGCCTTGCTCCTGTGCTTTCGGTCCCACCAATATGGCTTCTGAGTCACAACTGAAGTAGTGACTAAGAAGGACATGGATATTTTCTTCCCTTTGGTGGATCTTCTCTCTCCTATAAACCAGGACGGTCAGCTCCCCTTCCACGCTGGCCCTTCAAATTTCAGAACATGATGAGGCAGCTTCATAGAGGGGTCATGTGCGAACGCTCTGGAATCAAATAGTCCAGGATAAAAACTTGGCTGTAGCACTTGGAAGCTGTGTAACCTCGAGCTGTTTGTACTTTACTAAGCCTCGTTTCTTAAACTTAACAATGAGACAAATAACAGCAGCTACTTTATCTGGTTGTTGTGAGGATCGAAGGAAGTTATCCATGTGGTCCTGATACGGCCCACCAGATCTTCCACACCTCACCCAGCCTGCTGCTACCCGTCTGATCTTTTTTTTTTTTTTTTAATTTTATTTATTTATTTTTTTTTATGGCTGTGTTGGGTCTTCGTTTCTGTGCGAGGGCTTTCTCTACTTGCAGCAAGTAGGGGCCACTCTTCATCGCGGCGCGCAGGCCTCTCACTATCGCGGCCTCTCTTGTTGCGGAGCCCAGGCTGCAGACGCGCAGGCTCAGTAGTTGTGGCTCACGGGCCTAGTTGCTCCGCGGCATGTGGGATCTTCCCAGACCAGGGCTCGAACCCGTGTCCCCTGCATTGGCAGGCAGATTCTCAACCACTGCGCCACCAGGGAAGCCCTGATCTTTTCTCTTACCATGATTCCCCTCTCTCTCTCTCTGCGCAGGCACACTGGGCTCCTTCCCAGTCCTGAAGCAGGCTGCACCCACTCCCTCCACAGGGCCTTTGCATTACTGCTCCCAGTGCGGAGAACCCTCATTTCCTGATATCTACAAGGCTCTCCTGCACCTTTTCGGGGGGTTGTTGCTTAAATGCCACCTTATCAGAGAATCCTACGGTCATAGGGAGAATAACGCGCCCGCCCCACGCAAAGAGGTTGACTTCCTAATTCTTGGAACATGTGAATATGTTACCTTACATGGCCAAATAGACTGCAGCTGTGATTAAGTTAAGGCTGTTGAGATGAGGCAATTATCCAAGGCTATCTGGGTGGGCCCAATAGAAACATGGGGTCCTCATAAGAAGGAGGGGTGAGTGGAGGAAGGGGAGGAGATCTGAAGATGTTCTCCTGCTGGCGTTCAGTATGGAGGAGTGGACCATGAACTGAGGGATGCAGGCAGCCTCTAGAAGCTGAAAAAGGTAAGGAAATGGAATCCCCCCAGAGCATCTAGAAGGAATGCAGCCCTGCCAATCCATTTTAGACTTTTCACCTCCAGAGTTGTAAGGTAATAAATTTGTATTGATTTACACTATTAAGTTTGTGGTAACTTGTTACAGCAGCAATAGGAAACTAATAGATTTTCTCTCACTATTACATAAACTTGCTCCCATCTTTGCATCCACACCATCACCTTCTCTTCTGCTTAACCCGCTGGATTTACTTTCATAGCACTTGATCAGGACCTGACATAGGTTTATTTGTCTGCTTTTGGTCTCACTTACTAGAATGTAACCTTCATGAAAGAGAGGTCTTTGTTTTATTCCCTGTTTTGTTCCTTGATTTGAAAAGTGCCTGGCACACAGCAGGTGCTCAATAAATATTTCTTGGATAAATAAAAAACCTAGCATGAAGTCATCCTTCCATGATCGTTGGAAATTGATAACACATCCACAAGTACGGAACTTCTAAACGGTGAGCTTCAGCCTAATTGCTACTTAGCAGAAGAGTTCCAGGTGTGCCTAACATACTGCTGTCCTGGACCCTTGAGTGGGCAGGTGAAGCAGCCATGTGTCTTTAACCAAGTGTGCCATGCAAATAATTATCACGTTCCATGTGTGGCATAATGGAAAAGGATGTCGTAAGGCATATTTGAGGGCATCAACAATGACTACTCTGAAAAAAAATCAGGGCTTTTTTTTCAAGAGCCAAGAATTCCAGAATGCAGTTGTATACTGAGCATAAAGCAGGTTTTAGTTTGAAGGTGACATGAACAGATAGCCCTCTTTTCATGTGGAATCCTTTTTCAGGTTGGAAGTGACTTCCTATGGTACAAGGCTTACTACTGAATAGTAAACATGAACTCAAGTGACAGGAGTTCCTCTATGGCTTCCATTGGGCTTTTGGGGCTCACTTTAAATGGTTAGACTGGGCTCCCATACCTCTGCTATCTCCTCACTGGACACCCACTTTTCTTGGCTTGCAGGGCCCTCTGTTTGATATATACTGACCAGCTATTTCAAACAGGTTCCCTGACACTGATATATGGATTTTTCTTCTTTGACTTTTTTCCTATTACCTGAAGTGTTGCAGGATTATTGCTCATTAGCCGTTTCATTTGTTCTAGTCTTACTACTGTCACAGGAAGAGCTGACTGCTCTAATAATCGGGGCTGTTCAGTCCTGGAGTTTCCTGATCCAAATGTCTATGCTGATGGTGAGCATACTACTGGAGAAACAGAGCTCATGAGATTAAAGCCATTTAGTTCTGGCCTCCTATGTTGATTCACTTATTCGTTCATTGATCTATTAATTCAATAGTTATTAAGCATCTACTACATGTTAGTCCCAGGGGATAATTAGAAAAGATAGACACTCTCCCTGCTGTAATAAACATTACAGCCCAGAAAGAAGTTAGATGTTGACAACTAATGACAAGCATGTTGAGTGTACAAAGAAGAAAGCCAAGGTTCTAGATGAACACATAACCTATTCACTATTCAACAGATGTTTAATAAGTGACTACTATGCATGAAGGATATTTATTAAGGATACTTATTAAGTGCTGCAGTGAATAAGACTGGCAAAGTCTCTGGCCTGGTGGAATTTACAATCTAGTAGGGGAAAAAGAAAGAACAAACAGAAATAATATAATGTCAGGGAATGATATATCCTGTGAAAAAAAGGTAAGAAAGAAAGCTAAAGGAAATGGTGAGTGGATAGTTGTAGAAAGCCATTCTGAGATTATATCTGAGTTGGTCTCTTTCCTCTAGAACCAGCATCATCTTATCAGGCTTCCTGGGAAGCAGCCTTAGGAGCAGGAGGAACATTCGGAGATGTCCCCAAATCTTCAGGTTGGTTTGCCGTGCCAGTGCCATCATCATGTAAAGGTAGGTCTTTTGCACAACCTGGAAATGCTATTCATGTTCCCATTAATGCTCTGTAGAAGCTTGTTGCATCTTTTATGCACACACAGTACCCACACAGTAACCCCACAGTAATTCAACTTCTAAGAAGAGCTTTGGAATATCTTTTTTTTTTTTTAAATCAGCACCTATCAGACAAGGTTTGGAAAGTTAATTCTGAGGAAAAAAATCGGAGTGAGGTGCTTAAATGAGGTGCAAAATGTTACTCTATTGGCAAACCTCTAGCGTAGGCAAAATTTTCTCATGCTCATTTGGGGATAATACTGAGTGTGTGAAATCATTGGCAAGAGAGCTTTATGGTGAATGTGCTGTGGACTTAAGGTTGACCAAAGAATAGATATTTATTGAGCATCTACTATGTGCATGGCTATAAGCTTGGCAACTAGAAACTGAAACCAGGAGGATTTTTCTCCTGTTGATTTTCTCTACCTGGAATGAACTTTTAAACCTTATACTCCTGGTTATCCAAGACGGATAACATCTCTCACATATGCCCTTCTCTGGGCAATGCCTACCCTACTAAAAAAAGATTCGTTACTCCCACCTGTACACTGCATTCCAGGCACCTACACTCTTGTAATTTTGTTCTTGCCACCATGAATTATAACTATTTGCTTACATGTCTCCTTGGGGGCAGGGGCTGTGTCTTGTTTCTCTCTGTATCCCTATGCCTAACCCAGTTTTCCCCAAAGTTCCCTGATGATAAGGCTTAGCTGGGGGCACTTGTTAAATTATCTGGATTGTCTAGCCTCTCCCTGGAAATTCTGATTGAGTAGTTCTGGGCTAGGGCCTAGGAATCTGTTGTTCTAACAAGCATTCCAGGTGATCCCTATCATCAGGCAAGATTGGGAAATACTGGCCCAGCCTGTAGTAACACTAAGCAAATGTAACTGAGTGGATTAAAAACTACAGATAAGCAGAACTTTCTTTTGTCTTTTTAGATTAGATAATCATCAAATAAATATAGTATTCTAGAAATACTTGTAAGGTTTGGCTCCTAATTTTGATGAACTTGGGAAAAGGCAAATATGATGAATTGTTCCATCTCCCTGAACATGAGTAAATTTAAATTAATAAATTAACATATAAATTGACAGTTGCTGCTGATAATGTAGCTATTTATCAGTAATCCATTCACAACTTTGTACATTAAGCAGTGCTTCTCACCCAGGTGATCCTACCTCCCAGGGAATACTCATGTCCGGAGACATTTAGTTGTCACAACTGGAGAGGTGCTACTAACATCTGGATGGTAGAGGCCAGAGGTGCTGCTAAACATCCTACAAAGCATAGGATGGCCCTCCTCACCAGAGAGTAATCCTCAAATGTCAATAGTATTTAGGTTGAGAAATCCTGCATTAGACTCAACAGGAAGCTTTAAAAAATCCATATGCCCAGGCCACTCCCTAGACTAGTTACCTCTGAATGTCTCAGGGTGGGACCCAGGCATCATCATTGTTCGAGCTCTTCCAGTAATTTCAATATGCAACCAAGGCTGAGAACCATTGCATTAAGTCCAAAGTTTGCCATCTATCAGCTGGGAAATTAGGCACAGAACCTCCCAGTTTCTGTTTCTGTATCATCTGTAAAATAATAACACCTACATCAGAGGGTTCTTCTAAGGATTAAAGAGATAACACATGCGGCAGTGCCATGTAACTAAATATACAAAAGTAAGGTGTCATTACTGCTTCCTGTTTGGGCAGCAATCTAAGTGGCAGAACGGGGTAAGTTACTTGCTTAACACCATGAATATATTCTTGCATGCAAATCCATTCTTATATTTTTGCCTAAAATATGTTCTACACATGCCAAAGAAGTTAGAAAATTCATATGCTTAGGTGAGTTTTTTATTGTTATGAAGCCTTCTCCCACTCTCTCTACTTGTTCTCTTTGATATGTTTGAATCTCTATCAGGTTTTAATAAAGCAATCCCTCTGTTGTTTGAAGATAATACAATTGGACCTGCAGTCCACCAGCTACCTACCTACATTTAGCGACAGAGCACATCTGGGAAGGCCACCACTAATCTTGTATAGCTAAGGTTGGGGCTAAGATCAGGAGAGGCTATAGAAATGCAGAGACCCCACATGATTAAGGAGAATGAAGGTTACATACTTTGGAGCATGGGTTAAGATTGATGAGTTAAGGCTAAGAGTCCTCTGGTACCATGTTACTTCACGGTGTGGTCCATAGACCAGCAGCAGCCACTTGGTGATTGCTAGAAATGCAGCCTCTCAGGACCCATCCAGATGTAGTGAATCAACATAGGTAGTTTAATAAGCTCCCCAGGTGATATGTAGGCACATTAAGACTATAGAATCATTACTCTAGAAAATCCTACATGAGAAATTAGATAGCTCAGTTCTCCCAAACATCAAGCATGCAATAGTCTTCTGTGAATCCGTGTCTATTTCGGTTCCTTCCATGTCTCAAATGGATTCCGACTGCTGCTGACTGCATGCACAGGAATGTTCCAATAGGTGTACTCACATCCTTTGCCACCTCTGAGTTTTTAGCAGCCGCTCCAGGTTATTAGGTAATGATCTTAGATCTTATTAGGTAATAAACTTAGCTTAGGTTTAGCTAGAAGATAATCACCATGTATTTTTGCCAGCCTATCACTTGAAACATGTTATTTCTTTGTTTTCATTATCCTGAAAAATAGTTTACCTGGCAACAGAAGGGTTAATTCAGGAGCTGCAGAACTGGTTTCTTTTGTGCGGAGAGAGCACGCTGGCTCATCCTTCTTGCTGAGAGAGGCAGTTAATCAGTATATAAAGACCTGTGACTGATGTGGCATAACTTCCAAAGGTGCATGGTTTATTTCTCAGTGCAAAATCCTCCTACTCCCTGAGAAGCCAAGAGTCGGCCACATCCTCAAATCTCTTCCTATGGCCCGCCTACTTCTTTTAACATCACATCATCTGTACCCTATGGTCCTACGGCTTCTCCTACTTCAGATTCTCAGTATCCTCTTAAGAGCATGTTTGTGTTGAAGGGGACCTTATTCTAAAGTGACATTGGTACCCAATACTTAGATTTAAATCAGTTATGAATTCCCTCCATTAATTCCTATTTCACCCCTTTTCAAAAGTGTTCATACATCTGCAGTCACGTCCGTTATTATTATAAACTTTATGCAGTCATTCAAATCTCTACCTGGGAAATTAAAACAGTTTCCAGGTTATCTGGTAGTTTGTTTAGAGAAAGAATGATTCCGATGTGAGGAAAAGACAAATATTTCACATGATAAAGCAAATCTAAAACCATTTAGTTCAGAAAGGAAAACACAAAGCCCTCAAGAAGAGTGGGGGGAAAAGACAAGATTTACGTTTTGAGGAATCAAGTGCTACAAAACAGGGTAGAGCTTTTTAAAAGTTGCTTAGGGGGCCAAGTAGAGAGTTTTTAAAAAAGTTCTAATCTCTTGAGTTACTTAAGAACCCAACCCCCCACTTAAATTCCTGCCTAATCCACATTTGTAGAAAGTATCAGTAAGCTGGACTCCTATGTGTTATACATGAATTAGAGTTCCTACTCACAGTTCAGTAAGCAAAGTAATCAGCCTCCAAATAGTCAAAAAATAATTTTAATGATGTAAAAATACATTGCATTTTAAAATTAGTATCTTTCTCATATTAACAATGTTAAATGTATCAATATGTGTAAGATGTAACCTTAAAGTCACACTTCTATTGATTTAAGGGCTCAGTCTCATTATTGTAAAGTCAATTCATGTCACAGTTTTTTTTTTTTTGGGGGGGGGTCATATGTCTAGAGATCAAAGGAGCATCCTCTGGTACCAGTGCTAAGCCCCTTGTAGGATTGCTTCTTTTTTTTTTTTTTTTTAACATCTTTATTGGAGTATAATTGCTTTATAATGCTGTGTTAGCTTCTGCTGTATAACAAAGTGAATCAGCTATACGTATACATATATCCCCATATCCCCTCCCTCTTGCGTCTCCCTCCCACCCTCCCTATCCCACCCCTCTAGGTGGTCACAAAGCACTGAGCTGATCTCCCGGTGCTATGCGGCTGCTTCCCACTAGCTATCTATTTTACATTTGGTAGTGTGTATATGTCCATGCCACTCTCTCACTTTGTCACATCTTACCCTTCCCCCTCCCCTGGTCCTCAAGTCCATTCTCTACATCTGCGTCTTTATTCCTGTCCTGCCCCTAGGTTCTTCAGAACCATTTTTTTTTCAATTTTGTTTTAAAAGACACATTCGTTGATTAATAAAACTGCAGGAGGAAAAAAGTGAAAATTTATATCTAAATGACACAGCAAGAACTTTATGGAGTGATAGAAAATAAGAATGTTTTGGAAGGGCTAGTTAGATTACACAGAGCAGAAGAGTCTATTTGGTACCATGGGCTTTCAGAAGCCATTGAATATTATCAAAGAGGAGAGAAAATACAAGAGCTACTTATTGGAAATCTTACCAATAAACCGATTACTCTGACAATGTGCAAGATAATTCGGAAGAAGAATTAAAAGCAACACAGCCATATATTGAAGATGAACCTCATATATGGTAAAAATTTAGACTACTTTTTACTCTTCTCATTCAGAATGTGAGATAACCAGACCAGGTGTTGTGATTTCCCATCCTGTGCATGTGTCTTAGTTCAGGCTGCTATAACAAAGTACCATAGACTGGGTGACTTATAAAGAACAGAAGTGTATTTCTCACAGTTCTGGAGGCCCAGGATCAGGGAGTGAGCATGGTCAGGTTCTTGGTGAGTGCCCTCTTTCTGATTTATGGATGGCTATCTTCTCTCTGCGTTCTCCTACGGCAGAGAGTTAGCTAGCTCTCCAACCTCTTCTTGAAATTTTAGGAGCACTAATATCATTCACGAGGTTCCACTCATATGACTTAATCCCCTCCCAAAGGCCTCACCTCCAAATATCATATTGGGATAAGAATTTCAACATATGAATTTGAAGGTAACACAAACATTCAGTCCACTGGAGGTATAGGTTCTAAAGCCAGGGTTGAGATGAAAATTGCATGTAGTTAAAAACGCCATGGAGAATCCACTAGGATTCAAAGGACAAAATTTTTGTGTATGTTTTTGCATTTTTGCTGTGGTTTTCCTTTCCCTAGTGTACTGCTCAGTAAACTTTTTCTGTAAAGGGCCAGAGAGTAAAGATTTTAGGCTTTGCAGACCGTACAGTCTCCATTGCAACTACTCATTTCAGCTGCTACAAGCAAAAGCAGCCATAGACAGTACATAAATTAATGATTGTGGCTGTGTTCCACTAAAAGTTTATTTGTAAAAAGAGGCAGCAGGCTAGATTTAGGCCGCAAGTCATAATTTGATGACCCCTGACCTAGTGCATTGGAAACTAGTATTCTTTAGAGTGGAGAAAGGCCACGAAGTAAATTAAGAGTGGAGGCTATATAGTCTAATTTACATAATATAAATGTATATGAAACTCTACTGTTTACACTGTAAATGGTTTTATGTATTTTCTGTAATTTTTAGGGTCTTACTGATGAATAAAATTAATTTTATCTAGGATCAGTAACTTTTTAAATCAAAAGGACTTAAATCTTAACCCATTAAATTCATTCTCACCTTCTCAAATTTTATTGTTCATATAATTTTTTATGCAGTCTAAGAGGTCATTTGCCTCATTTACCTAGGGATAATGAACTATGTTATGAATGTCACAAAACTGTATTTCTTTTAAAATGTTTTCTAATTCAAACCTGTAATTGTATTTTATTTTTATATTTTTCCCAGTAACTTAAATATCAAATTCATTATATACTTTTTTTTTTTTTTCAATTTCCTTACTTGTCAAGATAGGCTAGGTGACACTGGTAATAAATTCCTGCCCACACCTGAGTGGTGTAACACAGTGAGCATTTTTCTCAGTCCCAGCAGCTCTCATCCAAGTGGTGACTTGAGAACACACCTTGTAGCTATGTCAGGTGGAACTGTTGACTTCTAAATCCCTGAGTAAGAGAAAAGAGATCACAGCTGTTCTCTATACTTTGGCTTGGAAGTTATATGTGTCAATTCTGTTTGTGGCTAAGTTACCAGAAATAGTCACTCTACCCCAGTGGAACTACCTGTCAGGCTGAGAATGCCATCTTCCTGTGGGATCAAATGGGACTTAGAGAACACATAGCAGTGCCACATTCTATTGTATAAAAGGCCATCCAAGAACCAATTCATAGTGATTTGGTTGAGGTTTGAAATTTATGTAGGCTAAATATCCAACTTAACATATAACAGCACATGGAGACATAATGTAAACCCTGTAAAAAGTCAAAGGTTATTACCAGGTTTTAGTCCCCAGTTTAGATAGCTAAGTTATAATACTTCCATGAGTCATCAAAAGAATTAGTTAAGAATTAGGGAACTTGGGCGGCTTCCCTGGTGGCACAGTGGTTAAGAGTCTGCCTGCCAGTGCAGGGGACACGGGTTCGTGTCCTGGTCTGGGAAGATCCCACATGCCGCGGAGCAAATAAGCCCGTGTGCCACAACTACTGAGCCTGCGCGCCTGGAGCCTGTGCTCCGCAACGGGAGAGGCCGCAACAGTGAGAGGCCCGCGCACCGCGATGAAGAGTGGCCCCCGCTCACCGCAACTGGAGAAAGCCCTCGCACAGCAACAAGGACCTAACACAGCCAAAAATAAATAAATAAATAAATTAAAAAAAAAAAAAAAAAAAAAGAATTAGGGAACCTGTACTGTAGAAGAAGAAATTCTATTCAGATGTCATGATACTTGACAACCACAAATGTTATATGTGGGGTATTGATATTTTATCCAGTTCCTTCCTTTTAAGGATTTAATGATCATTCTTAGCCAGGCATAGTTAAGAGAATACCCTTTGCTCTAGGCCATCGTTTTGTTTTACCCCTCAATTCCATTAATCCATTATTGTTTCCACTGATCTGCACTGTGGTGCAGTTATGAGAGCCCTTATTGCTATTTGTTGGGTATCTTAAGGCTTTGATTATGCACATACTCTGAGATCACTTTAAGCATCAAGTCTTTGTCAGTAGGGGTGCTAAGGATGCTTTACTTCCCTCTAATGAACTATGTAAAATTGGCTGCCTGCTTTGTGTATGATTCCAAAAGTAGCAGAATGTTACCATAATCTGATCTCTCAAATCTGAGCCTTCTCACTCTGTAAATTTACCCTGGATTTTCTGCCAGGGTTGGAGCTATATTCAGTTCCTTTAGGCACAGTGATTCTCACCAGGCAAGCATGGATTTCTGGGTTTGGAGATGGGAATTAGTATGTCTAGAGTTATGAGCAGTGTGTGTGGTAAGAAAAGGCTTATTTAGCAAAACAATGCAATTTCATATTTTGAAAAACAATTGTTTTTATGATTTAAACTCCTGAAACTAAAATTTAACCATCTTCCTGGCTGCTGGAAATACACAAATGTTGGTGACTTTCAGCTGTTGAGAGGATGCATTTCTGAATCAGCAGGGAATTGGATTTTTACATTTATTAAAAGGCACATTGGGTTTAAACATGAGGTTTTTTATGATGGAAAACTCAGAGTAGATACTTCACTGTGCAGAGAAAAGGAAAACCATGACATGATTGGAAGATCTGAGGGCAAGAGGGTCAAAAGGTAAGTATTCAGAGCAGTTGGTAAGGGAATAACAGGAGACTGAAAATACCTCTAGGAAATCCTTAGCAATGTAAAGGTGGAGGGCACAGGACATACCTGAGTTGTGTGGGATGAGAGCTCACTTTATTTCATTTGGATGTTAACAGAAGGCTGATAAAGTTGTGATCACTAGGAGTGCATATATGCTTGAAGCATAACCTGTAACCTCTCGTATGGCTACAATCACAAGCCCATCTGGGCCTTGGTTTCGTCTACAAAGTGAGTGGGTGGGTGACAGCCAAGGTCTCTTCCATTAAATGATTCTGTCATTTTCTGAGTCTACTCCCCTTCCCCCAACACACAAAATCAAACAGCCAACAGTCAACGAACAAACATTCATCAAGCCCACATAATGATCCAAACATTGTTGGCCAAAGTCCTACAGGTGTTGCAAAACAGGATATAGACTTTCCTGTCTGCAGGGAACTTATGATCCATTTGGGAAGACAAGGTAAACTTGTAAATAATGGAAAAAGTACATAATTTTATATTAGAATGGGGTAAGCAAAATAAAGCTTGCAGGACAACTCTGGCCCAATAGCTATAGCTGCTCTCACATTGCATACGGCAGAGATGAGTTGTTGCCACAATGTATGGCCCACGAGCCTAAAATATTTACTGCTTGGCAAAAAGTTTGCCAACACTTATATTAGAGTCATCAAATAATGTCACAAGGCAAAATGAGAAAGATTCCAAATGGTAACAGAGAGGACAGAGCTATTGGAGATGAGATAAGGCCCAGCCTGCGAAAGCTTCAAGGGGTCCCAGCAATCAGAGAGGAGAGAGCAAGGAACCTCCATTTTCTGTAGAAAAAAGGACATGGGGAGCAGGGATCTTTATAATTAGTAAGACAATGATGAATGTAACCATGTATTATATTTATTACATACTTTTCTAGTCGTTTTTACTATGCTGGCCCTCAAAATAATTTATTTGGAAAAATCTAAGCCTTTTAAATATCCTTCACAATGTTGCTCCAAAATCAACATTGATTAAAAATTCACCACCCCTCTCCTGAGAAGCAGGAAATGTTGCTGCATTGATACTTCTAATAAATGAAAATTTGTGATTCACTCTAAAGATAATTAGAGGAATATACAAATGAATTTCAAGGGATATTAACATAGGAAAATCTGGAGTTTGAAATAATATCAGTATTTATTGTATTTTGATTGAGATATTTCTATTACTATCTGTCCTTAATTCATAGATGTATTTTATTAACCACCATAATTTTGACAAATGAAAATACATGAAGCTAAATGGTAACTACAGCAGATTCTGGGCCTAACTATTTTCCACCGTGTCAAACTTTGCTATCATGGTAAACAGTTGATTCTGATGCCTTTAAATATTTCTCAGTGCCTCTGAGCCCTTTAGATGCTATGGGGACACACACTGAAGCCCACTCACCCAGAGCTGCCCAACCCAGAAAATGTTCCATGTTCCAGAATTTTCCTTGCTCTTCTTTCCTGCCCCAATACAAATTTGTTTTCCTGAATTTACTTGGTATCTTGTATCTTGGGGGCCTTGCTAGCTACTTGAAGAGAATTAGATGAAATCGGTTTATACAGCTTTTAGTAAAAATCTATTATTATGAGTGTTATGAATCAGCCCTAGGATGTGGAAGAATTCATTCACTCCTGAAACTTCCCACGCTTGGTAGTATGCTAGGCCCAGGGGACACAAAGATGGGTGTTAGCTTGCGAGTAGCTTCCTGTCTTCAGCAGTGTGCTCCAAAAGGTGGTCCCTGGGTGATCTCCACATGCATCTCCTGGTCTGCTGATTAAAATATGCAGCGGTTTAGCCTCAAAAAGGGGCTTATTTGGTGAGAATACCTGGGGAGGACATGCGGAATGCACATTTTTACCATTTACCATGCTTCTATTTTTCTGTATTTTTAGGCTAAGGGGAGATGATTCCTGGATTCAGGGCACTCATCAATCAGAACACTGGCAAACATGGCCAGATCTGACTTGCAGATGTGTTTTTAAAATTGGGAAATTTCCCATCAACACTTGGTTTCTTCCTTCTCCTGAAAAATTAGAAGCTCTGACATCACTAGGTTTGTGTTTCTTGACTGAATTCAAGGAATTTTTCCCCCGTTATAGGTGGACAGAGCCTCTGTGTTCCTGTTGGTTCAAATCCCTATCATTCTCTCCTGTGTTACACACCTGGCCACCCTTATTCAGATATCCTCCATCCCTGGCCCTTGTAATCATTTGATTGAATGACCTCTGACCTATTGATAGATTCAAGTGGATAATTACAAATTAAAAAAATTTTTCTAAAACTCTGTTAATGTTATCCCTGTTTATCTGTGTCTCAGGTAAGGCTGGGACTTAATTCTATGCAAAAACTTTGAAAGGCCTTAGGAAGTGGGAGTTCTAGGTTCTAGAGCAGAGAATGGTCAAAATATTTGGGGCAGGTGGTCACTTTCAGTCATCTGGCCAGCACGGATTTGGTTTAGACTGTTGAACACACGTAGCAGGTAACAGAATTGAGATCACCTTATTTCTTTCTAAATCTAGCATTCCTATAGCAATTGTCACCATGCTATCTTGATGTGTTCTGACAGGGGAAATTTCGCTTATTAAAAAATGTGGTAATGAGGGAAAGAGAAACTCCTTCCATGCTTTAACCCTGGAGGCATGTCCTCAATGAAGAGCTCAGAAATATGAGTGTACATAGGATGGAAGTTCCACCATGATCTGACCCAACCAAGGGCTGGTGATGTTTTTTTGTTTTTTTGTTTTAAAAAATATTTATTTATTTATTTGGCTGCACTGGGTCTTTGTTTTGGCATGCGGGATCTTTAGTTGTGGCATACGAACTCTTAGTGGCAGCATGTGGGATCTAGTTCCCTGACCAGGGATCAAACCCGGGCCCCCTGCATTGGGAGCGTGGGGTCTCGGCCACTGGACCACCAGGGAAGTCGCCTGGTGGTATTTCTTAATGATGAGGCTGCAGATATTCAGCTGAAAGAATCCTTGAACCTGAGGGCTGGCAGCTAACTCAAGGTTGTAATACTCCTTGCGTGCCTCTTTTCAGCATTTGAGGCACTTGTGCGTGTTAATCTCATCTAATCCTTACAACCACCCCGTGTAGTAAGTGATGAAATACTCATTCCCATTTTATAGCGTCAAAAAGAGATTCACTGAAGATTAGTCACCTGCTTCAGGTCAAACAGCTCTTCTAATAACAACTCCCCTGAATTTTAAATTACAACCAGTGTTTTAAAATCTTATTCAGCGTTCACAGCTTCTGTGGAGCATGGGGCTTCTATTTACATAGACCACCCGATGAGTGGAGCCCCTAGTTGTGTGGTGTGGGCAGTTCTGAGTCCTGGCACATTGATGGGAAAAGTTTGCAGGTGGGTTGCACTGCAGGCATAAATAAGATGTGTGATAAGCTTTGTGCAGTTCTTAGTGGCCTAGCCAGACTCATGAAAGCATATTCAAAATAAAGTGAATGAGATGATACAGAAATGACCTTGAATCTGATATCATTTTCAGTACCAAAAAGAAAAAAAGAAAAAAGGAAAAAAAGCAAACTTTAGTACTGTGCCTATTGTTAGGGACGAATTGCTTGTGACAAACTTCAGGATTGCAGGTAACAAGCAACACTTGAACTGAGAAGCACTGATGCACCCCACGCTGCCTCAAGTCTGTCCATATCTCCGTACTCTAGAGATGTGAGCTTACCCGAGAGGTGAGCTGGTTGATGTAAAAGTCACTTGTGGGAGAGCAGGGGAAGAATGAGTCCATTCAGAACAGATGCTAGATTAATTTGCTTAGGCTGCCATAACAAAAGACCGCAGGCTAGGTGGCTTCAACAGAAATTTATTTTCTCACAATTTTGGAGGTTAGAATTCCAAGATCAAGGTGTCAGCAGGGCTGGTTTCTTCTGAAGCCTTTCCCCTTAGTTTGTAGATGGCCTCTCTCCTTGGTTTATGGATTGGTTTCTTCGGAGGCCTCTTCTCCTCTTCATTCTTCCCTCTGTGTCTGTAGCCAAATCTCTTCTTATAAGGACGCCAGTCATATTAGATTAGGGCCCACTCTACTTACTTCATTTTACCTTAATTAGCTCTGTAAAGACTATTTCTAAATATAGCCACATTCAAAGGTACTAGGGGTTAGGACTTCAACAAATGAATTTTGAGGAGGACATAATTCAGCCCATAACAGATGCTTATATTGACCTTTTTCAGAGGATTTATGAATTGTTAGCATGCTTTTTGATGGTGGATAGCAAGGTACTCACATCACCAGGTCTTAGAGATGTTTTTAAGTCCAGGTTTCCTCTACCACCTTTTTTACTGAAATTAATAAAATGCATAAAATCTTATTGGGATCACACAAACGAATACAATGTTTTGCCTTAAGGATCATGAAGTTAAAACTCTATCGAAAGCTAGTGGGAAGCAACTGCATAGCACAGGGAGATCAGCTCGGTGCTCTGTGACCCCCTAGAGGGGAGGGATAGGGAAAGTGGGAGGGAGATGCAAGAGGGAGGAGATATGGTGATATATGTATATGTATAACTGATTCACTTTGTTATAAAGCAGAAACTAACACACCATTGTAAAGCAATTATACTCCAATAAAGATGTTAAAAAAAACCCACAAAACTATCGAAGACAAGCAAGAAAGGAAGTAAAGTAAAATAAAACAGGTGGAGATTCTAGACAGCTGGTGAGCACATTCCTCAGCCTCAAAGGTACTCAGTGTGAGCCCAGTGATTTCAGATCTTCTGAGTCTTTGAGAGGTTGGAAAACTGCATTTTTATATAAAGTTCCCCAATTTTTAAATGTTGGCAATGTATTCCTTTTTCAAAAAAGAGAACATTGTATGAGTCAAACAAAACATGTCTGCTTACTGGATTTAACCCATTGCATTGGGTTAGGCTGGTTTGGCTCTAATGGCCTATACTAGATCAGAGTTTTTGACCCCAGCTCTACATGAACCCTAGGGATATTTTTGAACCATTACTATGTAGTATTTAATTAAAACATTTCCTCATTGGACAAAACAGTCCACGCTTTAAAAGGGAGGAGATATGGGGATATATGTATATGTATAGCTGATTCACCTTGTTATAAAGCAGAAACTAACACACCATTGTAAAGCAATTATATTCCAATAAAGATGTTAAAAAAAAAAAAACAGGGCTTCCCTGGTGGCGCAGTGGTTGAGAATCTGCCTGCCAATGCAGGGCACACGGGTTCGAGCCCTGGTCTGGGAAGATCCCACATGCCGCAGGGCAACTAAGCCCTGAGCCACAACTGCTGAGCTTGCGCGTCTGGAGCCTGTGCTCGGCAATGGAGAGGCCGCGACAGTGAGAGGCCCGCGCGCCGCGATGAAGAGTGGCCCCCACTCGCCGCAACTGGAGAAAGCCCTCGCACAGAAACGAAGACCCAACACAGCCAAAAATAAATAAATAAATAAAAAAAAAAAAAAAAAAAAAGCATTCAAGGACCAAATTAAAAAAAAAAAGAGTCCATGCTTTAAATCTAGCAATAATCAATTTGGCCAGAACTGACGTATAGGACCCATCCCACATTTCTCTAATTATGACTTTTGCAAGCACTTATGGAGAGTTTTTACTATTTAATCTAAAATCTTAGAATACTTGGTTTAAAAATTTAAAAATTATACAAATAGCCTTGTTAGGACTATTGTGTAGTTACAGAATCATTTTATTAAATTCAATAAATTATTTCTTTCTGAAATTCCGTGTATATTAGGCTGACTATTCATTGTGTAATATTTATATGCAGAACATGAAAATAGTAATGACTTACTAGGAGTTTTCTGGGGGCCAGACACTGTTCTAAGTACTTTAAAAGAATTAATCCATTTAATCCTCTCAACAACCCTGTAGAGGTGAGATCCATTATGACTGCCACTTAACTGATGGATAACTGAGGGAAGCCCTTGCCCAAGGTCACAGAAAGAGTTTCTTAATCATGTAACCCTGCACTTAACTACTACTCTAGGGTATGTGACCCGAGTTGTTTTGTTTTGTTTTCGGGGGGGGGGGCATTTGGGAGTCTTTAACTTCTCTCCTCAGAATACCCTATTCGTCCTATCATACCTAAATTTCAATCTTCCCCACCCTTCCCCCCAAAAGATCTCATTAAATGTCTCAAACTGGGCAGAAATTTCATTTTAAGAAGTATGCCTAATAGGTACAACGTGAGCTTCTTAAACCATAGTGTTTGTGGATAGAATCCCATAGGATGAACATAAAAATTAAAATTTAAAAATTGTGTTTTCATGTTCACCAACCTCTCACCGACAGTATTTACTTCAATTATGAATTTAGGCAAAAGACCACAACAGGCCTGGCCGTACCTGTGACTTTGTCACAATAGAAATTAGAGATAATTTAAAATCTCAATACATAAAACTGTTGTAGAATTTTCAAAATATTATTTACATTCATGGAAACTCCAAAATTACATTAATTATGGGTCTACCACTATATCATCTTATTTACTATGGAAGAAAGAAACACATCTATTTCTGCATTACAAATTCGTTTTGTAGATGCAGAATTTTTATCACTGGACTTGAACATAACTGGTTTTCTTTATGATCCTATTTTGTTGCTGTTGTTGTTCTTTGGCCTATGTTTTGTTTTATGCATTAAAAAATTTTTTTCTGAGAAGGAATCAATAAGTTTTACTGCAATGCCAAAGGGACCAATCACGTGAAAGAGTAAGAAAGTAACATTTACTTCATCCATTTATTCATCTGTCTTTCCATCTATCCACCCATTGGTTCCACTGAATTAATTTGATTAAATATGACTGACTGCTCATCATGCGTTGGACTCAGTGTTAGGTATTGCAGACTTGGAGTAATGTTCTTACGTACCCACCGCCAATCTTCATTTGATTTTGAAGTCTGGAAAATCTGCCGAAGGCTCCCAGAATGTACCGGAATCTTCACATTTGAAATACCTTTGTTTTTTGAAAGACATCCGATTTGCATCAGTCTCTTAGCTGAGGGAAACCCAAGGCCACCCCTCACTCTATTCTTCCTCTTCCCTTTCAATCTCTAATTTTTCTCTTATTTGCTGAAACCCACGCAGGCATGCTACTCACTAGAAATAAGAGGAACATTGCTACATTTTAAAGACTGGTAATATAGTTTGTACGTCATGATATTAGTTCTACTGCTGCAATGTCATCCTTTATTGCCAACATAGTTTTTCATGTTTGACTATAGATGAGGTAGCAGATATCAGTACCTGGATTCTGTTTGTCAGTGGCAACTGGAGAGTGTAACCTCGTTTCACCCCAATCCCTAGAATGAGAAAACAAACAATACGGCCCTGGATCAAAACAGTTAGGCAAGGGAACATCAGAAAGTTTTGTTAATTATAAATAGTCTCTCTAAAAGTAAGCACATGTGGTTTTCAGTTCCAGTCATGACAGGGTACCTAGTATTGGGCCAACCCTCCTACTGAAAATTAAACCAGTGAAACAACATATATGAAACAACTGTTAGAAGGCATTGGCAAGTAGTGAATGCAGGCAGGACTTGAGGAGCAATGATTCTTGAGCGAAGGGCTAGGAATGGGGTAGAGGTCAGCTGGGGAATAAAGATGAGTTTTATTTGGGGATTGCCAAAGTGTCTGGGATTTGAAGGACAAAGCCCCAGAGAGGAAGAAGCTTAAGAGAAAGAGTCCAAAAGATCTGTATACAATTTCCTCTTAAATTTTAGGCTGAATTCTAAGCAGGGCATGTGCAGGATGAGACTTCAAGAAACCAACAGAAAACAGCATCTGGGAGGGGAAGGAGCTGAGCAAAGATTTAATAAACAGGACACAAAACGCTAATCATAGAGGCAAAAAATTGATAAATTAATTGCATTGAAAGTAAGGACTTAAGTTCTGATTTACAGTTTATGAAGCTATTTTCCTTTTAGAAGCTTTATTGCTTTACCTCTCCCATTTGAATTTATGATTATGTGTTTGTTTGGTTCTATGGCTCTAACAATGATTCTGTAGAGGAAACAGAACCATACAATGTGGTATTTGTAAATGGGGTGCTTTTACCCACTGCTAACGCTCAGGGGTTTTGAGCAGATTCGGTTCAACTCCTCATATTTTAAATTTTGGGAACGGGGTTCCCCACCGCTATTCCAATGGGTATCTATGGCCACATTGGGTGAGGGTGGAGGCCTGATCAAAGCAGGAAATGTCAAGCAAACGTGTCTTGTGACCCAGATAGCATCATGCCTTTTGGATAGCCAATGGTCAGCAGTTGGATGCTGAAAGCTGACAATGTGAGGTCCTTAGCAGATACTGAAGGGAAGACAAGTAGTAGTAAAATACATCCCAACTGAATTGATTCTTAACAAAGAAGATGTCAATGCTCAAAGTAATAACTCATGAAAATTAAGTGATGATGTAATAATAAAGGGATGTTGACTCTGATAGTAATGGCCAGTAGATGGCTATTTCTGTTTTCCATAAGGAAAAAAATATTGTATTGCTAACATAAAACTGCCTCAGTGGTTAAGTGTTTCTTTAATTGTCAGAATAAAATTCCAGACTACTTAAACCTTAATGCTGGTTTTTCAGAAGTATTTCTCTTTATTATTCTACAGGTGACTTCACTTTCCCTAGGATGAAAATAGCAACACCAATGCATTTTTTCTTTAAATTCTTGAATCATAAATGTAACTAAGCCTTCAAGTCTAGCTATGACATTGTTTTATTCATGTTATGAATTAAATTTTATTTTGTATTTGTTGGTTAATCTAATAACATCTGCTACTTATATTCAGAGTATGTCTTTTCAAATAATGACATCACATTTCCAGGCAATTTTAAATAAGTCCAACTGATTTGAAACAATCAAAAAATGTAGACCAAAAAACTATTGTCATCAAGTGAGATTTTAGACAGTATAAGATAGAATTTATGTCTCAAAAATTCCAAAGGTATTTGAAACTCCATTAACTTGGTATATGGCTACAGATTATAATTGTCTGGGAAATGTTGATGTATCATTGATTTCACAACTTTACATTGACAAGCTATTCATTTATGGCTTTTCTCTTGCATTTTGTATCACAAGTAAATCATCACTAAGTCAATCATAAATGCCATCTACATATTTGTCAGAATTTAAGGTCATCATCTTTAGTTTCCTTATCAATTCTTCAAATGTTACATTTCCCTTTGAACTGAATAACACATAGCCCACAGTGAGAAGAAAATCTCAGCTCTGATTTTATAGCTAGTTCTACACTCCTCATCAGAGGAGAAAAGGGTCTGATCTCACAACCTATTTATATAGATTTTAAACTTTCTAAGAAAAATAAGTTCTCTATAATTAATGCCTAGTGGTATAAACATCCCTGCTTTAGTGGTTGCCTGGTAACTACATACTGCAGGCTTGTGGGGTTGCTAAAGAGGCTGAATAAACGGAAATACTTAGATTATTTCCAATTCAGGTGGATGAGGGGCAGCAGCGGCCTAGATTTCTTTGTTAAAATTGTTTTTCCGTAATGGCTTTGCACTAAAACATCCTTCTGCAGTAAAACTTACTCTTGTAAATGACTTCTGCAGATAAGAGTCCAATCAGCAAGTAATGGTTTAAGATTTTAAAAACATTAAATAGAACTGAACCAACACTGCTTCATTGTCCTGTATTAGCCCTAGTTTCTGTTCTTTGAGTGACCAAACTGGGGAATAATGTTCTTACTGAACCTTTAACTCTTCAAAAATATTTTATATTTGGACATTCCTTTAGCATTGAATGACCAAATGCAATTACCAGCTAGAGGTGGTGGTAAAAGGGGCTGGGAGTGATTATAGTAATATATTTATATTTAGCTTTGGCTTGCTTCTACCTGGCAGATTTAATTTTCTAATTATGTTTTGCTTTCGTTTAGGTAAAATTAGCTTGTATTCCCTTGGCACACACCAACTGCAGTTGGTGCAGGAGGCCTTCCAAAACCATAGGCTGTTGACAAGAGTGGCTAACTAGATTAGGGTTAAATTTACTGAGTGAAATCCACAAAGAGCCTAAGCACATGCAGATAATGACAAGTTGACTAAGAGGGAATGTAGTTAGGTCATATAAAAACTCATTTCTGGCAATGTCTTGGTTTCAAAAACATGTGATAGATACAGGGCACTCAAAGCTCATCTGTGCTCTTTTGTTAGAGTTCCTTATGTCAAGATTTGGGGCTTCCCAGGTTGGTCACCGCGGTGTAGACAGGGATAAGCATGGTCTGGAATATTTAAATTGTATAACTATAGCCTTGTGGATAGAGTCAGAAATGATTTGCTACTCAGTAATTTTGTCATTTGGCAATACTTAGGCATGATAACATATGGTTTGCTCTTTGGAGTTAACATAAATGTTGTCATTGACTGAAATAAAGAATTCTCTTATTCTACCAGGGAAACTGTTTTAGGATATGTGTAAGTTCCTTCATCTTTTCACATGGAAGGAAGTGTCCCATTGCATCATTGTGTATAACTCTTTGGGTTTCTGGTTTAGCGGGTTGGAGGATGTGGCTAGTGAGGTCGAGGCCATGGTTTAATCAGAAAACCACTTGGCTCCCCAAGCTAAGTCTGCATTTCTAGCTGCAGAAACCCATTTCATTGGTCTTAAAAGAGAATCTTGAAGAGTGTGCTATGGCTCAGCACAAATACCTCTATTCCAGGATTCAGAAAATAATGAAACCAATAGTTTTCTCTGTTTGTAAAATATTCAGTATCTCTCCTTCCATTTTTTTTTTTTTTTGGCCACACAGTGCAGCATGTGGGATCTTAGTTCCCCGACCAGGGATCGAACCCATTCCCCCTGCAGTGGAAGCGCTGAGTCTTAACCACTGGATCACCAGGGAAAGCCGTCTCTCCTTCCATTTAAATGATGAAAGAAATTTACTGATTAACGATCATGATTCATTCTGTTATATATATTAGTTTCTTTTCTTCCTGTGTATACTTCCATCTCTCTTCTTTTCCCCACCTTCCAGAATTTTTCACTCTAACCCTGGGATGTCTTTTTTTTTTTTTTTAGCTGTTTATGAAGCTTCAAAAGATTTAATTTCTAGAGCCATCAGTCACTACCCTTTCAGATCTATTTTGGTTTGATGCTAATAGAACCTGTCTTTGTGCAAAGGAAGTCTTTCAGAAAGAGTTAATTTGCAATCTCAACAGAGGCTAATTCTCAGGAGAGTAAAAAAAAACCCAGAAAACCCAGCAAGTGTCCTCCAGGTGGAGAAGCAGCCTGGGCCAGGCAGCTGGTGAGGGAGTTAACTCCTCGTGTTCTACTTCTGTGCAGTAGGGTGGGATATTCCTTCAGCCCTCAGCAGTGGGCAGTGGCAGCTTTAAGGTAGAGACAAAATGCTGTTTGTTTTCCTTCCCAGGTCCTAGATTTTGGCAGTTAGAAAATGTGCTGTCCTGTTTTTTCTTCCTTTTTTTTTTTTAACCTGTTTATTTTTCATTAAAAAAAAAAAAAGGTGAGAGGGAAGAAACCACTCAGGGATTGATTCCTTTGTGATGTGATTCTGCTTTAATTTTATTTAGACTAATAGAAGCTATTTCTTCCCAATGGCCATTTTAAAAAATTGAGCTGCATGTATAAACTGAATGGGATTTGCTTCCCAGAAATACTGTCATGTCATATTCCCAGTTCTTAACTCCCAAGTGAAGTTTATTCTTTTATTCTTTTTTATTTCTCCCCCCTAGAAGTGGGCTGGTTAATTTCTTGGGTAGTAATTCAACATCAGTATCAAGTATCAGTATCAAGAAAATGTATTACCTTGTGATGTGAAAATGCATTTTGAAAAGAACAAGGAATGCTTTAGGTTTCAACTTAAAATTTTTACTATCAGTTCAGCACCTAAGTTTTACTCTCAAATGCTTTTCTTTCATCTTATAAGGAATCTAGTTATTCTAATATTGAGCAATTTCAGAGAGAATATTTGATAAAAGAAAGTGGTACAACGAACAGGGATGGAAAACATAGGGCTAAGAGAGGGAGTAGCTATCAGAGTGAAGTCAAAGAAAAATAAATGAGCACCTCTGGTTATACGATACCCTGGAGGTGATTTCTAAACCTTTGACCCTTAACCCCAGGGTTCCAGGTGAAACTTCTTTCTTGATGTAGACCTTTTCTGGAAGGGAACTTTTTACAATGTATTGATTCCCCCCCCCCCCCCCCCCTTCAGGGCCTTTGCAGAAAAGATTTTTCTCTGCCCCGTTTTGTGTCATATTTAGATCCAATTTGGAAAGTGAAGCAATTAAAGTGCCGAAACCTTTCATTAGGAGTCTGCCATTTTAAAGAATGAACTCTGATCTGTAACCCTCAGACTAAACATTCATCTTCCAGAAATTCAAGTCCAGGATTTGGTTATGGTTTGCTTTTACTTTTTTGAGACACAGCTTGAATGCCTCCATTTGATTTTGTGCTTTCAACACATTTTTGGGATCTGGTGATTTGGGAAGGCATGTACCATACGGTCTTGATAAGGTGATAGATTTTCACATCCTAGGAATTGGCAGGAAAGGGTAGGAACTGAATCCGATGTGGGAAGGGAAAATTAAGAGCTTGAGCCTAACTCACTCATCTCATGAAATACCTTCTGAGACCTATAATTCCTATAAAATCAATTTTTAGGCAAGTTTTTGTTTTCTTTTTGTTTTTTGGTGTGTGTGTCCCCACCACATGGGAGTAATTCTTTTAAATTCTCTTAAAAGTAGAGAGCTTTCTTTTACAAGCGATGACACTTAACACTTCTTGGTTAGCCCTTCAGAAAATCACTCAGCTTTGCGGTAAAGAACAAAAAAGTGCCTTGCTTCACCTTTCTTGAAAAGAGATTGTATAGAAAGGTAGGGCTGAGGGGCCGGGTGTAACGTAATAAAGGGTAGCAGCACGCATTTTGATCTGGAAGTTGATGGTTTTGGGAGAAGGAGAATCAAACAAAGGCAGGCATATACACCAAATGGGTAAAAACGCCCTGGCGGCAGTGTTGGATGTAAAAAAAAAATGTTTTTTTTTTTTTTTTTTTAAAAAAAGCAAAGGGTGCCTTCTGTGTTTTCTAGAGGTGGGCTAGAGAGGGGGCTGAAGTGAAGGACTTTCCTGGCTCTAACAGAGAATTCGGATTCGGGAGGCCGGACATTTAATCGGTCCGTCGTTGCACCGCCGGCCCGGTGGGGCCGTGTCAGGCGAATCAGCTCTTAGGCGCCTTCTTTCCTTCGCCTCGCCCTGGAGCTTTGATTCTCGCCTCTGCGCTCCGGGCCTTAACCCGGCCTGGGCACGTGCCCAGTTCTCTCACCTCAAGGAGCCGGCGGCTGATGGCTGGCAGCCCGGGGCGGGGACCAGGCGGCGGCTGGCGGCGCACCGGCGCGCAGCGGGTTAAGGCGGCGGGGGCGGCGGCGAGGGGGCGGAGGGAGCGCGGCGGCGGCGGCGGCGGCGGCGGCCCGGCTGCGAGCGGCCGCGTCCCCGGACCGCCGCGGGTTAAGCGCCGCCCGCCGCCGGGAGGGCTGAACCCGGAGCTACCGCTCCGAGCTCGCATTCGGATCCGCTAGAGCAGGAAGATGGCGACGGACGGCGCGAGCTGCGAGCCCGACTTCTCCCGCGCCGCAGAGGAGGCGGCGAGGGCCCCGGCGGAGGCGGCGGTAACCGAGGTCCCAGGGTGGGCGCGGGGTTCCGGGGTGGGAGCCCCCGGGGCGCTCTGCCAGCCCGGGCTCTTCCGGGTGCGCTCTCCTCGGGGTGCCCCCTCCTCGGGGTGCCTCATCCCCCGAGGCCGGGGCGAGGCGGCCGCCTGGGTTGGGGATCCCGCCTGTCCTTTCCGAGGCTCGCGGGAAGCAGCCCCGGTCCGCCCGGTTCTCGGGGCTCCCCGCGTGTGGCCTCTGCACCCACTCCCTCCGCTTCGGTCGGGTTTGGCCAGGGGTGAGGGCTGGGGTGTGTTTCCTGCCGAACTGGACCCCCCCCCCATTGTTCGCCTCTCGCTGCGCGCGTGGCTGTGGGTGCGTGTCTCGGGAGTGCCTGGCACCTCTCAGCGGACCCAGAGAGCAGCGAGGGGGAGGCGGGTTGGCGCCGAGCAGGTGTGGGGATGCCCATTGTGTGTGTGTGTGTATTCATTCGTGTGCCCGAGACCCCTTGGGAGAGGCCCCATGCCCAGCTGTAGGCGCTGCTGCCGCTGAGCGCCGGCGCTTTGGGTCCCAGCTGCCTGCTACCCCATCTCTTGGTGATGGGGATTGGGGTTGGGGCGGGGGAGGTGTCCTCGTTCTTCCCGAGACGATGCCCGTGCGAGGTGGAGGTTCAACACCTGGTATCAACAGTGTGTTTCTTCCCTGGGGTCTAGAAGCCAAATGAGCTTCCATCCATCGCTGGTCCCTACTTTCACCCCCAGAATCTCCCCGTGCACAGAGGCTCAACGGTTGGTTTCCAGCCCGTACCTTAGGGGAAGGCTGGTCCCACATTTCCTGCGTGGAAATGTTTTTGGGGTTTGGGAAGCAGCTTGGCAGGAGCTGCAAGAATCTGCAAAGAAAGGCAGCTCTGGGAGCGCCTCCCACCCTTGGCGCGATTCTGCTGCTCCCCCAGGAGATTCCGGGTAGGATGGAGTGAGCCGAGCGTGGACGCCCCTCCGTTTTTCCCACTCATGACCTGACCGGCGTCGGTGAAGGAGCAGCTGAGGGCAGGGCCAGGTGTGAATAGCCAGGGCTGCTTGAACTTCCTCCCCTTCCGTTTGGAGGTAGGGCTTTCTGGAGAGGTAGAGGAGAGATGTGGAGGAAAGCTACTTGGGCACGAGAGGAGCTGAGCCTGGGAAGGAAAGAGAGAAACAGGGAGAGAAGGAAACACGGAGGCGGAGGGCTGCTGATTTCCACTTGTGAAACTGACAAGTTTTGATTTGAAACTTTTAGGAAAATAGATTTTTCATTCTTTACGTAGAAAATGTGATCTTAAGATTTCGTATGAAACCTGTCTACTTGTGATGCAGGAAATCAGTTCCCCTATGTGAAGTAAAATAAAGAAGCTAGCTATTAAGACAACAAACCTCTCCGAGAAGTTGAAGTGATTGGGTACGTTCATCCCCAAGAGATGGTAAGGGGAGGGGAGTGAGAGAAAAAAGAAAGAGGGGTGTGTTTCTTTTTTCCCAGGAAGGTTGAATGTTTGCTTAATTGACTTAAAATGGGTTTTTCTATTACCCTCAGTATTTTAATCACCTGACAGTTAAACCAAACAAAAACAGCTGAGTTATGCTCTGTAGCTGACCTATAGTTTTATTTGGTTAGATTATAAACAGAGCCTTAGACACTAGGCAGATTTTTGTGTTAACAAGTTCAGTGTTCCCTTTCTGCTGTTTAAAATTTGCAGGAGCCTGATTTTTAACTGCTTATAGGTAGAAGTTTGATCATTTCACCCTGGTTGATTTGAATAGCCATGAAAAAACTGTGAAAGTGAAACCCCTTTTCTATTTCCATAAAATCCTATAGGGTTCTGAGGAGATGCAGTAAGAATTCTTAATCTAGTATTTAAAAAATGTTTGGTACTTTAGTGAAATTTTAATGATGGCTTCTTATGCAGTAAACTGGACATTTAACTTTTCACTTAATAAAGTACGGTCCGCCTATGTCAGCCACTTGACCTATAGACTGATTTTTTAATGAAAGAAAAGCTAGGTTGAAGAATATTTGTCATTATAACTGCCTCCTCTTATCTAATGATTAAAATTTAAAGGCATGTTGACGCATTTTGAGTTTATGGCAGCTGAGGACTTAATTTTTTAGTGGATAATTCTTTTTTGAATTTTAGAAATCTATTGCATTTCAAGTTGGTTTACTTATGCATTTTATATGTGTATTTGGTAGTAATGAGTCAATGGAGACCCAAAGCAGTAGACTATTTTTGAAAGTGAATGTTTTCACTAAGTTTTGACTATTTAGATTGTTGCTTAGAGACAAGTTTAATTTATAGTTTTCAGCTTAATATGATTTTCAGTGGAGTGTTTTAAATTTAGTTTGTGGTCCTTGTTCTTAGCTGCTTAAATCCTGAAAGCATCCCAAGTATAAGGCTAAGGTAACAGCTACATTATTCAATAGGGTCATATTAATAGTCTTTGCTGTGAACCATGCTGGAGACCTGGGTTATTTTCAGCGCCTTAGCCAAATGTGATGACTCTTAGACTATATTGCTATTTCTACTCTGAAAATAACTCCTAATGGACAAGGCACTATGGAAAACAGAAATCTTCCAGCTTTTTATTGTCACCAAAGAATTTAAGAGTGAAAGGAAAATGTAGATCTTTTTAGAACTATGTTTGGGAAGCTGACCAACATTCTTGTCATTCTGGGCTTTTCTGGAGCAACTAATATATAAAAAGTAGATATAAATTTTGTGGTCATGGTGATAGTGACAAGAAAAAACTTGGACAATTTTTTTGTTAATAATGCACAATAGTGATGTTAAACAAATTAGCAGCTGGCACCTTGAAAATTGTGTTTCCAGGTGACAGTACTCAACGTAAATGCAAAAAAAGAGAAACGTTTTAGCCAATTTTGCTAAGCTTTCTTTAAAAAATTAAATTACAGTTATGTGGCAGCTCTAGAGTATTGAAAGTTTCACAGTATAATTTAGGTAAGAAATATTGTAGATTTAACACACATTACCAAATACATACTGAAGTGGAGACATTGTAACATCTTTGCTGTCCTAAAGTAAAACATTTCAGTGCTAGAACCTCACATGCACCAAGGAATCAAATCAAAGACCATGGTGTCATGAGAGGCACAAAAAATTTGCATTAGTAATCTGGAGAAGAAGAGTCACAGGCAGGATTCCTAGTGGAAAGATCTGGAAACATTCCACAGAAGGATGGAGGACTTGGGCAGGGAGACTGCAGGTAGCTGTGTACAAGTGCGGCGGGTTTCTAGGGTTCCCTGAGAGGGGGCCTGGGGCAAAGATGAGCATAGAAGTTTCAGTCTCAAGTATGTGCTTTAGAAAAACTGCTTAACTGTTGAAGAAATACACAAAAATATTCCCCAAAGATCAGAATATAACTGAGTTTATCATGATGCTTCTTACTTTGTTTATTCTTAAATAGGTTATATATTTCTGTTTGCATCTGTTTTTTGGACTTTGTTATTGTTGCTATCACTGTTATATTTCCCACAGGAGCAATTTTGTTTAGAGAAAAATATTTGTCCTCTTCTATGATTGAATACATGCCTAGGCTAGACTGCCAGTTGGTTTTATCCTCTTGTGTTTCACATAACTTTATGAGGTGAGAAAATGGTTCACAGACTTAGTACTTAGCCATTTACAAATATCTGCTGTTGATCATATGCACAGCAAGGCCCTGGCTGGGAGAGAGCAGCCTCTTCTTTCAAGAAGAGCAGTGTGGGTTTCATTTGTAAAAGCTAAGGTTTCTTAGCACAGTTCCAGGCACACTGTAGATGTTCCACCAATATTTATTGAATGAAGAAAATGAACACTCACCAAGAGGCTGTGTCATAATTCTTAATGTTGATTGGCTAACTAGAAATTTTACTTCACGTGTTACTAGATTGTGATGAAACTGTTGGCCTGCAGTTTGTAGTAATTAACATTATAGATGTTAGAGGGTTCTTCTTGTTTGAGGACAATGACCCTGATTCTTATGGTTTTGGGTTTTCATTTTTATATTGTCCCCTTCTAAGCTGCTTTTCTCAATGATATTTCAGATACTTCACAGATTTTTTTTTTTTTTTTAATTTAATTTCCAACATGGTTAGTTTTCCCTTTAAATTTTCCCTCTTCAAAACAATGGTTGAGGCTGGGGATGCTTGGTGGAGGGATGGAAATTGCACCCCTCCCATCCCGAATTCTTCTAACAATAGAGTCAAGGCCAAATCACCCACTGGGGTGTGGAGGAGGGGATGGTTGAGAGGGGATCAAGAGGGAGATGCAGGGAAGTTTGGAAACAGGAAAAGGAAGTAGAAGGAAAGATCGGGCAGGAAGGAGGTTTGCAACAGTCTGCACATGTCTAGAAATGCGGGACTAGAATTCAGCTTTGAAGGTGCCCAGGAAGGATGGACAGTTTCTCTCCCTTCTGCCCCTGCATACTTTACCACCTAAGCACCGTCTAAGTATTGCTTTAGAAGGAGACTTTATTTGAATGCACTTGATTGTATTCTTCTCTGTTGGAGCTCCTTTGCAGGACTAATATAACATGGAAAAGGAAACTTGTCTTTGATGGTTAGGTAAAGAAATGGAGAACAGTTACAAGAGAGATGATGATAATGATGACATTGAAAGCAGAGGATTTTAAAAATTTTACTTTAATTTGTTAAAATAACTTGCACAAAATAATGAGATCGTATTATTAATGCTGTGCACAGTGTGGTGCCATCCATGTAGAAATCCTGGTTTTAGAAAAAAAAATTGCTGTCTTGGAATAAATTGTCAGTAAATAACCAAATAGGTTGAACATGGATTTAAAATGTTATTATAGTAAGTGTAGTAGAGCCAACATTGTTATGTGGAATGGACACTTGTTTGCAAATGATTTGGTTTTGACATTTTTATATTTCATTGAAAAGGCAACAAGGTAATGCCAAAGGCCTGAGTTCTTCTACAGAAGGGCCTTGTAACTGTAAGAAGATCATTTAGTCGCTCATGTCTCAGGTCTTCACTTGAAAATCAGCGTGCTGACCTTTGCCACCTGCAGATAATTGAAGTGATAGTCTTTAATGCATTCTAAGCTCCTTAAAGGACAATTACTGGAGCTGGGTGCCAGCTCACACGTGAAAATGATCCGTGTCCCACATAGGGGTGTTGTTAACATTGAAAAACTGAGTTAGATGGAAATAGACATTTGCTTTATCTGAGATGTGGTCCTTTTCTTTTTCCAAAGGAAAATTGGAGGCTGAGAGGAGATCTAAAGGGAGGAAAAGGGAGGTAGCTGCACTTAATTACCAGAGGCTGCCGCCCCTAACTGAGCCACGTTTGTGCTTTTCATTCCCATTTTCTCGAACTTGAAATTAATTACATCCATTACCAGGTTTCCTTCCTGACAGTCTGTTTACTTGTTGGTTTTACTTCCTTCTAATACACTGAGTTGCTTGTCTTGCATGACAGACCCCGGGTGGCATGGTTGATTTGAGGTGCATGGCCATGGAGAGTTGATCCCAAGTTCTCAGCATGTGGCTTTAAAGGCACACGCCAAGTTGCCCTACTTTAGGTTACTGTAAATGGTTTTTGAAAAATGAATGAAAATGATTGATCAGTTACTTAGTTGCCCCTAGAGTGGGCCATAACATTGTATCTTAGTAAGACTAATATATCCGTTTACACATCATTTACATGGTTTGTGTTATACTGAGAGAAAGAGGCATTTTCACACCAAAAGCGGGAGGCATATATGTTAGGTAAAATCATGTAAAGATGTAATACTCTTGCTGTCCTGACACTTCTAGTAGAGGTGAGAAAATAGAGTAAATATGGATAAGTAAGTTTAATATAGTGAGGAAATACACAAAGCAGGGCATGAGTAATTGTAAATAAACGAATAGAACCGACTCTAAGACTGAATTGAGAAAATGAGAGATATATGTGTCTGGAAAGACATAAGGAAGTGGGATTCGAGCTGTGTCCTGAAGAAAATGGGATCCAGATGAATTAGAGGAGAAAGGAGGATTAGGAAGAACAAAATTAGAGGTGTGCAGCCCTGGTCAGGAAAACTCTTACCTCCCTGTGGAGAGAAATCAGGAGGAATAATCTCAAAGCAAGACATAACTGCAGAGATTTGAAATAGTTTTAGACCATGGAAACACATGCTTTTCATCGTGAAAATCCTTATAACTGGCCAAATTCACATTTTAAAAATACTGTAAGTGTTCTTTTTAATTTTTTCATGTTAATGATAGTGTTCAAATTTTGCTTTTTCTGCTTAATCTCAAGATGAGTTTCATTGCTTTTCCCTTCCCTACAGCCTTTTTTATTCATTCCCAAAGTGTAAACCTTGCTTACACAGAAAGTTCTAAATGCATTATTAATTATTAGTACCCACTATTAAACTGGGAGGAAAATACATTTCTGTTACTTCTGAGTAAAGAGGCAAAATCAATTTTCTTCAAATATTTCTCAAAGGCTTCAACGCATGACCTAAATTTCCTCAGTCCAGTAATCCAGTTACTCTGATGGTATGTGAAATCAGGACATTTGGTGTCTGGAAGAGATTTTAAAGATCACTTAGTACAGCATTCTCATTTTACCGCTGAGAAACCTGAGATCCAAAGACATGAAATAAGGTTCTTTCAGTCCATCTGCTTTCTCAGGTACCCCTCCTCCCTCCCTTGTAAATTCATTGATCAAATGTAGGCACAACCCACTAGATTTGAAACTGGAGGAGATGCTCTTGGTGTCTGTGGGAGAAGCCAGAGCACATGTTTGGCTTTGTGTCTGGTCACTAGATTTTCACCATAGCTGATGTGTTTGGGTAAAGATCTGAGGGACACTTCTGCCACTGTGACTCATAATAACTCCTGAAGGCTTTTATGGTACCCATCAATGTGCTCACCCCATTAATTCCTAAAGGATACAGGTAAGGGTCTTCTGGCTCTTTTTGGCTGTGACTGTTGAATTCCCTACATAAACCAAGTATTTTAGATTTGTTTCTTTCAGGAAGAGGTGGGGGGAGAGTGATAGTGGAGGAAACTTGGTATTGGCCTATGTTCAGTTCTGGCAATTTAAGATGACAGTTCAGCCAGGTTCTATTTTGTCATCTTCCTCCCTTTCCCTCCCTCTCTCCGAGCCTATAGGAGAATATCCAGAAGAATGCCATCCCCACACCTGCCCCACATAATTCAGAGCTGTTGCAGACTGCTGTGTTGAACAGGAAGAGTTTGAGGTTGTGTCTCCTCTTTCATGTATATATGCCCCAAAGAAGTTTTTCTATCTGATGGCCAGACTCTGGATTAGTTTAAGCTGCCTGTGCCAGATTTTTAAAACTAGGTGTTAAGAAGTGCTTTTCCTAGAGTACTTTTCCTGGCAGACATCAAACATGACAGGCAGGGGAGTGGCCTGTGGAGCTGAAATCTACCAGTTTCTTTTTTTCCCTTTACTTTCTGAGTGCCTTGCCATCACTAAAAAATGAGATTTGGATTTTTCTCTGTTAATTAGGAAAAGCTGTTGCAGTAGTAATAAAGCTTAGTCTCTGTACATGCTTGCTTTGTTTTTTTGGGGGGTGGGGGGCATGGGTATCATGTTTGCTTAGGTGCCTTTATGGAGATCCTAATTTTTTATGTGAGTGTGGCATTTAGATCTATCCAGTCTTGTCTCTTCTTTTGAAAATTAGGTTTTCCAGTTAGTCTTTTAAAATATTACATGATTTATCACAAAAATGAGAGGATGAGAGGAAACTTTTGTAGGTGATGGATTAGTTTATGGCATAGATTGTGGTGAAGCTTTCCTGATTATATACTTATCTTCAAACTCATCAAATTGTATACATTAAATATGTACAGCATTTTTATATCAATTTTACCTCGAAGTGGTTTAAAAATTATACAAGTTACAATAATTATTTTGCTCTTAAACCAAGAAACTTTAGTAATTGCTTTTTCTATATCTAAGTACTTTTGTACTATAAGGGTGTCAGGTCAGATAAATGACACTTAATATGAAACAATAATAGAGTTTTTTTAATGGGATTTTTGCTTCTGAGCTTCTTTATTTTTCTAAAAATACCAAAACGCTTTGAATTTATTTGTAAAATACTCAGAGTCCTAAGACCTGTAACATAATTCATGTACTTTCTTTTATCCTGTTTTGCCAGAATAGGGGATGAAAACATCAAGTATTGGAGAATGACCCTTTGAAAATATTCTTATAATATTTTTATGATTGAAGGCCAGGATTAGAAGTGTATTTAGTGAGGAAGTGGGGGTGAGATGTAGGGGAGCGAGAAGCAGGCAGGCAGGTGCACTCTATGTTTAAAATAATACATCACTTAATATATTTTGATGGGAGACAGATTTTTTTTTTAACATTCTCTGTAACATAATTTATGGTTTAGCAAGAATCCTTGTAACAGTGTTTCTTTAATGAATTTTCCTTTTTATTGACGGTGATATATTAAAAAATAGAAGTGTTGGTTGCAGGTCACACGTTGTGATGTTGATGATGGAACCAGGGCAAGCTCTCCTGACTCTAATGTGAATCAGAATCTTGGCAATGTCTTTCATAATTTATTAGTTTTTAAAGTGAAGTGCTTTGCTTATGAAGCTTCAGGGAAACAAGGACAATAAAATGTACAATTAATTAAAATCTTTAGAACCACCAGCAGCAGCATTAATAAAACGTTACCATCTAAAGCACATAAGAATTGCAGCTAACTCTCCCATCTCAGTGGGAAAAACCAGGATAAAAGAGTCTTTCATCATAGTCAATAAACTGAGTTTATTGGACTTGGGCTGATAGATTTTCAAAGAAATAGGCTCATAGCCAATAGCCCTCCTCCCTACATAAAACATCTGGGTGCTGTCAGCTTTAATAATAACAGTCACCTGCCTTTATTTAGCACTTCATTGACATGTTCTTTTTTTTTTAATCAAAGTATAGTTGATTTACAGTGTTATGTTAATTTCTACTATACAACAAAGTGATTCAAAGTGAATGTATATGTATATACATTCTTTTTTTATATTCTTTTCCATTATGGTTTTTCATAAGATACTGAATATAGTTCTCTGAGCTATACATATACAGTAGGATCTTGTTGTTTATTCATTCTATATATAATAGCTTACATCTGCTAATCCCAAAATCCCACTCCATCCCTCCCCCAACCCCCTCGCCCTTGGCAACCTCAAGTCTGTTCTCTGTGTCCCTGAGTCTGTTTCTGTTTCGTAGATAGGTTCATTTGTGTCATATTTTAGATTCCACATATAAGTGATATCATATTGCCTTTCCCTTTCTGATTTACTTCACTTAGTATGATGATCTCTAGTTGCATCCATGTTGCTGCAGACGGCATTATTTCATTCTTTTTTATGGCTGAGTAGCTTTCCATTGTATATAGGTACCACATCTTTATCCATTCATCTGTCGATGGACATTTAGGTTGTTTCCATGTCTTGGCTACTGTGAATAGTGCTGCTGTGAACATGCGGGGTGCATGTCATTGATAAGTTCTTGTTTAATCCTCACAAGAACTTTGTGGGATAGATGTTGGGGTTTCTTTTATATAGATGAGAAAACAGACTCAGATAAGTTACAGAATGCTTCTCCAAGTATCGTCTTTGGACCAGAACCACCAACAGCAGCAGGAACACACAGAAAGGCAGATTCACAGCCCCACCTCAGAATCAAACTTCAAGGAGGGAGCCCAGCAATCTGTGTTAACAGATTGTTAATCTCCAGCTGATTCTTATGCCTGAATTTGAAAAGAACTGGGTTATAAGACTTAGGTGAAACAACTATGAATGGGAGCAGAATTTAAGCCCTAGTATATTGGACTTTACTATTCACAGGAACATCCATAAGTTAACCTTCCAAACAGGGGTCTCCCAGAACTATCCATCCTGTAGGCTTGCTATAGGTTTTTTTCTTTTTTTCCATCCTTAGCCCCTGCCTTTACAAACAACTGCTCTGTTGAATGTATGTGCAAAAAGAAACAGTTTTAAGAGGAAGATCCTTTTAAAATCTTTCTTCAGAGAGCCAGCTAGCTCTGGTCTCTTTCCCCTTTATACCATCATCTTCTTCCAGAAGGTTCTTTGGAAACTGAGAAGTGACCAGTTCTGACCACACCTGTTTGGAAGTCCCTGGAATCATTTATAGGCTTTGCTATGTTTACTTCTGTGTCATCACAATGATAGTACGGTGTCAGATACATAGGTGCTGAACTAGTTCTCATTGGATCATTGATAGAATAGCACTGTTTTCATCTCTAGAATGTTGGCACCATGCTGACAAAGTGTGCAGACAAATCACAGTACTTGGTTGCAGTTTTGCCATTTCCTGGTTGTGTGACCTGCGTGCATTATCCGACTCCTGAGTTGTGGTTTCCTAATCTGAAAAATAGAGGGGATGATATCTATCTTATTAGATTAGATTTGGTTCTTTGAGAGTTCTTTGGAAACCACTGGGTGCTAGGCAGATGTGAAGGCATGTTCGGAAACATCCTGAAGACT
Source organism: Balaenoptera physalus (assembly GCF_965194825.1). Taxonomy (NCBI): domain Eukaryota; kingdom Metazoa; phylum Chordata; class Mammalia; order Artiodactyla; family Balaenopteridae; genus Balaenoptera; species Balaenoptera physalus. The sequence continues at coordinate 91,884,029 of NC_138887.1, read as the reverse complement.
GGCTTCTGAGGTCGGGTGTCCTGAGACGTTTGGGGATGAACCTGTGTTCCCCTCCCTCTGATGGTGACTGGGTTTGTCAAATGAGTCTCCACGGAAGGGAGAAGTGGGCTGTGTGCTGTAGAGGAAGCTGGGGCTGTGGACTCACCCAGGCCCGGCTGTGAGCACGCTAACCCGTCATCTCTCAGCTCCATCTATAAGATGGCTATCAGGAGACCTGCTTGTAGAAGTTGTTGTGAGGAAAGAGGGCAGAGTTGGAGACAAGCGAGTTGGGAACCAGACTCGCCTGACCACAGGCCCAGATGACTACATGTGGGTGGCAGGCCAGGCCTCTTACAAGCACACTACATGTGCGTGTGTGTGTTCGGTTGGGGGTAGCACAGAGCGTGCTTCTTCTAAAGGGGCAGCTGCTACTTGGCTCTACGGATTATTACCCTGTGGGAATGTGAATCTGGGGTTACCCGGTCATCTGAGTTTTGAGGGGAAGCCAGCGATCTGGATTTTTGGGTGACATCTTTAGATTTTCTTAGCACTGACTGAATAAAACAAAACACTTTGTGGCCCAAGTAACACACATCTGTGGGCCAGATTTGGCTGTAGGCTGCTAGCTGCTGGCCTCTGCTGCCGAGTGTTCTATAAACATGACCCGTTATTATTGGAAGTCCTGGAATTTATAATAACCTCACAGGAGCCTTTATGTTGGGGCCCTTCGAGCAATTCGTTCGTGCTCTCTTTGCTACCCTCGCAACTTCTCCCCAACACACACTGGGCCTGTTTTGATACAAACTCCAGGGACTTTAAATTTGTATTGCACAGTATAATTTGAAGAGATCCTGAAGCCAGGTGGGTAGGCAGGCTGGGAAAATAGATCTCCTTAGTGGAGAGATTTGGGATATTGGCACTGTGGTTTTTACCTCTCCTCCTAGAAGGTCAGACCGTGGATTGCTGCCCAACGGGGCCCCTCGGGTTTGCTGAGCCACTGGGATAAAAATGGTCCATTGCATACCTTTAGGAAGTTTTTTCATTTTTTTAAATTTGTGTTACAGAAGAAAGACTTTGATGTGGACAACCTCAGTAAATCAGAGCTTCGGATGCTCTTCAGCGTGATGGAAGGGGAGCTGGAGGCCAGAGACCTCGTCATCGAGGCCCTGCGGGTAAGAACGTTCTAGGGCCGAGTCCCATTTCTGTATCATTTTCTTTTCTCAAATGGCCAGTGGCAAAGCTGCTGCTTCTTAATTTTTGAGTCATATAGATTTAAAATGTTACCTCAGGTTAAAATGTGCCCCTTACCCCAAATACCAACCCATAACCTTGATAAACCCAAACACACACTGAGGTCAGATGGTCATTGAAAGGAGGGGGAATGATTCTAAACCGTTTAATTTGGGGAACTCGAGAATTAAGCTGTATTGCTTCTGAAATCCTTTTGTGTTTCCCATATGTATTTGGTTAAAGACATAAGTTCTCAGAGAATTGGTAGCTTGGTATCCTAAACATATGTGAGGCCAGTGAGGAAAAACTAAGAGAACCATTTATAAAAGAAATTGCTGATAATAGAGGTTTTTTCCTTCCTGTATAAATTATGATTTCTTATTTTCAGAGACTCTTGAGTTAAAAACTAAACATTTATATGTACATATGTATCTTCGAATAGTTTTATTACTTTTTTCATCTGATCTTACAGTAATTTTTAACTTTCCATAATTTGCAAAGAATTATCTTCCAGTAAATTAGAATATCTCAGTAGAGTTTTGTTTCCTTAAAAATTATGTTAGAAAATCCTACATCAAGAAAGCTTAACTGGTCACTCCCAAGACTGCGCTTGTTTTGGTATGTGAGCCAAACTTAAGGTTTTATTTTGCTCTTTTATGTTTAATACTTTGTATGTAATCAGGTGTTTCCTGACTCTTGGTCATTTGACCGAGAGGGATATATTTATTACACAGGAAGTACGGATTTATTTTTTTCACCAGGGAATATTTCCTCAAACTTTGTCTTAGGGAGTTTATTTTAACAAGTGAAACTCTGTGGAATGGATCGATAAAAACAAGGTTACCCCCATGGGTGCTAATATGGTGGGGAAAGAGATAACAACGGTGGACGGTCAGACATAATGGAGATGGTGGACATGTTGAGAATCCAGTGGGGCAAGGGGCAACAGTTCCTGAAATAATGAGTTAAGTACATTTTCACAACCTGGAAATTGGTATAGTGGGGATAATAATTATTCTTCAATCTGTTGACAGAGAATGATGGCCTCAGAAAAAGTGGAGTGTGGTTATACCATGCCAGTGATGAATTGAGGGTGTTGCTTTTTGAAGGATAAGAATTGCTAAGTAGACTTGTGCACAGTTTGATAGTGAGAGGTATTCTTCCTGTTCCACTTTTGGGACATTTGCACTGTTTGCCAGTGTGTATTTTCTTGAATGAACTTTGGGGGAGACAGGCTAAGGCAGTGCATCACTCAGATCTGTGACCCTCAGCCGAAGGAGAGAACAAGGCAACAGTCACCTGTGAGGCCAGTAGTGTAGCTTCTTGAGACCAAAGAGATGTGAGGGCTTCAGTTCTCCCTTAGGTATTTCTCTGTCCCTCTCTATTCACCTGTAAAAGGCATCAGCACCGTGGCATTTCCCTCTGCTCACACAAATGTTGGAGCATTTAGCAGAGTCTGTGTTTTTATGTATCACCTTAGCAACCACATGTATTTCTCATTTTTACTTAATTGCGATACTTTCAAACTTGAGCAGAGGTAAAGGCTTGCTAATGATCAGGGCTTGCCGAACTGAAAGTTTTTCATAGAATCAAAGCATGTTGGAGCTGCAAGGAGCCTTAGGTGATATTCTAGGTCAGGATTTGCATATCTATCAGACCTAGTTTTTCATTTTCATAAAATACTTTGTATTACCCTTTTACTATGCTGAAATGAAATGTATGGAAAATTGCATATGTAAGTAGGCTATGTTAAAAATAACCAATACATTGCCCTAATTGTGATACAAAGTAACAGGAGAGTAATTTATAATAAAATATTAGGTGTTTCAACGTATAACTGCTCAGGCATGACTATAGTGGAAGACATGATAAAATAGATGGCTGTTCCCACCTATTCTTATAACATTGACATGAGTGCAATCGTTGCAAAAGAATCCTGATCCACACATGCCATGTCATTGACTTAGGTACAGGGAGCAGATTTACTATTGGTGAGGTGATTTTTCTGAAATGGTGAATGACACTTGGTAAAGTTCCCAACAAAAGCAGACAATTACATGAGAGTTGAATGGCTGAAAAATTTAGTGTTCGTTAGAACTGAATTAAAACAACTTGTTTATGTGTGAAAAGAAGTTACTCTTTAGGCTCAGATAGTCATACTGAAGGTTCTAATGAAAGGAATGAGCAGAGGGACATTTGAAAATTCTGGGGACTTCGGACAGTTCCTGACTGTGTAGCAAACCCCTAGCCCGCTCCCTAAGTGCCAATCACTGTGAAAACTAATTGTTCTTGCTTATTTCCAAGACATCTAGGGTACTGCCCCTGTGGAGGACCACTGGCTGATACCAGTATCTTTTATTTATAGACTGAAATCAAACAAACAATAAGGAAGCCCAAAGAGATTGAGACTTCTCAGGTTGAAAATGTGGCATGCCAGAACTTGGCATGTTTGGAGATTCTTAAAGCCTTTCGTCCCTTTTTAAAATTGAGAATTGTGATTGATTTGTTTAGATCATTGCATTTTTAGGAGTAGGTAATAATGTCATTTTCATATACCTGTCGTAGCTGTGGTAGACTCACTGTGGTGATTTACTGATTGACTATTCCCTTGGGGGCATTAGTTGGAACTGGTGAAACTAGTGAAATATTTACTTGGGTCCAGATGTGTCCTTTAGTTACCTTTTCCTTTAACAGTAGAATATAATTTAGTGACTGGCTAGTGCCCCAGAAAGAAATTGGGAAGGAGAGAGAATGTGAAACTTTTATTTTTACTTCATATTATAAGATAAACATATTCCTAAATTAAAAGTCAGAATCTAAATTAGTAAACAGTATTCAGTTGGGAGAAACACATTTTGTTTAAAGAAAAAGTCAAAAGTACTTTCTCAGTATAGTAAAGATTTTTGAATTTAATATGTAAATTGTGATTTTTTTTTTTGAGATACAAGATGCCTAATTTGTGCCCTGAATTTTATTAAAATTTAGAAATGATTTCTGTTGTGAGGCATTCAAATTCTTTAGCATTTTAGAAACTTTAGAAAGGTATTTGAGACCAAGCTATTTTACTTTTTTAATCATGTTATCCTGATGCTCTTGATTGTCAGGTTACCTGAAAAGTTGCATAGATCCTTGGATTAATGGCCATAGACTTGTCAGGACAATCTATAAATATGATTTTGGGGGAAGGGTGTTAGGAAATTACAATATATATTTTGGTATTTTTACTGTTTTCAGATGTTTAAGGTAAAAATATTTCTCAGTATGCTTATGACTTTATAACAGATATAATATTCAAGACATTAATTTTTATTGGGAAATTATATTTTAAAAAGAGCAATTTAGTGGAAAATCTGAATTGCATAAAGCTGCTTAAATGTAATATGTTTTAATTTTATCGCATAAGAAATATTTTGTTTCTCAATGATTTCCCCCTCATTCACATAAAGTAGGAATAAATTGTTGAATGAATATATTCTATATCAAATAAAATCTAGAAAATACTTTGGAGTTTAATAAAGAATGTGTGCAACAAGAAGCAGCTGTATTTTCTGAAAACCAAGATAGACACACAGCCTTTTTTTTTTTTTTTTTTAACTTTTTGGGTTTATTTATTTATTTATGACTGTGTTGGGTCTTCGTTTCTGTGCGAGGGCTTTCTCCAGTTGCGGCAAGCGGGGGCCCCTCTTCATCGCGGTGCGCGGGCCTCTCATTATCGCGGCCTCTCTTTTTGCGGAGCACAGGCTCCAGACGCGCAGGCTCAGTAATTGTGGCTCACGGGCCTAGTTGCTCCGCGGCATGTGGGATCTTCCCAGACCAGGGCTCGAACCCGTGTCCCCTGCATTGGCAGGCAGATTCTCAACCACTGCGCCGCCAGGGAAGCCCCAGACACACAGCCCTTTGAATAAAATGTAATTGAATGTTCAAGATATGAATATCCAACTTAATCCAGAAATCATTATTTCAATACTCAGTGTTTAGTTTGTGGAATCCTCTGGCCCTCACTCCTTTTTCCCTCTTGCTACTAGTATTTTTACCAGCATCTTACTCAAAGGGGAGACAAAGGCAGGAAGATGAAAATGCTGTAATTATAAAATTTTAAGAGTTAAAATTGTTTTAGCCTCCATTTTTACAGGGTCTAGCCTTCTATCCTTAGCATGAGTTTATGTAAATATTATATCATTGAAACAATGAATTCCTTGGGCAGGTAGCTCCAGATTTGCCTTCTTTTTCCATTTGGATTAGATAAATGAGGATTAACACTATTAACAGACATGGCAGTTCTTCATCCTAACCAATAGTCACTATAGAGTGACCGTATAATCCAGATTTTCAAGTCCTATTCGCACTGAAACTTTAAGAAGTTAGCCAGTTTCACATTTCCTCAGATAGAAAGCATGTGTAGCCCTTGTATCATTGGGGATATCAGATTATAGAATTGACTTGTGCAAGCAGCTGCAACAAAGAGACCCGAAGTATAAAAGATTAAATAAGTAGTTCATTTCTCACATACCATTCTGGAGGTGATTGATCTCTGCTGGAGGGGCAGCTCTGTGCCAAGTGGTCGTTCAGCTACCCAGGTGGCTTATTGCTCTCCATAGGGAATTAGCATCCTCTGTACGGTTGAAACTTGGTTAATGCCACCTCCACATCCCAACCTACGGTGAAGGGTGGGGCAAGGGAGGAAATGAAGGAGAAGCAACTTCCTGTAAGCAGCGCACACATGTGCATTGGTGAGAACTTTTGTGGACACTCCTAGCTGCATAGGAAACTGGGGAATGTCACCTGCTGGCTGGCTACATGCTAGTGCTGTGGGGGAAGGGAGGAGCTTAGAGGACCCCTAACAACCTAATACAGCCCATTATCTTGGTGTAATGTTACCGTATACAGTGTCCTGGGATATGGCACAAGAAGATCCTTCTTCCTCCTTCCCTCAGTAAATATTTGTTAAGTGCCTACTTTGTACCAGGCACAGAAAGTTTGAATGTCAGTGGAGCTTTATTACAATGCCAAGATCGTTCCCATTTAGAAAATTCTTCTATCTTGACTTTATATATTTAAAATTAATTGTTCTGAGTAGTGTCATTTGGGCCGAAGTTATACTTTCTCAGGCGGTGACTCAGTATATATTTTGCCTAGAATATCTTCCTTTTTGAAAACCTGACCTTTCCATTGGGTTCAAAACTCAATTAAAAAAATTTTTTTAAAGGTTTTGTTTTAAAGCAGGGTTTTTCGCCCTCAGCACGATTGACACTTGGGGCCAGGTGTTTGCTGCTGCTGCTGTTGCAGGGAAGGGGCTATCTTCTGCACCGCAGGACTCGTTGTAGCCTCCTTGGCCTCTGTTTGCTCACTGGATGCCAGCAGCACCTCCCTAGTTGTGACAGCCAAAAAGGTCTCCAAATCACCCCCATTTGGGAAACACTGCTGTAAAGTAATACTGGTTAAGGAAATGCCACTTTCAAAACTATATTTGCTGAAATAAATGTAAGAACTTTAATGATTCAAATACATTTTATGATCCAGTGATTTTCCTGTGAAATATTTTTTCTCAGAGCTAAAAATTAATCTGAAAATGCCCATTTTAACAAATTTCATGACTGTTTCAAAACACGCCACATATTTAAAATTGCATTACAGTTTCTTAGGCAGAACTTAAATGTTTTATTTTTAAAATTCAAAAACCTTTATGGCTGTATGGCTCAGTGCTGGAAACTTTACATAGAACAAAGTCAATCTTTTTAAATAAAATGGAAGCATTAAATAGAATAATGTTTCCACTCGTTTTGAAAGCAGCTGCGAGTATACTACAGAGTACTGTGAGGGTTTTCCTCATATGACTTGTCTGCTAAATAATGATAAAAGAATAACATTCTGGTTTCAGCTAAGTAAAACACGCAGCCTTTTGTATTTCAAAATTCTCCTATGATTGCAGGCAATTGATTGACCAAAACGTACCCTTTTTTGTGCTGTTTATTTTAATTAACAAATGAATTTGCTGAGCAGAGCTGAATTTGTGAAACATAAATTGTTTTCTTCCCCGTCTGCTGAGATAACGCCTTTGTTCTATGTCTAGAAAAAGGAAGAGAGTTGACCAGACGTTGTGTTTTTTCTGCAAGCAAATGAGTTTTTCATAATATACAATAGCTGATGATTTTTAAATAGCATTGTATTTGGTCTAGTAGGGCAAACAGGAAATATTAATTTTGATTTTTCGGAGAGACTTTATTTGCCCTGTTGAACATTTGCTATTAGTGAAAGAAAAAAATAGAAGAATATCAGGCAAAATACTGCTTTCTTTTTAATATTAGGGATAGGGGATGAAGAGATACAAACTATTAGGTATAAAATAAGCTACAAGGATACATTGTACAACACAACAGGGGATATAGTCAATATTTTGTAATAACTATAAATGGAGTATAACCTTTAAAAATTGTGAATCATTGTATCGTACTTATAGAATATTGTACAGCAATGGTACTTCAATAAAAAAAATATATAAATGGAATCATATGGTAAAAAAAAATGAAGGTAATGATGCCACAAAAGCAAAGTGTTTATCACTACCATTTAATACGCAACTGACGTCACTCAAGTAACATTTTCTTCCTGATTATTAATAAATTAGCAGGATATCTGTGAGAACAAACTAAAGATGAAGCTTTCCCAGCTCAGTGATGTACCATTTGATCCACACTGGGTGCAGGATAGGTTCAGGGTTACAAATGGTATGAAACCAGGAATGTACTTTTGTACACTTTGAGATTATCATAATTTGTGGGACTGTCAGTTCAATTAACTGTTACTTTAGAATTAGTTCCTTGTGATCTGAAAATAAAAGGTGTTCCTTTGACGCATTCTGATAATATTTCAGCCATCTCATCTTAACCCTCAGTGGCTAAGCTACGAGTCGTGGGTTCTTGTGGGAATTTCCTTTGCCACGTATATGACTAATTCTATCTTGATTATAAGAAGAAACAAGGGTCTAAAGCAGTACCCAAAGTTCTACCCTCCTTCTCTTTGGTTGTGGTTACTTTGGGAAGAAAAGAGGTTTCAGGTTCTGCTTTTCAGTTTTCTGAGTCAAAATATAAATAGTTGTTGAACAAATAAGAAAGGAAAGGCTATATCCCATATTTCAAATGTAGTTGGACAAGGTGGGGAAAGGTGAGGGGATCCAGCATCCGTTTCTTCAGCAGATGTTTATTGTCTTCAGGCATGTCCTGGGCTTCGAGGGTCATGACCAAGGGGTATGCTTTCTTTCTCATGGATCTTAGAGTCTAGTGGGAGAGATTGACATTAAACCAATAAACACAATATCTAAGTACAAATTATGATTATGAAAGAAAAGGAAAGAATGTTAACGAGATTAAGGGTAGCTTATATTGGGTCAGAAAAGACTTCCCTGTGGAAGTGATGTTCCCTGAGACTTGAAGGAGGGATATCCTGAGCCCAGTTGGAAGAAGGGTGTTCAGGCAAAGGGAGTGGCACATTCAGAGGCCCTTGGAGAGGAAGGAGCTTGATACTTGATAGGAACTGCAGGAAATCAGAGAGCAAGCAAGAGTGGCACAAGATCAGATGCAGATGGTGGCTGGGGCCAGACCATGCTGGAGGGCGAAGGCCGTGGAAAGGCTGGATTTCATCCTACCTGAGGTGGTCAGCTGTTGATGTGTTGAAGCTGGAGAATCCCAGTGATTTGATGTGCTGTTAAAGTCATCTTTTAAGAAAATGCAAAATTATAGTGTATTCTATTTTTTTGTATCAAGTTTAATTTATTAAATGTAAATATTTTTAGCTTATCACCACTTTCAAGGGAAAGATGACAAAGAACACCCTAACTGTTGGGCAGACAAAAGTTTGTAGGAGAGCCATAGTAAAGAGGTAGAATGTCATAATGGTTGTCTTAGAAATGTGAATATCTCAGATGCTTCCAAATATTGCCCTTGAAGAGGGCATGGAAAATGTGCTTCCTCGTTACTTTTGTCTCTTAGCAATGAACAGTGTTTTCCTTCAAACAGTTAAGATGAGCTGATTATGGTTTTTAGTTAAGGTCTTGTGCACCTGAGATAAGATTGATAAGGTAAATCCTCCACATGAAATTTTTTAAAAGGCAAAATTCTATCTTCAGTTGTATTTTTTTCCCCCAATCCAGTTCTCCTCAGTTCAGCTTAGATTTTTAAATTAAATGAGTTTTTTGGTTAAAAGACCTCTTCTTTCATAACTTAAGATTACTGTAAATATCTAAAGACCTATCTGTTATAAAATCAAATTCCTTTTCAGCTTTTTCACAGAGGGTTGGGAAAAGTAGCAGAAGATTGCTTCACATAGTGCTAAAGATGACCTGGCAAGAATGTAAAATACATTTCAACGCGGTCGGAATTTGTTCTCCTCCAGGACATCTATGTTGGCCTATTTTAAGTGGACCATTACAGGGCTTATGCTCACATAGTTACCCCTTACAAAAATAAAATGCTAAAGCCGACAAGCTCTCCAGCAGCCCCGACCCCTTCTCATGACATTCTTCCATGGAAAACAGACCGTGGACAGAGTCTTCTCTTGGTGTCAGGCACTGCACTAGGCACCTTACCTGTATTAAAGTGGAGTTGCATCTCCTATGGGCATTAGGTTTTAATGGTTAAAATAATGCAGATAGTAAGCCCTTGGGAAGCTCTTAACTTACCAGTAAAGTACATGAGACATAGTTTTGTATATACAAGCCTGAGTAGTAATTTTTATGCACAGCATAGGTTGATTCTCACCAAGTTAGAAGGAAAGGACCATCTGTGTGCTGGTGTCTGGGCATTGCAGCTCTTCTGCCTTTAAGGAAGACTTTAAATCCCTAGGTAAATGGGGCTGGGTGGGTGCTTTCGTAGCACATCTCTCTGGCCTTAATGCAAAGTCATAGGTTTGTCTGAATTCTAAGGATTAAACAAGGTAATATGCTACAGCACCTAGCAAAGGATCTGGCACATAATAGGTGCTTGAAAAAAGTATTTGCATTTGAATCTCAGTCTGTGTTGGTAGAAAATATTTCCCCCTGCACTTTCTCCTTCTCCTCACACTTTGAAAGTTATAGGACAGACCTTGGTCACCTGCTTCCTATCTAATAAAGTGGGCATTGCTTCTTATTTCTTAGGGTAGAACTCTCACTCCTCAAGTCAGAATTGGCCAGATGGAAACTAAAGCTAATCTAGGCTACTAATTTATCCTTGCAGCCCCTAAGGCAGGCAGGAAAATAAGCAGTGGTAGGAAATCAGATGGAAATTTTGAACGATCAGACCACAGGCTGAAAAGAGGTAGAGTCAGCAGCATTTCTGGGGCCTCCTGGGGTGGCTGTACGGGTCCTGAGTGGAGAGAAATGACTTGTCAGGTATCGTCCAGACAACGTTTTCTAAAGTAAAATTATCCCCCGCCAAAAGAGGGCTTAGCAATTTTGGAAATTTCTAAAGTGTTTTGGGAATAGGATAATACGTACTGTTAATTATTTTTAAAAGTGACGTTTTAAGTGTATAGAAATGGTGGGATAACAGGTAGACCTATGAACCGTTATAAATACTTATCCTACAGCTTGTCAGTCTGTTTCCCACATCTTCATATTTAGGCAGCATACTCTTTTTTATGCTAAATCTTTGATTTTCGGTGGCATTGCTTTAAACTTGGCATGAATAATTCTGTTTACAGCCACCTTTGTTCCTGGCCATCTAAAAGTGAAGAGGAGGGAGGTGGTTCAATCCTTTCAAACTATCATATGATATCACTTATAGGTGGAATCTAAAAATGGATACAAATGACCTAATTTACAAAACAGAAACAGAATCACAGATTTAGAAAACAAATTTATGGCTACCAAAGGGGAAAGGTGGGAGGGGGTGAGGCATAAACCAGGAGGTGGAAATTAGCAGGCATACCCTTCCGTAGAGAAAATAGGTAATCGATAAGGAACAACTGTATAGCACATAGAACTCGACTCAACACACTGTAATCACCGGAAGAGAATATATAAGACTGGTAAGAGTCTGAAAAAGAATATATAGACGTCTCTCTCTGTAAGTGAATCAAGGGAATGTACACCAGAAAGAAACACAGCATTGTAAATCAGCTGTACTCCACTATAAAAATAAAGATAAATTACAGAAAAAAAAATCCTTTCAAACTAAAACAATTTCTTTTCTACAACCTCCTTCCTTCACCCCATGATTGTGGTCTAGGCAGTAGGCAAACTGAAATCAAGAAAAGGGTCAGTTCCATTTGACTCATGCTTCCAAGGAATCCTGAGGTTTGCTGCAGTTTCCAGCAAGCAGAATTTGGAGCAGGACGTGGGGATGGAATGGGACTTAACATTATTGAGTTTTTATTATGTGCTGGGCACTTCACATACCTTATCTCCTGTCATCTGTATGAAATCTCTTGATCAGTTATAGTTGCCCACTTTAGGAATAGAGAAACAGCCTCTGAGAATCAATAAGCCATTTTCTCCCTGACTCCTAACCTTGGCTCTCACCATGCCTCTGCTTCAAAGGAAACATTAATGACACTAATCATTTTCCTGGAGCTGGAAGCTGTCATTCATGGAATCTTTATCTTACTTTAAATGCTGTGAATTCCCAGAACATTTCCCACACACCTGTAGTCAATTGTAAATATCAAAAGCTGAACAGAAATTGAAACTACACAGAAATTGTTGTTGGAAAGTCTTCTGTTTAATCATGTGCTGTTCCCTCCCAATTGACTGCAGGTAATTATAAACAGAAGTAAATCCGGCAAGACTTCTAAGATCTTATTGAATGGCAATTATGAAAATATAGAAGAGCATCATTGATTTTTTTTTGAAATGTTTTCTTCTTCTCAATAATTATCACACCAAGTACAGAAAAGTTCTGTAATAAGGATATTCTCATCTTCTGGATGAGAACCTTCTGGAGCATGTGTGAATGCTGCATGACCCAAATTTCCATTAAGGAAATGGAGATTTCTGAAACAGACAAGGATGCGGTACCTACGGAACTGCTAATTCTATCCTGATCATCTTCCCACATTTCAGTCATTGTTAAATCTGTCTCTTGTAGTTACATTTCATTTTTTGATATTTTTTTCTCTATTTGATCAACTTGTTTTTCTTCTTTCATTTGCATCTGAAAAAAATGGCAGGAGGTAAATTGAGCCTTTAAATAGGAATTTAGTTTGGTTTCCATGAAAGGCTGTTGTACTGATTTCCTTGAGTTATATAATCCTTTGATTTTTTTTTTTTTCCAATTAATAGAAGTTGCAGGGAATTCATGAGAATGGATTATGCAGCCAGGTGTTGATGATAGGTTCGCTACCAGTGAAGAGTGTAATATTCTTAATAACTAACATATTAAAATGCAGATGTATCATTGTCCTTGTTAAAAAGTTTAGATTTCCTTTCACAAAGGCTAAATCAACAGAATCTAATAATTTTAGATTTATTTTAAATAAACCTCTAAATAATCCCTAAAAATTAGAGTTGACAATGATTTTCTATTAATGTGTCTCTCTCCATGAGTGCCTGGGGGTAAATCTTTCATAGACATTCTGAAAAGTGCATTGGGCTTCCTTCTGTAGTGTCTTGACAAAATAGTGAGACCTCACCAGTGGAGTTCAGAAGAAACCTTCCATCATCTCTGCTTGGTTAGATCCATGCATTTTGTGCCTGTTTGGGGAATGGTAATATGATGGGAGTTTGGTTTGAAGGAATGGTGGGTCGGACAATTAATGGAAGAACTTCAGAAACCCTTAACGGGAATTGTTAATATGTTAACTTCTTAATAAGTTTAAATGTCAAACAGTTGCCTATTGAGATTAATTGTAGGCTCTGAGGTAGGAAAGGATATGATAAAAGCAGTGTTTAAGGGACATTATGTTAATCACTTTTGGAAGTAGATTGACAGAAAAAGGGAGAGAAATTATCTGAGGAAGCAATTACAATTGATATTTATTAAAGTATGGGTTCTGTAAAACTCTGAATTCTAGGTTATGGCTCTAAATGTAGCTGAAATGCTGTTGAGTATTAAAGGGACTCGAATAGATGGAGAAGAGATTGTGAATAAAAAGAACTCTTCCAGCATAATAGAGCATCCTCTAACTTGTGACAGCAACCAGTTATTTCTAAAACAATTTCAGTGTCAGGGTATAAACCTTTTTTTTTTTTTTTTTAATTTTAATAAGGATATTGTGTTTATGCCCCATGTGAATCATACTTAAGTAATTCACACATCAACTCCAGTTCTCCCAGTAGCCTTTTTAGTGCTAGTCTTTCAACATTCATCCAACAAATATTTATTGAGTGTATTCTATCATGCCTTGTGCTGGACACTGGAGAGAGTGTAAACTAGCCAGTTCCTGTACTCATGGAATTTATTGTCTAGGAAAGGAGAGTAACCGTGATTAACAAGTCCCGTTTGTGGTTAAGTGTAGCAAAGGAGAGGTACTGGGCACTGATTATGTACCATAACTATTATTTTTCTAAGACCCGTTATAGAAGGTCATGTAAAAATAGGGTCAGAGTAAGAGTACTAATAACTTAGCAAAATATTAACATCTGTAATATATTAAATAAAAGGAAAATAACCATGTTTCTCTGGTTTGGTCCCTATCTACTATGTGTCCCTAGACTTTGTGCAACTCCCCACGAAAAGTTGTTTCGCTTTGTGTGTCAGCTGCTATGCTCTGTCTCCTTCTCCTCTTTCCTTAGATGCAGATGGTGACCTCATGAATTTCTTGCTTTTCAAAGTGGATATTAGTCTCCCCTATATAGCATTCATTGGGTTACTTGAGATTACAAAGCAGTACTGCTACTTGTACTGCTGACTTCATAGAGGTGGTTTTTTTTTTTTAAAGCTCCTTTTATATTTATTGAAGCCTCAGTTCCTTAGGGTTCTGCCACAACTTTAGTGGGGGTTAGGGGAGATGAGGACTAAAGTTGTGTTTTTCTTAGGTTAAATTGAATTCTTTCCTGGGGAGTTCTGTGTTGACTCACAAAGAGAGATCCCTTGGGAGGATTTTCCCTCTAGAAGTGTCTGAATCTTGTGATCAACACTCTAGAAGGTCCTAACCTATGATCCTCTCTGCTGGAGAGGAGAAAGGATGCAAAGATAATAACACGTTTCTGCTTTGTCATCTCTTGCTGTGTTACAAACCACCCGGAGACGTAATGGTTTTAAAGAACAACAGTCATTTATCTTGCTCACATGTCTGCAGTTGAGGCTGGGCTTTGTAGGGCCAGCTCACCATCTGCACCTCATGTGGCAATGGGAGTAGGGTAGGGGGGCGGTTGGAGGAGCTACTTCAAGATGCCTCCCTCATGTTCTCGCTGCCTGCTGGGAGATCAGTGGAGACTATGGGCTGGGGGCTTGGGTTCCTCTCCATGGGCTGCTTGGGCTTTCTCGTCACAAGGTGGCTAGGATCCATCAGTGAACATCCTAGGAGACAGGAAATAGAATCTTCTAGTGCCTTAAAGTTTGGGTCACAAAGTCACTTTCCATTATGTTCTGTCAAGCAGTCACAGGAATCAGATTCAAGGGGAAGAGACATAGAACTGACCACCTGGGAGGAGTGTCAAAGAATTTGGGGATAATGTTTCAGAAACTCCAGAAAAGTGATACTTACTGAGCCCTATGTGCCAGGATTACTATTTAGGACTTTATGGAGCTTATCTCATCTATCCTCAGCAGTCTCCCTTGAAGGAGATGTAGTGTTATCTCACTTGAAGGCTCGTGGTTAAGAAATGTGTTCTGTGTCACACAGCTGATAAGTGTGGAGCCAAAACTTGGACCCAGGCCTTTCTGACTCTAAGTGCATCTTCCTAACCACTCTCCTGTATAATGTAGTGGAAGAGAGCTGTGCAATGGCTACTAATTATAATGCAAGGCAGGCTTGTATATTGGAGTAAAGCATAAATGAAAGAGTTTTAATGAAGATGGATGGCTTCTGGGAAGAGGTGGCATTCCAGGAGTCCTTTGAAGAATGATTAATTTCTAGAGCAATTAATAATTAGAGCAATGAGAAGTGGGTATGAGTCAGAAAGACAGCATGAGCACAGTATGTGTGTTGCTCTGGGCAGAGTGAGGAGGTAAGGGGGCCTGGAGCACAGGCTATGGACTGATGTAGTAGGAGCTGGGACAGGCTCTGTCAAGGAGGTTTTGAAGGCCAAGCTGAAACATCTGTGTGACTAATAGGATAGACAGGGCAGAGTCCCTAAAGATTTTTAAGCAGGGAAATGGACTGACCCTGAGGCATTGGTTTTATTTTTTTTAAAAAATACATTTATTTATTTATTTTTGGCTGCGTTGGGTCTTTGTTGCTGCACGCGGGCTTTCTCTAGTTGTGGCGAGCGGGGGCTACTCTTCATTGTGGTGCGCGGGCTTCTCATTGTGGTGGCTTCTCTTGTTGTGGAGCACTGGCTCTAGGCACGCAGGCTTCAGTAGTTGTGACACGCGGGCTCAGTAGTTGTGGCTCACGGGCTCTAGAGCGCTGGCTCAGTAGTTGTGGCACACGGGCTTTGTTGCTCCGCGGCATGTGGGATCTTCCCAGACCAGGGCTCGAACCCATGTCCCCTGCATTGGCAGGTGGATTCTTAACCACTGCGCCACCAGGGAAGCCCCCAAGGCATTGGTTTTCAAAGTGTGGTTTCCAGGCCAGCAGCATCTGCATCACCTAGGAACTTGTTAGAAAAGTTATTGTGTTAATTGAAAAAGTCAGACAGAGAAAGACAAATACCAAATGATTTCACTCATATGTGGAATCTTAAAACAAATGAGCAAACAAAAGAAAAACCTCATAGATACAGAGACCAGATTGGTGGTTACCAGAGGGGAAGAGGAGGGGCATTGGTGGGTGGGCAAAATGGGTGAAGGGGGTCAGCTATATGTTGGTGGGTAACAACTAGGTTTGTGGTGGTGATCACACTGTAATGTAGACAGATGTTGAATTATAATGCTGTACACCTGAAGCTTATATAAGAAAGGCATGCAAATATTTAGCCCTGCACTATAGACCAACTGACTCAGAAACTTTGGGGGTGGAACAAGGTATGTTCTCTGGTCTCACAAGCCCTTCAGGTGATTGATTAGTGCTCAAGTTTTAGAACCACTGATCTAAGGGGTGGGTAGGCACTCACTGTAAAGCAGGTATGTTTTATGTAACATAAAATCAGGGTGCACTTAAATCCCTGGTGCTGATTAATATCCCTGAAAGCTGGAAAGGCTTTCTGCTCAGTAAGCAGAATGGCCAGCAAATTGGTGGCTATTGCTGATTCTAGTTGTAAAGAGACTTTGATGAGAAAAAGACAGCCAATGGCTGGTCTCAGGACAGCTTCTCCAAAAGCCGCCATCAAGTGACTCAGCCCAGACATGTTTTCAAAGAAGCTGTGGGAATCATGCTAAAGGAGCTTTTGTGAATTGTTGGACTAAAGTAAAACACATTATCAAGACATTAAGAACCGTGTGTAAAAAATGGATATTCTGTTACAGTCAATGTGATTGTTTTATTTACTTCTTACACCCCTGATTGTTCCACAGATGATGTGAGGTGGCTTACAAGAATAAAAACAGCAAGATGGAAAAATATAAGTATGCAAAAATCAAGATTAGGAGTTAAAACAGGGGCACACAAGCCTTGTAGTTATAAGACCCTTTCCTCTAATGAAATCTTTCTTGGGGGCCCAGTACATAAAACAGAAGCTGAGCCGCTGAGTTGAAGCAGAAGTTGGGGTTCTGTGCTGCCTGATGGGAAAAATAAAACAGTAATGGGCAAGTTACATGATTTGTGTTGTTCATAAGGAAAACTGCCATGGCGGTCACTTCCTCAGGGAAGGCAGACTCTTGGTTACTGTGGTCGAAAATTTCTGTAGTGCCTCTTCAGCTGGGAGGTGTTTTCAACAGTGTCCACATAAAATGTGATAGCTGGATGTAAATGACTGCTTTTGCCTCCCATCCAGAGACATAAGTGAGAGGCAGGCTGCTTAGGTGAGGTAGCCAGGGTGGAAGTGAAGGGGGTTGGGGGGTGGGAGTGGGGCAGGGCAGCAGTGGGTTAATGCACAGCTTCCCTGGGGGTTTGCTGTGAAGGAGGCAGTCAGTAGACCCTCTAAATAAGCAGATGGGCTGTGTCACCTTCAAACCATTTGCCAGTGTGATCTCATATCATTTGCTGCTGTTCCTTGTCTAATCAGTTCATGTACACGTTTTTCAGACTGAACAAGTCATTTATATTCAGATATGGTTAGGCAAAGCAGTAGCTCTAAAAATTTGAACATGGGACAAAAAAGTGTGAAAATGGTTTATATCGGTGTTTCCAAAAGAAAAGGAGAATTAATGTTCAATAATTATGGCTTATAACATTTTCTAAGAATGTCTGATGACTGCCTGTAACGAACATTTTTGTGTCACAAATTTATGAATGTCCTTTGTAGTTTAAGTACTGTTAGTTGACATTAAGCACTTGTATGTACCACATTATAGCACTGTAATAATTTCGCTAAATATTTCCTCTAATCAACTGACTTCAGTTTGGAAGTTCATCAGTTTGAAAGCTTATCAGTTTTCCACATGCTTGGTTTTGGACTTTCCAGTTCCCTTTATTGTACTTTTCATGCTTTGAAGACCAGTTTGTGCCACATTTTTTTCCGGCACACCTCAAATGGTTTAAAATGTTACAAGCACTTTGGTAACCCTGCAGTCTAGAATTTCGTTACTCATTTCTTTTCTTCCTGCCAGTGGATTGTGTATGGATTTTTATAGGGCCTTGTTGCTACTCTCTGCTGTGTCTCTAAATGGATAGTATGTTTTCAAATTGAACTAACCAAGTATAACTGTTGGTAAATATTCACTATCATTTTTGCTTCATAGCAAGTTAGGCTACATTACCTGAACTAAACTAACTACTGTACCCTGACTAAAAATGAGAGTATCTTTAGTGAGACAAAGAAGCTAGCTTTTAAATCTTGACATTTTTAACAAAAGAGTGAAGATTCCCCAATAGGAATAATAATGGAGCAGCTTTTAAACATTTTTATTAGTAAAAATAATTATTAGAATTGGAAGTTTATACCAGCTTTGTAAAATGTAACAATTTACAGGCTATTCAAATGTCTCTTCATTAATCATTGTCCTAACTGTATAGATAACATTATATGATATTTTAAAGCCAGAGTTTTTGTTTTGTGTATGATCTATAGGACCCATATGGGATTAGTCTTTCTCTGTGACAGTTTTCCTCACTAATAAGTGAGTTTCAATTCTTCATGTACTAGAAAGTTATACTACTTTTTCTTAATAGAAGCATATATCTTTTGATAAATTCTGACTTTAAAATTCATCCATAATCTTATCCCCATAATATAGCTGTAACTAGGTTATTCAACACAGTTTTTTTTTTTTTTAACACAGTTTTATATTCTCCATTTTTATCAAACATTTTCAATATTTTTAGTGGTCCTAGTGCTTATCATTTATAGCCTTTTTAACTGTACTGTATTTCATAGGCTTGAAGAAGTAAAACCTAATTATTCCTCTATATTCTCTCATCTGCAGTTTTTCTTTTAGTGGTGGGCAGGGACGATTTTCAAAATGTTTAATAACACTACACAGGCACCAGTGAATCAAGAATGCCTAACTAATTAGGACACATGACAATCGTTACACCATCTTATGCATACTGGCTGGACAAGAGCCTTCTTGATGGGTGTCTTTTGGAAATGTTTTAGCTTGGAAAGGCTTCCACGGAGATGTGTAGTCCAATCAAATGCATTTGCTGTAAAAATCTGTCATCGTAATGCATCTTGGTAACACCTGTTAATGATTTTAGGTTGACCTATTCGTATAAACTAAAACCTGTAATTTAATTGGGTGCACTTTTAAATGACGTAATTTACAAAGAATTTTAAGTTATGCTATTTAAAATAGCATGTATATTTTCCGAATTATTAAAGCAATACATGTTCTTTGTAGAATACCTTTAAAAGGCACAAAAAAGGAAACTTTATCATCATTCAGAAGTAACCAGTTTTCTCTGCATTAATGAGCCTACATAGTATATCTCTCTCAAAATGGGATCATGCTCTACACAATAATTTGTTTAACCTGTTTGTTTTCTCAGTATACTGTGAACATGTCACTAGATATTTATCAACATTGTGATTTTTAACCATGGTATATTTGATGAAACCTCAATTGCCGGAAATCTCCGTACCCATTTTAGATTACGGGAGGTATCACCGCAATTCCTCCTCTCCAGATCCCCCCAGTTCCCTCCTCTCAGTTTGCCCCATTCACTTGGCAAAAAACCCCCAATGCTTGCTAAGTTCAGCTCTCTGCCTACCTCATGTTCACACCCATAGGGTAGTACAGGCTGGAGAAAGACCATCCCACCTTGCTGACTTGACTCGCTTTAAATTCATGACCATATGTGCCTCTCGTTGGCCCTTGGTTCTGGTTGGCAGTGATAGCACATTTCTTCGTGCTTTACTCGCCTGTTCCCCTAGATTCTTTTACACTTTCTTCTCCTTCTGAGACCTTTCTTCAGCACCTCCTCCCTTTGCTTCATTCTCAGCTGCTTTCAATTTCACTGAGAGCGTAGAAGCAATCAGAAGGAACTTTCATCCTCTTTCACCATCACATCGACCAACTCACAGGCATCTGTACCCACATACTCATTTTTCCTCCTCTCACTGTGGAAAGACTACCCATGTTGCTGGCTCAGGCTCAGCTGGCCCATGTGCACCCAGTTCTGTGCCTTCTCAAATATTCAGGGACACCTCTTCAGCAGTTACCCCATCCTTCTGTGTCATCAAATCTTTCCTCAGATTGGCCCTGCCTCCCACTGTTGCTTCATTGCTTTCTGCCATGTTACAGCAAAACTCCTTGACATAGCTGTCTACCAGCTGATGCCATTACTTTTCTTCCACTCTCCCTTAGAACTACTCTCATCAGGCTTTTCCTAGCGCTATCCCTTCTAAAAGTCAACCCCATTTTGTAGTTGTCGGGAAACAAAAAAAAGAAATCAAAACAAACCAAAAAACAACTTTGGAGTAAGACTTGGTTCCTCTTTTTCTTTCACACTTTCCGTATCCAGTCTTTGTAAATCTTGTTGGCACTAACTGTAAGATATACGTACAACCTAACTGTTTCTCCCATCTCCACCGACACTTCTCTGTATTAGTTTCCAGCCAGAGTGCTCCTATTAAAACAGGAGTCAGATCATGTCACCCTTCAGTTCACATCCATTTAGTGGCCTCCTTCCTTCTGAGTCAAAGGCCAAGGCCTTTCAGTGGCCTCAAGACTGCGTGATGCGCAGCCCCCCGCCCCAATCTCATAGTCCCTTTTCCCTCCTCCTCTGCAGCTCTGCCGGCCCCCTTGCCTGTTCCGCCTTGGAGCTTCTGCATTTGTTTTCTCTGCCTAGAAAACTCTTCTGAATGGACCTGTGGCCTCCTTCCCTTGCCTTTGAAGGTCTTTGCTGAAATGTCATCCATCCTGTTTATATTGCCACCCTGTCGACATCGCAAGTGGTCCCCTTCCTCCTTTCTTGCTTTATTTAGGTCCATTACACATATTACCATTTGAGATGCTATATATTTTTACATGTTTAAAATACTTACTTGTTTGTTTTCATTTTCCCACTAGAACACAAGCTCCTTGAGGGCAGGGATTTTGTTTTGTTTCACTGCTTTATGGCGCCTGGCTCGATAAATATTTGTTGAATGAATTGATTTAGATGGACTCCAAATTTCCCCTGTGAAATAAACATGTACTTTTATATCAGAGAGGTGAGATTAATCAATATTGTATAGAAATAGACGTATCCTGTTTTTACTTTTTTCATGTCATACAGAAATACTCATTTTTTGATTTTAGGTTTATACATTTTTTTGCTCTATTCTTTTTCCATAGGTGATAGAGCCATTGGGGAGGACAGTTTTTTTGTATTGCTTTGTTCTGGGGTGTTACTTGAGTCTGCATTTCTCGGGAGCCTGGAGTACTTTCCTATATTTCATGGTGCCTTCTCCCCACCCCCGCTTCACTCTGTGGTATATAGAGATTAGTTAGTGGTTAGTGTGGTACCATGAAGCCTGCAAGAGCACTTGAGAAATTGTGCTCTGATCAGGTGTCCCTTTTCCCCTGTTCACCAAGCCAGGGGAGCTGTTGGTTCTTTTATTTATTCTCTGCATGTAGCATTCCTGCCATTTGCTGTTCTGGTTGTGATTCTAATGGCAGCTACTTCTAAATTGTTACTGTTCTGCTTTTTTCTCTTTTATGCCTTGATTTTCTATTCTTCTGTACTCCATCATTTTTCAACCATCATGCCGGAAAAAGTGATCTTTTATCTGACCACACCAGTTAGAATCTGTATGTGGCATATAATCATGTATTCATCAAGCCTTTTTTTTGTTTTTTGTGTTCTTGAGCACGTCATTTCTGGTGGAAAGAAGGGGTTCCACAGAAAGTCTGTCTTCTTGTATTTGAGACTTAATTTATCCTTGGAGAGGTATGGGACAGACTATTTTAGGCTCCTGAGGCTACCACCACATTGCCATTTGATGTTTGGAAGTTGCTGTTCTCTCATTAATTTTCTGGCACAAGTGTCTATAGAGGGTTCTTCATTCTCTGTAGCTAAGCTGGTACAAGTCTGAAATGTTCCAAAGACTTAATGAAAGGGTGAGGATGAAAGGGAAATAAAGACAGAGTAGTAGAGTCTGAACGAGCAGCTCTCAAGGTGTGGTCTAGTTTCCCTAGAATCCACAAGACCCTTCTAAGTAGTTCAGGAGATAGCAACAATTTTCTTCATAATAGGAGACATTTTCTTTTTTTTTCACTCTCATCCTGTCATGAGTGTACATTAAGAGTTTTCCAGAGGCTTTATGACGTACGATTTTGTAACAGATCAAATGAAGAAGCAGATATGAAAATCGGGCCGTTTTCTATTAAGCCAGACATTAAAGAAATTTGCAGAAATATAAAACAGTGCCATTTTTCTTTGTTTGATTTGGAAAATACCGTGATTTTTTTTCCATAAAAATTTGTTTATGTTGACATTCAGTGGCTTTATTATTGTCTCAAAATAAATTAATGAATAGACGTTAATTTTGTGTCTTAATTTTTTTTAAGATAAATAGCAAAAGCTACAACCTGCATAAACAAAAGCTCTTTGGGTCTTTACTAATTTTTAAGAGTATACAGGAGTCCTGAGATCAAGACCTTATAAAACCACTGGTCAGATAATTTGGGCTCGTTCATGTTCAGCTGTGTCCTCCCTAGACCCATTCTTCCTGCAAAGCCCATGCTGAGAAGTCTCTCTTGATTACTTAGGGTTTGCCCTCACAACTGAAATTTCCTTCTGGAAAACTTAGCTTTGTCCAATGATACTAGAAATAATTGCCTACAGGAGAAACCCAGACTCCTTTCCAAAGAGAGCGAGCCATACTCTTTGCAGCTGCAGGAAGCTAAAACTGTAGAAGATGACGGTGCAGGATCCCTGGCATGTGCTTATAAATGATGCACCTGTGTGATAATAATTGACATGTGTGGGGAGGGCGTGGGAAGAGGGCAGGGGAAGAATTTTTTTTTTTTTTATCTTGTGATGTGCCTGACCTCGACTTGACACTTGGGATACTGACAGGAATCAAAAATATCTCCTCCCCTTGAGTCTTTGACAGGGGTTGGGTCTTGCCAAATGTTCCGCTTTTCACAAAAGAAAAAATTTTCCCCTTCTAGCCTATTTCTGGAACTAGAAATGTTTCGAAAGCCTATGGGTTCAATAAAGCTGTGATGCTTAGTTGTGGTTTTGTACTTTTCAGTCTTCAGAAACCTTTAAAATATGCCCTAAATATTTATGGAATGTATGGACAGGTGTTTTTGTGTGTATGTGTATATACTTGTCTGTATATATACATATGTGTATAAACATATGTGTTTATTAATTTTTATACTCCACATAAATTGGGAGGAGTGACTCAGTTGGGAGAATAATTTGAGTCATAACTTTAGAAGTTTAGACTAATCGGATTTGATTACTTGGTAATTTATTATTATTATTATATAGTAATTAATGGTCATAAAATATTTTATAGATAAAGCCTGTTTTTAAAACCATTTTAGGGTAATTTTGTAGAAGTAAAGATGGGTTACTCTGTGGAACACTGAGGTAATAGTGCTCTAGGTAATAAAGCTGAGGTGTAGGGAGGTGCGGCCACGTGACCAGGGTCCTGCAGGGTTTGGCAGGACTGGTACCGAGCGTAGAACCAAGACCAGGCTCTAGGTTCTTGCCCATCTATCATGTGGCTCCTAAAGTCAGAGGTTTGATCTTACTTCTTTTTTAGATAGAAGTAGCATTTTTATTAAATTAACCATGTCGCTGACATGCTCACAAGAAGACATTAACAAGAGTAAAGTGCTTGGATCCCATTAAAGTGAGTACTTTACTAGCATAATGAATATAATGATTTGTCATATTATGTGTGTTGAAGTTTTTCACTTACTGTGATACCTTTAGCTGTTACTAGAGGATTTTACTAAACTACAAGATGCATTATTAAGGCAGTTGCGGGGTATTAATGCAGACTTTGCCTTTATTAGCTGTGTGACTTTAGGAAATTTATTCCCATACCTTCAGTCTCAGTTTACCACTCTGACAAATGGTGTATAAAATAGCTCTCTTAATGTGGTTGTCAGGATTTAATGAGGCTACGTATATAAACTCTAACAGTAATAGACCTTATGATGCGCCAGACAGGGAGATGGGATGAGGGGAACAAACTGTGGGGGAAAATTACTAATTGTGACCAGATTTTGTATTAAGAGAATAATAGCCAGGTTCTTATTTTAGATAGGGTGGTTAGAAAAGGCCTGAAAATGAATTTTAATGTTTCTCTGGGAAATGACCATGACCTTGTAGAAATTGCATTTTGGAGGATTTTTTTTTTTAAACTCCCATTTGGAACATTCGTATACATTATATAACAAGAATGTGGAAAACACTTTAAAAAAATGAAGAGATTCTAAATAATAAAATGGTACAGTGGTTCCCAGATGCTTCTTAAATGCTTATTATTAAAAAGATTTATATAAACAAGCCTAGAGAAACTATAGTAAGTCCTGAAATCTTTATTCTAGTGCAGTTTCTTTCAATATTTTATATGCCACTGTTCTCATTAACATTTTGGTAAAAGCAGAATCAAAGGTGATATATAAAAGTTGAACCCCATAAATGAAATAGTAGATTTTGGAGAATCTCTGCATCAGATCTTCCAAGCTGGATCACTTGTTAAATACCTGGTCATTTGTTTAAAAAAAGTCTGAATTCGAATATATAAATCCTTTTAGTAGCTAGGATAGTTTTCAAAGATTGGGCCTGTGATTAATGCAGAGTTAATACATGTTAATGAATTTTTAAAATTCTTCTTTCTATTCTTTTTGTAATGATTGAATCGTGTCTAAAGGGAACAATTGCCTGTAGTCTAAGTTGCACCCCCAAACAAGGTGTCAGAAACAACATTAAGCTCTTTAATAATATTAGCATTAGAGACCATGCTCCTGTTTTGTGCTATGGATTCTTTATAACATTCCCATATACTAGATGGGAAACTGCAGCTCAGCGGGTCAACTGTCTGCTGATCTTAGTGGCAGATCTCTGATCTTGGGGCTCAGAGTCTAGTTTTTGTCCATTTCACCATGGTGGTAGCTCACACCAAAGGTGGACTCTGGTGCTTGAGAGGGTTCATAGAAAGCAGTAAACTGCTGAGTGTTTGTAGAAAGCACTAAACTAAGTATCTTGTTACCTGGTGCTTACCTCTAGGTAGAGTCTATGTATCTCCCCTCAGGAGACTGTGTCCCTTAGACCCATATTACAGTTATCTCTTGCCACATAACACACTTCGCCAAAATTTTGTGATTTTAAACACTGATTGGTTCTTGTCATGATCTCTGTGGGTTGGCTGGGTTCAGCTGGGCTAGTGTGAGGGATAGGGCAGTAAGAGGTGAGGCTGGGAAGGCAGACAGACGTCAGATGATGAGGGACACTGTGGGCCACAGCTTCAGGTGGATGTCCCTTTCTAGGTCTTTTAGGCCATCCTTTTTATACAGGTAGTTGGCATTTCTATAACTGGGAGAGACTGGTTAGAGCCATTGACAGGAAGAGTATAAGAGCAAAGAAGGTAGCCAGGGTATACCAAGACAAGAGAAGTAGAAATCAGAAAGAATCTGGAAAAGATGCTGTCAGAGAGGATTCATGGTGGTGAGAAAAGTTTGTGAGGCTAGCAGATGTTAAAAAAGAACATTTTGTTGGTGGTGGCAGGGGGTGTGTTACCAAAGTGTGGAGTTCAGTGCCTTGTTATTGAGAAATTTTTTTGGTTGCAAGTGAGAGAAACCAAATAACTCCCAAGAAATAGATGGGCTCATGTAATTGAAGAATTACAGGAGTAAGTCTAGCTTTCAGGTCTGGCTAGACCCAAGGACTCAAATGATGTCAATCAGAACGCAGTCTCACTCTCTCCATTTCTCAACTATGATCTATTTCTTCAGGTTAACTCTACGCAGGAGAAGACTGGCTCTGGTTTCTCTGAAAACTACGACATTGGCTGAATTGGAGGATTAGGGTGTCTTCTACAAGAGTTACATTTATTAACCTTCCCAGCTGTGTTCTTAAAGATCACCCTCTTCAGTTTTAATACAAAGAGAAACATAAGGGGGAAAACACCCCATGAAATGATAAAAATTTAGCAGCATTACACACCTATTAGAATGGCCAAAATCCAAACACTGGCGATACCAAATGCTGGTGAGGATGTGGAACAACAGGAATTCTCATTTATTGGTAATAAGACTACAAAATGGTACAGTCGCTTTTGGTACTCCAGTTTGGAGGTTTCTTACAAAAATAAACATACGTGGACCATACAGTCCAGGAATTGTGCTCCTTGGTATTTACCCAAAGGAAAACTTATGTTCACACAGATGTTTGCAGAAGTTTTATTCATAATTTTGAAAACTTGGCAGCAACCAAGATGCCCTTCAATAGGTGAATGGATAAATAAACTGGGGGATATTTATGGAATATTATTCAGTACTGAAAAGAAATGAGCTGTCAGGCCATAAAAAGACGTGGAGGAACCTTAAGTGCAGATTACTAAGCGAAAGAAGCCAATCTGATTCCAACTACACGAGATTCTGAAAAAGGCAAAACAGAGGCAGTCAAAAGATCAGTGGTTGCGGCAGGGTTGAGGAGAGAGAGACGAACAGCTGGAGCACAGGGGAATTTTAGGGCAGCCAGCCTACTCTGTATGATGCTGTAATGGTGGGTTTATGCCGTACATTTGTCCAAACCCATAAAATGCGCAAGACCAAGAGTGACCCCCTTGGGTAAACTGTGTACACTCCTTGAGGATGTGTCAATATAAGGTTATTAGTTGTACCAGATACACAACTATGGTGGGGTTTGTTGCTAATGGGGGAAGCTGTGCCTGTGTGGGGGGCAGAAGGTAGATGGGAAATCTCTGTACCTTCCTCTCCATTTTGCTGTGAATCTAAAACTGCTCTAAAAAAGAGTCTTTTTCAAAAAAAAAAGTTAGCAGGTTTTAGCTTGCTAATGCAAGAACATGGCTTGTGTTTAAAACCTGAAGTAGCAGGAAGAAGTAGAAGCATCACCTTGGTAATGAAGCCTCCTGTGACCATCCTTCTGACCCAGACTTAGCCTGGGTAGTTTATAAGTGGTATATAAATTATCCTCTTCTACTAAGAGCGACAGAACTGCACACTTGTCATTGTGTCAGGCAACATGCTATGCACCACACATTAATTATCTCTTTAAACCTTACAACAGTCCTATGACTTAGGTATTATCTCCATTTAACACATGAGAAACTGAGGCTTAGCGTGGTTAGCAACTTGGGAGAAGTCACAGAACTAGGAAATTTTAGAGCCAAAATTCAAATCCAGGCAGCTGGCGACCAGAGCCTCTATCCTGGACTGAATTATGTGGCTTTGCCTCCCTAGAATCTTCAATCTCTTTCCAGATGCTCAGGCAGACCCTCTAGCTCTAAGCAAGGAGAGCCGTGTGAGTTACTGTGCCCATTTTCTTGAGGACAAGGTACCCTGATAACTCACTGTGGCGTCCCTGGGGCTCAGAGGGCGGTTCGCTCCTACAAGTACCATTCAAATGCAGCTTCAGCCGTCCCTTGTGGGAGGCTGGACCGTTAGGGCATCCATCCACACATGGCAGCTGGCCCTCTTGGGTTCAGAATTCCACCTGAGGATGTAAGCGTCGTAAGCTGTTTTTCCTTTTATTGATGCTGGCAATTACCTGAAGAGAGGAGGAAAATTGGAACACTGTTGTATAACTCTGAAGCATTCCCAAGAGGCAACTCTGAATAAGTAAAACCTGAACCTTTTGCTTGTGTAGCTTTTAAAGGGCCAGAATTATTTGGTTCTGAGAAGATAAGTAAACCCAACCTAATACCTTCCACGTGGACCAAAGAATTAACGCTCCTGTGTTGAAAAGAAAATAGAACAAATTATAAAATCTCATCACTTCTTGAAAGCAACAGACTTGAATGCTGTAAATGATTTTTCTCCAAATGTTAAGATGGAGAAATTTATGATCAACACTTTAGAAAGTAATGCTTGTTCATTTTAAATGTTAATTTTATACAGTACTTCTTTACTAAGTTGACATAAGTAAATATTCTTTCCCTCAAACTGCGTACTTACCTTACATTCTTACAACTTAGCATTGACATTTTAAATTGCTTCTCATGAGGAAGAAAAGAGAGATCAGCTTTATATCTTTTCCTAACTGGAGTGGATCATAAGAATCTTGGGTAGGGAGATAAAAAGGAAATTAGCATAAGTTCCTGTTAGTTCAGAATCAGATTGTCTTCTCTGTTTTTTGGAGGTATTGTATTTTGGATTCTTAAGTTATATCACATACTCTTAGCCAAATATATGTACGAGATACATTCTAAGACAATATATTTGATTGAGCCACCATTAAGATGTCATTTCCCTTCCTCCCTTCCTCCCTCCCTCTCTTCCTCCCTCCCTCTCTACCTCTTTGAATACTTTCAATGGCTGAGAGTAAGCTGTGTGCAAGGTTGTTACTGATTAGCTTTTTTTTTTCCAGCTGGAAATTCTTAATCAGAAAGCTTTATTTCAAAGTAGCAAAGCTAGTCATTAGCACTATTCAATACTAACACTATTGTTGTACATTTAAATTAATTCATAAAGAATTCATTGTTTATTGTGTACTAAGCTCAGTACTCATGATAACCAAGAGTAGGGCCCAGTCTCTACCTTGT
Organism: Balaenoptera physalus; assembly: GCF_965194825.1. Lineage (NCBI taxonomy): Eukaryota > Metazoa > Chordata > Mammalia > Artiodactyla > Balaenopteridae > Balaenoptera > Balaenoptera physalus. Next base: position 91,855,528 of record NC_138887.1, on the reverse strand, counting down.
AGTTTACAGCCTAGCCTAGGAGGAGAGAGGAGAGAAGGACTTTCAAGCAATCAACTGTGTTGTGTTGGAATCGCAAATGTTCAGCGAAGACCTATATACAAAATATGGTGGTGGCACAGAGAGAAAGGGTTCAGCATTGGAGGGTCAGGAAAGGCTTTACAGAGAAAGACAAACTAGAACTCAGTCTCACTGGAAAAATACAGCTTACCAGCTCTACATACAGTGGCATGAAACAGCATGGTGAATTAAAGGCCTGTAAATAGTTTTGTAGTTGAAACTTGTTTTAAAATGTACCCAGGATTTGTTTTAATCAGATATGGTAAGACACAGACATGGCAATGACGGAAGAAGTTTTTATACTCAGATCCTAAGAAATAGAAGGCACGGCATTGCCACACAGGGCCATGTGGGGAATCACCAGGGTCGGTCTGGAGGCAGAAGGAGCAAGGAGAAAGGATGGGCAGAAAGCCTTTTATTATGGTTTCTGTGGGAAGGGATGGGTAAGGTGACTAGTTTGAATAATTTCAAAAAGCTCCAGGAGGTAGGAACTGCCCCTTGTTGGCTGATATCTGTCCCTGGAGTGATTAGGACAGGGGATAGTGGGTTTAATGAGGGAGAGTTTGATAAAGGAGGTGATAAAGGCAGGGGAGGGGTGGGGCATGGGCTGCAGGTTGGTTGGTTTGCATATGAAAGGCACATCTGCAGAAGAGTAACTTGCTGTCTCTACAAATTGGCTAGCCCTGAAAGGGACAGTCTTCCCCTCGTCAGTGAGGCCTCAGATGCTAGAACAGCAAGAGTACGGAAAATAAGAAAATATAGTTAATAAAAAGCTTAGGAGATGAAGAGGAGGAGGGTGGATGGTAGTATGTAAAAAAAAAAAAACAAAAAAAACAAAAAGAAAACACGAGAGGAGAGACAATAAGGGGTCAGCTCATGGAAGACCTTGATGAGGGTTTGTGCTTCATTGTTACGTAATAAAGAGCTCTTGACAGCTTTTGAGCAATGCAGTAACACCTTCGACCTGCATTTTGGGGTAATTCTTCTGGTCAGCATAGAGGAAGATTGATTGGAGAGGTATCAGGCCTGGAGATGCGGAAACCAAGCAGGATACTGTTGTAAGTGTTAGTGAGAAAGATGACAAGCAGCTAGAGTAAGGCAGTGGTGCCTGGGATGGAGAGGAGGTGATAAATGTGAACAATATTTTAGGATGTGGCAATGATAAGTCTCGACTGATACGCTGTGGGAACGAGAGTGGTAAAAGTGGCATCTGCTGACACTCAGGTTTCAGGCGAGTTGTGGTGATGCCACAACCAAGGCAGAGAGTGTGTGAGGTGAGAGGTGTTTGGTGGAGAAGATGAAGACTTCGGTTTGGTACTTACTGATTTTTCTGGGTTGGAAAGACCCAGGGTAAGTTATTTAGCGGCAGTTGAATTTAAGGGTCTGTAAGAAGTAGTTTTGATCACAGAGTACTGTTTGTGGCAGCTTAGGGATAAAAGGAATTAGAGAGGGAAAGCAAGGCATAGATAGAATACATAACCTTAGAGAGGGGCAAAGAAATGGTTTCCTTTGAAAAAGATCATAAAGGAGGAAACAGAATTTTGAGAGTGCTGTGGGAAAAAATGATCACCAGCATGAAGAGGAAAGCAAGGCTTGAGTGCCATGAGGGGGCTATGGATGGATTAGGAGCACAGAGAAGGTTTGGAATGTTCATCATGGAACCAGAGACACATGGTGAATAGGCCTCCTCTGAGCCAATATCATTCACTGAACCTGTAGTAGCCTTGGCTCCTTGGGCCGAGGTGAGTTTGGAGACTTCAAATGTGTATTGGCTTTAAAATAAGCTGTTGGGTGTTTCAGCACAGTTCAGTCTCCTGAGAGACACAGATGGCAGATTCTAGGTGGATCCAAGCTGATGGTACTGAGAAATAATGGCTTGAAAAAACAGAAGCATGTGGACAAACATGAGCTCTACACTGCAAGGAGAGAAAAAGTGGTTGGGGAGTGGGGGATGAGCTGAGGGAGAAGGAAGGCTCTGAGATCTTGGCATGGTTACGATGAAGTCCGAGGACATGAGGATGTCGAGGGAGGGTTCTGGTGAAGGCTGCTGGAGCCAAGGATATTAGGAAATCGTGAGCTCCCATCCTGCTGTTCATCCACACAATTCACGGCCTCCTGGATGATGGCAGAGTTCTCAGTGACCAGGGGGCACTAAAGTGGTAGAGAAACCATTTTATCTTTTATCTTTCTCTAAGTGTTGGAATTTAAAATGCAAGTGTCCTAACTGGCACATATTTCATCCACAGTTAGAATTATACCTTACCCTAAGTTTCATTACTTAAAAAAAAAAAAAAAAAAAAAAGCTTACAGGTGGAAACATCATTAGCCTTTTCCTAGCCAATAGGATTCTTGGACTATTTGGTAATCTAGGCTGTTCATTCCTAAAGAGTAGTTCAAATACAAGTTCCTATTATCTTGTTGTGAAACAAAAACAATGATTACTTTTTCAATTCATTCAGACTGAGAGGTGTTTATTTCCTGGGAGGAGCAGGCAGGCTCCAGGCCATCGAGCCAGCGGAAGAGTGGTGCTGATGCTGCCTGTGGGGCTTTGTGATGAAGGAAGAATGAGCCGGTACTGTTGGAAAACCATCAGCAGTTCAGTGACTTTTTTTTTTTTTTAAATGTTTATTTATTTATTTATTTATTTATGGCTGTGTTGGGTCTTCGTTTCTGTGCGAGGGCTTTCCCTAGTTGCGGCAAGTGGGGGCCACTCTTAATCGCGGTGCGTGGGCCTCTTACTGTCGCGGCCTCTCCTGTTGTGGAGCACAGGCTCCAGACGCGCAGGCTCAGTAGTTGTGGCTCACGGGCCTAGTTGCTCTGCGGCATGTGGGATCTTCCCAGACCAGGGCTCGAACCCGTGTCCCCTGCATTGGCAGGCGGATTCTCAACCACTGCGCCACCAGGGAAGCCCCAGTTCAGTGACTCTTAACGCCCACCTGGGCCCCTCTCCCTCTCCTTCCAAATAACGCATCAGCTCTGAGGACAACATTCCTCCCAGTGGCTGTATGTTTCGAGTTCTAATTCTTTACTCTTATTTTCAAATCTGGTTCTTGACTCTTGAAGAAGAGGAAGAAAGGGATAAGAATAACAGATGCAGAGCGTGTTTTGCTGTCTCTGTCCTTTCACTCAGACGTGGGCACACAGGTTTATTAATCCTAGGGTAGATTCTTAATGTGTCATAGTGCTGATGATTGACCTTAGAAGATATCCACCGAGCACTTGCTCGTGGCCTCCTAGTGTGACTTTGGCTCAGTATAATCGTAGCAAAAGCACTGTAATGTAGATCACCTATAGAGGTGCATTTATTCCATTATTATCCTCCTGGACATAAAGAGAATTTGATTGCCTTTTGTACACTCCATATGTGTTGTGTGTGTGTTTAAAAATAATCTGTTGTCTGCTGGGGTCATTTTAGCATTGAGAAATAGTAATAAAATTAAGATGGTACTAAATCAACTTCAAAAAGAACTGTTTTGGAAATGGGCTATAAAGATTTTTCCTTGCATAAATTGATTTTTTGGTCATTTTGGTGGACTTTTCTGTTGATACTGTTATTTATATGTAATGGAGTAAGAGTTGTTTCTGTGGATGCCAGGCTTGATCTCAAGTGCACGTTATCCTTTACTTCTCAAACACAGCTGCGAGTATCCATGTGCCTGGTACCAATATTTAAAAAGAGACTACACAGGCAAAGCTGTCTGTCCGTCCACTGGCAAGCATGATGTTGTTCTAGAGGCATCTCCTAAATGCACAGCTGTATCAAGTCAGCTCAGACAACTATCATGATGCCTCAGCTGGACTCTTGACAACTCCTCTTTTATAAGTTCTCGTACGCAGTAAGGTCAGTCAGTTCGAGGGTAGGGCTACTGTGAACCAGGGCTGTGGATGTGATTCCTATTTGGGGCATTTACTCTGGAGGCAGTTAAAGTATACCCACATCCTTTCCTGCTGGCTAGCCAAATGGGGAGACAGCCGCTTGCAACAGTGGTTGAACGAGCGTGTGTGGATGCCAATTCCTCGTCCTATAGCTCCTAGGGATGTGTGTCTTCCGGGAGTTTGACAGCATCATCTGATCTTGTATTCATCATCAGATGAGAATGACTGTCTTTAGTATGAATGATAGTGTTGTCTACTCTGGCTGAGAGACTGTGACCACGGGCTTTAGTTCTACTTAAACAACACTCTGTCTACCTGACCAGAGTTTAAGAACTGACATGTTTTTGGCAGAGGGGGACAACCTTAGTCCCATCCTAACTTTGTTATTTTTGCTGTTCTTATGTTCTCCGGGAATACTAATGGGAGACTAAGGGTATTAAAGGACAGAAACAGATGCCTTCAGTAGCTGCTCCAGGATAGAGGGGGTGGGAATGGCAGGGTCCTGACCTCCTTCCTGCAGCAACCTCCATCGAGCGCTGTCATGCGCCACCTACACAGAAGAGTGGTGTCATCTAGTCTGAGCCCACAGAGGCTTTCAGACCCGTGCTCACTTTCACTAAGAAAGTGGGTGGCATAGCTTGGAGAAGAGAAAATGGATTTTTACAAGAATAGGCTTTAAAAATAGAGTTCAGGTTTACTCTTTTCAGAAATTGACCATAGCCAGTCATAAATCATGTTGGAGACTCTGGAAATGATTATCATTCATCTTGGCCTAAACTCCTTTGGAGGAGACGCCACATTTTAGCTGTTTCATAATGTGTAGCACATGCTTACAGTATTCTATAATTTATTCTCTATTACAGACTATTTAAGATACACTACCCCTTCCCCATCCTGCCCACAAAGCAGAATAAAGAAGACAAAGGCAGCTGATTGCTACAGAAAAATGGCCCATGCACAGACGTTGCCTGATGAATTCTCATTGAATAAATGATGTAAAGCAAAAAGAAAAGTCTAGCAGAAACATAAATAGTTGAGCATTTTCACCAATGTGAACCAACACAAACCTCTGATAAATGACCTATTCGATTTTATATTAGTAATACCAAACAACAGTTAATCGTGTATAAAGTATTTTCACAGCTGTTGTTGCATCAAATGCAATGAAGGAAGACAAAATTGCATGGTCTGAAATGGATTCTTACCCTCTTCCTGCAAATGACACTTGTCCTGCTGAGATCTGCCACTCCCTTGAATAAGATCAGCTCTTCCCCCTCACCTTTTCCTTGCTAGGTCCCTGACTCTGACTTGAGAGGAGCTAGGAGCGTCCGACCTGAGGTTTGCACATCTGCCACCATCTGTGGGGCACACACACCGTCTTTATTGCTGGCATGTGATGAAGTTACCCTCCAAGGACTCTGCTTTCTCCCAGGGCTGCCCAGTGATCTGTGTAGTGAGTGATCCTTTTCTTGCAGCTGCGGTGGTTTTCTGGTTTGCTGCGAGGAGTACAGGAGGTACATTCTTTTAGGGACTGGGGAACATTTAATGGTGGTCAAATTACTGACGGGGTTTGAATAAAGACTGCTTTCAAACTGTCAACATTCCATTTCCCTTGATGGTTGTTGATACGGAGTGAGTCATCTTCAGCTGGTAGACGGTGAGAATGTTGAGATCTTTCTGTTTATGTTTTCCAGATGCTCAGCAGGCCTTGTGATTGGTGAGTTCCTCTCAATGACCAGGGCTAGTTCTGTAAGGAGGTGGGAGGGGATGCAGCACTGAGAGCAAATCGTCACCACCATTCTCTCTCTATGTCCTGGGGAATTTTATTTTTAACTGAGTCAACTTATGTTTCCTGCAGCTCTTAAGAGGGACCATATTTAAAATTTTTAATCACAACCTCTGCCCACAGAAATTATCTATTGTCCCCAGGAGACAACACTGCCTTTCTTTGTTTTTCACTTTTTAAATTTTTCACGTGGGGATGTTTATGTTAACACTGTTCCCACACCCACTACTGTTTCCACATTTCTTTGCTTGAGTCACAGATAAGTAAGCATTTCCGGAATTATCATATTGGTGAACTACATTATTCCCAAAATACTGAAATCTTTCAAGGAAGCTACCTTGCTTTCTCTTGAGGTTCTCTTTGTTTGTTTGTTTGGATACCTACTTGTATGTTCATCTTAGACAAGGCTTTTAATGCTGGTTTTGTTTTTCTTGTTATGAGTCAAAAGTTCTAGGTGATTAAAGCCAAATCAGAAAATGCTTCTGTGTAGCCATGATAATATGAATAACATGCAAACGGGGGGAAAACCTGTTTGAGAATTTTCAGAACAGGAATTTGGTCCAGCAAACATGAAGAGTGTACCTGCCAAATCCCTGCCAGTGTGCTTGGTACGTGAATATTCAGTACCCAGAAGTGGTAATTGCTTCCCTGGATAGTATCAGACCACTCTACAGAAGCCTTATTTTTCAAACACTTGTTTTAAAATCAATGGTTGAGTAAAATTTTACTTTCTTTTTAATCATCAGAAGCATATCTTCTTTTTTTAAATTTTTATTGGAGTATAGTTGATTTACAATGTTAGTTTGTGCTGTACAGAAAGTGAATCATTTATACATATACATATATCCACTCTTTTAGATTCTGTTCCCATATAGGTCATTAAAGAGTACTGATTAGAGTTCCCTGTGCTATACATTAGGTTCTTATTAGTTATCTGTTTTATATATAGTAGCGTGTATATGTCAATCCCAATCTCCCAGTTTATCCCTCTCCTCCCCTTCACCCTTGGTAACTATAAGTTTGTTTTCTACATCTGTGACTCTATTTCTGTTTTGTAAATAGGTTTGTTTGTACCATTTTCTTAGATTCCACATATAAGCGATATCATATGATATTTATCTTTCTCTGTCTGACTTATGTCACTCAGTATGACAATCTTTAGGTCCATCCATGTCACTGCAAATGGCATTATTTCGTTCTTTTTTATGGCTGAGTAGTATTCCATTGTACATATGTACCACATCTTCTTTATCCATTCTTCCATTGATGGACATTTAGGTTGCTTCTATGTCTTGGCTATTGTAAATAGTGCTGCAATGAACATTAGGGTATATGTATCTTTTCTCCAGATATATGCCCAGGAGTGGGATTGCTGGATAATATGATAGCTCTATTTTTAGTTTTTTAAGGAACCTCCATACTGTTCTCCATAGTGGCTGTATCGGTTTACATTCCCACCAATAGTGTAGGAGGGTTCCCTTTTCTCCACACCCTCTCCAGCATTTATTGTTGTAGAGTTTTTGATGATGGCCATTCTGACCTCTGTGAGGTGATACCTCACTGTAGTTTTGATTTGCATCAGAAGCATATTTTCTTACAGATGTTCTAAGTAGTCTGTTTACCAGAAGCTACTCTTTCGCTAGTTTACTATAATGCAACAAACTTTGATAGGTTTTTTGATGGTTATATATTTTGTTGGAAAAATTCTACCAGTTTATTCAGTATCTAGAAATTCTAGAAAACAATGTGATTTAGAGCTTCAGCAAATGAGTGGCTAGTGTACATTTGTTATTTTAAGGCTACAAATAGAATATTTACATGTTGACATCTAAATTTACCCTGAGAGCTGAAAAACACATCCATTAATAAGGCAAAGCTTATAAAGTTAATGGCACAACAATATCTCCTTTCTGTAAATGTGCTGTTTGAGAACACATCATTGGACTTACGTTAGAGCTGATTTCATGTATCAAAGAGTGGTATTGAAGTAAGATTCTATTGTATTTTGTTCTAGGTCTTTGTATTTTGCTTTGTAATCCTTTAAAAAAATCTCTCAAAGGACTTTATATCTTCTCTATCCCTGGACTGTCATATTCATGTGCATTTCTGTAAGTGTCGGATGATGAGTTCATTTCCATCCACGGGCATGTTGATTCTATTTTACTGCATATGTAGCATCTCATGAGCGCACCCTCAGTGCTTGGCCTTCCACTACACTGAGGGGTGTCTAGAATAATGGACCATTAGGAGCACAGGGCTTTTCCCTTAAGGAGTATGATGCAACCGAAGAGGCAGGATAGTTCTAAGTGTGTGAATGCACACATGAACACAATCACCCAGCATGCTAGAAGCTTGATAAACTTCTCCTGGGAGGTCTAAATAACATGGTGACTTTGGCACTGGCCTCCCAGCTTCTCATTTCTCTGATGAGATAGGCTAAAGGATATAAAAATAAGCAAAAACTTCCAAGCTAGAAAGAATGTCATCATTAGTAAAATGATAGCTATCATTTATTACGCTTGCACTATTGTCCAGGCACCCAGCTAAGTGCCTTACGTGCATTATTTCATTAATCCTTCAAAACAACAGCGACAACTCTCTGGGTTAGGTACTCTGTTAACTTCATATAACTGGAGAAGACCCAGAGGAGTAAAGTAACCAGCCCGAGTGTACATACCTTGGAAGTGGCAGAGTCACTACTCACATCCTTTTTGTCTGATCTCTGAGCCCACTCTCTCAACTGTTGTGCTTCCCATGTCCTGAAAAATAAAGGAATATCTTCTAGGTAGAATGTTTGTGTGACCAGACAGAGGGATGAATGAGGACCAACCGACTCACTGCCTGGGTCCCTGTGATGCTCTCTCAGGAGGGGGACCTGTGATGTGCAAAGAGCCAGCCAACTCCTACCTCGTAGGATTTGGAGAGGCGAGGGCAGGCTAAGGGATAGGTAGGGAGTTGCCACTTGAAATCCCTCTCTATGACTGTGAAGGAGAAGCATCAGAAAGAAAGGTTGCTGCAACAACCAGAGAGCTGTCTGGGCAATGGGGCCACTACCTAACATTCTGTCAGGACAGAGGATGCCGCAGACATGCGCTCATGCCTAGTGGGCAGGTTCAGGCAAAGAGACTTCTCGTCCTTAACACACAGGCGGGGGGGCACCTAACAGGAGCCCATATCTCTCGCGGGGGCTGTGGCTCTGACTTCCTGTCACTCCTCTCAGCTGAAAGCAGCCTTGCGATGTAAATTTGCACCGGTCTGCTCACTGCTCCCGATATTAGAGGAGCATTTTAATGGCAACTGGCTGGAGAGTCAAGATATTCAGGGAGCTTCTACCTTACCTGCTTATGGATAAACACCAGATCTGGGTTGACTCCTACTGACCCAAAGATGGAGTAAACAGAAAAAAAGAAAAGAAAGAGAGAAACCCATAGGGCCTATGAAAGATTTTGCAGCGTAGAACAAGGAAGATAACACTTAAAATGCAAAGGAACAACCTACATCTGACAAAAATTATTATGAGAAACGAGTAAATTTTAGAAAGTAATTTTTAGATAGCATCTGCTTTGTGTCTTAAAATTCAAGGAAACATAGGCTCTGAAGTGAGACGAAATGGTGGGTGAGCCAGATTGTGATGGAGAGCTGACTGGCTGCACAGCTGAGGGGAAGAAAGCAGAGGATGGGGCGTGGATCTTGGAGGCAGATGGCTGGAGTGAGTCCCGGCTGCACCCCTTGTAGCCACACAGCCGTAGACAAGCCCCTTGCCCTCTCTGCTGCAGTGCTCTTACCTGTAATGTGAGGACAGCGGTACCTACCTAATATGGTCATTACGAGACTTTAAAGTGCACTAGGAGAATTAAAGTATCTATTAGAAGTAAGAGTGAAAAAAATCAGCACTATAAAAACATTGAATCCATGACAAATTTAAGATATCCCAGAACCCAGAGGAAGGGATTAAAGTGACAAATTAGAAATGAAGATACATGTGTGTAGAACATAGAGAATGGAGATCCACTGGGAGAAAAATTGGTGCTCCTCAGAGACTAGGACGAGTGAAATGGTTGCTGTAACCAAGGCGTAGCGGAGTCTTTAAATGAAAAAGCTACATGCCAGGAAAATACCAGCCAGCACCAGGAATAATCTTAAATGTTATTTATTAATTTTAAGGTTAGAAAATTGATTTAATCAGGCAGAAAAGCAGGCAGCTTACCTGAAAGGGAGCAAAATCCACCTGGCTGTGGACTTGTTCCTGTGCACTGTTGGATACAGGAGTCTTGGGATACCCCCTAAGAATGTTTTTACCCAGACAAAGTGAATGTTGGAAGGAAATAGAAGTCATCTTCAGATGAGCAAAGATAGAAAATATTCCCATCCGAAAGCTGCTTGAAAAGTAAATGACCTAAAGATTTACCTAGTTGGGAATAAGCATAAAGATATTAAATGTGGAAATAATGGTAGAAAAGTGTACAGAGAAGCAGGAAATTGGTTATTCGTATCTTTGGCTGAGGCATCAAAGTGCTTAGGAGAATCTTTATAGACTTACTGATTGTGTTGGGCCAGAGCTGTGTTTGAAGAGTTACATAGATGATTCTGATGAGCAGCTAGGATTGAGAACTACTGCTTCAGCAATTTTAGTCAAGATAAAGTATGTACTGTACAGAGATAATTAGGGAAGTGGGGATATTAACAAAGTTTTGTAATAAGTATCCCTTTATTCTCAAATTTATGGTAATTGATTTGAAAATAGAAAACTATAATATATAAAAGCAAATTTTAATAAAAGATTATTTTCCAGTGGCAAGAGTTAATTTTATGAAAAAGTTCTCTTTCCTCAAATGTGTTTCTAATTTATACATAATTTCAATCAGAGGTATCATTGCTTAAATTTTTAGAAGTTGTAAGCCTAAATTTCATCTAGAAGAATAAGCTGGTAGCATAGCAAAGAAATTCTTAGAAACTGATATTGTGAAGGAGGCTTGTCCTTTTGGTGGATAGCATTTAATAATACAAATGAAAACATTTGTACTGGAGAATTATGAATAGGAAGATAAACGAAACAGAATAAAAGATATAAAAAAGACCCAGTATTATAGAAGTAAGGCAATTCATAATAATAAAAGGATACTTCTTCACAAAGACATATTATAAATGTGTATGCAACTAATAACAGATCTCAAAATATCTGAAGCAAAAATTGATAGAATTGAAGGGAGAAATAGGCAATTTCATAATCATAGTAGATTTTAATATCTCTCTCAGTAGTTGATAGAACAATTAGTAGTTGATAGGGAAAAAGAACATAGATAATATGAACAACACTATCAACCACTTTAATTAATTGACATTTGTATTCAGTGACCTCAATAGATTTAAATGAGAAATCAGTAACAATAAGCTATTTGGGAAAATTCCAAATATCTGGAATTTTTTGGAAAAAAAAAAAACTTCAATGTGACAAAGACAGAATCTCAAATTTAGAAAATGAATGGCAGCAAAATACATCAAAATATTTAAATACAGCTAAAACAATGTTGAGAGGGAAATTGAGAGATTTAAATGCTTGTATTAAAAAGAAGAAAGATCTAAAAATCAATGACCTAAGATTCTACAGTAAGAAACTACAAGGAGGAGAACAAAGTAAACACTAAGTAGAAGGAGATTATTTTGTTGTTGTTAAAGATCAGCAGTTAAGAAAATACAAAATAGACAATGCAGAAAATTAATGAAACCAAAAGCTGGCTATTGAAAAAAATCAACAAAATTGACATATTCCTGGCTAAAATGAGCAAGAACAAAAGAACACGAATCACCAATATTAGGAATGAAAAAAAGGATTATCACTACAGATCCTACAGATAGTAAAGTGATATTAAGTGAATACTGTGAACAACTTCAACACCCTAGGGGAAGTGGTCACATTTCTTGGAAAATACAACTTACAAAATTGATAAAAGAAGAAATAAAAAATCCAAATGGCTCTGTATCTATTTTAAAAATTCATTATTAAAAACCTTCCCCTAGGGCTTCCCTGGTGGCGCAGTGGTTGAGAATCTGCCGCCAATGCAGGGGACACGGGTTCGAGCCCTGGTCTGGGAAGATCCCGCATGCCGCGGAGCAACTAGGCCCGTGAGCCACAATTACTGAGCCTGCGCGTCTGGAGCCTGTGCTCCGCAACAAGAGAGGCCACGATAGTGAGAGGCCCGTGCACCGCGATGAAGAGTGGCCCCCACTTGCCGCAACTAGGGAAAGCCCTCGCACAGAAACGAAGACCCAACACAGCCATAAATTAATTAATTAATTAAAAAAAAAGAAAACTTCAGACCCAAATGGTTTCACTGGTAAATTCTATCAAACATTCAAAAAATAAATAATATACACAAAACTTTTCAGAAAATACAGGAGCGGGCATCATGGCCCAACTCATTTTTTGAGGTTGGCGGTATCCTAATCTCCAAACTGACAAAGATTTTTTTTAAATACAGAAGAAAAACATGGACCAATCTCCCTCATAACTATAGATGCAAAAACACTACTGCTGGTGGGAATAAAATTGGCAAACACCCTCTGATGAGGAATTTGGTAATGTATTTCAAAAGTCTTCATTATGGTGAGGTATGTTCCCTCAATGCCCACTTTCTGGAGAGGTTTTTTGTTTTTTAATTGCAAATGGATGTTGGATTTTGTCAAAAGCTTTTTCTGCATCTATTGAGATGATCATATGGTTTTTATTCAATCTGTTAATGAGATGTATCACACTGATTGATTTTTGGATAGTGAAAAGCCCTTTCATACCAAAATGTTTTTATTTTTTAACCCAGTAATACTACCTCAGTGAATTTTATAAATATTTCCACAGGTTTACCTCCAGGTATGTTAGAACAATTGAAAGCGAAATAAGTGATAAACAATGAGCTTTTTTAGTATGTAAGGGTTCATTTATGGAATACTATTAAAATATTGCTATAGATCATTGAAATGGGAACTGTTTAGCAAACTAAATGAGAAAGTTTGCTTAAAACATATTCCCTTAAGTCCTTGATAGCTATTTTTAGTACGTGCTTGGAAAAAATAAGTTGTAGAGTACCAGGCAAACTTAATAGTAACTACTTTCTGATGATTGAATCATGAATTTTTTTTCTTCTTTTTCCCTTTTATCATATTTTCCCAAGTTCAGCAAACATGTATTATTTTAAATAAAAAAATAGTTCAAATATGCTTATAGATGTGGATAAACACACTTCTTTAGTTTTTTATTAATGTTGAATAATAGTGCCTCTTTTATGAAATTTAATATTATTGATTTTTGATATGAAAAGTTTGTTTCTAGTTAAGGGTCATTGAGAATGACTAATCCCAGTAGTAGAAGCTATTACTTCTGTCAGCCTTAAAAATAAGTAATTGGTACATGTGGTGTATTGTACTGGTAGTACAGAGACATATAAGGCATGGTTTTAACTGTCTAGCAGAGGTAAAGGTATAGCTAATTGTAGCAATTAACTGCCCAGGGCAGAGTTGGCAGGTCGTTCATCTGTGCTCCAGTTCTGATTGATGGGTGGTGACTGCCTGGAGAGATGTATTAAGACAAATTGGGAGGCCATTCCTGGATTCAGCTTAAAGTGTGCTGATAGTTTAATAAATGTCTACTCCGAGCAAGAGAGCAGAACAGTGAGGCATAGCGTACGATTCTTGACCTAGTTAGGCAATAAAGGTAATCTTATTTTTACAGATGAGCGTGGGCCACTGAGATGAGCACTGATGGGTGTGTGCAAGGTGGTAAATTGCAGGCAAGGTAGTGTAAAGGATTAGGAGATTACTTCTGGCTCTGGCTTCTGTGAAATGAAGCCATTTCATAGATTCTGTTAGAATGGTCTACATTTCTGTGAGAAAATTGGTGGTTTATTGAAGTATGACTTCGAGATTTTAGCCTCAGGAACCAGGTAAATCTAAGTCAGTCTTGATACATGATTCACGATATTCATTATGTAAATGTATTCCTGGCATGACAGTTTCCGCACATCCAGATTATTTTGTCCATGAGCAGGTAGGATGTTATGGCCACAAGGTTGGGGCATAAGAGTGGGAGGGGAGAGAGCAGGGAAAACTTGCCTCTTCTCTGACATACTCCTCCTGCATTGCAGGAAAGGTCACGTGATGCCATGACATGCCTTCATTTCTGTGTCCCGTGTATGTCTTGCCACATATAAGCAATGTCTGAAATGTGTTCACTCAACTGAACTATTTAGACTTTTGGACATTTTATTCTTATTCCAGGAAGTTACATCTTGTTCCTGGCTAGTGAATTTCTAAGCCTCATCCAAGGGCAGTGACTGTCCTTCTCGAAAAGACTGTGTAACTTTCACATAGCTGTTCCCATCCTCTGGGCTCTACTTAACGTGTGTGTGTGTGTGTGTGTGTGTGTGTGTGTGTGTGTGTGTGTGTGTGTGTGTGTGTGTGTGTGTGTGTGTGTGTTGTATATGAATGTGTAAACCGGCTCCTAGAATATTTCACCCCTCTTAGAGTGAGATTTATTTGCAAGTAGGATTTTTTCCACTTACTTCTTAGAAGAGCTCTTAATTTTAGTTTCAAAAAAATTTTGGGTCTACTGGAACTTTTTACCACTAAGACAGAGATTTAGAACTAGATAGATGAATTTTTATGTTGACTTCTTGGAAAAATACGTATTTTCCATCCCTCTTGATTTAGAAGCCAACGGCCTTCCTGATTTTTGAGATCCTTGCTCCCCATTTCTACCATTTCAGCCGATGTTTGAAACACAGCCAGAGGCAGATTTCACTCCAGTCCAGTGCAGCCTATTGTATCCTTTTTTTTTTTTTTAATTTATTTATTTTTTCTTTTTTTTTGGCTGTGTTGGGTCTTCGTTGCTGTGTGCGGGCTTTCTCTAGTCGAGGCGAGTGGGGGCTACTCTTCCTTGCGGTGCGCGGGCTTCTCATTGCGGTGGCTTCTCCTGTTGCGGAGCATGGGCTCTAGGCACACAGGCTTCAGTAGTGACTCGTGGGCTCTAGAGCGCAGGCTCAGCAGCTGTGGCTCACGGGCTTAGTTACTCCGCGGCATGTGGGATCTTCCCGGACCAGGGCTCAAACCCGTGTCCCCTGCATTGGCAGGTGGATTCTTAACCACTGTGCCACCAGGGAAGCCCCCAGCCTATTGTATCTTTGGAACAGCTTTGACCCTTAAACATTCCTTATTATAATAGTGATAATTCTGTTCCTTGGGAATCAGGTAAATAGTTAAATACCTCTTTAAACATGAAATGACTCCAAATATTGAAAGAATGCTATCGTGCTGCTCTAAGTCTTTTAAGCATTCCTATTTTCTTTTTATATTCAGTTCTGTTTTCAGGTCCTTTTTCTGTTTATCATTCTTTAAATATTTCACCCAGAAGTGAGCTCAGTAGTCCAGGGATTGTCTAGTTCTGACAGCTATTTTCTATTAATTAATGAAGCCTGATGTGGAGTCCTGGCATCTCTTAAAGCAAGGGTCGCCAACCCCCAGGCTGCATAGCAGGAGGTGAGCGAGGGTGAGCGAGTGAAGCTTCCTCTGCCACTCTGCATTGCTCCCATTACTGCCTGAACCATCCATTTCCCCTGCCACCCCCCAGTCCGTGGAAAAATTGTCTTCCACAAAACCAGTCCCTGGTGCCAAAGAGGTTGGGGACCACTGTCTTAAAGCAATAAACATGGGATCAGGGGTCAGTTTAATGGCATGCATAAAATCTTTCACATTCATTTTACCTGAGGTTTCCAGGCTTTTAGGAACTTTAAAAGAAAATGAAATCATATTTGTTGTGTATACTCTAGGGGTCTTAGAGACAAATGAGGCTGCTTCATTGATCTCGTTTTGAAAATGAAAGATACCGGGGACAAAGTTGCGTAGCTTGTTAGCCCTACTTCTTCCCTTAAAAGAAGCTAACGTATGTGTCTTGAACTTCGTCATAAAGGTTAAGCGTCGGTCTATATAGGCAAAGCAAACCAGTTGGCAGTTTTATGTTTATGATCCTGTAGACATATAATTATACAACATTTCCAGCAGAAAAAAAAATTGCCCATACTTGACAATGCCACAGTTAAAGCTAGTAATTTTAAAATAAAGCAAAAATACAACAAAAAATACACGCAAAACTTTCACAGTAGTAAAAAAAAAAAAGAAAAAAAAGGTATTAAAATTTTTCAGGGGACTTCCCTGGTGGCACAGTGGTTAAAAATCCGCCTGCCAATTGCAGGGGACACAGGTTCAATCCCTAGTCCAGGAGGATCCCACATGCCGCGGAGCAACTAAGCCCGTGCGCCACAACTACTGAGCCTGTGCTCTACAGCCCACGAGCCACAACTACTGAGCCTAAGTGCCACAACTACTGAGCCCACACACCTAGAGCCCGTGCTCCGCAACAAGAGAAGCCACTGCAATGAGAAGCCCGCGCACCACAACAAAGAGTAACCCCCGCTCGCCGCAACTAGAGAAAGCCTGCGTGCAGCAACGAAGACCCAATGCAGCCAAAAATAAATAAATTAATTAATTAAAAAAATTTTTTCAGACCATAAAATCTGTTTAAACTGGAAATAGTCTATGATATATGTATTTACATCTTATATAAAAGTTAATTTTAACCCATTTATCAAAAGTTCACTCTGATTTAAGAATAACGTGTGTGGTTAAGAAACGGCTTGAGTTAGTGTTACAGATATTGTACATCATAAAATATGTTGGATGTGTAAGTAGACATCAGGTAATTTTAACCGGTTTTTAAAATGTAAGTTTCAGCAGGGGACCCATAGTGATAAATATTAGTTACTAAAATGAGGTCCAAGATGCAAAATTTTCAGAAGACAGTTTGAAATCCAGCTTTGACTTTTAAATTCCTTACCCACATTAAGGGTATAAAAAAACCTAATTGTTGGAGATTGAAGAGAGAAAGGTTTTTATGAAAGCATTTCTCTGGAGAGAATGCTGTGCACCCCCCCCATTTAGTTGCTTTTCCCTTTACCTCAAGAGGAAGGCGCTTCAGCCAGACTATTTAATGGCTTACTAGGTTTCTCCTTATTAGGTCTTGGTGCTCTGAGTGGAGGTGGGGCTGAAAAAGCAGGCATTGTGTGGAAATGACAGAAAGATGGTTGCAGTGGTCATCTTGCACTCCCAGATTTTCTTTAAATGAAGATTCAGGAGTGTTTCCCATAGACTAGGTTGGGCCATAGGCGTCAAAGAGTAGGAATGAGATTGATTCAGATCCTGTTCAGTAGAGAAGTCTGGAGAACATGGGACCTCAGCCAACAAAAAACTGGATTCTAGATGCTACAGAAGATGTGTATGCAAGACTGGCTTCATGGGTGGTCACAAAGGGCCATGCACTTAGAAGGACCCTAGACTTGGTTAAAGGATATGCTGTTACCATCTCGAAATTCTTAATAACTTTTAGCAAAGAGCCCATGTTTTCATTTTGTAGTGGGCTCTGCAGGTTATGTAGTCTGTCCTAAATTTATGATTTATATTGGGGAAACTGTAGATGAAGGGTCCCCAGCAGTGAGAACGGGGGTGTGGCTTTCTCAAGCCACCAAGCACTTCATGGGAAAAGAGTAGGCTTTAAGTATTTGCCACACCCAGTTGGTAAGGCTAGTTTCTCGACTAAACCAGTCAGGTAGAATGCTCCTGTTCCTCTCACCTCCATCTTCATCATCCTCTATCTCTGGTCCCTTCCAACCTAGAGAGGACTAAAACAGCTAAGAAAGAGGGGCAGAAGATTGGATAAAACAGAGGTTTTCTTAAACACTTCCTTCCCAGGTGGTGCAGATCTTAGCTGGGGAAGGGAAGCCATCATACCACTGAAGTTGGATATTCTAATAACCAAATTGAGACTTTTATATTTTAAAGTGACTATAGGAATTGTATTAGATAAAAGTAATTAGAAAAACCATGGGGGCTACCCCAAGTTTTCATCCAGAGGTGGGGGGATGAACTACTACATTGAATAAAAATTAATAGAAAAGTGAAGGACAAAATGAAATTGCTTTTGTAATTGCATCCCTGAAGTGATACTTATTCAGCTTATTGATTACATAATTGAATTTGAAGAATCTAGAAATACGAAATGCTTTTTGATTCATAAACCACTTTGACTTTTAAGTCTAAAATGATCCTCTGAAAGCTAGCTTAAATTTATGGTGAAATTGGACTTTTCTTAAATTGTATTTCCTAATCTAGTTTGGTAATAGGAAAAAAAAAACATTAGATTTTCCCACATTGTACTTGTGTTTATCTACTTTTTGGCTTGCTGATTGTGGTCTTAAAATGGAAAAGTTGAGTTAGTCAACGCAGTTGCCTTTAAATTAAGGAAATGTATGTAATATTTCTTTAGAAAGCATGTTTAACATTTTGGACAATTAAGCTTGATTTATTGTAATTTAGTTTTTCCACTGGCAGTGACATAGAATAATTTTTTCTGGTAGCTATTCCAAATGACCTGAGTTAGGAAAATGTTGCTTGTTTTCAATATATCTCTACTGCTATTTTCCATTTTATGCAAAGGCCATTCACTGTAGGCTAATTATAGAAAATTGCATTTAGTGCCAAGTGGATGTGAAATTTACTTTAACGCTGATGGACTGACATTTAAAGTAAAATGAGGTTACGTTCTTTCCTGGTACTCTGTGAACTATATTTTAATGTCCTTCAATGATGAGAAGACTTTTACATCTTCCTAATTTTCTGGAGGTTTTTTTTGTAGTTGGTCACACTTCACAAAATGTGAATGTTGTGATTTTTGACATAAAAAAATTCATGAAATATTTTCTTCAAATATTTATAAAATTCTTTCTGTCTGTACAAAACTTGGAGATTTATATTTTGTGACTTAACGTGACGAGGATTATGTGTAATGTAAGTTCTATAAGCATATTATTTTGTTTTTGAAATTTTCGCTGAAAGTTATTTTAATTGTTGTTGATATTTTTTATTTTACTCTAAATGAGAAAAGACTGTACCTAAAATTCAGATCCTTGAAGGAGTAGGCATCATGGGAAAAAAACCTATATTTGCGGCTTTTGTAATTTAAAAGACAGTATTCCAAAGGAAGAAAATTTGAAAGTAGACTGAGTGGCATGGCAGGCTGGTCAGGGTTTGGGGTCCCCTTACCTCTCACTCACCACCTGACATCACATGTAAGCTGTTACTCATGACAGTTGTGAATACCATTTGGAGCAGTAATCACAGAACCTTCATATAAATAGCCTTCTGTATATTTTCATTTCTTTCTTGAATACATTCCTCTGATTTTGTTCTAGGCTCGCAGGAAGGAGGTATTTATCCAGGAACGGTATGGGAGATTTAATTTAAATGACCCATTCCTGGCACTGCAGAGAGATTATGAAGCAGGTGCTGGTGATAAAGAGAAGAAGCCAGTTTGTACCAACCCCGTCTCCATCCTGGAAGCAGTCATGGCCCACTGCAGAAAAATGCAAGAAAGGATGTCCACACAACTGGCTGCTGCTGAGAGCAGACAAAAGAAGGTATTGAGACTTTCAAACAATTCTTTTTCCCATAACACAGTGTAGAATGAAAAGACCATCTCTGAGGTTGTTGTTTTGTTCTTAAATATTTTCAAGAAGAGTTGGGATAAGGACTTAAAAATTCAAACTACTGACAAATTCTGGTGGCCCTTCTCAGATGTAACTCAAATAAATATAACACTAAATCATAAAAGAAGTATGACAAATTATGTTTCCCATAATGCTTACTGTGATGCTTTCATTAAAATAATGGATTTTTTTGGGGGGGGTGGATTTCCCTTTCCTAGTGCCCTAAACATGCTTAACTGTTAGATGAGTGATCCAGTAATGCAACCAGGACTGATCATATGGTGGCATCCCCAACTTACTTTATGCAGCTTTTGTCCCCAGTATTTCTTTGCAACTAGAAATTATTTATTTATTTTTGAAAATGAAAAGAGTATGAGAATAGAATGAAAGTTTGCATAGGATATGCAATCTCACAACATGTCATCTTGAAGTTCTGGTTCATCTCAGACTCACCTCTGGGGTCTGATGATGTGTCTGCTGCAGACCTCCAGGCTCCTATTCACATGTGTTTCATTTAAACCAGCCTCCTCCCCTCTCCTCACCTCCCGCACCACACACATACATATTATTGCACATGAGCACATGCTTCAAAGATTCCTAAGTGATAAAAGCTTACTGCGATCAGCCATAAGGAAATAGAAGTTTAAATTTTGTCCTTCCGATATGCTGCTGAGACTACTGATTCCCTTTATTAGAAAAGAGAGTAAGGAAGTCAGAGAAGGTAATGATGTCTAATTACTAGAATTAAAAGTAACATGTTCTTACAACCATTATTAAAGCATAAATTAAAACGTTTCTTCTGTTTGTCCTTTTCAGAGAACTTATTATAGCTCACATTTAGCACCTGGTTAACAATTAACCTGAATGCACTATACTGTATAAATGTCTATGATACTGTCATTGAATGTGTAGGCTTTCTCCCTGTAATTGTATCCTTGCATTAACGTATATATGCCAGCTTTCTGGTATAGGTGTTGAATAAAAGCAAACCTTTTGCTCAGTATGCCACAGGGTAGAAAACTAAAGCACTGGGTAAAATAGTAAAGAATAGAAGGCCTTCCCTGCATGGGAGACCGAATCACACAATTTTACACTGGACTCTGCACACCCTCTACAAAGCCCTGCAGACAACCACTGAGGTCTCTGGAGCTTTTCAAAAATTCCCACAAACCGCATAAGCAAGAGCCAGTGTGTTTCTGCTGATGTCACTAAAGCTCATTTGTATGTCTTGGATGAGACACATTTCAATTATGTTCTTAATGTGTCAAATGAGCTATTTCATAATAAAGCACATCTGCTGGGTTTTATGCTGTGTTATCAAAAATCAAGAAAATATTTTTTTTATTGTAGTTTTCGTTCAATACATAAAATGCATGCTTTCCTAAATTTTACTTCTGTTTTGCATTTTATCTATCATTCCTCTTACAAGAGAGAAAAAAAGAAATTCATTTCGAGTTGAATCAAAGATTTTATTATCTAGTTGATTTTTTTTTAATCAGCTTACATCCTGTTTATTTCTGAATGACTGGGTCATTTCCAACCTGGCTGGAAGTGAAAGGAAATTGTTTCTGTCCTAGGGGTCCTGAGAGGCTAGTATGAAATGAGCCAGTGATCTGTCTCCTGCCTATAATGGGGATACAGGGGTCCTTTATGGCCAAATTCACTGGCTGTGCAGTCTCAGTGAAGGGTCTGTCCGAGAGGCAGTGCTAACCCTTTGTCCCTAAAGGATATTCTATTACGGTGGATTGTAACATGTGAGAAGAGTTACAGTTTGTACTCTTATCCCAAATCTTTATTTATAAAGAAAGTATTAGAGCAGCTAATAAGGCCAGGAACAACAAAGTCATTTTAGCAACAAAATTACCTGTCACGTTTACTCTTGAAAGTAAATATATTAACCAAACATCTTCAGTTCTCTTGCATGTAGAATAAATTGGAGCTTTAGAAATCTGAAAGTGTTAAGACACAAAAATCCATTATTTTAAATGAGTCCAGGTCTTTAAATCACTGCCACAGCAAAAGTCAGGGAAAGCAAAGTTCCCATTATCTACAATTCAAGTATTTATTATCTGACACTGGGCATAGCTCTGTGGTGATTCTAAGACATTTGGCCTGAACGCTGCTCTGGTTGCCCTCTCAAGGCGGGAGAAGAAACTTCGTGCTCATTCATGCGTTGGTTCCTGCTGAGACTACTAATAGGAGGGTTAACTGTTTGGTAATTTGTGTGCCAGGAAAATTTGGGCAAGAGTCAATTTGGCAAATGGCCTGAGCCTCAAGCCACTTTGAATAAGCTAATGAGTAATCATCATGGGGAACTTTGCCTCTGGTAATATACTCCCCCGTTTAGAACCAGTAACCTGGGGTGCTTGTTATTTGGGTTTTTATTATTTATCTTATGCATCATCTGTTAATACAGCTTCTTTTCTAATTTATTTTCAGTCATTTTATTCATACATAGTATAATTTCTAGCCCTGAAATAGGAAAGATCTTTTAATTTGATCAGAGCCTTTAAAAGAAAGAAGCCAAAATAACAACTAGGAAATTCAGAAGGGGACAGTGTTTTTCACCAGAGGAAAAACTAAATGTAGTTCTGTGTATTAGACAGAGCTCCTTCTAGGCGGCCGCTCAGTATGATGTGGTCAGTTGCATGCTGGTAGCTGCGTCAGGCAGAATGTGTAGTTGCGAGTAAGTGAATCCAGTATTCTTGAGTTAAGCAGAAAGGGCATTTATTTGTTCGCCTGCAGCATGGTAGAGCATGGCTGGGAGAACTAGGGGACAAGCTCTTACCAGCCAGCATCACTGACAAATGCTCACCGTAGATCTAGTCTGCCGTGGCTGATCCTTCTGCCGAGAGCTAGATACTGAAGCTTGTTGACACCAGACAGTACCACTGCCGTCACTGCTCTGGGTCTTGAGTGGTACCTCCCCCGGCCCTGCTTCTTTGCGTTACTCATTTCCTAGTTGAAGCCTAAGAGCAGGTGCATTTGATTGGCCAGCCTTAAGCCCCATGCCCTCTCCTTAGCTACAAGACTGGGAAAGCAGCTATTGGCCGTATTTAACTACTATAGGAGAGAACCAGAGGTGGAGAATTCTCCTGACATTGGAAGGAGTTTCAGGTGCTAGACAACCAAAGAAATGACGAGTGGACGAGAAAAGAGCAATCAAAATATGTGTTCTGTTTATTTCATATGCCTTTTTCTTCCCATTATAAATAATTGTAATTTGTCTTGCCGTTTGTATTCACTGTTTTCTACTTCATCATATAATGGTTATAACATACAAATATAATTTAATTTTAAATTGTTTTCATGATTTTCATTCAAGGATAACATGGTAGAGAAACAGCTAAAATAACATTTTTGGGAAGAATGTTTAGGACGCTTTGTACATGAATGATTGTTTTTAGCTCCTTCCTGAGTCTTTTTTGTATAACTCATTATTACGTTTCAAGATGCATTTGGACTCCCCAGGAGCACTGCAGAGTGAGCATTAAGGGGAGCCGGAGACTGAGGTCTGCAGCTCTGAGCAGGGATTTAGAGGAGAGAACAACTTGCCTTATCCACGTCTTCCATTCTCTCTTTTGAAACTAGATCAAGAAGAAGGGGAACTTTGTCCCAGCTTACCCTTCCCCCTCCCCGTGTCCTCAAGTCCATTCTCTATGTCTGCGCCTTTATTCTTGTCTGGCCCCTAGGTTCATGAGAACCACTTTTTTAGAGGGGTGGGATAGGGAGGGTGGGAGGGAGACGCAAGAGGGAGGGGATGTGGGGACATATGTATACGTATAGCTGACTCACTTTGTTATACAGCAGAAACTAACACACTATTGTAAAGCAATTGTACTCCAATAAAGATGTTAAAAAAAAAAAGAGGAAGGGGCAGATGAGAACTACAGAGCCCAGCTGCTGACTGGTAGCTCTAGCCCCTATAAAGAAGAAAATCTCAATATATCTCATCATTATGTATTTGTTTACCAGGATTGGGCAGGTGCCGGTGAGGGTGACCGTGTGGAAAAGAGGACAAGGGTGCAGTGAGTGTTAAAAGACGTGAGAGAGTAATAAAGAATATAATAAAATGTCATAAGAGTATTTTGTGGTTGTGACAGACATGCAGTCTGCTTTCTCATTTTACAAATGACCATAATTGCTTGCCTCTCTCTTTTACACTTTGATTGAGAACTGATCGCCTTTACACTTTGATTGAGAACTGATCGCCTTTACATTGCTGCTCTGCTCCACCTACAGAGCTTTTCCTTTCATTCTGGAAAAACAGTTGTTTGGAGCTCCCTTCATTCAGAGCTCCCAGTCTGGGTGCTATTCTTGGAGCAACCACCCACTTCCTCACTACCAGTGAAGTTGTGTTAGTTCTTCTAAGCTCTTCCACATAATCTGCTGCTTTTTGCAAAAGGCTTTGGTAATACTGCTCCACGCAAAATTCCCCTTCAGCCATTACTTGGAAGTGGTTGTGAGTAGATATAAATTGGCCAGTAGTAGAACAGAGTCAGCTGGAACTCGGTAGTCTTTATACACAAGAGGCTATGGTTCCTTTATAATCTCCGCAGTGTGCAGTTTAGTTGGGGGTGTCTGTTCCTACCCCTACCCATCAGGTCCACAGTCCCTGGATCACTGCTCAAAATTGTCCGAGATTTGGTCAGTGAGAGCCCTTTCAAGCTACGCCTTTTGATATATTCCCATCATCCTTTGAGCACTTACTTATTTTCTTTCTTTTTTTTTTTTAAATAAATTTATTTATTTATTTTTGGCTGTGTTGGGTCTTCGTTTCTGTGCTAGGGCTTTCTCTAGTTGCGGCGAGCGGGGGCCACTCTTCATCGCGATGCGCGGGCCTCTCACTGTCGCGGCCTCTCTTGTTGCGGAGCACAAGCTCCAGACGCGCAGGCTCAGTAGTTGTGGGTCACGGGCCTAGCTGCTCCGCGGTATGGGGGATCTTCCCAGACCAGGGCTCAAACCCGTGTCCCCTGCATTGGCAGGCAGACTCTCAACCCCTGCGCCACCAGGGAAGCCCCTTATTTTCTTACAGCAAGGTATTTTTTTTCTTGCAGGCTCATCGTACACTTTTCTTTTCCCAACCCCTGCAATTAGCTCTTACTCCCAGAAGCTGTTACTTCCATTCCTTTTTAATGGAAAATGGTGTTTAGAAATGAAACTAAAGCTAGGAAATTATGTATAATTATCATATTTATATACACACAAATCTATATTTTATTTATTTATAGTTCTGTCTGTATGAAACCATGAGTTCATACTTATATTGACACCTCTGATTCTAATCCAAAACCATAGTAGGTACATTCTTGTCCTTTCTCTATTTAAAACTAACTTCTCCAACACTGAGAAAGCTGGAACCCATTATACTTCAATATATTACTCATGTACTCCAGCCTAGAACACACAGAGAGTAGTTTCAGAATTGTTAATCCATAGCACTATAAAAAGCAAACATGCAAACCTGGAATTCACTATTGTTTATCGCTTTTAAAGAGATATTTACATTAAAGTGAAATTCACATCTTAAGCACACAAATTGATGTTTTAAAAATGCATATACTTGTGTAAGCTGTACCCCTTACAAGATAGAAAATGTTTCCATTACCACAGAGAGTTTCCTGGAGTGTCTTCTCCATAAATCCCTCCCCCACTTCAGGCAGCCACTGAACACTCTTCTGATTTTCTCATCATGGATTAGTTTTACCTCTATACTACAACTTCAGGTAAATGATGACTGTAGTTAAATAATAAGCCTTAAATGTACAAACCGCAAGCCTTTCAACTTTGTTATTTTATTTTATTTTATTTTAATTTATTTATTTATGGCTGTGTTGGGTCTTCGTTTCTGTGCTAGGGCTTTCTCCAGTTGCAGCAAGCGGGGGCCACTCTCAATCGCGGTGCGCGGGCCTCTCACTGTCGCGGCCTCTCCCGTTGCGGAGCACAGGCTCCAGACGCGCAGGCTCAGTAGTTGTGGCTCACGGGCCTAACCGCTCCGTGGCATGTGGGATCTTCCCAGACCAGGGCTCGAACCCGTGTCCCCTGCATTGGCAGGCAGACTCTCAACCACTGCGCAACCAGGGAAGCCCAACTTTGTTATTATTTATAAAAATTGTTCTGGCTGTTCTAGATCGTTTGCATTTCCATACAAATTTAAAATCAGTTTGTTGGTTTCTCTGAGAGTTTTCAGGGATTGAAGTTTCATTGACCCTTTAATATGTTGAGAATTGACATCTTTAACAAAATTGAGTCTTCCAACCCATGATTATAGTATTTTTCTTCATTTTTTTCAGGTCTTCATGGTTTCTTTTAGCAGTGTTTTACTGTTTTTAGTTTAGTAGTCTTAAATGTCTTTTGTTGGGTTTATTTCTAAATATTTGATGCTATTATAAACACAATTAAGTTTTTGCCAAACATTTGTTGCTAGTATACAGGTATTCAATTGATTTTTTGTATGTTGACATTGTATCCTGTGATCTTGCTAATCTTGCTTATTAGTTTTAGCAGTTGTTTTGTATGTTTTATATGATTTTGTAGATAAACAAGCATGTTACCTATGAACAGAACCCATTTGACTTTTTCCTTTCCAAATTGCCTGCCTTCCTCTTTTCCTTTTTTTCCCCAATCATTGCACTGACTAGAACCTCCAATACAATGTTGAACAGAAATAGTGAGAGCAGACTTCAGAGGCTTTTCCTTTACTTAGGGAGAAAACAGTCTGTTTCATGGTTAAGTATGATGTTAGCTGTACTTTGTTATAGATGCCCTTTATCTCATTAAGGTTTCATTCTAGTCTTTGTTGAGTGGTTTTTATCATGATTGAGTTTTGAGTTTTGCAAAATGGTTTATCTGCATCTATTGCTGTGGCCATGGTTTTGAGCTTTATTCCTTTAATATGATGAATCACACTAATTGATTTTCAAATATTAAACCAACTTGGATTCCTGAGGTGAACTTCAGTGGGTCACCTTTTATTACTCTTTTAAAATATTGCTGGATTCAGTTTGCCTATATTTTGCTAAGGAGTTTTGTGTGTGTGTTCATGAGTGATAATTTTTCTGTAAATTTTAAAACAATACTTGACTGGTTTTGATATGAAAGTAATCCTGGATTCATAAAGGAAAATGGAAGCATTTTCTTCTTTATTTTCTGAAAGGGCATGTATAAATTTGGCTTTCTTTAATGTTTGGTAGAAGTCACTAGTAAATCCATATGAGTTAGAGGTTTTCTTTAGGGGAAAATTTTTATTTGTGAATTCAGTTTCTCATAATGATATAAAGCTATTTCAATCTTTTATTCCATTTTATGTCAATTCTGAAAGTTGTGTGTTTCAGAGGAATTTGATTTGTTGAATTTATTGGCACAAGGTTTTCATTATTATCCTTTTAATATTCATTCCATAGTGGTACCCCATGCTTTATTCCTTTTATTTGTAATTTGTGCTTTTCTGTATTTCTTAATCTGTTCTTTAAATGTTTAACAATATTAATGATATTTTATTTGAAAAACAACTTTTGGCCTTGTTAATTTCTCTATCATTTGTCTCTTGTATTTCATTGATTTTTACCTTTGTTATTTCTTTCCTTTTACTTTGTCTTTCATTCACCTAACTTTTCCTCGCTTCTTAAGGTAACACTTAGATGATTGATTTGAGACAACTCTTGTTTTCTAAAAAATTTTATTTAAGTGTAGTTGATTTACAATGTTGTGTTTAATTTCTTCTGTACAGCAAAGTGATTCAGTTATACATTTATATATTCTTTTCCATTATGGCTTATCACAGGATATTGACTATAGTTCCCTGTGATATACAGTAGGACCTTGTTGTTTATCCATCCTGTATATAATAGTTTGCATCTGCTAATTCCAAACTCCAGTCCTCCACCCCCACCCGCTTCCCCACCCCCAGCAAACACAAGTCTGTTTTCTATATCTGTGAGTCTGTTTTTGTTTTGTAGACAGGTTCATTTGTGTCGTATTTTAGATTGCACATGTAAGTGATATCATATGGTATTTATCTTTCTCTTTCTGACTTACTTCACTTAGTATGATAATCTCTAGGTCCATCCATGTTGTTGCAAGTAGCATTATTTCATTCTTTTTAATGGCTGAGTAATATTCCATTGTGTGTATGTATGTATGTATGTGTATATATATACACACACACACACACACACACACACACCCACCCCACATCTTCTTTATCTATTCGTCTGTCAATGGATCTTCTTTATCTATTCATCTGTCAGTGGACATTTAGGTTGCTTCCATGTCTTGGTTATTGTAAATAGTGCTGCTGTGAACATAGGGGTGCATGTATCTTTTCAAAATATAGTTTTGTCTGGGTATATGCCCAGGAGTGGGATTGCTGGGTCATATGGCAACTCTCTTTTTAGTTTTTTGAGGAACCTCCATACTGTTCTCCATATCGGCTGCACTAATTTACATCCCCACCAACAGTGCACGAGGGTTCCCTTTTCTCCACACGCTCTTCAGTATTTATTATTTGTAGACTTTTTAATGATATCCATTCTGACTGGTGTGAGGTGGTACCTCATTATTGTTTTGATTTGCATTTCTCTAATTAGTGGTGATGAGCATCTTTTCATGTGCCTATTGGCCATCTGTATGTCTTCTTTGGGAGAAAACTCTTCTGACGTAAGCAATTAAAGATATGTTTGTCTGTATCCTCTGCTTTATCTGCCTTTAAATACTCCTCTTTCACTGCATCCCACAAATTTTGATATTTTTTATTTTCAATCAGCCCAAAATATATTCTAACTTCCTTTGTGATTTCTTCTTAAACTTTTGTACTCTTTAGAACTATGTTTTATTTTTGAATTTTGGGGTATTATTAATATCTTATTGTGATTTATTTACAATTTAATTCTGCTGTGGTCAGAGAACATATTCTGTAACATTTTAGTCTTTTGTAATTTTTTAGTGGTTTTTAATAGCTCAGCAAGGGCATCTGGAAAGACTGCATCATCTGTAGTCCTAGGGTAATCTGTTCCATAGTGTCAGTTAGGCCAGGTGATTTTCTTAGTGTTATTTGGAGCTACTGTATTCTTGCTGATTTTTTAATCTAGATGAGAGAAAATTGTTATTATTTATGAGAGAAAATTGTTATAGATTTGTCTTTCTCCCTTCTGTCAGTTCTCGCTTCATGTATTTTGGAGATAATAATTCAGCCATCATTTATATTGTAGTTTCTCTGTATGTAATGTGTCTTTTTCTCTGGCTGCTTTCAATATCATTTCTTATCTTTGTTTTCATCAGTTTTACTATGATGTGCCTAGGTATGGTTTTCTTTATATTTATCCTGTTTTGGGATTTCTGAGCTTCGTGGATATGTAAGTTTGTTTTCTACCAAATTTTTGAATTTTGGGGCCATTTTTTTCTTTTAATATATTTTTCTTCCCCATTCTCTCTTTCTTCACCCTTTGGAAATCCAGTTATGTGGAATTTAGACCACTTTATATTGTCCTACAGGTTACTGAAGTGCTCTTCACTTTTTCCGTCCTTCTTTTCTGTGTTTCGCAATTGGATACTTTCTTTTGCTCTATTTTCAAATTCATTGTTTTTTCTTTTCTTTTTAAGTTTTCCTCTCTCAAATCTTCTATTAAGCTCATTCAGTCAACTTTTTTTTTTTCATTTTAGATACTATGCTTTTCAGTTTTAGACTTTCCATTTGTTTCTAGTTTGCATTTCTATGCTAAGACTCCTATCCTGTTCAGTCACTGTGACTATATTTTCTTAGAAAATGGCTGCTTTAAGATTCTTGTCTGCTAATTCCAGTATAGATCATCTTAAGATCAGTTTCTGTTTGAGTACATTTCTCTTGACAATGGATCACCTAAAATACGTTTTTTGCATGCCCAGTAATTTTTTATTGCATACTAGACATTATGGATGATGTGGTACAGAGACTGTGGATTCTGTTATCTTCTGAAGAGTGTATTTCTAGTAAGTGGTTAACCTGGTTAGATTCATACTCCGAACTCTGGCTTTTTGCAGTTGGCAATAGCTGAAGTATTTGCTCAATTCTCCATTCAGCAGCCACCTCTGTCATTCAGTATGGAATCTCTCCTACGAATGTGTAATTCAAGAGTTAACCAGTGATGCTGGTGAGGTTAGATGCAGTGGCTCCAGTTTCATCCTCTGGCTCCTCAGGCCACTGTAAGGGGTGCTTTTTGCTTGAGCTCCTGCTGCCAGAGCTGTCAGCACAGGGAATAGCCCTCACTTGAAAAGCTATACAAGGGGAAATCTCATCCAGTGCTGTTGACTTCTTCCTAATGGGAAGGTGTACTCCTCTCCTATTTTTATCACTTTTATTGCTCTCCAGAGCCTTCAAATAGTTATTTTCTTAATATGTTTTCAAATGTTTATCGTTATTATCTGCAGGAGAAGATAGTCTAATAAAAGTTGTTTCACCATTACTGGTAGTGGAACTTTCTCTGATGTACTTTGTATTGTTATATTATAATTGCTATCAAACTTATAAAAACATCATCTGTATGTTTAATATGGTCAACTCTCTAGATCTTTGTTTGCCTGTAAATGTGTTTTCAGAGGAAAATCACTGTGTAAAACTGACATTTTTAAATAGCACAAATAGTTATTATGTTATGAAATGAAAACTTAACATTCTTTAGTGCCAGGCACAATGGTAAATACTTTACATGCGTTTGCCTCATTTAATCCTATAATGTAATGACTATCATTGCTCTATTGTGCAGATAAGAGAACCAAACAGAACTGATCTTTAGAGGGAAAACTTATCAAAGTGACACGGCCAAGAAGTTGGGATTAGAACTTAGTACTATAGTTCTTACTCTTTCAAGGACAAGAACTTTGTCTCTGGGCCAGAATAGTCAAGGAATTTTTTTTAATATAAAAATTATGTTTTAAGTATGGGAATATGTTTATATACTGATTGGAAGGAGCTGATACAGAGGAAGACGTTTAATATTTATAAAGAGCAGTGTGATCACTGATGGAGCAAGTCAGAGGTGACAGGGAGTAATGAAGTTAATTGTTGAAGAAAGTCTGACCTTCAGCAGATGGAAACCTCTCTCCCTTAGAGTGAAGGGAAGGACATATGGATTGGAGTGGCTATAAAAAAGCTTAAGGGACGAGACAGGATGTAGAGGGAGTGAGTTAGTCTGAATTTTCCTGATAAAAGAGTCTATTAGGGTAGACTGAGAGTCTCTTGAGTTGTCATTGGGTGAAGTATTGGGGAGAGTTGCAGAGGTTTAAATATTCCCTGACGTAGTAAATGGTAGAGGAGGCTAAACAGAGTTAGGTAGAGTGATTGATGATTGGGGCTCAGAGCTCAATTGAGTTTGGAACCATGTGTTGTAGGTGCATCAGTTATGTGGTTTCCTCTGTGCTATGCTATCTGTAATGAGATTAAAAAGACTCATGTTCCTCCAAGATAGGATTTATAAGGCACGAATGATGGAAGGACAAAGATGCAGAAGAATTATGGGTGCTTTTATAGGAGTATAGTTTTCTGTATAAATATCTGAGATTAGTTGAGTTGATCTCCTGTTGGAAGTCTTTAATTTGATTCTAAAATGTAAGATGAAAGTTATTTCAAAAGTAAAGTGTGATGACCCATAGTATAGAAATACCATGGGCAGCATGTGTGATGTGGTGGGAAAAACTTGAGACAGTAGGAGACCTGAATGAGTGCCGGGATCCTGACACGGAATAACTGGATGACATCAGGGAAATCGCCAACTTGGCCTCTAGTTAGTTGTTTTATAAAGTGCAGGTAGCCCTTAAATTCTACAAGAAAACTTTTTTTTCCACCTTCAGAGATAAATTAGGAAAATCATATTTTAAAAATAAGCTGAAAATTGACCTGATATGTGCTTTTTCCTATGTTGCTATAAGAATTTGGAAGGGGAGGGGGTAATACAAAACATATTTAATATTTTCTTTATAGCTCTAATTTTCTGTATGCCTTCCATAGCAACCTATTGCTTGATGCATTTAGAAGAGTTAAAAGTGCTTTAGCTATTAATAAGTCCAATTTTCTGTGAGGCACCCAGATGAATAAAATATACATATACATCTAGTATAGGACAGAACTATTGTTTCCCAAATCTTACGTAATCTACTTATGAAGTCACCCCCAAATTTCGTATAGTAGAATAGAGTGTATGTGTATGGACAGTTGTCTCTAATTACTCTTGGGGAATTATCTGTATTCCTGAGCACCTCTTTATAGGACCCATTGCATTGCTATTCGGCGACTTCCTCAAAGCAGGAAGAATCCCAAAGTAGATGAATAATACCTCTGACTGCTCGCTGGGCAGTGAGCCGTTCTCTGCTTTTGGTCTCGTGCGTGACTGAGGGGGATGGGGTAATGGATTTCATGGTGAGGAACAGGAGCACATTCTCAACTGATGGATCATGCGAGCGTCTCCTTCCTCTGTTACTGATGCCTTGGAACTGGCTTGAATAATTCCTGTCTCTCTGGAGAGTATATTTGTGTTTAACATCTGGGGGTTGGGGGAGTCCTTTCCATGTCTTTAATCAGGTAGATCTACTTTAACCTTAAACTGTAAAGCCCTTTATGGACCACCAAGGGAAAGTTTCTCTAGTTGAGAAGGTAAGGCATGTGGACCGGGCTGACTACTACAGCCCAGCTTGGGATGTATCCCTCACAAGCACCTCATGGCAGATGTTTCCTGGAGAGAAGTGAGAAACCTGGGCGAACATGTTAGAATAGTGCATCTGTAAGGCCTTCGTATCCAAAAAGTCCATCAGCCTTTGGAAGTGTGATGTCTTTGTGAACTGTGTTAATTTCATTCATTCAATCAATAATTTATTAAGCACCACTGTGTGCCAGAGACTGTTCTAGGTCTTGGGGACACAGCAGCAAAGAAGACACAGTCCCTGCCCTCGTGGAGTCCTGTTCTAGTCGAGGTAGGCAGGTGCTAACCAAAGAGTGATAAGTACAAGGGTGGGAAGGACTGTTGTCTTCCACAGGATGGTGAGGGCAGCCTGTGAAGGTGACAGTTGAGCAGAGTCCTGAAGGAAGTAAAAGAGCCAGCCTTTTGTGCCGTTGGGTGTTTTTGTGCATATTAGAAAACCCCACCTGGAGGTTTAAAAGTTTTTAAAAGCTTCTTATCTATGTTGATCAGTTAAGCAAATGTTGCTTTGGAAAGCCTAAATCCTAGGGACCTGTGGCTCAGTGAGCAGACAGAGCCTTTTCCTAAAGGAAAACGCGCCCTTCTTTCCAGGCAGATACAAGCCCAGGCCTGGGCAGATGCGTGGTGAGAAGGCAGAGCTGGATTTCGGTCCCTCTCACCCCTGCAGCCGGTCACCCTTGTGCAGTGCAGACTCCTCAGTGCAGGCGCCCTGTGTGATGGGTTGTGGTGGAATTTCTCGGCAGGGAGAGCAGCAAGATCAGAGACGCTGAGGCAGGATGATGTTCAAGAAACACCGGGGAGACCAGCGTCATGGGAGCCAAGTGGGCAAAGTGGGATTGAAGGAGATGAGGTCAGACTTGGGGTTCACTGATACTGATTGTATTTCTAATAAGATATTTCTTATATATTAGTTCAAAGAACTTTCATATATGATTTTACATGATTTTTACAGCAACCTATCATAAGCTCAAAGAAGTTTACAAAAAACTAAGTAATATGATTAGCAAGTATAGGAGTTTAGAAATTAACTGAAGTCCTCTGTTTTCAGCACTTTTTATTATACAGTGCCTCAAAGATTAGTAATTTTAAGGCATTAAACCTTAAAAAAAAAAAAAAAAAAAACAGTTCCCTAACAGAGTTCTGTTTTTACAAAAGCAGACCTTGCTGAATTCTGTGTTGTGATTTGAAGCATCAGGTAACTGTTCTCCTTTTCTACAGTTAACTTTAATACATTAAAAATTTTTTTTTCTGTTGCTGTACTTTAGATGTTCTTTGTAAAACCGTTTACATCTATTTTCTCATTTTAATGAGTCTCTAAAATATTATCTGTCATCTCACAACACATCTCAGAAATGTGGCACTTTAACCCAAACCATGTAATTGTTACAAAATTAATAAAAATCTCTCCACTTCTTTGGCTGAAAGAATCCTCTGCCTATTAATCAGGGCTGTCCTGTGCATTTCTTTCAGCTGGAGATGGAAAAGCTTCAGCTCCAAGCCCTTGAGCAAGAACACAAGAAGCTGGCCACCCGCCTGGAGGAGGAGCGAGGCAAGAACAAGCACGTGGTCCTGATGCTGGTCAAGGAGTGCAAGCAGCTCTCGGGCAAAGTCCTAGAGGAGGCCCAGAAGCTAGAAGAGGTGATGGCCAAACTGGAAGAGGAGAAGAAAAAGACGAGCGCGTTAGAAGAGGAACTCGCCGCTGAGAAACGAAGAAGCACAGAAATGGAAGCTCAGATGGAAAAGCAGCTCTCAGAGTTTGACACAGAGCGGGAACAGCTTCGTGCCAAGCTGCACCGAGAAGAAGCACACACCACTGACCTCAAAGAGGAGATAGACAAGATGAAGAAGATGATCGAGCAACTGAAAAGGGGAAATGACAGCAAACCCAGCCTCTCTCTCCCCCGGAAGACAAAAGATAGACGTTTGGTCTCTATATCTGTGGGAACAGAGGGACCGATGACAAGATCTGTTGCGTGCCAGACAGACCTAGTGATAGAGAGCACTGACGCCGTGAAGAAGTCACCTTTGACCGTGCCTGTAAAGCCTGCCATGGGGAGCCCCCTAGTTTCCGCCAATGCGAAGGGGAATGCGTGTGCCAGTGCCGACTTGGTCAGGCCAGGTATCGACAGGCAGGCTTCCCACGGTGACTTGACTGGCTCCTCTCTGCCCACTGTCCCACCTCCAAGCGCAAACAGAATTGAGGAGAATGGACCGAGCAGCGGCTCAACACCAGATTTAACCAGTAGCGCATCCCCACTTCCCAGCACCGCCGCCCCGGCCGCCGGGCACACACCCGCCCCACCTCCTCACAGTTTACATTCACCGTGTGCCAACGCGCCTCTGCATCCAGGCCTGAACCCGCGAATCCAAGCGGCTCGGTTTCGATTTCAGGGCAATGCTAATGACCCAGACCAAAACGGAAACACCCCCCAAAGTCCTCCATCCAGAGATGTATCTCCTACAAGTCGTGACAACCTAGTGGCCAAACAGCTAGCTCGGAATACTGTGACCCAAGCACTGTCAAGATTCACGAGCCCTCCAGCGGGAGCGCCCCCGAGACCTGGAGTGCCCCCCGCGGGGGACGTTGGCACCTACCCCCCGGTCGGTCGGACCAGTTTAAAGACTCCCAGTGCCGCACGAGTTGACAGAGGAAACCCTCCTCCCATCCCTCCCAAAAAGCCAGGGCTCTCCCACACTCCTTCTCCGCCTCACCCGCAGCTCAAGGTTGTCATGGATAGCAGCAGGGCCTCCAGTGCAGGGGCCAAAGTTGATAACAAAACTGTGGCTTCGCCTCCTTCCAGTTTGCCACAAGGGAACAGGGTAATAAGTGAGGAGAATCTCCTTAAGTCTTCCTCCCCTCAGCTGCCACCAAAACCATCCATAGATTTAACTGTGGCCCCTGCAGGCTGTGCCGTTTCAGCCCTGGCCACGTCTCAGGTGGGTGCCTGGCCTGCTGAAACCCCTGGACTGAACCAACCTGCATGTTCAGAAAGTTCCCTTGTCATTCCCACCACCATTGTCTTTCGCTCTTCCATAAACCCTGTTAGTGCCTCATCCTGTAGAGCAGGTGCCTCAGACAGCCTCCTGGTAACAGCATCAGGTAAAGGGATTGGAATGTTATACCCTTCTCTAAGAATGTGGCCTGTCCTCTCACTTGCCTTTGTTTCCTTCACATTGCCTTGAAACTTTTTTTTTAATTTGATACTTTTTTTTTTTCCTATTTCTTTCTTCTCTTTTTTTTTTTTTTTTTGTTTTTTGTTTTTCTCTAAAGGCTCCGGGGTATGGTGATTCATCTTGCTATATGAATTGTGGTTTTGTTATGCTAAGTGTTGTCTTCTTTTAAAAATAACCTGAAAGTAGTGGTTTAGAGCACTCAGAGACCATTAATTTAGAGAGACTGAAGCATTTCCATGGGAGGAAGGGCTCGTCCTTCTTATTAAATATCTATCTCAGAAGACTTCACTATTAGTGAGCCATCGCCAGACAGTATGTGTTCAGTTCTGTCCCTTCTGAGATGACATTTGAAAGAATGCTTTCAAGTAGTTATTAACACTACAGTCAACCTTGGATTATCAAATTGATTAGTGGTGTTCTGTAATTGGTATATCCTAAGTTTTAATATCAGTTTGGTGTTTACTTTTTTTAACCTCAGAAATAGTGTGTATATTTGTAAGTCTCTGTTCTAAGTTTAGTTCATTTCAGAAGTTATTTAGAACTGTCATCTTCTAACACTTGAGCACAGATGGATAACATAGCATGTGGGCTATATTAGAGAAGGTTTCCATTGCAGATGTGGTTTATGAAGTCACCGAATCTGGGACTCTTGAACAAAGAATCGATAAAGAACTGGATTTTTCCCTTTCGTTATATAGTGCTAGAGGAAGCATTGCTTTTTATTGGCATTCATCTTTCACTGAGTAAATGTGGCTCTAAAATAATATTACGGTGTCACAGTTCTGTTGAAACTTTGCAGGGTCTCTTCTACCCCAGGATCTTAGTGGTTAGTAGAGACTATTGGTTCTAATGAGAGAGAACTTTAAGAGTTAAAGGAAGATTTGAGCTGTGTTATATTTAAAATTTAGGGAGAAGCATGGGAATAGGAAAAACAGTACTGTACTTGCTAATTATCAGGTAATGAGAGCAGTATAATGGGACTTATTTATCCAATTACAAGCTGTCTCCTTGAAGTTAAGCTCTTTGAGAGGCTAGATTCATATTTTAAGGGGCAAAATTGGGAATTGGAAACAGCATGGACTTTGATGTCAGTCAGATCTGCCTTGGAATCTAGGCCCTGCCATTTACAGCTGTGTGTTTTGGGGGATTTTTCTTGAACTGAGCAACTTTTCTCATCCTTAACGTGGAGCTTATGCTGCTCATATTGGGGAGGGTGGCTGTTAGGAGGATTTAATATCATAACGTACAAAGAGCATGGTATTGAGCTTAGAGCAGCATGAGTGATGAACAAAAAGAGGTGATATTACTGCTTCAATTTACTGTTGCTGAAAGCATTTTTGAAAATTTGCTTTAGAATTGACTCTGGTATTGCTTTGGGATGTCTTTCCAGGCATTGAGCATTCCATATTTTTTTTTAATCTAAAATGGTATTACTGAGCTGGATGGCCTTTCTCATGGCCTAAAGTGATGTTAGCTGTTTCCCACAAGTTAAATCCACCCTCAAAAGAGGAATTTTTGCTACCATTCAGGAGCATCAGAGAATGTGCTGTAAGGACTTAAGGTAGTTGCAAAACACAAGTTCCAAAAATGTTTGGGGATGTGGCAGTGCTGTTGACCTAAGTGCATAGACTATAAAACAGAAAACACTTCCTGGGATATATGAATTTTGCCAGTTTTTTAAAAAATACAAAGCCATCTTTGCTTTATACCCCAATGCTTTGCCAGTAGTTGCCTTGGTCATTACTGTGCTCCAGGGTTCAGCTCCAAATGCCCTTTGTTTTCCGTGGAAAAGCTTTAAAATCAGGATCCGTGACTGAAGAACTTTTGACAGCAGGATTTTAAGTTAACCTTTAAAGTCAGAGAATTCCTAGTCCATTATTTATTCACTAAAATGCCCTGCCTAGGATACAGTGGGATTTTGGATAAAGGAACCAAAGCATCGGCTCAGTGAAGGGTATTCATCTTGTAAATAGCCACTCATGTCATTGTGATTGGTAAGAGCAGGACATGGGGACAGAGCATGTCTATCAAATACCTGGTTGATGTGTTTTCCAATGTCGGTGGTGAAAAGAGCACTGGACTGAGTATAAAAAGGCAGCGTTAGTCCATTTCTGCTCCTTGCCATGTATTACCCTAAAGAGCAAATTCTCTCTGAGCTATGAGTTTTTCCATCTAAAAATGAAAGCACTGAACCAAAAAAGTAATAATAGTTCCAAACCAAAAAGACGTGTTAAACTTGCCTGTTGAATTTTTCAAATAGCAGTTCACTACCTCTCCCTCTTTGGAAATCTAGATCCCATGATCTTTCAAACTCTAAAAATCTGTTTCTATGTCAGTTTATATGTATGATAAACAATTATGGTTAAATTAAAGCACTGAGGAGAATTGCAATGATGAAAGATACCACTTTAATGAATTATGTTGTAAATTACTCTAACTCGATTAGCAGTTTTATAGCCAAATGTTAAATTTTTAAATAACCTTTAAAATTCTAAACAAATTAGAATTTCTTGCTGCTGCTGACCCTGTCAAATGAACACATTTTAATTGTTAGGTGAACAGAAGCCTAAACCAGAAATCACCCCAGGCAACTGAGTTTCCATACCCTTGCAAATGTTTTTTCTGTTTTTTTAAAAAATTATTATTTGATACATTTTATTTAATTTGGTTCAGATTTTTTTCCTTAGGTAAACATATATTTAAAAAATTATCCTCCGTGTTTAATTGGCTTAAAGGCTAAGTCAGAAAACGAGATTGATCTGAGCTATGAATGAGATTAACCTTCTGCACACTCTGAAGCTGATGCCAGAAGCTGTTCTCCGCTCCTCTGCCATTGCATGTTCTGTCTGTTCCCTTCATCATTGCACGTTCTGCCAGATGCTCACTTTTACTAATGTTTGCACATGATACTGCAAAGCTGAATGACCTTTTTCTAACATCATTAAAGTAGCTGTATGACTGCAGGTCTGTACTATCATTACTTAACCAGTCAACTAAATATTATCACTTTTATCATTGTCGGGAATTTCAAATGAACAATAAAGTCTCATGGTGAAGTTTTATTTTTCCCATCTTTATAGCAGGATTTATTATAATAACTTAAGCTTGCCTGTGCTGGGGAAAATTGAAAATGATAGTGGAGATAAAAAATGTAGTTAAACTTTAAGAATGCTTGGTATTTATAAAGCATTTTTCACTTTTAAAAGATTACTAAGTGTATTTAAAATAAAATAAAATTGATATATATTCTTCTGGAGTTTTGTATAACAGAACTGTAAGACTCTTGAGTGGTCTAGAGATTGAGAAAATTTTTGAATAAGATATTTTGTCTTAAGATAGCTTAACATTAGAAATGGAGTTTCCCAGGAAATTATCTCCATAATGGAATATTTCCATTAAAAAAGTTAAAATATATTTATATTTTAATTGTCCCCCAAGCCTAGAATTGTATTTAAAAAAAAAATGAAAACAAAACCCAAAAGAATAGCAAACCATTTAATATATACCAGTTGATGTTCTTAAAAGGGTATCAAGAACTGAGACCCCTGGGGTGAGGTAGAGGGATTGAGAGAGACAGAGGGAGAGACAGAGAAAGGGGACTGGGGTCAAGGTCGGGAGGGAGGAAAGGGAGAGAGACAGACAGACAGACTGACTGAGCATGACCCACAGTCCCTTCTATTCCACAGAGGACCACAGTGCCAATGCGTTCGAATTGCTTTTGTGTTTGCTTTGCAGTCAAGGTTTCATACCTTGGTGTTTATAATTTCTCTGTTTATCATCTATTTCTAATAAGTACTGATTTAATTTTTGTGGGCTTGTTTTTTTGTTTGTTTTTAAGAAAATACAAAAGGTAAAATGTACCAGAGAGGAGCCTTCTTGTAAGTATGAAGTAAAAAATCTTACTTTTGTAAGAAGAGCTAATGAATATCAATGGGAAAATATCGTAAAGTTTAGATAAATATTTAATTTTGTGAGCATTGAATTTTCTGTTATTGCAGTCTAATAGGGTAAAAGCAATAAATTACTCAGAGACCCAAATAATTGATTCTGAAGATATAATGTCCAGTTTTTAATGAGCAGTTTCATTTGTAGAAACTGCTTTGTTTTTTTTTTCCCAAAGAATCTTTAAAATACTGAGAAATACTTTGATATGCACTTTTTTTTTAATACTTAGTGAAATAATTTAAGGACAATAATTCAAGATCCAATTATAAGAGTTTATTACATATTAATATAACACCCACGTACTTAGAATATTATCCTGTTACCAAGGTGCAAGGAATATAAAAGCTCCACTATTGTATCTTACTACAGAGAATGTTACCAGACAGAGGTAGAAAGTGTACCCCAGGAGTGAATATGTGTACATATGCCCCATATACACACCAACTTTCAGGTTTTTGGGGCTCCATAAGGAAGAAATAAAAATGACTTATTTTGAAAGTAATTGTATTTAAGCCTAAAATACACTAAATACCTATATATCATGTTAAATAAACATTTTTACTTTACTATTTTTACAGCCTTTTGATCAAGGAAGAATTCAGAAAATTTTCCATGCTATATGCAGCCGACTTCACATACTTAACAGATTCTCTTCTAAAGCTGCTAAATACTGATGAGAAATCTCTAACTATGATAACTCTTAATGACTTTTGTTAAAACTATATGGTGGAGTGTTCTGTTTTGTTGGCTGATTAAAAGTTTTTGGTACAAAATGTGAAGATGGCCAGATGACATAGTCTCCAAAATTGTGTATTGAACGAATATTTGTGCTGGTATAGTCTGTATATGTTGTGCTTCTATTAGCTCTTGACACTGAATAGAAGTTGGCTGCCCATTATTTTTCTTCCCAAATAAGGGAATTCAAGGAATGTAAATAGATTCCTTGACAGTATTTGATCCATTTCAGTGGTTTATGTAAAATTTATAATTAAGTACCTTGGAAACATTGTAGAAAAAGGAAAATTTCTATTTTTTAGAATTATCTCTATCTTATACCTAAAGATATCTATCAGTTGATACCCAAAATTGAGGAAATCTGTACATAATTTTAAAATTCACATTGTTTTGAAACCCTGAGGAAGAGTTTGAACTTTCAAATCGAGACAGCCTTCTTAGTTTCCTAAAACCAATCACCACTTTAACACTTATCTGTGCAAGACTGACGACTAAAATTAATGTGTCACCATGTATGTTAATTTAACTAGCAGCAGATATAAGATTGAAATAACAGTACAGATTTATGCTAAAGTAAATATTAACAGATTGATAATGTTAGAAACCACATAATCCTCTAGGGGTACATGTTCATGTGTCTGTGTGTGTGTAATTCAGAAAGGAGTGGGTAATATCTGTCTCTTGACCTTGTTCCTACTGTCTAACTAGGGTCACTTTAACCCACAGGCTGGTCACCCTCCCTAACCCCTTTGCTAATGAGTGGTGGTCCTGCCCCCCTGGCTGGCAGGCCCACCCTTCTTCAGCAAGCTGCTGCCCAGGGAAATGTCACTTTATTATCAATGCTGCTTAATGAAGAAGGACTGGACATTAATTACTCCTGTGAAGATGGCCATTCTGCCTTGTATTCTGCTGCTAAGAATGGACATACAGGTAAGATGGTGCCATCTTACCTTACTGTATCACCCTCTTGCAAAAGGATGCAGAATCAAAAGCACCTGTAACCACTGTTATGCACAAAAGGTGAATTTAGGTTTCAAATTTTCTCTTTCAGGTAGAATAAATAACTTTTTTACATGATCTAAAGATTTTATAAGCATTTTAAAAATCCAAATTGGACAGTTCCGTAATAATCTAAACTTTTACTGCAGCTAGCAAAAAGTTATCTCTGTTTTATGCACAATGAAATGTATTCGGTTTGTAGAAATTTGGGGTCTAGTAACTGTAAAGCACATTTTCGAATAAAGCCCCCCCATCTGTTATCGCTTTGGCCAGGACAAAATAGCTCTAATTTGTCTGTTAGAAATAGCTGGTGTCTGTGAAAGCAAAGCCTTAGGGCTTTAGCACATGCTGCAGTGAGGGAAAGTTTTAGTAGTTAGGAAAGGGCATGGGTCTGAAATTGTTCTGTAGTTGGAACAATTTATAGTTATTTGGATTTTTTAAGAGAACGGAGAGGTTGTACAATTATAAATGACATATCGATGAAGTCGGGGAATTAATCTTGTTCCTTAAAAAGCAAATCTTATAGTCAAATATACTAAAACATACAGTAGTGCAGATAAAGAGATGATTCGATGGCAAACGCAAAGTCAAATAGTATTGCATATGTAAGCCATGTGATCCTCATATAATTCACATAACGTGGCTTCCTTGGAAGTTTTCAGAGCTTCACTGTGTTCAAGTGGACTACATGCAAGATTCTAGTGAACTACAAGATGATAGCTCATTATTTTAAAAGTATTTTGGAGTACTTCTTCAAAAGTACTGTGGGAATTTTCTCCAATGTAAAGAAATTCAGTCTAGTTAATAACATGTGGAATGTGAGGTCTAGGTGATATTTTTGCCTAAGTCTGATGACTTTGTGTGGGTTCTCCTTGATCTTCATTCAGGGAGTTAAGTATAAGATGACCACAACATGAAAGCATTTTAAAGATTAAATTAAACATCATAAATTAAGAATTTAACTATTTAAATACAAAGAATGGTATATCAATTTGGTGAATGGATTTTGTTCTCCATCCAGTAATACTATTTTTGGGGATTGGCTGATGGGAAAATCTGGTAAAACATTTTCTGACATATGACAGTCCTTTCACTCATCAGCAACTCCTCTCCCCCGGCCCCACCAAAAAAAAAGAAAGAATACATGTCTTGGTGAGTCTGGGGTATTACAATCCTGGGGGAAAGGGGCTGCTTTCCCTTTATAGTAGTCTGTGGAGTCTCACAGCAGCCCTGAAAAAATTGTCAGACGAGCTGTGCATGAGAGAGGTCCCTTGGGGTTAGTGTTTGTCTACAGCTCGTAATGAATTTGGTTCATCATGACTCTAAGTGGGGAATTAAAATGGCTTTCTATTAAAATCCATAGACTGTGTGAGATTGCTGCTGAATGCAGAAGCCCAAGTCAATGCTGCTGATAAAAATGGCTTCACACCCTTGTGTGCTGCAGCTGCTCAGGGACATTTCAAGTAAGTGATGCTCTTAATTCTTTTTTTTTCCCCTATGAAAAGAGCCTCTTTATAATTTGCGCACATATTTTAGTTCTGGCTGAATGTGTAAACTAGTGCTTAAGATCCATTGGCAAATAAATTCAACTAAACATATTTGAGAATTTAAATGCAAAGTAGGATCCTAAATTTGCTCTTCTTTTTTTTTGTTGTTGTTGTTTGTTTTTCATACAGCAGGTTCTTATTAGTCATCAGTTTTATACACATCAGTGTATACATGTCAATCCCAATCACCCAATTCATCCCACCACCACCCCCATCCCCCCGCCGCTTTCCCCGCTTGGTGTCCATACGTTTGTTCTCTACATCTGTGTCTCAACTTCTGCCCTACAAACCGGTTCATCTGTACCATTTTTCGAGGTTCCACATACATGCATTAATATACGATATTTGTTTTTCTCTTTCTGACTTACTTCACTCTGTATGACAGTCTCTAGATGCATCCACGTCTCAACAAATAACTCAATTTCGTTCCTTTTTATGGCTGAGTAATATTCCATTGTATATATGTACCACGTCTTCTTTATCCATTTGTCATCAATGGGCATTTAGGTTGCTTCCATGACCTGGTTATTGTAAATACTGCTGCAGTGAACATTGGGGTGCATGTATCTTTTTGAATTATGGTTTTCTCTGGGTATATGCCCAGTAGTGGGATTGCTGGATCATATGGTAATTCTATTTTTAGTTTTTTAAAGAACCTCCATACTGTTCTCCATAGTGGCTGTATCAATTTACATTCCCACCAACAATGCAAGAGGGTTCCCTTTTCTCCACACCCTCTCCAGCATTTGTTGTTTGTAGATTTTCTGATGATGCCCATTCTAACTGGTGTGAGATGATACCTCATTGTAGTTTTGATTTTCATTTCTCTAATAATTAGTGATGTTGAGCAGCTTTTCATGTG
Source organism: Balaenoptera physalus (assembly GCF_965194825.1). Classification (NCBI taxonomy): domain Eukaryota; kingdom Metazoa; phylum Chordata; class Mammalia; order Artiodactyla; family Balaenopteridae; genus Balaenoptera; species Balaenoptera physalus. Next base: position 91,812,299 of record NC_138887.1, on the reverse strand, counting down.
CTTCGTGGCCATCTGTATGTCTTCTTTGGAGAAATGTCTATTTAGGTCTTCTGCCCGTTTTTGGATTGAGTTGTTTGTTTCTTTAATATTGAGCTGCATGAGCTGTTTATATATTTTGGAGATTAATCCTTTGTTGATTCGTTTGCAAATATTTTCTCCCATTCTGAGGGTTGTCTTTTCGTCTTGTTTATGGTTTCCTTTGCTGTGCAAAAGCTTTGAAGTTTCATTAGGTCCCATTTGTTTATTTTTGTTTTTATTTCCATTACTCTAGGAGGTGGATCAAAAAAGATCTTGCTGTGATTTATGTCAAAGAGTGTTCTTCCCATGTTTTCCTCTAAGAGTTTTATAGTGTCCGATCTTACATTTAGGTCTCGATTCCATTTTGAGTTTATTTTTGTGTATGGTGTTAGGGAGTGTTCTAAGTTCATTCTTTTACATGTACCTGTCCAGTTTTCCCAGCACCACTTATTGAAAAGGCTGTCTTTTCTGCACTGTATATCTTTGCCTCCTTTGTCATAGATTAGTTGACCATAGGTGCGTGGGTTTATCTCTGGGCTTTCTATCTTGTTCCATTGATCTATGTTTCTGTTTTTGTACCAGTACCATATTGTCTTGATTACTGTAGCTTTGTAGTATAGTCTGAAGTCAGGGAGTCTGATTCCTCCAGCTCTGTTTTTTTCCCTCAAGACTGCTTTGGCTATTCAGGGTCTTTCGTGTCTCCATACAAATTTTAAGATTATTTGTTCTAGTGCTGTAAAAAATGCCATTGAAGTTTGATAGGGATTGCATTGAATCTGTAGATTACTTTGGGTAGTATAGTCATTTTCACAATATTGATTCTTCCAATCCAAGAACATGGTCTATCTCTCCATCTGTTGGTATCATCTTTAATTTCTTTCATCAGTGTCTTATAGTTTTCTGCATAGAGGTCTTTTGTCTCCCTATGTAGCTTTATTCCTAGGTATTTTATTCTTTTTGTTGCAATGGTAAATGGGAGTGTTTCCTTAATTTCTCTTTCAGATTTTTCATCATTAGTGTATAGGAATGCAAGAGATTGCTGTGCATTAATTTTGTATCCTGCACTTTACCAAATTGATTGATTAGCTCTAGTAGCTTTCTGGTGGCATTTTTAGGATTCTCTATGTATAGTATCATGTCATCTGCAAACAGTGACAGTTTTACTTCTTCTTTTCCAATTTGTATTCCTTTTATTTCTTTTTCTTCTCTGATTGCCATGGCTAGGACTTCCAAAACTATGTTGAATAATAGTGGTGAGAGTGGACATCCTTGTCTTGTTCCTGATCTTAGTGGAAATGCTTTCAATTTTTCACCACTGAGAATGATGTTTGTTGTGGGTTTGTCATATATGGCCTTTATTATGTTGAGGTAGGTTCCCTCTATGCCCACTTTCTGGAGAGTTTTTATCATAAATGGGTGTTGAATTTTGTCAAAAGCTTTTTCTGCATCTATTGAGATGATCATATGATTTTTGTTCTTCAATTTGTTAATATGGTGTATCACATTGATTGATTTACGTATATTGAAGAATCCTTGCATCCCTGGGATAAATCCCACTTGATCATGGTGTGTGATCCTATTAATGTGTTGTTGGATTCTGTTTGTTAGTATTTTGTTGAGGATTTTTGCATCTGTATTCATCAGTGATATTGGTCTGTAATTTTCTTTTTTTGTAGTATCTTTGTCTGGTTTTGGTATCAGGGTGATGGTGGCCTCATAGAATGAGTTTGGGAGTGTTCCTTCCTCTGCAATTTTTGGAAGAGTTTGAGAAGGATGGGTGTTAGCTCTTCTCTAAATGTTTGATAGAGTTCACCTGTGAAGCCATCTGGTCCTGGACTTTTGTTTGTTGGAAGATTTTTAATCACAGTTTCAATTTCATTATTGTGATTGATCTGTTCATATTTTTTATTTCTTCCTGGTTCAGTCTTGGAAGGTTATATCTTTCTGAGAATTTGTCCATTTCTTCCAGGTTGTCCATTTTATTGGCATAGAGTTGCTTGTAGTAGTCTCTTAGGATGCTTTGTATTTCTGCAGTGTCTGTTGTAACGTCTCCGTTTTCATTTCCGATTTTATTTATTTGAGTCCTCTTCCTCCTTTTCTTGATGAGTCTCGCTAATGGTTTATCAATTTTGTTTATCTTCTCAAAGAACCAGCTTTTAGTTTTATTGATCTTTGCTATTGTTTTCTTTGTTTCTATTTCATTTATTTCTGCTCTGATCGTTATGATTTCTTTCCTTCTGCTAACTTTGGGTTTTGTTTGTTCTTCTTTCTCCAGTTCCTTCAGGTGTAAGTTTAGATTGTTTATTTGAGATTTTTCTTGTTTCTTGAGGTAGGTTTGTATAGCTATAAACTTCCCTCTTAGAACTGCTTTTGCTGCATCCATGGGTTTTGGGTCGTCGTGTTTTCATTGTCATTTGTCTCTAGGTATTTTTTGATTTCCTCTTTAATTTCTTCAGTGATCTCTTGGTTATTTAGTAACGTATTGTTTAGCCTCCATGTGTTTGTGTTTTTTACGTTTTTTTCCTTGTAATTGGTTTCTAATCTCATAGCGTTGTGGTCAGAAAAGATGCTTGATATAATTTCAGTTTTCTTAAATTTACTGAGGCTTGATTTGTGACCCAGGATGTGATCTATCCTGGAGAGTGTTCCGTGCGCACTTGGAAGAAAGTGTAATCTGCTGTTTTTGGATGGAATGGCCTATAAATATCAATTAAATCTATCTGGTCTGTTGTGTCATTTAAAGCTTCTGTTTCATTATTTATTTTCATTTTGGATGATGTGTCCATTGGTGTAAGTGAGGTGTTAAAGTCCCCCACTATTATTGTGTTACTGTCGATTTCCTCTTTTAGAGCTGTTAGCAGTTGCCTTATGTATTGAGGTGCTGCTATGTTGGGTGCATATATATTTATAATTGTTATATCTTCTTCTTGGATTGACTCCTTGATCATTATGTAGTGTCCTTCTTTGTCTCTTATAATAGTCTTTATTTTAAAGTCTATTTTGTCTGATATGAGAATTGCTACTCCAGCTTTCGTTTGATTTCCATTTGCATGGAATATCTTTTTCCATCCCCTCACTTTCAGTCTGTATGTGTCCCTAGGTCTGAAGTGGGTCTCTTGTAGACAGCATATATATGGGTCTTGTTTTTGTATCCATTCAGCAAGCCTATGTCTTTTGGTTGGAGCATTTAATCCATTTACATTTAAGGTAATTATCAATATGTATGTTCCTATGACCATTTTCTTAATTGTTTTGGGTTTGTTTTTGTAGGTCCCTTTCTTCTCTTGTGTTTCCCACTTAGAGAAGTTCCTTTAGCATTTGTTGTAAAGCTGGTTTGGTGGTGCTGAATTCTCTTAGCTTTTGTTTGTCTGTAAAGCTTTTGATTTCTCCATCAAATCTGAATGAGATCCTTGCTGGGTAGAGTAATCTTGGTTGTAGGTTCTTCCCTTTCATCACTTTAAGTATATCATGTCACTCCCTTCTGTCTTGTAGAGTTTCTGCTGAGAAATCAGCTGTTAACCTTATGGGAGTTCTCTTGTATGTTATTTGTTGTTTTTCCCTTGCTGCTTTCAATAATTTTTCTGTGTCTTTAATTTTTGCCAATTTGGTTACTATGTGTCTTGGCGTTTTTCTTCTTGGATTTATCCTGTATGGGACTCTCTGCGCTTCCTGGACTTGGGTTGCTATTTCCTTTCCCATGTTAGGGAAGTTATCGACTATAGTCTCTTCAGATATTTTCTCTGGTCCTTTCTCTCTCTCTTCTCCTTCTGGGACCCCTATAATGCGAATGTTGTTGCGTTTATTGTTGTCCCAGAGGTCTCTTAGGCTGTCTTCATTTCTTTTCATTCTTTTTTCTTTATTCTGTTCCATAGCAGTGAATTCCACCATTCTGTCTTGCAGGTCACTTATCCGTTCTTCTTCCTCAGATATTCTGCTGTTGATTCCTTCTAGTGTAGTTTTCATTTCAGTTATTGTATCGTTCATCTCTGTTTGTTTGTTCTTTAATTCTTCTAGGTCTTTGTTAAATATTTCTTGCATCTTCTCGATCTTTGCCTTCATTCTTTTTCCGAGGTCCTAGATCATCTCTGCTATCATTATTCTGAATTCTTTTTCTGGAAGGTTGCCTATCTCCACTTCATTTAGTTGTTTTTCTGGGGTTTTATGTTGTTCCTTCATCTGGTACATAGCCCTCTGCCTTTTCATCTTGTCTATCTTCCTGTGGATGTGGTTTTTGTTCCACAGGCTGCAGGACTGTAGTTCTCCTTGCTTTTGCTGTCTGCCCTCTGGTGGATGAGGCTATCTAAGAGGCTTGTGTAAGTTCCCTAAATTTGCTCTTCTTAATAATAGATGGTTGTATATGAGGGAAATGAAGAAGAGGAATATGCTGTTTCCAAACTTCATGTGAATGAACTTAGTTCCGAAGAAGAAGATTATTTTTAGCATATCAGCATAAAGTCATCCCTCCTGTCTATGGGGGATTGGTTCCAGGACCTCCTACAGATACCAAAATCGAGGATGCTCTAAGTCCGTTATATAAAATGGTGCAGTATTTGCATATAACCCACGCACGTCCTCCCGTATACTTTAAACCATCTTTAGGTTACTTATAATACCTAATACAATGTAAATGCTATGTAAATAGCTGCGAGCATGTGGTAAGTTCAGGTTTTGCTTTTTGCAACTTCCTAGGATTTTTTTCTAAGTATTTTCCATCTGGGGTTGGTTGAATCCACAGATGTGAAACCTGCAGATATGGATGGCCGACTGTGTATGTGGTTATATAACGGATTGTTAAACAGTTTGCTGTTCACTATTTTCCACCATGCAACCCCAAAACCTTTTTTATGTGCGATGGCATTAAAAGTAAAACAGAATTATATTAATTGTAATACTCTTAACTTCCTACTGGCAGTTTATTCAGTATTAAATCCCAGTTATTCGCTTTGCTTTATCATTAAAAAAAAAATTGAAGCAAAACTTACATACTGAAAGAAATGAGAGCACAAAACCAAAAAGAGCCTATCAAGTAAAATATATGTAAGTTTAGCAGTGATTTCTTCAGTAGCTTAATAAGTCAGTTGACTATAGATATAACTTTCTAAAATCAAGTCATATTTTAATAATAGAATATAGCTAAATTGCTTTATTTGCCTGTGATGAAATGGCAGGCTCTGGAGAATGAAAGCTGTGTTCAACTTTTTTATTTTACCATCCCAATAGAAATGTTTCCTTTAAAAAATCTCAGAATTCTTGAAATACGGGTTTTACATTTTACACTAATGTTACTAGTCATAAAGGTAAATTTTTTAAAATTCAAAATGCATCCATAAAGTGCAGTATTTTTTTTTTTTTCTGCGTGTCTAACATATCTCATCACCCTGAGTTTATTGTTGAGCATCAGAGCTATTGATTTTGCTGGTACTTTTTGCATGTATCCTAAGTCCTCCAAGAGAGATTCTTCTTCTGGGCTATACTTTTACCTTTACTGCCAGCAGGCAATCTGTAGGGCCACTTGCTTGGATAGTATAACAGTCATGGGAACAGAGGCATGGATGGGTTTGCAAAAAAGGAGAACCCTGGGGAAATGCAGGGGCTTGATTAATTTAAATGTGTATTAGATACACATCAGTATGTAACTTATTTTAAAAATATGCATAAACAAACCAAATGTTGCCAAGGGAAGCCAAGAAAAAACATGCATCTGAGCAAAGAAACAAAGATGTGAGTTCCTTCTTAATTTGATGATTTATCACTCTTTTTTAAGTTTATTCTCATCTAATTTTGCAAACTGAAGTTAGTTCCTAAGTGCCGTGAAGTCTTGAATTTACCTCATTGCTTTCCTTCTTGATTCTCAGGGCAATGTGTTTCTGCTTAGCTGTGTCTTTTTCCTCATAAACTAGCCCCTCTTCAGGAGACAGGACAGCCTCTGCTGTCTTTTCTCCCCAAGATGGCCCTTTTCTGTCTCCGTACTGCCTTTTATAGTGGAGGCAAATGGTGCCCTGCTGTCTGTGCTATTTATAATTATTTTCTCAAGTGGAAATCTCAGAATGACTCAGCCGCCTGACTTTTTTCAAGGTTCAAACTATTTTGAACCACAAATAATATATATGTCAAGCACAGTTAAACATATTCCAAGGACTCTACTTTCACAATTTGGTTGCAGAGAACTGTCATAAACCACGTATTCACACTTGATCAAAGCTGCTATTTTAAATTTTCATGGGAGTAGTTAAAATACATCTTCCAGCCTTGTTAAAAGCAGTATCTATATAATAAGACCAGGAATAATTGATACCTATATTTAATAATTCATGTAAATAAAGATGCAGAATCGCTCTAGCATTATTTTCTCTATTTAATATCTTGGTCAGGTGGTACTTCAGAAGTCAAACCCAGTTTGTATGTAATTAATCATAATCTTGCATTTAGGTGTGTAGAATTATTAATTGCATATGATGCTAATATTAATCATGCTGCTGATGGAGGACAGACACCTCTATACCTGGCCTGTAAAAATGGAAATAAAGAATGTATTCAACTCTTGTTGGAAGCTGGAACTGACCGAAGTGTAAAAACCAGAGTGAGTACCTGTATGTTGGGTTTTGTCCTATAATTTACAATATGTCTGCAAACTCTACAGCTCGAAAAGTAAAATCAGTTAAAATACAGGTTGCTTTGTTTTGTTTTGCTTTGAGGATATTGGATAAGGACATTGTCTTACCTGTTGCAGCATCTGATTATTAGAAGCTTGTTCATTAGCCTTTCTTTTTAAAGGTAGTTGGTGTAGTGCCTGGGAATTGTAAGCAATGGACAAAGGTCAGCGGTCATCGAGGTCGTCTTCACTATCCACAGTAGTGCTCATTTGTAGTATGTGTAAACAGGAGGGAGTTTGTGGCAAGACAGTGCCCATTGCCAGCACTTAGAGGAAGGTTATTTGTGCTCACTGTTCCTCCCACGACTGATGTTTGTTGTTGCTAAGATTATGCAACACCTCACAGAGTTCAAGGTCATTGTCTAATTTGAGTCAGAACTTGAAGCACTGTGTGTGGAAACCCACTATGGAGCCCAACAGGCTGAGGTAGCTGTTGACTCCGTCCCACACAGATCTGATACCGCCTGTACAGGGTGCCCAGGTGAAGTCAGGGATTTAGAAACTGAAGAAATTTGGAGTCTGATCCACAGAAGAGTCCTTGGATAATACTTCTGGCTCAGCAACACAGAAATGCATTTGAAACAAACTTCTCAATTCAGCTTCCCAAACTGGTCTTCATCAACCTATCATGATAGATTTAAAGACCAAGAAATCAGCCTTCGTACACTGACGTGCATTTCTCCAATGGGGACCCATCTATGGACTGGTGGGTTTAATGGAGCCCTCTCTTCACTGGGATCAGGAAGTTTTGTTTTTTTTTTTGCAGCTTCCCAGAATGTGAAAAGTGTAATAATCACCAACCTCCAGGATATTCCTGATGAAAGACAAGTGTAGACATCTTAATCTCCAAAGGTTATCTGAACCTTGGATCTCTTCTGTTTAAATAGAGAATTGACTATACTCTGCATCCATTTCATAGGAAACACCCTTAAAATTTTCTAGGATAAAAAGGTGCATTACCTACTTTAAGGTCACTCTTAGATCTTGGATTTTCTTAATTTCTCAAAAGGAAACAAACAGTTAATGGTATAACCAGAGATATAAGCTAGGTATAGACATTTTCCATTGAGTCCTATTGCAAGGGCTTTTTTTCTTTAATTTCCTTTCTATTTATTTTTTGAAAATCTGAGAAAATAGTCCAGATTCATGTTGTTTTATATATTTTATTTAAGAAATCTGTGGTATTACACATATTCATTATAAAATTCTACCTTGCATATGAAAAAGGAACAAATTTTAGATCATTATCTGAATGAAAAATAAGTAGTTCAACAAAAAAAGTCACATCCTATATGTTAGAGAACACAGAAATCCATGCTCTCAAGCTAGTTGTTGATAAACTGAATGAAATCGTTAGAAGTACAGAGGCTCCAAAGTACAGAGGTAAATAGCATAATTGATAAAGGACCTTAAGGGAATAATTATTTCTCATGACTTTTAATGAGAAATCAAAGGAGAATGAAAGATTTTAAGTTTTTCAGAAATAACTGCCTGGCCTTTGTAATATAAATTAAGGAAGGTCAAGAGCACTAACACTCTGGTGCCTAATCAAGGCTGATACCCATGTAAAGGTACCTACAGCCCAACAAAGAACAAGCCAGGAAACACTTTATTTGCCTGGGGTACAGCGGAGGACTATATGGTATTCCGGCGACTGCCCAGCCATGGTCTGCTGTTAGCCCAAGTCGATTCCCTTGATAGGAAGTACAGAACCAGAGAAAAAGCCACATCATTCAATGAGCGCTTTAGCAAATGATCAGATGACTCAGTCTAAATGTAGATGGTTACCATTTATTGTCTGTTTTTCTCCCTGTCTTCTACCCCGTTATTTTTTTTTTAAGTGTACTGTAACTCACTGAAAAAATATTTAGTGTAGCTGTATGAAATACCAAATGAAAGAAATAAGCCAAAGGGAAAATAAAATGAAGCCAAAATATGTATCACCGAAATAATTCTCAATTCTTTTATGAAAGTCTTAAAAATCTAATGAAGGTGGATACCTGAGTAGAAGGCAGACCTATCTTTATATAATGAGAGACTACAGAGGGGATCAGGATTTCCCCTAGAATAGTGTTTGTCAAACTTTAGTGCAGCAGAGTTGCCCAGAGGGCTGTTAAAACGGATTGCGGGGCCCCAACCTTGAGGTTTCTGATTCAGTAGGTCTGGGATGAGGCTCAACAATTTACATTTCTAACAAGTTCACAGGTGGTGCTTATGCTGCTGGTCAGGGGACCACACTTGGAGAACCACTATCCCAGAAAAGAGTTGTGAGTCTGCTCTAGCAACCAGCTAAGTGGACGGTTGAGGCTTCAAAGTATTATAATATGTTCTCGAGAAAGGGCCCAAGCATTTTAGTTGGAACATTTTCTAAGCTTGCATTTATCAATATCCAGCTGCAGTCACAGAGAGCTTCATAGAGGCTGATAGGTATCTCATGAAGTTACTTGACTTTGTTTTTCCTTTATGTCTGCCGTTTCCCTGGTATCTAGAATCTTTCCTTCTGAAATCAGTGGCGTAAAATTTTAAGATACCTAGAATTAGGACTCTTCCCTGTAAGTTAAACTGGCTTATAACAGCATTCATTTAGTACAGTACTGATAACTTTATACTTGCATATACATTTTTAAAAATCTTTATGCTAAAGTTCATTCTCTTTCATAATATTAAATTGAGATTTTGTTTAACCATATATAATGCTTAGTTACCATCCTGGGCAGTACCTGTTCACTCCAAATGGTCAACTGTTAAGAGGAAATTCTTACCAAATAGCAAACATGAGTCATAGCAATGGAAAATACACTAATTGGCAGTGGTCTGAGAACTTAGCTCATCTATGATATTCAGGACCGGAAGCCTGCTTTTCCCAGCTCAGTGGTCCATGCCCAAGAACATTTAGAGGTGAACTTTAAATAACGCAGTTCTCAACATTGATGTTGTAATCAACCCTTTCCCCCTGGTCGTTTTATTTTCAGGATGGCTGGACACCAGTTCATGCAGCTGTGGACACTGGTAATGTGGACAGCCTCAAGCTTCTTATGTACCATAGGGCCCTAGCTCATGGAAACTCGTTGCATGAGGAGCCCGAGTCGGGCGTCTTTGACTTGGACGGAGGAGAAGAGAGTCGTGAGGGCACATCCAAGCCTGTTGTTCCTGCAGACCTCATCAACCACGCCGACAGCAAAGGCTGGACTGCTGCCCATATTGCTGCTTCAAAAGGTTTTAAGGTGTGTCTGGTAGCAGCTGGCCTCATTACACAGTTGCAATTTGATGAGTGGCGAAGTTGTCTGCTATTGACTGAGTGTGTTTCACCTGAATAATTGGGGACTGAGCAGTACCATTGCAGGAGATGATCCGCTTCCAATAAGAACCAACTTTTTTTGTCCAGCAGATATTTACGGTCAAGCGTATATGAGACTTAATCACAAAAATGAGTTTGGAGTTTGTTAACAAATGTGGGAGTAATTCCGACATTTTGTCTCATGTCAGATTAGAGGAAAAGTTGGATATTGATTGAGTCCACAGGGTTGTTTGATTCCGTACCAAGACCATGCCATGAGTTGGAGGGCCAGGATTCAAGTACACATGCCCTGTACTCTGAACTCCCTCACTAGCCCTACCTGTGCTGTCTTATGATACATAAGAGGGCATTCTAGATTTCACTCATCAGAAGAGAGAAAGATTCTGATTATTAAGGAAATAACATGAAATAGTAAGCCATCCATTCATGCTTCTTTTTCTATTTAAATCACTTTAGCAATAATATTGCTTTAACAATGAAAATCTATCAGGTAGCTCCTGAGTGCAAGGCATTGTGTAAGCTAACATTTGCAGGAATCATTTATGCAATTAGTTAACTCCTAGTTCAGGGGCAAGGGTGCAAGATACAAGACAAGTGTAGGATAAGAGAAGCTCAAAAAATTTAAAACAAGGGTAATAGACACGTGGTTGGAACAGTACAAAAATGCAAATTTTTATTTTTTGGAAGAGAGAATGCACGTATTTCAGAGAGCAGAGTTGCGGAATATTAGGCTAGGGAAGGGCTCATTCTGGAGGAGATGGAAACGATTTTGGCCTTGCAGGGTGGGTTAAATTTGTCACTCATCACTGGAGAGGAGAGTAGTTCAGATGGAGAGAGCAGTAGGAACAGACCAGAAGTAGGGAGGTGGGTAACAGCTCCAATTGAGCTAATGAAGAGCAGTGAGAAGTTTCACAGTATGGCACCGGCCTTCAGTGATGTATTAAGAAGTTTGAGCTTTATTTACTAGTCAGAGTAAAACCATTGAAAGGTTTTGTACAAAGGAGCAAAAGAATCAGCTCTGTAGTTTAGATTGATTGACTTAGCAATAACATTTAGAAGACTGGGGATTATGAAAACATTGGTGGCAGGGGAGAGACTAGGTGAAAGATGATGGGAGTGGTAGAAATAATAAGAGAGATCACAGAGTACACATGTCCAAGAACTGAAGACAGATTAGATACAGGAAATGAGCGAGCTAAATAGAAGGATCATAGTGACATTCCCAGAAAGAGGAAAGGAGAGGCGTCATTGTGATCAAGGAGATAGAATGTGGATTTAAGCATGCTGAATTTAATTCTGGGATGTGTTCAACCAGATGGAGATATCTGGAAATAGCTAGAAATGTGCATTTGGAGCTCTCAGTTGGGTAACTTCCTGTTGTTGTGATCTAGAGCAGAAGCTGTTCATTTTGGACTTTGGGTTTTTTTTAAAACTAGTGAGAAAAAGGCATGATTCAGTTCAACGTGGAGGTATTGCTTGCTAGTAGTAGTTTACTCCTATTTTATCCTTAAAAAAAAAACCTACAGAAATTCTGTGAACTTGATATATATATATTGGTTTGAATGGAAGGCAGTGACATTTGACATAAAAGTGTTTGGAAGACAAAGATGGAAAATATGAAAGCTTAAATTTGAAAGTGCATAGTTAATCTAAGACAGTGAATCTCATTTGATGGAGGAAAGGTGCATGGAAGGGGTAGTTCTCAACTTACCTCCCCCTTCAGGCAAATCTGAGGATAATGCAAGAGGTTACTGACAGTGGTAGGTTGTTCATGCACTCAACCTGAAGGCAAAAAAAAAAAAGGCAAAACAAAAAACAAAACCTGAGCATCACTGATCTAGAATGTTCAGCCACTGAGCCTCTGAGAGAGGCTAGGCAGAGAGAGTAGCCCACGCTCCAGGGCGAGTTACCCTGCAGGGTGGGGGGCTTGTGTTGCCACTCAGCTCCTTCGTTATGAACTCCTCGTAAGTCCTGGTGTTTTCATAGCCGAGGATGGCGTCTTCATGGCTTCCCAGGCCCCTGGCAACGTGGATGCTCTGTCATCATTGAGTAAAGGGAAATAGGATTTCTTTCTCGCATGTAATATGACTCCCTCTGTATTCTCTTATGTTAAGAAGCTTAAGATAAATTTTGAACAAGAAGAGAGAGATTTTAGAAAGTGAGCGTGACTGACAACATCCACACACTGCAAAGAAAAATAAGAAAATAATAGATTTTTTTTTTTTGCCCTCGAGTAGATATGTCATCTTCCAGGCTAACCTCTTCATTTTATGGTTAGGATATTTAAACCCTGGAGGGATTAATAGATAGAAGTTGGAAATGAAGCCCAGAATGCCTGGTTTCATTACTTGTGCGGCCTGCCTTCCTAGTCAGTCGTGGGTATTGGAAAATATTTTTCATCCTTTGCCTGATACAGTGTTTATATCCTGGCTGACTCCATAGAGGTAATCCATTCACAGCTAAGTTGCTAAGACCAGTTTTCTGAAAAAATAAATTGCAATTCTGAGTTAATCATTGTGTGGGTGAAGAGGTTCTACACTGACCACAAGTAGAGCTTAAAAGATGTATTTTTTTTCTCTTTGCAGTAGCATATATGTGTCCAATCCACATAAGGTAGTAGTACCATTGTTACCCAAGAAGATGACTTCAGTTTCCACGTGTTTTTCAATGTAAAAAAAAAGTGGGATTTCAGAGCTTGAAGACACGTAGCTCATCTAGTCCAGCTGCCTTGCCTTGCAGATGAAAAAATTACGTTTTGGGAAATAGTGTAACTAACTCCCCAAGGTCAATTCATAGAAGACCAGATTCCCAAGTCAGTCCTTTTTCCACTTAGTTCTTGGTCTTTTTCCCAATGTTTAAGCAATGTATGCAAATCACCATTTAGTGTTTGGTAACAAGAGTAGCTCTCTCTAAAGCTGGTCTGTGACTGCTCCGAAGTTGAACTCGTCACTGAGGATAAACTTGTTTTCATCACTTAGGGTGAGTGGATAGAAGAGTTTCTTAGTGAAACTCTGTGTTCTGTCATGAGAACTCTGACATGGCAAGTTCCTGCCGCAGAAATAGATTAGGGAGAGTGTCTGGATTTGAGCCGCTAGTTGTTGAAGCTCTCGTACAAACAGATTCTTTATTTGGGGGATTATGTGTTTTGAGTAGATGATAATTCTAGCTTACGTATTGCCCAAGCCAGGGGCTTCCTGTCACTCATGCTCTTACTCAGCCTTTCTGGGTTGTTTAACGTGTTGACTCTAATGCAGACTCCTCCTCATCTTCTAGAACACTGCTCCTTCCTCGCTTCCCTTCAGAATTTGTTGACCAGGCTTTCTCTTTGTTTTTCTGGTTTTTCTCTTTTGTTTTTTAACCCTCAGCAACTCCCATGCTCCTTCCTAGCTGCCTAGTCCTATTTTTAAGAGTTTATCTAGTCTTTCAACTTTAACTGTGGCTTCTACAGTACCTCTTCCCAAACCCAGATCTCACACCTGGCTTTTTACCTGTCTTCCAGCCATTTATTTCCACCATCCTAGAGGTCATCTCTAGGCAGGCCCACAGTCCTCTGGTCAGGCAGTGGCCTTCTTGTTGCCATCTTTACGCCATCCTCACAGTGTGTAGGGACCGTGGACTGACGGATGCATTTTTAGCTCTTAGCCAGGCGAGTGTCAGGCATTCCCTCCCACACTCCAGCATCCACCTGACTGGATAGTCTGCAGGCGGTATGTGTCTTAAGCACAGAGGCCCACATGGAGCCCCAAGATTTAGATTTCCTCTCCCTAGGTCATGACTGCAAAGAGAAAAAAAATGATAGGAGTCCCTAAGTTTCTTCCTTGTCACAGAGTTGGGTAGCTGGCTAGGAGAAGACACAGACAGGATAACCTGTGAGGTTGGACCAAGTCTTTGGGACTAGATGATAAATAGAAATCTGTGCTTTTGATTCTCTGTGATAATTTTTTCCCCTTAATTTTTATAAAATTATTTTCGAAAAAGTCAGACTGTGTGTAGATAAAGGGAAGGCTATTTTTTAAAACTCTCATTCCAGAATGTTCAGTGCAGAGTATTGCATCCTTGCTTAATTTGAACAGCAATGACTCACAGAATCCTAAAGGATTCTCACATAAACTTGGCCAACCAGAGCCTTGCTCCACCCCTCACCCAAGACATACACTTTCTGGTGTTTTCCACTAACACCTTTCATGGGTCTGGTTTTGACCCTTTTTCTCCTCCAGCTCTCTACTTTCCCCCTTGAATGATCTTTTTGGTCTCCAGAATATAATCTATAGAGATTCCAAAATCTTCTCTCTAGCCCACCTAACCATGTCCTGAGTCCATTCAGGAAGGTCTTATCCAGGATGCCCACGGTTTTACAGGGCATCTCCTTGATAACCCAGTTGGCCCAGTACAGTCCTTGTTTATGCCCGTCATCCCAATGTAACCATTAACAGTGCCCCTTTTTACTCTTAAAAGTGTCCCAGTTTAGCCAATTATATGGTAACCCTATTGATGACCATATTCATGTTTACTTCCACCGAACAGCTCCATGAGGGTGCATGCCTGGGCTCCCGTGTTTAGGCTGCATCTCTTGTTCCTCCTCTCTTAATCCACTAACATCACCTGACATTTCTGTTTATTGCTCCATCTCCCTAAGATAATGAATTCAAATGATTGATAAAACTCTAGATTTTATTCCCTTGTAAATGAACGTGTAAACAAAGGGAAGGCTATTTTTTTAAATGTCCCTTGGGGAGCCCTCATCACGGGCTGTCTGGACTTGTGTAGGCCCTGCTGTGATCTCCTCATCTCCAGTCTCTCCAGCTCCTTTACACTGTCTTGAGAGGGGCCTTCCTAACAGGAAGTTGGTCATGTAATTTACCTTTTGTCTTTACAAGGATAAGTGACCTTTCTGTCGCTTCAAGGATAAGTGCCAGATCTTTACATGACAGACAAGTCCCGCCCAGATCTGGCCTCAGCCTCCCTCCACAAGCACACTTGTCTCCTTTCCTCATGCACTCTCTGCTCTAACCCTGCACCGCTGGCTGCTGTGCAGACATCCTGTGCTGTCTCTTCTCTCCCTGCCTTTGCATCTGCTTGTCTGATTACCTCAAATGGCCTCTACCGTCCTGACCCCTCCCTGCCTGGGAAACATTTCAGCTTAAGTCTTGGCTTCCAGGAGTTCATTGGTCCCCAGAGCACCTCTTCACACTTCACTTAGGGAGCTTGTTCTTTACTGTGATTATTTGTATGCCTCCCTCCCTTTCCACCTCCTCCAAAAAATCACTTTTCATCATTGTGTATATTGTGCTCAGCAGTCTCTGGCCCACAGGTACTAAATGTTTGTTGAATCAGTGAGTGAATGGGCTATTTTATGAGCGTTCTCTCTTAACTGGTCTCCTTTCTGCCACTCTCTTTTTCTGTATGTCTTCCAAATGCACCAGTTGGTTTTCAGAACTGAGCTGATCGTGGCACTTCCTACCCGAACATATCCTCATGCCTCCAGAAAGACATCCAAGCTCCCTAGCACTCAGCCCTGCACGGCTGACTCTAGCTATGTTCATCTCACCCCTAAGTCTCCCTGCTTCCTCATGCTGTTATTTCCCATGGCGATAGCCTCCATCTCCCCTGCCCTGCAAAACAGTGAGCACACCCACACCCCAGGTTGTTCCCAGCAAGTGTGCCAGACCCCACCGGTGCATTTGCAGACTGCTTTCCCTCCCACTGCCTCTGCCCAATGTCAGACCCTCAGCTCCCTGCCCTGACTAGGATCTTATCTCTAGCTCTTTGGACTTGGGGTTTCAACTTAGTCTCCCTGGCACTGGTACCTTGCTTCTCAGCTCTCAGAGGCCCCTGGCAGAGGTGGTTCATTGTCCCTCAACATCTTTTCTACCCTCCTCTACAATAACGGACCTCTCAGAGTTCAGCTGGGCTCATGACCACCCAAAATAAAGACTGCGTTCTCCAGCCTCCGTAGCAGGTGACCATGGACATCTACCTAAGTTCTGGAGATTGGGATGTGAGTGGAAGCAAGAAGCTGAAGCCTAAGCCACTGCTTTTTGAAGTCTCTGCTCTAGGGAATTCCCTGGTGGTCCAGCGGTTAGGGCTTCACGGTTTCACTGCTGAGGGCCCGGGTTCGATCCCTGGTCGGGGAACTTAGATCCCTCAGCTGTGCGGCGTGACCAAAAATAATAATAAATTTAAAAATAAAGTCTCTGCTCTAGCACATGTACCTGTATCATAGTCGTGACCAAAAATAATAATAAATTTAAAAATAAAGTCTCTGCTCTAGCACATGTATCTGTATCATAGTTAAAAGCACTTTGATTTAGACTCATTCATCTAGACCTCTTGCCCTGCATCACTTGGAACAGCCGGCCCACTTTAGGTCCCCTGAGAATCCATTTCCAGAAGAAGCAACTAGCATCACAGCATTTGTTCTCTTCACTCGAATCCCACCCTTCAAGGAGAGAGCTTAGACTCTTTTCTCTACCTTTCCCACCTCCTCCTCCTCCACTTAGTAAAACTTTGCTCCTCACTTCAACAGCCCCCTTTTCTGGGCACATTTTCCCCGTAGCTCTTGACTATACTTTGCATTTCTGCCAGAGAAGCAGAAACTGTTACAGTATTTGTTGTCACAACCCTGGGCTCTAACACAGTGCCTGGCACAGAGGTGCTTAGTATCTCTTTCATAAAGTTGTGAGGATGTGTGAGCACTAAATATTTGTGCTGTGTTGGAACAGTGCCTAGAGCTTAGTATGTGCTCCAGTAGTTATTGTAGCTGCTGCTGTTAAGTGTCAGTTGGGTAAAGTTTTCATCTTCCTTGTGTTCCCCATGGAGCCCAGCATAGTGCTGTGGAACTCACAGCTGTGACCCTGTTTGGATACGCGTTATCCTGCTATCTTTCCAACATTTCTTGCTTCCTTGTAGAGAAAGCTACTGCTTATGTTATTGCCTACTGACCTACCTGAGTGTAATAAAAATTATATACAACCCACTTTATAGGTGAGACTTAAAAGAATCTTGCAGATTTTGGTTGCATCTTTTATCATTTCTGTTTGTAATTTGAAGTACCATCACCTAGAATTATGATGTTTGCTGATGTGCTGTAATTCCTCACCACTTACCTGAATATTTGGGCTGTTTTCTAACTGGTGATGATTATGTTGATTATAACAAAAACAGCAGCTAATAAATATTGAGAACGTTTTACGTGCCAAGAATGTAAAAGCTTTTTACCCATCTTTTCATTTAAGTCATGTAACAGCCCTATGAAATACAGATATTTGAGACACAGATATGGAAACTGAGCAGGAAAAGGTTAAATGATTTACCAAAATTCATGGATAAAATCATTTATATTGGCAGGCTTAGACCTCCCCCACCCCCCAGTCTGTTTTGGCTCTTACCTGCTTTTGCTGCAAGTACTAACTTGCGTAATAAATGTATTATTTTTATCTCTTATCATCTGGGAATTCATAAAGTTTAGTGCTCAGATTGCATTCTACTTAAATCTTTCATTAGAGTTAATTTTATTAAATATCTTATATACTTACTGATTTTGTACAAATTAGTAATAACAATTGGATAAAAAATTTATGTATTTGACTTAGTTTTCAGTTCATTTCTTGGCTTAGTGATTTTTTTAAACCTGAACCCCAGACCCATGAAAGCTAGACTTTGATTACAATTGTTAGAGAAGATCCCTCCGACTTGAGCAGGAGCAGTGAGAAGCCAACATCCAAGTCAGTCCCTTTGCAGAAGACAGATTTTCTTGATTCAAAGGTCCTCTGGCTCGGTGGCTCCATTGTGCAGGTACCAAGACCTAGTTTCCCATCCCCCCAGCATCCGAAAAGAGTCCCTACATTGGCTTTGTCCTCAAACCAGCACTGGCTTCCTGTTCAAATTTCACTTAACTGGTGGTCTCAGCTTACTCTTTGTTTTTCTTTCTGACCCTTAGGGATTTCCTGTATTTCCTTGTGAACTCATGATTTAAAGTATATTTTGGGGCCAATATGAAGCAACTGGAACTCAAGTATACTCCTGGTGGGAGTAGAAATTGGTATAGCCACTTTTGAAAGCTCTTTGCAGTCTATACTAATACAGAACATGTGCATACCCCGTGACCCAGAACACCAACTCTGTACATATACCCAACAGAAATATGTACATGTGTCTGCCAAAGGACACGTACCAGAATGGCCAGAGTAGAACCCAAATGTCCACCAATAAGAAAATAGATGGGTAAATTGTGGTATATCCATACGATAGAATACCACCCAGTAATTTTAAAAGAGAACGAATTGAATTATAACTGTTCCTAACACATGGATGAATTTTACAGACATTACGTTGAATGAAAAGAAGCCAAATATAAAAGTGTATCTGAAAAAAAAAAAAAGAAAAAAAAAAGTGTATCTGTAACATGGTTCCATTTATATAAAATTCATAAATAGGCTAAACCAATCTCTGATCTTAGAAATCATAGTAGTAGCTACCTTTGGGGGGAGAGGGGAGGGGCTGGTGATTGAGATGGAACATTAAGGAGGCTTCCAGAGTGCTCCTTACACAAGTATGTTCACTTTGTGATAATTCTTCAAGCTGCACACTTATTTGTGTACTTTTCTATATGGATATTATACATCAGTGAGAAAAACATATGTTTTACAAAACAGAAAAAAAGTGTTTTACAGCACGATTAGAGAAAGCTGTTCAGACTGAGTAGTTTACTATGTTGTCAGAAGTGGAAGTCAGCCCAGAGCCTGTGTGTGTGTGTGTGTGTGTGTGTGTGTGTGTGTGTGTGTGTGTGTGTGTGTGTGTGTGTGTGTGTGTGTGTGTGTGTGTGTGTGTAGGGGAGCGAAGAGAAGGACAGTGCTTGTTTTGGTTGTTAGTTCCTTTTCATGGTTTCTGGTTTATTCAGTTTTGTGCTTACTGTGGTGGGAAATCAGACAAATCATGAAGTGGTAGAAGTTGAAATAGCAGAGTTCCTTGATAAATATCCTGATGTAATATCCTGCCATGCAGTTCCTTATTTGAAAATGTTTGCATATAAATTGTCTACCACTTTGAATTGAAAATTTTTTGAAAACTACGACCTTTCAGTTCATAGGTTAGTGATATTTTTTAAATGGAGATTTCCTGGAGCAACACAAGAAAAAACTGAAAAAGAGAGGGCACGTAACTTCAATATCTATTGAGAATGTTTTTCTAAAACCTCAGTCAACATGGTGTTCACACATATTTCTCAAATAAAAAAAGTAAGACAGTGTAAGATCTCAAATATATATTTGCTTACAAGGACTCTGGGACAGACTTGTTACAATTGGAGCCCAGCACTTGCATGACCAGGAAAGCAGTGCCTGATCTAGAAGATAGCAAGGTGCATCTGGTTGTAGCAGAAGTCTTTTTGCTTTATATTTCCAAATTACAGTAAAAGGATACTGTCTGCTGAAGTCTTTTTTCCTTAATTTCACTCTGCAAACTGAGTGCTTAGTAAGCTAATTTTTTTCTCCTGAAACCTAAGAGGCTGTTCTGTGGAGCAGTGTTTTGATCCTGTGAATCACATGTCAGTGAAGCACTGCTTGCTTTTCATTTGGAGACAGTGTTTAGATTAATCTGTGTATTTGGGTTGCTGGGAAAGAAAGAAGCTTTCTGGCTGAGAATTCCTGATTTGCTTGCTACAGGCAACTGAATTTTCCCTTGGAGTTTTCGCTTGAGTTTATTCACTTGGACGAGAGGTAATGGATTTCGTGTCTTTACAGAACTGCCTACAAGTCTTGTGTAGGCATGGAGGGCTGGAGCCGGAAAAAAGAGATAAGTGTAATCGGACTGCACACGATGTCGCCACTGATGACTGCAAGCACCTGCTGGAGAATCTGAGTGAGTGCCCTTTGCAGCTGCATTGCTCATCCTGCATCCACACTGCTGGGGCCTCTGGGACTGTGGGAAAGATATTAATGCAACTACAGTTTTCTCACTCTCTTCTTAACCTTCTTTGAACCCTAGCTGCTACAAAAAGACTTAATTGGTTATAAATGGGGTAATTATATTTTTCCACGTAGAATGGCTTTTTACAGAATTAGTTGTTGTTGAAATAATGCTAGGTCTTCCTTGTATTTGACTGACCTTGGACAGCTTTTAAATAATTATTGCTCTTTTCTTCTGACTTAGATTGTCTTTCTAGACATGAGACTAGGAAGCTATGAGAAATCATGGCCGTCTAGTGTGCTATTAGCTGATCATATGAATGTAGGCAGGCAGGTCAGTTTATCTCTCAATGTCTGGTTGCCTACCTGTCTAGGAAGATAATTGATGATCTTTTGGGTCCCTTCCATCTTTAAGAGTATATACTTCTCAACATGTGTGAAAAGTTCACTTGTGGGTTTATGCATAGGGAGTGCTAGATCAGATGAAATATTGTGACCTCTTATATCAGGATTATCACTCAGTCCATCCAGTCAGCCAGCTGTATCAGTAGTTGGATTTGAGCTAACATTCTAACATTGAGTCAGAAAATGAACAATAAACATAAGCAATAATTCATTGTATGGTATGTGAGATGGTAATACGTGCTATGGAAAAGACTAAGAGGGATGGGGAGTGAGAGGGTGGGTTTCAGTTTTTAAAACGATAGACAGGGTAGCCTCACTGATAAGACATCTGAGCAAACACTTGGAGGGGAGGAAGGGGCAGCTCTGTAGATCTCTCAGGTAAGAACTTTCCAGGCAGAGCATCAAGTGGACAGAGGCCCTAACAGGTAGCAGCATATCTGTTGTGTCTGAGGAACCGCAAGCAGGGCAGAGTGACTGGGTTATAATGAGTGAGGGGAGAAAAGTAGGAAAACAGGTCAGAGAAGTTGCAGGAGGGGATGGGGATTGAGCCTGATCTTACTGGAATTTGTAGGCCATTGTTGGGACTTAAGGTAAGCATTTCAGTGCTTGAGCTTACCAGTGACGGGACCTGGTGTACATTTTTTTTTAAAGAATTTTTGTCATTTTTAAATTCAGGAACATTGTAAGTATTCCTACCCTGTAAAAAAAAAAAGAAAAAAAAAAAGACATTTGTTAGCTATCATTTTATTTTATTTTTATTTTTTTTAGCTATCTCATTTTAAATTTTGCTTTTATCAACTTAGTAAACATAAGTGAGCTTCTAAATAACACAATATTGTAAATCAACTATATGCCAATAAAAAGTTTTTTAAAATAACTATTAAGAAAAGATAAAATCAAAGATATCTCATACTAATTGTAAAAGGCCAACCCTGGCAATGTTCCTAATTAAGAATGGTGTACGTTTTAATGGTATCTCTGGCTGCTTTGTCAAAAAGAAAAACTAGGAAGTCACAGGCCTAATGTTAGGCCATTAATGTAGTGTTCCAGGTGAGAGCCAGTAATGGCAGCTCAGTTCAGGACTGTAGTAAATGAGGACATTTCGGTTCTGGATATAGCCAAAGATGAGCCAACAGAACTTTCTGATGGGTTGGGTGTGAGGTACAAGAGAGGGGATTCATGGATAATTCCAAGGTTTTCAGTCTGAACAACTGGCAGGATGGCAACAGCTGGCAGGATGGCATTGCCATCAGCTGTCTAGGGGAAGGCTGTGGGTGAAGCAGATTTTGCTAACGAAGATCAGGAGTTATGTTTTGAATTATGAATTTGAGATGTCTGTTAGGGCATCTATGTAGGAGATGTCAAGTCAGCAAGAATTCTGGAGTGAGTATGAGCTGGATTTATAAATCTGAGAGTCAGCAGTCTAGAGATGGTATTTAAAGTCATGGGACTGTATGAGGTCTCAAAGGCAGTGAACACAGATAGAAAAACTAAGAGAAACAAGCCTTGCAAGACTCTGTCATTAAGAAATCTAGAAGAAGGGGAGGGACCAGCAAAGGAACAACATTAGAGGGTGACCAGTGAGGTGTGAGGAAATCCAGGAGGAGTGTATCAGAGAGCAGAGAGATTAGCTGTGTCACAAGCTGCTAAGTAACATGAAGACCAAAAATAAAATCTAGTTAGGTGATCAGTTAATGGAAAAAAGTCAGTTTAAGAAGAGGATCATAAAAATAACATATTTTTAAACATTTCATTTTAATTTAAAACACACCAAGTAATTGTTTCATCCATTTTTAGGTGAAGCTCTTTATATTGATATGGTTCTGCTGATTGAAGTGCCATGTATTCTTATTTGAACAAACCACATCTTTAATGCTTTGTCTGTGGTTTCTGTTGTTTGAGGACTTAAACATATTTATGAAGCAAACTAAAGGCAGTATCTGTCTAGAGATAATTAAATTTTTTTCTAATTTTATGTAGTTGTCTCATCCATATCTCACTAAAAACTTGTTTATAGCAACTCCTCTGTTCAGTCTCAAAAGTGTTCTAATTTTCATAGGAATAGTAACTCATTTCATCAGTATCTGGAATATTTAATTTACTAATTATAGTAATGAGTTCAACGGACATAGAAGATTTGGGATTAAACACAAGTGGCTCTTGGTAAGCATATAATTCAGTTCATGAAAACAAGTACACGGGGAGCTATCCACCTGGGAGGGGGCCCCAGTCAGCTGGTGTCACAGAGAGATTGGAAAGATCATTTTAAAAGCTTCTACTGCACTGTTCACCAGTTATCAAGTACTTACTAGTTCTTGTGAGATAGTGTGTTAAACAGATAATGTGTTAAACAAATAGTGTGTTAAATCCCTTCCAAACATGAGTTCATTTATTCTTCATAGCAACTCAGTTGTACGTTCCTTCCATTTTATGGAAGAAATTGGGGCATAGAGAGATCAAGGCCATCTACCAAGTACACGTGGCTAGTAGAAAGCTGACCCTGAGGCCCAGCCCAAAGTCTGTATGAGTCTGAAACCACTGTCCTAAGCACACTGACCTACGCAGCTGTAACCTGCCTTCTTCATGATGTTATCAATGAAGGTGAGGAGAAAAGGTGATATAGAGAGGTCAAGAGAGGGCTCTAGTTTTCTCAGATGCTTTTTGAAAGAATTTGAGAACCTTGCTGAAGGGAAAGAATCAAGGAAGTAGAACCGGCCAAAGAGACAAGGAAAGATAAACAGTTCAAGCAACATGGTTCCAAAGAAACTGTGAAGAGATGGGGAGACCAAAATTTACTCCAGTAGACAAATATTCAATTGATGATATTTAAAAAAAAATAGGATAGCTGCCCTTTGCTTTGTTTTTAAAATGTTTATATCTGTTTGTTTTATGTAAGATTTTTGCTGGTTTTTTTCCTGTCAGGATTTTTTCCCCCTAATTCTTTCATTCTTCCAACAGATGCTCTTAAAATACCCTTAAGGATTTCAGTGGGTGAGATTCAATCAGGCAACTACGGTGCCGACGATTTTGAATGTGAAAACACAATATGTGCTTTAAATATTCGCAAACAGACATCATGGGATGATTTTTCAAAAGCAGTGAGTCAAGCTCTGACAAATCATTTCCAAGCAATCTCTTCTGATGGATGGTGGAGTCTGGAAGACGTGACGTTTAATAGCACCACTGACTCTAGCATTGGCCTCGGTGCAAGCAGCGTGCGATCCATCACGTTAGGTATCAGCAGTCCTGCAATGAAGGGAAAGTTAAATTTCTGGGTTTATTTATGTTCATGGGCTCCCTAACCTGATACGTAGTTCACTGATTAAATACATTCAAAGCTCACTTGTGGCAGCTGCTGGTGCTGAAAAACTTGAGTATTCATAATGCAACCATTACGTAATATTGCCTGTTGGTATAAAAATGCTTTTATGCCTCAAATAATACCCAGAGAGTAAAGAACATGAAAGCCCTTGATGAGGCTTTGTGATTGCACTTGCTATTTTGATAAATGCAAGAAACTAACCACATTGCAGCTGCTTGCTAATATACAAGCTCTGAACACAGCTCGAAGTTTGTACTTGGGCTATGCCAGAGATGCAGTAGTGTATGAACACCTTACCTTTGGATGGGAGTCCTAATAAAGTCTAGAGTTAGAAGAAGCACTTGAATGAAGATACAGTCAAAGCTCCCACTTGGGATGAGTCAGGGTGATACCTGCTTGTTTCTGTTTGATAGGACTCCAAAGAACTTAAAAAGATAAGATTTGCTTTCTGGTAAACATAGTAAGTGTACTATAAATGTTAGTTGTCCCTGGTTAGTTTCTT
The DNA here is from genome assembly GCF_965194825.1 of Balaenoptera physalus. Lineage (NCBI taxonomy): Eukaryota > Metazoa > Chordata > Mammalia > Artiodactyla > Balaenopteridae > Balaenoptera > Balaenoptera physalus. The sequence goes on along the minus strand of NC_138887.1, from coordinate 91,788,197 downwards.
TCCTGTCGAACTAAGAGAACTGACATCTTTGGGGAACCTCCCATGATGTCAGGTCTGTGCTGGGAGCTTTATTTATATACAGACCTTAGTGAGTCCTTACAGCAGGCTCATTTACACATAACTAGTTACAGGTTAACTTGCCTGAGGTCACACAGGACTCAAATTCCAGTCTGTCTGATAGGAAAGCCTGTGTATTTTCAATAGCACCGGGTTGCAAAAGAATAGTCAAGATTGAGGGAAGGGTAATTTTCCCCATGCGATTAATGTATCAGCTTATTATATTAGAAAGTATTTTATTTTGTTCACAAATAATATGCTAAATCACTTTCAAAACATATATTACCAATAACTTTTAAAGCAAATTATTCGCAACTTAATTTTATGGATCATTGTTATAATCATAAAATAATTATTACAGAAGAATTATTATATAATTTTAGAAGTGCATTAAAAAAATGTCATAAATGATTCTCAGGAACACATTTGCCCAGAAAATGCAGTATTATTTAAGGTGTGGTTCTGCCCAGGGGTCTAATAAACAAAGTCCTCAGGGCTATGTTTTGAAGGAAATGGCCCTCCACCCTCAGCCCTCATCCAGCTAATCTGGAAACTGGGGAAGGCAAATGGGGATTCACCAGCATCAGATCCGGGTACTTGTGTGAGCAGTGGCTGCTAAGGCCTGACCGTTATGGTGTTCATTCTTGTCCCCGAGGTGCGGGGCACCCAAGTAGCATTTCGGATCTAAAAATCATTGAGTTTTGTGGGTAAAGGCTTTCGTTTAGTACCTGGCTGTGGCCAGTTGATAACTGGTAATACCTCAGGGATATTGCGGGTTCAGTTCCAGACCACCGCAATAAACAGAATACCCCAGTAAAGCGAGTCACATGTATTGGTTTCTCAGTGCATATACAAATTATTTATAATGTATTGCAGTCTATTAAGTGTACAATAGCATTGTCTAAACAAACTATGTACATACCTGAATTAAAAAACCTTTTTTGCTAAAAAATGCTAACTATCATCTGAGCCTTCGGCAAGTCATAATCTTTTTGCAATAGTAACATCAAAGATCACTGATCACAGATCACCATAACAAATATAATAAGAATGAAAACGTTTGAAATATTGTGAGAATTACCAAAATGTTACACAGTCACAGAGTGAGCAAATGCTGTTGGAAAAATGGCGCTGATAGACTTGGTCCATGCAGGGTCAAGAGCTTTCAGTTTGTAAATAACACAAGCTCTGCAATGGGCAATAAAGCAAAGCACAATAAAAGGAGGTATGCCTGCATACCATTGTTATTATGTATGTATGTAAGTAACTTTATTGATAACCTCAACTGGATTAAAGGGACCAAGGGCAACAGAGAAGCAGTGAGTTACGGGTAGGGTATGCATGTGTGTTGGAGGTGTGCTGAGAATAGGTATTTGAGAATTGATCTGTGGAAGGAAGAGATGGAAACAAGTACTGAGGACTGATACCTCCCCAGAGTGGACACTTACGAAGTGGGACCCTTTTTTGAGCAAGAGTGAGCAGGGGGCACAGACTGTGAAAAGGTTTGCTTTATTCTGAGCCCCTGAAGTTCACTCTTTTTATTAGAATCCAAAAATTTGGTGGAAAGTGGGGCAGGGACCAGATCATAAAGGACCTGTTATCTCATCCAAAGTGCTCGGGCTTTGTGAAGCAGGCACTGCAAGAACCATGAAAGGTTATGATCTGCTTTGTTCTTGAAAACTTCACCCTGGACGTGTTTGGTTGTATTTTCACTCTCCAGGTTTCTTTCAATCCCTTGTAAGAAAAGCTTTGGAGAAGGCTGTAGCTTGAAGGCCTCCTCTTGACCATCCACAAAAATTGGGAGTTAACCCTTTGTGTGACTCTTTCCATAGTCTGTCTGTGTCTCTGACAGCCTAAGCTCTGGAGTCCTTTGGGGTCTCACACAGGAGATCGTTCATTGACTCTTATAAGAAGAATTACTTTTAAGCTTCTCTTGATATTTCATTTTATCTTTTTTGAACTAGGAAATGTGCCGTGGTCAGCAGGTCAGAGCTTCACCCAGTCCCCGTGGGACTTTATGAGAACGAATAAAGCAGAGCAGGTCACTGCACTTTTGTCAGGTAAGGGTATTCCAGACGGAGGTGAGGTTGAGAGACTTTGCATCATGAGTGTTTCACAGCACAGGCTCTGAATCTGCATGATTTTGTCCTGTGTCCTCAGGCCATGCATGTGTGACTCCCACTACTAAGTAATTAGATGTTTTTTGAAATGTTTAAGAAGAGGAAAAATCAAAAGTCATGTTTCTTATGCCTGTGGTGACGTCTGTTCTGATCATTGATTGCTGAGATTCTGATTGCATTTCTCTTTAGGAACAAACTGATGTGCTTATAAGAGAGTGACAGATACCATGTTAAGAGCAGTGTCTTTCTTTTATTGCTGTCAAGTCCATGTATGACCAATGTGATTATTAGGGTACAGGCTAATTTCAGTGAGCATCTACTCTGTGCTAGGCTCTGTCGTTTACAGCGCAATACAAGTATAAATTCATGTAATCCTTACAACAGCCCAATTAAGATAGGTATTTATTTTATCCTCATTTTACGTACAAGGAAATTGAGGCTCAGAGAGATTGATTTTCTTGTCTGAGTACATAAAGCTAGTAAGTAGTATAGAAATTCTCAATTTCTCAGCCTTTAACTCTAAAAGGCTACTGATTTCATCATGCATTTCCCAGATTTGGGAATGGAGCTTTTAAAAATTCAGTTTGAACTAATAAAGTTTTATTTTATTGCTTGAATGATACTTAAGTTTAAAAGAAGTGTGAGACCATTCCAGAAAATTCCTTCAGGCTGAAACACCATATTGAGAGAGTGGCTGAACACGGAAGGGGGTCGGGGGCAGGGGACAGAGTTTGGGAATGCACCCGTACATTAATGCTGGCAAGGCTAGAACTTTCTGAGGATTGGGATTATCTCTGATGACATTTGCTTATAAACAGTAAAATATTGAATCCAGCAATCAGAGCAAATACAAGCTATAGTTTTGGAGCCTGGATCTGAATGCCCTGGTAGTGATTGACAGGAGATGGGTGGGCTCCTGGGGGAAGGTAGGGGCAGCTGGGAGCTCTTGGGAGGCCAGCGACAGGGGCTCTCAGTAAATACAAAGTGTTACAGTATTTTCACGATGGTAAAGGCACACTGGTGCCTCTTGGCCAAATGTCAGCTCTGCCTACATAAGTCAATAAACATATTGTATCTTTTATGATAGGCTCTTTTATGTTTTGATCATTTATACAGTTCACAAGAAGAGCCCATTTTTCCTTCCGTTTGCTTCTTTCTCACAGGGCCGCAGGAAGGCTGCCTCAGTAGCGTGACCTATGCCTCTATGATCCCTCTGCAGATGCTACAGAACTACCTCAGGCTGGTAGGTGGACCTGCCAAGTGGGGTCTTACACTGCCAGCCCTGACACACACCCTGTGCTCTGACCTCATGACCTTCCTGAACAGCCCCCTCCCTGGACAACTGCTGGTACCTTCCTTCTGGATTTCTGTCACAGTCATCCAGGTGTCCATTGCCAGGACCCAGACACTACCTGTGACCTGCCAAGTGTTTTAATTTGGGCAGGAGGAGGGTGTCTTCCCCTAACAAGGACTTGACATCAAGTAATTGATCATCAATATGGAAGAGAATGACTATAGATTTCAAGATGCCTGGCTGTGAACTTTTATAATTTAAAATTGAGTAAATATGCTAGCATGAGTTAGTGTATTAATTTGGCCACTTCAACAGAAACAATTATAGCTTAAACAGTATAGAAGTTTATTTTTCTCAAACACAGAAGTCCCAGCAGATGAGGGGCCCAGGGAGGAGGAAGGCGCAGGGTGAGCCCTGCGGGTCTTAGCACCTTCCCTCTCCAGGGCTGCTACCCCTGGGCGTCATGTGTGTGGGCTTGGTCTGACAGTCACCACTCCTACTCTCAGGTTCCAGCCCGAGGGAGGAGAGCCAGGAGGGCAAGTTCCTTCCTTTCAGAGGAGCCATACACACCTTTACTGCCCACATCCCATTGACCAGAATTTAGACACTTGTCCACGCCTAGTGGGAGTGTGGTCTTGCTGGGCAACCATGCACCAAGCTAAAAGATGTAGTTCTGTTATGAAAAGGAAGGAGGAGAATATGATTATCAGGAGAGAGTAGTAAATTCTAGATACAAAATGGATAAATTCAATGCTTTGCATTTGTCCAGTACTTATTTCATGGCAGGCAATATGAGGTAGAAAACACCATCCATTTTATAGATGAGGAACTTGAAGCAGAGAGGTAAGATAACATGCTCAAGGCCACAGAGCCAGTGAGCGATCAAGCCAGGATTGTGCAAGTCCCTGACACGCATGTGTGTCTCTGTGTGTGAGACACATCTAAAACTAATATTGAAGGTATAAAACATTAAGTAAACAATCATTTTGCCTTAATTTGGAAAGCTTTTTAAAAAATGAATGGGTTTGACCTTTTACAAAAGTTGTTTCTATTAACTGTGAATTGATGTCTTTGTTCCTGATATAAAGAAGTTTTCAAAATTATTCAGTTGATCTCGGGAGGCTCACCATTGGGAATGACCTTTGTACAAGCAGCCACAGTAGCATATAAACGTTCAGAGGCTTTGCAGTTTAGGAAAGATGGTGTCTTCTAAATCTGATACATTCACTCTTTTTTTTGCTTTTGCAATTTGCTTCCTTCGTCTTGAAGCATCACAGTAAGCCTGAGTGTTACATAGAAATGGGAAGGAGAGCTGTCATTCCTTTGCTTCAGTGAAGGTTGAAGTTGTGTGACCAACTGGTTTTCAGGAATGTGAGCCTAGGCTTTCAGTAGAATCAGCTGGTAGAATCAGGGCTTTTCACTTACCTGTTTAGATGATAAAATGACTACAAAGGTGATGCAGCTGATTATAACTGCACCTTAGCCTTGACGGAGTAGGTCTGTCAAATGAAATGTCTGCTAGTCACGCTATATACGGCACATTCCAAGTACATTTATGTGTGTGCCTCCTAAGGCAGAAAACATAGTTTAGCTTCTGATGACCAGCAAACCAGAGGCTAAATTACTCAGCTGTGAGTTCTATTGTCAATTTATTGAGTATACACAAAGGGCTTTTTTAAATCCAACAATTAACCCTTGGATGCAGATAATGAAAATTTGTCACTCATTAGCAGTCACTTTAAAGTGATTCAGGCAATAATAACACAGAATCGTTGGGACTGTTTCTTCTTCCATACAAGATTATAAACCCCTCATGGAGATCAACCATGTGTGATGCATTTTTGTATTCGGTTTAGTTATTTAATTCAGTTGTTTGACACCTGTTTGTTGAGAGCCTCCTAAATGCAAGCAATGTTTTAGAAACTTACAGGATATAGCTATGTATACGATGCATTCCCTGACCTCATGGAGCTTACATTCTAGTGGAGGGAGACAGATAAAAAACAAATGAATAAATACATCTGTAATGTGATACCCAGTACTAATTATAAGTATAAAGAGAAATAAAGCAGATAAGGAGGTAAAGAGCTAATGGAAGGGGTGGCAGAAAGCTTTTGAATGGAGTTGTTAGGAAAAAACCTTCCTATAATGATATGTAAACAGAAAGCTAGATGAAGTGAAGGTTGTAGTCTTGGGGAGGGTGTTTGAAGCAGAGGGAACAGCTGGTACAAAAGTGTCTAGACTGGCAGTGAGGTCTGAGAGGTGACCAGAAGCCAGATCATGCAGGACCAAGGTGGGGACTTTGAATTGTATTCCAGTTATGATAGGAAGCCACTGGTAGAACTTGAGCTAGAGTGACATATCCACCCGGTGGCACAGTAACTATAGTCATACTGATGTGTCTTTGAATTGTTGAAAATCTATATGATAGATATGCAAACCTAGTAATACCTGACTTTTATTGAGTATTTATTGCAGGCATACCTCATTTTATTGCACTTCACTTTATCACACTTCATAGGCACTGCCTTTTTTTTTTTTTTTTTTTAACAAATTGAAAGTTTGTTGGCAATTCTGTGTAGAGCAAATCTGTTGGTGCCATTTTTTCCACCAGCATTTGCTCACTTCGTGTCTCTGTGTCATATTTTGGTAATTCTCCCAATATTTCAAATTTTTTCATTATTATATTTGTTGTGGTCATCGATCTGTGGTCAGTGACCATTGATATTACTACTACCACTCACTGAAGGCTCAGATAATGGTTAGCATTTTTTAGCAATAAACTATTTTTTAATTAAGGTATGTACATTGTTTTTTAAACAATGCTATAGCACACTTAATAGACTACAGTATAGTATAAACATAAACATAACCTTTAAATGCACTGGAAACCAGAATAGTCATGTGACTCACTTTATAGCGATACTCACTTTATTGTAGTGGTCTGGAAGCAGACCTTCAGTGTCTCCGAGATATGCCTGTATATGCCAAGCTCTCTTCTAAGTATATAGATTGTCTCATTTAAACCTGCTATGGGGTAGCTACTTATACCAGTTACTTCCATTTTACAGGTGAATAAACCAAGACTCAAAGTAATTTGCCCAAGGTCCTCAGCAAGAAAGTGGTAGAATCTAAGGAATTGAACCTAGGCTGTCTTCTATTCTCATGCGTGTTATCAGAGTTTATACTAGTTATTAACCTATTGGTTAAGGCATAATTGTAGTAAGCAGTTTTTACTATGTGCTAAATAAAATGCACGTATTAAAGTCCTTATGCAGGAAACCAAACGCAGTGAAACCTTTAAATCAGGCTTTTTGGTTTTGTTTAAATGATGTTAATTTTAAATACTTTCATTGAATAGTTACGTAATACAAGTGAATTTTAAGTCTCCATCCTTGAGTAATAGGAGACATTTAACTTAATTGAGTTTGAATCACTAATAACATTATAATAGTTGAACTTTTTATTAACTCAAACTTTTCTCTTAGCCAGTTTGCAACTTTTATTAGCTTATTAATAACCCTGTAAGTTAATAATTCAATGAATGTGAATAATTATTATATTTAGAAAAATACATGAGTAGATCACCCTGATCTGAGCCCTATTTTTTTTTATTCTTTTTTTTTTTTTAACATCTTTATTGGAATATATTTGCTTTACAATGGTGTGTTACTTTCTGCTTTATAACAAACTGAATCAGCTATACATATAAATATATCACCATATCTCCTCCCTCTTGCATCTCCCTCCCACCCTCCCTATCCCACCCCTCTAGGTGAACACACAGCACTGAGCTGATCTCCCTGTGCTATGCGGCTGCTTCCCACTAGCTATCCATTTTACATTTGGTAGAGGATATATGTCCATGCCACTCTCTCACTTCGTCCCAGCTTACTCTTCCCCCTCCCCATGTCCTCAAGTCCATTCTCCATGTCTGTGTCTTTATTCCTGTCCTGCCCCTAGGTTCTTCAGAACCATTTTTTTTTTTTTTTTTTTTAGATTCCATATATATGTGTTCGCATATGGTATTTGTTTTTCTCTTTCTGACTTTCTTCAGTCTGTATGACAGACTCTAGGTCTATCCACCTCACTACAAATAACTCAATTTCGTTTCTTTTTATGGCTGAGTAATATTCCATTGTATACATGTGCCACATCTTTATCTATTCATCTGTCGATGGACACTTAGGTTGCTTCCATGTCCTGGCTATTGTAAATAGAGCTGCAGTGAACATTGTGGTACATGACTCTTTTTGAATTATGGTTTTCTCAGCGTATGTGTCCAGTAGTGGGATTGCTGGATCACGTGGTAGTTCTATTTTTAGTTTTTTAAGGAACCTCCATGCTATTCTCCATAGTGGCTGTATCAATTTACATTCCCACCAACAGTGCAAGAGGGTTCCTTTTTCTCCACACCCTCTCCAGCATTTATTGTTTGTAGATTTTTTGGTGATGGGCATTCTGACTGGTGTGACGTGAGACCTCATTGTAGTTTTGATTTGCATTTCTCTAATGATTAGTGATGTTGAACATTCTTTCATGTGTTTGTTGGCAATCTGTATATCTTCTTTGGAGAAATGTCTATTTAGGTCTTCTGCCCATTTTTGGATTGGGTTGTTTGCTTTTTGATATTGAGCTGCATGAGCTGCTTGTAAATTTTGGAGATTAATCCTTTGTCAGTTGCTTCATTTGCAAATATTTTCTCCCAGTCTGAGGGCTGTCTTTTTGTTTTGTTTGTGGTTTCCTTTGCTGTGCAAAAGCTTTTAAGTTTCATTAAGTCCCATTTGTTTGTTCTCGTTTTTATTTCCATTTCTCTAGGAGGTGAGTCAAAAAGGATCTTGCTGTGATTTATGTCATAGAGTGTTCTACCTGTGTTTTCCTCTAAGAGTTTTATGGTGTCTGGCCTTACATTTAGGTCTTTAATCCATTTTGAGTTTATTTTTGTGTATGGTGTTAGGGAGTGTTCTAATTTCATTCTTTTACATCTACCTGTCCAGTTTTCCCAGCACCACTTATTGAAAAGGCTGTCGTTCTCCATTGTATATTCTTGCCGCCTTTATCAAAGATAAGGTGACCATATGTGCATAGGTTTACCTCTGGGCTTTCTATCCTATTCCATTGATCTATATTTCTGTTTTTGTGCCAGTACCATAGTGTCTTGATTACTGTAGCTTTGTAATATAGTCTGAAGTCTGGGAGCCTGATTCCTCCAGCTCCGTTTTTCTTTCTCAAGATTGCTGTTGCAATTCGGGGTCTTTTGTGTTTCCATACAAATTGTGAAATTTTTTGTTCTAGTTCTGTGAAAAATGCCATTGGTAGTTTGATAGGGATTGCACTGAATCTGTAGATTGCTTTGGGTAGTGTAATCATTTTCACAATGTTGATTCTTCCATTCCAAGAATATGGTATATCTCTCCATGTGTTTGTATCATCTTTAATTTCTTTCATCAGTGTCCTATAGTTTTCTGCATACAGGTCTTTTGTCTCCCTAGGTAGGTTTATTCCTAGGTATTTTATTCTTTTTGTTGCAGTGGTAAATGGGAGTGTTTCCATAATTTCTCTTTCAGATTTTTCATCACTAGTGCATAGGAATGCAAGAGATTTCTGTGCATTAATTTTGTATCCTGCAACTTTACCAAACTGATTGATTAGCTCTAGTAGTTTTCTGGTAGCATCTTTAGGATTCTCTATGTATAGTATCATGTCTGCAAACAGTGACAGTTTTACTTCTTCTTTTGCAATTTGGATTCCTGTTATTTCTTTTTCTTCTCTGATTGCTGTGGCTAAAACTTCCAAAGCTATGTTGAATAATAGTGGTGAGAGTGGGCAACCTTGTCTTGTTCCTGATCTTAGTGGAAATGGTTTCAGTTTTTCACCATTGAGGACAATGTTGGCTGTGGGTTTGTCATATATGGCCTTTATTTGTTGAGGTAAGTTCCCTCTATGCCTACTTTCTAGAGGGTTTTTTATCATAAATGGGTGTTGAATTATGTCGAAAGCTTTTTCTGCATCTATTAAGATGATCATATGATTTTTGTTCTTCAATTTGTTAATATGGTGTATCACATTGATTGATTTGCAGATATGGAAGAATCCTTGCATCTCTGGGGTAAACCCCACTTGATCATGCTGTATGATCCTTCTGGTGTGCTGTTGGATTCTGTTTGCTAGTATTTTGTTGAGGATTTTTGCATCTGTGATCATCAGTGATATTGGCCTGTAGTTTTCTTTTTTTGTGGCATCTTTGTCTGGTTTTGGTATCAGGGTTATTATGGCCTCGTAGATTGAGTTTGGGAGTGTTCCTCCCTTTGCTATATTTTGGAAGAGTTTGAGAAGGATAGGTGTTAGGTCTTCTCTAAATGTTTGATAGAATTCGCCTGTGAAGCCATCTGGTCCTGGGCTTTTGTTTGTTGGAAGATTTTTAATCACAGTTTCAATAACAGTGCTTGTGATTGGTCTCTTCATGTTTTCTGTTTCTTCGTGGTTCAGTCTCAGAAGGTTGTGCTTTCCTAAGAATTTGTCCATTTCTTCCAGGTTGTCCATTTTATTGGCATATAGTCGCTTGTAGTAATCCCTCATGATTCTTTGTATTTCTGCAGTGTCAGTTGTTACTTCTCCTTTTTCATTTCTAATTCTGTTTATTTGAGTCTTTTCCATTCATTTCTTGATGAGTCTGGCTAGTGGTTTATCAATTTTGTTTATCTTCTCAAAGAAGCAGCTTTTAGTTTTATTGATCTTTGCTATCATTTCCTTCATTTCTTTTTCATTTACTTCTGATCTGATCTTTATGATTTCCCTCCTTCTGCTAACTTTGGGGTTTTTTTGTTCTTCTTTCTCTAATTGCTTTAGGTGTAAGGTTAGGTTGTTTATTTGAGATGTTTCTTGTTTCTTGAGGTAGGATTGTATTGCTATAAACTTCCCTCCTAGAACTGCTTTTGCTGCATCCCATAGGTTTTGGGTCATCACGTTTTCATTGTCATTTGTTTCCACGTATTTTTTGATTTCCTCTGATTTCTTCAGTGATCTCTTGGTTATTCAGTAATGTATTGTTTAGCCTCCATGTGTTTGTATTTTTTAGATTTTTTCCTGTAATTGATATCTAGTCTCATAGTGTTGTGGTCAGAAAAGATACTTGATATGATTTCAGTTTTCTTAAATTTACCAAGGTTTTATTTGTGACCCAAGGTATGATCTATCCTGGAGAATGTTCCATGAGCACTTGAGAAGAAAGTGTATTCCGTTGTTTTTGTATAGAATGTCCTATAAATACCAATTAAGTCCATCTTGTTTAATGTATCATTTAAAGCTTGTGTTTCCTTATTTATTTTCATTTTGGATGACCTGTCCATTGGTGAAAGTGGGGTGTTAAAGTCCCCTACTGTGACTGTGTTACTGTTGACTTCCCCTTTTTATGGCTGTCAGCATTTGCCTTATGTATTGAGGTGCTCCTATGTTGCGTGCATAAATATTTACAATATTATATATTCTTCTTGGTTTAATCCCTTGGTCATTATGTAATGTCCTTCTTTGTCTCTTGTAGTAGTCTTTGTTTTAAAGTCTATTTTGTCTGATATGAGAATTGCTTCTCCAGGTTTCTTTTGATTTCCATTTGCCCCGAATATCTGTTTCCATCCCCTCACTTTCAGTCTGTATGTGTCCCTAGGTCTGAAGTGGGTCTTTTGTAGGCAGCATATATACGGGTTTTGTTTTTGTATCCATTCAACCAGGGTATGTCTTTTGGTTGGAGCGTTTAATCCATTTACATTTAAGGTAATTATCGAAATGTATGTTCCTATTACCATTTTCCTAATTGTTTGGGTTTGTTATTGTAGGTCTTTTCCTTCTCTTGTGTTTCCTGACTAGAGAAGTGCGTTTAGCATTTGTTGTAAAGCTGGTTTGGTGGTGCTGAATTCTCTTAGCTTTTGCTTGTCTCTAAAGCTTTTAATTTCTCTGTCCAATCTCAATGAGATCCTTGCTGGGTAGAGTAATCTTGGTTGTAGGTTTTTCCACTTCATCACTTTAAATATGTCTTGCCACTCCCTTCTGGGTTGCAGAGTTTCTGCTGAAAGATCAGCTGTTAACCTTATGGGGATTCCCTTGTATGTTATTTGTTCCTTTTCCCTTGCTGCTCTTAATAGTTTTTCTTTTTATTTAATTTTTGATAGTTTGATTAACATGTGTGTTGGCGTATTTCTCCTTGTATTTATCCTGTATGGGACTCTGCGCTTCCTGGACTTGATTGACTCTTTCCTTTCCCATATTAGGGAAGTTTTCAACTATAATCTCTTCAAATATTTTCTCAGTCCCTTTCTTTTTCTCTTCTTCTTCTGGGACCCCTATAATTCGAATGTTGGTGTGTTTAATGTTGCCCCAGAGGTCTCTGAGACTGTCCTCAATTCTTTTCCTTCTTTTTTCTTTATTCTGCTCTGTGGTAGTTATTTCTACTATTTTATCTTCCAGGTCACTTATCCTTTCTTCTGCCTCAGTTATTCTGCTATGGATTCCTTCTAGAGAAATTTTAGTTTCATTTATTGTGTTCTTCATCATTATTTGTTTGCTTTTCAGTTCTTCTAGGTCCTTTTTAAACATTTCTTGTATTTTCTGCATTCTATTTCCAAGATTTTGGATCATCTTTCCTATCATTACTCTGAATTCCTTTTCAGGTAGACTGCCTATTTCCTCTTCATTTGTTTGGTCTGGTGGGTGTTTACCTTGCTCCTTCATCTGCTGCATATTTCTGTGTCTTCTCATTTTGCTTAACTTACTGTGTTTGGGGCTCCTTTTTGCAGGCTGCAGGTTCATAGTTCCCATTGATTTTGGTGTCTGCCCCCAGTGGCTAAGGTTGGTTCAGTGGGTTGTGTAGGTTTCCTGGTGGAGGGGACTGGTGCCTGTGTTCTGGTGGATGAGGCTGGATCTTGTCTTTCTGGTGGGCAGGACTGCATCCGGTGGTGTGTTTTGGGGTGTCTGTGACCTTACCATGTTTTTAGGCAGCCTCTCTGCTAATGGGTGGGGTTGTGTTCCTGTCTTGCTAGTTGTTTGGCGTCGGGTGTCCAGCACTGTAGGTTGCTGGTCGTTCAGTGGAGCTGGGTCTTAGCGTTTTGATGGAGATCTCTGGGAGAGCTTTCACCATCTATATTACATGTATCTGGGAGGTCTCTGGTGGACCAATGTCCTGAACTTGGCTCTCCCAACTCAGAGGCTCAGGCCTGACACCCAGCTGGATCACCAAGACCCTGTCAGACACACGGCCAGGTACGTGGGCAGTTTCTTGCATTTTGGGAAGTCTGAGGTCTTCTGCCAGCATTCAGTAGGTGTCCCGTAGGAGTTGTTGTACGTGTAGATGTATTTCTGATGTATTTGTGGGAAGGAAGGTGATCTCCAAGTCTTACTTCTCCTCCATCTGGAAGGTCCCTTGAGCCCTATTTTTAAATGTAGAACTCTGAATCCCCATGGACAGAATTCTTGAGAATTATATTGGCTGTCCACTCAAGTATGTGCCATGCTCATCATGAAGAATCATCACTAGGAGATTCTACTTAGCTTCATACATTCCCAAAATAAGTTTGCCATGTTCCCATAGAAGTAATGTTGTAAATGATGGTTACGTATCTAAGATGGCCCACAAAAGCTTATCAAACCCTTTAGCAAATGACCCAGTTTAGCCTGAGATTATTCAGAGCATGGAGGGGCAATGCTGGGAAAGGTCCTAGTGGAAGAAGGAAGCCAGTTTCCTGGTATGAGGAAGAGGTGATTCCAACACCAGTGGATCCTTGGCTTCCCTGGTTACAGTGCAAGAGATTCTGGCCAGTAGGGCAAGTGTCAGCCCAGAGAAGGTCTGGAGCAGGAAGAGTTCATGAGTGCCAGAGGTGAGGTGACAAGGGGGAAATTATATCCAAGAATTATATCTTATAGTTTTACTTTTTAAATAGTTATAACACCCAAGTTACTACTTCTCTGTTAATAAGTGAGGGCCTATCTTTATTTGGAGTTAGTAACCAAGTCTGATCTTGGCTTTTATGGTTTCACTAAGCTAATTTTAAAAAGCATATAGTATGGGTGTCCCTCTGTGTGTGAACTTAATTTCTCTTGAATTCCATTATTCTCTTACACCTATTCTATAAAGAGGGACCTCAGCAAATGCCTAAAACCCCTAACATGAAAGACTCTGGTTTTGTGTATCCCTGATGCTGGATGTGCCAATATTGTTTGGGGGGATTTTACATGAATAAGTTGACAGTAACTGTATTGTATGTGGCTCTAAAGTCATATATAAATCAGTTCTTTAAAAATTAAGTTCCAGAAGAGGTTGGAATGAACATCTTAGCTATAAAGCATGTCCCTTTATTCTGTAAGCATTCCAATTTTATTAGCTTGGTAAAGACCTTTTATTTTTCATTCTTTTTTGAGTTCAGCATCTCAACACAACTTGGCCTAAAACCGTCTCAGGGTAGTAGAAGCTTTTCCTCAGACTCTGACAAGTGAAACTCCAAACAAAAGTTGAAGCTTATTGCTTTAAAATAATGCCACAAGTCTGAAAACACATTGCAGGTGCTACATTGACCCTAGTGGAGACTATAGCTCCTCTGGTAAACTCCATTCTACAGAAAAACACTGTGGAGGGAAAAAAATAAAGGGATGGATGGGATTTTGTAGAGGTCATTGTTTCCATTTAATCCAGAATTCATTTGCCTCACAAAGCACTAATTGACATGTGATAAGAGCTTCCTGAATAGGCTGTGAAGACACAAGAATAAAAGGGATTGGTACCAACTGTGATAAAAAAGCCCAGTGTCTGTTTCCTAATGAGCAGAAATGTCACACTGTAAGCATGCACTTAGAAGATAATTCTGGTGACTACAATTCACATTTTAGAAGTTGAATTTGTTTTTCAAAAAATAGATCTCCTTTCAACAGAATTCAGATATTTACCTCCTCCTCCCCCCAGAAAATCTGTCTGCCTTCCTGTCTGTCCATCTATAATACCTACCTACCTGTCCATCTTTAGAGCCCTCTGCTGGAAGCATGGAGCATGTATATTTATTATACCTCAGATCTTGCTATTTGGAGAAATAATATGGTAGCACTAGAACAGATAAATATGTTTTCTTGGCATAGCTTTGCATGTTTGCACCAGTCTCAGTAGAGCAAAAGGCTTCCATAATTAATTTTTTGTTCAGATCTTAAATGGTAACCAACACAACTGTATCATTTGATGAGGTAGAACAAAATACCATTAACAAAAAATTGATAATGCCTGAAATGAGGAGAAACCTACTAATAGGATGCATGCATTAGAATGTCTGAATGATTGGGAAATCTTTGACCGTGATTTACTTATTGAATTCATTTATTTATATTTTACCTTATTCCAGAAAGCATAATAGAGTGTGTGAACAGAAATGCTTACTGCTGGTGAATGGCCTTTCAATGAAATTTTAAATGGAATGTTTAAAATTCCTGTCTTTCCTGAGAACCGACAATCTGAGAAAAAATGAGGTGTTGGAATTGAAGACAGCTTATCTATGAAGTTGGGTCTCTTGCTGTTACATGATTTCAAAATCAATCTTAAGAAAATGTAGGCAGTTTGACACGATGGCTGTAAAGAACACTCGTGTTTTGAAAAGTGAGACAGGATTAAATAGCAGTGCTAGTTGAAAATCTCAGGGCTGGAATATTCAGTAAATCTTGAAAAGCTGTATCCTGTTCCACTGGTGTGAAACAATCCATTCCTTGTGAGAGAATTTCTACACTGTAAGTCATGGCAGTTTGGGATTAATTTGGAGAGCTCAAGATTTCTGGTTTAAAATTGTACCTGGCAAGTACCTAACACACAAGTTCCCACTAAAGTACTTTTTAAAAGTGATAAAACTTCACAATAACAGAGAAAAACAGAACTGAGGTCTTCCTGTTTTAAGAATCTAGAAAAAAGTTTCACTAACTTTAGGGGCAAGAGAGTGTTGGGTTTACTTTATTTGAGACCTACCTGAGATTTAGTAGGAAAACACTTTTATCTTTCTCTTACCATCTTACCAATGATTCAAAGAAGCAAGATTTACAGCAGTAAGAAAATTGGGCATGTATCCTTTACTGCCTCTGCTTTTTGCTGCACCATGATATTATCCTCAACCCCCTGTCAACACAGGTCCTTCCACAGCCATTCAGAGTTTGTATCCAAGAAATCCCTGAGCAGGAAGTCGGCGGGCTTTGGTGAGACCGTGCTGCATCCAGGAAGTATATTATATCAGCACTCTCGGTGGGACGGGTACCAGAGCATCCTGCTTCCGGTACTGCAGTTCATCTCATGCATTTGTCCGCCAAGGCGGACAGCAGGAGTTCCGTCCACTGCAGCCAGTGCTGGATCCTGGAGTTTAACTAGAAATTATAGACACCAGCCCGCCATTTGTCCAGTGACCTAAGGCAGGAATTCAGCTGGAAAATCAGTGGACAGCGAGTAAAATCAGTGATGGTCCACGCATCCTGCTTTACTGCAGAATTCTTCCTGTGGTTTCAAAGGATATGAATACCAATGGCAAGTTAACATTATACCTATGGAAGAATACTGCAGAACAGAACAGAGTTATCCTTCTGAAAACTCAGAAGAACACAGGTTAAAAATAACTTAAAGAGCAAAGAAGTTTGGAAAATTATGTTCATTCTCTAGAGGATGCAAGGAGATAGACTATGAAAGCAGGGCAAGAAAGCCATGATAGAGTGCAGGCTAAGCTTAAAAGGAAGAGTGTTGGAAAGGAGACGGATGAAGCAAGGAACTATAAGAACAACTAAAAATGCAATGGCATCATTAAAATTGTCCTTGAGATCATAGAGAGCAAAAGTGAGATGGTAAATGAATGTTCCATTCAGGGTTATGAAAGACTAACGTGAGGAGTTCACTCCCAGAATGCAGAAGAGAAGGACAGAGAGAGAGAAATGAAGAGATAAGGGGACAGATGTCCTTACAGAGAACAGCAAGGGAACTTAAGCCTTGTAGGTGTTCCTTAGAATTAGAACTAGAAGAGGAGAAATTAACAAAAACATAACGGAAGAAAAATTTCCCAAGCCAAAAAACGTTTGTGCATATCAAAAGGATTTACCATATTGCATTTAAAATTGGGAGAAAGAGGCCCTAACTAGATAAATCTGGGCAACATTTTTTAATGAAAAGTATAATCTGTGTATCCCCAAGCTTCCCCATCACATAGGTACAAATGAGAACATATTATTCTTTAATAATTCTTCTTTAATAATAACTTAGCCCTGAAGTCTTATGGCTCTATGGCCTCACTGTCTAAGAAGTAGAACCTCAACTGAACTTTTTAGGATACTATCTCTCCCATGTCTCTGGAAGAGGCCGTGTCCCAGTCTTGGTCCTGGCTGGCATCTCTACCGTTGCTTGGCTCACAGATTCTCAGTACCACGGAAAACAGCCCAGACCAGCCACTGCTGAGTTCATCCTGTGGCTTTAGGATCCTGACGTTCCTCAGGCAGCTACAGCCACTGTCATGTGTCTTCCAGCCACGACTCTCCGTGTTGCTGCCCTACCCCCAGTGTGAATCCAGCTCTTACCTTTTTCATTGAAGGCTTAGCAATGGTGGAATAATATTTAAACTCAGAGAAAATCACTGGTGGCTACCAGATAAATTGTCTTTCAGAGCCTAAAACCCAGTCCCAAGTGCAACATCAAGGGACCCCTTTAAGAATCACTTCCCTCCTTAGCTCATTTTCAGACACCCAGTGGTCAAGACTAGTTTTCTTCCACTTTCTAGGAGTTCCTCTAAGTTTATGTCATAGTCTCCTGGGAGGCCAAAGCTCAGGTCTTAAAGTCCCCAGGTAAGGAAGCAGTTCCCTCTTCCTTCCATGCTAAGGGCTTTCCCTCAAGCCTTCCTTTCATATCTCAGAACCTGCCTTTTCCTGTAAGGAGCCAGGGGCATAGTCACTGTCTTCGTAGAAGTCTACTCCGGCTACCCTCAAGGATGTGCCCTTCCCCTGTTATGTAAAAGGGACAAACCCATCAGAGCACAGCAGAGAAACAATAGGACAAAGATATACATGTTCTTACATTGTCCCATTCCAAATTATAAAGAGGGAACAGACCCTGTTGTGTCTAACACTTCTCTAAGTATGGGTGGCTCAATCCTCATATATGAGCTTCGTCAACTGTACTCGTTAGGTAGGTGCCACACCTGCACAGGTGCTTTTCTGCAAGACCTTTCCAAGAAGAAAGCTTCTCCCCAGCATGTGGGCTGGGAGTGGGAACTCAGCCCTGGGATCATGGAGGTGGGAGGCTGACCTCCCCTCCACATTTTACTTCGAACGTCACGGCCCTTGACATACATAAAAGGGCATGGCTTTCTGTCCCAGCAGCCACTACATCTCCACATGTTCTTAGGCGAGATATCCTTATACATGAGGATAAAGATTTTTTTTAAACCCTATAGGCTTCCAGGCAAGAGATTTTCATTTTCACGAAGTAAAAGTATCAGTCAGTCTCTACCTAGATTTCTGGAATTCAGTGCTTTGAAGAATGGGATCACATAGTTGATACAAGAATTGAATACTCATGAAGATGTCTTTTATGCAAAAAGTCAACACAAAGATATCCTCTGATATACAATAGCTGTAAGAAGATTACACCCCTGTATCCTTCTTAAAAACCAAATACAGGCGCCTGGGCTTTGAGCGGCGGTGGCGGCGAAGAGCGCTCGGGCGGACCACTCTGCTTTCCTGCGCGGCGCCGCCTCCTGTTCAGCCCCGCCGGCTTCTCCTCCCCAGGCTGCCCTCAGCCCGCGCACCAGCCGGCTCTATTATGGCAACCCGCAGCCCCAGCGTCGTGGTTAATGATGGTGAACCAGGTTATGACCTAGATGTATGTTGTATACCTAATCATTTATGCTGAGGATTTGGAAAAGGTGTTTATTCCTCATGGACTAATTATGGACAGGACCGAACGGCTGACTCGAGATGTGATGAAGGAGATGGGAGGCCATCACATTGTGGCCCTCTGTGTGCTCAAGGGGGGCTATAAATTCTTTGCTGACCTGCTGGATTACATCAAAGCACTGAAGAGAAATAGTGACAGATCTATACCTATGACTGTAGATTTTATTAGACTGAAGAGCTACCGTAATGACCAGTCAACAGGTGACATAAAAGTAATTGGTGGAGATGATCTCTCAACTTTAACTGGAAAGAATGTCTTGATTGCTGAAGATATAATTGACACTGGCAAAACAATGCAAACCTCGCTTTCCTTGGTCAAGCAGAATAATCCAGAGATGCTCAAGGTTGCAAGCTTGCCTGTTAAAAGGACCCCTCAAAGTGTTGCATATAGACCAGACTTTGTTGGATTTGAAATTCCAGACAGGTTTGTTGTAGGATATGCCCTTGACTATAATGACTACTCAAGGATTTGAATCATGTTTGTGTCATTAGCAAAACTGGAAAAGCAAAATACAAAGCCTAAGGTGAGGGTTCAAGTTGAGTTTGGAGACATCTGGAGTCCCAGTGAATCACCAGGAAAATTATCAGATGTTCTAGTTCTGTGGCCAGCTGCTTAGTAGAGCTTGTTACATGTATCTTCTAAGAATTTCATCCGTTTTGTATTTTAGAAAGGTCAGTTGCTGCATTCCCGAACTCTTTATTTGCACTATGAGCCTATAGACTATCAGTTCCCTTTGGGTAGATTGTTGTTTGACTTGTGAATGAAAAATCTCTTAAACCACACCACTATTGAATGAAAATATTGAAATTGTATCTGTAAGAAACATTGAAAGAGAAGAATATATTAGTGTTTTAATTGGTATTTTAATTTTTATATATTCAGGAAAGAACAGAAGTGATTGAATATTGTTAATTATACCACGGTGTGTTTAGAAAAGAAGCAGTCAGTTTCATATCAGTGACACCATTTAGAGGTATCGTTATGTTGGATAAACCATATGTCCTGGAGTTACTTTAGTAGGTTTCAGAAGTATTAACTGTATATTTTCCCGCTTGTTCAGATTATTTCTGGCGAATCTTTGTCAACAGTTCCTTTTAAATACAGGTCAATAAGTTCTAAAAACCTACCACTTTTTGAAGTCTTCAATGTAAAAATCCTTAAAATAAAGGCTGTCTCTTTAAAAGAAAAAAGAAAAAAAACCAAATACACACACATCAACTATGCAGAGAAAAAAACTGGAAGGAAACATAAAAATATTTACAGTGGTTGCTTCAGTGATTTCTATTCTTTATTTTTCTTTGTATTTTCCAAAATTTCCTGAAAAACATTCATTGCTATTTTAACCTCTGAAAAGTAAAATATGCATTGGGAAAATTCAAATTAAAGAACATCTGTAAGGGATAATAAAGAAAAAAATTATGGAACATCTGCAGAGGACAAAAACATGCTAGGAATTGTGTTCCCAGCTAATATACTGAACCTCAGTGTAGAAAATGGAGGGGGAAGGAGTATGCTCTTCAAAACAATGCCATCTCTTGCTATAAATATGTAAGTACTATATAAAATGTAAAATACTATATAAATAATATGTTTGCCAGTGTTTCACCTTAAAATGAAAGACTTCACATGCCCAATGAATGAAGCTAACCCCTAAAATAATATTTTTAATCTTTTGAAAGGCTGGTGACAATCAGAAAGGAAATTCTACACTTGTGTAACACTTTTTTCCCTTCATAGCATTTTTACCTAAGGTTTCTTCTTGTTTTGTTAATAGGTCGAGCAATATCATAATGTCATTTTCCACGGCCCAGAAGGAAGCTTGCAAGACTACATAGCCCATCAGCTTGCACTCTGCATGAAGGTGGGGACCACTCACGTACCCTCTCCTTTTCTTTGAAAACACAAAAGCGTATAGAACTAATCACTCTCTTATCACAGCACAGACAAATGGCTGCAGGAGTCCCCTGTGAAATAGTGAGAGCTGAAGTGGATACTGGTTTCTCCAAGGACCAGCTAGTAGATCTGTTCATCAGTAGCGGTAAGACCATCTCAGCAAACTGAATTGTGATAACCGAAAGGCATGCCCTTCAAGTAAGCCGTTATACGGAAATAAATGTTGTTGCTTGGGGATAAATTTAAGTTGACTTTTCAGTTACGGAGCAGCTGTGGGATGAAAACTGGGAACCCAGGTGAGCACTTGCAAAAAATTGTTTTCATGTACATAACATTGCATCTATTGCACATCCTATATTTTTCTTCTTTTGTTTATAAATTATCTGTTGGGAGCATACTACATAACTGGCACTAGAGGATACCAAGGGAGGGGGTGGTGGGAGCAGTCCACCTTAGCAGAACTAAGCATTGCGTTATTGGTGCAGTTTAAAATTGCACGGTGATAATAAGGAGATAGGTTTTTAGTAAATATTATTCATAAATTCTCTACAGTGAAAGCACCCATATTGCTGCACCTGGGGTGCACTGCTTTCTCCACGTCATTCTTAGTATGCCATTGACTGGCACTTTGCTAAACACATGGCATGCATTAATTAACTCATTTAATCTCCACAACAGCCCTATGCAGGTTGGTATTATCTCCATTTCAAAGGTGAGGAAACAGGCATAGAGAGTTTCAGTAACTTACCACAACTACATAGTGGCAGAACCGTGATTAAACATGTTTATTAATATAAAGTTTTCATAAATTTTCTATCTTAGGCTCCAGAGCATAACACCCCAAGCTTCAGCACAGGTGGAGTTAGTGTAACTCTGCATAGTATATAGCATGACTAGTGAAATAAAACTGAAATGGACCAACCTCTGGTCTCCAGAGGCTCAAAACCACAGGGACCCTGGGGAGCTGGTGAAGGAGGGAGCTGTGAGCTGGGTGAAGGGTGAGTTGAAATGTGAATTCAGGTCTCTTTTTTAGGGAGAGGGGTGATTCTTATCTTTGGAGCTGTGATCAAGGGAGATACCTTGTGGCTGGGACAGCTGGTGACCAGGTTGAGGAAGAGGGAAATTACCAGGAGTTCCTAAGTCAAGAAATAAAATTAAGAGGCAGGTTTAGAGGGGAACTGAGGAATCCACAAGCCTAGAAGCACATTTTGGGGACAAGAAAATCCCACCAGAATCTGAATGTTGCTCTAGTACTCAGGCCAGTCTTTGGCCAGAAACTAGTGAGAGTAAGCTACAGAGAAAAGCTGTTTTCTCTGATGATGATACTAACAATAGCTAATATTTATTAAGCTCTGACTCTGTAAACACCCTGATTTATAAACACTTGAGACAAGAGGTTAAGTACCCTGCAGTGAGGACGCAGCAGAGTAGGACTCAAACTAGGCATTCCGGCTCCTCAGCCTGACCCGACTCACTGCCCACCGCTGCTCCTCAAAAACTCACCTGCCAGAATTTTTTTTTCTCCCCTTAGTTTTATAACAAAAGCCCCCTATGGTTTTCAACATTCAGTCTTGCTTCATTTCAAAGTAAGAAGTTAAAATATTGTGCTCTCACCCTATCAGAGTAGATTAGCAATTAGACTGAATTCTGCTCTAAACTTAGAGAGCTAGAAAAAAAAAATCTGAGAACAGTGAATTAGGTCAAGAAGGATGCGAAGGTGACCAACTCAGCATTTCTAAATCCTTGGGGAGCATCTTCTTAGAAAGAACTCTTCTTCCTAATTTCTCAGTTTGGTGAGTCTCTTGGCACTCCATACTTGGAAGTCAGGTCTCCCTAGCAGACTTGAAAACCTAAACGCCCACGGGTGCCAAAAAGCCACCTTAAGGGGTGAAGCAGGCTGGTTGGGGCTGGAGGAGGGGAATCCTGTCTCCATCGCCATGAGGGCAGCAGCTCCCAGCTGCGAGCAGCTGAGTGTAGACTCAGTGACGTGAGGTCTTGTGACTTGGAAGAAGAAGCCAGACATTCTGGTTTTTAAGTGAACATTTGGGAGGTTGTTCTTTCAATGTTTCAATGTTTTCAACTGTCTTAATTTTTAAGCCATGCTAGGACCATCTAGAACCCCCAGGTCCTCTGAGTCATGGACCCCTCACTCCTGTCCCACAGCCAGTCCATGGTCATGTCCTGCCAAATGGATCTCAGTGTGCCTTTTTCGTCCATCCCCATTGGTACCATCCCACTTTATGCCTCCTTTTACTATATTTTGTCTACTTTCCTGTAAGTGGCTGCTCTGCCTACCTCTTGCGCTCCCTGAACATCCTTCACAGACCACCAGAGCCCTGATTAAAAGCACTCTGTGATTCTTGACTCCCACATGCCCCAGTCACCCACTGAACTACGTCAGTCCCATTCAGGGTCTTCCATTCTAGGACATTGATCCACTTAATTTGCTTATCGGACCCTTTTTAATTTAATTTAATTTAATTTAATTTTTTGAGATATAATTGAGATACAACATAGAGTAAGTTCAAGGTATACAATTCGTTGATTTGATACACTTCTATATTGCAAAATGATTACCACTGTAGCATTAGCTAACATCTCCATCACGTCACATAATTACCATTCCTTTCTTACAGTGAGAACATTTAATATTTACTCTTAGCAACTTTCAAGTATACAATAGATACAGTATTAACCGCTGAAACTTATTCGACTTATAGCTGAAAGTTTGTACCCTGTGACTGACATCTCATTTCCCTCACCCTCCAGCCCCTGACAACCACCATTCTACTCTGTTTCATCAGTTTGGCCTTTTTAGATTCTACATAAAAGTGATATCACGCAGTATTTGTCCTTCTCTGTCTGACTTATCTCACTTAACATAATGCCCTCAAGGTCCATCCATGTTGTTGCAAATGGCAGGATTTCCTTTTTTCTCATGGCTGAATGACATTACATTGTATACGTATGCCACATTTTCTTTATCCATTCATCTCTTGATGGATAGTTAGATTGTTTCCGTATTTTGGCTCTTGTGAATTATGTTGCAATGAACACAGGTGTGGGGATAATCTCTTTAAGATCCTGATTTCATTTGCTTGGGATATATACCCAGAAGTGGGATTGCTGGATCATATGGTAGTTCTATTTTTTGTTTTTTGAGGACCCTCCATACTGTTTTTCTTAGTGGCTGCACCAATTTATATTCCCACCAACAGTGTGAAAGGGTTCCCTTTCCTACACATTCCCACCAACATTTGTTAACTCTTATTGATGATAGCCATTCTAACAGTTATGAAGTGATATTTCATTGTGGTTTTGATTTGCATTTCGCTGATCGTTAGTGATGTTGAACCTGTTTTCCTGTACCTGTTGGTCATTTGTATATCTTCTTTGGAATATCTGACCCTTTTTAAAAATAGATATCTAAGCTCCAGCAGAATACAGTATTTCTTCCTCACATGTCCTTTGCTTTCCCACTCTCTGTGTCTTTGTTTATGCTGCAGCTTTCATCTAGAATTACTCTAAAATTTCACCTAGAATAAGCACACAAACTGCCCCCCCCCCATAACTACTGCATGGCAGGTACTATGTAAAGTACTGTGTTGTACAGGACTGGTTAAAATAGACATGGAAGCCCCTGTTTAAATACTCTGAGGACACCCCCGAATGAAGGCTTGTCTGATCCCTCCAGGTATGCCAGCTACCTCTAATGAACAGCAGTAGGCTTTGTTTACCTCTGTGCCCCACCTAACTATAGTTCAAGGCGGTGAGGGTATTATTGGGGCTTTTGTGTTGGCCCACACACGTTATGAGCTCCTTGAAGGCTAGTAATGTAGCTTATTCTTCCATTTCACCTTGTACACTGATTGCCAATAATTACTTGTTGAATGAGTGGATGAACCTGATACAAGAAGTAACATGCACAAGGAAAAAGGGAATGTTAATCATATTTAGTTGTCAGCAAGTGGAAGAACTTGCTTACAGTGGAGGTAGAAAGAAGTAAGATTAGAGAGTGCAGAAGTTGCTGAGACAGTAGTTGATGATAGGGCATAAAAATAGAGTGAATTGGATTTGAAAAAGGAAGTTTTCAAATGACAGACTGAGGCCAAAAAATCTCCACTCTACTCTCTTATGTAGGAAATAGTGTAGCATCTCCAAATATTAAAGGATTTTTATTCTGTATTTGGCTCAGTAATTTATATGTGTGAAATCCCTCTTTCTTTTTTTAATAACAAAAGTAAGATATAAACACAAGATTCACCTGCTAAGACCTTGAGTGCAGTTACCCAAGTTAGCAAGTGGAGCTTATCATAGATCCCTCATTTGGCTTATTCCCCACGTCTGGTCAGTCCTGAGTTCTTTTGAATCTGCTTCCTATATCTCATCTCCACCTCCTGCTCTCCAGTCCCCCTACCACCTATCATTTCTTGCTCAAGGGCCTATGGAGGCCTCATCACTAACCCTTCTTATTTCCTCTGCTCTCGCTCCTTCCACAAGCCCTCTGCAGGTTTCCAGAGGGCTCACCCTAGAATAAAAAACTGCTCATGACAATCTCCTGCTGTTATACTCCAGTGGCTCCAGAATAAACGCTGAAGGTCTCTGAATGTTATGTCAAGAACATTACCGTCTGGCTTTGGACCTTTCCCTTGCTGCTGTCCATCCTCATCTTCTAAAACTCCATCCACCGTCACCATCATTTTCATAGCAGTAGGCCCCACTGCTGCTGACTGGTGGCCAATGAAGAGATCATGGAGAACGGAGAACGTACACTTTGAGTACATGGGGACACCAGAAGCTTCTGAGCAGTGCCAGGGAATCACAAGTGAGCCAGAGGGAAGGATCTAGGGATGGTGTGGTGTTACTTCTTTTGTAGTGCAGAAAGCCCCTAGCAGGGAATTTTCTTTTGGTCAAAGGGTGATGGAAAAGGACAGAATGTAGAGAAGGCTGAGATCTGGATCAGAGAAAAGGAGTTTCTAGGCTGTTCCACTTAAGCTTTTAGAATAATTAGAGGACAGGAATTATGTATCAGCTAGTGTCTTGCTTTTTTTTTTTACGAAGAAAGTAAACTGATCAAATCATATGACTAACAAGTGAGGAATATACTGATTCATATGGTGTGCTAAACTTATTCCTGGTTTCTAACTTTATTTTCTAAAAAAAAAGAAATAGAGATTTAAGCTACTTACATTCAGCTGGAGGTTAGAATGTTGAATTTTCATCTTCCAATGGGCGTGGCACATACATTACCTTATATGTTCCTCTCTATGACTCTGTAGAAGAAAGCCAGTGAAAAGAGACACAGAGAATGAATAAAAGAAGTGTATGAGTGAAAAAATACAAGAAGGAAGAGTAGCAGATTTTTTTAAAATAATCAGCTTCAAGAATCGAAAACTTATATGGAGACTAAAATGGTGCCAGTGAAGAAAAGAATGTAGAACAGAAGATCAGTTCAAAAAGAATGGCGTAGCACTTATGCAAGCAATGGGTATTTTGTGTTTATTTTAAAATAACATCTTCCTTCTCATATTGACTTTTGAGAGAGACCATCACATCACATGGCTCCATTATTTGGTAAGGAGGGTCTGAACGTATATTAGAATTGGGTCATATTTCTCCTCAGTATAAGGTATTGAGTTAGGTTAGCAAGACAGATACTTTTTAAAATCACATGTGACAGTGGTAGTAAAAAAACAAAAAAAAAATTAAACACTAGATTGGTATTTTAAAATAATACTTAGGACTCCTGAGAGAACTTTCTACTTCAGAAGTAATAAAGATAGAATTACTGTAATAATATGTAATGACGTCTACATAATTGAGTTTGCTCCTTGGACCCTGCGTTACTGGAGGCTCTTTGGAGGTCTGTCCCTTGCTTCTCATCTGGACTCAGAGTGTCATCCCTGCAGAGCCTTGTTTTAAGTGGACGATGTAAAAGATGGGCTGCTTCCATCTCCAAAGAGGAGATTATGGACTTGGGGTCACCTTAGACATAAAGGAGTTCGGATTTAACTATAAATGTGATATGTTCATTATTTTTAAGCCAATGAGTCTTGCTCTAGAACTAGCTATCCAGAACTTTTAATACAAGGGTATGCAAAGCTGGACTATAGCCCTGAGCCTAGCCAAGCGGGTGTCTGATTAAGATTACTAACCTCTGGAGAGGGGCAGAGCTGACATACCTATAAAGCTGGAAGCAGGGAAAAATAAGGGTAGATTAGTTTCAGAAATAGGGCTTTGAATTAGCATGGGGCAAAGGGAATCCAAATGGCTGACTTTCCAACAATAAGCCGAAAGGAATCTCCAGCTATAACAAGGGGTGAGTGGCCATCTTATGTCTCCATGAATCCTGATCAGAGGCTGAATAATCCTTCAAACCCAAAGGTGGAATGAGTTTCTGTTTCTGTGGTTGGTTAATATTTTAGAATTGAAACCATGTTAAATAACTTGAACTAGACGTGCTATTTCACAACTAAAATGAAATTTACATTTGGACCAACTTGCTTTAGGATGTTGAACTTAAGTGGTCAGATGGAGAAGCAGATGTTACTGAAAAAATTGGAACATATGAGGCCAGCAGCGTTGAAGACAAAGCTTTTCACCAAAAAAACCCAGTCTGTTTGACCCTTGATTCGTACCTCAGAAGAGACCAAGATGAACAAAGATGAGGTGGAAACCCAACCCAACTGTTATGAACAGCACCCCACACCCCTTTTGTCTAGGGCACAAGCTGTCCATTAAATGTGGGATTAATTAAGTCACTGACAATAGAGTCCTTGCTTGTGGACTCAGGAGAATGAGTTTGTGTCTCTTTCCAAGAGACCTCCTGCCATCCTATAAACTCGTTTATTTCCAGCCTGAATCCTCCCTTGCTGCCTCCATCCTTTCGTCCCAGCCCCTGCCGGGCATCTCAAGAGCGATGCCTCACTCATCACCCAGGCCTGAAGCATAACCCGTCACCACCTCCCCTGCCTCAAGTGTACTCCTGCTCATGTGCTCTCCGTCTCCATCCACTGCATGGCCTCTTCTCCGGTGGGAACTTCTGAGTCATCTCTGCTATTCCCTCTCCGCCCCTCTCTCAAGACATCAGCCACTGAGCTTTGCTCACTCCATCTCAGACTGGCCTTTTGTTCTGTGCCTGGGCCCTGGATGAGCCTCCTGTTACCTCTTGTCCCCACCTCAGCAGTAAGAGCCTGTAGATGTGTCTTCTTGTTTCTTCGCTCTCCTGTCAATTCTTCACACCAGAGTGAGATCTCAAAGCAGGAGTCAAATCCTGTTTATCCCCTCCTTAAAGACTTCCACTGATCCCCAGAGCTGGTAGTTACTCCCTTCTGACATGACATCGTGGGCCTTCCACTTTTCATTTGTGGCTGGGTTCTGAGACTTCATATCAGCAAGTCTTACCCCGGCTGCACATAAAATGCCAATGCCCCAGGCCCAGCACTGACCAACTACATCACAACCTCTGGGGTTGGCTCCCTGGTGACTGTAACGTGTAGCCCAGAGTGAGGACACAGCCTGCTGCCCTACTGCCCACAGATGGGGCTCCTGGCTTCCATTCCACTGATGTGACTCTGTACCCAAGCTCCCAGCCTGTGCTGACTAGACACATGTATCAGCTTTGAGCTGTCTGTCATGCCACTCTTGCAACTAGTCTCACCTTGGTTTGAAGCCCTGGTCCCTTCTAGGACTGAGCTCTGCCTGGCCTCCATTCTTCTGCCTATGCCATTTCTTAAACCTAGAAAGCCTTCTTCTGATCTGTCAAGATGCCATTCCGTGTAACGGGTCCAGTTTAAAATGCCACATCCCCCCAGTTGGAATCAGTCAATCTTCAGCATGCCGTAGTGCTTAGCATTGTATGTACAGCAAGGGGGCACTGGAAAACATTTGTTGAGATGCAATTACATGTTCCTGCAGACACGTTCTAGCTGGAACTAGCCATACACTTAACACAAATCAAGGCAAAACTGGAGACCTTCAGTCCTTAGTTACAGAAAAGCAGATACATAGACCAACCTGGTCTGGTTTTGTTGTTGTTGCTGGGTTTTGTTTTGTTTTTTTAAATCACTGGGTATAAAAGATTTGTTAGTTTATCATTGTTGTTTTAAAAAACTATAGGTTTATCATACTTCATAACAAACAATTTTTGAAATAACACTTGAACCTGAGAAGCATAGAACTGTAGCAGTCTTTACTAAATAGCCCTGTGGAAGGGGACGCAGCACACGCCAGACACTAGTGTAATAGCCCCAACAAATACAACTCAGTGGAGAGGTGGCTGGCTTTGTTTCCTGTCTTCTAGTTTTTAAAGCTTTATAGCATCCAGAAGAGCTATTTCAATCTCAGAAGAGATTCATTTACAGGGACTTCTTTTGAAAGTGAAAATGTATTTGTGTCTATAGTAACTAGGAGGTGGAATAGAGTATAATGTACTATCATAAGTGTTTGTGAAGAGTGGAATACTTGACAAAATCACTCTCAAGTATTTTAATCTTTTTTGCAAGGTTAACTTAGCTAAGACTAGGGCATCTTAGAATCCTCTAAAATATTAAAAAGTGATTTTAATTTTTTATTCATTGGTATATAGGAAGTATTATTTATAAATATGTATATATATATATATATATATATATATATGTGTGTATATATATTTCAACTACAATATTAACAACATTTGACTGCTTTCCAGGTGCCCAGGCACTGTTTCGGTTACATTTTATCCACTGACTTGTCTTCTACATATAATAGCAATCTTCCATTTACTTTCCATCTTTCACTTTGGGTTGACATGCAGTTCAGCCCCCCGTCTTTAGTGTGAGGACCCCTAAAATAAAACTCACAAGTCCAAGATCGCGGTCCTTCCTTAACACTCTTTCTGAAACCTGAGTCAGATCTCCTTAACCTCTCTGAGATCTGTAAAATGGAAGGAGGGATCTGCTGGCCCCTGAGGTCCTGTCTCCATAATTTTATGAATATTTTACATATGTGTAATTTAAAGATCACTTAAGGATTTTAACATTTTGTATTCTGAAATATCCATCTATAAAATACATACTGCCTATTTTTACAGATCAATGAATAATTTAAAATAAAATTGTCATTTAACCACTGACCGGGTCACAAAATAGAACATTCCCAGCTTCCAGAATGGGCCCATGTGCCCCACCCCTGTTCACAAACCCTTCCTTCTGGAGGTAACCACTAGTCTATCTTCTGTGATAATCATTTCTTTGCTTTTTTAAAATAGTTTTACTATCTATGAATCCCTAAATTATAAGGTTAGTGTTGCCCCTTTTTGAACTTCAAATGATGGCATCATATTGTGTGTAGCCTTTTGTGATTTGTTTCTTAATATATTGTTTGTGACAAGTCTTCATGCGGTTGCTTGTAGCTGTAATTTGTTCACTTTCATATCCGTTGTATGAATATACTCCTATCTAGTCTGTTGTTGGTAGAGATTTGAGTTGATTCCATTTGGAATCTGTTGTGGAACTAATGTTGGATCGTTGTGTGTGTGTGTCTTCAACTGTATTCAGTAATGCCAAACTGTTTTCCAGAATCCTATACTCTCCCAGCAATGTCAGAGCATTGTGTCATGTTTTTGCTAACACTTAAATCTTTGCCAGTTTGTATAGGTTTTTGTAAAATCTTTAATCACTGAATTTCCTTTTTGACCACAGCATGTCTGATCCCAGTGAAACAATCTCCTGCTAACAAGAAAATCATCATCATCTTAGAGAATTTGGAAAAATCTTCATTGTCTGAGTTACTGGGGGACTTTTTGGGACCTCTGGAAAATCGCAGCACTGAAAGCCCCTGTAGTTTCCAAAAAGGTAAAGATGGTGGAGAGACCGTGCTGAGAAGCAGACTGCTTTGAGATCCTTCTCATCTTTCTGTTTCACAGAGCACGTGTTATGCTTCATGGTCGTCTTTCTTTCACTTATTTGAACTCGTCCCCTATTGTGGCTTGCTGAGGTTGGACTGCTGCTTTTGGTTTGTTTCAGGAAACGGAACGTCTGAATGTTATTACTTCCATGAGAACTGCTTTTTGTTGGGAACCATTGCCAAGGCCTGTCTCCAAGGCTCCGACTTGCTGGTGCAACAGCATTTCCGCTGGGTCCAGCTGCGGTGGGATGGCGAGCCCATGCAGGGGCTGCTGCAGAGGTTCCTAAGGAGGAAAGTCGTGAATAAGGTAACAAACCACAGGCACGGCCTAGTGCTGGGAGAGGGGCCTTTAGTGTCAGGCGACCCAGGCTTGAGCTGTACCACTTACTGTGTGGCTTCCAGCAAGTAAAATTTGGAGATATGCAAGTGTTAAATAGGATAATGCATGTAAAACCCATAGCAGTTTCTGGACTATATTAAGTATTTTAAAAAGCAAATAGGTTTTACTTTTTTTATGAACTATTCTCAAGGAGTCTCTCCAAGTTCTAAATGCTGTGGGAAACAAGATTAGAAAATTAATCACTCTTCTTAAGGAAAAGCTACCGCTTCCTTGGAGCCTTCATTATCCATCACTCAAGCTAGTTTTAATATTTGTTACAGTGAGCTATTAAAAAGTCACATGAAAAAAATTAGAAATCTATCTGTTGACAGATTTTCAAGAATAATAATCACTTTTAGTGATTTTTCAGAATAATAAAATATTCTGTATTCTATCAAGATAACAAAATTAATTCAGTGCTGACCAACTGGAGTATATCACTATTTAATATTCATAAATTGGGCCAGTAGCTGAGTGTCTGGGTGGACTTGAAATAAAAGAGCTCGATTTAGCAAGATTTTATCATTTAATCCTGCACAGTTGGGCCACACTTGGAGGACAGGATCTTCATTGTATCAGCACAGGATTTCAAGCTGTAGGTAACACAACACCCCACTGCTAGCTGCTTCACACACACACAAAAAGGCTTTTTTCCCTTGTATAACCAGATGCCTTGCAGTAGGTGTTGATGATGTCCATTCACACCTTTGTGATGTCAGGTCCCAGGTCTGGGTGAGTCTCTTGACCTCCCTTCAGGACTGCAGGACTTTGGGCGTCACGCCCTCACACAAACTTGTTCATAGGCAGGAAGCAGGATGTTGTGCAGAGAGGGAACTTCGGCTTCCTTTGTCTCCTCCTTATCAGGGGGAAAGAATCTTTTTCTGAAACTCCCAGAAAGAAGATTTCCCCATAATGGTTCATTAACCAGACTGGTTTCATGCACACCTCTCCGCCAGAGACCTTGGCTAGAATTACCTTCCCAAGGCCAAAGCTCTCCACCAAGTTCCTGAACAAAATTCAGTGTCTGTTATGTTAGAATGTGTGAACATACATGCATTTGTGGAGTTGGGGCCATGGGAGGCGGGTGGAGGGAGAAGTGTGGGATGGGAATGCCTTTGGTAATTCAGTGAACAGTGCCTGCTAGTGGTGATTTGCATTAGTATCTGAAATTCCTAACTGAATCAGAAATCCTCTGTCCCAAGCTCTGCTAAAGTCAGTTGCCTGGTCGTAAATATATTCTTTTGACCAAAGCACGTCTATTATATGACCTCAACCAGTAGGAAGAAAGGTGAGGCAAAGACAGTCATAGGTATACAGCTTTTCAGATTATTGATACTTCCATTAACTTCATCACTATTAATATTTAAATCTTATTGCCAAAAAATTCACCTAAATAATTGCAAAAGATACCAGTTTTTTTTCTTTAAGACTTCATTATTTTTAGAGCAGTTTTAGGTTTACAATAAAATTGAAAGGAGGGTAGAGATTTCCCATCTACCTCTTGCTCCCCACACATGCATAGTCTCCTCCATTATCACCAGAACGGTGCCTTTTCTTATCAAGGAGGAACCTACACTGACACCTCAAAATCCCTCGTTTACCCAAGAGAAAAACATGGAACGCTTCACGAATTTGCATGTCTTTCTTGCGCAGGGGCCATGCTAATTTTCCTTGAAAGGTACATCTTACCTGGTAAAGTGTACATCCTTTTCCCTCCTCTGGCTCTCTGGTAAACATAGTTTGAAAAGGATTGATTTTACTTATTTTGAAAGGAAAGTTCCAAGCTTCAGGCTCTACACTTTCCTCCATTGTGTTTGTGAATGGGCAAGTGGGGTGTGCTGTGAAGAATAGAAAGGGGAGGGGAGGTAATGCCTTTCATTTATCAGGAATCACTTCAAGTAGGTTAATAAAACGGATTCCTGGGTTTAGGGGTACAATGGGAATGAATGACTCCTGCAAAACACCAGAAGTCTTGTAACTGCAGGATGGAACCAAATATTTGGGGGCGCTTAGAAGCACATTGGCACGTGATCAGAGTTTCTTCTTCCAGCTCCTTACAGGGATATAAGTAAGCAGACCTTTTTTGGACAATACCAGGCTTCTAGTATTTAATAAAAAATAATTATACTTTCTTTAGTAGGAAATTAATATTCAGCTATTAATTGTAGCACATGATCTCATTCTCGCTGGAAGAGGATCAGAGGAAGTGGGAGAAATATGATTGTTCCTCTTTTGAAGAAAAGGGAAACTATGATAACAGATCCCAAAGCCTCATGTAACACAGTGATGTTACTTTAACGGAGCTGCTAGAATCACTGAACCACTCTTTCATTTTTTCTAGGCCAAATTCTCTCCCTTCATGTAAGACATAAAAACATTCATGTATTATCCTCAGACTTAATATCATAATTCCTTGGTAAAGTAGAGATTTATGTGAATCTGCTTTCTTATAAAATACAGAGTCAATTGCTGTATCTGACTTCTAAATATTTGAGAGATTTCTCCTCATAGTAAATAAATCTTTGTCCTTTTGTGACCCCTCTGTACTACCAAAAAGGGACCTTTTATAAGATATAATTCAACTATCCAACTATAAGATATAATACTCCCATTCAACTGTATGTTATACAGTATTACTTAAAATTTGCACATTTTAAAATTTGAAAACATACTTCTTTATGCTGTCAGAGCATTTTGATGAAGTTAGCATTTTATCTGAGCCTTCCTTCTAGGGAAATTAGAAGTAATACAAGGTGAACATGCCACAGATCCAGGTATGCCATCTTATAACTTACCCAAGATATTAAAATATTTAATGTAATTTTAATTTCATTTATTCAGAATCCTTTTTTGAACACCTACTATTTGCAAGACCTTGTGAGGAATTCTATACACATGTGAAAAATGATTTCTTCCCAAATTGATGTTTAAGAATTCATCCAAGTAAGACACCTCATCCAAGGTGTCTTACTGCGCTATCGTGTCTGAATCCTTTCATTGCATGTAATAAGCTACAGATCTGTATCTCGTGCTAACACACGTCAGACAGTATGTTATTACCTAGCCCTCTTCCAGCCACCCCAAGTGAAGGTAAAATCAGATTTGGCTACAGTTTTGTTTTACAGTTTGAATTTTTATATTCTTAGTTTTGGAGTGTTCGAAACAAAAGGACAAGAAGCACCGTTGTAAACCAAGCCCCCGTCTTCCCCCTCCCTGTCTCTAGTTCAGGGGTCAGGTGCCCTCTCCCTGCGACCCCGTGTGCAAGACGGTCGACTGGGCCCTGGCTGTCTGGCGCCAGCTCAACTCGTGCCTGGCCCGCTTGGGCACACCGGAAGCACTTCTTGGGCCAAAGTATTTCCTGTCTTGTCCTGTGATCCCAGGGCACACCCAAGCGACAGTGAAGTAAGTGTCATTGATCCTTCTTTGCCTATTTAAAGTAGAGCCCTGGCTGATTGGGAATGTTTGGGGGTGAGAAAGCTGAAGGGGCCACCTTGTGCCACCTCTTGTGATGAACATGGAAAGCCAGTGCCCTGTGCTCCTGTCAGAGGACGACCGTGACTCGTGTGGTGGGTACTTCCTAAGGAAACTATTTTTGCTAAGACTAGATAGATCCCAATTTCCCTCTGTTTGCAAAACTTTCATCAGACTCATGTGCGACTTGTTGGGCAGTGTCTCCTGGGGAAGGCCCACATGAGACATTAGGTCAAGTATCCTGTAACCATCCCCCCACCTCACCCCCCAAAAAACCCACTTACATTCTGTTGATGAATTGAAAAGCTTCCTCTTTTATTAATGAGACTTATGTACTTACTGTGTTTTAGAGCAGCTTATGAAAACAGACGTATATACAGTAAGGTTAATGAAATAGAAAACTAGAAGGAAATTGAAAGGAGGAAAAAATTTGTCACCATCCAGCTTACTTAGTAAGGGTTCTGTGATTTGCTGTTAGATTTGATTCTGTACTTTCTGGCATCCTGGACAGAAATCTATTTTGAAAAGCGGGGTATGCAGATAATATGTCTTCTCTATTGTAAGACAAACTATCAATTTAATAACAGCTAATTGAGGGAACACAAGAAGTGCTATATTAAAAAGTATACAGCAATTTCTTGTTAAAAAGCAGAAACATTTATTCATATAATTACCCCTTTATCAGTTTCATGAGTAAATGTAAGCCTTTTTTTTTTTTTCTTTTTTTAACATCCGGAGCCTCAAGATTCTTAGGAACCAGTTTTGGCCTTTCCTGTCTGCTGCATGGTCATTGTCAAGAGCTAGAGGCTCTGAGATTTTTACCTTATCTGCAAGCTGACAAGTTAGCCTGCCACATTCAGGATGTGGCCTCTGACCCAGCACTTCATCACTCAGAGCACAGCCACAGCCTAGGCTTCATATTTGCATTGGTTTCCCCACCTCCTCAGGTCCTACGGGGTGATGCATAGTGGCCCAGGTGGATGCTGGCCTTGCATCAAAGCTGTGGAACTGTGAGCTTGGGAATCACCCAGTTTTCTAACGGGGATGCTGGCAAATCTGCCCACCCTTTACCCAGGAAGGAAATATGACTTTCATTATCGTCAGGAAACAAGTCTGCCCTCTGCTCCAGAAGGAGACACTGTCTCTGTTTTTCCAAGTCGGTTTACGATACTAAAACAGCCTTGAAAAGATAATCCAGAGCAACAGCTGACACAAGAGGTACAGAAATGCCATGGAGAGTTATCTCCCAACAGCCATATAAAGGAACTGCCTTTTTTAAAAAAAATTATATATTGTTTTAGCCAAAGCTTATATCATCTTTACCCCTTCAGCACCTTTAGGAGTAACTGTACTTTTTTTTCCTGAATTACGTGTCACTAGACATTAACAAAGCAGCTGACAGTAGATGCTTGATACTGAGTAAATAGTTTTAACGGTCTTGAAAGGCTTATGTCAGTATCTAATAACTTTGAAAACTTTCCTATTCTGGGAGATGGAATTTTGTCTACAGCCTTTAACTGTATTAACTGTTTTTTAATGCTGCAACAAAGTGTAGTATTTTTTGAAGGAATTTTGATTGGCACTGAGTGCTCCACACTTGGGCTGAAGTCCCGCAGCAGCTACAGCTATTAATGCAAAGAGTCCACCTGAGGCCGTGGCTGGTTGATCCCATCCCCTCGCCACAGGGCTAACCCACCACGTGTAGACGCTGAGCCCCTGCCTTGGTGCAGGCAGATTTAATTTGCCAGGGATCATAAAATGTATCCCAATTGCAGAAATACTAAAATACAGTACATGCGTCTTATTAAGGAAAATGGCAAATAAGTTTAAGCTATTTAGACACAGACTTTCAGGAAATCTTTTTCCAGACTTCTTTAGTCTATAAAGTTTTCCACATATTTTTTCCTTTTCCATATATTTAATTTTATTTGTGTATTCATTTATTCAACACTCCAGCTCTCCAGGATCTTATAAAGAAAAAAGGTGAGGGACATGTTAGCAGTTTCATTTGAAATGCATTGTATTTTTAAGGCAAATTCAAACTACTTTGGTGTTTGTTGGATAATTTCACGTATTCCAAAATGACCTGGGAAAGGTAGCCTGTCCATAGAAACGCTTAGGTTTTGTTTCACAGTCTTCCAACCTGTTCCCCGTAGAGTTGTGTGTGATTCCTGAGAGGCTTGGTCCTAACTGTGAAACCCACCCCTCTCTCGGAAGGTGGATGTCTAAGCTGTGGAATGCTGTCATTGCACCCAGAGTTCAAGAAGCAATATTGTCAAGAGCCTCTGTGAAAAGACAACCCAGCCTTGGGCAAACAACTAAAAACCCCAGCCAGGGGCAGCAGGCTGTGGTTAGAGCTGCTCTCAGCATCTTGCTTAATAAAGCTGTTCTGCATGGCTGTCCCCTCGAGAGAGCAGGTATGTGGGTTCCTGCTGGGAGGAGAGGACATTCACACTCTTACGCAATGCTTGCTTGAATTTGTTTTTAGGGCGCTCTATTTTCTCTCTTTGTAATGAGAGAAGTTATCTCCATGTAATGGATGTTGCACAACACAGCTTTAGAACTCTCTCTTTTTTCATTACTGGCTCATGTTTAAATACCAGACTTCAAAGTAAAGTTTGCTGGTTGACAAAACGCCTGCTTGGGTATTACAAGCCTGTGATTTTGAAGAGGCTATTTCTTCAAGTATTGGCAATGTTGGATTTTGCTTGACTCTGTGAAACTGCATTATTGCTTCTGTCCTTTTGACAGAACATGGTTTATGTTATTTCAGAGCTAGACCAGCATACAGCTGATTTCAAAGGAGGAAGTTTCCCTTTATCCATAGTTTCAAGTTACAACAGTTGCAGCAAGAAGAAAGAGAGTGGTGCCTGGAGAAAGGTGAGCACCAGTCCTCGCAAGAAGTCTGGCCGGTTCTCTTCACCCACCTGGAACAAGCCGGACCTGAGTGAGGAAGGTAAGGGGGGCAGGCATGTCACCCACACGTATGTGGGCACCCATGAGGTGGCTTCTGAATGCAAACGTGCTTTATTTTTATCACTCTGCATTCAACAAAGCAAAATTCTGAGTATTTCAGATGCATATTTTCATGGAATAAAACACGTGGTAGTTACACTCCAAAAATATTTGAGAGCCCCCTACCTGAAAAAATAATCTTTCATACTAGAATTCTGAAATTAAATTTAATCTTTACCATGTTAATGGTCATCTGCTTTTTATTAATTTGATTTTCTTGGGCTGCACACAATTATATTTATGTAATACAAATTGACACATAAAAGGAAAGAAATATGCCAACATGCATTCCTAAGCCAACCTTAAATTTTTAGAAGTATGTGTTATAGACATATTTGATTATAGGCATATTTGATACCAGTTTAAGGTCTTTACAAGTGAGTCAGCTTTACACATTTTTTTCATACATGGGATGTACTGTGTACCAAGTTTTATTCTAAGCACTGGAAATACAGCAGTGAAAACAGGAGATAAAAATACCTCCCCTCATAAAGTTTACATTCTAATAAATTATTAGACCTCTTCCTTTTGGCTTTGATAATAGCACAATCAATTGTACAAATTTTAAATGTCCTCCCTAAAGGCAATCATATTTGAAAAGATGTTCCAACCTCGTATGCATTGTGGATTTCTGTTACGTGTAATTTAGGTCTTCAAGAGCCCCCCCTTGCACCCCAAAATGTTCTGTTTTATGCAATTTTATGGCAAGTTGACAGCAATGGGGTTGCTAAATAAAAGAATATGATGCCTAAAATCTTATCTTTCTTAAAACAGAAAGAGTTGCTTTTGTTACTATATTTTTATATTGAAGCTTGTATTGATTTTTTTTTAAATTTAATATGGTTTTAACCATATCAGTACATGCCAGAGTTTTGTAATTACCCCAAGTGTGTGATAATAAATTGTGAGCACTTTTTTAAATGACTGAATGGACAGTCACTGAAAAAAAAATATAAACTCTCATTGTAAAGATAAGTTTTATGTATTTATAATAGGATACATTCTGATCCCAAAGGCTTGCCCTTACTTCCTAAAGTTAGAGTGTTCGATTCAGGGAATAAAATCATGAGACTCTAGCCCCCCCCAGTAGAGCAAAGAGTCTCCCTCAGATGACTTTCTGTAACAAGGATTATACCTTTTACCTGTTTATCCCTTGAGAGTATCCAAAAGAGCTCTACGATGAGGATTATCATCTCCATTTACAGAGAGCAAAACTGAGGCTCAGAAACCCTTGGTTACCTCCTCCAAATCACTTCTACAAACGGGGGGTTCTGCAGTCCATGTTTTTCGTTCCTTGCGAGTCCAATGCTGTTTTCTTCAGTCTGTGCCACTCATAATAATCCATGGCACTCAAAGAAGGGCACCCATGCAGGCTCTTCACTGTATCATTTCTAAGTTCATTAGAATTCCTATAGTGTTCAGGACCAGCTGATTTCCTGAACAATAAGGCATTGTCAATATATATCAATACTTAGAGTTGACAAACAAAATCCATAAAGTGAATATGAACTTAAAACAATATTATGGAAATAAGTCTAACTTGGCAGACTGTATCATGCAAAATTGAGTTATAAATTATTTTAAATTCATTTAAATAATTATTAGTTGTACAACTATTGGATATATCAAATCTTCTTTGAAACATGAAAACTTAGCTGAATAGAATTGTGTGCAACCATAGTTTACACTGACTTCAATGCAGAGATTTATAAAATGCATTGGCCAGTGTTTAGGTGCATGAACCACTGATTGGTTAAGGACCAAAGGTGGACATGCCTCTAGTTTTTAATTTTTTTTATAATAGTAACTTGTTCTGATAATTACATTTGATATAAAAATTATTACAACAATGTTTGGGTTGATTTTTGATTTTTTTGACATCATTGGTTTAGAAAAAAAAAAAAATAGAACCCTTTTGCATTCCATTCAGACCACTATGGAAACTCCTAAAATTTAATAAAGACACAGCCTTTTTCTTTCCTGACCTAAACCAAGGCTGAGGGGTTGGTCACAGGCTTCCGGAGAGCAGGTCCCAAGGCTGTGCACTTACATGGTAATTAGGGGAAACCTACTAGTCATTGCTTTCTGACAATAATGACGAAAGTATGGATGAGGAAACATACAGAGATTCTTTGATGATCTGCTTTTAATCAGGGTATATCAAATTCGACTTACTTTTCAAAATCATTCTTTAGAGATTAATCTGTGCTAGCACCATTCGTACAATTTTAGAATTCCCTCAGAAGCAACTGTGTTAATGAACTTATAAAATTTAGAGTGTGTATTATAGAAACAGACATTTTGAGTCTAAAATGGTTTAGTGTTTCTCAAAGCCTGACCAGTACACACAAAAAAACCTATGCATTTGCATGTATCTATAACTGATACAAATTTATATATTTACTTCAACCTGTACAATCTGATATTTCCTATTCTGTTTTTTTTAAATGGGTTGAAATATGCAGTTTGAAGAACATTGGTATGATATGCAGTATTTGTTTTAATGCTGTGACTTTTTGTATACTGTTCCTATTTTGTTTTCTGTAAAACGCAAAGCAATTAAAAGTTAAATTTCTACACGACTAAGGCCACCCGCACTGTAATATATCATGGGGCCCAGACATCCAAAACTGCTCCAGATCTACGTAGTCAGTAACGTTGGAAGGCAAACAAAGGGAGAGAAAGGGAAATTACCATCATCAAAAGGCATGTATTAACCCCTTTTTAGGTACTTTGAGAACAAAGACCTAAGGATGTGTGGACTTGACTGGTTAGCATAGGGTCCATTGATGAAAGCAGAGCTGAGGATTCCTGAGTTGAGCCTCAGGTGGTGTGAGTTGTACTGTCTTTAGTCATAAATATATCAAATACATGAGGTTGTTGGTCATTCCCTGACCTTCCACAGGGCCTCAAGAGATGGATTTAATCCAAAAACAATATGAAAATACAGCAGAGTCCATAGCCTGTTTCTTTTAAATACAGAGTTCAAGATGCACAGGGACATTCTGTTGAAATGATTACATTTTTTTCTTTAAACAGGTATCAAAAATAAGACTATATTACAGCTGAATTGTAACAGGAATGCTTCTCTGTCAAAACAAAAGTAAGTTTGCCTTTTAGATTTAACTCATAACAAACAATACACATTCTCATTATTAGTCTGTGCAACTATTACACTGTTAATTTTTTAAAAAGCAAGAGGTAATTCAAATGCTAGTATTAAACTGAAATCTAATGAATGAATTTCTTAAAAAAAAAGTTTCTTAACAGAAAGCGTATTTTGCTTTTAGTTTGTTAAAAGGTTAGAAATATCATTGGCTTCATTTTATTATTAATGCATTTGACAAAGATATGGTAAAATCCTGCATTTGTGAACTTTTAAACAGACTTTTAGATGACTTTTTTTTTTTTTTAATGATAGATTCACAGAAACTTAGCATGACTTATTTTTTTCTTATTTTGCTCCTAGGGAATTGTTGATTATACCTCCAAACTTGTAAGCTGAAATAAGGAATTATTTATCATAGAATAAAAATGCTTGGTAGTTTGTAAATAGGTCCCCAGTGTAGCCCAGTAAATTGTGTGCTCAATCACTTGGCAGGTAACATTTAGGACCCTGTGCCCTGGTTCACAGAATTACAGAAGGGGGTCACTGAATCTGCATCACATGCTTGTTTCTGCCAGGTCCACTGTTAGATCTGTTGTATTCAACAGCCTATATAATATTTGTAATAACTCTATGTTGTAGGTATAAGGAATTTGTTAGAGAGAAGGGAACCCAGGAACTGAGTGAGGTGTTGAGGACGAAAAGAAAACCTGACCTGTGGTCATATTGCTAATATGTGGTAAATTCATATTTACTCCATTATCACACTGCCCCCTGCACACAGTGTCTTAACTTTATCTTTGGAGACAGAGAAGAAGAGGGAAATGTTTTAAGTGAAAGTAGATTTCTTTGTGTAATAAAATTTTACCCTATTGAGAATTTTAAGTGGGAGTTTTCAAAATCCAGTGGGAGTGGGTTGTTGCATAAGTGACATTGATGGATGCCTTTAAAGGATGGTAAAAACTTTTTAGGTCTCTAGAGAATGATCTATCATTGACGTTGAATTTGGATCAAAGACTCTCTCTGGGTTCGGATGATGAAGCGGACCTTGTCAAGGAACTTCAGAGCATGTGCTCCAGCAAATCTGAATCTGATATAAGCAAGGTAAGCAGGGCGCTTGGGGGAGGACATTGAATGGTTCCACCCAGCAGCCGAGAGACTTCTTAGAGCCACATCGTAACTCTCACTCCCTGACAGAAATTCCTTATCAAATAGCATGTTAATGCTCCAAATCAGAACATCCCTTACCTTGCTTAGAAAAGCCCTTTCTTCCGAAATACCCCTTCTACAATAAGGGAGCTCTATTTAGCATAGCTTCTCTGAAAAAACCTGAAGTGAAAATTGCATATGTTAATTGCATTACCACAAATTACACCAATACATCCTTTCCCTTTTCGTATTCCTAACTTTGGCCCATAAGTCACCGATCAGTAAGAGAGCATTACAGCAGCCTTGTGTTCTGGATAGAATGGCAACTTTCCTTACAAATAAAAAAAATAAGTGGCCTGTGTAATTTGTTTAGTCAGAGTCTTCAAGCTGTGAAATTTGAGATCCAAATATGGAAATCAGTGACCCAAAATCTCGAAGCATTAACAGCATCAAGTTCAACCTGTTTTGGCACCCTGACATCTGCAGGAAATTTGACCAAACTTCCTTGATAAATGCCTTTTACTTGAAAGGGAGCATAAGAAGGTAGTTATAACTTATGCAGCTTCCAGCCAAAGACTCACCTATTGTATTTAGACAGTCATAATCTCTGGACAAAGTAGAACTGACTAGCTTATTTAATGTCGCTGGAAATGAGTCGAAATACTTAACCTCTGGAAAAATAAGGCAACAATGAAAATCTTGCAAATTTTATATCCTTTCACTTTGTGCCAAGTGATTTTTTTTTAATAGGGCTCATTTGGTTGTCTTCTGACTTTAAAAGACTTTTTCCTTAGAGGGTATTTCTCATGCATTTGCCATTAGTTTCACATGAAGACTTCAAGTCTTTATAAAGACTTCAAGTCTTTATATGAACATTATAGGACTTGAAGGTCTGTTCTGTAGAGCTTCTGACAGTAAGAGAAGGATCACACTTCTGTTGTGGGTTTTCCACAGTGACTTGATAAACTGTGTTATTTTCCAGATTGCTGATTCCGGGGATGATTTAGGGAGGTTTGATCGTTCAGGAAACAACCCTGCATTTTCAGCAACTGTTAATAATCCAAGAATGCCAGTGTCACAAAAGGTAAGTGTCCCCTTTCCCTCCTAAATGGGACAAAGAAGGATTGTTGTGGAATTTGACTTCACAAATCTTTCAATATGCATCACAAAGTTACTTTTAAACCATAGTTGGGAAATAAATAGGATAAAGGCAAAAGTGTTCACTAGGTAATCAAGGTTAGAAAAATTATTGTTTGGATAATAGCTTGAAAGAATCACATAGAAAAGCATTCTTTTTCCTTCTATTTGATGCCTAAAAACTTGATTCCAAAATTTTGGGTGTCTTGTCCATTTGTTTATGCCGCAACTAGAACTAATGTAACTTTCTATCTTCTTTGCTGTATTTCAAAATGGGATATTGAATTTCATTTGAGCACTATTTTGGAAAATTGGAGTTAATTTTAGCAAAGTGCTGAGTGATAACAAAGATCTACACACAAAAAAAATCTCATTCTGGTTTACTTTAACTTGCCGTATCATGCATGTTTCAGTGAGAGACTTTCCTTTAAAAACAAATCAGAATGTCAAATAGAAGAGCCAGGATTCCAATAGAGTTCCTTAACCTCTTGAAGTAACTTCTACGATTGGTTAATAAATGCCAAGAGTTGAGATGGCCCAGCATGGTACTCCTGGGTGAACAGAAACAATAACACTACTTCTTATCCGGTAGTGATTTTAGGAGGATGCATATTTTGTAAGAGGCATTTAGTAACATGTGGTTTGCTCACCAAGCCGTGTCGATTGTGGTT
The DNA here is from genome assembly GCF_965194825.1 of Balaenoptera physalus. Classification (NCBI taxonomy): domain Eukaryota; kingdom Metazoa; phylum Chordata; class Mammalia; order Artiodactyla; family Balaenopteridae; genus Balaenoptera; species Balaenoptera physalus. Next base: position 91,745,082 of record NC_138887.1, on the reverse strand, counting down.
CACATCCTGTTCTCATCCCCTCGCATGGCAGCTGACACACACCTGTTGGGGGGCAGTGCAGAAAGCAGAATTATAAAGTCAGCGTGGTGAGACTGTTACATTATTAACCCTCCTCTGATCACTGGACAGCCCTGGGCTCCCCTGCCCTGCTCTCTCACGGCTTCGTTAGGTTTCAGTCCTGATTAGTTACCCGAGAAGCTGTGTGTGTTGGGGGGAATATTAACAAGGCTGAGTTCTTGTATAAAAAATATATAACATGATGATCTGTGAAGAAGAGCATGACCTGTCTGGCTTACTCGGTATAGTATTTGCTTTTTTTCCCCAATTGGGAACAGTTTAGAAGCACAGCAAAAGCATAGTTTGGAGAGCAGGTAAGGGAGGATGACTAAGGAGGTGACCTGGGGTCCCTGCGGAGAATTCTGGCTGGAAAATATTTGTTCAGGAGCTGTGGTTCAGAACACCTATCTTGGGCCTCCAGGACCCCTCGCGCAGCAATCAGTGGGAAGGGGTGCGATGAGCCACTCTTTGTCCACTATAAGAAGGTTGACCGGTAGTGACGATAGTGACGACTGGCAGCTATTGTACTATGGCTAATGAGGACAGTTTTGTACCTCTTTTTCTCTGTCACAGGACCCTAGTGGGTTGCTACACTAAGGTACTGTCCAGAAAAATAGTACTGAAAGTAGGCTAAGCTTTGTTTTAAAAGGGACCTTTTTAAAAAATGGATCATTTTATACTTTCTGGACTCTTCAGAAAGAACCATAGAGTTGTTTAAATGTGCGGTTTGATGCAGGTATTAGGAGGACAGCTGCCCCCTATTGCTTTGCCCACTGAACGCATTGTGAAGACTGTTCCCGTGGCTAGATGTTCTTCTCAGAACCTGCCAGCAGAGGGTGAAGTGTACTCATTTGGCATTTGCCAGCCTCCTGAGAGCGTCACAGGCTCATACCTCTTCTACCGTGATAAACGCAGCGAGCATTTCTTGGTTAGATGCCCAGTCTCTTCTGTTATCAGGAAGTAATTCCCTTTAGAAGTAAGAGCTGTCTGTGAAATCACTTTCTCCTGTGCGGCCAGAGAGGGGCCTATTAATCAGGTAGCATGTCAGCCAGCCTTCTTAAAACAAACAAAAAACCCCATATTTACATAAATACAGATTTAAATCATCAGGAGAGTAGATACTAATAAATGTTTTCTTCTCATTAAGATGCAGATTAAACCCCCTAAAGCAGAAGTTCTCATTTTGGTGGCATAATGAAATCCACTTTTTTCCAATCCCCGGTACCTGGACCACATGCCCTAGAGGTTCTGATGTAATTGGTCCAAGGTACAACCTGGACGTTGGGGTTTTTAAAAGCTCCTTGGTGATTCTCATGTGCAGCCAGGGCTTAGACCCACTCTCCAACACATACCTCTGATCTCTCATCCTCCTTATTTTCCACCCCATTTCTTTCCAAATATGTCCTTAAACTTCACATAACTTATTTTTACATGTAATTTACTATTTCAACACCATTACCGTACATCTCCCCATGTCCATCTTCACCCTTCCTTCTTCCCATGGAACCCTTTCCTCTTCACCTGTCACACTCCATACTCACTTGAATTCAGTTCTGCCACCCAGCAAACATGAAGTGAGGCTACCCAAGTGAACTCAAGATCAGGGAAAAGGTCTTATCCCAGCATCATCACTCTCACCTATCCAACTCTGGTTCCTCGGGGGCAAAATGAGAGACCTAGACCAGGTGATCAGAAGAGTTCTGAAACACTAGAAAAACAAGAGCATGCAGTTTCCAAGAATGGAAGATCTTGAGCTCCTTAGTCATAGAGAATTGCTATGCAGGAACTTTAATTCACAACAGAAGCTCCATCAGAGCAAGGATGGTGCTCTTTTATGTTCTCTACTGTAAGCCAAGCACCTAGAACAGTGCTTGTCTTGTAAACATTCAAAATATGTGTTGAGTAATAGTCCAATTAGATCTAAAGGCAGAAAAATTAAGTGACATGCTCAAGGTGAAAGAGTTGAATTGTAGAACTGCTTAAAAATGGTTGGAGTAGTCCAGTTTGATTTCCTCAGGCCTAGGACTTCATACAACCCCAGCTGGTGAGGAGACCCCAGATTCTGGCACTTGATTCACTGACTCCTGTATCTAGCACTTTTGTGATACTGCAAAGGACCTAATGAAAATCAGCCAGTGGGTTTATAGGACATTAAGCATTGGCTTCTCCCCTCCATTGTCTTTTGTTCATTTTTTCATGAGAACTTGAGAAACTCCTACATGCTTGTTCAGGGACGGAGAGGAGGAAGTTAGGACTGATCACAGAAGTTGGGAACGATGTCAAATTGACAACCTATTTTGTTTGCCTTTCTTACAGGAGGTCAGTCCTCTCAGCAGCCATCAAGCGACCGAATGCAGCAACAGTAAATCAAAGACTGAGTTGGGTGTTTCAAGAGTTAAATCTTTTCTTCCTGTTCCTAGAAGTAAAGTCACCCAGTGTTCCCAGAACACCAAAAGCAGCAGCAGCAGCAGTAATACAAGGCAAATAGAAATAAACAATTCAAAAGAAGAGATTTGAAACTTACACAACAATGAACAAGTAGAAAAACCTAACAAATAGGCCTGCCTGCAATATTCTCATTCTTCTTCTGTATATTTCACACAGAAACCAAGGACAACAAGATGTAAATACCTTTAAATGAATCAAATGTTTTCACTGCAATATAAAGTGCGGGACCACTATTCAGTTTTTTGTAAAATGTATTTATAATCAACATTTTGGGTTTTTTTTCAATTCTGTAGGATTGAACTGCAATACCAAGAAGTTATACCCACTTTTCAAGTAGTTTTATAATAGAAAAGTCGTAATAGTTTTACTCAAGATGTTCAGGGGTATTAAAACAACTGTCTGTGTACTGTATATCTATATATATGTACATATGTATTTAAGAAACCCTGAATCATTGCATACTACATGTGTGCAGCATTGGCTTAGATAACAGGTACCATTTTAAAGAGATCATAATTTTATGTTCACTTGATGAGAAATGAGTAGAATGGGGCAATAACATAACAAATCATTTCTCAACAGTTACTTTTCTTAAAAGCCATATTAAGTATTTTGCCTGTTAAAATTCTAGTTTCCAGTTTTAAATCTTTTAATGGTTGCATCATGTATATTTATGCTTATGAGTTTGCATTATGACTCCTGTAAAATATGAAATTATATAATGCAATAAAAAGTGTTATCTTTCTTAACAAAAGTTTTATACCTAAGTGGATATAAAAAAAATGTAAATGCTTCAATAAATGAGACTTAACTCCTCTTCAATTCTAGTGGCACAATGGATAATATTTTCTAGACGGTTTGTTTCACTAATGAAATGACTTATAACTCAAAAAGTTAATATGCCTTGACACCAAATAAAATATTGAATTAGTGAAATAATTTTGTCATAGTTTCTATCTATTGCTCTTAGTAGTTTATCCATGCAAAAGATATTTGTGTTCAATTTAAGGACATTTATAAAACTGGTCCTCCATGTTGGTATTTCAGTAGCTATTCAGAGAAAGACTCACGCTTGTTAGAAAGTATTAGTTGGTTTAAACTAAAATAAAACAAACATTTCAGTGGAGCTCTAGGAATTAGGTGCTCATTGAAAAAAATGTTTTCATACATACAAAAAAAAGTATAATTATATACCAAGAGTCATTTGCTTATCTGAGAGTACTGAAAGTCCTTTCTTGGCCAGAATGGTTATTTACATTAAAGTATACACATGTGCATTGAAACTATATTACACTTTGCAAGTATCTTTAAAAAAATGTATAGTGAAGATTAGGCCACATGGGGTGAAGTAGAGGAAGGATCAGGGAAGAGATCAATTCCAGTACCTGTCAGCCTTCATCTCTGCAATCCTTGGGTGTACAGCGTGGACCTCACGGACAGGGAGATGGAACTAGAGCAAGGGACAGAGGGTAGATGATAGGAGAGAGAGGCTGGAGGAAATGGGCTTGAACACAATAATGCCTTTTAGCTGGACTCAAATTCTTGGTACCCTGGTGGTTTTTTGATACTCCCAAGTGTTTTCACAGAAAGACATTAATCTTGGGAACAAAACTCAGTGCTCTTGATATCATAGACCAACATACCTAGATGGAGGTGGCTCTAATGTGTTTCCTCCTGCTTACATACACCTTCTTAGACTGTGTCATATTTGATTTTTTTAGTGATAAGGCATTGTACTTTATATTAGCAGCTTTTCTGAAGATAAGGATCTCATTAGTGTATTCAAGGACCAGAGAAGAGAAAAACAAAATTTGGAATATATTATTAAGATGACCTCTAGTAACTGATCCATACAGTTTTGATTCATTAGTAAAATCAACACATATACTTTTTATAATTGGATGGCAGACTGGAAGATGTCTAAAGAAGGCATTTAGATCAGGAGCACAGATAGAGACCTAGTAATTGGTCATTTTATCAATTTAGTGTGTCACAACTACCTTTTTTTTGAAAATAGAATAGGATGGAATAGAAAGTGTCAGAGTACATCATGGTATCACAGTCAATAAATGAACTATTTGTGAAGATTTTGTTTCTATTATGTAGGTACATGGATGTAGGCACCGGATTGTGATGTAAAGCATAACTCTTTCTGTGGGTCATGGCCAAAAGTCTTTGAAAGTCACTACTGTATAATGGAACCTAGTGGTGAGGGTCGGGGTGCTTGAGGGGGTAAAAAGTTCTTTGGTGATAAACAGCCTTGGGACTGAATTAAGCACTAACATTTACTAGCTGTGTGATCTAAGACAAGTTACCTGATCTCTTTGACCCAGGTTTCACAATAGTTAAATAGGACATGACAATCCTACAAGTTATCCATGAGCATTAAAATGAGGTAATATAGTGTTCCTAGTTACCTCCCTCATACATAAAAAGTAGTAAATTATGTCCCAGAACTCTATGGCAATCCAACACCTTTTCAAGTTGTAATCAATTCAAAAGCAACTACTAACAGCTGTATTATGAGCATCAGATTTTACTACAGTTGTATGAAACACCTAACAGATAGAAATAGCAAATTGGAAATTAATATAAAACATTAGCAAATTTTATTTTCCTTTTATGTTAGTCTATTTAGGAGAACCTCATCATCAAGCTAACACATTTTGCAGTTGCTCATGTAAAAGAAAAACTAGTAGATGTGTCATAAAATCTGATAATGAAAAAAGCCAATTTTGATAGACAAGGCTGAATTTCATAATATTTTTTTCTTGCAGTAAATACTTAATGCAAATTAAGTTCAGTTGACCTAGCCAACACCTGATTTAGGCACCTGTTCTTAACAACTATGAGCCATTACACAAAACTTACTCTATGAAGTTATGTGATACTTTCTGAATTCTGTCTGACCCCTTTTGTAACATTTTTCTCAGAGAACATCCCTCAGATGTCAAAGGAGTAAGTTAGTGAATAGATAATCCTGTTAGTTTAGTTTGGTTTTTACTGTGAATAAATAGTTGAGTTGTAGACCAAGATGCCATTGTTAATTTGAAAGAGAGGACTATGGAAATATATGGAGAGAGGATATGGGTTACACACCATATCTATTCTGTCTTTAATAGTGAAGATAACACTTGACTATCAAGAGTCATGAGCTGCAGGTTCTGGCCACAAGGCTAAGACAACATGTAATATCGCTGGGCATCAATGTCTTCATTGGAAGAAAAAATGGAGGATTTTTCTTTTCCCAGAAAGAAAAGTACAATAGGAAAATCAGAAATTCTGATAGTTGTTCCTACACATTCTGATACCTTAATAAGGGAGGACATCAGCTAAACATATCAAAAAAAAAGTTACTTGGATTATATTTTGAGGAAATCAAGAATATGTCAGAAAGAGAAATTAAGAAATCAATCCTATTTACAATTTCATCAAAAAGAATAAAATACCTAGGAATAAACTTAACCAAGGAGGTAAAAGACCTGTATACTGAAAAGTAAGGCATTGATGAGAGAAATTAAAGAAGGCACAAATAAATGGAGAGAGATTCCGTGCTTACAAATTAGAAAAATTAATACTGTTAAAATGTCCCTAGTACCCAAAGCAACCTACAGATTCAGTGAAAATCCCTATCAAAATTCCAATGGCTTTTTTCACAGAAATAGAACACACAATCCTAAAATTTGTATGGCACCACAAAAGACCCCGAATAGACAAAGCAGTCTTGAGAAAGAACAAAGCTGGAAGTGTCATGCTTCCTGATTTCAAACTATATTAGCTATAACAAATCAAAATAGTATAGTGCTGGCATAGAAACAGACACAGATCAATGGAATAGAATAGAGCGCCCAGAAATAGACCCATGCATATATGGACAATTTCTGATAAAGATGCCAAGAATATACAATGAGGAAAGGACAGTCTCTTTAATAAATGCTGTTGGGAAAACTGGACAGCTACATGCAAAAGAATGAAACTAAACCCACAATCTTACACCATACACAAAAATGAACTCAAAATGGATTAAAGACTTGAATGTAAGACCTATAAACATAAAACTCCTAGAAGAAAACATAGTGGGGTAAGCTCCTTGACATTGGTCTTGGTGATGATTTTCTTGATCTGACACCAAAAGTAAAGGCAAGAAAAGCAAAAATCAACAAGGGGGACAACATAAAAACCAAAAACTTCTGCACTGGAAAGGAAACCAACACAAGGAAAACCCAACCTATAAAATAGAAGAAAATATTTGCAAATCATATATATATGATAAGGGAATAATACCCAAAACATATTTTAAAAAACTCATACAACTTAACAGCAAAAAACCAAACAATCCAATTAAAAACAGGCAGAGGATCTAAATAGACATTTTTCCAAAGAAGACATACAGATGGGCCAACAGGTCTATGAGAAGGTGCTCAACATCACGAATCATAAGGAAAATGCAAATCAAAACCACAGTGAGATATCACCTTATGCCTGTTAGAATAGCTATCATCAAAAAGACAAGCGATAAGTGTTGGCAAGGATATGGAGAAAAGAGAACCCTTAGGCACCGCTGGTAGGAATGTAAATTGGTGCAGCCACTATGGAAAACAGTATGGAGGTTCCTCAAAAAATAAAAATACTCTCACAGGCTCCAGGAGAGGTCACAAGCCACATCTGCTCCCACTGCGTGCTCCAGGGGTGTGCGTGAGCCACCACCACTACCGAGAACCCCAGAACCCGGCATCAGCCTCTGCACCTGCTTACCCCCTATCAACTTGAACAGACCAATCACTAGAAGTGAAATAGAATATGTAATCAAAAAACTCCCTACAAACAAAAGCCCAGGAGCAGATGGCTTCACAGGCAAATTCTACCAAACATTCAAAGAAGAACTTATACCAATGCTTCTCAAACTCTTCCAAGAGATTGAAGAGGAACACTCCCAAAGACATTCTATGAAGCCACCATCACCCTGATACCAAAACTAGATGAAGACACTACTAAAAAGGAAAATCACAGGCCAATATCTTTAATGAATATACATGCAAAAATTCTCAACAAAATATTAGCAAACTGAATCCAACAACACATAAAATAGATCATACACCACGACCAAGTGGGATTCATCCCAAGTTCACAAGGATGGTAATACATACACAAATCCATCAATGTGATACACCATATCAACAAAAGAAAAGACAAAAACCACATGATCTTGACTTCCCAGGTGGCACAGTGGTTAAGACTCTGTGCTCCCAATGCAGGAGGCCCGGGTTTGATCCCTGGTCAGGGAACTAGATCCCACATGCATGCCACAACTAAGGAGCCAGCTAGCTGCAACTAAGGAGCCCACGTGCCACAATTAAGACCCAGGACAACAACAACAACAACAAAACACATGATCAGCTCAACAGATGCAGAAAATGCATTTGACAAAATTCAACATCCATTCATGATAAAAAAAAAAAAACTCTTATCAAAATGGGTATAGAGGGAACATATCTCAACATAATAAAAGCTATCAATGACAAACCCACAGCCAATATAGTACTCCAAGGTGAAAGCCTTCCTGCTAAAATCTGGAACAAGACAAGGATGCCCAATCTCACCTTTTCTATTCAACATAGTATTGGAAGTCCTAGCCACAACAATTAGAAAAGAAAAAGAAAGAAAAGGTATCCAAGTTGGAAGGAAAGAAGTAAAATTGTCATTATATGCAGATGATATGATACTATATATAGAAAACCCTAAAGACTCCACAAAAAAACTACTAGAACGGCTCAATGAATTCAGCAAGGTAGCAGGATACAAGATTAACATACAAAAGCATTTCTTTACACTAACAAGGAAATATCAGAAAGGGAATGTAAAAGAATAATACCTTTTAAAATTGCACGCCCCCAAAATGAAATACTTAGGAATAAACCTGACCAAGGAGGTGAAGACTTAAACACTAAGAACTACAAAACATTAATAAAGGAAATTGAAGATGATTCAAAGAAATGGAAAGCTATCCCATGCTCTTGGATTGGAAGAATTAATATTGTTGAAATGGCCATACTACCCAAAGCAATCTACAGATTTAATGTGATCCCTGTCAAATTACCCATGACATTTTTCAATGAAATAGAACAAATAATCCTAAAATTTATATGGAACCATAAAAGACTCAGAATTGCCAAAGCAATCCTGAAGAAAAAGAACAAAGCAGGAGGCATAACCCTCTTAGACTTCAGACAATACCACAAAGCTACAGTAATCAAAACAGCATGATACTGGCACAAAAACAGATACATGGACCAATAGAACAGAACAGAAAGCCCAGAAATAAACCCACACACCTATGGACAATTAATCTTCAACAATGGGGGCAAGAATATACAATGGGAAAAAGAAAGTCTCTTCAGCAAGTGGTGTTGGGAAAGTTGGACAGCCACATATAAATCAATGATGTTAGAACACACCCTCACACCATACATAAAAATAAATTCAAAATGGCTTAAAGACTTAAACATAACACATGATGCCATAAAACCCCTAGAAGAGAGCATAGGCAAAACATTCTCTGATGTAAATCATACCAGTGTTTTCTTAGGCCAGTCTCCCAAAACAATAGAAATAAAAGCAAAAATAAACAAATTAGACCTAATCAAAACTTACAAGCTTTTGCACAGTAAAGGAACCCATAAACAAAATGAAAAGACAACCTACAGAATGGGAGAAAATATTTGCAAATGATGTGACCGACAAGGGATTAATTTCCAAAATATACAAATGGCTCATACAACAACAAAGAAACAAAGAACCCAATCGAAAAATGGGCAGAAGACCTAAATAGACATTTCTCCAAAGAAGACACACACAAAGGGCCAATAGGCCCATGAAAAGATGCTCAAAATTGCTAATTATTAGAGAAATGCAGATCAAAACTACAATGAGGTACCACCCTACACTGGTCAGAATGGCCATCATTAACAACTCTACAAATAACAAATGCTGGAAAGGGTGTGGAGAAAAGGGAACCCTCCTACACTGTTGGTGGGAATTTAAGTTGGTACAGCCACTATGGAAAACAGTATGGAAGATCCTCAGAAAACTAAAAATAGAATTACTATATGATCCAGCAATTCCACTCCTGGGCATATATCCAGACAAAACTCTAATTCAAAAAGGTACATGCACCCCCATGTTCATAGCAACACTATTCACAATAGCCAAGACATGGAAACAACCTAAGTGTCCATCAACAGATGAATGGATAAAGAAGAATTGGTACATATATACAATGGAATATTACTCAGCCATAAAAAAGAACGAAATAATGCCATTTGCAGCAACATGGATGGACCTAGAGATTATCATACTAAGTGAAGTAAGTCAGAAACAGAAAGACAAATACCATATGATATCACTTATATGTGGAATCTAAAATATGACACAAATTAACCTATCTACGAAACAGAAACAAACCCACAGACAGAGAGAACAGACTTGTGGTTGCCAAGAGGGAGGATGTTGGGGGAGGGATGGAGTGGGAAGTTGGGGTTAGCAGATGTAAGCTATTATATATAGAATGATAAACCACAAGGTCCTACTGTATAGTGCAGAGAACTATATTCAATATCCTATGATAAACCATAATGGGAAAGAATATAAAAAGAGAATGTAGAGGGGCTTCAAAATGCCAGAAGAGTAAGACGTGGCGATCACCTTCCTCCCCACAAATACATCAAAAATACATCTACATGTAGAACAACTCCTACAGAATACCTACTGAACGCTGGCAGAAGACCTCAGACCTCTCAAAAGTCAAGAAACTCCCCACATACCTGGGTAGGACAAAAGGAAAAAGAAAAAACAGAGACAAAAGAATAGAGACGGGACCTGCACCAGTGGTAGGGAGCTGTGAAGGAGGAAAGGTTTCCACACACTAGGAAGCCCCTTCGCGGGCGGAGACTGCGGGTGGCGGAGGGGGGGAGCTTCCGAGCCACGGAGGAGAGCGCAGCCACAGACAGGGGTGTGGAGGGCAAAGCAGAGAGATTCCCGCACAGAGGCTCAGCGCCAAGCAGCACTCACCAGCCCGAGAGGCTTGTCCGCTCACCCGCCGGGGCGGGCGGGGGCTGGGAGCTGAGGCTCGGGCTTCGGAGGTCGGATTCCAGGGAGAGGACTGGGGTTGGCTGCGTGAACACAGCCTGAAGGGGGCTAGTGCGCCACGGCTAGCCAGGAGGGAGTCCAGGAAAAAGTCTGGAGCTGCCGAAGAGACAAGAGACTTTTTCTTGCCTCTGTTTCCTGGTGCACGAGGAGAGGGGATTAAGAGCGCCGCTTAAAGGAGCTCCAGAGACGGGTGCAAGCTGCAGCTATCAGCACAGACACCAGAGACAGGCATGAGATGCTAAGGCTGCTGCTGCAGCCAACAAGAAGCCTGTGTGCGAGCACAGGTCACTATCCACACCTCCCCTCCCGTGAGCCTGTGCAGCCCGCCACTGCCAGGGTCCCGTGATCCAGGGACAACTTCCCCGGGAGAACGCACGGCGTGCCTCAGGCTGGTGCAACGTCACACCGGCCTCTGCCGCTGCAGGCTCGCCCCACATCCGTACCCCTCCCTCCCCCCGGCCTGAGTGAGCCAGAGCCCCCAAAGCAGCTGCTCCTTTAACCCCGTCCTGTCTGAGCAAAGAACAGACGCCCTCAGGCGACCTACACGCAGAGGCGTGTCCAAATCTAAAGCTGAACCCCAGGAACTGTGTGAACAAAGAAGAGAAAGGGAAATCTCTCCCAGCAGCCTCAGGAGCAGCAGATTAAATCTCCACAATCAACTTGATGTACCCTGCATCTGTGGAATACCTGAATAGACAAAGAATCATCCCAAATTGAGGAGGTGGACTTTGGGAGCAACGATATATATATATTTTTTCCCTTTTTCTCTTTTTGTGAGTGTGTATGTGTATGCTTCTGTGTGTGATTTTGTCTGTATAGCTTTGCTTTTACCATTTGTCCTAGGGTTCTGTTTTTGTTTTGTTTTGTTTTGTTTTTAGTATAGTTTTCAGCACTTGTTATCATTGGTGGATTTCTTTTTTGGTTTGGTTGCTCTCTTCTTTCTTTCTTTTTTATTTAAAAAAATTATTTTTAATAATTATTTTTTATTTCTTATTTTTTTAAATTTTATTTTACTTTATTTTATTTATTTTATCTTCTCCTTTCTTTCTTTCTTTTTTTTCCTCCCTTTTATCCTGAGCCGTGTGGATGACAGGCTCTTGGTGCTCCAGCCAGGCGTCAGGGCAGAGCCAAGTTCAGTACAGTGGTCCACCAGAGACCTCCCAGCTGCACATAATATCAAACAGTGAAAATCTCCCAGAGACCTCCCTCTCAATGCTACGACCCAGCTCCACTCAATGACCAGCAAGCTACAGTGCTGGACAGCCTATGCCAAACACCTAGCAAGACAGGAACATAAACCCATCCATTAGCAGAGAGGCTGCCTAAAATCATAATAAGGCCACAGACACCCAAAACACACCACCAGACGTGGGCCTGCCCACCAGAAAGACAAGATCCAGCCTCATCCACCAGAACACAGGCACCAGTCCTCTCCACCAGGAAGCCTACACAACCCACTGAACCAACTTAGACACTGGGGACAGACACTAAAAACAACGGAAACTACGAACCTGCAGCCTGGGAAAAGGAGATCCCAAACACAGTAAGTTAAGCAAAATGAGAAGACAGAGAAACACACAGCAGATGAAGGAGCAAGGTAAAAACCCACCACACCAAACAAATGAAGAGAAAATAGTCTACGTGAAAAAGAATTCAGAATAACGATAATAAAGATGATCCAAAATCTTGGAAATAGAATGGAGAAAATACAAGAAACGTTTAACAAGAACCTAGAAGAACTAAAGAGCAAACAAACAGTGATGAACAACACAATAAATGAAATTTAAAATTCTCTAGAAGGGATCAATAGCAGAATAACTGAGGCAGAAGAACGGATAAGTGACCTGGAAGATAAAATAGTGGAAATAACTACTGCAGAGCAGAATAAAGAAAAAAGAATGAAAAGAACTGAGGACAGTCTCAGACACCTCTGGGATAACATTAAACTCACCAACATTCGAATTATAGGGGTCCCAGAAGAAGAAGAGAAAAAGAAAGGGACTGAGAAAATACTTGAAGAGATTATAGTTGAAAACTTCCCTAATATGGGAAAGGAAATAGTTAATCAAGTCCAGGAAGCACAGAGAGTCCCAAACAGGATACATCCACGGAGAAACATGCCAAGACACATATTAATCAAACTATCAAAAATTAAATACAAAGAAAAAATATTAAAAGCAGCAAGGGAAAAACAACAAATAACACACAAGGGAATCCCCATAAGGTTAACAGCTGATCTTTCAGCAGAAACTCTGCAACCCAGAAGGGAGTGGCAGGACATATTTAAAGTGATGAAGTGGAAAAACCTACAACCAAGATGACGCTACCCAGCAAGGATCTCATTCAGATTGGACGGAGAAATTAAAAGCTTTAGAGACAAACAAAAGCTAAGAGAATTCAGCACGACCAAACCAGCTTTACAACAAATGCTAAAGGCACTTCTCTAGTCAGGAAACACAAGAGAAGGAAAAGACCTACAATAACAAACCCAAACAATTAAGAAAATGGTAATAGGAACATACATTTTGATAATTACCTTAAAAGTAAGTGGATTAAATGCTCCAACCAAGAGACATAGACTGGTTGAATGGATACAGAAACAAGACCCGTATATATGCTGTCTACAAGAGACCCACTTCAGATCTAGGGACACATACAGACTGAAAGTGAGGGGATGGAAAAAGATATTCCATGCAAATGGAAATCAAAAGAAAGCTGGAGTAGCAATTCTCATATCAGACAAAATAGACTTTAAAACAAAGACTATTACAAGAGACAAAGAAGGACAATACATAATGATCAAGGGATCAATCCAAGAAGAAGATATAACAATTGTAAATATTTATGCACCCAACATAGGAGCACCTCAATGCATAAGGTAAATACTAACAGCCATAAAAGGGGAAATCGACAGTAACACAATCATAGTAGGGGAGTTTAACACCCCACATTCACCAATGGACAGATCAGCCAAAATGAAAATAAATAAGGAAACACAAGCTTTAAATGATACATTAAGCAAGATGGACTTAATTGATATTTATAGGACATTCCATCCAAAAACAACAGAATACACTTTCTTGTCAAGTGCTTATAGAACATTCTCCAGGATAGATCATATCTTGGGTCACAAATCAAGCCTTGGTAAATTTATGAAAATTGAAATTGTATCAAGTATCTTTTCTGACCACAACACTATGAGACTAGATATCAATTACAGGAAAAAATCTGTAAGAAATACAAACACATAGAGGCTAAACAATACACTATTTAATAACCAAGAGATCACTGAAGAAATCAAAGAGGAAATCAAAAAATACATAGAAACAAATGACAATGAAAACACGACGACCCAAAACCTATGGGATGCAGCAAAAGGAGTTCTAAGAGGGAAGTTTATAGCAATACAATCCTACCTTAAGAAACAAGAAACATCTCAAATCAACAACCTAACTTTACACCTAAAGCAATTAGAGAAAGAAGAACAAAAAAACCCCAAAGTTAGCAGAAGGAAAGAAATCATAAAGATCAGATCAGAAATAAATGAAAAGGAAACGAAGGAAACGAGAGCATAGATCAATAATACTAAAAGCTAGTTCTTTGAGAAGATAAACAAAATTGATAAACCATTAGCGAGACTCATCAAGAAAAAAAGGGAGAAGACTCAAATCAATAGAATTAGAAATGAAAAAGATAAGTAATAACTGACACTGCAGAAATACAAAGGATCATGAGAGATTACTACAAGCAACTATATGCCAATAAAATGGACAACCTGGACGAAATGGACAAATTCTTAGAAAAGCACAACCTTCCGAGACTGAATCAGGAAGAAATAGAAAATATGAACAGACAAATCACAAGCACTGAAATTGAAACTGTGATTAAAAATCTTCCAACAAACAAAAGTCCAGGACCAGATGGCTTCACAGGTGAATTCTATCAAATATTTAGAGAAGAGCTAACACCTATCCTTCTCAAACTCTTCCAAAATATAGCAGAGGAAGGAACACTCCCAAACTCATTCTGGATGGCCACCATCACCCTGATACCAAAACCAGACAAAGATGTCACAAAGAAAGAAAACTACAGGCCAAAATCACGGATCAACATAGATGCAAAAACCCTCAACAAAATACTAGCAAACAGAATCCAACAGCACATTAAAAGGATCATACACCATGATCAAGTGAGCTTTATCCCAGGAATGCAAGGATTCTTCAATATATGCAAATCAATCAATGTGGTACACCATATTAACAAATCGAAGGAGAAAAACCATAGCATCACCTCAATAGATGCAGAGAAAGCTTTTGACAAATTCAACACCCATTTATGATAAAAAAAAAAAACTCTCCAGAAAGTAGGCATAGAGGGAACTTGCCTCAACATAATAAAGGCCATATATGACAAACCCACAGCCACATCGTCCTCAATGGTGAAAAACTGAAACCATTTCCACTAAGATCAGGAAGAAGACAAGGTTGCCCACTCTCACCACTATTATTCACCACAGTTTGGAAGTTTTAGGCACAGCAATCAGAGAAGAAAAAGAAATAAAAGGAATCCAAATCGGAAAAGAAGAAGTAAAGCTGTCACTGTTTGCAGACGACATGACACTATACATAGAGAATCCTAAAAATGCTACCAGAAAACTACTAGAGCTAATCAGTGAATTTGGTAAAGTAGCAGGATACAAAATTAACGCACAGAAATCTCTTGTATTCCTATGCACTAATGATGAAAAATCTGAAAGTGAAATTAAGAAAACATTCCCATTTACCATTCAACGAAAAGAATAAAATATCTAGGAATAAACCTACCTAAGAAGACAAAAGACCTGTATGCAGAAAATTATGACACAGCTGAAAGAAATTTAAGATGATACAAATAGATGGAGAGATATACCATGTTCTTGGATTGCAAGAATCAACATTGTGACAATGACTATACTACCCAAAGCAATCGACAGAGTCAATGCAATGCCTATCAAACTACCACTTGCATTTTTCACAGAACTAGAACAAAAAATTTCACAATTTGAATGGAAACACAAAAGACCCCGAATAGTCAAAGCAATCTTGAGAAAGAAAAACAGAGCTGGAGAAATCAGTCTCCCAGATTTCAGAGTATACTAGAAACCTACAGTAATCAAGACAGTATGGTACTGGCACAAAAACAGAAATATAAATCAATGGAACAGGATAGAAAGGCCAGAGGTAAACCCATGCACATATGGTCACCTTATCTTTGATAAAGGAGGCAAGAATATACAATGGCGAAAAGACAGCCTCTTCAGTAAGTGGTGCTGGGAAAACTGGACAGCTACATGTAAAAGAATGAAATTAGAACACTCCCTAACACCATACACAGAAATAAACTCAAAATGGATTAAAGGCCTAAATGTAAGGCCAGACACTATCAAACTCTTAGAGGAAAACATAGGCAGAACACTCTATGACATAAATCTCACTACTGGGCATATACCCAGAGAAAACCGTCATTCAAAAAGACACATGCACCCCAATGTTCATTGCAGCACTATTTACAATAGCCAGGTCATGTAAGCAACCTAAATGCCCATCGACAGATGAATGGATAAAGAAGTTGTGGTACATATATACAATGGAATATTACTCAGCCATAAAAAGGAATGAAATTGAGTCACTTGTTGAGACGTGAATGGATCTAGAGACTGTCATACAGAGTGAAGTAAGTCAGAAAGAGAAAAACAAATATCGTATATTAACACATGTATGTGGAACCTAGAAAAATGGTACAGATGAACCGGTTTGCAGGGCAGAGGCTGAGACACAGATGTAGAGAACAAACGTATGGACACCAAGGGGGGAAAACCGCGGTGGGGTGGGGATGGTGGTGTGCTGAATTGGGCGATTTGGGATTGACATGTATACACTGATGTGTATAAAACTGATGACTGATTAAAAAAAAAGATCCTTTTGGACCCACCTCCTAGAGAAATGGAAATAAAAACAAAAATAAACAAATGGCAACTAATGAAACTTAAAAGCTTTTGCACAGCAAAGGAAACCATAAACAAGATCAAAAGACAACCCTCAGAATGGGAGAAAATATTTGCAAATGAAGCAACTGACAAAGGATTAATCTCCAAAATTTACAAGCAGCTCATGCAGCTCAATATCAAAAAACAAACAACCCAATCCAAAAATGGGCAGAAGACCTAAATAGACATTTCTCCAAAGAAGATATATGGATTGCCAACAAACATATGAAAGAATGGTCAACATCATTAATCATTAGAGAAATGAAAATCAAAACTACAATGAGATATCACCTCACACCAGTCAGAATGGCCATCATCAATAAATCTATAAACAACAAATGCTGGAGAGGGTGTGGAGAAAAGGGAACCCTCTTGCACTGTTGGTGGGAATGTAAATTGACACAGCCACTTTGAAGAACAGTATGGAGGTTCCTTAAAGAACTAAAAATAGAACTACCATATGACCCAGTAATCCCACTACTGGGCATATACTGTGAGAAAACCATAATTCAAAAAGAGTCATGTACCACAATGTTCATTGCAGCTCTATTTACAATAGCCAGAACATGGAAGCAACCTAAGTGTCCATCAACAGATGAATGGATAAAGAAGATGTGGCACATATATACAATGGAATATTACTCAGCCATAAAAAGAAACAAAACTGAGTTATTTGTAGTGAGGTGTATGGACCTAGAGTCTGTCATACAGAGTGAAGTAAGCCAGAAAGAGAAAAACAAATACCATGTGCAAACACATATATATGGAATCTAAAAAAAAAAAAAAAAAGGTCATGAAGAACCTAGGGGCAAGACGGGAATAAAGACACAGACCTACTAGAGAATGGACTTGAGGATACGGGGAGGGGTAAGGGTAAGCTGGGGCAAAGTAAGAGAGTGGCATGGACATATATACAGTACCAAATGTAAAATAGATAGCTAGTGGGAAGCAGCCACATAGCACAGGGAGATCAGCTCAGTGCTTTGTGACCACCTAGAGGGGTGGGATAGGGAGGGTAGGAGGGAGGGAGACGCAAGAGGCAAGAGATATGGGGACATATGTATATGTATGACTGATTCACTTTGTTATAAAGCAGAAACGAACACACCATTGTAAAGCAATTATACTCCAATAAATATGTTAAAAAAAGAGAAAAGGACATTTAATCATAAACTTCAAAAAAAAAATAGAAGAGATGTTTAAGGACTAGACCTCAAGGGGCCCAGACTCTGCTCTCAAGAAGTAGCCAAAGTCATGCAGCACTTTGCAAAGGGTTTCCACGAGAAGAGTGTGCGTGCTTAGCAGGTTAACAGCCAAAAAAGGACTCTCTGAACTTTCTGAGGAGCCTGTCTACATCACTTTAGTCTGTTTTTTTAATGGGTATTTTGGGCAGTATTTCATGTGAAAGAGTCCTGGTGCTCTACAAGTGTGAAAATCACTGGTCCAATGGAATGGATCCTGAAGAGAAGTCAGTAGATGAATAATTAAATGCTAATCCAGGCATGGTGCCTTTCTGGTTGTGTGACCTCTAAGCCCTTCATATCAGTAAACGCTACTCCTAAATATTTACTCCAGAGAGATGAAAACGTATCTACACAAAGAACTTTACATAAATGTTCACAGCAGCTTTATTCATAATAGCCTCAAAATGGAAACAACCCAAAAGTCCATCAACAGGAGAATGGCTAAGAACGTTACAGTACATCCACACAATGGGATACCACACAACAATACAAAGGACTAGACCACACCAACAACGTGCATCAACCTCAAAGATAATTACCATGAGTGGAAGAAGCCAGATATAAGAATACAAAAAATATAATTCCATTGATATAAAACCTAAAGAGAACCTTCATCTATGATGACAGGAAGCAGATCAGTGGTTGCCTGGACCCAGGTGTAAGAATGGAAGATTAAGTGGGAAAGATGGGAATTTGGGGTGCAATAGAAATGTTTTATATCTTGATTATGGTAGTGATCAATTCTAAACTCACAGCACTGTATACTTAAAATGGGTGCATTTTATTGTATGTGAAAATAAAGTTGAAAAAAACAAAACAAAACAACACAAACAAAAAAACAAAACAAAGCAAAAAAAGAATGTATATATATATATGTGTATATCTGAATCACTTTGCTGTACAGCAGAAATTAACACAGTATTGTAAATCAACTATACTTCAATAAAAATTAATTAATTAATTAAAAATAGAACTACTGTGTGATCCAGCAATTCCACTTCTGGGTATGTATCTGAAGGAAATGAAAACACTAACTCAAAAAGATATCTGCACCTCCATGTTCATTGCAGCATTATTTACAATAGCTGGAAGTAACCTAAGTGCCCATCAATGGGTGAATGGATCAAGAAAATGTGGTATATACAAACAATGGAATATCATTCATCCATAAAAAAGAAAGAAATCTTGCCATTTGTGACAACATAGATGGACCTTGAGGGCATTATGCTAGATGAAATAAGTCAGAGAAGACAAATATTGTACACTGTCATTATATATATGTGGAATCTAAAAAATCAAGCTCACAGAAACAGACAAAAGATTGGTAGTTGCCAGATACAAGGGATGGGGGCTTGGGGAAATGAGTGAAGGGGGTAAAAATGTACAAACTTCCAGTTATAATATAAATAGGCCCTGGGCATGTATTGGGTTGGCCAAAAAGTTCGTTCGGTTAATGAATATGTTAAGTTCTTGGTGAAAATGAAAAATGTGTCTTTTATTTTTACTTAAAACTGAACAAACTTTTTGGCCAACCCAACAATATACAGCACTATATTGTTAACGATAGTTACTAGTTAACTATTAAGTAATAGGTACTATAGTTAACAATACTGTATTGTATATTTGAAAATCACTAAGAGACTAGCAACTTAAAAGTTCTTACACACACCCAATGTAACTACGTGAGGTGATGAATACGCTAACTAAACTTACTGTGGTAACTGTTTCACAATACATACATATATCAAATCATTGTGTTGACAATAAACTTATACAATATTGTTTATCAATTATATCTCAAGATAGCTGGAAAAAAATCAACTCAACATTTTTTGAATATAGAAGAAAAATCATAGGATCTTCTTAGTAGATTTAGATAAGCATCTGAAAAAATTTAACACCCACTCATGACAGAAACTCTCAGGAGACAAGGAATAGAGGGAATTACCTCAACCTGTTAAAGGACATCTAGGAAAAACCTACAGCCAATATCATATTTAATGGTGAAAGACTTCATGTATTCCCCGAAAATCAAGAGAAGGCAAGGATACTTTTACCACTTTTACTGAAAATAGGCACACACAAAACAAAGGTCTACATATTGGGATGGAAGAAGTTAAACTATCATTATTTGCAGATGACATGATCATATACACAGAAAATCCTAAGGAATCTACAAAAAAGCTTCTAGAACTAATAAGTGAATTTAGTAAGGTCCAAGATATAAGGTCGGTATACAAAAATCAATTGTATTTTTATATTCTACCAATAAACAGTTGGAAAACAATGTCATTTGCCATAGCATCAAATATATGAAATACAGGAATAAATGTAACAAAATAAGTATAAATTCTATGCTGAATAATATAAAATATTGCTAAATAAATGTAGAGACACACTGTGTTAGTGGCTAGGAGCACTTAAAGTTGAGTCAATTTGTCCCAAATCTACAGATTTAGTGCAATTCTAACAAAAATCCCAGCAAAAAAAAAAAAAAAAAAATTTAAGAAGTTGACAAGCTCTTTGAAACAGCATATCTTCCCCTTTAATCTGGAAAGTTCTGGTGTATCTGCTTGGCCCTCTGACCTAGAAACAGCACACAGATATTCAAGTCACTCTGGCTTAGAGCTGAATTCTTTCTACAATAACTGCCATTGATTTGGGGCATTTTCTCCTCTTTAGGAAGGAAAAATAGGCTGATTAAATTCACCTGGCTTCTGGGTCTCTGTGCCAAGGGGCCTAAACAATCAATGTTCTATTTTCTTCCTGACAAATCCTTCAAGGAGTGTTCAAGTCAAAATATAATAATATTTTAGCTAAAATATTTTTAAAAAGCAAAAGCAGCATGAGTTGGTCTTGTCAAACCAGTTTGTTGTTCAGATATTTCTGACAACTCATTCACTTTAGCCTGGAACTTTCAAGACTGGCCATGTAATGAAATAGGAACTAGTATAATATGTAGCATTTGTGTGGTATAATTTGAGAGGTGAGGCAAGCTTTGCCTGCCCCACTCTTTCTCTTTCCCATTTCTAAACTGTCGTAAGATGTGATATATATTGTGGCATTTTGTGCTTTGGTCAAGAGAGCACAGGAACTGAAGTAATAAAATTTCCTGCTCTACCCTTGAGTGATCTGTGTCATCGACCTTGTGACACTTAACTTTCCTGGGCCTAGGTTTTTGATTTGGAAAGAAAGTACCTTCTAACTCCAGAAATCTTTGCTTCTATAATTTATCAAGTACCTCAAATAACCTCAGGTTAGCTTTTTTTCTTTAATTTCTCTCAGCTGAACACTGAAGGATGGCACCAGAATCCTTGCATTTAGTTAGAAGGAAGCCATCAGATAGGATAAAGGACATGGGTCCCTCAACATCAAGTGATGCCCCAGGTGCGTGGTGTTGGAAGGGAAACAGTGAAAGACACCGTGCTGGTACAGGAAGGGAGTGAGGAGCAGAAAATCCAAGAGGAAAATATACAGAAGCTAGAAAAGTAGGTAATGAAAAAGAAACACAGGCGGAAGATTGGTGTTTTGGTGGAGAGATATTTCATCCAGCTAGTCCTAGCTGAGTCCAGGAACTCTGAATGAAAATAAAATATTGTGCCAAATATTAACACCAACCAAACACAAGGTTCTCTATCAGCTACTTGGAGGCAAAGGTCATTCATGCCTCCCTCGCTTCTTTTTACCTCTAATACTTAGTACTACCCTACAGTAGAACAATAATAGATATATAAATATTTGACAACAACTGATAAAAATATGATGGTGATATGATGGTAGTGTCCTAGACTAACCAGGAACCCAAGTTCAGTTCAAGTTCCTCTTAAGAAAAGTTCTAAGGGCTTCTCACCTTTGCCCTCACCTCCGCCACCACAGTAGATAACTACATGTCTTTCATTTAGGATGTTAGAGCTCCTGTGATTGTATGCATTAGATTGATAACGGCAGGGCAAAAACCACAGAATAAGAACTGGCAGGTGGAAAATGTGAACCATCAGCTTGTAAACACCCCATCCATCCAGGTTCCTGAGCATCCAAATGGGACCTCTTGCAGTGGGCTCTTCCCTCTAGCCACTGGCTTCTCTTTCCAACCATGTTTCCTAATGAACACCTAGTTTTTTAGACCCTGGGTTCCCCGACCCCTTCTTTGGTCTTTCTTCCCTACTTCCATCATTTCCTGCCCACCCAAGTTCTTTTCCCTTGCAGAAGAGAAGTCCTTAGTTTACTTCACAGAATTTTCATGGCCAATTAGTTTAAACTCAAAAGCTAAAAAGTATCCATCTAAAATGGCAAAGAAAAAAAGAAAAGATTATTTATCTACTAAATTAGATAATGTTTATTGATCTAAATATATTTATGCTAGCTACTGTGTTAAGTGTTACCTCATGCATTATCTCACCTAATATATTGAGAAATAGTATCATATTGTTTTGTATCATATAGTTTATCATATGAGTTTTGGCTCTGTAAACAGACTTGAGTTTGAGTAACAGCTCCTTCATTTACTAGCTGAGAATGACCTTGGGGAAATTACATACATTTCTGACTCCAAGTTCCTTATCTGAATAATGGAGATAATATTCGTACTACTTCATAGGGTTTTTATAAAGATGAATTGATGAAAAGTAAATACCACTGAGAACCTATTATATGGTCAACACATTAGAAAGTGTGATCTCTAAAATCTAGACAAATGCAGATGAGCAAAGGTCTGTGGTTAAACAGATAAAATTTTATTTGCACAGATAAAATTTTTAATTATCAAACCTTAAGGGTCAATGGAGAGAACAGGGGATTCATCAGAACTTGAGAGAGATTTCATAGAGGACCTTGATTAATCCTTGGAACAATTAAATCAAGTGTCTAGGGAAGGACAGTAAAAAATTAAAGGACTATATAGATAACATTGAAAGTTTCTTTCAATCCTGACCTACCTAACTCTGTGACTCAAGGCTGTGATTTAAGTTTTTTGATGTTTTTGAAGATGGATATTGTGGACAGATAAAAGCTATTTGGGTGATTTCATGTTTTTAAGTCTTATTTTCTATTTATATATCTAGTACATTTTAATAATCATTTTTATAAGGACCATTAACTAATTTGGGGCCTGTTATAAATTTTTTTTAACATCTTTATTGGAGTATAATTGCTTTACAATGGTGTGTTAGTTTCTGCTGTATAACAAAGTGAATCAGCTATACACATACATATATCCCCATATCTCCTCCCTCTTGCGTCTCCCTCCCACCCTCCCTATCCCACCCCTCTATGTGGTCACAAAGCACAGAGCTGATCTCCCTGTGCTATGTGGCTGCTTCCCACTAGCTATCTATTTTACGTTTGGTAGTGTATATATGTCCATGCCACTCTCTCACTTCATCCCAGCTTACCCATCCCCCTCCCCAGTCCTCAAGTCCATTCTCTACGTCTGTGTCTTTATTCCTGTCCTGCCCCTAGGTTCTTCAGAACCTTTTTTTTTTTTTTAGATTCCATATCTATGTGTTAGCATACGGTATTTGTTTTTCTCTTTCTGACTTACTTCACTCTGTATGACAGACTCTAGGTCCATGTACCTCAGTACAAATAACTCAATTTCGTTTCTTTTTATGACTGAGTAATATCCCACTGTATATATGTGTGGGGCCTGTTATAAATTGGTCATGCACAATTCTTAGGTCCTTTTTGGTAAATACTGATAGCCACCTAAAATTAAAGGTGGGTAAAGGATAATTACTTCCCTCAACTTCACTATCAGGTGATAATGAAAGCAAGAATCTCAGATCAAATTTTGCCTCATATTCACATGTTTTTAAAAACCTTCATTAGAAATTAGACAGCAAGCAGTTCTCATAACTTTTTTTAAAGAAGTTTGATGAAGTCTCGGCTTTCTATCCCTTTCAGATGATCTAACATCTTGCATGAAAAGATGTCAGAATACAAAGATGTGGAACTCACCTCCTGCCACAAATACATCAAAAATACTTTTACAGATGGAACAATTCTCACAGAACACCTACTGAACACTAGCAGAAGACCTCAAACACCTGAAAGGACAAGAAAGATCTCCATATAACCAGGCTGAAAGAAAAAAAAAAAAAAGAGGAAGCAGGATAGGACCTGTGTCCCTGGGAGTGAGCTGAAAAACAGGAAAGGTTCCCACACGCTGGGAAGCCCCCTCACTGGCAGGGAGATCAGTTGGGACAGGAAGGGAATTTCAGAGGCTCAGAGGACAGCACAACAACTGGTTTGTGGCAGGCAGAACAGAGAGAGAGAGAGAGACCTGCTCAGATGATCCCTGCCACTGCCCTGCGAGCCCCAGCCTGAGACATGCATGTCCACTGGTAGGGGCCAGGCTGGGTGCTGAGATTCATTGTTTAGAGGACAGACCCAGAGAGAGGACTGCTGTTGGATGGGCAGAGACAGCCAGAAGGGGCTGGAGTGTGGTATGGCCACAACCTGGGGTGTTCACAGCAGAAGCCCTGATCCGCCATAGAAGCAAAGAGCCATTGTTAAGTGATGCACAAAGGGAGGGGCGGGGCTGCCATTACAGCCTCTTTCTCCATGCACTGGCTCCCGCCTCCGTGGGCTCCAGGAGAACACGCCCCAGCCACCGCCTGGGGGCTCCTGTCTCCATGCTCTTGTGCCCCAGCTGCCACCTCAGCCAGCTCCAGGAGCAGAAGCCAGTGGGCTGCCCACTCACAGAGGTGGGGCTGAAACCACAGCTGAGCCCCAGGGGCCACGTGACTTAGGAAGCAGGGCTGAAATCTCTCCCCATGGCTGCGCAAGCCGCAGACTTACACTTCCACTAGCAGCTTTGTAGATTCAGTGCCTGCAGGACATCTGAGTGGACAATGGAGGTTCCCACAGCTAGGATGGGTTGGGCCTTAGCAGCTGTGGGCTTTGTGGGCAGGTGCACATGGGGGCTGGGCCGGGTCAAAGTCTGAACTGCCTCTATAGCTCTCACAGTGGGTCCAGGTGCACAATTACTACAGTCCTGGGACCTGATTTCAGTGGATCTGTGCTGGTGGACTTGTAAAAACAATGCCTGAGGGACACCAGGGCCAACTGTTGGCATTCCCAAGGTTGACAAGGGGCCAAGGGCAGTGCCAACAACAGTGTACTTTGTGTGCCTGCACAATGGGTGACAGGTGACACAACAAAGCACACTCACTGGTGAACAGCTCTGGTAGAGAAATACTCAGTGGCTCCTCTCCCAGTGGGAGTGCTCTAATCCATCTACCTTGTACCACAGCTCAGAAACAGATCTGGGGGCTTCTACTCCAACAGCTAGGGAACAGAGCCAGCCCCTGACAGGGCAGTGGCAACCACAGAGCAAAGAGGAGGTCCTGCTCAATATCCAGTGCAGGCTCTGGTCACCACAACATCAGTCACGCCTCCTATCAAGGGGATACTGGTCAGCATACACTGAGGAAAGAGGCAGCAGGCAAGCACGCTAAAAAACAGCACTCACACCAAAAAACATTAAACCCACACAGGCTACACAGGGACGCTCCCACATAGAAATAGCTCTCCAAGACCACAGTAGAAAATTGTTTCTCCTAAAGTCATAGAGAAAGAGAGATAAGTAAAATGAAGAAGCAAAGGAACCACTCCCAATTAAAAGACCAAGAGAATTCCCCTGAAAGAACAAACACTGAAACAGACCTCTTCAGTCTAATAGACTAAGAATTCAAAAAGGAGATAATGAAAATACTGAAAGAACTAAGAAGGCTATCAACAGAAATGCAGATTGCTGTAAAAAGGAACTAGAAACTATAAAGAGAAACCAAGAAAAATTAGAACCTTCATTCACTGAAATGAAAGCTGAGCTAAAAGCAATGAATAGCAGAATGAATAATGCAGAAGAATGAATAAGTGACCTGGAAGATAGAATAATGGAAATCACTCAATCAGAACAGCAGACAGAAAGCCAAATGAAAAAAATGAAAGCAATATAAGAGACCTACGGGATAATATAAAGCATGCCAATCTATGCATAATAGGGATCCCAGAAGGAGAAGAAAGAGAAAAGGGGATTGAAAATGTATTTGAAGAAATTATGGCTGAAAACTTCCCAAACCTACAGAAGGAAACAGATATCCAGGTACAGGAAGCACAGAGGGTCCCAAACAATATAAACCCAAACAGACCTACACCAAGACATATTATAATAAAAATGGCAAAAGTTAAAGATAAAGAGAGGATTCTAAAGGCAGGAAGAGAAAAACAAAGAGTTAATTACAAGGGAACCCCCATAAGGCTATCAGCTGATTTATCTACAGAAACGTTGCAGGCCAGAAGTAGTGGCAAGATATATGCAAAGTCCTGAAAGGAAAAAATCTGCAACCTAGGGTACTCTAACCAGCAAGATCATCATTTAGAGTAGAGAGAGATAAAGAGTTTCTCAGACAAGCAAAAACTAAAAGAATAAAGCAATAATAGCCTATCCTAAAGGAAATACTGAAAGGTTTTCTCTAAATAGAAAATATGTAAGAATCTATAGGAAAGAGAAAAGCACAATTGGAAAGTAATCACTTAAATAAGCCAGTACACAGATTAAAAATAATCAAAAAATTCCTGTGAAAGCAGTGATAACCACAATCAACAGCAAAAGGATGAACATGAAGATATAAAAAAGGATTTCAAAATCATAAAATATGGGGGAGGAGAGTAAGAAAATGTAGATTTTTTTTTTTCCCTAGCATGTGTTTGAGACTATATGACTACCAGTCTAAGGCAAGTAGATATAGGAAGGGGTTAACATACCTGAGAAACAGGGTAACCACAAATCAAAAACATACAGTAGATTCACAAAATCCAGAAAGAAGAGAACATAAACATAATACAAAAGAAAATCATCAAACCACAAAAGGAAAAACAGAAGAAAAAGAAAGGGACAAAAGAAGAAATACAAAATCAATGGGAAAACAAGGTTTAAAATGGCAATAAATAAATATCTATCAATAATTACCTAAATGTCAATGGACTAAATGCTCCAATCAAAAAACATGGACTGGCACATTGGATAAAAAAACAAGAGCCTACAATATGCTGCCTAAAAGAGACCCACTTTAGGGCAAAGGAAACACATAGATGGAAAGTGAGGGGATGGAAAAAGATATTTCATGCAAACAGAAATGACAAGAAAGCAGAGGTCACAATACTCTTATCAGACAAAATAGACTTTAAAACAAAGGTTATAAAGAAAGATAAAAAAAGACACTATATAATGATAAAAGGATCAATACAAGGAGAGGTTATTACACTCGTCAACACATATACACCCAATACAGAAGCACCCAAATACATAAAACAAATACTAACAGACATAAAGGGAGAAAATGACAGTAATACAATAATAGTAGGAGACTTTAACACCCCACTCACATCAATGGACAGATCTTTGAGACAGAAAATCAATAAGGCAACAGAGATACTAAATGATACAGCAGAACAGTTAGACTTAATTGATATTTTCAGGACATTACATCCAAAAATAGCAGAATACACATTCTTTTCAAGTGCACATGGAACATCCTCTAGGATTGACCACATGCTAGGGCACAAAACAAGCCTCAACAAATTTCAGAGTACAGATATTATTTCAAGCACCTCTTCCGACCACAATGGCATAAAACTAGAAATCAACCACAGAAAAAGAAACAAGAAAAAAAAACAATTACATGGAGACTAAACAACATGCTACTAAAAAACCAATTTGTCAATGATGAAATCAAAGAAGAAATTTTGACATACCTTGAGACAAATAACAATGAAAACACAACCATACAAGATCTATGGGAGACAGCAAAAGCAGTTCTTAGAGGGAAGTTCATAGTGATACAGGCCTTTTTAAGAAACAAGAAAAATCTCAAATCAATAACCTAACCCAGCACCTAAAAGAATTAGAAAAAGAAGAACAAACAAAACCTAAAGTCAAGAGAAGGAAGGAGATAATAAAGATCAGAGAGGAAATAAATAAAATAGAGATTAAAAAACAAGAGAAAAATATCAATAAAACCGAGAGCTGGTTCTTTGAAAGGGTAGACAATATTGACAAACCTCTGGCCAAGCTCACCAGGAAGAAAAGAGAGAAGTCTCAAGTAAAGAAAGTAAGAAATGAAAGAGGAGAAATCACTAGATACTGCAGAAATACAAAAAACCATAAGAGAATACTATGAACAATAATATGCCAACAAATTTGACAACCTAGAAGAAATGGACAACTTTCTAGAAACATACAGCCCATGAAAACTGAATCAAAAAGAGATTGATGATTTGAACAGACCAATCACTAAAAGCAAAATAGAATATGTAATTTTAAAATTCCCTACAAACAGAAGTCCAGGACCAGATGGCTTCACAGGCAAATTCTACCAAACATACAAAGAAGAACTTATACCGATGCTTCTCAAACTCTTCCAAAAGACTGAAGAGGAGGGAACACTGCCAAAGACATTCTATGAAGCCACCATCACCCTGATACCAAAACCAGACAACGACACTACCAAAAAAGAAAATTACAGGCCAATATCTTTGATGAATATAGATGCAAAAATTCTCCACAAAATATTAGCAAACTCGAATCCAACAACACATAAAAAAAGATCACACACCAGGATGAAGTTGGATTCATCGGGTCACAAGGATGGTAATACATACACAAATCAGTCAATGTGATACACCACATCAAAAAAAGAAAACACAAAAACTACATGATCATCTCAATAGATGCAGAAAAACATTCGATAAAATTCAACATCCATTCATGATAAAATCTCTTACCAAAGTGGGTATAGAGGGAACATATCTCAACATAATAAAAGCTATCTATGACAAACCCATGGCCAATGTAATACTCAACAGTGAAAAGCTGAACACCTTCCCATTAAAATCTGGAACAAGAGAAGGATGCCTACTCTTACCACTTCTCTTCAACATAGTATTAGAAGTCCTAGCCACAGCAATCATACAAGAAAAAGAAATAAACGGTATCCAAGTCAGAAGGGAAGACGTAAAATTGTCATTATATGCAGATGACATGATACTATATATAGAAAACTCTAAAGACTCCACAAAAAAATTGCTAAAACTGACAAATGAATTCAGCAAGATAGCAGGATAAAAGATTAACATACAGAAATCGGTTGCATTTCTTTACTAATAATGAAATATCAGAAAGGGAATGTAAACAAACAATCCTTTTAAAATTGAACCCCCCAAAATAAAATACTTAGGAATAAACCTGACAAAGGAGGTGAAAGACTTATATGCTGAGAACTACAAAACATTAATAAAGGAAACTGAAGATGATTCAAAGAAGTGGAAAGCTAGCCTATGTTCTTGGATTGGAAGAATTAATATTGTTCAAATGGCCATACTACTCAAAGCAATCTACAGATTTAATGTGATTCCTATAAAATTACCCATGACATTTTTCACTGAAATAGAACAAATAATTCTAAAATTTATATGGAACCATAAAAGACCCAGAATTGCCAAAGCAATCCTGAGGAGAAAGAACAAAGCAGGACGCATAACGCTCCCAGACTTCAGACAATACTACAAAGCTACAGTAATCAAAACAGCATGGTATTGGCACAAAAACAGACATATGGACCAATGGAACAGAATAGAGAGCCCAGAATTAAACCCACACACTTATGGACAATTAATCTTTGACAAATGAAGGAAGAATATACAATGGAGAAAAGACAGTCTCTTCAGCAAGTGGTGTTGGGAAATTTGGACAGCCACATGTCAATTAATGACTTTAGAACACACCCTCACACTATACACAAAAATAAACTCAAAATCACTTAAAGACTTAAATATAAGACATGACACCATAAAGCTCCTAGAAGAGACAGTAGGCAAAACATTCTCTGACACAAATCATACCAATATTTTCTTAGGTCACTCTCCCATGGCAATATAGATAAAAGCAAAAAAATAAACAAATGGGGCCTAATCAAACTCATAAGCTTTTGCACAGCAAAGGAAACCATAAACAAAACAAAAAGACAACCTACAGACTGGGAGAAAATATTTGGAAATGACGTGACCAACAAGGGATTAATTTCCAAAATATACAAACAGCTCATACAACTCAATAACAAAGAAACAAAGAACCCAATCAAAAAATGAGCAGAAGATCTAAGTAGACATTTCTTTAAGAAGACATACAGATGGCCAACAGGCACATGAAAAGATGCTCATCATCGCTAATTATCAGAGAAATGTAAGTCAAAACTACAGCGAGGTACCACCACACACGGGTTAGAATGGCCATCATTAAAAAGTCTACAACTATCAAATGCTGGAGAGGGTGTGGAGAAAACGGAACCCTCTTACACTGTTGGTGGGAATGTAAATTGGTGTAGCCATTATGGAAAACAGTATGGAGGTTCCTCAAAAAACTAAAACTAGAATTACCATATGATCCAGCAATCCCACTCCGGGGCATATATCAAGACAAAACTCTAATTCAAAAAGAAACATGCACCCCCACGTTCATAGCAGCACTATTCACAATAGCTAAGACATGGAAACAACCTAAGCGTCCATCAACAGATGAATGGATAAAGAAGATGTGGTACATATATACAATGGAATATTACTCAGTCATAAAAAAAGACAGAAATAATGCCATTTGCAGCAACATGGATGGACCTAGAGATTATCATACTAAGCGAAGTAAGTCAGAAAAAGAAAGACAAATACCATATGATATCACTTATATGTGGAATCTAAAATATGACACAAATGAACATATTTATGAAACAGAAACAGACTCACAGACATAGAGAACAGACTTGTTGGGCTGCCAAGCAGGAGTGGAGGTAGGGGAGGGAAGGATTGGGAGTCTGGGATTAGCATATGCAAACTAGTATATATAGGATGAGTAAACACAAGGTCCTACTATATAGCACAGGGAACTATATTCAATATCCTGTGACAAACCATAATGGAAAAAATATGAAAAAGAACATATCAATATATATGTATAACCGAGTCACTTGGCTGCACAGGAGAAATTAACACAGCATTGTAAATCAACTATACTTCAATTAAAAAAAAAAGTTTGCTTGAGGCAGACATATTCTTAAGGCAGATTGATTTATGTTATAGTCAGAATTGGTCAACCAGAAAAACCTTTAACCTATGACTGGATCTGGGAGCACTTAAGAGATCAAGCACCGTCTTCAAGGTGTTAGAATTTCCAAGCTGCCTATAATTTATTCTCTGTAAAGAATGTCTCCAAAATATTCTAGCCAGGTCATAAAACTTGAATACTCATTTAACCAACAAGATATTTCTAACATTCATTTAGCTAATTGACAAGTCACTAATTTCATCAATGAAAACTTATTTCAGACATGTATTACACTAACTAGCCAAGGATCTAATGTTGATCAATGGTGAAGTTAGAAAAGTGCTTGTAGTATCTGCTTCTGTTGCCTGAGCTTCCTCTTTAGAATGCTGGCCAACCACCCCTGGGGTATGGATTTCTGGTTAGCAAAACAGCCTGAACTAAAGTGATAAAGAGAAAATCTTAAAAACAGTCAGAGAAAGACAGACTTATTACAGACAAAGATAAGAACTTCCACAGACTTACCAGAAACTATAAAAGCCAGAAGAAAATCAAATGATATTTCTAAAGTGCTAAAAAAAAGTAACACTATCAACCTATGGTTTCTATATCCAGTGGAAAAATATCCTCTGAAGGTTAAAATACAGGAGAAAAAATATTGATATATAACCATTTCAATACCGGCAGAAAAACACATGAGACAAAATTCAACACCCATTCATGATAAGAACTCTCAGCTGACCAGGAAGAGAAGAGACTTCACCTGAAAAAGGGCATCTGCAAAAAACAAAAACAAAACAACATGGAAGCCTTCTAAAATGGTGACACAGGAGGCTCCTGAACTCCCTCCTCTTCCCATGGATGCACTGAATGAACAACTACACATGGAACAATTTCTTCCGAAAGAAATCCAGAAATTGGCTGAGCGATTCTTATACATAGGGCAAACAAGAAGAAAACCCACATGGAGGTGGGTAGAGGAGGAGCCACACTCCTGCCATTAACCCCACCTCAGCACAGTGCCATACAGTTGGGAGGGAACCCTCAACTCCCAGCTTCTCCGTGAGGAGCAAAGGGTTTGGACCCCAGTCTAGCACTCCAACTTTTAAGAATCCCACATGAGGGATGGGCCTCACCTACCTCTGAAACCTAACAAAGCTTGGATCCACAAGACCCACAAGACTCTAACGGCACAAACATTCACGGACGCTATCACCAGGGTTCGACTCAGAGAGAGCAGGCAAAAATGCCCATTTCCCAGTCTTCCCCTGAATAAAATCTATTTGCATCCTTTAAAAGCTACTGCCTCAGGGTCAAAATTGTAATTTAGCATACACCTAGGGGCTGACTGCAATCCTTCCCAGAGATGAGAGAAGCCCGCAGACACCTCACCCACCATCTCCTCCCTGCGTGCCCCAAGTAGCCAGTATTTCCCTGGAGGGAGCTGGTACACACATCTATACCCCACTTTTGCAGCTGCCACCTAAGAGGTGGGTGCCCAGATTACCTTAGCTCTGATCACCAATGGGGTTTCTATTCAGGAGTCCCACAGGACTGTAGGAAACAAAAACTTAAGTTCTT
Organism: Balaenoptera physalus; assembly: GCF_965194825.1. Lineage (NCBI taxonomy): Eukaryota > Metazoa > Chordata > Mammalia > Artiodactyla > Balaenopteridae > Balaenoptera > Balaenoptera physalus. The sequence continues at coordinate 91,712,489 of NC_138887.1, read as the reverse complement.
ACTGGTTCACCTTATCCCAGCTATACACCCTGACCCCAGCACAGAGGAAGAAAATAAAAACTACAATGAGATATCACCTCACATCTGTTAGAATGGCTATGTTATCAAAAAGTCAGGTAAAAACAAATGTTGGAGAGGGTGTGGAGAAAAGGGAACCCTTGTGCACTGCTGGTGGGAATGTAAATTGGTGCAGCCACTATGGAAAACAGTATGAAGGTTCCTCAAAAAATTAAAAATAGAATTATCATAAGATCCAGCAATTCCACTTTGGGAATCTTAAAAAAACAAATAAAATTCATAGATACAGCAAACAGATTGGTGGTTGCCAGAGGTACGGGGTAGGGCATGGGTGGGTGAAATGGGTGAAGGTGGTCAAGAGGTACAGATTTCCAGTTACAAAATAAGTCAGTCCTGGGGATGTAATCTACAGCACAGTTACTATAATTAATAATACTTTATTATATGTCTGAAATTTACTAATAGAATGGTTCTTAAAAGTTCTCACAGAAGGAAAAGAAATCACCATCTCAAAAAGTTATCTGCACCCCCATATTCATTGAATTATTATTTACAATAGCCAAGATAGGGAAACAACCTAAGTGACCATCAGTGAATAAATGGATAAAGAAAATGTGGCATAGATACACAATGGCATATTATTCAGCCATAAAAAAGAAGGAAATCTGCCATTTGTGACAACATGGATGGACCTTGAGGGGATTATGCTAAATGAAATAAGTCAAATAAAGAAAGACAAATACCGTATGATCTCATGTATGTGTGGGATCGTAAAAAAACCCAAAAACAAAAAACTTCCCATCAATACAGCAAACAGATTGGTGGTTGTCAGAAGCAGGGTAGGGGAGTAAAATGGGTGAAGGTGGTCAAAAGGTGGAAAATTCCAGTTATAAATTAAGCAAGCCCAGGGAATGTAATGTAGAGCATGGTGACTATAATTAATAATACTCTATTATATATTTATAAGTTACTAATACAATAGTTCTTAAAAGTTCTCATCAAAAGAAAAAAGGTAATTACATGTGGTGATGGGTGTTACCTAAATTTGTGGTGATCATTTCACAATATACATATACATGTATTGAATCATTATGTTGTACACCTAAAAACTAACACAATGTCAATTATATTTCAATTTTGAAAAAAAGAAAAGAGAAAAAAATCACTAGGAATTTCATACAGTAGCAAATGGAAATTTTAGAAGATACCTTATTTATAATATGAGCAAAATTAAGAAAAAGAAATACCTTCAGTAAAATAAGTATGTAAGACATGTACGCTGAAAACTGTAAAACAATGTGGGAAAAAAAAAAGACTCAGAAAAATGGAGAGATATACTGTGCCAGTGGATGAAGAGAGCTAGTATTTTTTAGATATCCATTCTTCCCAAAATGACCCATAGATTCAAAGCAATCCCCATTAAACTCCCTGCACTTTTTTTTTTTTTTTTTTAATTTTATTTATTTATTTATTTATGGCTGTGTTGGGTCTTCGTTTCTGTGCAAGGGCTTTCTCTAGTTGCGGCAAGTGGGGGCCACTCTTCATCGCGGTGCACAGGCCTCTCACTATCGCGGCCTCTCTTGTTGCAGAGCACAGGCTCCAGACGCACAGGCTCAGCAATTGTGGCTCACGGGCTTAGTTGCTCCGTGGCATGTGGGATCTTCCCAGACCAGGGCTTGAACCCGTGTCCCCTGCATTGGCAGGCAGATTCTCAACCACTGCGCCACCAGGGAAGCCCTCCCTGCACTTTTTAAAGAAATTTACAAGTTGAATCTAAAATTTATATGGAAATAGAAAAGACAAAAAATAGCCAAACCGATTTTGAAAAGCAATTCAATGGGGAAAGGATAATCTTTACAATAAATGGTACTGACACAATTTTATATCAATATGTAAAAAACAAAAAGAAAAAAAATCCCCTCAATCCTTACTTTACATCATATATAAAAATCAACTCAAATGGGGGTATAGACCTAAATATAAGAGCTAAAAGTATGCAACTTCTAAAAGAAAACATATGCAAAATCCCTTAACTTCAGATTAGGCACAGATTTCTCAGGATGTAAAAAGCATGAACCATTGAATTTGACTGCTGGCTACTTTCAAGCTCCACCACTCCCCTTTCTCCTTACCCACATCTGGGCGAGCTGATAAGAAAACTTGCATTCTCCTTCCTTTAGCACTGGGGAGAAGTTCAAATCATATAAGCCTCACCCATACTAAGTAATCATTACCCTAGCCCTACCGCCTAACCACCATATAACCCCAAGTCCTCCCTGATTGAAGTCCACTTTTGGACTTGCGTGGGAGCCCACCCTGCTTTGTCTAGAAGACCTCATTGTATAAGTAATAAAGCTTTCATACCTTCTTGGTGGGGTGTGTGTGCTCATCAGTTTTGATATCTGAACCAAATATCGGGTGGAGGGTTCCTACTCCCTCTGTGGGGTGACCACAACATCATCTTCTTTCCCTCCCTTTGAGGTGCTAATATTAATTTATACCTCACTTAATCCTGTAAATACTTATAAGTACTTCACCTTTAAACCTAATACTTACCCAAAGTACTTGAAGAGCATTACTGTACCAGCTAATCCTTCATACAAGGTTCATGACTGAGCACTCAGGCCAGGCACGGAAGTCTTGTGGTACATATGTATGTACGTATTTCAGTATAAGCCCAACATCCTGTTAAGCTCACATCCGCCGACTTCCCCATTCACTGGAGCATCTGCATTGCCAAGATGGATCATTATTCTGCTCCTTCTCACACCTTCCTTGACAGATGTACTTCATAACCACTTTTGACTTTTCAAAAACGTGGCCCAGATTCATGGAAGCATATACTTCGGGGTAGACCTGAGATTGAATGCCTGCTTTTTAATTTCAAATCGAGCTACATTTCCCCCTGGGAATAGTCCACCTGTAAATTGCGGAATCTGACTAGTATAGTGTCTTTAAAGAGACATCAACAGACTTACGCTTCAGGGGACACCATTTACATTGAATTCCATGCGAACGGTGCCTCCTTTGGATTGTGAAAAATGTCCACCTGCCCAGAGTATCTGCCATTCATGTCCAAGCTGAGAAAAAGCTTATCCTAAATTAAAGATGTGTTGCTTTGAAGCCCCACATGAGTGATTCATCTATACCAAAGCAAAAGCCAAGATGTATGTTGCCAATATAACAGACAGATGAAACGTATGAGTTTTGTTGGAATTTCTAAGAGTCATAATTCCTGACTTTTAATTGATATCTGAGTCTCAATCATCTGTGGGGCACTCAAGTATTTGCATTTTTATTGAAAACTTATTTTATTTTTTTTTTTTGAAAACTTATTTTAAAAATTCCTTTATCACCCAAAGCTAGAACCTCTAGTTGAGAAAATTAATTCATGTGTTACACCCAAGCATTAAGAATTTGTCTCCTCCACACCAAGGTCTTTCCCAGCTGCTCTCAATCACACCCTGAGCTAGCCTAGCTGCCAAGTTGACTATTGGTCTTGGCTCTCATCAAACATCTTAAGACCTTTCTTTTGGGCTTACTCTTTTCTCCAGCTCAATTCTGTAGTTCCTAACTTGTGATGATATCTCCATTTTTTAAAAAAAGCATATCAGAATGTTCATTTATGCTAGCAACCTGACTCTATCTCATTTTTTCTAACTGATCCCTGCTACTTCCAAGAATTCATTCATTCTCTAAGCAACACCACAAGGCTTGATGTAAACATACAGAAAGTACTGGAAGCAACTTGATATCCAGTATGACTGCTAAATCATAAGGGATTAAACTTCTTTAAACAGACTGGAGAGTTCAACAATGACTTAGAAACCTTGCACTCTTCTAGTTAATATTCAGTATCAAAGACAGCACACAACCTCATGACTCCAGGCAGAACCGTGCTTGCTATAGGATATATTCCATGAAAGTCATTGTACTGATTTTTATCAAAGAAACTCGGGGCTAGTCATGCCTATTTAATACCAAAATACCTAGCCAATTCATCACTGAAATAGAATTTTAAACAGAGATCTTTAAGAACTCCTTATGCAAGTCTGTAATTTTACAAAATTTGGAACGAATGTCTACAGAGTAAGTGATTTGTCTCAGGTAATAAAACTACTTAGTGGCAAATAAGACTAAAACCCAGATTTTATGACTCATACTGCAGCAGTCTTTAATCATGATCCTTTTTTTTTACCGGCCCCAAAGCCATCCCTTTGACTGCTTCGTCTGGTAATGCACCCAATTTTCCTTGGGAAACAATTCCTCCCCTTTTCTGTCAAGTGGACCAGACAGAGCTGACTCCCTCTCCAGTGCCAAGAGTTGGCATGTGACCCAGTTCAGGCCAATCAGAGCCAAAGACACAAGTCTAGGACTACGTTTCTGGTTCACATAGAGGTATTCTCCCCACCACTAAGGTTGTTGAGAGGATAGATTGTACGTCTGGAGCTGCTGGCAGCCACCTTGCCACCTTTAGGAGCAAGCTTGCCTTAGAATGGAGTCAACCAAGAAAAGCAGAGGGCACAAGACTGAACCTTGGTGATAGTGTTTGAGCATCTAATCTGGCAGTACCTAAGAACCCTGGGTTCACATGAGCCAATAAATTCCCATTTTGCTTAAGCCAGTGTGAGTCAAACTTCTGTCTCTTGTGATTGGAAATTCTAAATAATATAACTTCCAACTATACCATGCCATACATGACCACATTTTGTAAAAAAGGAAAGAAAGCCTATCTAAAACTAATCAGACATTCTCTAATCATAGCACAGATCTCTTTTCCTTCTCAATGTTATGCTTTGATATTATGTAGAGTGCTAAAAAATATATTTTGTTCTGCCTTAATTTTGAAGTAAATGGTACGTTTAGTCATGGGTGCTAATCCAACTGGAGTGCAGAGAACAGAACCCAGTGTCTGTTTCTCCACACCAAGGGACTGAAACAGGGAAATCCAAGGCAGAGAATATATTAAAAAACCATTTTTTAAATCTTCTTACAGAACGCTATATATTTTTAAAAACCGAAAAACCAATAACTGTGAAGAGACAGAGAGTAGATTAGCAGTTGCTTAGGCCTAGGGGAGATAGAGGGGTTGAGGGAGGTGATAGCTAAAGGTGTAGGGTTTCTTTTTGAGGTGATAAAAATATCTCAAATTGATTTTTGTTATGGCTGCATAATTCTGAAGACACTAAAAACCATTGAATTGTAGTGGTTTCAAATGGAAGAATTGTACGATATCCTACCTATATATGAATTATATCTCAGTAAAGTTGTTACCAAAATAAAATAAAATTAAAAGTTGCAGTCTAAGGATTGTACTCTTTTAGGGACCACACGGAATTGTTTTCCTTTTAATGTGGCAATGATGTTGTAAAAATTTCTATAGAAAAAAATAGAAAGATAATTCTGTCTTGACTCTAGCAGAGTTTTCAAACTTTAATTATTGGTGCTTCTGGCTGTGGGCAGGATGGGCCAGATGGTCATATAGGCTAAGTCACAGTGGTCTGGCTCAGAGAGCAAAGCAGTGACTCATTCAGATTCTTCTCCTTGGGGCAAAAACAGGATTTGATCCTGGATGAGGTCTACCAGGATCCTGGATGAGGTCTACCAGTCTGGGGTCATCAAAGCTTCTGGATAACAACACTATATCTCTTATCACATGCTGTGGCTATTGTATTATCCTGCAACCACTGAGGAGAATATTTGGAGGTTTGGAATGGGTCAGTATAAGAGAACATCCATGAACTTAAGCTTCATGGTAAATTCCTTTGGCATATTTCTAACCCTAAGCCTGGAGCTAGCCATTTACCTAAATGATAAAAGTCTCTAAGAGTGAGTCAGAGGAAGGGGAAAGGAAGAGGACCCAGCTACCAAGGTTTATGTTATGATGAAGTTCAGGGACCACTTGGACATAATCCACCAATGGGCTTCAGTAGTCTATAAATTGGTCATTTTGAGACATTGACCAAGTAATCCTTTTATCACACATTATAGGTGAGAATAAGGTTGTCTAAAGGTAGGATGTCAGCCCAATGTCACAAGTAACCGAGCAGTCACAAGCAAACTTGAGAGGTGGTTGAATATTATGTGAACTTCCTACAACCATGGGTCAATTATCCATGTCTTAGATGTTTGTCAAGGCAGCATGGAAAGTGTTTGGCCTTTCCATGCTTATCTACCTGGCACTTAACACAATGAAAAGGATGGTTGTAAGCTGTTTGGAAAATATTTTGAGGATTGTCAAATTCTGGTTCTAGAGGATTATTGGATCAAAGATGCAATCACTTGCTGAAATGGAGCTCTGAATGGCCTTTGTGTTCAGACCCAGATAGCCAGAGACTCTGCAGATTGAAAGCTAAAAAAGTGAGAACCTTAAATCCAAGGAGGGGTAGATTACCTCCCCAACCCTCAAAGAATAAAATAAAGTGCAAAGAAAACACTTAGAGTTAGACCTATGGAGAATTAAAAAAAGAGTTTTCATATGTGTTGGAGAAGACTCTCACATGGAAGGTTCTACCACATCTAAGATAGAAGAGCAAGCCTCCCTCAGAGTCCTTTTCTCAGCTACTCTAAGGTCCTATCCAACTGCATCTTCCTTTCCTTTATGACATTAAGTTTCCAGCCTTTTCGCCAACACTAACAAACTCCACTTTTCTGAAGTAGCAACAGCCCAGCTTGCTATGTGGGAGGAAAATAGATCTTAATAACCTTAAAAGTAGATAATGTTAATACAAAAGGATTATTCAAATAAATCCACTCTGTTCTGTTGACCTTGTCAAAGTTTCCTCAAAGAAGACGTCTTTTCCTCTGAAGGAATGGAACCCTGAGAGACCAATGGTAGCTACATAGCAAGCAGAAATTGGAGCTGAAATCTCGGTCCTCAGAGTTTACCTCTAAATAGAGAGCAAAATATTAACCTTCAGAAAAGATGAAAAATCACTAATTATGAAACATCTAAGTACTGGTTATCTGAGTAAACCACCAGAAAAGTCTCTTGGAGGGGCTTATCCCATTGGCAAGGGCTCTATGACTTTAATTTCATTCACAACTGTTTACTGATATTTCTGTATGACATTGTGAAGCCTGGAGTGAATTAATCAAGTGTGAAGAGTCTTAAACATGTTTTCTTGACTGGAGTCTACTATGTAGCATTAACAGTGAAGATAATGAGGCTGGGCATAGCTAGTTGATGGACTGTATTAAGCTTCATCTGAAGAACTTAGCAATAGCACTGAATAACCTCCATTCTGTACAGTAAGTACATTTCCCTCCATTCTGTAGAGTAAGTACATTCTGTACAGCAATTCCTTTTTACCTTATAAGGTAGAGGCCCTGACTATACAATATTATACTTGTATCCTCCAGTAGTTTTTATCCCAAGTTACTGAGAAGACAGAAGAGGCTTATTACTGAGGGGGGAAATTTTTAAATGGTTCCACATATTATGACTAGCTGGTGTCTCAAACGTTTGGAAATGAACAAAAGGGCCCAAGTGAAGAAATGCTATAGACTGAATTTGTGTCTCCTCAAATTCTTACGTTGAAACTTAATCCCCAATGTGATGGTTTTAGGAGGTAGGGACTTAAGGAGGTGATTAGGTCATGAAGGTAGGTTTCTCCTGAATGGGATTAGTGCCCATATAAAAGAGACCACAGAGTGCTCCTTTGCCCCTTCTGTCATGTGAGGACACAGGGGAAAAAACAGCTGTCTATGAACCAGGCCCTCACCAGACATGATTCTGCCAGTGACTTGATCTTGGACTCAGCAGGCTCCAGAACTGTGAGAAATAAATTTCTGTTGTTTATAAACCACCCACTCTATGGTATTTTTGTTTCAGCAGCCCAAACAGACTAATAACCAACATTCAGGGTTAGCTTATTTACTGGTTAAGGTGAATTAGATAATATAGCGGGGCTACCTCCCTCCTTTCCTCTCCAAACCCAGACCTTGACTGATTTACAGACTCATTGGCAGGTAAGATAACTAAGTGAATAACTAAGACCCTGCACCAAGACTACTACGTACCAAGTATATGTAGTTTCCTGCCCACAAAGGCATCACTGCCTAGTAGAGAGAAATACCTTGGTGCAATATGGCATGGTGCAAATGTGCAAAATTTGAAAATGTGCAGGAAGTACAAAATGCAGTAGCATCTGTTAAGCTTGGGAAATAGGGGAGAGATCCCCAAAATCTTGTGGAGTATATGAACAACAGATTTACCCAACTGTGTTTGAAATTGGGCATATGAGACACTAGATTTAAAGAGTGACTGAGCAGTTGATTAGCAATCTAGACAAGAGGTGGTCACCATTTGGCCCGGATCAAGGTCCTGAATTAGAAGATTACAAATGGGGAGAAGGGTCAGCACCTGGTGCTATTTTTAGACATTGAAGATAATAACCCAGTCACAACTCTATCCACTCTATGAGCCCCAACCCAAAGCCACCTCCACAAAGGCTTTCTTGACCTACCTACCCTCCCTACTATCTCCTGTCCAGGTGGCTCTATACCTCTTCTGAAATCCCGTAGACTTTATTTGTACCTCTCTTATGCCATCTATCAGAGCCTCCCTTGTTCAAAGTTACACATTCCTTGAGGGCAGAAAACCATGTTTATATATCTCCCTCTGTGTTGTATACATAGCAAGTGATATATATATATATATATGTATGTATATATTTGCATTTAATTAAATGAGGGGTAACTTACTAATAACTTAAAAAGTCTCAATGTGAGTCTGCCTTGGAACCAGGGATGACATTACCAGTAAAGGGATCAGTCACAAGATTTTCTTTCTCTATTCTTACTACATCCCTCGGGAGGAAAGCACATTTGTGCCTTGTTAGTACCACTACACATCACAGTCTTTCCATTCTCAGTGATACCTTGTGTGGCACAAAATCATTTATCTTCTCAGTTTCTGCTGTTCCAAACCTTCATCACACAAGTCCCTTCCTCAATTCTGTTCTCTCCTCTTTTTTCATTTTAGCCAGATTAAAACGTAAAGCTCCATACTTCAAAGAAAAATGAGGCTACCAGCTGAGACTTCCCTTATCTTCCTGTTCTCATTTCTTGACATCCAAATACAGCCACAGTTGTTATCAACATTTTACCATGAAAATGCACTACCCAGATTTCCCGCTGCAGCAAGCAGAATCCCTGAGGACTCCAGCTGCTGCCCCTAGGGGTCCAGCCCTTCATTGTTTTGAGGCCACACCACTGCCCATATGCTGCCCCTCAGCCACGGAGTGAGCATGGAAAGGATACTGACCGGCCCATTCCTATGAGACATTGAACTTCTTTAACTAGAGATTTTGACACTCCATAGGCACTCCATAGGCCTGGCCAAAACTTCCTTGGAACTGTGTTAGAGATGAGATACTTCCTGCCTAATCCTCCTTTCTTCCCCTTTCTTTCACAGGTATCAGATCTCCACCGAAGTCTGAAAACTCTCCCTACTTTGACTTGCTCCCTCTTATCCTTCACAAGTGTTTTCCCCAGTGACTCTTACACATCCAGTCACATCTTGGTGTCTGCTTCTTGGAGAACCCAAACTAACATACTTATCACAAAATGAAGTTTTCCCTTTCACCTGCACAACTGCCCAGGACCTAGCTCCTTCAGTGACCTGTTTGGTCTCCTTTATCTTCCCTCATTGTAGTTCTTTCCCATAAGCCCACATGTAAGCTCAAAAAGCCCTCATTAAAAAATGAAAAGGACCATCTCTAGCAACTGACATCTCTTCCCATGTCTTCTGATCCAGTCTTTTCCTCCCCTCCTTTATTCTTTAATCAACTAAAATGGGCTCTGTGCTCATTCTATTAGTGGAACTGCTATCCCTAAAATCACCCATGACCTTCTAACTTCCAGAACCAATGGGCAGTTTTTAAGCCTTGAGTTACTACATTTCCATGCTGTATTTGGTACTATTGATCATGCCTCTCCTTCCCCTCCTGCCTCCACCACCACGACAAAGGCTTTCACCTTCCATGGTCCCCCCAGAACACCAAGCTCTTTCAGTCTTCTTTCTACTCCAGTGGCTGCTTCTCAACTTCCCTCACTGGAACCTCTATCTGTTCAACTCAAAAGTTCAAGCACAACCTCCCTTTGCACTTGTTTTTCTGCTCACTAAACTTTTCCTGAAGAATCTTATCCACTCCCACGGTGTTAACAACCTATGTGCTGATGATTACCAAAAATTCATATCTGTACCGTGGGTTGTAAATACTTAGATCTGTTTGTGAAACGATGACAATTGCCTTGAAGTTGACATGGCCACATCTGAACCTACTCCTTCTTTACCTTCACATGCTTTTATTCTTGTTCCTTATCTCAGGTGTCAGGAGCATAAAGACACAAACCTGCAAGTCACCCTTACTTTTTCCCTCCAGTTAGAAACAACATGGATGATAGTTTCTAGCATAAAATGCTGAGCAGGATAGCTAGAGTGTCCTGTATATAAAAGAGAGGAAACCCAGAAAGAAGATGACAAGAGCAAAGCAGAAAAATAAAGTTGAACACAATAAAAATTAAAATTGGAAGGGCTACCTGTTCACTTCTCTGCCTTTAGACAAATAGGGAAATAATCTTATCCCCAATTTACCAATGTATAGCTTAGACCCTGAGTGATTAACCCAAGGTCACCCAGCAAGCCTGTTGTAAAAGGGAAACTAAGACCCAGGATTCTGGTGTATTAGTGCAGTGCACCTCATGCTACAAGAAGGCGGCTGAAGGGTGACAGGGAATAAATGTACTGGAGGCCAGGTCTTTCAGCAGAGGCTGCCCTACAACAATGGGACACAGACATCTTTCAGAGAAAGCTCTCTCTCCTCACTCCATGCATCTCTGAACACAGAGCTTAATCTCAAACACTTTCTGGCAGACAATATAGCATCTGTAGAAACAGATCAAAAGGCAGCTTCATCTCCTCTACTTGTTACCTGAAAAAGAAATCAGTGTTGTCTCCTGATGATAACCCACCCCACTACCACCAAGTTTGAGAAGCCACTTGGGCAAGTCAGTCTCCTAAAATCCATGGACATCTGGGAACATCATTTCATCAGAGCAATTTCACTGGCTGCAAGAAAATCATGGTGGAGGGAGTTCTGGCTGCCCTAAACCTGACAAAACAAATTTCAGAGAATTACACACTATCTGACCAAACATGATCATTGACTTCATTGAGATGTTGGAGAACATGCTGAAGTTATTACAAATTCAATTTTTAAAAGTGTACCAAATCACAATACTGTAGAGTGGGCTCATAGCAGAGTGTAGAACTAGGACTTTTTAATGAACATTTTGCCCAGCCATGCAAATAAGCACACTAAATTCACCAATCCTTAGAAAAAGAACTTTTACACATGGGTAATAATATTGTGTACTGACATTCAACACAGGAGGCCCTGTGAACATTTCACCTGAATTAATCTTCTACAATCCTATGAGGGTTATTAGTTTTTTGCATTTGAAGAAAAGAAAGACTGGAATTATAATTAGGGCATTTCTAACCTCAAACATCTTGCTCTTCCACTGTTTGCCAAGACTGGCTATAAAAGAATGATCCTTTGGTCAATGATCCAATCTGAGGCTTACGTTTATTATAGCTGACCACAACCATATCCTCTTCATCTCTCACCTCCTTACACACGCACACAAAGTGAAGAAGTGACATAGGAGCTACTTTCCTCACTTAGCCAGCCCAAATATTTACCGAGCTCAGCTCTGTTGACAAATTTGTACTGTCACATTAAGACATTTTGGCTAGATAGCAGCTTGAGGCTAAGGCTACTATAGGATTCTAGATTAGGTACAATCCTCTCCAAATTCATCCCTATGTAAACACTATCTTTATTTTCTTCATTTGCTTACACAAACTTACTCAAACGTAGACAGGTTTTTTGGGGTGTAATTTTTCAACTTTATTGAGAAATGACTTATGTAAAATGAACTACAGTCAAAGTACAATTCCATGAGTTTTAACGGTTGTATATACCCATGAAATCATCACTACAATTAAGACACAAAACATTTCCATCACCACACAATGGGTTTTTTTTTTTTTTAATATTCTATGGATTTTTTTTTTTAATTTTTATTTATTTATTTATTTATTTATGGCTGTGTTGGGTCTTCGTTTCTGTGCGAGGGCTTTCTCCAGTTGCGGCAAGTGGGGGCCACTCTTCATCGCAGTGCGCGGGCCTCTCACTATCGCGGTCTCTCTTGTTGCGGAGCACAGGCTCCAGACGTGCAGGCTCAGTAATTGTGGCTCACGGGCCTAGTTGCTCCACGGCATGTGGGATCTTCCCAGACCAGGGCTCGAACCCGTGTCCCCTGCATTGGCAGGCAGATTCTCAACCACTGCGCCACCAGGGAAGCCCGACAATGGGTTTTTAAAAATCATTTTAGATTGTTATATAGTATTACACTTTCTACTTACATATTATTTCTGCAGGCCAGTCTACTACTCAAAAAAATGTATTGCGGACATTTTTCTAAGTCAAATACAGATCCAACACATTCTTTTTAATAGCTGCATAGAAGTCCATCTTATATATGGACCATAATTTATTCATCCATTTCCCTGCTGATGGGCTTTACTCAGATTGTTTCAGGGTTTCTTTTTCCCCCTCACATTAAATCCTGTATTTTATCTCCTGCTGTTTGTACTAAAATCATTGGTAAGATGTGACTTTTTTTTTTTTTTTTAGCTGCATTGGGTCTTCATTGCTGTGCACGGGCTTTCTCTAGTTGCGGCGAGCGGGGACTACTTTTCATTGCAGCGCACGGGTTTCTCATTTCAGTGGCTTCTCTTGGTGTGGAGTGCGGACTCTAGGCATGCAGGCTTCAGTAGTTGTGGGCGCGGGCTCTAGAGCACAGGCTCAGTAGTTGTGGCACACGCGCTTAGTTGCTCCGCGGCATGTGGGATCTTTCCGGACCAGGGATCAAATCCGTGTCTCCTGCATTGGCAGGCGGATTCTTAACCATTGCGCCACCAGGGAAATCCAAGATGTGGCTTCTTTTTCCTTAAAAGACACTTGGGGTTTGAGTCATGGGTGTATTTTTCCCCCACTTACTTTCTTAGGTTGCATACAAGGAAAGCATTATCATTCAATTGTTCGTTTAATCATCTAATCCACAATATTATTACCAGCAATCAGAACAGATTTGTAATTCATGAGCAAAGAAGAGAGATCTCGCTTCACTGAGAAAATAGACAATTTTGTGAAACATTAGCCATTTATCTGTCAAAGTGGGTCATTATACATTGAACCACAGTGAGAAGCCACTATGCAGCTTCAATTCTTTTCATTTGTGCTTTAATAAAGCTTTTTTGTATCAGGTGTAAGTTTGATCCAAATTTTGCTATATTTCAATTTGCTTTTGACAAAACTAAGTATATGAAAATATTAATCAGGAGAATTAGAAGAATGAAGTTAGAATGCACAGTCAGCCCCAATTTTTTTTTTAATTAAAAAAATCAATAATTGAGAAAACAGTGAAGGAGATTGTTTCAGTTTTTTGAATGTTGTTTCTATTATAATCAACGGCACAGTAAAATCTTTATACTCTGTATTTAAATATTACTAATTTTGTTTCTATAGGACAGATTCCTGGAAATGGTCTTGCTGTGTGAAAGGCATAGATGTTTTAGAGTTAGTTGTAATGCTTTGCAGAGGGACGTCCTCTGAATGATCATATCTCACAAAGTGGTCACTCCTTCCTCTTACATTGAGGAATGCTGTGCCTTACAATGGCAGTGGGAGCCCACGTGCCACAAACAGCGACTTCAGGGGCCAGGGACAGTATCCTATTCCTGGAAGGCAGCCACAGAGCCTCGTGTCCCCTCTGGTACTCTGAAGAAGCTCAGGAAATGAAGACAGGGCCCACAGGGGCCCACCTGACGCTGCCCTGCCTCTTTCCCTTTGATTGCTACGGTGCATCTGATGGCTTCCCAGGCTGGAATCATCAAGGTTCTAGCTGTCCTTTCTTTCCTTCAACACACTGGACTTAAGGCTTTCCAATTTCTGTTCCCTCAAGGTTTTTAGAAGGCCGGCCACTTCTGGTCATTCATGTATGAGCTAAGACGTCACCTCCTCAGGGAAACCTTGCCTGGTTACTAGCAGCCTAACAGAATTACCTTCCTGCACACCCCTCCTCTCCTTCATGCCAAGTTTACCTCACAGCACTTTTCACTATCTGAATCCCATTGGCTCTGTAGTCAAAATCCCTCCCAAACCTGAGCCCCTTTCCACCCATTACTCACACAATAGCCAAAGGAGGGGGGACTTCCTGGTGGCGCACTGGTAAAGAATCCGCCTGCCAATGCAGGGGACACGGGTTCAATCCCTGGCCCGGGAAAATCCCACATGCCGCAGAGCAACTAAGCCTGTGCACCACAACTACTGAACCTGCGCTCTAGAGCCCGCGAGCCACAACTACTGAGCCCATGTGCCACAACTACTGAAGCCCACACACCTAGAGCCCAATCTCCACAACAAGAGAAGTCACGACAATAAGAAGTCCGCGCACCACAACGAAGAGTAGCCCCCGCTCGCCCCAACTAGAGAAAGCCTGCGCACAGCAACAAAGACCCAACAGAGCCAAAAATAAAAACAAATAAAAAAATAAAATAAAAAAAAAAGCCAAGGGGGCTCCCTATCAAATCCAAGTAAATTCAAATTACTCTCCTGCTCAAAACCCTCAGACTGCTTTCCAGAGGTTTAAAGCCATAGTATCTTTTGGTGGTTTACTAGGCTCTATCTGAGCCCCAGGCTACTACTGCTCAATCCCTTTCTTTCCATTCCTTCCTGGTTGACTCCACAGTGGTCTCCTGCTGTTTCTAAATGTACCAGGAACTTCCTTTACCTCCAGTCCCTCCCACTAGAACACTGAACTTAGACATTCAGGAGACTCATATCCTGGCTTGCTTCAGGCTCAGAACAAAAGAACGCCCTGCACCACTTTGCCCTGCCTTTTATTTCTTCATGGCATTTATCACTAGCTAAAATTATTTTGCTTCCTTAACTTATGAATTGTTTTTCTACCGATGGAAAGTAAGTTCTATGAGGGCATGGACTTCTGCTCTTTCTTCCCCTTCTTCATCCTCAGTGACCAGCACATAGTCAGTTCTCAATATATATTGCCTGTGAGCCCAGTGAAATTATACTTGTATGTGAGCCCAGTGAAATTATACTTGTATATCTCTCCCCCAACTAGAATGTAAGCTCCTTGAAAGCAGGGACCTCATGTCTCTGGTTCTTCACTGTCTCCCTAGTGCCCACCACTGTCCATGGCGTCTGACAGACTCTCAATAAGTATTTGTTAAATGAATGGAAGTGTGTCACTTGGGAATGTGATGGTGATTATTTCTGTCTAGGTATTTGTTTGAACCACATTTAGTTTAAAAGGATTTAGCATATTTAGAAGAATATCTTCAAGACTACTTGTACTGAGTTGAATAGTGTCTGCCCAAAATTCACTTGAACTTGCGAGTGTGACCTTATTTGGAAATAGGGTCTTGGCAGAAGTGATCACATTAAGTTGAGGATGAAGGTGATGGCACTTAATCCAGTGCCCGGTGCCCTTATAAGAGGGAAATGCCGATACGCAAAGATACGAAGGGAGAACGGCATGTGATGAAGCAGACAGAGACTAGAGTGATGCATTTACAAGCTGAGAACACCAAGGATTGCTGGCACCTACCAGAAGCTAGGAAGAAGCAAGGAAAGCTCCTCCCCTAGAGTCTTCAGAGAACATGGCCCTGCCAACACCTTGATCTTGGACTTCTAGAACTTCCAGAACTGTGAGAGTAAGTTTCTGTTGTTTTAATCCACCCAGTTTGTGTTACTTTGTTTTAGCATCCCTAGGAAACTTATAATACACCATCTCTCTTTTAAAAAAAAATGTTATTAATCAAAAGATATAATGGTGTCAATATCAAAAACCAGTTAAGAGTTTGATAGTGGTTTAGAAGTTCCTCCATTTTGAATGTTGGAGATTCTATAAAAGACAAGATTGTTCAAGGTGAGAAATTAATGACAAACTGGCTTGGCCTGTTAAACATTTGCCTGAAGAAATGAGAAGCTATTTCCAGGGAAATCAGTGCTCAGTGTAACAGCTGGTGAGGTGAGCAAACACACATTGCTATTAGCTTTACTGACAGAAAGTCAAGAACACAGAAGTAGTTGAGTCATATGAATATGTCCTGAGGCAGCCTCTAGGAAAGCCAAGATTTATGTAACATGTAACACACCTAGACAGCTACACACTCATTAAACAGCAGCAGTATGTAAGGAATGATGCTTACTTGGCCTACACTCATTGGGTAAAACAATCTTAACTGAAATCATCAGTTGAGGTTATAGATATATATCACTAACAATACCTGAAGGAGTTCCTTCACCCAAGTCATTAAAAAACATTGAGAAAATTAAACCTATGGAAAAATAACTTTATATATGTAGAGAAAAACACCCCCATGTCTGTCCCCACACTCCCTCTGCCCCAGCAAACATATGAGGCTTAATTAGGAGAGAAAGTTAAGGCCAATCTGGATGGAGAAGTCTGGATCCCAGGAGAGAGCAGGCATAATATTGAGGTCTCATGGGATACTTCACGATATTTTGTGACACTGCAGAGAAGAGGAAGGAAAAAACAATTCCTAGTCTCTCCTGGGAACAAAGCAAGCTTTACTCCTTACTGGGAATTTCTGCTCAAGCATATGAGAAAGGAAAAAGTGGAAATGGTCACAGTACCTCTTAGAGAAGTTTCTGATTCTCTTGTGTTAAATAATACGAAATTGCTCTTTTTGTCGGGCAAAAATGGTCAATATCAGCAATATCATATGGTTCAACTTAATGCATTCCACCCAGATTTGGGGGGGGGAGGTGCCTTTCTTCTCTGATCCTTTGGGTGGGAGGATTAACTTCCACATTGAAAAGTGAGGATTTTCCCAGGGTGCATCACACTATTAAACAAGTCCCCTGATGCAGAGCCTGGGTATTTAACTCTTTCACCTTTCTATGCCACATTAGTAAAGCTCAATAAGCCTTAATTTCAGGAAAAAGGATGCTTAAGTCAAAC
This sequence comes from Balaenoptera physalus, assembly GCF_965194825.1. Lineage (NCBI taxonomy): Eukaryota > Metazoa > Chordata > Mammalia > Artiodactyla > Balaenopteridae > Balaenoptera > Balaenoptera physalus. Next base: position 91,695,389 of record NC_138887.1, on the reverse strand, counting down.
CTAGAAGATGGCATTTCTTTATATTTTTTTCCTCTAACTTGTGTATCATTTTTTTTTTTAACGTACATTGCCAATGCATGGTAGTATTTTAATTAAAACAACCGTTTGGGTTTTAAAAGTACATGAAAATAGACTTTATTGTCTCTGAGCTCTTCTCCAACTAAAGCCAAGTCTGAAGAGGTGTCACAGTCTACCTGGGGCTGCACTTCAAAGAGAGGCAGCCTGCCTAGGGTCAGCTGATGGTCTCATATGTGCTGTTGGCCATGCTAACCTAATGTAGTGATGCACAGTCACACTGGCCATCATTGTTCATTAGAGGAAATAAAACTGGTCACTGAAATAAGGCTGTTTTTATAGCAAAAAGGCTTGAAAACAATAACCCATTTGTCCTGAGGGAGAGATAGAAGACAACCTCCTAGGCTCTGAGAGGATTCACTGAACAGCACCAGATGGAAATCATAAGGTAAATACCAACCAAGAAGTACCTGCAGGAGAGTTGCTTATTTCACATTTATTAAGAACATTCTGCCAACCCCTCAGCTTGGTATCAGTTAGTCCCTGAGGTACTACTTGACATGGTTACTCTAAAGAAAAACCCATCCACTATGAGAGACTGTGCACAGGCCAACCTACCTTTTCCCCGCTGCTTCCCAGAGGCAAAGATCTCACTGGATCCAGGCAATAATGTTTCAAGAAGATCCGTCACACATTCCTTCGGGGCCTCTCGTGTTTGCCATGGGTTCTTATAACCTAGACAGCAAGAGCCATGAAAAGAAAGTGTGGTGGGAGCTGACAAGATAATTTAATGGAAGTTTTTCCAACAAATAATATGTGTGTTCAAATAGAAGGAAAAGAACCAAGCCCTCTGAAAACTACATGAACAACAATATAAAAGGTAAGGTCAGAAGCAGAGCCAAAAAAAGTTTTTAAAAAATGCTGAGAAGATAAACATAATGCCAGCTGGTTGTGTTGATCTGTCTTCCTTCATAAGGGTTTTCTCTCTTCTTGATTCAATGTAAGCATTGTTCTAACCCTTTCCAAATCCAAAGAGAAAAGTAAAATGTAATCATCATGTTTTATGTGTCTTTCCTGGAGCTGTATTCAAGATTTGTGTAGAGCATGTTATTGAAATATTGGCTTTTTTCTTTACCTTAATAGAATAGACTATTATAATAAAAGACTTGGTATTGATAAACGTTAAAAAAAAATCCTCCAAAACAAATGCAGAAAATAAAAATGCAAGTCCTAAATGCCTTTTCAACCGAAATGAATTTTCATTCACTTTTTAAAAAGACTTCAGATTTCTCAAAGGATGAAAAATAAGAGTATTTCTTACAGTTACATTGGTCTTTGCATGAGAAACTTTCTGCGAAAATTAGCAATGATCCTTGATGCCCAGGGAACTGAGTAGTGATCATCCCTTTTCTCAACAGATTTGTCTTAAAAATTTGTAAAGACCCTTACAATATATTCACATTATCAAGTCCTAAACCCTTTCAATGTCAGTGAACTGAAAACTTCGGTGAAATAAATTTTGTTTCCTGGCTTTGGTTAGCTTTGGTAAGTGTGCTGGTTAATTCACTTACAGAGTTAATGACATCAGGTTGAACTTGAACCACGCGTTGCTTCACTCCGAAGACAAACAACACCCAAACCTTCCTTCCATCTCCTCTAACTCAGGGCCCTGAAGCCCAGGCAGAGCCCTGGCTATGAAAGTGATTGTTTACATCAAGAGATAAGTGCATTCGACTCGGAATAGCTGACTACACAAGCAACATGAGTTCACGTCATCCATGTCATCTTTGGGGTTGAAGAACAGCATTTGGACTTTCTTCTTAGACTTGCTATCCATTTATTTTGATAATGCTGTTGATTGGGTCTGAGTCAATGCCGGATATACAGAAAACCCTGCTGCAGGTAGTTAAAAATTTACCTCTGCACAGAGGCATGGGCCAGAGAAACCTTTAGGATTGCCTGGAATTCCCATATATACAGTTGGAGAATCTTTACCACTAAAGTGTGGGAGATTGGTATCTAAACTGTCTGCTTTCTAAAAAGTGAAAATCCTAGAATGGCTTTCACTTATTCAACCTTGATCACTCAGGAGGAAATGAGAACTGAGTGCAGCAACTATGGCAACCATTGTTAAGGTCATTATACGGAGTCTATTTGAACAGCGTAAAAGAAACTTATTTGGCCATAGAACCACACAAGAAAACCATTCTACATCTGTCACTGAGTCAGGGGGTGGGTATGAGCACATGGAGACAGATGGGGGAATTTCTGTGATTAATGGAAAGACCAGAAGGAGATACCAGAATCCAGTCTGGGGAGGTGAGAGGATTACCTTGCACATTTTGTTCTGTGACCAGCTGCAGGAGGAGGCTCTGAAGCCTCCTGCTGCCATCAGGTCATGGACCCCTGTTGAGGGTGATGACTCGAATGAACTCATTCCCGCCTGCGTTGTCGTGGGCCATGAGTAAAGCCCAAAGCTGTTACCTGAGCCATGGTTAACTGAAGCAAGGATTAAGGCCCCTTTGGCAATGGGTGATCAACTCCCAAGAAAATGTACATAGGAACAGACTCTCATTCGGGCATATAATTCCAGGGGTGGATCCCCAAAGCCTCAGGTCAAAACTCCCCAATGCTAGAGAAGCTGACCATCAAAGAGGTGAACTTTGGGGAACCATTTCTAGTTGGGGGGCCTCACACTGAAAAGCTGAAAGCTGACTCAGACCCTGTGTTGGGAGGGGAACAAAGAGAAGACAGTACCTCTCTTCCCTCTGATTACAGGTGATGAGAAATCTGTTGTGCTTCCTCATCCCAGCTCTGAGGCTCTTGGACCAGGAGGAATTGTGTAGCCGATGAGGAAATTTCCCATCCTACCCTAAGTTCTCACATATTCTGACAATAAAATCCCATCAAAGAAGGTGATATGTTATGTATAAGAGTCCTTCTTGTGACCTTGAAAAGCCCAACTAATACACCTACCAAGATGTGAGGTGGGATGTTGCAGTAGGATTACTCAATTGCCTGCTGGAAGGCTGGCTTCTCTCTTCCCCACTACTTCCCTGTAGCATCAGAGCCAAGATGGGACCACCCACATGCCAGCCCTTATCCTAGATACTGATTGTCTTTATTGTTTGTCTCTTATTGTGGGCTTAGAAGAAAGTTTCTGGGTAGTTGAACTCTGAAATGAGAATCTGGTAACTTGGAAAACAAGTGCTAACAAAAGTTGCCCAATAAAATGCTGTGAGGGAGGGGAATTGCTCCACATTAGAATTTGGACAGACTCCTAGAATTTCCTAGCTGTCCTTCAGTGCACAGTGTTTTTGAGAAGAACATTAGTCAAGGTGAGTTACACCCAGTGTCACCAGGTCACAGGAATTGGAAATACCATGGAAGTCCACAGAGATCAGGTCTAAAGAGCATTCAGGAAACCACCACTCCCAACCTGGCAACACACACAAACACAGACATTCACATACACTGGTATACACCCGCCCTCACCTCCAGAGCAAAGGCTCACGTCCTCATACGGAACACTAAGATGGAATGAGATTTGGATCAATGTTCAAATCAGAAGGGAGACTCAATAAAGAGGTTTTAAAAAGAGTCTTGAAGAAAATGGATCATCACTTTTCTAGAATGTATTATCTTAAGGCAGGGAATTAGACGAGATTCATTTCTCATTTCTGGAATTGATAATTGAGGAAATTTTCAAGAAAGGGTTAAGAGGGATTAACCAAGATGGCGGAGTAGAAGGACGTGCTCTCACTCCCTCTTGCGAGAGTACCAGAATCACAACTGGCTGCTGGACAATCATCGACAGGAAGACACTGGACTTCACCAAGGAGGATACCCCATGTCCAAGGACAGAGGAGAAGCCACAGTGAGACAGTAGGAGGGGCGCAATCAGAGTAAAATCAAATCCCATAACTGCTGGGTGGGTGACTCACAGACTGGCAAACACTTATACCACAGAAGTCCACTCACTGGAGTGAAGGTTCTGAGCCCCACGTCAGGCTTCCCAACCTGGGGGTCCGGCAACGGGAGGAGGAATTCCTAGAGAATCAGACTTTGAAGCCTAGTGGGAATTGATTGCAGGACTTCGACAGGACTGGGGGAAACAGAGACCCCACTCTTGGAGGGCACACACAAAGTAGTGTGCGCATCAGGACCCAGGGGAAGGAGCAGTGACCCTGGGGGAGACTGAACCAGACCTACCTGCTGGTGTTGGGGGGTCTCCTGCAGAGGCAGGGGGTGGCTCTGTTTCACCGTGGGGACAAGGACACTGGCAGCAGAGGTTCTGGGAAGTTCTCCTTGGCGTGAGCCCTCCCAGAGTCTGCCATTAACCCCACCAAAGAGCCCAGGTAGGCTCCAGTGTTGGGTTGCCTCAGGCAAAACAATCAACAGGGAGGGAACCCAGCCCCACCCATCAACAGTCAAGTGGATTAAAGTTTTACAGAGCTCTGACCGCCACAGCAACAGTCAGCTCTACCCACCACCAGAGCCTCCCATCAGACCTCTTAGATAGCCTCAACCACCAGAGGGCAGACAGCAGAAGCAAGAAAAACCACAATCCTGCAGCCTGTGGACCAAAAACCACAGTTACAGAAAGATAGGCAAGATGAAAAGGCAGAGGGCTATATACCAGACGAAGGAACAAGAAAAAACCCCAGAAAAACAACTAAATGAAGTGGAGATAGGCAACCTTCCAGAAAAAGAATTCAGAATAATGATAATGAAGATGATCCAGGACCTCGGAATAAGAATGGAGGCAAAGATTGAGAAGATGCAAGAAATGATTAACAAAGACCTAGAAGAATTAAAGAACAAACAAACAGAGATGACCAATACAATAACTGAAATGAAAACTACACTAGAAGGAATCAATAGCAGAATAACTGAGGCAGAAGAACGGATAAGTGACCTGGAAGACAGAATGGTGAAATTCACTGCTGCAGAACAGACTAAAGAAAAAAGAATGAAAAGAAATGAAGACAGCCTAAGAGACCTCTGGGACAACATTAAATGCAACAACATTCGCATTATAGGGGTCCCAGAAGGAGAAGAGAGAGAGAAAGGACCAGAGAAAATATTTGAAGAGACTATAGTCGAAAACCTCCCTAACATGGGAAAGGAAATAGCCACCCAAGTCCAGGAAGCGCAGAGAGTCCCATACAGGATAAACCCAAGGAGAAACATGCTGAGACACATAGTAATCAAAGTGGCAAAAATTAAAGACAAAGAAAAATTATTGAAAGCAGCAAGGGAAAAACGACAAATAACATACAAGGGAACTCCCATAAGGTTAACAGCTGATTTCTCAGCAGAAACTCTACAAGCCAGAAGGGAGTGGCATGATATACTTAAAGTGATGAAAGGGAAGAACCTACAACCAAGATTACTCTACCCAGCAAGGATCTCATTTAGATTTGATGGAGAAATCAAAAGCTTTACAGACAAGCAAAAGCTAAGAGAATTCAGCACCACCAAACCAGCTCTACAACAAATGCTAAAGGAACTTCTCTAAGTGGGAAACACAAGAGAAGAAAAGGACCTACAAAAACAAACCCAAAACAATTGAGAAAATGGTCATAGGAACATACATATCGATAATTACCTTAAACGTGAATGGATTAAATCCTCCAACCAAAAGACACAGGCTCGCTGAATGGATACAAAAACAAGACCCATATATATGCTGTCTACAAGAGACCCACTTTAGACCTAGGGACACATACAGACTGAAAGTGAGGGGATGGAAAAAGATATTCCATGCAAATGGAAATCAAAAGAAAGCTGGAGTAGCCATACTCATATCAGATAAAATAGACTTTAAAATAAAGAATGTTACAAGAGACAAGAAAGGACACTACATAATGATTAAGGGCTCAATCCAAGAAGAAGATATAACAATTATAAATATATATGCACCCAACATAGGAGCACCTCAATACATAAGGCAACTGCTAACAGCTATAAAAGAGGAAATTGACAGTAACAAAATAATAGTGGGGGACTTTAACACCTCACTTACACCAATGGACAGATCACTCAAAATGAAAATAAATAAGGAAACAGAAGCTTTAAATGACACTATAGACCAGATAGATTTAATTGATATTTATAGGACATTCCATCCAAAAACAGCAGATTACATGTTCTTCTCAAGTGTGCACGGAACATTCTCCAGGATAGATCACATCTTGGGTCACAAATCAAGCCTCAGTAAATTTAAGAAAATTGATATCATATCAAGCATCTTTTCTGACCACAATGCTATGAGATTAGAAATGAATTACAGGGAAAAAAACGTAAAAAAGACAAACACATGGAGGCTAAACAATACGTTACTAAATAACCAAGAGACCACTGAAGAAATCAAAGAGGAAATAAAAAAATACCTAGAGACAAATGACAATGAAAACACGATGACCCAAAACCTATGGGATGCAGCAAAAGCAGTTCTAAGAGGGAAGTTTATAGCTATACAAGCCTACCTAAAGAAACAAGAAAAATCTCAAGTAAACAATCTAACCTTACACCTAAAGGAACTACAGAAAGAAGAACAAACAAAACCCAAAGTTAGCAGAAGGAAAGAAATCATAAAGATCAGAGCGGAAATAAATGAAATAGAAACAAAGAAAACAATAGCAAAGATCAACAAAACTAAAAGCTGGTTCTTTGAGAAGATAAACAAAATTGATAAGCCATTAGCCAGACTCGTCAAGAAAAAGAGGAAGAGGACTCAAATCAATAAAATCAGAAATGAAAAAGGAGAAGTTACAACAGACACCACAGAAATACAAGGCATCCTAAGAGACTACTACAAGCAACTTTATGCCAACAAAATGGACAACCTGGAAGAAATGGACAAATTCTTAGAAAGGTATAACCTTCCAAGACTGAACCAGGAAGAAACAGAAAATATGAACAGATCAATCAGAAGTAATGAAATTGAAACTGTGATTAAAAATCTTCCAACAAACAAAAGTCCAGGACCAGATGGCTTCACAGGTGAATTCTATCAAACATTTAGAGAAGAGCTAACACCTATCCTTCTCAAACTCTTCCAAAAAACTGCAGAGGAAGGAACACTCCCAAACTCATTCTATGAGGCCACCATCACCCTGATACCAAAACCAGACAAAGACACTACAAAAAAAGAAAATTACAGACCAATATCACTGATGAATATAGATGCAAAAAACCTCAACAAAATACTAGCAAACAGAATCCAACAACACATTAAAAGGATCATACACCACAATCAAGTGGGATTTATCCCAGGGATGCAAGGATTCTTCAATATATGCAAATCAATCAATGTGATACACCATATTAACAAATTGAAGAATAAAAACCATATGATCATCTCAATAGATGCAGAAAAAGCTTTCGACAAAATTCAACACCCATTTATGATAAAAACTCTCCGGAAAGTGGTCATAGAGGGAAACTACCTCAACATAATAAAGGCCATATATGACAAACCCACAGCCAACATCATTCTCAATGGTGAAAAACTGAAAGCATTTCCTCTAAGATCAGGAACGAGACAAGGATGTCCACTCTCACCACTATTATTCAACATAGTTTTGGAAGTCCTAGCCATGGCAATCAGAGAAGGAAAAGAAATAAAAGGAATACAAATTGGAAAAGAAGAAGTAAAACTGTCACTGTTTGCAGATGACATGATACTATACATAGAGAATCCTAAAACTGCCACCAGAAAACTGCTAGAGCTAATTAATGAATATGGTAAAGTTGCAGGATACAAAATTAATGCACAGAAATCTCTTGCATTCCTATACACTAATGATGAAAAATCTGAAAGAGAAATTATGGAAACACTCCCATTTACCATTGCAACAAAAAGAATAAAGTACCTAGGAATAAACCTACCTAGGGAGACAAAAGACCTGTATGCAGAAAACTATAAGACACTGATGAAAGAAATTAAAGATGATACCAACAGATGGAGAGATATACCATGTTCTTGGATTGGAAGAATCAACATTGTGAAAATGACTATACTACCCAAAGCAATCTACAGATTCAATGCAATCCCTACCAAATTATCAATGGCATTTTTTTGGAGCTAGAACAAATCATCTTAAAATTTGTATGGAGACACAAAACACCCCGAATAGCCAAAGCAGTCTTGAGGCAAAAAAACGGAGCTGGAGGAATCAGACTCCCTGACTTCAGACTATACTACAAAGCTATGGTAATCAAGACAATATGGTACTGGCACAAAAACAGAAATATAGATCAATGGAACAAGATAGAAAGCCCAGAGATTAACCCACGCACCTATGGTCAACTAATCTATGACAAAGGAGGCAAAGATATACAATGGAGAAAAGACAGCCTCTTCAATAAGTGGTGCTGGGGAAACTGGACAGCTACATGTAAAAGAATGAAATTAGAATACTCCCTAACACCGTACACAAAAATAAACTCAAAATGGATTAGAGACCTAAATATAAGACTGGACACTATAAAACTCTTAGAGGAAAACATAGGAAGAACACTCTTTGACATAAATCACAGTAAGATCTTTTTTGACCCACTTCCTAGAGTAATGGAAAGAAAAACAAAAATAAACAAATGGGACCTAATGAAACTTCAAAGCTTTTGCACAGCAAAGGAAACCATAAACAAGACGAAAAGACAACCCTCAGAATGGGAGAAAATATTTGCAAACGAATCAATGGACAAAGGATTAATCTCCAAAATATATAAACAGCTCATGCAGCTCAATATTAAAGAAACAAACACCCCAATCCAAAAATGGGCAGAAGCCCTAAATAGACATTTCTCCAAAGAAGACATATAGATTGCCAACAAACACATGAAAGGATGCTTAACATCACTAATCATTAGAGAAATACAAATCAAAACTACAATGAGGTATCACCTCACACCAGTTAGAATGGGCATCATCAGAAAATCTACAAACAACAAATGCTGGAGAGGGTGTGGAGAAAAGGGAACCCTCATGCACTGTTGGTGGGAATGTAAATTGATACAGCCACTATGGCGAACAATATGGAGGTTCCTTAAAAAACTAAAAATAGAATTACCATATGACCCAGCAATCCCACTACTGGGCATTTACCCAGAGAAAACCATAATTCAAAAAGACACATGCACCCGAATGTTCATTGCAGCACTATTTACAATAGCCAGGTCTTGGAAGCAACCTAAATGCCCATCAACAGACGAATGGATAAAGAAGTTGTGGTACATATATACAATGGAATATTACTCAGCCATAAAAAGGAACGAAATTGAGTCATTTGTTGAGACGTGGATGGATCTAGAGACTGTCATACAGAGTGAAGTAAGTCAGAAAGAGAAAAACAAATATCGTATAGTAACGCATGTATGTGGAACCTAGAAAAATGGTACAGATGAGCCGGTTTGCAGGGCAGAAGTTGAGACACAGATGTAGAGAACGGACATATGGACACCAACGGGGGAAAACTGCGGTGAGCTGGGGATGGTGGTGTGCTGAATTGGGCGATTGGGATTGACATGTATACACTGATGTGTATAAAATTGATGCCTAATAAGAACATGCAGTATAAAAAAAACAAACAAAACAACTAATACTAAACTTTCATTGGGTTATTTGTATGGAAATATGTTAATATAAATGTTTCAGACATTACATGAAATTTCTAAAAATCTTATATGTTCTGGTATAATGTTATAAGTCATAATCCTAGTTATTACTTTAAAATGTATATCTCAGAAATAACTAATTTTCTTGTCAATTGCATTATTATGAACTTTCATCAAATCTTTAACTGTGGTCATTTTTAAGTCTTTTGTCATTTACAGACAGTTCTGGGTGTACTCTGATGCTTTTGCAAATATGTTCCTATAAAAGGGTTTCATCTTTAAGAAATTCATGGAAAAGACTCTGACAAGTACAGGTTTCTGGTAACTGACTGTACTGCTGAACTGAATGAATAAGCATTTTCAGAACTCTAATGAAAAACTGATGAACTCATAAAAGTGTTAACAAAAGATCAAGATGAAAAAAAAACTAATTACATGGGACTGAGTGAACTGATGATGATGAGTATAATTTTTGTGACTTTGTCTGAATTAAAAAAAAAAAAAATCCCACAAGGACTCAGAGGCAAAGAACATACAAATCAATTTTCACTGCAAAGTAAAGGAGCTGTTACAGTGGAGGATTACTGGACTGAATGTCAATATTATGACATAGTATGAGTGTGTTTCATGTTTGGTAATTGCAATCATTGTTGCTTTTGTTGTGGTCATCCATGTACAATGCTTGGTGTCAGTCTATTTATCTCTTGTAAAAATAAAATAGTGTGTGTGTGTGTGTGTGTGTGTGTAAAAAAAAAAAAAAAAAAAAAAAAGAAAGGGTTAAGGGAAGGCCAAGCAGCTTTCTCAGCTAGATTATGAGAAAATAATTTGTCTTAGGAAAAAAGTGAAAAGTGACATTAGATAACCTGCAGCTGCTTAGGTAGAAAAGTGACATTAGATAACCTGCAGCTGCTTAGGTAGAAAATTCTGAACGAATTTTCAGAATTGTTGTTGCTCACCAATAATCATAACAGTAGCAGTTATAGCAATACCCATCACTTCATCACCTGAACTCTCAACCCCATCACTCTACATACCCCCAATCTGATCTCATCTCTCAGATTTCCCAAACTCCCAACTCCTCAAATCATCCCATTGTACCCTCTGGAATCACAGCCTCTCAGCAAAATCTCCTGCATCTTCAAACATGGCCAACTGTTTCTTTTTCCAAATGGTTTTAATGAAAATCTGGCTCTCTCTGAGCACACCGCTTTTCCTGGTGCCCTCAGGTGGATTGCTCTCCTTTCCACACATCTTGTACCACCAGACCCAGAAGTGGAGGATGACGGCCTCCCCGACCTCCTTATCCCACCAACACATTGTACCTCCCTCCTCCACAAATGCCCTTCTTTGAAGTTCTAACATCAGACTCTATCAGCAGACAATAGTGGCTCTTTTTTATGGTCACATAGCTTTCTTTAGAGTTATTCTCCCTCACTTGTTGAAGATTTTATCTCCAGGTGCTCTGTTACCATCAGCTGGTATCACTTTTGGTGATTTTAACATCAATGTAAATTATTCCTCTGATACCCTGACCTCTCAGCTCATCAATCTCTTCTCCTCCACCTTTCTTCAGCTACCACTCTTATGCAGTACCTTGGCTTCATCATTACCAATATCTGCATCCCATCCATGATCAAGCATTCCATTCTTTGATCATCTCCTTCCCTTTGGTATCCCAATTCCAAAAACCTTGAGACCCCACATAATTCACAGTCCAGTCAACCATTCACCTTTTCAATATTCCTCACCCATTCAGTGTCCTGGTCTCCCTCCTCACCTCGTTTATATTACCTGCTGCTCCAAACTTAAGTCATTCCTTTGCATTCTCAACTCCCTCATCCCCTCTCTCTTCCTGTTGTATTTGCTTGGCATAACTCCAAACCTACTTAAATCCAGTTCTCCACCTACTGTATGACTGACTATACCTGTGTAGCTGAAGATGGTTAAAAAACATACAAACATCCTGACCAGTCTCTCTTCAGATTCATGAACTCTACGGCACATGGATCCTTTCACGATACCTTGCTATCTCTTTACTCTGGTCCATTCATTCCCATATCTTACTCCAAAGCCATACAGCAAACAGAACCAGGATGCCAGGAGATATTACTTTTGTTACCCATGTGAACATCTAAGCAGGACCTATGGCAAGCAGAAGACCTGAGCCAGTTGGCTCCTACCCCAATAAACTTGTCCAGAGCTCCAAATGCCCTCATAAATACCCAAGTGTGCCACCCAAATATTCTCACGGTTTTATGTGTGCCATGACTTTAAAAGATTAGGGAAAGTATTTTAGATAATAGTTCATACTTCCTTCTCCTTGAATCCCCAATATTTCCTTCCCAATTCTCATGCTCAACTTACGGCTTTCTCCCTATTTAATTGACAAAATTGAGTCAATCAAGAGAAAACTTTCGTAATTTCCACCCCCACATTTATCAACCTGCTTTTTCTCCATTCCTGTAAATAACGTCCATCCTCTTCACTAAAGGTGATCCCTCCTCTTGTGTCCTAGGACCCTTCACTCTCTCCTACTCAAGGTATCTGGGACAACTCCCCCCTCCCCTTAGCTGCTTATTCCCACATCCAATATACCGATAGGATGTTATTTCTCTTATCTTAAAAACAAACAAAAAACTTGACCTCACTTTCCCATCCACTTACAACCCATCTCTCTCCTTTCCTTTTAAGCAAAACTCAAAGTCTATACTTACTGTCTCTAATTGCTCTCTCCCCAGTCTCTTGAACCCTCAAGCCCTTCTTTTCTATATTGATTCAGACCCCAGGTCATCTAATCCTAAAGCATCCTCAAACTTTAAAGTGCCTTAAAATCACGTGGGGATCATGGTAAAATGCCAATATCCTTTCAAGAGTTCTGGGGTAGGGTCTGAGACTCTGCATTCCTAACAAGCTCCTAGGTAATGTTAATGCTGCAAGGAGCAATGATCTAGTTCACTCTCATGGCATGAAAGACAATCTACATTTTGATGACTTTCATATTTCTGTTTCTACTCTGGACCTCTCTCCTGAACTTCAGACTCATATTCAACTGCTCACTTGCCATTCCACTTGGATGTCTCAAACTTAATATATCTAAAATAAGCCCTGAATCCTGCTGTCCCTCAACCAGCTTCTCCTTCAGTCTTCCCAATCTCAGTAACTGACAATTTCATCCTTAAAACTTCTCAGACCAAAAACTTCAGCATCATCCTTGAGTACTATCCTTCTTTCCCACCTATATCCAATTTATCATCAAATTCTGTTGTTTCTTTCTTCAAGATACATGCAGAGTCCAACCACCTCTCAGCTACACCATTGTTGCCACCTCGGTCCAAGCTGTTGTGGTCTTTCACTGGGACCATGTCAACAGACTCCTAACTGGTCTCTCTGCCTTTATGTTCTTACCTCTTTCAGTCTAGTCTCAACACAGCAGCAGAGTGACGCTGCTAGAATATAACTCCAATCACTTCACTTCTCACTCCAATGGTTTCCCTTATCACTTGGGGTAAAAGCCAGTGTTCTTACGGAAGACCATATCATCTCCCCTCCTACCACCCTTATCCCTATGATTCTATTTCTCTCTCTAATCTTAATAAAACACCTCATTGTTGTTCCTCCAACTTAATGAGCATCATTTTGCCTTTGCTTTTGCTCTTCCATTTGCCTCAATGACTCTTCTTCAAGACACCCACATGGCTTACTTCCCTTTAAATCTCTAGTTAGTTTTTCTCCTTAAGCTACTATATTACATAGTTTAACCAATTGTTTATTTCTGTCCCCACCCAATAGAATGTAAGCTGCATGAGACTGAAGACTTTGCCTTTTTCGTTGCTGCTATATCACTGTCACCTAGAACACAGAGCTGACACTTGATAATTTGTTGAACATCTGGTTAAGAATTCTCATTTGCTGTCACTTTTTCATAAATGCTTCTGCAGTACCCTCAGGTGCCAGGCCTCACGTTACTGTTCTTGTCGTCAGTTGACAAGCTTCGGTCCCCCCAGTCACCGCTGTTGTGTTCCACTGGTCTCCTAAGCATCCCAGCTCTTTCAGCCCGCTTGATTGCCCAAGCTACAAGGTCAATGGTTCTCAGCTGGCTGCACATTAGAATCACTTGTGGAGCCTTTGAGCTATCAATAACCTAACTCCATTCTCCCAAGATTCTTCTTTAATTGGTTTGAAATGGGGCTTTGTCTCCATGTTTCCTCAAGTTCTCCAGATTTTCCTAATGTTCATCCAGGTTTCACAACCACTGCTCTGATAATTATCACTCTTAGTTCAGGCTCTACAAAAAAATATCACCACAACAGCAATTTATTTCTTACATTTCTGGAGGCTGGGAAGTCTAAGATCAAGGTGCCGGCAGATCCGGGGTCTGGTGAGAGCGAGCTCCTCGTTCATACTCAGCTGCCTTCTCACTGCATCCTCACCAGAAAAGGACCAGAGAGCATCCTGGGATCTCTTTTATAAGGGTACTAATTCTCTTCATGAAGGCTCCACCCTCATGACCTCATCACCTCCCAAAGGCTCCACCTCCTAATACCATCACACTGAGATTAGGGTTTCAACATATGAATTTTGGGGGGATACAAACGTTCAGACCATAGCAATCATTTTGACCTTGAAAGAATAGTGTGTTTTAAAAACTTTAATGTGAATAAGAGTCACCTGGAAGGGTTTGTTAAAACAGTTTCCTGGGCAAACCGCCAGTGATTCTCATCCAGCAGGTTCGGGGAGGGGTACATGCGTTTCTATATCTAATAAGTTTATAGGTAATGCATGATGCTACAGGCCTCAGGACCACACTCTGAGAACCACTGGTCTAGTTCTTTCAGGTTACTATCTCTGTGGAGAAAGTTCCAGTAGCCTTGCAGGGACTGGGTTTAGGAGCTCTCAGCAGGATAGCACTTTCTGCAATCCTGGTCATACCCTCTAGGCACCCACACCTGGGAATCCAGCAGCAAAGTCTCTTTCATTCTCTCTCTCAGAGTGAGTTCCCTCCCCAACAGTGAGGACAGAACTAATTTTCCTTTTTTGGGGGAAGCTTGACTTTGAATTGTGCATTGACTTGGTATTTATTTAAAGTATTTATTGGGACTTCCCTGGTGGTCCAGTGGTAAAAAAAATCTGCCTTCCAATGCAGGGGACACGGGTTCAATCCCTGGTCAGGGAACTGAGATCCCACATGCCGTGGGGCAACTAAGCCCGTACGCCACAACTACTGCGCTCGCGCGCCTCAGTGAGAGTGCCCGCGCGCCCTGGAGCCCACGCGCCACACTAGAGAGAAAAAACCCGCATGCCATAAGGAAGAGCCCGCGTGCCGCAATGAAAGATCCCACACGCCTCGACGAAGATCCCGTGTGCTGCAACTAAGACCTGACGCAGCCAAAAAAATAAAGAAAACAAAATTAAAAAGAAAATAATTTATTAAACTCCTATTATGCACAATACACCATGCTTGGCACTGGAGGATACAGCAGGGTGTTCTCGCCATAGCAAAGTTAACCACTGGCCCCAAAGTGTTTTTCTGCATTTCTTCCAAGGATCAACAGGTAGCCTGGGAGGTTATTCCAGAGTTCTCCAGACAGAAATGCAGATTAGGCTTCAATAGGGAGTTGGATGTGCCCTCACAGACCCTTGCAGCAACTGAACAGTTTGCACATGTGCTCTCCCTTTAAGAGACAAAAAGTAGGTACTCTCATCCAAAAACTAACCCTAAAGGATGGCTGATGGAAACATTGTTAATACGCAAATATTTTCCAGCCATTGGTAAGGATTTCCCATGCCCTTTCCTTGCTGAATAAGTGTTTTAGGACAACCATCCTCCACATAGAGTGTAAGTAGCACAAGGAAATAGAGTTGCACAGCCAAATAAGATGGGAAACATTGCACATGATATTCCACTCTTAGAGAGTTGAAAATGCACCTTTGCAAGTTAAAGGCTCTGAAAAGTCCTTCAGTAACATACAACATCCCCCTAAACAGACTGAGAAACTACTGACACAGGTCCCTCCAAGCCCCTTGTTAGTATACCTTTACAGACTTTGGGCTATATTAGATAGAATCACTTCAGCATTAGTAAAGCCTGTTACAAATCAACGACAAAGCCACAAACCTGAATCTCAGCAGTGCTGGAAAACATGAGCTTTCTCCAGCTGTGAGCATTCTGCTTTTCTGAAGAGATTTTCTGCAGTTTGAGACCCAGTGGGAGGGTAGAGCAGGGCTGGTAGGCTCTCTACAGAGGAAAGCATAACTAGAAAGTGCTTCTCTCTTTGTGTGGTAAACAGTCAGGTAACTTGCCTCTGA
The DNA here is from genome assembly GCF_965194825.1 of Balaenoptera physalus. Classification (NCBI taxonomy): domain Eukaryota; kingdom Metazoa; phylum Chordata; class Mammalia; order Artiodactyla; family Balaenopteridae; genus Balaenoptera; species Balaenoptera physalus. The sequence goes on along the minus strand of NC_138887.1, from coordinate 91,679,444 downwards.
TTAGAAATGAGTCTAAACTTCCAGTGGCTCCAAATCCAGGAGTCAGATGTGATTTCTGGAAAGACCTGTGACCTCTGAAATCACAGCTCACAGCTCTCTGAACATCCTTCAACAGGGACTGTGTGAGGAACAAAATGAGAACCATATATACAAAGCACCTGGCACAAACTCAGTGGGAAAAAAAAAGAGTTAACCAGGGGGTGAAAGATCAGAAAAACTGAAAACCACAGGAATTAGTATTAAGCTGGAAGACACCTTCCAGAACCAGCAGGTGAGGAACTCGTGGACCTGCTCCCCAGTGAAACAATGGTTACTGGTAAAAATCATCAAACAACCATTTAAAGTCTCTGGACTAAAGGCATACAGTAAATGAAGAAACATTTATTCAAGAAAATATAGTAAATCTATTAAGAACAGCAGAAGTCCATAGCAGTTCAGCCATAACCTGCTCCCATATCCCTTCCCTAGCTTGGTATGAAAGAAGCTCTACTCTGGGACGTTGTGGCCAAGAAGATAGGGTTTCTTTTGCCCCCCCGTTCACAGTCTGGGACTACAGGATCTCCCTAGGGGTGCAGGCCAGCTGCATTTCACATTCCCCTGGCCTGCAGCTCTGTGTCACAGAGGCTAAATTCCAGACGAGTGCAATGGAGAGGTCAGGGGCCCCCCCGCCTCCCCCCAGTCCCCACTGTAGGGCGGAGGCTCATCCCAGGTGTGGCAGCTGAGAACCCTTGGGCCCTGATTGCTCTGACACTAGCTCATTCAAAGGGCAGAAGTTTTATGTCAGGAGATGCAAGCTTAGAAGACCAGACTCTACCACCCCAACTCAATACCTTGCTATAAAACTGGGGTGTCCTCCAAGGGCAGTGGGAAACTGCTTGCCCCCAGTTCTGGAACAGTGGCTCAGAGATTTTGCCCAGGTGGAGAGGCACATGATCGGGACAGAGAACTCTCCCCAAAGGAAAGGACTTTATTGGGAACAGAGCGTGGGGGAAGCTCAAGCCTGAAGGCACTTTCAGAAACAATCGAGATTTAGGTGGGAAGCAATTGAGAGCAGGCTGGTAGCTCCAGAAGAACAAGGTAGCTACAGTGCTTTGTGACCACCTAGAGGGGTGGGAGAGGGAGGGTGGGAGGGACACTGCAAGAGGGAGGAGATGTGGGGACATATGTATATGTATAGCTGATTCACTTTGTTGTAAAGCAGAAACTAACACACCACTGTAAAGCAATTATACACCAATAAAGATGTTAAAAAAAAAAAAAAAAAAAGAACAACGAGCTAAACCAGTAGGCTGGCTAGTTTACCAGAGAGAACCAGGAAAAAAGACAGCTAAGAAAAAATAAAATAAAACAAAGGAACCTAAATGTGTCTCAAGCAGGCAACTTAATCACACAGAAAGGAATTATTCCAAATGACTTTAAAGCACGGAAATTTGCCTGCATCTCTGGTGGAATATACCCTAAAGATTAAAAAAAGAAAAAATGCAAGGGAAACAGAGGAAAAGGAAATTAAACATTTTTCAGTAATTGTAGTGTTGGTATAGTATTGTACTATTATTTTGAAACTGTGAGCCAGAGAGTAATTACATAATACCCTAATTTTTATCACTGTTAGTGTTTTGAGGACTGGAATTCTTGGCATGGGAGAGAGAAAATGCAGATAGTAGAAGAGAGGTAAGTAAAAACCCTATAGTCCTGAATTTGGATTGAAAGTGATGGTATGACCTTATGACATATTTTCACTATAGTATAGAAATAGGTAGAGATATAGACATAGACATAAACATAGAAATAGACATATATAGAGATGTACTTCTTTGCTCAGTTCAAATCCATTATATATTTTATCTATATCTAGTTCTTAGCTCGATCCACTGAAAAGACCAATGCAATGACCAATTCAATAGCAAGGAGCAACTCTAGTGACCAAATTTTGGTCTTCAAATACCATTTCCCAATTAGAGGAACCTGGGCTCCTTAGAGAAGTGGTGAGTTCCATGTCTGCAAGTAAGCTTAGAATATCTACAAGTAAGCTGAGATACCAAGATGCAAAGAAACTATCAAAACCTACTAGGGTGTTTCAAAAGGGCTCAGCTAGAAACCTTTGGATCTAACCACTAATTAACAGGAAATAGGGAGTACAGAAACTTGTTAAACACCTCTAGGGAGAAGAAAATAGCAAAATCCAGACTGTGGAAAACTGCAAAGGACAAAAAACCCAGTTTCTCCAACCAGTAAATTGCATGAAAAAAAGAAAGAAAAGAAAATGGAGGGAGAATCTATAAAGGAACTTAAGAGATATATAAACCAATTACAATATGTAAACCTTAATTGGATCTTGATTCAAACAAACTAGGCAGGCCTATTTTATACCATTCAGATATGAATAAATATCTGTTACAACAGTTTAGTTAAATGATACCAGTCCCTCGGCAACATGGTTCAAATTTCAGTTGACACAGTATACTGATTGTGAATAATTGCATAAAATACAAACCTCACTACTAGCCCTTCTGTCCGTGACTCTGCATCATCCCTCAGTATCCACAGGGACTGGTTCCAGGCGCCCCCGTGGATACCAAAATCCGTGGATGCTCAAGTCCCTTATATAAAATGGCGTAGTACAATGAATACAGTCGACCCTCCATGTCTGCAGGTTTTGCATCAGGCTCAGTGACCAATCATGTCACTTCTTTCAAAGTCTGTTGGTGACTGGTCTCTGTGCAACCGTTACTCAGTACACTCAAAAACAGTAAGGCGGGGTGGGAGGGAGACGCAAGAGGGAGGAGATATGGGGATATATGTATATGTATAGCTGATTCACTTTGTTATACAGCAGAAACGAACACACCATTGTAAAGCAATTATACTCCAATAAAGATGTTAAAAAAAAAACAGTACGGTGTGTGGAGTGTGTGGTGGCGTGCCTCCTGGTCTCACAGTGATAAACCCACATACTAGTTTACAAAAATGGAAAACCAAGAGGGAATTGGCCAACAAAGATGAAAATGCAGCAGCGACAAAAAGTGATAATGCTGGAAGTGAAATTCAAATAGTACGTAAATGGAGTTATGGAAGAAACAGCTGACCATGGGAATGTTGAGCAGCTATTTAGGAGATTCTAGATATGCAGCCAGAGGGACCTGATGAAGGCAAACTTAGTGACATAAATGAGGAAAGCGGTTGTGACAAAAAGACAAAGATGTCCCAGAGGAAGTGACATCAGCCAAAGTCTTTACATTAAACAGACTCTTAGAGATATTTCACAACATTGGAGGCACTAAGGATAAAATGTTGGAAGCTGATCCAAACAGAAAGAAGTATGACAACTTGCCAAGACATGCTCTCTTCACATCGTGAGTTACATGCCCAGAAGAAAAGCATTGCTCAAACTATTCTTGACGAGTATTTATAAAGAAATAAAACACTTTAATTCTAAATGTTTTAGAGTGTACTAAATATTAGTTTTACCAGATATTTCATTTCCTTATTTATAACCAGCAGTTTGAGAGGTTTTAACTGTCTAATTGTTTAATATTTTTAAAGGTCATGGAACAATCATATTTTTCCCATTAATTATTTAAATTATTTTTGTATGGTACTTTAACATTCCCACACTATTGTGCAAAGGGAGGACTACCTATGTTTGGAAAAAAATGAGACAATGGCACTTGTACATTGAATGGATATTTCAGGATATTAGGGACTTCTTTCTTTTTAGTTGTTGCAGTGGCATTGTGGATATGGTTTTTCTTTTTTTTAAACAAAAGGATAAGAGAGAAAGTCCTTGCCTTTTAGAGATACACACAGCTAAAGTTGTATGATGTCTGGGATTTGCTGAAAATTATGTAGGATGGAAATTCAAGGGAGAACAGATGAAATAAGATTGGCTATGTGTTGATACCTATTGACGCTCAGCAACAGGGATGTGAAGTTTATTATATTATATGCCTACTTTTATATATATTTGAAATTTCCGAAATTTTCTAAATATGCTAATTGACCAGATAATGTAAAAAGACCATCATCCAATGTTTAATTTTACTTTGTGGATCCCTGGCCACAGAATAGCCAGGCAACATTGCAAAGTTCAAGTGCAAATCCTGGTGTGGGCTCCCAAGTAGGAAGGAAGCTTAGTCTGTGCAAGGACACTCTAGTGCCTGCTTTGCCTCCTCAAGGGCACCGGAGCATCCAACCTAAATGGGTGACAAGAGGAAATAAAAATAAAGATTTCTTCCTCACAAGAGGATTGCCTATGATCATGTTTGTTTATACGTTTCCGTAGAATATTAGTAAGCCCCTGGTACCTGTTGCCAGTGAAGAGGCAGAGGGGAAGAGAGATGGTTGTTTAGAAAATTGTCTTGTTTTTGTTAGCTTATAGAACTCGGACAAAACTGATGGTCAGGCAATCAACTGTGGCCAACTATTTTTTTTACCTCTGAATTTAATTTCCAGCTTTATTGAGATATAATTTACATATAGCACTGTGTAAATTTAATGTGTTGATTTGATATATTTATGTATTACAAAATGATGACCACCATAGTGTTAGGTAACACCTCCAACACATCACATAATCACCACTTCTTTTCTGTGGTGAGAATATATAAGATGTACTCTCTTGGCAACTTTCAAGCATATAACACAGATTGTTAACTATAATCAACATGCTGCACATTACATCCCCAGACTTATTCATCTTAATGACTGGAAGTTTGTATCCTTTGACTGAAGTTTGTATCCTTTGACATCTCCCTATTTCCCTTGGCCCCTGGCAACCACCATTTTACTCTATTTTTTAAAAAAATAAAACAGAGAAAGCCTATTCTTTACATTATAATTTTAGGTAAATTACAACTTTAATTTCTTAGGAGTTAATTGCAAGATGGATTTCTGTATTTTTTTAGCATTGTGTCAATACTTGTCAATCAAAATACAATTCAGCTTTAGTTCCATTTATCAGCACATCTGTCATTGCTGTTGAAGATCATTCCTTCTATTATTCCATCAGTGTCAAAGGTGAATGGGGAAGAACATAGTTAAAGAGTTGTTTATACACGAAAATTATTTAGGCTTAAATTCCAATATTTACAATGGCTTCAGGAGAAAATGTATTAGAGATTCATTTAAATTAGCGTGAGTCTGAGTTCACTTCAGTAATTGGCATATGCATTTTTTTTGGGAAAAGCAGTTATCCTAACAATAGAACCAAATCTCTACAAGGGAGCACTATTTGAAGGTCAATCTGTACTTTCTGTACTGATTTTGTACTTTGATGAATGGAAGATGTAAATTGTGTCAACTTTTGATCCAAGTAACTATCATTACTGCTGCATTAATTCATTTTGCTACATGAAATTAAAGGCCAGCATTAGCATATTTGCTTAGACAAAAATTTTGACCACATTTCCCAATGCGCTATATCATTTTACAGTTAGAGAAACTGAGTTATTAAAAAAGCAACTGAGTGGTCCCACTATAATGCATTAAGGATAAAGCCTAAACTTCTGCCAAGAAGTCTCCCTTCTCTGAGAAGGTACATAGATACTGATTCCCCATTTTCCTGTCAACAGACAGAAAGTGACTGGGGTCTGTTTGGCTCTACACACTGGGAGCAGCTAATAATTCACCATCTATTGATTTGGCGTTCTCATGCCCAAGGCATTTGTCTTGAATTTATGGGTTTTTCTCATTGTATCTTTTAATAGGGAATTGTGATTGTCTGCACCTGTTTTAACAGGTCAAACAGGTTTTTATATTGAGCTTTTTAAACTTCATTCTAAATTGTCTTCCACATAATATTTGAGGGTTCTTTCTTTAGCAAACTACTAAAATATTTACATTGGGGGTTTTATTAAACTTTCACTCTGATACACTGCAATTTCCCAACCCTGGAAGGTTCTCAGTTACTGGAAGGAAATGTACTTGTTTCAAGCCTTAGCTTTTTTCTCGTAATGAGGAAGAATAAAGTGAAAGGTCTGAGAAATAAATGAAAAAAGTATGAGTCAGATGAGAGTGGGTGTAGACTGAGACAAGTAGAACCCAAAACTCCAGACTTACATATAGAAAATAAACAGATAAAAGTAGAAGGCCTGTGGCCAGAATAATGTATTTTGAAAATGAAAAAAAACGAGTGAAGAAAATCTGATGCGAAGAAAAGCCAGGTGGTATGATGAGCAGTGGAGCTTGGGTGAACAACGTTGACTTTCCCTTCTTGTTTCAGCATTTTCCTTCTTAAAGTGAGCTTTTAGAATTAGGGCTTCTTTTGTCACATTTAGTTTGCATTTGACTCCTTCTCCCTTTGCAAAGTTTTGTTTGTTTGTTTTTTACTCAGAAAGAACTAGAAAGGCTTCTGGTTTCAGATCTGGTATGTAAGGCACTTAGAAGTTGCCATGCCAACCTAACAATAAATAAAAAGTTGAACAAACTGAAAGATCAGCAACTCTTCTTAGATCTGTCAGAGAAGTAAAGTCACAGGACAAACTGCTGCTGACGCAGGGGCTGAGACTGGGGCTGGATGAGGGTGCTCCTGGCTGCCCAGCCTTCTGTCGAGAACCTTTCCTGGGATCAGAGCTGCTGTTGCCAGGGAAAAGTGTTGTCTCCCTTGCCCCTCTAATGGGCCCCATGGTGTGATGCTGTGTCTGTGTATTCTATACAAAGGTACTTGTCCTTTACCTTTGTAAACTACATTTGACATAGATTAAACCCGTATAAACAGCTTTAAAAAATTGGAGACAGACAGGTGTATACAGAGAATCACAACTTACCTGAGTAGAAACTACAAAGGAGAAATCTCCGTAGGAACCAGTGCTGGGATAGGACAACCTGAACTGTAACTGATGAGTTTCTAGAGGCTCAGTGTAGGCAAGCCTGAGAGATGAAAACTCCAAGGGGATGCAGTCATCAGGGGAGAGGGACCCACACCTTCATGAGTTTTACCTCCCAAAGCTCTAACAGGGTCTCACAGAAAGATGGATGAAAAGTCCCTTTTGCTTCCAGCAGGGGGAGCAGAAAGGTAATCATTTTGAAAAATACCAGAGAATTCTGTTTTTCTTATCAAGGCCTGAACTCAGAAAAAACTATTTTACCAGATCCTAACCTATCTGGGGAAGGGAAGTACCCAATTCCAACCCACTCTAGCAGTCCGGCTCCACTTAAGAGGGGCGAAAAAAGCTGAGAAGCATTGGTGAAGTTCACAGTCCAGGGGCACAGGATCACCAGAAGACTGAGACCTAGTCATAGGAGTACAGAACTCTTGTTTCCCCCTACGTATTACTACTACATAACTAACAGCCTATTTGCCACAGCTCCTTTTCCCCAAAAGGAAATTTTTCACAAAAAATTTACAAGGGGCATACAAAAAGGTAAAAAACCCAGTTTAAAGAGATTGAACAAGTATCAGAACTAGAGTCAGATATGCCAGGAATTATCAGACCAGGAATGTATAAAAACTATTAATATCCTAAGGGATCTAAAAGAAAAAATAGACAAGATACAAGAACAGATAGATAATGTAAACAAAAAGATAGAAATTCTAAGAAAGAATAAAAAAGAAATATAGAGATCAAAAACACTGTAATAGAAATGAAGAATACCTTTGATGAGCTCATTAGTAGACTGAACATGGCTGAGGAAAGAATCTCTGAGCTTGACGATATGACAATAGAAACCTCCCAGACTGAAAAACATAGAGAAAAAAACTTGAATATTCAAGAACTATGGGACAACTACATAAGGTATAATATATCTGTAATAGGAATACCAGAAGAAAAAGAAAGAAATAAAGAAAAGAAATATTCGAAGCAATAATGACTGAGAACTTCCCCCAAAGTAGTGTCAGACACCAAACTTCAGATCCAGGAAGCTCAGTGAACACCAAGCAAGATTAATGGCCCCCCAAAGCCCCACACCTAGGCATTATATTCAAACTGCAGAAAATCAAACATAGAGAAAAAATCTTGAAAGAAGAAGAAAAAATACACTATACTTATGAGGAGAAAAGACAAGAATTACATTTGACTACTGCTCAAAAATCATGCAGGCAAGAAGAGTGGGGTGAAATATTTAAAGTGTTGACAGAAAAAAACCCAAAACCTAGAATTCAGTACCCTGTAAAATTATCATACAAAAGTAAAGGAGAAATAAAGACAGTGCAAAACAAACAAAAATTGAGGGAATTTGTTGCCAGTAGACCTACCTTGAAAGAAACATTAAAAGAAGTTCTTCAGAGAGAAGGAAAATTATATAGGTCAGAAACTCAGCTTTCCATGAAAAAAGGAAGCGCATCAAAGAATGAATAAGTAAAGGTAAAATAAAATCTTTTATTTTTATTATTCTTAAATGATCTAAAATATTATAGCTTGTTCAATAAATAATAGAAACATATTTGGTTACATATAGCATGCATATAAATATGCTTACATAATAAATAAAATGAATGCCAGCAATGATATAAGAAACAGGAGAGAGGTATTAGGAATATTTTGTTATTATGAGGTACCTGTACTACTCCTGCAGTGCCATGGTGTTATTTAAAGGTTACTTAGATTAGTTGTAAATATATATTGCCAACTCTATGGCAACCACTAAAAAGTTTGAAAAAAAAGTTTAATTGATGTGCTAAGAGAGGAGAAAAAATGGCATCATAAAATGCTCAATTAAAGTCATAAAAGGGAGAAAAAGTGATGAGGACAAAAATAGGAACAAAGAACAAGGGCAATAAATAGAAAATAATAACAAGTATGGTAGATATTAATTGAACTATATCAATAATCACTTTAAATTTTAATGGTCTAAACACTAGTTAAAAGAGAGAGACTGTCAGAGTGAATCAAAAAAATTAGACCCAACTTTAAAAATGAAAAGTATGGAAAAAGTTATACCATGCTAACATGAATCAAAAGAAAGTGGGAGCACCTATATTAATTCCAGACAGAGCTGACTTCACAGCAAAGAAAGTTATTAGGGATAGAGAGGGGCATTACATAATTATAAAGAGGTCAATACTACAAGAAGCCTTAACAATCCTTAATGTGTATGTGCCTAACAACTGAGGTGTGTGTACACACAAAATACATGAAGCAAAAACTGACAGAACTGCAAGGAGAAATTGCAATGGATGAATCCACTATTACGGTTGAGAGACTCTATGAATGACAGATTCAGCAGGCAGAAAATCAGTGTGGACATAGTCGAACTCAACAGCACCATTAATCACCTGGATATAACTGACATCTACAGACTTCATCCAACAACAGAAAAATACCCACTCTTTTCAACCTTGCATGGAAAATCACACTGTGGGCCATAAAAACCCTTAACAAATTTAAAAGAATAGAAATCGCATGATGTCTGCTCTCAGACCACAGTGGAATTAAACTAGAAATCAATAACAGAAGGATAGCTGGAAAATTCCAGAATACTTGGAGATTAAACATTACATTTCTAAAGAACGCAAGTCAAAGAAGCAATCTCAACATAGATAGAAATATTTTGAACTAAATGAACATAAAAAAGCAACTTATCAAAATTTGTGGCATGCAGCAAAAATCGTGCTTAGACAAAAATTTATAGCATTGAATGCATATATTAGAAAAGAAGAAAGACCTAAATTCAATCATCTAAGCTTCCACCTTAGAAACCAATAAAGAAAAGCATATTAAATCCAAATTAGGCAAAGAAAAGAAATAATAAAGAATTAAAGCAGTAATCAATGAAATTTAAAACAGGAGGTCATTCAAGAAAATAAACAAAACAAACACTTGGTTCTTTGAAAAGATCAACAAAATAGACAAATCTCTAGCCAGGCTAGCTAAGAAAATGAAAGAGAGGACATAAATTACTAATATCAGAAATGAAAGAGGGAAAATCACTACTGATCCTATGGGCATTAAAAAGACAATAAAAGAATAATATGTAAAACTCTATGCCCATAAATTTGATAACCTAGAGGAGATGGAACCATTCCCAAAAGACACAATCTGCTAAACCTCAGACAAGAAGAAATAGGCAATTTGAATAGACCTTTTAAAGAAATTGAAACAATAATTAATAACTTTCTGAAACAAAGCACCAGGCCCAGATGGGTTCACTGTTGAATTCTATCAAACATTTAAGGAGGAAATTCTACCAATTCTCTGCAATCTCTTTCGGAAGATAGACACAGAAAAGATACTTTCTAACTCATTCTTTGAAGCCAGCATTACCCTAATAATAAATCTGACAAAGGCTTTACAAGAAAATAAAAGACCAATATCTCTCAGGAACATAGATGCAAAATGCTGAATAAAATATTAGCAAGTCAAATTCAGCAATGTGTAAAAAGAATTATACACCATGACCAAATGGGATTATTCCTTGGTACACCAGGCTGGTTCAGCATTTGAAATCAGTTCACGTAATTCATCACAATGACAGGATAAATAAGAAAAATCACATGATCATAACAATATATGCGGAAAAAGCATTTGACAAAATCCAACACAAATTCCTGATAAAAACTCTCAGCAAAGTAGGATTAGAGGGGAACATTCTCAACTTGATAAAGAACATCTACAGAAACCCTCCAGCTAACCCCTACTTAATGGTGAGAAATCTGAAGCTTTCCCACTAAGATCAAGAACCCGGCAAGGATGTACCCTCTCACCACTGCTTTCAGCATCTTACCGGAAGTTCTAGCTAATTCAAAAAGAAGAGAAAATAAAATCATACAAATTGTGAAGGAAAAAATAAAACTGTCTTTGCTCATAATCAAGTATGTAGAAAATCCAAAAGAATTGACAAAAAAAAAAAATACACTTGAAGCTCATAAGTGATTATTGCAAGGATGCAAGGTACAAGGTAAATATACAAAATACAATTACTTTCCTATTTCTAGTAATGAACAAGTAAAATTTGAAATTAAAAACACATTACCATTTACATTAGCATCCTCCCCCAAATGAAATACTTAGGTATAAATCTAACAAAATATTTCCTCTATGTGAGGAAAACTATAAAACTCTGATGAATGAAATAAAAAAGGAACTAAATAGATATTCCATATTCATGGGTAGGAAGACTCAATATTGTCAAGATATTGGTTCTTCCCAACTTATCTACAGATTCAACACAATCCCTATCAGAATCCCAAGTTATTTTATAGATATAAACAAACTGATTCTAAAGTTTATATGAAGAGAATAAAAACCCAAAATATCCAACTCAATAATGAAAGAGAAGAACAAAGTCCAAGAACTGACACTACCCAACTTCAAATTTTTCTACAAAGCTTCAAGAGACTATAGTATTGGCAAAAGAATACACAAATAGTTCAATGAAGCAGAGAGCCCAGAAACAGACCCAGATAAATATAGTCAACTTAACTGTGACAATGAGGAAAGGCAATACAATGGAGAAAAGACAGTCTTTTCAACAAATGGTGCTAGAACACCTGGACATCCTCACACCAGAAATGACTCTAGACACAGACCGTACACTTTTCACAAAACCTAACTCAAAATGGATCACAGACCTAAATATAAAATACAGAACCATAAAACTTATAGAAGATAACATAGGGCTTCCCTGGTGGCGCAGTGGTTGAGAATCTGCCTGCCAATGCAGGGGACACGGGTTCGAGCCCTGGTCTGGGAAGATCCCACATGCCGCGGAGCAACTGGGCCCGTGAGCCACAACTACTGAGCCTGAGCGTCTGGAGCCTCTGCTCCGCAACAAGAGAGGCCGCGATAGTGAGAGGCCCGCGCACTGCGATGAAGAGTGGCCCCCACTCGCCGCAACTGGAGAAAGCCCTCACACAGAAACGAAGACCCAACACAGCCAAAAATAAACATAATAAATAAATAATAAATAAAAATTTTTTTAAAAAAAAAGATAACATAGAAAACCTACATGACCTTGGGTATGGCGATGACTTTTTATATACAACACCAAAGGCACGATTAACGAAAGAAAAACTGATAAGTTGGACTTCATTAAAATTAAAAACCTCTGCTCTGCCTAAGGCATTGTCAGGAGCATAAGACAAGCCACACTTGCAAAAGACACATTTGATAAAGGACTGTTACCCACAATATACAAAGAACTCTTAAACCTCACCAATAAGAGAATGAACAACCCAATTAAAAAATGTGCAAAAGACCTGAACAGACATCCCATCAAAGAAGATATACAGATGGCAAATAAGCATATGAAAAGTGTTCAACATCATGTCATCAGGGAAATGCAAATTAAAACAACAATGAGATAAGAGTATACACCTATTCGAATGGCCAAATTCCCAGGCACTGACACCACCAAATGCTGGTGAGGATTCAAACGGGAATTCTCATTCATTGCTGGCGGGAATGCAAAATGGTACAGTCACTTTGGAAAACAGTTTGAAGGTTTCTTACAAAATTAAATATATTCTTACCACAAGATCCTTGGTATTTACCCAAAGGATTTGAAAACTTATGTCCACACAAAAAGCTGCACAGGAATGTTTATTCATAATTGCCAGAAGTTGGACACAACCAAAATGTCCTTCACTAGGTGAATGGATAAATAAACAGTGGTACATCCAGACAATGGAATATTATTCTATACCAAAATGAAATGAGATAGCAAGCCATGAGAAGACAGGGCTTTCCTATCTGAAGGAGGAAACAAATGCAAATTATCAATACTAAGTAAGAGAAGTCAATCTGAAAAGGCTACTACATACTATATGATTCCAACGACGTGACATTCCAGAAAAGGCAAAACTATGGAAACAGTAAAAAGATCTGTGGTTACCGGGGCTCTGGAAGGAGGAAGGTATGAATAAGGGTTCACCAAGAATGAAACTTAATGTAAACATTGGATTTTGGGTGATAATGATGTGTTGATCGTAACAAATGTACCACTCTGGTGTGGGATGTTGAGAGTGGGGGAGGTTAGGGAGGGCTGGGATGGGGGGTGGGCTACAGGAACTCTCTTACTTTCTGCTCAGTTTTGCTGTGAACTTAAAACTGCCCTAAAAAATAAAGTTTATTAATTTAAAAACTTGAACTGGGATAACTAGAATAGAGCATGCTCTGAGACTGCCCTCTCGGGTCACATGTGAAAATAAAAAATTTTTTCTCCCAATAAGAAAAGGGAGTGGGAGGCCTTGGCACTCATTTGGGATCTACTGTCCATCTACCACACAATGGCACCTGCATCTTTCATGAAGAAACTCTGCAAGGAAGAAAAGGGGTCCCAAGAAGCCTCATCAATTAAAAACAGGGATTTGGACAAGAAATCCACCCAGGTTCTAGTGTAGAAATACTATTTCCCTTGATGAGATTTGCTTACTTGTCAAGATAGTGATAAAAATAGCTACTGCTCTTTGAATAAGCTTTAAAATAAATAAATGAACCGTTGTGGAATATATATCTTTTTTATTCTGTAAGTCTCCATTTTAAAACAGAAATAAGCTCAAAAGTGTCCTTATTCATGAAAGTGGGGACACAAATAGTTATTTGTACAACCATGTTCATAAAAGCATCATCCAACATAGTCAAAAGGTGGAAGCAACCTAAGTTGTCCATTGACAAATGAAAGGAGAATCAAAATGTCATATATATGTACCTGCAATGGAATATCATTCAGCTTTAAAAAGAAAATTCTGACATATGCTACAATATGATGAACCCTGAAGACATTATTAAGTGAATTAAGCCGGTCACAAAAGGACAAATACTATATGATTCCACTCATATGAGGTACGCAGAGTAGTTAAATTCATAGAGACAGAAGATAGAATGGTAGTTGCCAGGAGCTGGGGGAAAGGATAAATAGGAAGTTTTATTTAATGGTTTCGGAGTTTCAGTTTTGCAAGATGAAAAAATTTCTGTGGATGGATTGTGATGATGATTGTACAACAAGTGAACGTACTTAAAGCCACTGAACTGTACATTTAGAAATGGTTAAAATAGTAAATTTTAGGTTATGTATATTTTACCACAATTTAAAAAAAGAAATAATTTTTAGAGGGCCTTAATTCACATGGGATTCTCAAGAAGCTATATCTAAAGGAAAGATTCATGTTTTGTGTACCATGATCCTTAGAGACTGAAGTAAGAGATCAATGAGACACGATTAATGAACACATCTGAAAACAGCTAAGTTTCACACAAGTATATGGATTTTATTGACACACGATATTTTCCTACAGTAATAAATAGAATGCAATCTTAAGGGTTAGTTTGGAGTTGAGAAGGCAGTGTATCCTTGATAGGGGTGGTCAGATTTTGTGGTACCATTTTCTTTAGGACTGCGTCTAAGAGGGAACGAGTGTACTGGCCGGGAATCACACAGGTGTATGCAACATCTGTGTGGGCCCTAATGTTTCTCTCCACACCAACAACATAATTCATAGACCCTGGCTAATATCCCCCAAGGTTTCCCCCCCTCCCAGTTTTAACATATCATAAAAATAGCTAGTGCCATAAAAAGTCAACATTTCAAATATAAAAATTCTTTTATACAAATATAATTCATAATATAATCATTCTTAAAATACAGCCATTTATATGAGTTTGAAACATTATTAAAATAAATATTTCCTAGAGAAAATTTCATTTGCATCACAAAATTATAAAACACAAGCATATAAAACTAATTCAAGATTGACTCTACTTCAGTGTGTCCATTATCTCTCCTGCTCAGTATATACAGTATGAAGTGCACATAGGTAGCCTGAAAACACACCACATCACCCTCTCTATATCTAGATCTTTGAATTTCATGTACATCTACCTGTAGCGCCCACAGCCTATCTACTTACACACTCTCTACCTGGAGCTTCTGTGTGATGAAGGGTTTTCCTGCACCAATTTGCATTAAAGCGTTTTTCCAGCCATCCTTCAGTTCAGAAGTCTTATGAGCTTGTTACTTTCTGGAAGCAGACATCTTCACTTCCAAATCAAGGGAGCTACATCCTTGTTCCCTACATGGGACTGTAACAGCCCGTCTCCCAGATAAGGGATGTTTTCTGATTTATTTGCATTTGGGTATTGCTGAATGGTACTAACCCTGATTTCCAAGATCGGGAAGTTCTGTCTCCTGACTGATACTTAGGTGTTATGTGGTGCACATTTTGATGGGCTGTCTTGTGACTCTCACAGCATTCCATTACTTGCTTGGAAACGGGGCGGTCTGACTCCTTAACAGACAATATAGCTGTGTTTTTAAATATCGTGGAGAAAGTGGAGAAAAAGGTATATAAACATATATAAGCTACTAAAGTTTCCAGTTATCATTACTTAATTGTATCTCTAAGTAGTATGATTACAGTTCTTCTTCAATAATACAAATGAGTAAGTTTCACTAAACAATAAGTTGAAGAATTAAGCTGGCTGACGTTTACAGCCACCTTTCCAATGACGACCAAAGGAAAAAGTTTTCAGGAAAAGCTGGCTTGCGATTACAAGCGGTATAAACCTTCAAGGATTTGAAGTACCTGTCACACGGTTTGACCATTGCTAGGAAGCCATTCATCCACGGGAACATCCTTAATTCCTCTTACCCGAAGTTTTCCTTTTTTTAAAAAACATCATTCATCCTTGTTTTCTGAGGCAGAAACTCTTTTTTTTTTTTCTTCAACTCCATGCGTGAATGTCCCAGGCAAACCTTTGTTCTGCTCTCTAAAGCCTTGTTTCTTGCACCTCTTCTTCCATCTCCTCCTTCAGGGCAGCGATTTTGGACCGAGACCTCTGCTTGCTCGAGTTCCGGTGGGGGAAAAGCTTCAAGCGGACGGTGGGGCTGATCGCCTGCCGGAAGAGGCTCTTCTCGCTCAGCAGCCTCTGGATGGAGTCGTACTGCCGCACTCTATTCTCCTCTATGACCTAGGGAAGTGGCCGTTAGTGAGATCTCGGACAAGGAGGCAGGGCGGACCAAAGCAAGGCAAGAAGGGCACAGGCTCAGAGGATGAGGAAAGCCAGAAAGAACACACAGCGTCCGTCCAGAGGCTTGCAGTCTGAACAGTCAGGGAGAGCTCGTTTCACTGCTGAGTCCTCGTGCTTTATAGAGCTTCTACCATTTGTGAAATTAGCTGTAATTTTTTACTTAGAAGCTGGGAGATTGTTTTTTTTAATTGGTATAGTACTGAACAATGTGCTTCTTCAGAGAACTTTAGAGGAACTAAGGAGGCTTTGAAAACAAGAATTATTCATGTTAGATCCCTTATGCATTAACCTTACAAATGAGTGTAAGTCCACAGCACCATAAAGAGTTGAACCGCGTCAACAGTGGATTTGAAGCTTAACAATTTCAAATTGGTCAGGATGTGCCTGAGTTACTGTGCCTCCTTCACATGTTCAAGCTGAGCCTGACCGTAGCTGGGCAAGAGGTTGTGAGTCGGCCCCTAACTTGTCACTCGAAGCTTAGTAATAATAATGGTAATAACAATCCTTCAGTAAGGAAAGCATTTACCTCCAGGAGTCTGAAAAGCCTTAACAGAAATGATGTGATACATCATCCTCAGGATTTCCTTGTGGCTGAACTCAAAGGAATTTGTAAACATCACTTGAGAGAATCTGTGACAGTTTTGAAACCGCAATGAGAAGGTGGTTGGGAGACGCACTAAGCTGAGTTCCAAATAATAGCTAGAAAAATGAAATAAACCTTTCAACTACTGCATTAAAACCATACATCAGGTTGCAAGACAATCCAGGCCGGTCCTGGACCCCATCCATGGGAGATTTAGTTACTGAAAGCATCAGGACTTAGTCTTTTCCATGACTTGATCCCCAAATAAAAGAAGCAAAAAGTATAGATGTTCCAATTTATTAATGTAATTTAGTAATAAGCTGCTATTTTAGATTTGCTGAAATCCAACCTCAACTCGTTGCACACATCAAAGTGAGAAACTTGGGCAGGTATTTTGAGTAAAGCTGGATAGCTGTGAGCTTGTACATTGCTGTGACTTGCAGGAACCAGCACATATCAGATTGTTATCAAGAATCAAAGGAGAGATGAGATCTTAGGTAAATTAGAAACACTCACCAAAAGTCGTTGACATTCCAACATTGCCTCTATCCTGTGTTCAGAGAGGATTACTGTGCAATCAGCAAATGCTTGTTTTAGGGTTCTTCGAATGATTTGGTATGTTCTAGCAAAGAAAAAAATACCACATATAACATCACAGAACATTAATAATCTGTCTCTATCCTTGATAACATACCTATTCTTCTGTCAATTTAATTCCTTAAATTACTTATCTTTCCTTGAATCCTTTTAACAGAATGTTGCAATAGAGTCAGTCACAATCAGCTTTCCAACCACAGGGCAGATTCTAAGTTTTCATAAATAAATAGGACAAATATTTGGGAAAAAATTTCACAGTTTGAAAAAAGTTTCCCAAATAAGTATATTTTTCATTATGTAGCATCAATAGTAGTTCTTTATTTTGTGCTATAAATACTTCCTATGTTATAAATGGGATAGTAAGGAAAACCCTAAGGACCCAAGTATGCCTATGTAACTAAATATTTTATCACACGTCAATAAGGGGGAAGAGTTTGTATGAAATTGCAAAATTACACTGAGAAGAGAGCACACAGCTCTTATACTAGGAAATAAGCACTTGTGCTCATGTCAAATAGTAACTGGGCAATTATTTCATATCTAGAAGGTAGTCTTCTGCTTGCAGACAGGACAGCCTGATGGAGATTTGTGTCAATATGAAGTATGTCTCAATGATTCTTTTCCCCCTGTGTTATTAAATAGCAGGAATTCTGAAACTCACATTGGATCCAAATGAGCGCTGGGTTCATCAAGCAGCAGGATCTTTGCTTTACTGAGAACGGATCTGGCCAAGCACATCAGCTGCTTGTGGCCGTGGCTTAGGACACAACCCCCATCCACAAGGACAAAATCAAGCTTCCCAGGAAACTGCTCTATCACAGATCTGAGTCCAACCTGCAGAAAAGAAAGAGGGAAAACACTGGGCTTAGGAGGGGTAGTTCACATACTGCAGGGTTAAAAACACTTAAGAGGCTGATAATCTGAAAAGACAGGAGTTCCAAAAGTTTAAATTTCATAACAACCCCCCACCATTCCTGCTATTTGGCTTTCACTGAACAAAAGACTATGTATAATCTTGGCAGCTCTAAAGCATCAGTCTACAGACTGTTTCAGCTCTGTACTTTTCCTTTCATGAGGTTTTCAGTGAGTGCCTATTCTATGCCAGGTGTCCTCCAATAGGGATTAAAGAGATGATAAATGGCCCATGGGCCCTGCAAAGCTCAGGGTTTATAAAGACATACACAGATAATTATAACACAATTGAATACATGCTAGAAAAGATAATATGTATAGAATGCAGTTACTTACTCTATCATGACAGATTCTTTTATGCTACCTTCCATTCTCTGTAATAATAGAGCATGAAAGGCAGCAATAAAAATCAACTGAGGAGCCAGCCATTTAAAAACACATATGGCAATGCACTGCTCATCTCTTTAATTCATAAAAACTGACTTTAAGAAAGTCATGAAACTATGAAGTAAAGATAACTGGAGTTAAAATAGTGGTGTATTACTGGAGATTTAAAGGTGCTTAAATATTGGGGTGGAATATGAAAGTTGTGTTAGGGTCAATGGCTTATCTTTTTAAGCTAGATAGGAAAAATAAATAGGTTGAAAAAGCAAATGAGATAGAGAAACCCATTCTTTTGAAATAAGATAAAAAATGAAACCTTGCCTCATATCACTTATTCAAATAAGTGTGCATTGACATATATATTTTTGCCAAGCGTTGCTGAGTGTTTGAGACCTAAAGAGATACACAGATGATTATATCCTGCCCCTGGGAAGTCTGGGATTTAGTACTGGGAGGTAAGATGTGTTCCCACCTACCTGTAATACAGGCAGAATGAGATAATGGCCTTTAAGACAGACTCTCATGAGTTCAGTGATGAATTTGGAGATGGCCTACATCACTGTGTTTGTTCAATAAATATTAACTGTGCCCAGGATATGTATTGCAGCCAATACTCCTTTCCTTGAGTGGATTTCTCATTAAAGCAACCTCACTTTGTGGGAATTCATTATGTTTGAAAAGAGTTTCTGAGATGGTAGGGAAAGTAAACATATTAATTAGACAAGGGGGACTATTCTCATGTATCCTGGAAGACTCAAACATAAAACTAATTTTGGATCTAACCAGCTGAGAATGTGAATAAGGGCTCTTGGGTGAGGAACTGGAGGACTTGTGTTCTTTCTCTCTTCAACTTTCGCTTTTTATTGGCTTCAGCCTGTGAACCTGCTACATCTCTCCCCTCTTAAAACAAAAACCCCTCACTTGCCTCCATGTTCTCCTTTAGCTATTATTTATTTATTTAACGGATCTTTATTGGAGTATAATTGCTTCACAATACTGTGTTAGTTTCTGTTGTACAACAAAGTGAATCAGCTATACATATACATATATCCCCATATTCCCTCCCTCTTGAGCCTCCCTCCCACCCTCCCTATCCCACCCTTCTAGGTCATTGCAAAGCACTGAGCTGATCTCCCTGTGCTATGCTGCTGCTTCCCACTAGCTAACCATTTTAAATTTGGTAGTGCATATATGTCGATGCTACTCTCACGTCGCCCCAGCTTCCCCCTCCCCTCCCGTGTCCCCAAGTCCATTCTCTATGTCTACATCTTTATTCCTGCCCTGCCACTAGTTTCGTCAGTACCATTTTTTTTTAAGAGTCCATATATATGCGTTAGCATACAGTATTTTCTCTTTCTGACTTATTTCACTCCGTATGACAGACTCTAGGTTCATCCACCTCACTACAAATAACTCAATTTCATTTCTTTTTATGGCTGAGTAATATTCCATTGTATATATGTGCCACGTCTTTATCCATTCATCTGTCGATGCACACTTAGGTTGCTTCCATGTCCTGGCTATTGTAAATAGTGCTGCAATGAACATTGTGGTATATGTCGCTTTTTGAATTATGGTTTTCTCAGGGTATATGCCCAGTAGTGGGATTACTGGGTTGTATGGTAGTTCTATTTTTAGTTTTTTAAGGAACCTCCATACTGTTCTTCATAGTGGCTGTATCAATTTACATTCCCACCAACAGTGCAAGAGGGTTCCCTTTTCTCCACACCGTCGCCAGCATTTATTGTTTGTAGATTTTTTGATGATGGCCATTCTGACTGGTGTGAGGTGATGCCTCATTGTAGTTTTGATTTGCATTTCTCTAATAATTAGTGATGTTGAGCATCCTTTCATGTGCTTCTTGGCCATCTGTATGTCTTCTTTGGTGAAATGTCTATTTAGGTCTTCTGCCCATTTTTTAAATTGGATTGTTTGTCTTTTTGATATTGAGCTCCATGAGCTCTTTGTATATTTTGGAGATTAATCCTTTGTCCGTTGCTTCATTTGCAAATATATTCTCCCATTCTGAGGGTTGTCTTTTTGTCTTGTTTGTGGTTTCCTTTGCTGTGCAAAAGCTTTTAAGTTTAATTAGGTCCCATTTGTTTATTTTTTTTATTTTCATTACTCTAGGAGGTGGGTCAAAAAAGATCTTGCTGTGGTTTACATCAAAGAGTGTTTTTCCTATGTTTTCCTCTGAGAGTTTTATAGTGTCTGGTCTTATATTTAGGTCTCTAATCCATTTTGAGTTTATTTTTGTGTATGGTGTTAGGGAGTGTTCTAATTTCATTCTTTTACATGTAGCTGCCCAGTTTTTTCAGCACCACTTATTGAAGAGGCTGCCTTTTCTCCATTGTATGTTCTTGCCTCCTTTGTCATAAATTAGGTGATCATATGTGTGTGGGTTTATCTCTGGGTTTTCTATCCTGTACCATTGATCTATATTTCTGTTTTTGTGCCACTACCATATTGTCTTGATTACTGTAGCTTTGTAGTATAGTCTGAAGTCAGGGAGCCTGATTCCTCTAGCCCCATTTTTCTTTCTCAAGATTGCTTTGACTATTCGGGGTCTTTTGTATTTCCATACGAACTGTAAAATTTTTTGTTATAATTCTATGAAGAATGACATTGGTAGTTTGATAGGGATTGCATTGAATCTGTAGATTGCTTTGGGTAGTATAGTCATTTTCACAATATTGATTCTTCCAATCCAAGAACATGGTATATTTCTCCATCTGTTTATGTCATCTTTGATTTCTTTCATCAGTGTTTCATAGTTCTCTGAGTACAGGTCTTTCACCTCCTTAGGCAGGTTTATTCCTGGGTATTTTATTCTTTTTGCTCTGATGGTAAGTGGGATTGTTTCCTCAATTTTTCTTTTTGATTTTTCGTTGTTAGTGTATAGGAATGCCAGAGATTTCTGTGCATTAATTTTGTATCCTGCCACCTTACCAAATTCATTGATTAGTTCTAGTAGTTTTCTGGTGGCATCTTTAGGATTTTCTATGTATAGTGTCATGTCATCTGCAAACAGTGACAGTTTTACTTCTTCTTTACCAATATGTATTCCTTTTATTTCTTTTTCTTCTCTGATTGCCATGGCCAGGACTTCCAAAACTATGTTGAATAAGAGTGGTGTGAGTGGACATCCTTGTCTTGTTCCCGATCTTAGTGGAAATGCTTTCCGTTTTTCACCATTGAGTATGATGTTTGCTGTGGGTTTGTCATATATGGTCTTTATTATGTTGAGGTAGATTCCCTCTATGCCCATTTTCTGGAGAGTTTTTATTGTAAATGGGTGTCGAATTTTGTCAAAAGCTTTTTCTGCATCTATTGAGATGATCATATGGTTTTTATTCCTTAATTCATTAATACGGTGTATCACATTGATTGATTTGCATATATTGAAGAATCCTTGCATCCCTGGGATCAATCCCACTTGGTCATGGTGTATGATCATTTTAGTATGTTGTTGGATTCTGTTTGCTAGTATTTTGTTCAGGATTTTTGCATCTATGTTCATCAGTGATACTGGTCTATAATTTTCTTTCTTTGTGATATCTTTTTCTGGTTTTGGTATCAGGGTGATGGTGGCTTCATAGAATGAACTTGGGAGTGTTCCTTCCTCTGCAATTTTTTGGAAGAGTTTGAGAAGGATCGGTGTTAGCTCTTCTCTAAATGTTTGATAGAATTCACCTGTGAAGCCATCTGGTCCTGGACTTTTGTTTGTTGGAAGATTTTAAATTACAGTTTCCATTTCATTACTTCTGCGCACGGGCTTTTTCTAGTCTCAGCCAGTGGGGGCTACTCTTTATTTCAGTGCACGGGCTTCTCATTGCAGTGGCTTCTCTTGTTACAGAGCATGGGCTCTAGGTGCGCTGGCTTCAGTAGCTGTGGCGTGCAGGCTCCATAGTTGTGGCTGGCTCACGGGCTTAGCCGCTCCGCGGCGTGTGGGATCTTCCCAGACCAGGGCTCAAACCCGTGTCCCCTGCATTGGCACACGCATTCTTAACCACTGTGCCACCAGGGAAGCCCTAGCTATTATTTAATGTCTCCCCCTTTTCTCATCTAGAAATCTTAAATAATGAGTGTGTATCTGTTTTCTCTACTGCCTGAGACCATAGAACATTTTTTTCCCTTCTTCAAACATCTATTCCTTGCCTTATGAGAAACCACACCCTCTATGGACATTTCTTCTTATTATCACATGTAGGTAATTCTCCCTCTTCCTGTCCCTTGAATATTAGTTTTCCTCATTGCCAACTCTCCAAATGCTCCTTCTAAGATCTCATTCATGCTCAGAGTATCGACTACCACCGATAAGCGAATGATTTTTCATCTTTATCTCCAGCCCTGGACCTCTTCCAAATACTTCTTAATCTTCCATCTCCGTGCTAGCCCATTACAACAACACTAGGCCAGGCCATTATTATCTCTTAAGCTTCATACTGTTATCTCAAGTTGATGTGTCACCCAACAACCTCACAGGGATCCTTCTAAAATATAGCTTTGACCCCATCATTTCTCTGTTTTAAATCCTATGGTGGCTCTCCTGCTGACAGAATAACTGAACTCTCTCACATGGCAGATAAGGCATCCAGAATCGAGCCCCCTCCACTTTTACTTCCAGCAGCACTAAACACTCAGCTTGTAGTTCCCTATACACCTTGACCTTCTCAGGTTGGTGCCATTGCTTAGCCGGGAGCACCATTCCAAATACTCCTGATCATCCTCTACGGCAGTCAGGCACATAGTCACAGAAGCATGGGTGCAAGTTCCCCTGTTAGACTGTTGGCTTCCTGAGGGTAAAGACATGTGCTCTTTAGCTCAGTACCAATGCCAGACACATTGTCAGCCTCAACACATCCATTCATTTGTTCAACAATTGTGTACTGAGCCCCTGGAATGCTGGCCAAACAAAACAAACACAGTTTTGATGAATGACAAATAAATCCAATTTAAGGAAGAATGACAAATGGTAAATGAATGAGTGCTGGTTTTAGCTCCCCCAATATGGAGTGTGATCTAAAACCAGTCACTTCACCTGTTGGTGTGCCTCCATTTTCTCATCTTTAAGACTCTATAAAACCCCTTATAAACAAATTATAAAATAAGAAGTTCTTTAACACTGATAGGTCAGTATTTCCTTTCAGATCAATCAGAAATACTTGAGAATTTTTCTTAAGTCAAATTAAGCATCAAGAAAAGTACTGATGAAAGACTGGAGCTATGAAGTCACACAGAAGTGGCTTTCAGTCTGCACTCCACCACTCATTGGCTGATGCTGTCAGACGTGTTACTGGAAGTCTCACTTAGCTCACTGGAAAAAAATGGAGAAAATGCTAGGATAGACTTCAAAGGCTTGTAATGGGGATTAAATGGGATAATTTGTGGAAAGAGCTTGCCACAGAGTGTAGCTTGTGGTAAGCACCTAATCCACCCTAACTATTAGTATTGTTAGAGCCTGGGAAATCCCAAGACATGGGCCTGGCCACTGAAACACTTCCCTGGTATGACAGTATGATTTGTAAGATTTTCCCTTTACAAGTTACTTTGGAATGCAAGTTAGCAGGAAGTGTCACAATACTAGTAATTTACATCATGCTTAGTAACAAGATTGAGACTTTGGTAAGAACGTTGCAGCATGTAGTCTCCCTTTAGATTCACACCAATCATACCCTAGTTTCCTAAGGCCATACGGGGAAAGCTACTTTAGTGTGTTATACTTTGTACTTTCTTGTGATAGAGAGCTGAGCAAAGCGTGTGGTTCTTACCCAAATGAAACTATTTCTTAACACAAGTAAATAAGTACCTAAATATATAGCACTGTCAATATTTAGAGAAGAAAACTGTATAAAATGAGTGACAGAGACACAGACCAATCTAGGGTGCATTTTGCCACATTCCTATCTCAACTGTTTTACTCACTATCAAGTATAGTAAAAATCTTTTAAAATCATATTCACTAGAGAAAGGTCAACATAAGTTAGTAAAACTTTAAATTTGAAGTCAGTGAATATTTAACAATATTAATTACCTATTTTCTGCCAGATATTGTGATAGGCTTTGGAGAGAAAATGGGAAGCAAGATAGACTAGTAATTGGTTTTTAAAATATATAAAGTTCTTGTTACCAACTCCATGTGCTGATAAGAATGGCTTAAATTAACCTCGTGATTGTTTGGGTGCTTAGTCATGTATTCCTTAATAGACTCTTAGTGAGAGTTTATTAAATTCTAGGCACTATGGCAGACCTGGGAATTCAAAGATGAATAACACAAGGCTCTGCCTTGAAGGAACTCATGGCTCAGACAGGGAGAAAAATAATAAGTGGGAAATTACTGTTAAAAGAGAAAAGAGCTATGGGGGGGGGGAAGACTTAAAGGGAACTTGCTACAGAGATCATCTAATTTAGTGATCTTTAACAGCAGAATTCTTTAAAAATAAATATATACATGTATATACACACATATACATATATATTCCCAATATAATGTTATTTACACTATTGTCACAAACCACTTTCAACAGATTAAAAAAAAAATACGAACTTTAGATTAGCTCTGTCCAAACTAAGGTGAATTTTAATTACTGGAATCTAAACATTTCTAAGTATTTTTGTTCCAACTTAGCATTACAAATAAATCAAAGCATCAAAAGTTTTTGGATATAAAGAACTTTGGGAAGAAAGAATTTGCCAGCTCTATGAGGTTGAGCTAATAAATCATATGTATTTCCAAACTGCTATTTACAAAGAAGAAATTTTATTTTGTGACATATCAAACTAAAAAAATGCATTACAGTCTGTAAAGGACCAGGCATTTTCTTCAAAGTGTTGACTTTTGCTATTGCTGCACTCTGGAATGTTATTATACAGCAAGAGTTTGCTCTTGTGATAAGGAAACATGAAAAAAAAAATCAGAAAAGTGAACTGTGGTTGGACTGGGCAGTAATAAAAATAGACTCTGTCAACTCCTTTAGACACTCCTTTTGCTATTCTACAGGTTTTCCAGGGCAAATTTTCAGCTTAAAAGGCCACTATTTCTGTTATTTTGTTTGCCCTCTAAAATAGCTTACCTGACTATCGATGTGTAAGGAAGGAAACTATTTTCTAAGTAATCTAAAAAGCAAACAATTACCAAAAAGTCTTCCTTCTAAAAGCATTCTAAACCATTCTAGAACCAACAGATGTGCTGCCTGGATGACACTGGGTAACACAGACTGTGGTGAAGGAGCTTGAGATTATGGACAACACTGGGAAAGCTCACTGTGGCGAAAGAGCCTGTGAACCAGAAATCAAGGGAGACAGCTGTTTCTGCGCCCACCACCCATCTCAGCCAAGTCCCTCAGATGTCTCAGGGCTCAGTGTCCTCATTGCTAATGGTGATACCCGTTGTGTGTCAATCACAAGGCTACCTGCATGATATATTACACATGAACCATTAATTTATTCATTTAAATAAATGAATCAGATCATTCATTCATTCATTCATCCAATCAATGTTTACTGAACACCAACCACATGCCCAACACTACTCTAAGCAAAGAAATACCACAGTGAATATCTCTGCCCTCAAGGAACTTACAAGCCAGTGGCGGACATGGACAAGTTAAGAGGTAAATCTCTCTCCCGTGCGAAGAAAGCTGTGAAAGGGGTGGAGGTATAGGAGACACGTAGGAGGGGCTCCTCCCTCACACCTGGAGCATCAGGGCAGGTTTCTGGGAAGAAGTCATGTGTAAGGAGAGGCCTGAATGAGGAGAAGGAGCAGGCAGTGAAGGACTGGGGGGTGCCCCAGGCACAGAGCGTGCGAAAAAACCTCTGCAGAACAGAGAGCACATGGTGCCTTAGAGGAACCAAAGGAATTCAGTGTAGCTGGATCCTGGTAAGCAGAGGCAGTTGGGGAAGGAGTTTAGAGAGGCAGGCAAAGATGAAATCATGAAGGACGTTACAAGCCACCTTGAGCAGTGTGGACTTTGTCCAATGGGCAATAAGGAGCCTTAAGAAGGGGAGAAACAAGTGCTCAGATGCAAGGTTGCAAAGAACAGAATGAACTGTAGGCAGCCAGTAAGAGAGACACCAGACAGGAGCCTGTTTCTAAAATCCACATGAGAATTAGTAGTGGTGTGAGATGGGGATGGAGAAAAGTGAGTACATTCTAGATTTTTACAGGAGACAGTCTTGACAGGGCTTGATATGTGAAGACAGGTGGAGAAATTGGGAGTCAAGGATGAGACCCAGGTCTTGGCTTTGGGCAACGAGAAGCTGGTGATGCCATCCACTGGAATTGGAAAAGCAGGACACTTGTGCGGGTGGGGCAGCTAAGAGACTCACTTATGGACATAAGATGCCTGTCCATGCTGAGATGTCAGGTAGGGAGCTCTGGAGACAGGCAGGTTTGGGAGTCATCAGCACAGAAGTATTAGTTAGAGCTAAGAGGATGCATGATATTTCCCAGGAAGAGTAAGTAAAGTAAGACAACAATTAGGATTCTGGCAAGCAACAACATTTAAGAGACGGCCAGGTAAAGACCTCATGAAAACATGATTACAATAGCTAACATTTACTTACTACCTATTATGTGCCAGGCCTTAGGCTGGGCCCATTATACATATTAGCCTGAAAATGTACAGCAATGCTACCAATTTATTAGACCACAATGCTAGGGTCAACTTTTTGTTTCCTCAAGATTCAGCCTCCTTTGAAATTCTCTTTGGTCTACACAGCTGGTAAAGTCAGTGCTCCTGTGGAGAAGCTATCTGGTCCTGAGTGGTTTGGGAAGGGGAAAATGAGATCTTTGTAGTTCTGGGTCTTAGAAACTCTTTCCCTCCCTTGGACTTGTTTTAAATTCATCCATAGAATTATAAGGCATACAGTGCCAAGATGAAGGTATGGGCTTAGGGCACAAAAGGTAAGGAAGCTGCTTTGGCCAGTTTTGCTTCCAAGTCTTAGAGCTTGTAACTAAGCATGTTCCTCATGGCTTCACATAATTCAGTCCAGATCTGCAAAGATAAGGTTTCGCACTGGAGTGCAGGGCCCAATGTAAGGTAGGAATAGAGTGTTTCTTGGCCTGACATTGTCATCGTGCACACTTTTGATTTCCATTTCAGGGAAAGGGGAGTTACAAAGAATTGGGATAAGATTCAAGTGTTTGGCTCTCTGCTGTTATTCAATTCATTTCCCTCTAGAGAAACAAGTCATACCAAGGTCACAGAGAGGACTAGACGAAATGAAATTCAATCCCAGTTTGCCCTGGCCAATCCTGGTTTACACCTTTTGTCCCATTATCCTGTCCAGGTGAGAAATTGACCCCTCCCCAAATGGTCCTGTTTGGGCAAAGTATATGATCAATCATATAGGACTAAAGTCCAGACCCCACAACTTGTAAACCAATGCCTTTTCTGCTTCTCTGGGATGTTGCTTTTTTGTCTGTACTCCATTCTCAGGCCTCCTCAACAAAAATTTATCACTACTACTCAAACACATGACATTACTGTAAGGACAGCAGCCCATCTCTGTTTTTGAACAGCAAATTATTTTTAAAAGGATCAATAAAAAGATACACCTAAGTATGAGTTGATCAAATAAAAATCTAAACAGGTAAAATTTCTGCATATATTGGCATTTAAAATCTTAACCATGTCTTCTAAAATTTTAGATTATTTTTATGATCCTGATTTCCTGTAAACTTTATTGTGACTTGGCAATACTTGCAGATTTTATAAAGTCTAATGTCTTCCTTTCAAAGTTTCTCTCCCACCACATTGTGTTCCTATAGTTCATTCTCTGAAGTCACATCAAAGACCTTAAAGTGTGTCACTTGCAATTTAGTTAATGTTTTCTTTAAAACCCCTGTTTGTTCGGTAATAAGGAAACTTTGATAATGAAGACGGTTAATCTAAGTGCATTTTATTAGGGGCATGTTAAGGTTAGACACTCAATGGGTAAGTGTTTAACACTCACAGGCATTTCAAAGCTTCTGGCAAGATCCACTCTGAAGGGAGGAAGCAAAGGAAAGAACATTTGGGATAAACAGAATTGGGCTTTACAACAAGGACCAAATATGTCAGAGATAGTGGAATAAAGCTGTTCCCTGAGAAGACCTTTGCATCTCAACGTTCTTAGGTCCCATAATTGTACTCTGCCACCATCCAGAGCTTTGGACATAAACCTCAAGTTTAGTAAACTGGAACAATTTATGTTCTCCTTTTCTTAAATATAATGCCTGTATTTCAAGAATTATCAGTTAACACCTAGGGTGTCTGTTAAGGGAACGAAGAATCCCACTCTAGTTCTCCCCCAACCCTAAATTCCTCCATATAATGCCTTCAGTTATAATGAACCACCTGGAGGGTAAATACAGGGGATTATTTAGGAATTTAGATTCCATTTTAATCCATGTATTTCCTATGGTGTCCTAATGACCTCAAGGAATAGAGTCTGCCACGTCTAGGTCATGCGGTATTTTGGCTGGAGGTGCTCATAGCCAAAGCCTCTGAAGGCAGTTGATTTCTGGTGACTTCCAGAGAAGATTGTAGCCATCTGCAGGTGTTCTAGGATGATCATTAACCTTTTGTGCTAAACCTATGCTTCCCAGAGAAGTATATCATGTCAAACCAAAGCCTCCTTCTTGTGCTGGGAAAGTTTCAGAACCCAGACAGGGAGTAGATGAGAAGGTGTGGACAGATGTTCCTCTGTATTGGGAATAATCCTGGTGTGCTGTAGGTGTCTGGGTCTCTCCTAGTTCATGTCTCAGTGATGCGCGTTTGGGAAGAAGGCCGAAGTATACTGTCTCTGGGGCCTGATAGTTGGAGACTTACTACTGAGGAAAGGGCGAGGTCTAATCCAGAAAACTTGGTGCTCGAGGTATATTAGAGTTTTCCATTTTAAAGTTATCCACACACACATGCACATACATGCACAAAGTGTATAAAATTCTCTCAGCTGTGATAACCACTCGTGTGTTATGAGCAACCTTTTTCAAAATTACTTCAGTGAGCATACTTACTTCATCAGCAACTTTCCATATTTCTTGATCACTCCACTGCCCATAAGGATCCAAGTTTTTTCTAAATGTTCCATAAAAGATGAATACTTTCTATAGCAATAAAAAAAAGAGGAAAGCATGAATAACCTAAACAACTTTGTATATTTCCCTCATTTTATTGTGAAATATTCCACACAGAAAAAAATATTTTAAAAAATAGCACAACAAACATCCATGCACTTACCATCCAGTTTTCTTAAATTTTTATCATATTTGCTTTGTATCTTTTTTAAGAAATAAAATATTACAGCTACATTTGAAGTCTCTTGTTAACACTTATCTAATCACAATGTCCTTAGAATAAAGAAATTGAGATCACTATAAGTTGTGGGAAATTAAATTTTTTTATTCCTGGTAATATTCCTTACTATGAACAAATATAATATAAAATTAAAGTTAAAAATTATAAGTTTATGAGTTATAATTAACTTGTTAGAAGAAATTCCTATTTTGTTCATGTATTTTCCTTGGATTTCTTTTATGATCCTAGCTTCCTCAGGGATTCTGAAACTCTATGAATTTACAGACACTCAAACACATATGTTCATATGATCTATAAACCAAGGCACACTTCTACTTATACAACCAGACAGACACAGGAGAGTGTCACGACTTAGAAATCAGTGAAAGAACGAAAATCAAATATTTGTTTAACTGAATGCATGTCACAGAAGGGAAGGGAGGCAGACGAGCTGGATCCTGCTGAGGTGGCAAAATGACAATCAAATTTCCTGTAAGGAGCATTGATTGCACAACTATCACCCCTACTTGCTACATCACTGTCTACTTAGGTCTGCCAATATGAATAAAAAATTTCTTTTAAAGAAAATCACTGTCTCACTGGGAAATGCTGATGCAACAATAAAAATAATATTTAGGTCTCTCACTCTCTCTCTCTGTACACATGGGTGAACTGAAAAATACTTTTGACGTAACATTCAGAATATTTTTTTCTTTGCCATTTTTCTTCTGCCTTTGGTTAATAACATCCAGTCAGGAGAATTGAGAACTAAATTCTTCGAAGCTTTAGTTTTCACTAATTGCCTTAGACTAAGAGAGAATGCTCAGTGCCCAACTGGTCTGTGAGGAACTGCACAAGGTAAGTCAGCCCCAGATGAATGGTGTCTGTGCCTCTCAGGCAGAAGGAGAGTATCCTCACCATGGCAGCCAAGTTCAAGGAGAGTCACATTAGAAACCTCATTCCCCGGGGCATAATTTATGGCTTAAAGAACAAAGTTGTGGCCAGATATCACAGGAACCCTCTGGAGAAGGCAACAAGACTTATGCTGGTATTTCTTAATCTGCATCAAATCACGTTCCTAAGGGATGCTTCCATTGCTTTACAGAAGTGAATATAAGGGCTTCCCTGGTGGCGCAGTGGTTGAGAATCTGCCTGCCAATGCAGGGCACACGGGTTCGAGCCCTGGTCTGGGAGGATCCCACATGCCGCGGAGCAACTAGGCCCGTGAGCCACAATTACTGAGCCTGCGCGTCTGGAGCCTGTGCTCCGCAACAAGAGAGGCCGCGATAATGAGAGGCCCACGCAGCGCGATGAAGAGTGGCCCTCCGCTTGCCACAACTAGAGGAAGCCCTCGCACAGAAACGAAGACCCAACACAGCCATAAATAAATAAATAAATAAAATTAAAAAAAAAAAAGTGAATATAAGAGACAAATATATGACTCATAAGAGATGATGGATATATCTGTACATCCTCCTCCAAGCTTCCAAGTAAATGAAAGTAATGTCCAAATAAGCTAAAGAGAGCAGACAAAGTGTGCTATCAGGAGATTCTGATAAAGAGAATTAAATAAGAAGTGGCTCTGAGAATGCCAATGTATTATTGAAGCAATTAGGTTTATTTAGTATCTAAAGTTCAAAGGCTTGCCAATGGAATTTTGCCATTTACTGTTTTTCACATGTTTTCTTTTAATATTATGTTTCTTTATATAAAAGCTTCTAGCATTATTGAGAAACATAGGAAATAACTGTGAGGGTTTACCAAGGATAAGCCAACGTATTACCTCGGTCACTAACGTTATCTCCACCGGGAACTCAGAGGCCAGAACACAGAGCTCCGGTCTATGGCAGGCTTACCATGTGCCAGGTAAGGCTCTTTACATGTGTTATCG
The DNA here is from genome assembly GCF_965194825.1 of Balaenoptera physalus. Classification (NCBI taxonomy): domain Eukaryota; kingdom Metazoa; phylum Chordata; class Mammalia; order Artiodactyla; family Balaenopteridae; genus Balaenoptera; species Balaenoptera physalus. The sequence goes on along the minus strand of NC_138887.1, from coordinate 91,647,890 downwards.
CTTTTTATCTTCCTATCAGCCTAATGAAATAGATCTTATTGTACATGAAGAAATCACAGCTGGGAGAAGTTAAGTGACTTGCCCAGGGTTACTTAGCTAGTAGTTATAGAGCTGGAATTCAAACCTAAGAGTGTTTGTCTCCAAACCTGTGCTCCTCATAACCATAGCAAAATGCCTCAAGTCCTGGGCAGACCAGTTTTTATTCCTATCTGGAGCACAAGAAAGATGAAAGGTTGAGCAGGTGCCGCCCACTGGGTCCATAAAGAGCCCATCAGTGCTCGGCAGCATGGTCATAATCCAAGCACTGCTATCCATCCCTCTGGTCTCAGGCTCAGTTCCTGCACTGGGAGTGGAGATTTTAGCTTCCTGTTCCTATTCAGGACCTGACTTGAGGGCTTTTATATGGGTTACAGTGACCTTGTAACTTTCAAAGAGACTTAACACAGCCAATGGAAGAGCACAATAGGAAATTTTACTTTGGCCAAATGGAAAAGGCCATTATTCTGGAGGACTGTGTAGAGGCCAAAGGTGTCATAACATCAAAGCAGACACAGAAGTTATAAAGGCAAGGTGCCTTGCTAAGATGCTGTGGCAATGCAGCTCTGGCCTGGTAGGTATACCTGTGAACAGGAACCCAATCTCTTTGAGCCTTAGTGTTATTGTAAAATGGGGAGATGCTACCTTTCTTCTCAAATCTGCTCTAACTTTGGGCTTTCCCATTTTGATAGATGGCACCTTCGTTTTATCAATCCACAAACTTTGGAGTCATCCATGACTTATCTTTCTTCCTGATCCTCCTAAAAGGAACCAATCATCCGTCCTGTGGATTGTTTTCCCCAATAGATCTCAAATCCATTTGTTTCTCTATCTCTACGGCCACCACATAGTTCAAGCCACCAGTATCTTTCTCTGAACACTCTAAGAACCTCCTCATTGGTTTCCTTCCTTTCACTCTTGCCTCCCTCCCAGTCCACTCTCATTTAGCAAACAAAGCAATCACCACAAGTGTAAGTTGCATCATGTCATTAACCTTTAAAAAAACTGTCAGTGGCCTTCCATTACATTCAGAGCAAAATGTAAAACCCTTAAGATGGCCTACAGACCCTGCACGATGCAGCCGCTTCCACTTCGTCTGTCTCATTTAGTGCCTTTGGCTACTCCACTCCCTTTTTCACTCCAGCCTCCAGCCACCTGGGTTTCTTTTACTTCCTCAGTTCACTTCACACATTCTATCCTCCCTGCCTGGGAATCTCATCCCCTACCTTCTTCCTATGGCCAACTACATCCTTCAGGTCTCAAGTTCAATGTCACTTCCTCAGAGAATCTCTCTTGATTCTTAACACGGAATAAGATCGTCCAGTAGGATACGGCTTATAGTGAATATTAAAATTACATATGCATTTATGAGCATTTTGTTTTTAATGTCTATCTCCTCTCCTAGACCATAACTTTGCTGTGTACCCTGTCATTAGCACACAGGCTTTACATAGTATATGCTCAGTAAACACTGCCTGAATAAATAAATGGGTTGATGTGAACATAAGAAGTAAAAACTATGAAACATCATAGCCACAGTTCAGCACATACTATTTTTCTTCCTTTTGAGAGAATAGCTACCACAACCCAGAGTGTTTAAATGAATAGTACTAACAGTGCATTAAAACTTTGATGTTTGTAATTGCTTGAGAAATGGTATGCCTAACTTTTTTCACAGTAGCCTGATAATTTATACATAATAAATGTATGGCAATATACTATATATTACTCTTATTTAAAATAGATATATATTCAAAATTACAAAGGAAGAAAGTTTTTGTTGAAACTAGACATACAAAAGTTTTAGATGTAGTGGATTTGATACCATTCAGAAATTCTATAGGTCTTTTGTTTACAGTTTATTGTCTAGCATTAAAATAATACTTTAATTTTAACTTTAAAGAAAAATTAAGTGAACAAACTGGGTCAGTTAAAATTCAGTTTCATACAATTAATCAAACATTCCATTCTTGTCTGACAAATAGTACCTGGCACTCATTTGCTTTGAGGGGTGCCAGTGGGTGTCCCATTGTTTTCTATACTATTGGAAACAGTGTTTCTACAAACTCATCTCTAAAGCTGAGAGGTCCTTGGAGGTCACCTATGTCCTTTTCCTGGTGTACGGATGAAACAGCCAGGGTCCTAAGAAGTTATATGGTTTGGCCAAGGAGGCACAGTCTGATTGTGCAACAAAAAATACGCTGGAAATTATATATCACAATGATCTTCTACCTCTCTTTCAAGAAACTGTTCACCGGTAGGAAAATTAGGATGTGCAAATATTTGATATTTATGTAATGTCATCATGTATGTACGCTACAAAGAACAGTTCTTGGGGCTCAAGGAAGAACAAAGAGAACACCATTGTTCGCCACCTGACTCATCTCTTCCCTGAAGCTGACTCCTCAACCGCTCAGCTCAGTGGCGATGGCTGAGCCTGTGTGGGGCCTTCAGGGCTGGCCACGCATCACAGCAACAGGCATTATGCTTTAGCCTTGGAGGTCAGATGAAAAACAAAAAAGCATTTGTCTTCTGTGGTTATTGAGTGTAGTATAAATTAAACAAGTGGGAGGAATGACTCCTTAAGTATATAGTGTTGTTTTGTTTTGGCTCAGAAGGGGGGAAAAATATATATATACACACATATATACACAATATGTATATATATACACATACAATGTACAGTTTTATTAAAATGTAACTCAAATGTTTATAAGCATCAAAGTGTCTGTGATCTTGCCTTTTGGCAATGTTTGCAAAACTTTATTATACATTGAATTTGTACAATAAAAATTCATCCAATATGAACAAATCGAGATCCTAAGGTTGGATTACAGAATGTCTAAAAATAAATGCTGCTTTGCTTTTAGGAACATCTAGGAACAAAAACAAGGTGAATTTTATTAGTCAAAAATGTTTAAGGTTGATAACAACTTGAGAATAACTTTAAAATTTTGATGTACATATCATTTATTTGTATGTAAATGACTGCATGTAACATGTTCAGATTATTGTTTCTGTAAAGTCATTTAATGTTTCACAACCTTTTACACTACGTTTTAATACACACTTTTTCAGAAATAGCATTAAAAAATGATTTTTAGATCTGGCCAAATTATCACAAATTTCAAATGGTTAGGCTCAGAAATAGTACAACGGTGTTGCACTAATGTCCATACTAGTTATTTTTCTTTTCTCCCTTGAATTCGGCACTGCACGCCCAATGCCCACTGTCCTCTGCACTTTAGTCCAGGCTCTTACCACATCACAGCTAGAGAGTGTCTGAGCCCATCTCCCTGCTTCCCATCCTGCCTGCTCCACTGTCCACACACAGCCAGCCGCAGCATGCTCTTCAGCTGCCCTTTTACCACCCTCCTCCCAGCTCAAGAAGACTCAACCCACTCCTCGACCACTTTAGTACTAGTGAAGTCTTTCCCTCTTTCCCCTAACGCTCCCTAACAGGCGGCCTCCTCTGCCCATTTTGCCCCCACAGCTCTTTCTAGTTCCACCTCTGTAGCTGTTTACAATATCCGTGTCTAGGATCCTGGAATATCCTCTCCACAACTCCCTGCCCCCAACCCTTCTAAAACCTACACATTTTATGACCCTTTAAGGCCCACCTTCATCATCATCATCTTCTTTGTGAAACTGTCAATACTCATTTGTTCATTTCCAATCCAATACAAAGATGAAAGAGACATGCTTCTCTATCCTCAAGGAACTCTAAAAAATAGTAACAACCAGCATAACACAGTGTGTTGTAATTGCTACAGGCCAGGGAGTAGTTTAAGTACTTCGAGTTATTTATTCCTTTACTCATTTAATCCTCATAAAACCCCAATGAAGTAGTTACTACCATTATACATGTTTTACGGACAAGGAGATTGAGGCTTAGAGAAATTAAATAAATTGTATAAGGTTATACAGCAAGAAAACCCAGACACTGGTAGAACCACAGCCTCTTGTAAAAAAGAGCAAGCATTTAGTGACTCAGCAGAAAAATATACATCTTGAATTCCTACCATGTAACTTACTGTATGTGCTATATAAGAGATAGAAAAATCAGTAAGGGAAAAAAAATCTATGTTTAATTTAGCATTGCTACTCTATTCTTCTTGCTAGATTTCTTTGATTGTTGATGATTTTGTCTTTACGTCTTGCTTCCTTAACTAGTAATGTCTACAAAGTGTTTATAATACTGAGTGGAAATTAAACAAATACACAGATAATTCCAATACAAGACACAGAGAAGTACCAGGAGAGATTTGTAAACAAAGTTCTAGATCCCATCTGGGATTGGGATGTGGGAGTGGAGAGCTGGGGTTAGAGTCAGGGTTAACAGGGAAAGGGAGGGAGTCAGAAAAGGCCATCTGGCAGAGTTTAACATCGGAGATGCCAAAGTGACTCCAGTGAAGGAAGATCATCTCAGACAGAGGAAGTGCGCGGACAGAGGAAATGAGCGAGAAAAGTGAGGTATATCTCACGGCACAGTAAGTCCAGCTTGACTGAAACTTAAAGGTGCCCAGGTATGAAGAGTGGTGGATCTGACTGGGCAGGTTGGGTTGGGACCAGATTATCAGGGACCTAAACCACAAATGGAAGAATCTGGATGTTATTCAGTGAAGAAAGGGGTGTCCTAGAAGGTTTTTGACTTGGCAAATCACAGAGCTGGAATGCTACTGTAAAAAGTTTAATCTGTGTGCAACATGTAATAGAGAATTCCAAAGAATAAGGTGAGAAAAGCACAGCAGTGGGAGTAAAAGAAGGAAGGCTACAGTTCTGTGGTGGAGGTAGCAATGACAGAGCTTGGAGCTGGATTCTTGCTCATCATTACCCACGGCACTCCATCACTATACTTAATTACCTATGCTTAATTTATCATCTTGGCTTCTTCCTCTGATCTCTGATTTAAGGCAGTGAGTTCCCACCGAAAGCTCATGGGTGGGATTGGGACCTCAGTATCTTTTACATAAGTATGGAACCTATGGTACTTATTATCATTTAAAGCATATGGAAGTAGTTTAATAACTAATTATTAAATTGTTAATTATTGTGAAATTGAATGTGAACTGCTGCACTCACAGTTTCATTGTTCAGCTCTACAGATACATGATTTGGCCTTATCTGATATCCCTGATAGCAAAAGATGCTCCAGCTCTGGTGGAAGTCGCATGCAGGTGTGGATTATTTTCAGATCATAAAGTCTTATTACAGGAATAGGCCTAGTCATTCCCCAATTATAGTTTGCAGCCTTTCACATTTGTAATTGAGGCTTTAAAATAAATTTAAACTTATTTTTCTGTTTTTCGTGAATTAAGTGATTAACAAGATTCAAGGCGAATGAACAATTTTAAGTCTTGGTGTTCAACTGCCTAAGCCAATGGGACGCTGACTATAGGCCTCGCTGTCTTCTCCACGCTCTCAAAGCTTAGAGGTAAAGTAGATCAAATTAAAGAAGGCTCCACCTTGAAATGTACACAATGTCCTGTTTTCCACGCTGGTACCTTCTCTAAGATTGCTTTCTAGCTGCAGGAGGGAAGAACACACAAACACACACACACACACACACACACTGCAAGAATTTGCCGAAACTAATGACATCTTGTGATTCCACAGCTGACGTCTCAGGATCACTATGAGGGAGATGGAAGTTTCTTGTTCAAAGTGCCTGTTTCATGTGTCTGAAAACAAGTGACTAATTGACCTAGAGATCTCTGTTATCTCAATGTCAGAGGTCTTGGGGGAACCTCTTGTAAGGTCAGAAAGATGGAAGGGAAAAAAAAAGATGGAAAAGCAAACAAAAATAGTTCCTGGATGTTTAATTTCTTCTTTCTGCTTTTTAAAGATCAAACTCCAGGATAGGAAAAAAATTACTTAATTTGAACTTTCAAAGGAAAGTTGGGAAAATAAAAGCAACTCTTGGTTTGGATGTTATAAAGGTCTGAGGAGTTTACCCTCTTTCTCTCTTTCTTGGGCATTCACTTAACGTTCTCAAGATGTCACTGTACAAGAAATAGTACCTTCTGTCTACAGACATCCTTGTGATACCAGAAGACAGTCCCAGAAACCAGGGTCATAAACATGTACAATGAGAAGCATTTTTATTAGCACGATTACACAGTTTTAAAGGCGTAGCTCAAAGTATTTCTTGTTTAGTTTATAAAAAACTTGATGCCATAGAAGAGGGAAAAGGCAAGTTTGGAAGATTCATGTTGGCAGAGAGGCAAGATAAAGAATTTTCATAATTCTAGCCCACTTGGTTTTCCTCTACGTTTTGCATATTTGGGTTCCTAAATAGAACATACAATAAAACAAAAATCTATTCATCACATGGCAGATAAACTAAAGGATTCTCAATGAAACTGAAATTATTTCTTAGAGCTTTGCTTATTCTAATGGGCAAATTTGTATAAACAAGAACAACAAAAAAGAACAAAAGTTTCACTACTGTAGTTTAAAATGGGATCAGAAAACACAGTCAACTGAAGGCAATGCTTCTCGGAAAACCAAATTCTATCCCATGCTCTTCAACATTGTTATCTTGCCTAATGCTGTCACCTTGGGATACTTGTATTCCCAGTGTTTCTTTATCTTCAGACCCTCTGACAATCCCTTTTTTCTTTCTGAAGAAACAATACTGTTTTTCAAAAGTTCAACCAAAGCTGAACTTTTGAAAAAGCTTTTGATGAAGCTTCTGGCAACATGACAAAGTTTAGACAAATGAATTAAAAGCATCAGTCTAGCAGTTACAATATTTAGTGCCTCATTAGATGAAAGGAGCAAATGTTCCACAGAGGTAATCTATCAAGAAATACAAGCTGTTTTCTCAGGCTAGATTTGCAGCCTGTAGCATCTACCTGGAGATGCTCCTGGCATTTTAATTTTGTGTTAAAAGTAGAGAATTGTTAGGACCATGGTAGTAGAAAGGATTCAGTGCCCATTAGTACAAGGGGAACAAAGATATTAAAACAGCAACTATATCCATAGAGATGAGAACAAACACCAGTAGGTATACAGCCCATGCCTTTCAGATTTGGTCCCAGTAAAGACATTTCTTGGTTTCCATTAAGATCATTTAAAAATGGAACTGTTGCTATTTCTCTCATAATTAAAAAGTCCTCTTGCACAATAACACAGATAGAATATACTAAGCCAGTGAGGCTGAAGATCCTTTGTGACGCAAATAAAAGAGTGACATTAAAAAAAAAAAAAAGCTACAGATTACTCTGACATGGTTCATTCTATTCAAAGAACAAAAAAAACCAATCATTACACTTTTTATTTTCAGTTCCACTACTTCATGCTTCCAAGTGTTTGTTATTTCAGCAGCATCTTTTATATCTTGCAAAGCATTTCTCAACCTGCTGTGATTGCTAACTTGGAGCTCAGACCACTGAAGCAGAAAAAAAAAAAATTGATAAAAACAAAAGCCCCATGCTCCTGCTGTGGTTTATGTCTTCTGGAAAAAGCTATCAAAACTATTAATAGTTCAATAACTGTATGTCAGAGAATTCCAAACTTCTAGAAGTAGTTTTTCTCCGTATGAAAAGGCTGCATTGCAGAAAAAAAAAGACAGCGATACATAGGGAATATATTTTGCAGGGAAATGTGAATTTGAGTGCAAGTGTCAAATAAAGGGAGAATTGTACTTAGTCATTTTTTTTACTAGCTAAGTCTTTCTGGCTTACCTGTGGTATGACTCCAAAGGCTTTCCTCCACTGTTGCAAAGTTACTGAATCCCAAGACACACCATCTATTTGGATTTCTCCTTTGGTGTTCAGCAGTCTCAAAAAAGCCAGTAACAAAGTGCTCTTCCCTGATCCAGTTCTTCCCAAGAGACCCACCTAGAACATAAGTGATGGAATTACTCGTGTGACAGATAGATACAATACCATAAATGTAATCTGGTACTAAACGTTAGTAAAAAACCCCAGTGGAACCGTTTTCTTGTTGCTGTTGTTGTTTTGTTTGTTTTTTAAATCATCACCAGGGGAAGTTTCACTTATTCATTCAAACCTTTTTGCACACTTCAAATTCTGACCAAAACTGATCTGGAACAGAGCAACCCTGGAAGACAATATAGAAACTGGCCATAACGGATTGGACCCCTGATGCTGGGTTCATTTATCACTGACCTTTACGAACGGCAAAAAGGTTGAAAATGCCCATTTTGCATCGAAGAAAACAAAGATAGAGTGTCTTAATGCACATAATTTTTGAGAATGGGCTCAAGCCAGAAGCAGAGACCTATAGCTTGATCTAGTTCCAAACATGAATATGAGTTTGAAAATTAATAAATCTGCAACAGTTCTTATATTTAGATACTGCCATAATAAAATAAGCGAGCATCAAGTTTAGGCCTAAAATAAAGAATAAGTTCACATTCTCATGGAAGGCAGGTTAGGCCTTGCCACTCCTCAGTGGATAAGCACGTGGACAGTTGTCAAATCAACTTCTTATATCCATTCTGATTGACAAGAAGAGAATTTTAGGAAGCAAAAGGGATATTAAGGAAAAGAAAAAACTATTCTTGTTCCTTAAAGACTGTAAGAACACAGCATGGAAGTGAGAAGGCTGTGTACTGCAAGGAGAGGACAGGTGCCTCATGTGCCCCACAGGGAGCTGACTCTGTGTTCTGATGCCAGCTCAGACCCAGCTCTTAGAGGAAGATGCTGTGAGTGGGACAGAACATTTCTGCAGTCATTAACTAAACCCTGAATAAACTGCTCAACCTTTAGTGGCACTGAATGTTTCTTTCTTTCCCCTTACATTATTGCTATTTCTTTTTTATCATTTGGCCTTTTTACAAGAGAGCTGAACAAATGGTCTTGTAAATCGTGCTTTTTACACTATTTGTGGTAAAGGACAGTTTTGCTTTGTGTTTTAGTTTCCAATCCACCACCAGTACTTTAAAAAGTAGAAAATAAAAATGAATTTCAAAATGCTTACTCTCAATTTCTCTACTTATTACAGACTAGTAACAGTTTCTAAACCGGAACTAGTTACAGACCACAATAAATGCTTGAGAGCGTACAGAAACCCACAATAATAATAACTTATTGAATACTGATTAGGAACCTGGTAGTAAACTAGGCCTTTAGGTAAGCTGATAAACAAAAGTGACACAATTGTCTTTCTGTCTATCATAAGAGCCCTATAATGGGACTTTCACACGTTTGTTTTCTGAGACAACTGAGAAAATCAGATAAACAACATGTTATACATAACACTCTGTTGAGGTTCTTCATACTACTAATCACAATTGGTAATTATTTTATTTATTCTTTCCTTGATTATTGCTTGTATTCACCCAAAGAATATAAGTTCAAGAAGGTCAGGGTAATCTATCTTGTTTTCCACTGAATTCTCAGCACCTGGCATAGTGGTTGGCTCACATAAATACTCAATAAAAACTTATTTGGATTGACTGAGAGACAGTCAGATGGAAGGATGAATGGATGGATGGACAGACAGACAGATAGGTGAGTGAGCAGGTGGGTAGATAGATGGAAGGAAGGAAGGAAGGAAAGAAGGAAGGAAGGAAGGAAGGGAGGAAGGGAGGGAGGGCAGATGAATGAATAAACTTACTTAGTAGATCTAATAAATAAATTGTTAGAGTCAATTTTGGTCAATTACCAGATCAACTCTTAATTTAAAAATCTTGTGGAATTTCATATGCACACTTCTATTTCTGAATGAGCCCATGTTGTACAAAGACATTCACTATACATTATGATTTTCCAAACACAACAGTAAGGCTTTGTATAAGCAATCTGAGTATGCCCTGTGTAGATGAGGCATGAGGAAAGAGAAGCGAAGGCAAATTCAAGAGCAGAAAGTGATCTGCTCTAAAGTCATATCAAGCACTTTTGATGAAAAGTTCCTTGAGTTTCAGACTCTTAAATCATTAGCCAGGATTCTAATGATTAGGATAAATGACTACATTCCTTTTCCTTAAGAAGCAAACATTGAATGTTTAGAGAACACAGGTTTTATGTTGGGATAAAACTGGATTAAGACGCAATTTGTAAATCTTTAGCTTTAAAGTTTTTAGCTATCACTCTGGTTTCCTTATATTGTTGAACTGCTGGCATTGCATTATGTCATACACGGTTTTCAACAGCACAGAATCTAATTGGTTCATACATAACAAAGTCTTCTGTTGTTTATATAATTGGCACATAATAATTCTTTTCCAGGATTTGTTTTTCCAGGCTTCTCAGTGATCTGTTGAATAAGGCCAGAGTACTTCCCGCAAATAAGCTTTTAAGATAGATCTTAATTCCAAGTCAATGTTTTCTAGTAACTTCAGTGTACCTCCTCTTTGAGAACTTTGGATCAAGATAAATCAAAATGTTATGTGGAAAGTTAAACAGTGTTGAGTTTGGTGCTAGCTGTAATTGCATTGTACCATGACTAGAACAGTCTCAGTACATTCTTTTCAGAGTGTCTTATTCGCCATTTTAATACTGCAACAGATTGAAACCTGTTGTAATTATTTTTCACCTCCTTTAGTCTCCAGAAATCAAGATGCCAAATCAAATGAAATTTGGATCCCCAGAGTTATAATAATTGTAACTTTTATATGTTGATTATTAATCTGTTTATTATTAATAAAACATAATTCCTAACATAATAAGTTCTTGAGACTATGCTCCTTATAAAACCAGTATAAGACAGAATTCCATATGTGTTTAACAAATCGAATAGATACTAGGCACTTATGCTGCTATGATCTGAGCCCCTGATATTGTGTGAAATTGTTTGTGGCATCTTAGTATTTTAAAGAGACTACAAATGGAGAAAGCAGATAAGCTCACCCAAAAGAACAGACCTTGAAGTCTGATGCAATATCTATTTAATCAGAGGACTGTCCAGTACTGTAATATATACAATATATCATCTGAGGCATTTTGTTAAATCTAGGTTTATCATGAAAGACTTAGCTCCAAATTAAAATCACAGCCTGTATTTTGAGAGGAAAGAGAAAACGAAAAAAAGGAAGAGATATTCTAGTTAGGGGAAGGTGATGTTAAAAATTTAGGCAAAAATCAAAAGCTTTTAAGAAAAAACAATTTGAGACTGGAAAGAAAAATAAGTTTTTTTTTAAGTTACTGTTTTTAAGTTAAAGTTATGAAATACTTGCTACATTTCTCATGCATTGAAAATAAAATTTTAAAGCACAGGTTCTGTGAAGTAAAGGCCTAAATTAAGAGCCCAGAAAGTAATAGGACATCTCTTCACTAAAGTAATTTCTATGAACAAAGTGTTTTAATATGAAGATTGAATCATTTTTCTGCACAAAATATTGATTTTTTCATCTTTTCACCATGCTATAGGCTGAATATTTGTGTCTCTCCTAAATTCATATGTTGAAATCCTAACCCTCAATGTGACAGTATTAGGAGGTAGGGCCATTGGGAGGTGATTTGGTCATGAGGGTGGAGCCTTCATGAATGGGATTAGTGCCCTTATAAAAGAGGCCCCAGAGAAATCCCTTGTCCCTTCCACCATGTGAGGTTACAGTGAGAAGACAGACACCTATGATGAAGTGGGCTCTCATCAGACACTGAACCTGTGGTGCCATGATCTTGGACTTCCCAGACTCCAGAATTGTAAGAAATAAATTTCTGTTGTTTATAAGTCACGAAGCCTATGATATTTTGTTATAGCAGCCTGAATGGACTCAGACACACCATAGAACCGAGAACACCGAAATTCATTAAAAATTAAACAAGAAATGCCCATTTAAGTCCTTTTCCAATGTTTTCTCTCTCTCTTTTAAGAAGATGAATTAGACCACAGTTAAGCTTGCAGGATTTTTGGATAATAGAAATAATATACAGATGGTCCCTGAGTTAAGATGGTTTGACTTACAATTTTCTGACTTTACAATGATGCGAAAGCAATATGCATTCAGTAGAAACTGTACTTTGAATTTTGAATTTTGATCTTTTCCTGGGCTAGTGATATGTGGTACGATACTCTCTCATGATGCTGGATAGCAGCAGTGAGCTGCAGCTCCCAGTCAGCCATGCGATTATGAGGGTAAACAACTGATACACTCACAACCTTTCCATAACCATACAACCATTCTGTTTTCACTCAGTATAATATTCAATAAATTACATGAGATATTCAACACTTTATTATAAAATAGGCTTTGTGTAAGACAACTTTGCCCAACTGTAGGCTAACGTAAGTGTTCTGAGCTTGTTTAAGGTAGGCCAGGCTAAGCTATGATGTTTAGGAGATTAAGTGTATTAAATGCATTTTTGACTTAATATTTTCAACTTATGATGGGTTCAACAGGACATAACCCCATCATAAGTCAAGGAAGATCCATACTAAACTTGAGCCTACTTCTTAATCACCATGCAAGAAGTTTTTTGGGGGGCATCTTGTTACAGTTTGCAAGATGTTGTTAAAGGTTCTAAGGGCAAAGCAGTAGAAATTACATTCTTAAGAGAGTTGCTCAGAATAACATTTTAAGAATCAATTCCTACTGTAATCAATCATATGACCTAGAAGTAGGTATAATCCATTCATTCATTCATGCATTTAACATATAGTAAGCTAGGCAATGTGCCAGGCAAAGGGACCAAAAAATTGAAAAACAAGACTTCTAGTTTCTGGTCCAGCATATAAGGAATTTGGGTGTCATCACTCTATCTTAACAACAAGTGAAAAGCTGAGCAAACTGAAAATCAAAACTCTTCTTAGATCCTTCAGAAAATGAAGTCACAGGGCAAATCATTGCCACCACAAGTGGAGAGAGAGACAGAATCACAACTTACTGGAGCAGAAACACATGATCAGAAACTTCCATAGCAAATTGAGCGAGGGTAGGGAAATCGAAACTGTAACCAACAAATTGCTGGAGGCTCAGTGTGGTCAAGTCTGAGAGTAAAAACCTCCCAGTGAGGTCATTCATAGAGAGGTCCCCACACTTTTGTAAGTATTACCTCCAGGAGCTCAATTACAGTTCATCTCACAGTGAAGTACACAGAAATACCCTCTGGTGCATCCAGCAGGACGATGTGGGAAACCACAATTTCATAATATTACAGAACATTCTGTTTTTCTTAACAAGGCCTCCTTCAAGAGAAACTATTTTACCAGAACCTAACCTACTGGGTTTTTTATTAGAACCTAACTGCTCAAAGAAAGGAGAATACTCAACTCCAGCCCACACAAGTGTACTGTTGCACCTAAGGGGGAGAAGAATCTGAGAAGCACTTGTGAAGTTCACTGCTCAAGGGCACAGTCTCAATAAAAGACTGAGACTTAATTATAGAACAATAGAACACTTCCCTTTTCCCCAGACCTTACACCACTAAAGGCCTAATTATCAGTTTCTTTTATCCAGTATATCATGCCCACCTTTCAACAAAAAATCACAAAGTAGGGAATTCCCTGGTGGTCCAGTGGTTAAGACTTCGCCTTCCAATGCAGGGGGTACAGGTTCGATCCCTGGTGAGGGAGCTAAGATCCCATATGCCTCATGGCCAAAAAACCAAAACATAAAACAGAAGCAATATTGTAACAAATTCAATAAAGACTTTTAAAATGATCCATGTCAAAAAAAAAAAATCTTTCAAAAAAAATTACAAGGTACACTAAAAGGCAAAAAACACAGTATGAAGAGATTAAGCAAGCATCAGAACCAGAGTCAGATATGCCAGAAATGTTGGGATTATCAGTCTAGGAATTTAAAACAACTATGAATAATATGCTAAGAGCTCTAATGGAAAAAGTAGAAAACATGCAAGAACATATAGTGTAAGCAGAGAGAATGAAATTTTAATAAAATTAAAAAAGAAATGCAAGAGATAAAAAACAACAACACTTTAACAGAAATGAAGAATGGCTATGATGGGCACAGCAGACTGAACATGGCTAGGAAAAAAAACCTGTGAGCTTGAGGCTATGACAACAGAAACCTCCAAACCAAAAAACAAAGAGAAAAAGACTAAACAAAAAAACCCCACAGAATATCCAAGAACTGTGGGACAATTACAAAAGGTATAGTATACCACTAATGGAAATACCAGAAGGAGAAGAAAGAGAGAAAGGAACAAAAATATTTGAAACAATAATGACTCAGAACTTCCCCAAATTAATGTCAAAAACTAAACCACAGGTCCAGGAAGTTCACAGAACACCAAGCAGGATAAATGCCAAAAAACTACATGTAGGTATATCATATTCAAACTACAGAAAATCAGAGATAAAGAAAAAATCTTGAAAGAAGCCAGAGGGGAAAAAACCACCTTATTTATAGAGGAACAAAGAAAAGAACTAAATTCAACTATTCTTCAGATAACATGCAAGCAAATAAAGAATGGAGTGAAATATTTAAAGTGTTGAGAGAAAAGGACCACCAAGCTAGAATTCTGTACCTTGTGAAATTATCCTTCAAAAGATAAGGGAGAAATAAAGACTTTCTCAAACAAAAATCAAGGGAATTTGATGCCAGTAGATCAGCTTTGCAATAAATGTTTTAAAAAGTTCTTCAGGAAAATTAAGTCAGAAATTCTGATCTACGTAAAGAAAGGAAGAGCATCAGAGAATGAATACGTGAAGGTAAAATAAGAAATATTATTTTTCTTATTCTTAATTGATCTGACAGGTAGTAGTGTGTTCAAAATAATAATAGCAACAATGTATTCAATTATGTATGTTTATATATATGCTTCTGTATAAGTGAAATGAATGGCAGCAACAATACAAGGGACAAAGAGGGAGGAAGTGGGAATACAGTTGACCGTTGAACAACACAGGTTTGAACTGTGCAAGTCCACTTACACACAGATTATTTTCAATAGTAAACACTACAGTGCTACAATATCCAGAGTTGGTTGAATTAGATGATGCAGAACTGCGGATAAAGAGGGACCATGTGTACAGAGCAATCTCAGATAAACAGAGAAGATATTTTCGACTGTGCAGAGGGTGGGCACCCCCTACCTCCACCCTGTTCAGGAGTCAACTGTATTTTGTTATAATAACATACTTCCACGACCTGTGAGGCACTATAGTGTTGTTTAAAGGTGACCTGGATTAGTTGAAAACATATATTGCAAATTTTAGGGCAACTACAAAAAGTTTTAATCTCTCTCACCTATTTCTCTCATCCTCCCAGTGCCCACCCCTCTGGCAACCACTTGTTCTCTGTATCTATGACTCTCTGTTTTGTTATATTTGTTCATTTTTTTTGTTTTTAGAGTTCGTGTATAAGTGAAGCCAGATGGTATTTGTCTTTCCCTGACTAATTTCACTTTAAAGAAATAAACCCACTTTAAATGTAAAGGCATATAGAAATAGATTAAAAGTACAGAAAAAGATATACCATGTTAACACTAATTAAAGAGAGTTGTAGTAACTAATTTTACACAGAGCAGATATCAGAGCAAGAGAAATTATCAGATAAGGGGTACCATATAATGATAAAGGGGCCAATACTCCAGAAAGACATAATTTTTAATGTGTATATGCCTAACAACATTGTGTCAAAATAACATGAGGCAAAAACTGACAGAATTGCAAAGAGAAATAGATGAATCCACTATTACAGTTGGAGACTTCAATATTCCTCTATCAAAAATGGACAGACACAGAAGTTAGAAAATCAGTAAGGATATAATTGAACTCTACACAATCATCAGTCAATTGGATATAATTAACACCTATAGACTACTTCATCCAACAACAGCAAAATAACATTCTTCTCAAGCTCACAGGGAACATTCACCAAGATAAATCACATTATGGGACATAAAACACAATTTAACGAATTCAAGAGAATGCAACTCATACAATGTATGCGCTCAGACCACGATGGAATTAAACCAGAAATCAATAACAGAAAGACAGCTGGAAAATCCCCAAATACTTGGACATTAAACAACACATAGGGTAAAAAAGAAATCTCAAGGGAAAAAAAGATTTCAAATAAATGAAAATAAGAAAGAAATTTATCAGATTTTGTGGTACGCAGCAAAAGCAGTACAGAGGGAAATTTATAATATTAAATGCTATAGAAAAGAAGAAATATCTAATATAGAAATATCTAATATATCTCATACAAAATAAATATATATCTGTAGTATAATATAAATAGCTTGTATAGAAAAGAATATGTAATACAACAAAGAAGAAATAACTAAAATCAATAATCTAAGCTTCCATCTTAGGAAACCAGAAAAAGAAGAGTAAATTAAATCAAAATTAGGCAGAAGAAAAATAAATAAATAACAATTACAGTAGAATCAACCAATTGAAAACAGGAAATTGGTAGGGAAAATCAATGAAACTAAAAACTGGTTCTCTGAAAAGATCATTAAATTTTATAAGTTTCTAGCCAGGCTAACTAAGAAAATAAGAGAGATGACACAAATTACTAACATCAAAAATGAAAGAATATTTACCTTATTTAGCATAAGGAATGTGGTTAATATTGTAATAACTTTGTATGGGGATGGATGGTTACTAGACTTATTGTGGTGACCATTTCATAATGTATGCAGATGTCAAATCACTATGTAGTACACCTGAGCCTTACATAATAGTATGTCAACTATATTTCAATTAAAAATTTTTTAAAGAAATGAAAGAGGGAAACTCACTACATCTCTTAATACATATTATTAATAGTAAAGAAATACTATGAAAAACTCTATGCCCACTAGTTTGATAACTTAGATGAAATGAACAAATTCCTTAAAAGATACAATCTGCCAAAACTCATAAGGAGAAATAGACAATCTAAATAGGCATATACTTTTGAAAGAAATTGAATTGATAATTAATAACCTTCCAAATCAGAAAGCACCAATCCCAGATAGATTCACTGGTGAATTCTACAAGTCACCTAAAGTAGAAATTCTACCAATTTTCTACAATCTCATTCAGAAGATAGAAGCAAAAGGGATACATCCTAAATCATTCTATGAGACCAGCATTGCCATAATACCAAAACTAAAGATATTACAGATCAATATTTCTCATGAACATAGATGCAAAATGCTTTAAAAAATTAACAAATGAAACCCAACAACGTATAAAGAGAATTATACACCATGACCAAGTGGGATTTATCCCAGATATGCAGGGTTGGTTCAACATTTGAAACTCAATTAATACAATGCATCATATCAACAGGCAAGAAAAATAATACGGCCATATCAACAGATGCAGAAAAAGCCTTTGACAAAATCCACCACCAATGCCTGATAAAAGCTCTTAGCAAAGTAGGAATAGAGGGGAAGGTCATCAACTTGATAAAGAACCTCTACAAAAACCCTACAGCTATTATTACTGAATGATGAAAAACGTGAAGCTTTCCCACTAAGATCAACATCAAGGCAAAAATGCTCCCCTCTTACAACTGCTTTCAGCATCCTAATCTTAGCTAATGCAACAAGACAAGAAAAGGAAATAAAAGGCATACAGATTGAGAAGAACAAAGTAAAACTGTTTTTGTTCACAGATGACGTTATCATCTATGTAGAAAGTACAAAAGAATCAACACTAAAACTCCTGGAACTAATAAGTGACTATAGCAAGATTGCAGGATACAAGGTTAATATACAGAAGTCAACTGCTTTCCTACATACCATCAATGAACAAGTGGAATTTTAAATTAAAAACAAAATACAATTTACATTAGCACTCCCCGAAATGAAATACTTAGGTATAAATCTAAGAAAATATACACAAGATCGGGATGAGAAAAATTACAAAAGTGATGAATTAAATCAAAGAAAAATTAAACAAATAGAGAGATATTCCATGTTCATGAATAGGAAGACTCAATATTGTCAAGATGTTGGTTCTTCTCAACTTGATCTATAGATTCAGTGCAATCCCAGTCAAAATCCCAGCAAGTTATTTTGTGTATATGGCAAACTGATTCTAAAGTTTATATGGAGATGCAAAAGAACAGTCAACACATTATTAAAGGAGAAGAACAAAATCAGAGGACTGACACTACTCAACTTCGATGATTGTGGAAGTTGACTTAAAATATTAAGGCAGCCTAATAAGAACACCTTCAGTTTTCCAGCTTTTTGCTCAGTGATTCTCTTTAACTCCACTTCTCTTTAACTCCACTTATCTCCTTTCCTCCTGTCTCAAGAAACAAAACAAAACAAAACAAACAAACAAAAAAACTCCCAACTACTCCTACAGAACAAAGGCAAATCCCTCTATATACCCATCCTCTTAGACAGATGTTCTTGCTTTCTCTCTCCCACCACCAACACTGGTGTTCTATATAACCCCTCAATTTAGGACTCACCCATTCCCTAAGCCTTTACAGTTGGAATTCTACCCTCACTCTTCTACATCACTCCTCTACACCTAACGACTCTCTTAAATATGGGTTCTCACAAGTAGATGGGCATGTATCAGCACCACCTGGAAGGTGTGATAAAACACAGACCACTGTCCCCACCCCTTGGGCAGTAGGGCTCAGTGAGGCTCAAAAATATGCATTTCTCGCAAGTTTTCAAGTGACGCAGATGATGCTGGTGCAGGAACCACACTTTGAGAACCACTGCTCTCAAAGACCATGTGGTAGCAAAATCAATTAGGATTTTCTGAGTTATAACCTCCCTTTATTGCTTTGGCTCTCAAGATCCATAATCTGCACCAACTTGCACCAATCTTGGATCCAATTACATCCTTTATGCATCCTCCAGTCATCGAATGACTGAACCAGTCATTGTTTTCCGTACATGCTCCATGCCTCATGTTTTTCCCTCTGCCTACAGCACCCTTCTTCACCCACCTTAATTACTCAAATCACAGTTTAAGTCTTGAAGCCTCATTCTAAATGCTACTTCCTGTGGTAAACCTTCCCTGAACAGGCCAACTCCCAGCCAAATGATAATAACTGCTTCCTCTTCTGAATTACCTTAGCATTTTATCTATATATCTCTTATTCAAGGGTATAATTTTTTGGGGCGGGGAGGGGAGCTCTTTTCAAGAATAAAGATTTCAAAACTATAAACACAAAATTATGTACAGGCCCTTGAAAGGGGCTCAGGCAAGTGAAGTTCTTTGAAACCTCAGCCTTGTTAGCTTCAGAGTAATTCTGCTTTAGCTGTTACTGGATTTCACATTTCCCCTTTTAGATTGACATCTTCTGTGACAGATCTCTCTCTCTCTTTCTGTCTTCTTTCTTCTGCTCCTTCTTTTTCTTCTTTTAAGAGAAGCAGGTAAAAAAGGACTTTGAGGTCAGAGAGATCTGAGTTTGAGATCCCTGCTACTTCACTCAGTTAACTGATCGTTAGTTTCTTCCACTATGCGCAAAAAGGGTAATAACATCTACCTTTGGAGTTATAATAAGATCAAATGTGATAGCAAATAAAGGTCTTTAAACAGTGCTTAGGACATGATAAGTGCTCTATAAACATCTATAGCCTTATGTGAGTAATTTTCAATTCTCCCAAAGCACCTAGGGAGTGTCTTGCAAAGACACATCGCCTGCTTCCTGTATAAAGGTTCAGAGAAGATGGAATGCCTGGGCATATTGCTTCTTCCCATTTTACAGCATCTCTGATTACTACTCTCACATCAAGGAAACTACCTACAAAAATGAGGACTCTGAAACTCTGTCACTTTACTAGGACTTGTTTGTATTTAATTTAGTGGGCAAGTGAGCATTGGAAAAGCAAATGGATGGGAGAATGTCAGGAGGAGGGAAAGCAAATAATTTACCAAATCTATTCCTCCTGTGGATCAACCTATCTGTTGCTGTTGTTATAACTTCATAGCGCTTTTGGCATCCAGCCTGGTGACCTTCAGCTGCCTATGTCATTCATTGATGTATGAAGCAAGAAAGAGTAATTAATTATGCTTTTCTCAATGGAAGGGAAGAATGAAGGCAAACCATTAATTTTACTTAGTTCCAAAGCATAACTTTAGACAACCTCATTCTAATATTAGGGGAAAATTCAGTCTAGAACCTAGTCTTTCCATTTATGCCCATTTATACTTTTCTCTGAGGAAAAAACAAATCTCATTCTTGATGAGCATAAATATAATAAAGAGCTAATTTTAGTAGTATGTGAATATATTTTTCCTAACTAGACTAAAAGGTAAGTCAAAATTTCCAGTGTGCAATTTCAAGCCATTTAGCATAAGATGTAGAAAATTTTTGCTCACTCTATACTTTTTTCTTATCAGAACTTTGCCTAATACATCCAATTATCAAACATCCTAAACCCATGGGCAAAAGCAAGTGAAAACAGTCTGTTTCTGTGTTGGTGACAGTGATGATGGCCTAACAAACCTTACTGACCATTATCTCCCCAGTTAAAAAAAAAAATCTGTTTGAAATTAAACCACAGAGAGATGAAGTTTTAAAATTCAGTTTTCAGGGAATTCGTTGGTGGCACAGTGGTTAAGACTTCGTGCTCCCAATGCCGGGGGCCCGGGTTCGATCCCTGGTCAGGGAACTAGATCCCAAATGCATGCCACAACTAAGGAGCTGGTGAGCCGCAACTAAAACTGGCGCAACCCAATAAATATTTTTAAAAATAAAATAAAATTCAGTTTTCATAAGAAGTGGCCCTATTGTATTCTATCTCAATTTAAATGGAAAAGAAAGCAATCCAAACAATATAATACTCCTGCTAGATTTACAGAGTGTCCCAGAATAAGGAATCTGGAGAGAATATAAAATCACATTTACAGAGCATAAAATGTAGGGAGAATGACCATCCCCTTCTCTAAGAATCAATTCCAGAATCCGTATATTTGAGTAACTTCTGTGAATTCAGCCCAGTGCTGGGATCCATAAAAAACACTTCAAAATAGTACAAGGTTATTTTTGCTTATTAAATAATAAAAAATTATTGCTTCATAAATAATTATAGCTTAGTGCATTATTGGGAAAAAAATTTAACAATCCATACCTTGATGAAAACTCCAACTAAACAAGCAAATTGAAAAAAGCTAAGAAAAAAAGTACCACTTGTTTGAAAGAGTGTCAATTAGGTAAAATTTAAGAAAACTTTAGATGGAATCAGCAACAAAATATTTCCCTCACCTGAAATGGAAGATAGTTTCAAGATGCAAAATCTAAAACATGTTATAATTTTTGTTTATTTAACAGCTTCTTTAGTTGGTAAGGTAGCAATCAATTAGATATTCTGCAAGTAGAATCACATTTAAAATGGTCCCAGGGCTTCCCTGGTGGCGCAGTGGTTGAGAATCCGCCTGCCAATGCAGTTCGATTCCTGGTCCAGGAAGATCCCACATGCCACAGAGCAACTAAGCCTGTGCGCCACAACTACAGAGCCTGTGCTCTAGAGCGCATGAGCCACAACTATTGAGCCTGCATGCCGCAACCACTGAAGCCCACGTGCCTAGAGCCCGTGCTCCACAAGAGAAGCCACCGCAATGAGAAGCCTGCGCACCGCAACAAAGAGTAGCCCCCGCTCACCGCAACTAGAGAAAGCATGCACACAGCAACAAAGACCCAACTCAGCCAAAAATAAATAAATAAACTGAGAAAAAAAAAAAAGGTCCCATTATATGCCCAGGAGTGGGATTGCTGGATCATATGGTAGCTCTATTTTTAGTTTTTTAAGGAACCTCCATACTGTTCTCCATAGTGACTACACCAATTTACATTCCCACCAACAGTGTAGGAGGGTTCCTTTTGCTCCACACCATCTCCAGCACTTATTATTTGTAGACTTTTTGATGATGGTCATTCTGACCAGTGTGAGGTGATATCTCACTGTAGTTCTGATTTGCATTTCTCTAATAATTAGTGATGTCTAGCATCTTTTCATGTGTTTTTTGGCCATGTGTATGTCTTCTTTGGAGAAATGTCTATTTAGATCTTCTACCCATTTTTTGATTGGGTTGTTAGTTTTTTGATATTGAGCTGCATGAGCTGTTTGTATAAGCAACCTAAATGTCCATCGACAGAGGAATGGATAAAGAAGATGTGGCATATATATATATATATATATATATATATATATATATATATATATATACACACACATATATAATGGAATATTACTCAGCCATAAAAGGAACAAAATAATGTCATTTCCAGCAACATGGATGGACCCAGAGATTGTCATACAGAGTGAAGTAAGTTAGAAAGAGAAAGACAAATATCATATAATATTGTTTATATGTGGAACCTAGAAAAATGGTACAGATGAACTTACTTGCAAAGCAGAAATAGAATCACAGATGTAGAAAACAAACTCATGGTTACCAAGGGGGAAAGAGGTGGGTGGGATGAATTGGGGGATTAGGACTGACATATATACACTACTATGTATAAAATAGATAACTAATGAGCACCTACTGTATAGCAGAGGGAGCGCTACTCAGTGCTCTGTGGTGACCTAAATAGGAATGGAATCTAAAAAAGAGTGCATATATGTATATATATAACTGATTCACTTTGATGTACAGCAGAAACTAACACAACATTGTAAAGTAGCTATACTCCAATAAAAATTAATACAAAAATAAAATAAAATGGAATAAAATGGTTCCATTATATAGATTCAGGACTTTGCAAAGTATATTTCACATGAAACAATGACTTCATATAATAACTTGAAAATATTTGTGTTCAATATTGGTCCTAGTCTACAATAACAATGTTACAAATGGATTCTACTAACACATTGCTTTAGGCTACTGAGATTCACTTACTAAACACAGGTTTAACAAAGCAAGCAATGTTTAAATCTCACCCTCTGGCCAGGACTTATTGAGAAGGAAATGTTCTCTAATACGGCATTCCCACCGTCTGTATACTTCACTGTGAGGTCTTTGACGGTCATTCGGCCCCCTGAGGGCCAGATGTCATCTTTCTTCACATGTTGATTCTTGATAATCATAACTTTCGAGAGCTGGTCATCCTTGGATGGTTTCAATGACTTGTTAGGTTTACCGTCTTCTGCTGGCATATCAATAAACTTAAAGACTCGGCTCACAGATCGCATCTGAAATAAAAATAATTTTTAATTTTTGTTTAAGAGCTGCAGGCAAAGTCATAATTAGTTTGGTGTTTCCTAAAAAATAACTTGTAAGATGTGATGGTAGCTAGTCGTCACTTGGTTATTTGTTAGGTTTTTCAATGAACTAACAGGAAATAATTGGATGTAATTAAAAGCTTAACCAAGAGAATTAACTAGGATTTCTATAAATGCGCTCTGTATATAACTGCTTATTTTTGTGATCAGTTAATTCTCAGTTATGCAAGCCACACATAAATAGCCAAACTCTACTCAAGGGAATAGATGATGTCAAGGGGAAAACTTTTTCTACCATGAGTAGTACTACACAATGTTTTACAACTGGTATATTATAGTAAAATGTTTCACACCTCTAAACCACTACATAAGAGTCTTGCCTTACTCTCACAGTACCTTAATAACTATCGACAATTCTATGTCAGCTGGGTGGTAAGTGGACTCTTGAAGCTTAGTAAATTTTGAATAACTTCACAATAATCTTCAAACAAATTTAAGTCACTGGCATATATCTGTAGTTAAATATTACATTTTTAATCTGAATTACTTAAAGATCAATTTCCATTTCTGAGCAAAATGTGACTGTGTATAAGGGCTGTATTTAAAATTCAACCATTTTTAAAATTAATTTATTTTTTAAAATTTATTTTATTGAAGTATAGTTGATTTACAATGTTGTGTTAGTTTCTGGTGTACTGCAAAGTGATTCAGTTATGTGTATGTATATAAATTCTTTTTCATATTCTTTTCCCTTATGGTTTATCACAGGATATTGAATATAGTTCCCTTGCAACAGTAGGACCTTGTTGTTTATCCATTCTATATATAATAGTTTGCATCTGCTAACCTCAAACTCCCAATCCATTCCCCCACCACTGCCTACCCGCCTTGGCAACCACAAGTCCATTCTCTTTGTCTGTGAGTCTGTTTCTGTTTTGTAAATAAGTTCATTTGTGTCATATTTTAGATTCTACATATAAGTGGTATCATATAGTATTTGTCTTTCTCCTTCTGACTTACTTCACTTAGTATGATGATCTCTAGTTGCATCCATGTTGCTGCAAATGGCATTATGAAATTCAACTATTTTTCAAAGGTGCTTAAATTCTTTAACGAGAACATATTTCTCTGAACAATTATAATTTATTGGAATTTGGAATGTGATTTTTAAAATAGCCTGGCATATAATAAGCATCCAATAAATATTTGAAAAAATTTTAAGTGAATAAAGGGACAAATATGTGAATGATTAAATATATAAATAAATAAATGAATAAGAAGAAAGAGTTGGAGACTTTGAATTCATTCAATTTCTATTTTTAAAAGATATCATCCTTGATTCTATGGCTTAGTCCTTCACAGGTGTTAACAGCTTACTAGACAGAAATTTTTTTGTCTTAAAAGTAATCGTTGATTCTGGCTTTACCCAGTCAAGAATTTAACCTTCTCCTTTACAATGTTAATTTCTTATCATCGTATTTATAGTTAAGGTTTAGATTATTAGAAATGATTCTTTTTGCAAAAAAAATGGTGGGAAGAAATGCCTTTGGGCATTTGTCTCTATTATTTCTATTTTTCATTATCAAAAGGTGAAATGGGAAGAATTCTTCACCTTTAGTATGAAATGACTGGTAGATGAATCAGAGAAGTTTAGATATTGATCTTTAACTGAACATTAAAAGTTCCATCTTAGCAAATCTAATAGCATTGCCTGTTTTCACATGCACTGATCAAGCCTGCTGTTTATAAAGAGCTTTCTTCTATCTAGTAATTGTGTGCTTCAATTTCCTTCACCTTGAAAATACCTTCGAATTATCTTCAATAATTATTTGAAATTCAAAAAGGGAATCTTTTTAAGCCAAACCCACTGTAAATAGAAGTGAAAAGTATCCAAAGCCCACATCCATCATAAATAACTCTAGAGGAAATGAAAGGCATATTATAACTAGTCCTCTGACATAGTATTTTAAATTCCAAATTATGGGTGATTTTCAGAGTTTGTTAAATCCTGATTCAGTTATTGTTTTATTAATTTTGAATTAAAGTAAACTGTTGACATTTCTGCATGTCAATGCTGTGAAGAATTCTAAATTAGTCTTTGTTAGGTGCTTTAGTATGTCAAGAAAGGTACTGTATAACAAAAATCCCTCATATTTTCATACTTCCAAGCAATCAAAAAACATGTACATACTGCTATCTAAACTACTCAAAATTATATGTGGTGTTATTAGAAAATGACATTCAAAACTACTATTTTGGTAGCACTAAAATGTAGTGGATAAGCTTTCTGTGTAAGGATTTGTGTTTGAGTACAGCAAATTACATTCTCCATTAGCAAGGGTGAATCCAGAACTTCTCTGTTTGTTTGTTTGTTTGTTTGTTTTTTGAATGCAGAACTTCTAATGCCAGCTATGATAGATGGAAAGTACCTATCAAATTTAGAAAACAATTTTCAACTCGTCACCTTTCATATAGTCAAATTGCATAAAATGACCCCAGACAGGCTATTATAGTTACCCAGAGCATGGTCAAATATCCCTGACCAAGAACTAGTTCACCTTAACAATGGGCACTCATCCACAGCACATGAACATTCACTCAACTCAATGGGTTAGAATATTTTCTGATGGGAAGAAAAGGTGGCTAGTGCAGACACCTGCATTATGGTCAGTTTCTCAGCCACTGAAATGCCATTACTGAATAGATGATGTGGCCAGATAATGTTATGAATTGCTAACTAATTCCTTGTGCCTCGCAGGCTCTCCAATTTGCGCATTCTAGTTTCACTGCCTCTCAAGGAGAACCAGAGCACAGAAAATCATTTCTGGTCTTGCAAGTTGCAAAAAATTGCCTTTGTAGTCAGAGATTGACAGTTTGAAAATTTTGAGGCACATGAATATTGCCTTTTAAGCTTCAAAAACCAAACCCTGAAGGACACAAAGCACAGCGTTTATGTAAAAAACAGTAGTCATGGATGAAATTCTGATGGATGAGAAATAGCCTCTCTCCTCACTGCACAATCCAACTCATGAATGGGCTGAGACACCAGTTCCTCTTAAAAGAAGCAGTGCCTTGCAACTGAACTCTGGTTCTCTCCTCAAGTAGATTTGAGGGATTTTAGAACATAGGAAGCCTATGCCTCATTTCTAAGGTGGAGTCAGGAATGAGGAGGGCCTTAGAGAAGCTTCCAGTGCCCGGCATGGCACAGGAGCAATAGAGTGGACACGGATGCTTGGCATGTCTAGACATAGATAACATGACATAGCTTCAGATTTTCTTGTATTTCCAGAATGGTGCTGAAGGGAAGCCAAAGAATCCCAACGCTTTGATCCCTCAGGGTCTTCCCTTCCTCAGAGACATGGAAGAAGCTGAGAGAGAGAGAGCTCACCTAGGGAGAGCTCATAATCAGGACCAGAAGGACAAAGACCCAATATACCTGGACTGTACACCTCCAGGTCAGAGACAGTCTCAGAGACAGCAAGCACAACAAGGGACAACCTAGGGCCAGACGCCCCCTCCCTCAGTGTCTTGGTATCCTGTAGACTCCACTCACAATTTATTATAGATTCACTTCTAGGAAGATCTCTGTATTTGCTGAGGTTGTTTCTTCCACTCGACGCAAGGCATGTTCAAATAGAAAATAAATTTGACTATAGCACAAGTAGTCATATTTCTTGTACACTTGATTTCACAGCCAAAGATTCATACCTGAAATCAGGGATGGATCCAGGTTTGGTGGAACCTGAAACTTAAGTAATTTAGGGGACTCTTCTTAAGAAAAAGAATATATATACAATGAAATCCTAGCCATAAAAAGGATGAAATATTGCCATTTGCAGCAATATTGATGGATCTAGAGAATATCATACTAAGTGAAGCAAGTGAGACAGAGAAAGATAAATATATGATATCACTTATATGTGAAATCTAAAAAATAATACTAATGAATCTGTCTACAAAACAGAAACAGACTCACAGATACAGAAAACAAACTTATGGTTACTAAGGGGGAATAAATTAGGAGTATGGGATTAACAGATGCACACTGCTATAAATAAAATAGATAAGCAACAAGGATTTACTGTATAACAACAAGGATTTACAGGGAACAATATTCAAAAAGAGGGAAGAAAGAAAAAGAATTAAAATTCTGCATAGAAAATTAAGTATAGGGCCTTCAAAGGGTTCCATGCAAGTGAGAGAACATGAAGCTTACATCCCATGGGCTTCAGTTAAATCCACTGTGGTTATTACAGTAAACTTATTCAAGCATTGTTTGTTGTATCTTCCCCATCTAGTGTTTACCATCATGCAGTCCCTTAATAAATCTTTGTTCGTAATGAATTAATGCATTGTTCTACTTCATATGCAGAAAGCAGTTTCTGAGCAGGGAGAATGACAGTGCTGTGGGGACCTTAGCAGGAAATCCAGGCTGCGGTTGTAGCCTCGGCCTCTCAGCCTGAAAATATACATTGCTATTTGGATTAGAAGGAAGTTGTAACATACCAAACTATTTTTAGTCTCATATTTTTGTCTTCATTGAGCTTTTTAAACTAACTTAATCCTGTCTCTAATTTGGAATGTCTAAACATTTTCAGGTGATACGTAAAAACTGCTACGCCATTGTCCAGCTATGTAGATGGAGCTGGATGGAAATTCAAATTTGGCAGTTTTCAGAGTTCTGTAGACGGAGTCAGGCAAACTCCTTAACCTTAAGCTGCTGCTTCTGTGCATAGAAAAATGCTTCCCGAAGAGGAATGAGGTGGAGGCTCTGTCTAGCCCACTGACAGCAAAGTCTCAACGTGGCCATTACCAGCTTAGGTGGGAGAATGTGTCTTAGATTTTAAGAAGTAAATGATGAAGCCAAAATGAGACTCAGGCACTGAAACATCAAACCTTTCCTCACATGAAGAGGAAAGCTTGATATACTTTGCACAGACTTCTATAAAATTGGAGTTTAACTAAAATGAAGTGGGATTTTTGCTTGAGTAGCATCTGCTTTAAATTTTTGGCTTGATTATTTAAATTTATTATGCTCAAAAAATTCTCCTGAGTCAATCTTTAAAACTGAATCTCATTATCTTTATGATAGCATCTAAATCAGGGGGCCCCAACCCCCAGTCTGCGGACCTCTACAGTTCTGCGGCCCCTCTACAGAACAGGGCCACACAACAGGAGGTGAGTGGTGGGCCAGTGAGCAAAGCTTCATCTGACGCTCCCCATCGCTCACAGTACCGCCTGAACCAACCCCCCCAACCCCCCGTCTGGGGAAAAATTGTTTTCCACGAAACCGGTCCCTGGTGTCAAAAAGGTTGGGGACTGCTGGCCTAAATTACTAATCTAGGCATCAGGAGAACAGAGTCTTTTGGGAAAAGACAGCTCCACAGCCTCATCTCAACTTTATAACAGATATATTTAGTGAAAAAGAAAATGATTCCTGATTTTCCTTTCCACCTTTTGTTAACAAAGAGGGAAGAAAAGGCTTAAAGATCTATTCTAGGGGAAGTCAGGAAGCCAGACTCCTCTCCCTCACAAAATATTGCTCTTTTTCCTTTCATCCTTTTGGCTATTTGGAAACCAGTACATCAAAATTGTGCATTAACACCTAAACTACATGCTGTAATACCCCAAAAGCCATGATGATAGAAAATATATCTCATAAGCCTGAGATCTGGCTGGCAACACTGTAAAGAGTTTTCATAACTGGTTGTTATAGGAAGATTATAAGAAATAAATCTGAAGAGAATCATCTAGAAGAGTGACATGTGAAAAACCACACATTTTGCAAGAGAAATTTTCAAAACATGAAGTACGTGAAAGGGAGGATTAAAGTGTTTTAAATCATAGATTCTTCCTGGTAGGCCCAAACTAAATGCTTTTCAGAATCAACTAACTAGAGACCTGAGGCCCAAGACCACGTTAGAGTCATTGGCATAACCTTTAAGCCATGCATATAGACTTAAGAGATAATGGTTATCATGGAAACAGACTCTGCCCAAAACATATTCTTGAAACTCTGGTCTATCGTTCTGCACCTATTACTTACGGTCCTAGAGCTCTTAAAAAGTCAATCAGAACTGTATTGTTATAAATCATTAACAGCATAAATGAGTTACTTATAGTATACTATAAATTCTAACCCTTTGGAAATTATTATAGCTTGCTATTTAACTTGTGGCAAATCACATGGCAAGTCAATGTCACTTTTTCTGACTGCAAGAAGTGAGAAAGAGGAAGAAAACACATTACAACGAATGACAAAAGACATATCCTAAATAAACGTAGAGGTATCAAATATGTTGTGCCTATTTCAATAAGTAAGAGCTTCAATAATCAAGGTACTAAGTGCCAATAGGCAAAGAAAGACTCTCAAATTTACCTGTCTGAAAAGGTCTGATATCACTTATTGAATCTACTACTCAAACTTGAACTCTTTCTGGTGTTACGTTTTTTAAAAGCACATGATAGGCCATCAGTAAGTGCTTGGTGAATGCAATTGGGTCTATGTGGTATCCATTAAACATACTTCAAAGGAAATCTCAAGAAGAGAAGATTTACTAAAAAACAAAATCCGGAACAACAAATCAAAATATTTTCCCAAGGTTTTGATTTTCTCTAAGCATCTTAATTTTGAGATAGTGCAACTTCCCCAAGTTCTCTATCATTAAGCACCATCCTTTATATGTCTTATACAGAATTATATGTGTCATTGGCTGATATACAGGACAAAAATAATTTGCTGATGGTCTATCAGTTCCAAAGTAAATTCTATCCCATAGACCAGAGGTCAGCAAAACTATGGCCCAATGGCCAGATCCGGCCACATCCATTTGTTTACATTAGCTTTGACCTACAAAGGCTGAGTTGAATAATTGTCATAGAGACCACATAGCTCACAAGGCTTAAAAAAGGACTATCTAACCCTTTATAGACAAAGTTTTCTGACTCCGTGCCATGACTCACAGAAAACTGGAGTGAAAATGAATCTTAGAGACCATCTAATCCAGTGATTCTCAAGTCTAGATTTACCAGAATCACCTGGAACACTTTTTAAAAGACAGACATCATGCCTGGTCACCTTGCCCCCAACCAAGAGAACTGCTTTAACTAATCTTAGAGGACCCTAAGTAATCTCTATCTTTATAAAGTTTCCACATGTGCTGTCAGGTTGAGAACCTCTGTTCTAATCCACTCCTTCTTGGTACAAATGAAAAATTCTAAACCCAGGAAGTTAAAGTGACAGGCACAAAGCTCAACAAACTTTCCAAACTTTTCCACACTCCTGCAATCCCTTCAGGTTCTCATAAGCCTCTCCTACTAATTCAAGACCCAAGAACATCTTAATGGTGCTTTCTTTGTCTTTGTTGATTCTAGTAACACACTGGTTCAGAGTTCTTTATCAGCTCTGACAACTGCAGTGGTGAATGACCTAATCATTGGACATGAGCATTCGGGGACAGTGGCAGATACGTGTGATTCCTGAGAGCACCTGGAATTGTGCCTGCATACTTGCCAATCAAGACTTGAAATCTTTCATAGGTTCAGAAGAGAATGTCAGAGCTAACAGAAGCTTACAAAATTTCTAACCAAACTGTTTCATTTACAAAAGAGAAAAGTGAAGCCCTCAAGTGGGTTATGACTTGCCTAAGGCCACACAACTTCTTGGTGGTAGGGCCAGAGTGGAACACAGAATAGAAAGTCACTTTGCAGGATGGAAATAGAAAGGCTGGGTGGAAAGAAGTCTTGGGACAGAGGTCATAAGTGGAAACTACACCACAAAGACTCATGAGAACAGAAAAACAAAGAAAGGTGTTATCAAGAGGACATTAAAAGGAGGTTAAAAAAAAATAGGAGGAGTGAATTCTCCCCTCAGAGTCTCATGGCAGAAACTACTGTCAATGCAATAGTATTAGGCATCAGGAGCACTGAAGAAAAGGCAGGTTCCCCACTTCTCCTCCCATCAGGTTTCTTGTTGGTCATTGTACAATCAGTCACTTGATCTTTACTGGAACCCAAAATAAACACGGTCAATAAAAGGACAAAGGAGAAACAGAGGGAGTTTCTATTGACAGAAAACTCTTCTCAGATTACATCAATCTTGCAAGAACTTTCTGGAAACTCATTAACTGGAATCTAACTGTGAACCGTACAGAGGCACAGTCTTCCCTGCTCATCCCGGCGGCTCCCATACTCCTGTGTTATTAGGAACACACTCTATAACAGGGATGGCTTATCTGCTGCTGCAATTGGTGAATTAAGGCAGTGGATACTATTCATATGCTCAGATCTTTTAGCTGTGCCCACTAGGATGTAGACAGCCCTGAAAACAGATGAATTGTCAACTGCCTCATTCAAACAATGAGACTATGAGTGTGGGCAATTCACTAGTCACCAAAAGGCTTGATAAGCACTAAGTCTGAAACATCACCTCATCACCTTTCATCCTTTCTACCTCTTATTTATTTATTTAATTTTCACTCATTCATGGAGGCAAAAATCTAGGTATGCACAGCCTATTTAAGATATATAATGTTTAAGTAGCTAACAATAGGAGACAGAGAAGCTTTATGGTACTAAAAATGGCAGGCATCTTGTGAATCCAAATAAAATAAATAAGCATACAGCTTTGTTAATTAAGAACACAAAAATTTTAAGATAATAGCTCTAGCAATAACACCTATAATCCATATAGTACGTGAGGAATGGAGCTAAAAAGAATTAACACTTCTCTTTTCATCCTATCTACAGAATAGTATGAGATACACAATTGAAATGAATAGAGACATACATGCTATTCATGTTAAAATGAAGAGTGAATTAGAAATAATAGTTTTTAAAACACTGTGATATCAATTGAAATAATTGGAAATCCCTTAACATGGAGGTTTCTAGTGGGAATTATTAAGTTGGACTCTGATAATTTTACTATTTTACAAATTTCTGGGGTTATTCACAACCTATTACACTATGCTGTTCATAAGGTGACAATGTTCAGATGATTTTTTTCCCAAACTGCTATATAAAACTAGACAAACTAGCAGGTAGAAGTTTCGTTCACTTTTAATGGTCTCTTGATACTGCAAGCATATTTTGAGGAGATTCCAAACAAGAACTATGCCCTAAAATGTCAAGTCTACTGGAAGACAGTCTATCACTGTGTTTTATAAACACCGGGAGGTGTCAAGTTAGTAGTTGGATATATATTTAGAGGGCAGGGGAGTGGTCTAAATTAGAGATATGAATGTGCAATGCATTGAGAGATGATTTCTGAAGCATGGAGTTAGATAACAGTTAGAGAAAGTGTAGATAGAGGAGGGCTGGAATACAGCTGATGTTTAGAGCTTTGCAAGAAGATGAGAGGCCAGCAAAGAGAACTAAGGAGGAACCAGAGAGGCAGCGGAAAACGAGGTGGGAGTAGCATCAGCCTATTGAGAGAAGAAAGGATCACAGGAAGGATGGTCCATGGCATAAGTAACTGCTGAGAGGTTGAGAGAAACAAAGATGCTGGCTCCGGAAAGATGCTGGTCATGAGTGCTGGGGATGATGGAAATGAAATGAAGCAGGTTATGTAAAGAAAGGGGGGGGGGAAAGGAGTCAGGCACTCTTTTAAGAATTTTTGCTGAAAACTGGTCAAAGAAATGGAGTGCTAGCTGCAGATCAAGGGATGGCAGGTTTTTTTTTAAAATATATATATCTTTATTGGAGTATAAATGCTTTACAGTGTTGTGTTAGTTTCTGCTGTACAACAAACTGAATCAGCTATATGTATACCTATATCCCCATATCCCCGCCCTCTTGAGCCTCCCTCCCACCCTCCCTATCCCACCCCTCTAGATCGTCACAAAGCATTAAGCTGATCTCCCTGTGCTATGCAGCAGCTTCCCAGGATGGTAGTTTTATGCTAGGGAGAAAGGTCCCACAAAGAGGGGTTGATCGCATATCACTGGCCTTTATACAGGAGCGAAGACACAGAGGGCACTGGAGCATATGAGTAGTGGTGCAGAAGGGTGGTGGAGAGAAAGGAGGGAATTCTTTCTGGTTGCATGTTTTTTTCTATATAGTATGTAGCAAGGTCATTGGCTGAGAATGCAGGGGGTGGAATTATTGGAGCACCTGAGAAGAGACAAGAACGTGGGAAAGAACCATCTTAGGGAATAAAATAGAGAATTTATTAGGAAAATGTAATAAAAGGGTTGTTGACCAGTTCTGAGTGCCAACATCTGAGATGTGCAGTCAGTCATAAATGCAAAGATACCTGAGGTTGTGATGAGGAAGTGTTATCCTCCAAATATTACCTCTACCGTTTGAAAGCTAATGAAAGCTAGGCACCTGGGTTAAGCAATGGATGAGCAGTAGAAGAAAAGTCATATTGCCAATTTTATAATTTCATATTTCTGTTGACGGTTGACTCTTTGTTCATGCCTAAACCCAGCCAGATGCATAAATGAAATATTCTTTCCAAGTCTAAAGACATTTTTTTCTGAGTACCTTTGTACTGAAAAACTAAAAGTGTGTGTCAAACAAAACACCCTGTTTACTGCATTTTAAACTCAGGTCTAAATTCATTTCAGAACTCAGTAAAGTAAAGTGAGTTTTCACTTCAGAGGTCACAAGGACCTTTAGTGTTAACACATATGTAAACATGAAGTTTGAGGGCAGAGCTCTCTCCCCTTCTACTTTCAACATATGCTAGGTGAAAACCAACAGATTACTGGACAACTTTAGCAGTTGCAGGGGTGGAAGCAGCAAGATGGGAATTAATAACTAGATAAAGGCCCAGGAAAGACCAGTTGTGCTGTTTGGCAGGGAAATGAAAACTAACATGATCACTTTGATATTCAAAGAAAAGAAAACGACTTTAAAAAATATGATGAAATGCAAATATTGATACTTTCCATGGACTGTATTAGAACATAATAGTTTTTTGCAAAGATCCTTTTATGCCAGGAGGTGAAACAATGTCAAAGCACAGGTCACAAAGCCCAGGATGACCATGTGAAAAACTAGAGAAATAAAAATGCCTGAAAGAAACTTTAATGGAGATTAGACATGCAAAACAGACACCAAACAAAGAGAGGCTGTAGAGGCTGTTACAAAAACCAAGCAAATTAATGTGACAAAGAGAAAGGAACTGTGCATATACGAGCTAAAGAGATGCTTTCAGATAAAGAAAACGAAGCGAAGTGCGTGAGGATTTTAATCGTAAAGTCAAAGTTGTAGAAAGTTTGAACAAAGAATTAAATAGATGCCAGCACAATATTTACTTACTATCTTCCTGCTATCTTCCAACAGAAACATTTTAAAGTACATTTACAAGACTCAACCCCAAAAGCATAAGAGCTAAGTGAGGAGAAGAATGGCGTCACTAAAAAGAGCTGGTCAGACTCACAAAAAAAATGATGTTGAAGGAAAAGAAAAAAACCCTGCTATAAATCAGGTTAAGGTTAAATTACATTTCAATGAATTACTACAATGCTTTGGTTAAATAAAATATTAAGTCACATAGACAAGAAGAGGGAATGAAAAGGTTTGGTTTTTCCCTATAGAAGTATTTTTTATAACGATACTTGTTCTGACAGGAACTGATTATACAAATTTCACAGCTGAACGAATGTGTGCATTTTGAGAACATGCCAACTGTCTCAGAGAATAAGAAAAAGAACCTAAGCCAAAAGGGTAATAACAAGTGTTATATAGTCATTCCCAACATGGGTTTCTAGACCGTCCACAAATACAGTACTGGATGTCTGATTTTGAATACAGTACTCCAGCTAGACTAATAGAAGTTGATGATGAAGCTATCCAGACCAACTATACCATCTGATGAAAATTATGCATTTGTTTTTTAAATGAAAAGAGGAAAGATGCCTTGATTCCATTTATCTCTCACTCTTGCTGCCATGGGATTTGTGCCCTGGACACAGTGTTACCTCACATACATTACTGCAGGCTCTGCACTCCAAGGAACCAAAACAAGAGAAATCACAAAACCAAAATATGGTCTTTGTACACACTAATAAATTACATAAATATGTGACAATATTGACCAAGCAAAAAGAGAAGGCAATGATAAACACTTAAGAATGAGAAAGGAGCTACCACACACACAAAAAAAAAAAGACTGTGGAAATTTTAAATATGAAAAATATTATGAAAAATGTAATGCTGATAAATTTGAAAACCCAAGATAGGGGAGGATTTCTTAAAAAGATACCAAAAGCACAAAACATAAAGGAAAATATTGAAAAATTTAACTTCATTAAACTTAAAAGTTTCTTTCCATCAAAAGATACTATAAGCCAAGCCACTGACTGGAGGACCATGTTTGAAATGTATACAAGTGACAACTGATTCAGAATTCATAAACTCCAACAAATGAATTAAGAAAAAAACCAATCTACTTGAAAAATGAGCAATCGAAATGAACAAGCAATTAACAGACAAGGAATCTCAAATGGCCAATAAATATGTATTAAGCTGCCCTATCTCCTCAGCATTCACTTCACACCCATCAGATTTCCAAAATTAAAAAGTCTGACAAGAATGGCTATCATCAGAAAGTCTACAAATAATAAATGCTGGAGAGGTTGTGGAGAAAAGAGAACCCTCTTACACTACTGGTAGGAATGTAAATTTGTGCAGCCACTATGGAAAACAGTATGGGGAGGTTCCTTAAAAAAATCAAAAATAGAGCTACCATTTGATCCAGCAATCCCATTCCTGGGCATACGTCTGGAAAAGTTAAAAACTAATTCAAAAAGATACATGTACCCCAATGTTCACAGCAGCACTGTTTACAATAGCCAAGAAATGGAAGCAACCTAAGTGTCCATCGACAGATGAATGGATAAAGAAGATGTGGTACATATATACAATGGAATACTACTCAGCCATAAAAAAGAATGAAATAATGCCATTTGCAGCAACATGGATGGACCTAGAGAATATCATACTAAGTGAGTAAGTCAGAGAAATACAGATGCTATATATTATCACTTATATGTGGAATCTAAAATGTAATACAAATGAATCTACATACAAAACAGAAACAGACTCACAGACATAGAAAACAAACTTATGGTTACCAAAGGGGAAAGGGAGGGGCGGAGGGATAAATTAGGAGTATAGGATTAGCAGATACAAACTACTATATATAAAATAGATAAGCAACAAGGATTTACTGTATCCACAGGGAACTATATTCAATATCTTGTAATAACCTATAATGGAAAATAATCTGAAAAATATATATATAACTGAATCACTTCGCTGTACACTTGAAACTAACACAATGTTGTAAATCAACTATACTTCAATTAAACCAAAGTCCAACAATATCAAGTGTTGCATGTCATAGCTATGGACCTCTGAGAATTCTTATACTCTCTTGATGGGAGGTTAAACTGGTACAACAGATCTTAGAATAATTTGGCACCATCTAGTAAAGTTGAACGTGGGTGAATTCTATGGCCTACCAATACCACTCCTGGATGGCTATCCTAGAAAAATCCTGGGCAAGGAGACTGCAAGAATGTTCACCGTAGCACCAGATCTTGATTGTGGCTATTTATGTGGAGGAAAGAAGAGTTATGGGTTTAATGAGAGATAGATAGTGACCTTCAATTTATCCGCAGTGTTTTATTTCTTAAGCTGGGTCTGGGTATATAGTCATCCCTTATGTTACTACCTATACTTTTTGGTTCATCTGAATTTTTTTTTCATAAAATATAAAAAAAATAATACTTACCAAGCTATCCACATCTATGCTAGAGTTTACGGCCCACTGTAGTGTACTCATGATATTCATGGCTAAAGTTAGAATAATCCCAGCTTTTCCCTCTCCTTCACCTATAGGTGAAAAAAAGATATAAACAGACTTTATGCTATTTCTCTCTTCTGTGAACCACTTTATGTATTCCTAGAAGAGGGCACATATTAAAGTTACATTTTGATTCTGTGCCAGTTTTAACCATTTTTCATCTCAGATCCCCACAGCATGTATCACTAGTAATAATATGCCCTGTATATAATAAGTATTCAACCAACATTTTAAATCAAAGAGTGATTGACTATTAGGAAAGAGTTGCCCTTTTTTAAATGCTTCAGATATTGAAGGGGATGTTGGTGTTGGGTAAATATCACTTTTATCCCTTCTACTATCACTCTGTAAGTAATAATACCTTCAAAGACTACAATGGACAATGGAAAAAAAGTCCTGTGTCTGTCTGAATAAGCTCCTCTACAAAGAAGTCAAAAGTAGGAGAGAGATGTGTGTGAGCAGCATCCAGAAGCTGTTTAGATGTGCTTCATGCCTTTGTGAGGCGGACTTTCTCTGCCAATCAGATGCTGTTGGGAAGAAAGAACTTCGAGGTTCATGGGGAAGTCAGAACTCATGGGTCTGCCATTTGGAAAAAGAGAAGACTGCTCTTTATGTTAAAATAAAATTGACTCGTTCACCCAGGAAGAACAATACTTAAAAGTCTAATTAGAGTAAATAGTTTTTAAGGGCTAGAGGGGACCACTAATTAAAGTTCATAAATACTCTCTATTCATGGCCCTAAAATTTTTCTAATAAGAATGTTCTTAAATTATTATAAATTTAGGTTATCAAGTCTCAATTGAGAGTCAGTCCTTGCATCTGTAATGCATGATAAAACTGCCATAGGGTTCTAAAATTGGGAGAAATAATTCATCCCATTATTATGAATTGAAATTTTTGCTTCTACAATTCCTCTAACAGAAGACAAACCATAGACAGCAGGTATGTGCTTTTAATACTAAATCATTTATTCGAAATAGGTGAGATTTATCCAGGGCCCCAATATATTACTCATTCTGAAGAGTAAGATGAGAGTAAGATAAAATTTTTAAAATAATAACAATAATAAGTAATATAAGATTTTCAGGTGCTTACTATGGACCAGGCACTACACTAAGTGTTTTGTACAAATTATCACATTTAATACTCACCACAAACTTATGGGATAGGTACTATTATTATGTTTATTTACACATGAGGAAAATGAGGGCTTTAGAGAAGTTAATTAAAGTGTACAAGTTACCACAGCTGAAGACCAGCAGAGGCAGGGTTGTTATTAGCTGTGTGGCTAACATTCACTCTGGGTGGGCATCTGATTTAATGGATAGGTCCTGAACTATACTGATTGCGAAATGCTTTGACTATCATGCCTGGTAAATCGGGACTCAATCAGATCCTTTACCATTATGTTATAGCACATGATATATTGGTTTGAATTCACCGTTAACAAATCCTTGTTCACTCAGCCCTCTTGGATCCCATTTCAAATAACTTAATTAAAGGCAAAATTTTTTAAAAATCCTGAACCACAAAAGAAATTTTATTTTGTTTTAAAGTTGCCCCAAATTACTGTACTGCTAAGGATTTAGTTCATTTGCCTGGCCCCTTATATTCCTTTCATAGAGTCATTTCCCATCGCCCTAGGCTGAGAGAACAGTGAAGGCGGGGAATCCACTAGTCTCACGGCACCTATGTGGACGGCAGGTGGACCCTTCAGCCAAAATGAGCCTGTTTTCAGTTCTTGCCCATACTTGGTAACTGGACAGAGGGAAGTCAGCTGTTCATTCAAAGGGCCTGAATGGAGAGGCCATATAAGGTCACTGTAGCACAGCTCTGGGACATCAGGGAAACCAGTCTTCAGAGAAAGAGAAATGAATGAAGTAGCCAGAGGAAGGAATGGGCACGGCCGGCATCCGGTCTCCAGAGACGGGAAGCTCTGAGTCTGACTCTCCACGCCTGTCCCATTTTCCCTGGAGGCTCCATGTGCCTCCCGCCCTGTGCTCCACGAGGTCCTCCTATAATTCTCCAACACGCGCTTCATTTTGTTTGATCCGGATTCTATTCTTAGAACCAAACGACCCCTCAGATTTGGCAGTCACTCTGAATCTCTGTCCACAGTCACATATATAAGATATTTCAACCTTTCTTATAGCTCAGTAATTCACCTTTATTAATTAGAAGAGCTCACTTGTCTATATATTTCAACCTTTCTTATAGCTCAGTAATTCACCTTTTTTAATTAGAAGAGCTCACTTGTCTATATAAGTTTTCATTTTACTTACGATGAAATATTTTACGTTTTTCACCCAAAGATCCCAAAACTCAGAACATTTGTATTTGAAAAATATGGCACTTTCACCTAAGTTATTTCACTTCTATGGCAGTTTTTCACCATGCAAAGTTCACATTAGGATGACAAATTGCACCAACCGGTGGTTAAAAGAACAAAACTTACCAGGGAGGGGGATTTTGTGTGTATCTGTATATAAATTTGGATGTTTCTTTTCCCCTATTCAGAGAGTTCTTTAATAAAGAGATCTATTACTTTTGAAGCCAAGATCCTTTATCAAAATGAGAGTCATGAGATGGTTTTTTTCTTTGAATCACAGATTTGTTATCTGACACTCCTTGTATCTCAGTTTTTCAACTGCATACATCTCTAATTCAAAGAAATCATTCATTCAACAATAAACAAATTTTTTGATCAATAAACTCTCAAAAAATTCATTTAAAGATATCTAAAATTTTTAACCTATAAGAATGTAGCATTTTATTGGTTGGCAAAGCTTTAAATTAAATGCTTAGCTAAATAGTTAAGGAGTTCACAGTACCTGTTGTTAAAATGGAAATGAAGGTAACAGCAATGAAGAAGAGGACAAAAATCATTTCTACTCTCATTTGGAACCAGCGCAGTGCTGATAGATACAAGAACCAGTTGGCAGTATGTAAATTCAGAGCTTTGTGGAACAAAGTTTCGAAGTAAGGCTGCCGTCCAAAGGCACGAAGTGTCCATAGTCCCTTTAAGCTCGTAACAAGATGAGTGAAAATTGGACTTCTGCCTGTGAAATATTCCATAGAAAACAATGCAAGTCATGTAAACACATAATGCAAATTCTTACTTTAAAAAGAGTGGCTTAAAGAATAACCAAACAACAAATGTCATTGGTTAAAAAGGCTTTTCATTCTGGTGCCGTACTTTGAATAGATGCAATCTGTTATTTTTTTAATGAGTTACCCTCTTTTTTACTTGGTTACCATGGATGGGAACTTATTATAAAATCACTGCCATTATTTATTCATATTCCTTGGCTACCACTGGGCATTGTTTATCTGACTAATCCTAAATTAATCAGAGAAAATGTTTTTCTTTTGAGGCAATTTATTCAAGGCCTCAATTAAGAAAGTTTATGTGACTTAATTTAGCAAATAACCTTCAATGCAGAAACACACTGGAAATATATCCCCTGAAAATGCACCCAAACAAAGGCTGTTACTGAACAATGTGCTTCCCAAAGAGCTCAAGCAATGTTTGGGGGAACACAAAAAGGCAGACCCCCAGGAGAGAAAGGAAAGGTGTCTGAAAACAAGCCAGAGGGAAGAATTTTGTCCAGTATCATTTGGGAACACAGACAAACATTTAGTAATAGTAGCACTATGTTTTCAAATTTTAGTTTATATGATTATGAATGGATATAATATACATCAAGCCTCCTAAGACTCTATATACTTGTTTTAAAATCAAAACGAAGTCACATGGTCATTTATTAATAAAAACAATCTATGTGTGCTTTATAATTTACTGTTTCCTTTTCCTACTTATACTTTTTTTGGGGGGGGATAGTTTGTGGTTTAACATTATATTTTAAATCTGAAAGAAGACAAAGGTCAAATTCTCAATAATAATACTTAAGATCTAATGAATAACAAAAGTATGAGACCCAAGAGAGTTATATATGATGAGAATGTACAGAGACGGCCTGGATCACAGTTGAAATAGATGTTTTTAAAAGTCATTGTCATATAATGCCAGAGATTAAAAATGGGAAAAAAATTTTGGAAAGGTACATAAATCACAGATAAATATCCACGAATAGCTCTTGTGATATTTTCCCAGGTGAGCGTTGCACAGGCTGCATCATACCTTCAGATTCCAGCTGTTTGAGTTGCTGTGAGGTGCAGAGGAAGTAGGCTCTCAACAGAATAAAAGCCGCTATCACTGGCACTGTAGCTAGGAAGATGTAGGGTAGTAAAACTGAGACTACCGCCACAGCCCCAATCACAATTAATAACAACTGTGGGATCAAAGAAAATACACTGGTAAGTAAACAGTTCCATGTTGCAAAGTGGACAAGGTATGTTAGCAACATCTTTCTAAATAGGGTCTTCACACTCTGTTCCATTCTTCCTACTGGGAAGGCAGCCACCTCAAAGTACATTTTTCATAAGTTCTATCAAAATTCCAAAAATTGTTTAGGTTGCTCATAATAATACTTTGCAGTTTAGAAAACACGGTATTCTTGCATCTTAGTGTATACTCACTTCCTATACACTTTAAAGTGCTGTATGATAAATAAATTTTAAATGAACATAATTTTTTTCTAGCCTGGGCTTCTTTTAAAAGAAACTTTCTATTTTAAAATAATTTTAGTATGAATGTGAAATTTTAGGATTTATTTTGTTCAGACAATTTCTGAAAATTGGGCATTCACCTTGGAGCCTCATGAGTCAGAAAAATCTGGTAGGCTTGGTCATCTAGGCAAGCTACTTAATTTCTCCAAACCTAGTTGATTAACATTTAAGATTGAAAAAAAAAAGTATACTTAATAAATTTCACTCCCCTTCCTGTTTTTGTTCCTGTTCCTTAAAACAATCGAAGATGACCTAGAGGCTCAAAAAAAAGCAAAAAGAAGATTTTGGGGGTATGGCTGATTTAATTTGAAATTAGACCACTTTTCTCTCATATACTGTCAAATGAATTTTGTGTTTCAGTCAAGCCCATTCATTAGAGACATATCTTCACATTATCCACCCCCAAAACTGGATCCTTGTGGGCAGTCTCAGAAATAAGTTAACCATATTGGTGTTCTTCAGATCAAGTTCAAGGCTTAAATTCTATATTTCCAAAGGACACTAAATCCATACATACTAAAAAAAAATCTGCTAACATTTGTTCCACAATACCCCATGTGAATAAAGTATAAATAAAGTAACTGTCACAACAAGGGTTGAAAAATAAACCTATCATAACATCTATCTGATAATCACTGAGCCAGTTGTCTACCAACTGCCATGGGTGACACATGTACTTTAAAACCAATACAGAAATACAGAACATTTTGGTAGATGAAAACATGAATAAGCGTGTAACTAAGATCTGCATAAATCTTCTTTGAATGGGTTGTTATGTTCATCTAAAGCTTCGGATGATCATATCTCAATGATACTTTTCTAGGGAAAATGCCTCTAAGGTGTCCATCATCAAATTCTACAATAAGCCCTTCACTCATTCTCGTTCAACAAATACTCAGATAAATACAGTGCCAAACACTGGACTAAGTACATATGATGACTCAATAATCTAAAGAAAGTCTTCTCTATTCTGTTCTTGCCCTACAAGTTCCACCAGTGCAATGAGAAAGCCTCAAACGCCCTAGTTACTACATGACAAGACTTCATCAATGGCAAATGACTCAGTTTTTTAACTGAGAGTATTTATTTCTCAGAAATAGGATCTTTTGAAAAAAAGAGAAAAATTAACTTCCAAGCATTATTTACTAGGAAATACAATTTAATTTAAATAGGCCACTATATTAAATACCAGTATGTCTGAAAGACAAATGCTATTGCATTGGCAACATGGAAACGTTCAGCTATTCCATTAGAATCAGGGGTTTTTTTTTGTTTGCTGTTGACAGTTGTAAACAGTACTGTGTTCATTTGTCTTGTGCTATTTTTACCATGTAATTCCAATCTGGAGCTGTTGGATTATAACAATGGGTGGGGAAAGTGATCATTGTTTTTTCTTTTTTTTTTTTTTTCTGTTTTTGTTTTTGTTTTTTTAACATCTTTATTGGAGTATAATTGCTTTACAATGGTGTGTTAGTTTCTGCTTTATAGCAAAATGAATCAGTTATACATATACATATGTCCCCATATCTCTTCCCTCTTGCATCTCTCTCCCTCCCACCCTCCCTATCCCACCCCTCTAGGTGGTCACAAAGCACGGAGCTCATCTCCCTGTGCTATGCGGCTGCTTCCCACTAGCTATCTATTTTACGTTTGGTAGTGTATATATGTCCATGCCACTGTCTCACTTTGTCCCAGCTTACCCTTCCCCCTCCCCGTATCCTCAAGTCCATTCTCTAGTAGGTCTGTGTCTTTATTCCTGTCTTGCCCCTAGGTTCTTCATGACCTTTTTTTTTTTTTTAGGTTCCATATATATGTGTTAGCATATGGTATTTGTTTTTCTCTTTCTAACTTAATTATTGCTGATATGGTGGAGATTCTTAGGAATGACAATGTAACTATGTTACAATAGAACAGGAAGAGTTGTGCAGCCAACCCTACCAAGATATCACATAGGGTTTGAGAAGAATGGAGAAGGTGGGTAAAACTGGAAATGGTGAAATATTCACAAGGTAGATTTCCAGCGATTAAAATTATCCAGAATACAGCCCAAACTGAGAAGTGAACAGTAAATCTAAGCTTTGAGGAAAATAACTCTATTTACTTTATAAGGAGCCATCCTTAGGCATTGAGGTCAGAAGCTAATAATTTAGCACTTGTGCAAAACTAAAGGCACTGGTTTAATATGTTTGATATTCTAATTATACAAAGAAACTTTAAATTCTGTCCTAGTTTTTAATTCACAGTGAATAAGAAACAAGTCATTTCAGACCAGGTATATTAGTGAGAGGACAACAAAATAAATAAATAGAGGGACTTCCATACAAGATGGAAATGTGAGTACAGATTCTAATTCCCGTTCATCCCTACCCAAATCCTAAAATTCTAGGGGAAAAAAATCAACAGACTATAAAACCTGCAAGGCACCAGATGATAAGAATGAAAGATCACTTTGAAATCATTTAGAAGGTTAATTAATTAATTGATTGATCAATAAATAGATAATAAATACCTATTTAAAACCAGGCAATGAACACCAGATCTGGAATTTAATTCATAATTGATAGTTAGTCCTTGAGAATTTTTAAGCCAGGGATTAATGGGATTAATAGAATGAATAAGGGAGGAAAAAAGATGTAAAAGACATAGTAAAGATCAAAGTGGCGGGACTCACTGTGTATTCATATATTAGGGTAAGACAGAAAGAATCAAAAAAACCTAAAGGTTTTGAGGCTGACAAGAGAAGATTTGCATATTTTAAAACACGGAGGCTTCTGTTTCGTGAAAAAAATCAGTCACTGAAGCATAGAGATAAGTAGGACACCAGGATAGTTTTTTTTCTGTGTGGCTTCAAGTTCAAATTTGTCATGTATGGTCCACTTCCAGTATGCCAATCTGAAGCATACGAGTTTAATATTGAAAATGATCATCATCAGACTTATCTTCCTCATTTGAGAAACCTGAGACTCTTAGAGATAAAGTATCTAGCTCAAGGTAAAATAAATAGTGGTATCTGCAGAATAGAATCTGGATCTTTCATTTTCACTATACAATGTTCCAATCCAGAAAGTAAATTGCCCAGAATATTATCAAATGTTAAGAACTAGAGTTAATAGAAATAACATTTTTTTAAAAAAAGGAAATTTACAGGTGTGCCTCATTCTATGAAAAAATCTGTTTCTGAAATGTGACTAAAAAGAAATTTAACTAATCTGAACCTAAGTATAACCAAAGGGGTTCACAATTTAAAGGACCCCTCTGATGCATTTTTTAATAAAATCAAAATTAATCGGATTTTTACTGTATTTGATTGTCATGTATCATGCTTCCTTAATGTGAGACCTCCTTGTAAATAAAATAGGGAAATCAAAATAAAAAAGCCCTGCCCAATCACTTATGAAACAACTAGTGAGCTGCAACATTAGAAGTTGAGCAGAAACTACTGAAATTGC
Source organism: Balaenoptera physalus (assembly GCF_965194825.1). Classification (NCBI taxonomy): domain Eukaryota; kingdom Metazoa; phylum Chordata; class Mammalia; order Artiodactyla; family Balaenopteridae; genus Balaenoptera; species Balaenoptera physalus. Next base: position 91,602,936 of record NC_138887.1, on the reverse strand, counting down.
CGTAAGAGAAAGGATGAGAACCATCACGTGTGTCAAGAACTGTTAATTCATAAAATAAGTGTTCAAAACTGCACTCTCCCAAAGGATTTCTGAAGTGAGCCTTACACTGATTCAGAAAATACTCAGCAGACTACAAAAGTTTTTTTTTTTTAAATTATCAAGGGCTAACATTTGCGAATTCTTCTGCAATCATGTCAAGATGTCCATGTTCCAGTTTGTACCTGATTTAATAATATTACAGTTGAGACCAGTCATTTACAATCCTAGAACAAGGAAGAAATGCCCAGAAATTAAAGAAAGACATGGGAAACATTCCTTCACATGCATAAACTCAAAGCATCGGTTAAAGAATTCCAGCAGCGGCTGCTAAGTTATATCCCTAAACAGAGTAACTGAAGGAAACTCAAAATACTAAAGTTCACCTGGAACAGTTAATGTGTTTGACTGTGCCAATCATTTCAGATGAGGCAAACTGGCAGTCTGGTTTTTGTGCACCTGCCAATGTCAGTTGTGTATACACACAAATGTGATAGCCCTTATTTTATTTTATTTCATAGGTTCTCAGTGGCGGGGGTGACGAACAACTCATCCTGAGATGCGCAGCATCCTGTTCCAAGTGTCTCTCCAAGGAGGTTATTTGAGACTGCGTCATTTACTCTCTGAAGCTCAACCTAAGCCAGACAGTAAGCTGTTTTCAAACCTCATTCAACAGCCAAGGTTATTAACTCACAACACTCAAGTTCTGTCACTTAGGAAGTCTTGATGCGGTATCCCCTAGGTCACCTTCATCTCCAACCCCTTCTTCCCTTCTCCACTTTCACCATCAATCACCCCACCCTAAGGACACATGCTCAGAGTTAGGCTGCCCTGCAGGTGTCTTCAGATCTGTCACCCAGGGATAGTCCTGACTAGTCCTGAATTTTTCCTTCCTCTCTCACCTGCTTGAAAACTTACCTGTACTTCTGTCCCTGCATTATGGTCCTTACTGTGAGATTGCTAACTAGCTAATCTTTGCCAAAGTGTTCATGGATGAGACTGGTTGAAACTGTAGTCCACCAGGAAACTGACTGATCCCATTTTAACACGGACCCTCTGGAGGTAGGTGACTTCTATCAAATAGTGATGCCAATGTCAAAAATGTCACACTTCACGGACAGTGATTTGGGGGAAAACGGTCTGCTATGCATCTTAAATCACTCCCAAGTAGACAGCTATTATATCTAAATGAGGAATTGCCTTAGGTTTTGGTCAGGTAAACAGTTCTGACTTACTACTGAATTTACTAAATTTATGACTATTTTGAAGATTTTTTTTAATATTGAAAAGATTTATACAATATACAGGCTTCAACTCTTAATCGAATGAAAAGTAAGCAAGAACTAATTTACTACATTTTCTAATTAGTTTTAAAAAGTGCAACAAAGCAAAGTCACTTAATAGTACTTATTTTTACAAACCTGAATGAAGTCAAATATGGTAAGAGGCAGAAGATCATCCAAAACTGCTGTATCTTTGGAGAATCTATTAAGAATCCCACCTATAATGTGAAGAAAAATTCTTCAAAAACTAGTAATCTTAAAAATATGTATCAATATTTGATGAATTTGATAAATTTGGATCACAGCAGAAGCATTCAGAACTCAAATACAAATGAGTACATAATCATATATATATACATATATATATATATATATAATGACGTAGACAACTTTAGTACAAGGATTCTAAGTAACTTGTACAAAGATTCTAAATAACTCTGTGTTCAAGTTATTGTCTACTACTTTTAAACATTTATAAAATACAGATTGCTATAAGATTCAGGCAAAAACCAAGGTCTTTAATAGAGCCCTATCACAAATTATGTCAGGAATAGGCACCCATCCTACTACTAAAGTCTCCCATTTACAAGCCTGAGTTAAGTAATAATTTTCTGGATATGCTCTCATCATTCCCTTATATCGTATTTTGTAATACAGAGCCTCCCTATCCTTCAACTTCCACACCTTTCTAAAACATACCTCAGCAGAACCCGTGGCTGCTCTCAACCCCTTCCTGCCCACCATGTGGACCTCCTTTGCCCTGTCCTCCTTTTCTACCCTCTTCACTGGCAATCTAAGCTTCAGTCTGTCTTCTAAATTAACAGACTCACATTTGTATGTCTGATCATTTTTTCCTTCAATGAAGAAAAGTTACACATGGAGTGTCTACTAGGTGTCAGGCACAATGCTAGGCACTGAGATAACAGAGGTGAATAAGCCTTGCTCCTTGCCCTTGAGGAATACATTGTCTAGGGGTGAGTTAAACCTATAATTAGATAAAATACAACACAATACTGTACAAACAAAGTGATATTGAATCTTATCATTTACCCCCCCGCCATTTATTGCAGGATAAAGTCTAAAATTCTTAGTTTAATATTTAATATCTTCCATGATTTGGCCTTAAACTACCCTAGGTACAAGCTTCCTCTTCTCAAACATTGTTTCAAACTGGCTTATTGTTTAAATACACCTTATACTCTCCTACCTCCTTGCCTTTTCCACGTAGCTCCTCTGCCTGAAAACCCTTTCCTCTCATGTCTACGTGTTAAAATCTATGTCTCCTTCCTGGCCCAACTCAAATGCCTTTCCTGCAAGGAAGCGTCAATTTTTGCACCACCTCAAATTAATCCCTTCTTCCTCTGGACACATTTAATACCTTTAATACATCTTTACAGCACTTCTGTGTTATAATAATTATATACATGTTGTACAGTCGCTTGTATACATGTCTTACCTCTTTTTTCTATATTGTAAATTTCTAGAGGTCATTGGACCATGCCACATTTATTTTGTATCACTCTGAGCCCTCAGCAAAAAGCCTTATGTAGGAAGAATTCAATGCTTATTTTTTTATTTGTCACTATCTCCTTGCCCTTACTAATGATATTTTATTTAGCATATTTAATTAAATATATTTGTATATCTTTTCATAAATGAATCAAAAATTGAAAAAAAGTAGCGTATGGTATTTATTCTGTGTAGAAAATGAAAGTTGCTTTGATTAAAAAAAAATATATAGATATATATCATTCTAGTGCTTAGTATATTTCAAATGGGAAACAATAGAAAGGGAACAACAGTGGGGAACTGGCATTTATTTCATGTTGGTTATGTAACAGGCTAGTAGATGATGACTTTTTTTCATTCTCACAATGATCCTCTGAGATAATTATTCCTTTCCCCATTTTACAGATGCGGATGCAAAGTCTCAGAAGAGTAACTTGCCCATGATCATCACTCTCATGAGGACAAGCCAGACCTCAAACAATTCCCATGATCCTTTCATTAATTCTCATTGCCCATTTCTCACTGCTAGAATCCTGGGCAAATCCCCTACCTTCTCTGGATCTCAGTTTTCCCATTTAAAAAAATGAAATCATTGGATCAAGGTAATTGGGCATTCTCTTTTAGGTCTAAAATTTCTTAGCTCTAAAACAGAAGCGTGGTGATGAGTGCATCCAAATGAGGCAAGGCTTTAGTGATACACAAGGGCTTAAAAGAATAGATATAAGGAAGATCTTCTTGAATACTAACACTGAAATGTTTTACCCAGAAAAAAATGATGGATAATTCTTATCTTGAGATTTTTAGATACAAATCACTCTAAAAATCTCGGTCTTGGAATTTATTCTTTCCTTTATAATCAAATGTTCCTGTGTCTACCTCCTCTCCCTTGTCTGGATTCTTCCAGGGCAAGAACTGTGCCTTATTCATCCTTTCATACCAGTCCCTGGTTTAGTGCCATAGAAAGTAAGTGCTCAACAGATTTCTGTAAGAATAAAACTTGGGAGATTCCTTATTAACCTCAGATTCTTTAAATGTGAATTTGTCTAAAGGGGAATCAATAAAATTGATTACTTTCAAAGTACCTTATTGTCCTTAGTTTTTAAAATCTTTGGTCCCTTTATTTCACTTCTCTTAATTTCTGTGGTCTTAATTATTTTTGTTGAGGTATAATTGACAAAAAAATTGTAAGATATTTAAAGTATACAACGTGATGATTTAATATATGTATACATTGTGAAAGGATTCCTCTCACTGAGTTCATTAACACATTCACCCCCTTTCATAGTTACCTTTGTGCGTGTGTGAGAGAACATTTAAGTTTTATTCTCTTAGCAAATTTCAATTATACAGGACAGTGTTACCAATTATAGTCACCACGTTATACATTAGATCTTCAGACCTTACTCATCTTATAACTGACAGCTTGTACTCTTTTATTAACCTCTATGATAGTGTCAAAAATACTTTTAAAATACATTTGGGATCCACCCAACCCATTTAAAACAACCCTGAATGAATTTATGGGATCATCTTTGAACAGTTACATGAAACTAGATTACTCTACCTCATCAAAACACTTTATTAGTAAAAGAATCTTAGAATTGTTTTGATCACTTCAAATCTTCTCTTTTAAACAACAATATACATTGGCAGCAAGATGCCTAGAAGGGGGCTAGATCAAATATCTGAATAGAGAAGGACAGCTGACTCAGAAGGGCCTGCTTCTGCTGCTACAGTCCCATCAGCATCATGTCCTAACAAACTGAGCTACTCTAATTAACTGATACAGAAATATGAGGAGTGATGGTATCTGAGAGCCTATAATACCTGAGACAGGTACATGCCAGTCATAAGGAAGCTCAACAAAGAGTAGATGCCTGCATGCAAAAGCCAGTGCTACTACTAGAAAACCAACCAACTCACAGGCCCTGTTTGTGGAGGAGCAGCAGCTTCATTTTGTACACTTAGTCAAGTACCTGCTTTCAACGTGTTGAGGGTTGACATAGGGGCTTGAAGAACAGACTGTAACATTTTGTGGTGTAGTGTTTTTGACACTGTGATTAGGGTATGCACCAGTGGTAAACCTCTGAAGAGTCCCAGAGCAAGCAAAGTGTCAGCTACTCCCACATAAATGTAGAAAACATAATACGAGCTGGTGTTGGTGATGATCACTGCATAACTGTTATTTGCTGTACTATTCCCTTTGTCTTGAGGAGATGGTCTGTAAAGCAAAAGGAAATTGTTATCAGGCAACCAAACTTTCCCATTGAATTTCCAATACATGTAAATGATGCTGAATTTGAGCCTAAAGAAACACAACATATTTCATTAGCAGAGCTTATGCCTTTAACCTGAAGGACTTACTATTGCAAGAAAGTAGATTAAGTTTTTAACCATTGAAATAGATAAAATTTCAAATACTCAGAGAAAATACTAAGTGTGCAAGGTTGTTTTAAATATTGTTATTGCATTTTATGGAAACTAAGCACAACTAAATCCTTTAAAAATTGGTAAAGAGCTGCAGGAACTGCACATGCTCACAATTTTAAACAAAAGAACTCAATTTTCCACTACAGTACTGTGGGGAAATGAAGCAGAGTGGATATTACAATAATTAATAAGACCCAAATAATCAATAGAAACAAAATACAATCCACAATAGGACATGGAATACTCACTTTGGAAGCAGCCACAACACAGCCAAAGAAACAGCCACCTGGAATGGAACAATACACACTTGATTTTTTTCCCAGCATCTTCTCCTATTTTTCCCACACCCACTTCTAATTCCACCATGACTAACATTGAAATATATACAATTTCATTTTCCTTTGCTTTACTTTCCTGGGTCCAGCAGCTGCAATAATTGTTCTAAGAACCACTATTTGAGGTGAGAACATGTTAAGTTAATGGAATTCAAATTTCACTGAATAAAATACTTTTCCATTTCTCTCCTTCTTTCAACAGGAACTGTTCATAGAACCTCACAGCAGAGCTAATATTGCAGTTAAACATTTTAAATAATAAAGTTTGTTTCTTATGAAGAGATTACTCTCAGCCTGCTGGCAGATAATTTATCTGGTTGGTGGCTATAAATAATTTCATTTGTCATACAATGATTATGAGGGACATAACTATAAGACCAATTAATTACTGGAAAAGATGAGATATATATTTATGAAAACCAGTTAAAATCTCAAAAGTGTAAAAATTCATGGTTTTTTGGGGGGGGTGGTAGTGGGATGGACTGGGAGATTGGGATTGACAGATATACACTAATATGTATAAAACAGATAACTAATAAGAACCTGCTGTATAAAAAATAAATAAATAAAATAAAATTCAAAATAAATAAATAAATAAATAAATTCATGGTTTTTGAATAAAGATAAGGTGCATTCAGGTTAAAACATACACTATTGGCACTATTTGGGCTTTCTCAAGGTGGAAACTTTTGGTTGAAGAACAAATGTTCTATACCATAACTAAACCAAAATAAAAAAATGTTTAACAACCATGATTTTTCTTTTTAGTTTCTGTGTTATTTAAATGATCTGTACTCTGCTCTATTTCAATTTGGCATTCCAGTCTCCTAAATGCTGTGGGAAAACCATCTTGTGATGATACCAACACAATTATAACACCAGAAATATTTACACAATTATAAGACAAATTATACAATTAGCCCAATAACTTTAACAAAGAATCAAATAGAAAAAAAAGGAGAAATTGTAAGTAAAATAATTTGAAAATGAACACAGAATAAAAATAAATAGGGGAGAAACAAATATGCTTGGTATAAGAAATCTATCTCTTATTTCATAATCAATTTATCTTAAGTATTTAACAGTACCATATAAAAATTATGGAGAATAATTAACATTAATTAAGAAATTACATTATGAAGTTCTATACTTTAAATAGTATATAATTTTAGGTAAATTTGCATATCAGATAGGAGTATAATAATGAAAAATCTAATAGCATCATTCTCACTTTCCTACTTTTTTTCATTATACACATAGCCTATATGAACCATATTAATAAAAAAAAAACCCACCTTTGTTTCCTTGAAATTCAAGTGAATTCAAAATGACAAGAAACACAGCAATAATCTAGCTATTTCAAAAGTCTTTGTTCCAGTGCAAATGTTTTCCGATTTCCTAAGACTAATCAAATTACTCAAGAACCTAGATAAGGGTATATTTCTGAGTGACTCTTTGGTTATTATAGTCCCTCTTTGTTCCAGTGAAAGAAGTGTCAATAATGTTGGCATTCTAACCTTCTCTGAATGTGAGTAAATCCCAGAAATAAATATTTTATAATATTTACAATAACCAAAGCAGTTGTTCAAAGACACTGATCTAATCAGTGTAATATAAAGTTATTTCTTGGCTCTTGTGAATAGAGACCACTTGCGGAAGAGACCACTTGTGGAACCACCAACCCAAACTACTTTTATTGACTGGAACAAAAACATTTCCAAGGACTTGACATAATGACTTTAATGAAAATGTCTGGGGCATATAGAAACAATTAAGCAAGCAAGTTCTAACATTTAATTTCCAAAATGTCTGAGGTTATAAAGTTCATACAGTTTGTGATAGAGTGACAGTCCTGAAAGATTCGAGGAAAAGCAAAAAGGTCATTATTTTCAGCTCTTTCAGGGTTTTAAACATCATTCCATATCACATAGAAAATGGTCCCGTCTAGATCAGCACTGTCCAAGAGAAATTTCTACAAAAATAGAAATGTTCAATATCTGCACTGTTCAGTATCATTGCCACTTAATACACATGGCACTTGATCACTTGAAATGTGACCAGTGTGGGTGACTGAGGAACTGAATTTTACATTGTGTTTCATTTTAAATAATTTCATTTAATTTACATGGTCATACATGGCTGGTGGGTGGCTACTGTACTGGACAGTGCATGAATAGACTAAAACTGTTAGTTAGATAGGGGTGTAGCCAGAGTATTTATTATATACCCATGCTAGGTATCAGGAGTCTGATGATGGTGTTCTCTAAGGATAGATCCATGAACAGTCAACATGATGATTCACGAACTTTGCAAATGACCCCAAATGAAAAAGAAGTAGCCAGTATTTAGAAGCTAGGTCACAATTTAAATTATATAGATAATTTGTCTCTATGATTTAAAAAATAATGGCATGTCGGGGATAGAATATACAGCATATACATACGGAAAGAGAAATTAAGTGCCTCTTTCTGAAAGACTTATTTGCTAAATGAACTAGTAAACATGTTTGGAGACGTGATAGATGAAGGTTGATCATCTATATAGTAAAACACCAACAGTATGATTTCGAAAATAAGACGTGATGGAGAACTAGAGCAAGAATATATTCAAGACTTAGGAGGAACCCTACCATGACATAAGCTGGCTAGGTACAAGTTTGATACTCACAACGAAAGAAAATAGGCATGAAAAGAGAAGAAAACTGCCAAGACCAGGTATAGAAAAGGTTCAAAAACGTGAATACAACCAAATGAGGTATAACGGTCCAATATTCTATCATGAAGAACTTTAATGAACTACAAAAAAGACACTCCTAAATACTTCACTGTGGAATATCTTCAGAGGCCTTTAAATATGACTTAAAGGTTCTAAACACTCTGGATGCTGAGCCTAGTTAATAACAGCAATCCCTTCCTGTCATAACAGATGTTCCGGCCTCCCTTCGTGTCCCCATCCAATCCATTTTCCATATAGCAGAGTGATCTTTTTTAAAGCATAAAAAAGTCATATCATACCCTGAATGAAGCCTTTCAAAGGCTTCCTGTTGCATTTAAAATAAAACCCAGATTCTTTACTTCAGCCAATGGTTCTGCAAACCTGTTTCTGGCCTACTTTTCCAATGTCACCACATGACATGCCACTCACTTCTCTCTCCCACTGTTCCAATTGTGCTGGCCTCCTCTCAGTTTCCATAATTTACCAAACTTTTCCAAGACCTCTGCATTTGCCCCAGTTTCTGCATGTCTGAGTCCTTCTTATCTTTTGGGTGTCAATTAAATGTCATTTCGTCAGGAAGCCTTCCCTGTCTACCCTCCTTTGCCCAGCTTTATATTAGTTCACTGTTTATTTCCTTCTGGCACTTATTACACTCTGTGATTATTTCCATCAAAATGTATTTATCCTCTGTCCTCTTTCCTATTGTAGCCTTAGTGTCTAAAACAACACCCGGTAAACAGTAGGCATTTGGTAAATCTGTACTTAATAAATAAAGGAAGGGATAAAAAAGAGTATACTTAAATAAAAAATACAGGGACTTCCCTGGTGGCACGGTGGTTGGGACTCTGCACTCCCAATGCGGGGGGTCTGGGTTCAATCCCTGGTCAGGGAACTAGATCCCACATGCATGCCACAACTAAGAGTTCGCCTGCCACAACTAAGACCCAGTGCAACCAAATAAATAATAAATAAATGTTTTTTTACAAAAATAAAAAATACCAATGTCAACAGAGAGAAATTATATACTAATCACATAGAAAACATTTTAAAAAGCATAACATATCATGATATGTTATGTAGGATAAAGATAAAGAACCGGAACCAATTCATTCTATAAGTTCTGTACAAATGCAGAATTCAGAGCTCTTCCCAAGTCACACAAGGAGATCTGTGCGTAAATGACTACCATTAAAATAGTATTGGCATTTTGAGTTTTCACCAAAGGAGCACAGCATTATGAATGTTCTGTTAACATAAGTACATTATTCTATCTGTACATTCTGTTCTTCATGGTATACACAGCATATAGAATTATGCCTGAGACACTGAAAGAACTAAAAAAATACGTGTTGAATGAGTAAGTGGCTGAATGAATGACAGGCAGTAATAGTAAAGTGACACCTTGTTATGACTTAATCGTAGATTTCAATGCTTTGCAGGTTAAATCACGCCCTAAAACATAGACACTTGCTAAGTAATGCTGCCTGAAAAGTACTACTATCAATAAAGGTATAACTATCATTAAGGTATTATGGGAGCATATATTGTGTATACTAATAATGTAAAGCCACCTAGTGATTCCTCATTAGCAAACAGAAGGGAAATCATAAGGGAACAGTATATAGCAATTCTCTGACACTTTTCTTAAAACTCTCAGGAATAAAAGGACTAAACTGGATCTTTAGATACTCCAGGCAACAATAATACCCTCTGGTTGTTGTAAAAGGAAGGAGGAAACTGCTTCCTACTGTATAATTTGCGTTTCTTCTCTATCTAGTCAATGCTGTACTGCCAAGTTAGAGCGCTAGAGAGACCAACATAATAGAAATTTAAAAGCCTATATCCCTGGTGCTAATATCTAAGAACTTAACAGAAGATATTGTTCTATGGTAAAGAAAACAGTACAAAAATATAAGGTAGACTGACTCCTTTATCAAAATGACACTCTAATGATAATTGGTAACAAACTGAGTAGACCAAACTAATTTTTTCAGTTTAGCACTTTGAAGAAATAAAAAAAGTTATTACTTTCATACTCTAAAAGGGAAGTTTATTGAACGTACTCTATAAAATTATAAAATCTAGATTGAAGTATGGCCCCTATGAAAACTAAAAATGGGTACATCACTTCCACAAAGGAAGAAATGTATCTTAACTTTTCTTTAGGTTCTCTGATCATGTTGAGTATGAGGCTCTAAATAAAGTTTAAAAGACCTAAACTATCTTCCTGGATTAGCACTTGTACCATGATGCAAAGCACATATGAGATATTTCAATGGTAATGAGAAGAGGCACATTGGTATTAAGAAAGGAGCTTAGTCTAAAAGTAAAATTACGGAAATTTTGATTCAAAGATGTGACAGAATTGTGAACATCTGAATGATTTGTTTAGCTGCATAACTGTGCACATGATGAAAACAATTACTGTTTTTCTACTATCACCAAGTTTTTGTTATTCAAAATTTTGAGAACCAGGCAATTGGCAATGCCTTCAGGATATTGGGCCAAAAAAGGCTCATAATTTTTTATATTATTTCTTGCCTAGAAAATGACATTACTGTTTTTTTTGTCCATTAAAAAGAAAAGTTTTTGCTATAATTGTGAGAGCTCAACTAATAATGGGAAGTTATACAACATTTACATCCTCTGTTGTAGTTTGGTTTCTAGCCTAAAGACAAAGGACCACTGTCTTCTTGAGTAAGTGAGCTAATAATATTGTACACATGTTCAGTGGCTCAATGCTCAGTCTCTAATTAATTAACTATACACTGTGTTGAAAGTCACGTAAGTTCAGCTCTACAGCTCTACATGGGACAAGGGTCCTGTAAGTGAACATAAATCACCACCACATTCAGATAGGACCATTTTTTCTCATAAAACTAAACTGAAGACAGTCAAGTAATGTTGATCTTTCAATGAAGAGGTTCAAATCATTAACAGTGACAAAGGGCTGGTTTGAGATTAACTGTGGCACAGGACTGAGTTTCATTCACATTAATGTTAGTCATTTGGCATGATTGGCAGAGATTAATGAGGTAAATTAAAAATACATTTCAATGCAATTTTCATTATCTCATGTGAGAGTCTCAAGTTACTCAACCCCATAGTTTTGTTACACTGTAAAAGGAATTATTGAAATTTTCACTATATCTCTGTCATGGACTTGTCCACCTCAAACTAGCTTGAGCTTTATAATGATGATAGACATTAAGGATATTAGTAAGAATAGCAATTAGCATTGCTCATTATATGCCAAGCCCTACAGTAAGTGCTTTATAATCATGATATCTCTTAACCCACAAAAATGACCTTTGAAATTGGTACTATTACAACCTCCATTTTATAGGTGAGGAAACTGAGGCTCAGAGAGGTTAACTAACTTGTTCAGTGTCATAGTGTTAATAACACAGAATTAGAATTCACAGCCAGATCAGTCTGAGTCCAGAGGTGGCACTATGCAATACTGCATCTCACATTCAGCCTCCATTTGTTTCATTAATTTAAAATAGTAGTAGAGCAAACGAAGAGATATCATCAAAACTCAAAGATCAAATGGAAACCAACACTTGATAAGTGAAGTGGTATGTACAACTTTTGGTACATACCTTTAATATTTTATACTACTTTACTTGGTCAAGGAGGAGTGATAATATTTTATGTAGACTTCTTAACTGAGGTTAGAAACAGCCTAATAAGACAATGAAGTAGTTTTAAGTTTGGGTTTCAGGTATGTATATAATGGCCCTCAGGAGAGGCAGTACTTCACCTGGGTCATTTCTCCCCTGAAGGCAGCCTGGGCCTTTATGTTGGATTCAGGCTGTATATTAGGACACATCCAGCAGTATCCTCCGAGATAAATATCTAGAGTAGTCATTCACAGGCTGAATCCAATCCACAGATGTGTTTTTTTGTACCCATGTAGTGTTCATTTCTTTGTTTTACTTTAACCAACTACCCACACTTAAAAATGGGAAATTTTTACAGAAAAAATCTGTATCTTCATCTTCTGTTGAAAAATAAGAAGGTTTAGCGAAACTGATCCCAAAACCCCTCATGGGAAGTCCTTGACTGGTGTTGAGTTACGACTGCCCCCGTTCGACAATTGGAGGGCAAATATTCTCCATCCAGCCTCAAAGCCACTTCACCCCTAGACATCCTCTGCAAAGCCTCTTTTCGCATTTAAGTGGCTGCTCCTGATCTAGAGAAAAACCTCATTCACCAACCAGCTTCAGAAACCTCTTACCTTAATGCAGAACTGAACTTGTGACCTACTGCCCCGCTCTTTTATTTTAACCTGGTGATGTGAAGGACAGCAGCAGCATGCTAAAGAGACCATGATGGTGGCATTGAAGACAAAAGAATTCTGTAGGCAAATGGGTGATTTGAATCTCTGAAAGGCTTGTTTAAAATGATTTCTAAGCCACTAATATATATTTATTTTATTTTGTGAGGAGATAGTCTTTTAAAGGTGGTGATTCCTCACTGGCATATTTAATAACGCAATATCTAGAGCCAAATGAATTTAATATTTAGTACAGAATAATTTTCATTGTTTAAATTCAGTTCATATAAAGACATTCTACTTTGAGGTTTTGAATGTCTCAATTAAAAACTCTTCATATAGGGCTTTCCTGGTGGCGCAGCGGTTGAGAATCCGCCTGCCAACGCAGGGCACACGGGTTCGAGCCCTGGTCTGGGAAGATCCCACATGCCGCGGAGCAACTGGGCCCGTGAGCCACAACGACTGAGCCTGCGCATCTGGAGCCTGTGCTCCGCAGCAAGAGAGGCCGCGATAGTGAGAGGCCCGCGCACCGCGATGAAGAGTGGCCCTCGCTCGCCGCAACCAGAGAAAGCCCTCACACAGAAACGAAGACCCAACACAGCCAAAAAAAAAAAAAAAAAAAAAAAAAAACTCTTCATATAGAAGATATGTGCTTAAGTATATTTTATATGCTATGTATGAAGTAATAAAATATCAATAGAAGAACTATACATCTCATTATAATGATATAAAATTTCATATATACATATACACTTATATTTATGTATATATATACATTTATACATGTGTATATATATATATATATCCTTCTAAACTATTCTTAATTTAACTTTAAATCACATTAATATTTAATAACAGAAAATTCTTACCTCAGCTAGAAAAATGACTAAGCACCAAATTAGCACAAAAAGTAAGCTCTTGTGGACAGTAATATATCGAAGGTATGTGTTCCATGTAGTCACTGCTGGTATGTTCTCCACATCATCAAAAAAGCACTCCTGAAAAAAAGAATCATGGTTATTACAATGAGACAATACAGGTTCACACCAGCACTGTGGTTTTATTTTGAATGTGTGGAAATAAAGGAATATTACTATTTGAAACTAAGTGAATTTCAACAAATATAAACCATTATGAATGACACAGGTGATGTCACTCCACAGCCAATATAATGTCCACTGGAGCAACATAGCTTTTTGAAAAATGAGAAACACTGCGATTCTTCAAACTCTGAATGTAATATTGCTGATAAAACAACTGTATTATTTTTGAACAATATTACCATTTTAATGCTTAACAGTGTCACACATTTTATCAAATAAATGGTACCAGCAAACTGAAGCTTCCCAGAACCGTCCTTGACTTAACTTTGAGAGCTATAGTTCAATAATTTGAAAGAGAGAAAATCCAGGTATTTCAAAGGGAAAGGATAGTTTTGTTTCTTATAAAGTCAACAAAATTCACAGAAGAAGCACTAGAACATCAAAGAAAGGGTCCTAGGAAATTGGAATATGACACACTGGTTAGATGTAAAAATTTTTGAAGTCAAGTAAACCTGCATTTGAATCTGGACTCTATCATTGACTTCCTAGGAGCTGCTTGAATTCAGGCAGCTGAACTTCTCTAAAATTTAGTTTCCTTATCTATAAATGAGAATAATGAGAGGTACCTTCTAAGAATATGCTCATGACACTAGAAGCAATCAATAAATACTATTATCAGTCAAAGTGATCATTCTTTACAATTAAACTTATAGAATCAGGTTTGAGAAATTCATTCGGATTGGTATTAAAACCATACAGATAAATTATCTTTTAGGAAACCTTTTTTAAGATTATAGAAACACTGAAAGTATGTATTTTAGAGATCATCTATTCTGTTCCCTCATTTTACAAACAAAGAAACTTTGGCCCAGAGACATTAAATAACATGTGACTTGCCAAAGTTCACACTACTCTTAATTGATCTATGCTATTAAACGTATCAATTTATTACAACATTGTTTCATCCAAGGCACTTAAGGAATTTTTCTAGTTTAAAAAAAAAACCCTCCTCTTTTCTATTGCCTCCTATTTTAAGAATAAGAGCATTTTATTCTTTAGAACTTAATATAAAAGACTTTCTACCTGAACGTTGGCACTAGTATATGTTGAATTTCACATACCTTCTTTAAAAGAAACCTGCCCAGGGCTTCCCTGGTGGCGCAGTGGTTGAGAATCTGCCTGCCAATGCAGGGGACATGGGTTCGAGCCCTGGTCTGGGAAGATCCCACATGCCATGGAGCAACTGGGCCCGTGAGCCACAATTACTGAGCCTGCGCATCTGGAGCCTGTGCTCCGCAACAAGAGAGGCCACGATAGTAAGAGGCCCGCGCACTGCGATGAAGAGTGGCCCCCACTTGCCGCAACTAGAGAAAGCCCTCGCACAGAAACGAAGACCCAACACAGCCATAAATAAATAAAATAAATAAATAAAATTTTTTTAAAAAAGAGAGTTCCTACTCAAAAAAAAAAAAAAAGAAAGAAACCTGCCCAGAAATCCTATGTATAATGCAAATTTAAATGATAAAAAAGCTCACATTAACTAAATTCAGGCAAGACCGATGTATAAGCCAGAATGTTAGTCCTGTTGAGAGACTAGATGTTTATATACCTTATAGAGGCTACCTGCATACAGCAACATTTCTTTGTCTCTCAATAACTGAAGCTATTACTTGTTTATATATTTGTTTTCACTCCACCTCTTCCCACAGAGGTTTTAGGAGGGTAATGAAACAGAGTTATAATAATTCATAATTTTTCTCAATAATGATTATCACTGCTTCGTAAAGGACTCAATATTAGTCCTTGCTTTGACTTACATCTTACAGTAAGAGATATCACAAAAGGAAATAGTTGATTCTTTCACATTTCGAAGTTGCTTACATAATTTACATACTTTGGACTTTGGGAATCTTAAAAATAAACCTCATCCTACACTCAAATTTGAGTAAGTTTTGCTACATAGTATGTATTACATCCCACTCTTTGTGGCCAAAAGAAAAAAAAGAAAGGAAAAAACGGAAACACCACACTGATTACTTATACACACCCTTAAATCTTCTTCATTAATTTCTTCACTTATTTCCAAGTCAGTATCTTGAGATAACCGTCTTGAATATATATCTATTTCAGTTAAGCTCGCCTGAGGGGCCAATGACATTTTTCGTGTGGATGTTGCTGTCTTTCGGTGAATGCTTTGACCTTGGTTCACTGAGGAGCGGGTCATAAGGTTCAGGACTGACTGCCTCCTTCGTCCCTGAAATGTGGGACCAGCACTGATCATGTTGCTCTGAGGCAGGATCGCCGCTCTCGGTTCAGAACCGGGAACTAAGGATAGTCTTCTCTCTAAAGGCTCAACAGAATCTTCTTCGATGCCATTCATTTGTAATGGAGCCTTCTGTACAATTGAAAATTTCCTCATAGAGCTGATTGAATTGAGAATGGAGTTCTTCCTTTTTTCACCACACTCTCCAGTCTGTTTAAAAGATTGCTTTTTTGTTTCATTCCAGGACACAGAAGTATCTCCTTCTAGTGAGAAACGCTGTAAAGTCTCAGTTATGATTGAATTTCTTCGTTCTGCAGTAAACTGGTCAAAAGTGTCATATCCCATGAGCTTTGAGCTGAAGTCGGGCCGTTGATTTTGTAACTCAGAAAATGTCCCATAAAAATAGCTGCTACCTTCATGTAAAATTAGTATTTTGTCAGCTTTCTTTAAATGTTCCATTTTAGAAGTGACCAAAATCCTAGTTTTGTTAGCCATCAATTTACAGACACAGCTTTAAGAATATAAAAATATATAAATATTAATTTTATAAACAATTTATTACAATAGTATATATATTGCATTTTAACATTTTATTAACCTATTCTTGTATAAAACCTCTATCATACAATGTTATTATACTTAAAATAATTTTAAAAGTAAATATGCAATAGTAACTAATTTGCACTTCTTGAATTATTATGGCATGAAATACTGTATTATTGAATTATTATAGTATGCTACATTATAAAGCTGAGTGTTAACAGACCTAGAACGAAATTAAATATCTGATATTAAATAAACATTTGACTTTGAACGAACTGGTTACCCTCTGGGTCATGGCTGATTCATCTAGAAAATGAGGGAATCGTTAGATGACCTTTAAGATTCCTCAGGGTTTATATTTCTACGTGTCTTCTAAAATGTCAGAGCTTTCTTGTTCTTTCAATTTTCCACTCATTTCCTTTTATATTTTAAGTTGACCACAAATGTTGTCCTCAAGAGCTTATATTAAGACTAATTTGATTTGTTAAAAACACAACAACAATAACAAACATGAGAATTGGATAATAAATTTGACCCTCCTCCAACAAAACTTCCCTCTAAGTCTAGAAGTAAATCCTTTCTAGAACCATCTAAGGGAGACCAATTTCTTTTTGGCATTAAAACATTTTGTATTATATATTGATAGAAAGAGGTATCATTCTAGTCTATACTCTAACATACTAACATAACTAGCACAGTTTATATTGGTAAGAAGGTACTTATAGTTACAGGACTATAAAAATAGTATCATAGGCATTAAATTTCGCTAAATTCTAGGAAAGTTGCTTCTAGAAATAGTATGGCCATTTTATACACACACAATCTACATCCTTATTGATTAAAATGAATCATGATAATTCTCTGAATAAACTACTTTATAGTCTATGAAATCATTTTGAAACCTTAAAATCAAGTTATATAACTAACTGTTCCAGTTAGGAACTTCACATACGTTGAGCCCTAATGGGAGCTCCAATGAAATGTATACCCCGAGCTTTGTGTGACTGAGGAGAAGGTTCTGAAGGAGGTATTGAGGTAGATGAATAGTCTGAGCATTCACCTATATTAAAACATTAAAACATTCAGTTTCTCTGGCTCCTTAAGAAGTTTACTACCTAAGGAGGAGATAAAATAAAATACTAACACGAAAAAAGTGAATGAAAAATTTAAGTATAATAATCAATTAAAATAATATAAGCTATGTCACAAGACAATAATACTATAAAAACTACATAAATAGTGACTGTTAAAGTAATAATGGGAAAAATTGGTTCAGCATAAGGTGGACAGAAAAGTGGACGTGATCTTTAATCTTGACCGTGGAGGGAAGATCAGATTTGAATAAGTGGCTACATTACATTTTGTCATTCTGAGTCACAATGGTGGACATATTTCTCAAGGAATAATATGCAGCCTATGGTGGTATAGTTGTTCTTTCTTGTCTTTTAGCATGAATAAGTTATTCAAAGAACATACCTTTCAAATATTTCTTTCTCTGTTAACACATCTAGGTATCCAAAAGGAGAGTCTAATAGGTACAAATCAGCATCTCTGTATACTGCTCTAAAAAGAAAATGGAAATGAAATTATATTCCTTCAATATTTCCCATGTCTTCTGGTATAGATGATTTTAAGTGAAGAACAAAAAGATAAGTCATATGTGATTTTTATGGCTTTTCGCAATACTCCAAAAACTGCTGAAGTGGTTTTGCTAAATATAAGTGACATACACTTGAAGTTACAAAAGTTACAAACTGAATCACACCATACATACAATTTTAAATATTACCTTAAAAAAGAAAAAGAAAACCTTTTAACAATAGTATCTATTTACAGCCAAGCACTATGCCACACGCTGGGAATACAATGGTAAAAATTACACAAGCTCTGCCCTCAAAGGTCCTGCATTTTGGTGGGAAACAAAGAAGAATAGACTGTTTCAAACCTGTAAAATGTCAGAGACAGCACCTAAATTGCAGCATTTATGTGAAATTATTTTTTTAATATTTTTCCAGTGTTGACTGTTACCGACAAATTGATAGCAGTGTTGTTACAGCTGTATGATTGATATTGCTCTTTGGTCCTTACAGTCTTAGTTTCTGGACCATACTCTTAAAAATTCCACACAAGTGAAGGATGAAAAATTTGCAATGAAAATGTATACCCATATTGTTTTATATTATAAAATTTTAGAAAATTTTACTATTTTCTAAGTTAAAAAATAAAATTTTATGAGCAAGTAAAATCTTCATTAAGTTGATCTTAGGACAGTAATAAGATGAAGATATGGTCCCATATGAACGGAAGTGAGGCAATTTCTTCATAACATTTAAACTTTTTTCAGCTGTGGTTGTTAGTACCCTATACCTGTGCCAGTCACATAGCATTCAGTGTTTACGTATAATTCTGTAAAAAAGGAAACTGTGTTTAGTCAGCAGGTAACTAAGAGAAGTAATAATAATAATAATAATTAAAAAACAGAAATGACAAAAAGTCAAAGTAAAATCTAGAAGAACCTTTGCAGTGTAAATTATTTTTGAAGATAACACGTAAGAACCAGATAAAAGTCCCCCATCGAAATGTACCCTCGAGGGCTTCCTTCTCTTACTCAGCTCTTCTCTCTCTCCTATGCATCTATGACCACAGTTTCTCAAGAGATCAGAAATAACATATTCATCATCCCCAAATGGACAATATATGACACATTCAGATCAGAATAGCAATAAACAATTATTTTCTTTAATGCCTCAAACTGTGTGCATTTTATAATAAAACTGAATCTTCAACTGGTAAATACAAACTCAATTCTATACTGAATGCCTGAAGCCATAGAGCATATCTTACCTAAATTTGAAATGAGATGTTTAAGACAAGTCTTACTTTGGCTCACAGATTAATCAACTTTCAGTTATTTAGAAACTATTGTTTTGTCTGTGAATTATCCATATCTATTGATTTATTACTTGACATTGTAATCCCAAGATCAAGGCGTGGTTTAATGTAGAGTCAAGACGACCTGGTTCAAACTGTAACCCTAGAATTTCCCAGTGTGGATTTTGGCAAGTTAAGATCTAACCTTCTCATTTATCTCATTATCTCTTCTATAAATTGGGGAGAACAATCCTTTTTTGGCAGAGTGATATGGGGATTAAGTAAAATTACACATGTACTCATGCACACCCAACCCAGAATAGTACTAGGCAACTGTAGGTGCTCAGTGAGTTAGTTTCCTGCCCCAGCTTTTGAAAGCACAAGAAAGTAAGGGAAAGAAGCCAGAATATCAATAGGTCAAGGTGATTTCTTGCTAACAACTTCGGCAACACAGTAAGAAGAATTTAGTTCAAATAAAACTGGAGTAACGTTTGCCATACCACATCACCAATAATTTTTAAACTGACAGTTACAATTTAACCACAAAGGTTTCTTCTTGACACAAATTAACTATACATATATATACACTTCCCTTTGACACTTCAAAATGCTTAGACCAAGAATGTCTCCACCAAGGGACCACCATAGCCCCCACTATATTAGATGTGCTTGTCCTATTTATTTTTCTTTAAAGATTACAGACTTTTAGCTAAGTGACATCATTTGCCCTGCTATTTCTGTCATGAGATTAATTAGTTATGTTGAAAATTTTGAAAATTTATGTTTATCTAAACCAAGAAGCATAAACAGAAGCCTAGAGCAGGTGTGTACATTTTGGGATGGGGCAAGCAAGGAACTGTATGAAGGACTAAATAAAAATTTACATCTTCTCTTTCACTCTGCTAGGCAGAGTGCCAGGGTTTTCCATTTGTAGTAAATCATGTCATGAGGCAAACAAACACACACACCAACATAAGGGTATGCATTTTTAAAAAGCCATCAGCTTTATCAGACATGAATACTATATCATTAACTATAGTTCTTAAAGGTTATTCTTAACCTGTTACCTATAAGATCCCGGGCATTTTTCAATTCCGGAAACAGAATATAAAGAAATAGAGAATCAACTATAATTTTTTACATGCATGATATTTACAACAAATGCTTGCTGGACAAATAATCAGATATTCACCTTGCTAAAGAAATTCTTGCTTGCTGACCTCCACTCAATGTGATTCCACCATCTCCAAGAACTATGTTGTCTTTCTCTGCAAATTTGGAGATGTCCTGTTATCAAAAATAGACAGAGAGGAATTGTCAGTATGTTGGATCTGAATTTGAAAGGTACATTTTCCTTCAAATGCAGTCGTATATCAGACTTCTGCTTTAACCACAGCAGAAACTGTAAACACCGCATCTCAGTTATTTTAAATGCATTTCAATTGCTCAAAACATTGTTGAAATTTTATAAAGAAAACTTTCTTTAATTTTTCAAATGTTATTTATGATAATTAAATAAGAATTGGAAAATATCAGAAAGTAAAGCATATGCATATTTATGATACGTAAAGACGTGTGTATATCATCCATTGACCAATTTACAAACCCAAGTGCTATTAATGTGCTGAAGTGCACTTCCTTTCAATTTAAATTCACTCCTTTAAAAGGAAATCCCCAAAGATGAATAAACCTCCTAATAAGAGAAACTAAAAGAATACCATTTACAGCTCCCTGCAGTATCTAAGCATATTCAGTGACCAGGGGTACAAGGCACCTCTTTTCCACACTTCTCTCACCTACGCACCCAAACAACACAGCCTTCTCCCTCATCCATCCTCCCACCTCATTCTTACGTCTTCTCCCCATCCGCTCTGTCTCTCCTGTCACCTCCCTGCCACACGTGTCCTGTCATCCCTTCTCCAGTTAATGAACTCTGTGGCAACAACCATGCTAGACATTGTAAAAGATTAGAATTTATAAGAAATAATCTTCAAATTGCAGTCATTGTAAGTCTAACTTGGAAAATAAGCCATAATCCTGGAGAAAGCTAAAAAACATCCCAAAGAATCAATTAACCATTTTAAGAGAATAAAACAATATGCAATTAATTGGCAAATTAATTGTTCAGAATATAGAAGTATTGTAAAGTAGATAGAAAATGCTGTAAGGCTTTCTGGAATAGGTGAGGTTTGCCCTGAGACTTGAGAATGTGACGAGTTAGATGGATAGGATTCTCTCTTTAATTCAAAACAAGCTCTTTGCCTTTTCTTTTCTCATCCCCATACATCTTCTCTTTTCTTTTGTTGCCACCTTCTTCTCTCTCCCTCTATTAAAAATACTCTTCCACTCTATTCCTCCTTTTTCTTTCACAATCTAGAAGCAGCACATCAGCTCTCCTTGACCTGACATGAACATTACCTGTATTTAAATTGTCAAAATGGGTACTTATATTGTCCATTTGTTTCTGTTATCCACCATATGAAAGTCAAATAGAACTTCATACACAAAACTGTAAACTCACAAAGCTGGTAAATTAGTACATGATCATTCATATTAAGAGCTAGTTGGCAGCTCCTGTAGGCTTAGAGCCATGCCAGCCACTGCCCCCAAGGAATGGCTGCTGTCAATACTCCTGAGCTAAGGGACCAAAAAGGATCAAAAATGTGACTTAAAAAATGCTGACATGTTGGAGGAGATACAGCAGGACCCAGTGGAGCTAGCTACTCAGGCACTGGAGAAATGCAACACAGAGAGGTCATTGAGACCCATATAGCACTGTGATGCGAAGGACCTTCTGTAGTTATGAGACACGTGAAACGAAGTGCTTCATTTCTTTCCACTGGACTGAATTTTTTTGTTCAACTCATGAACCAGGCCACATAACCAGGATTCCATCCAAATAACAAGGACTACAGCTAAATTCCACACCCAAGGTCTTAAATCTCAGTCTTGCTAAGGGAGCATGTCCAGGAGCACCTCAGCCTTTAAGCCTTTAGTGAGCAGGTCTATGCAGCACAACCTCTGTACTCAATTTAGAGCAATTAGTAAAATGGCTCGCATGTGTATTTCTTCTCTGCTGCACCATATTTTCCTTCCCCATATCCCATTCCCTTTTAAAGAAATTAAATCTTTTAGAGGAAAAGAAAGAATAATTTATCTTATATGAATAGACTGAGTGCAGGCTTTTGTAAAGGAGGCACATTTTCTAACAGAATCTTTTTTTTTTTTTTTTTTTTTGGCTGCATTGGGTCTTCGTTGCTGTGCACGGGCTCTCTCTAGTTGCAGCGAGCGGGGGATACTGCTTGTTGGGGTGCACGGGCTTCTCATTGCAGTGGCTTCTCTTGTTGCAGAGCACGGGCTCTAGGTGTCTAGGTGTGCAGGCTTCAGTAGTTGTGGCTCGCAGGCTCAGTAGTAGTGGCTTGTGGGATCTAGAGCACAGGCTCAGTAGTTGTGGCACACGGTCTTAGTTGCTCCTCGGTATGTGGGATCTTCCCGGACCAGGGCTTGAACCCGTGTCCCCGGCACTGGCAGGCGGATTCTTAACCACTGTGCCACCAGGGAAACCCTCTCACACGATCTTAAAAAACCAGAGGTTGCTGGAATTATTGGAGGTTTTTTTTTTTTCAAATTTGAATTCAATACAGTATCAGTTAAATCAGTTAAAATTTCTATTTTTTTTTTAATTTAGAAATATCAGTGGTTATTTTGATGGTACGCTTATAACACTGTTACACTTAGGGGATTATAGATTTGGAGGGTGTAGAATCCTAGCCCAGTGCAAGAGTTTAACAAAGATTTGTGGAATGAAGGAAGAAAAAAGGTGAGAATGGATGAAAGGTAAACAAACATTAAGTGACAAAGAAACAGGTGCATATAAGAAAATAAGAAAGGTGTACAGCATAGAAAAAGAAAGAAAATGGGAAAAGGAATAATTGTCAGAAGAAGTAGACATCTGTAGGAAAAAGCAGGAAGATACTGGCAGCATAAAGAGACAAGAAAAGTGAAGGGAAAGATTGGAAATGATAGAAGATAAGGAACTATAATTGACACTTTAGCAAATATCCCTAGTGAATGTAAATGTCCAAAGAATACAAATGCAATTTATTTCAATAATTTTCTTTTCTTAAGACAGAATAAATAAGAGGCTGTTTCAGCCAAATTTCTCTCACAGGAGCCTGTAATATTCATCCTTTAAACAAGCCAAGGAAATAGGAGGGAGAAGGAAAAAAAACATTCTCTTGCTTCTTTCCTATACGAGTAGGCTGAAACATAATATTAGAGAAAGAAATTGGAAGATCCTCAAGTGAGCTTAGGCTTTACATGTTCAGATCGAATGGAAAACCATCAATTTCCTCCAAAAACGACCGGAAATAGCCATTCCTTTGAGTATCACTCCTCAAATCCTGACCTGGAACTGGTCCGGGGAAAGGAGAAAAATACATTAAGAAAATGAGGGATTCAAGGAAGGAATTGCTTAGATGGTTTCTTGGTACCAAGTTAATCTATTTCAGTTATAACCACAAGCTACTCTGCTTCATTTTTATTTTCAGAACGCTATTAATTTTGAGCTCCTATGATAATGTACTCTGCCCCGTGCCTGGTCTGTTCAGCACGTTTAGTCAGAAGCCACGCCTGCATCCCTGGGGTGCCCCAGGCCTGCCTGGCATGATGCCTAGTAAGTGACTGGTCATCATCTTTGGCCTGCCTTAGACAGAATGGGATTTCTCAGTGTGAAATTTCCCCTCATACTTGGGAGAATTTCCAGGTTGGGTGCACCCTGGGAAAATGCCACGACGAACTGAATCTAAGCGTCTCTGCTCCCAAGTCACTGGTGAGCTGGAATCTGAATTATGTTTGCGGTGCCCATTTAGAGAGCTGTTGGGATGTCATGTAAACTATGCTAATGGTGATGGTTCAATAAGTAACAAAGCTGGAATACTGAACCGCATAGCGTGGGGCCCAGGATTTGAACCCTGCTCTGCAGGCTTATTGTGAAATCTCAGTTGCTTAACAGCTTTGTAACTTAATTCTCCTAACCATAAGCTAGGTGTAATTATAGTCCGTCTTTTATAAAGGGTGCTCAGTATAAGAATTAAGAATATGTCATATACAAAGCAATTCAATAAATATAAATCAATGAAATGAAATGTGCCAATCCAAGTAGAATATTTTTAATTCTAAAATAAAGTTTAAAACAAAATAGAGAACATGAATGGCAACATTGACCAGAGAGCACAATGACTTATTTTCTAGCTCTGTTTCCGCTAATAACTGGATAAGTAGCTTTGGGCAAGTCTATTCTGGCCTTCAGTTCTCCCTCTGTAAATGGGGGTAATAGTACCTTCCTTTAACAGTTGCAAAAATTTGAAGTAACTTCATATAAAGAGCTTGGTCCATAATGCGCACTCAAACTTTGGTGATTTGCAATTTTAGAATGATATATTTACCAACAATCTGTGTACATCATTCATTTCCATTTGGCCTTAAGTAGAATGCTTACCTGATGTAATACTCTGCCCCATTCTCCTATTAAAGGAAAGGCAGATTCTTATTAAGGCCTGAAAATATAGCCTTTATTAGCATATGATTGTAAGAAACGTACAAGGGATAATGTATCGGAAAATAATCAGACTTAGAATTGGAAGCCGTGCATTCAAGTCCCAAGTTCGCGTGCCTTTACCAGATGTACTTTTGTTGAGGTTGCTATGTATGTAGTCACATGTTTTGAAACTAAAAGTCAAGGTTCTTAAGGGTGACACCATATTCCCAGACAAGATCTAGATACCTTCCAAATGCTACCTCTCTAGAGATGGTTAGTTAATTTTATTTAACATTTTAGCCATGGTAAATTGTGCTATGATATTTTTATTCATCTTATTATCTTCTCATTATAAAAGAAGCAAGGAGGGTAGGGAATGCCAGTTCTCTACCTTCTTTTTTCTGAGAAACTTTTTCATGTTTTTGGGATGACTCTGTAGTATTTGATTTGAAATTTCCACCAGAATATGTTTCAGCAGTACAAACAAATAAGAAGACTATTTTTAAATCCCCACATTCTGCTAATTGACTGCGGTACTACTGAATGAAGAACACCTAGTTAGACAAATAAATATTTTAGCAATCAACACCACAGTAACCTTCTTGATGAGTCAACATCAGAATTCTATAATAAGAAAGCAGCTTGATGCAAGCTCCTTTCAGGAAGCTCTGTGCTTGAATTCACTGGTCCACATTTATTTGCAGTCTGGACTAGACTGGACTGGAAGTGTAAGATTTTGTATTTCAAAATACATAGCTCCGGGCTTCCCTGGTGGTGCAGTGGTTAAGAATCTGCCTGCCAATGCAGGGGACACGGGTTCGAGCCCTGGTCCAGGAAGACCCCACATGCCACAGAGCAACTAAGCCCATGCGCCACAACTACTGAGCCTGTACTCTAGAGCCTGTGAGCCACAACTACTGAAGCCCATGTGCCTAGAGCCCGTGCTCCACAACAAGAGAAGCCACCGCAATGAGAAGCCCGCGCACCACAACGAAGAGTAGCCCCCGCTCACGGCAACTAGAGAAAGCCCACGTGCAGCAACGAAGACCCAATGCAGCCATAAATAAATAAATAAATAAATTTTAAATAAATAAATAAATAAAATTACAATAATGCTTACTTTGGATTGTTTGGTTAAAAAAAGGTACGAAGCTCTTTAATGAAGTTTTCTTCTACTATTCTTACTTTGAATTTTTACTAGAAATAACTGCTGAATTTTATGTAAGACCCTTTTAGCATGTACTGACACTATTATATGGTTTTCTTCCTTGTCAATGTAACAAATTATATTGTATTTATAGATTGTTTATATTGAAGCACCCTTGTATTCCTATTCATGAATCTTGCCTGATATTTTATTTTTTATACCATAATGAATTCTATTTAGTAGTATTTTATTTAAATATCTATATTCATAAGTATGATTTATTACAGTTTTCTTTTTTATATAATTTTTCATATTTTGGTACAAAGACTATTCTGGCTTTAGAAAATGAAGAGTTTTTCATTTTTTTCTATGATTTGGTATAGTTTAAATAATATTGGAAGTTATATTATTAAAGGTAAAATAGAATCCAGCTATGCAATTATCTAGTGATAGTACCTTTTAATTTTTATTAATTGACATTGAACCATCTTTACAATGGTAATCTGTCTATTCAAGTTTCCTTATGCTTCTTTCTTCAATTTTGATCAGTTGTATTTTGCTAGTAAATCATCCAGTTCCTCTAGGTTTTTAACTTTTTCAACAGATTTGCATTAATTTTTAATAATAATTTTAATCTTGTCCATATTTTTGCTTAAGCTTATTTGTCATTCCTAATATTTTAAGTCTTTTCCTTACTAAAGATAAGGATAGATTCAACTATTTTACTGGTCTTTTCAAAGAACTGGCTTTGAAGAATTATTATATCTTTTGTTTATCTGTTTGTTTCCTACTTCATTAAATTTTTATCCTTCCTTACTCCCTCTTTTAACTTTTTATTATTTGGTTGCTTTTTAAAAATTCTCAAGAAAAATATGAATTTTGTGTATTTTTAGGCTTGCTTCTTAACAATAAAGGCATTTAAAGCTATAAATTTCCCTCTGAGTACAGCCATGTTCTGTAGATTTTTATATGAAGTGTTCACTCTTTCAATGTATTCTAGATTTTAAACAATTAACACTCAGTCAGGAGATTTTACCTCTCAAAGTATGTGTTTTTCAACTTAACTAGCTTAATCATATGTAAACAAATGTTATCTTTTACCAAGCATAGGCAACATGTTTAGTCAGACATTTTCATTAGAAACTCCAGGGCTTCCCTGGTGGCTCAGTGGTTGAGAGTCTGCTTGCTAGTGCAGGGGACACAGGTTTGAGCTCTGGTCTGGGAGGATCCCACATGCCGCGGAGCAACTGGGCCCATGAGCCACAATTGCCGAGCCTGTGCGTCTGGAGCCTGTACTCCGCAACAAGAGAGGCCGCGATAGTGTAGGGCCCCTGCACAGCGATGGAGAGTGGCCCCCGCTTGCCGCAACTGGGGAAGGCCCTCGCACAGAGGTGAGGACCCAGCACAGACAAAAATAAATAAATAAAATTAAATTGAATTAAAAATAAAAGATAGCATCATGTAATGGCAATTCTATAAATCTGGGTTTTAAAAAAAAAAAAAAACAGAAACTCCAAACTATGACTTAAGAAGAAGCTATGAAACGATTTTTTAAAAAAGAAAGAAAAGAAAAGGAAAAAGTTTGAGTGGAAGAAGAGTGCTATTAGAAGGGCTTACATGTATTTCCTAAAATTTGAATGGATTTTTACAGACATTCATTAGCCAAACTTAAAAAACTGGGGTTTGGGCTAAATTTAGCTTAAGAGAAGAGATCTTCAAAATTACTTGCAAAAGATCTAAACAGGTACAAAATTTAAGGGTTTTGATCGTTTGTCTCCTTTTTAGGGAATTGAAGATGTTTTAAGTGTTAGATAAGACTTTATCCGCTAGCAGAGGAGATTCAAGATGACAGAGGAGTAAGACACAGAGATCACCTTCCTCCCCACAAATACATCAGAAATACATCCACATGTGGCACAACTCCTACAGAACACCCACTGAACACTGGCAGAAGACCTCAGACCTCCCAAAAGGCAAGAAACTCCCCACATACCTGGGTAGGGCAAAAGAAAAAAGAAAAAACAGAGACAAAAGAATAGGGATGGGACCTGCACCTCTGCGAGGGAGCTGTGAAGGAGGAAAGGTTTCCACACACTAGGAAGCCCCTTCACTGGTGGAGATGGGAGCAGGCAGGGGGGTGGTGGGGAGGAGCTTCGTAGCCACAGAAGAGAGCTCAGCAACAGGGGTGCAGAGCCCAAAGCAGAGAGATTCCCACACAGAGGATCGGTGCCAACCAGCACTCACCAGCCCTAGAGGCTTGTGCGCTCACCCGCCGGGGTGGGCGGGGGCTGGGAGCTGAGGCTCGGGCTTCGGATGGATTGCAGGGAGAGGACAGGGGTTGGCTGCATGAACACAGCCTGAAGGGGTTAGTGGGCCACAGCTAGCCGGGAGGGAGTCCGGGAAAATGTCTGGAGCTGCCGAAGAGACAAGAGACGTTTTCTTGCCTCTCTGTTTGCTGGTGCGCGAGGAGAGGGGATTCAGAGCGCCGCGTAAAGGAGCTCCAGAGACGAGCACGAGCCGCGGCTATCAGCGCGGACCCCAGAGACGGGTATGAGACGCTAAGGCTGCTGCTGCAGCCACCAAGAAGCCTGTGTGCAAGCACAGGTCACTCTTCACACCGCCCCTCCCGGGAGCCTGTGCAGCCCGCCACTGCCAGGGTCCCGTGATCCAGAGACAACTTCCCCGGGAGAACACACGGCACGCCTCAGTCTGGTGCAACGTCCTCTGCCACTGCAGGCTCACCCCGCATCCATACCCCTCCCTCCCCCCCCACCCCGCCTGAGTGAGCCAGAGCCCCGAATCAGCTGCTCCTTTAACCCTGTCCTGTCTGAGCGAAGAACAGATGCCCTCAGGTGACCTACACGCAGAGGCAGGTCCAAATCCAAAGCTGAACCCCAGGAGCTGTGCGAACAAAGCAGAGAAAGGGAAATCTCTCCCAGCAGCCTCAGGAGCAGCAGATTAAATCTCCACAATCAACTTGATGTATCCTGCATCTGTGGAAAACCTGAATAGACAACGAATCATCCCAAATTGAGGAGGTGGACTTTGGGAGCAACGATATATATATATTTTTTCCCTTTTTCTCTTTTTTGTGAGTGTGTATGTGTATGCTTCTGTGTGTGATTTTGTCTGTATAGCTATGCTTTTACCATTTGCCCTAGGGTTCTGTCTGTCCTTTTTTATTGTTTTTTGTTTTTTTAGTACAGTTTTCAGCACTTGTTATCATTGGTGGATGTGTTTTTTGGTTTGGTTGTTTTCTTCTTTCTTTCTTTTTATTAAATTACTTAAAAATTTTTTTAATAACTATTTTTTGTTTTTTATTTAAATAACTTTTAAATTTTATCTTAATTTATTTTATCTTTATCTTTCTTTCTTTTTTTCTCCCTTTTATTCTGAGCTGTGTGGATGACAGGCTTTTGGTGCTCCAACCAGGCGTCAGGGCTGTGCCTCTGAGGTGGGAGACCCAAGTTCAGGACATAGGTCCACCAGAGACCTCCCAGCTCCACGTTATATCAAACGGCGAAAATCTCCAACAGATCTCCATCTCAACGCCAAGACCCAGCTCCACTCAACGACCAGCAAGCTCCAGTGCTGGACACCCTATTCTAAACAACTAGCAAGACAGGAACACAACCCCACCCATTAGCAGGGAGGCTGCCTAAAATCATAATAAGGTCACAGACACCCCAAAACACACCACCGGACATAGTCCTGCCCACCACAAAGACAAGATCCAGCCTCATCCACCAGAACACAGGCACTAGTCCCCTTCACCAGGAAGCCTACACAACCCACTGAACCAACCTTAGCCACTGGAGGCACACACCAAAAACAACGGGAATGACAAACCTGCAGCTTGCATAAAGGAGACCCCAAACACAGTAAGCTGAGCAAAATGAGAAGACAAAGAAACACACAGCAGATGAAGGAGCAAGGTAAAAACCCACCAGACCTACCAGATGAAGAGGAGAATGGTGAAAATACAAGAAACGCTTAACAAGGGCCTAGAAGAACTAAAGAGCAAACAAACAATCATGAACAACACAATAAACGAAATTAAAAATTCTCTAGAAGGGATCAGTAGCAGAATAACTAAGGCAGAAGAACGGATAAGTGACCTGGAAGATAAAATAATGGAAATAACTACTGCAGAGCAGAATAAAGAAAAAGAAAAGAAAAGAATTGAGGAGAGTCTCAGAGACCTCTGGGACAATATTAAATGCACCAACATTCGAATTATAGGGGTCTCAGAAGAAGAAGAGAAAAAGAAAGGGACTGAGAAAATATTTGACGAGATTACAGTTGAAAACTTCCCTAATATGGGAAAGGAAATAGTTAATCAAGTCCAGGAAGCACAGAGAGTCCCATACAGGATACATCCAAGGAAAAACACACCAAGACACAAATTAATCAAACTATCAAAAATTAAATACAAAGAAAAACTATTAAAAGCAGCAAGGGAAAAGCAACACATAACATACAAGGGAATCCCCATAAGGCTAACAGCTGATCGTTCAGCAGAAACTCTGCAAGCCAGAAGGGAGTGGCAGGACATATTTAAAGTGATGAAAGGGAAAAACCTACAACCAAGATTACTCCACCCAGCAAGGATCTCATTCAGATTTGACAGAGAAATTAAAACCTTTACAGACAAGCAAAAGTTAAAAGAATTCATCACCACCAAACCAGGTTTACAACAAGTGTTAAAGGAACTTCTCTAGGCAGGAAACACAAGAGAAGGAAAAGACCTACAATAACAAAGCCAAAACAATTAAGAAAATGGTAATAGGAACACACATTTTGATAATTACCTTAAATGTAAATGGATTAAATGCTCCAACCAAAAGACATAGACTGGCTGAATGGATACAAAAACAAGACCCATATATATGCTGTCAACAAGAGACCCACTTCAGACCTAGGGACACATACAGACTGAAAGTGAGAGGATGGAAAAAGATATTCCATGCAAATGGAAATCAAAAGAAAGCTGGAGTAGCAATTCTCATATCTGACAAAATAGACTTTAAAATAAAGACTATTACAAGAGACAAAGAAGGACACTACATAATGATCAAGGGATCCATCCAAGACGAAGACATAACAATTGTAAATATTTATGCACCCAACATAGGAGCACCTCAATACATAAGGTAAATACTAACAGCCATAAAAGGGGAAATCGACAGTAACACAATCATGGTAGGGGACTTTAACACCCCACATTCACCAATGGACAGATCATCCAAAATGAAAATAAATAAGGAAACACAAGCTTTAAATGATACATTAAACAACATGGACTTAATTGATATTTATAGGACATTCCATCCAAAAACAGCAGAATACACTTTCTTCTCAAGTGCTCATAGAACATTCTCCAGGATAGATCATATCTTGGGTCACAAATCAAGCCCTGGTAAATTTAAGAAAATTGAAATTGTATCAAGTATCTTTTCTGACCACAACACGATGAGACTAGATATCAATTACAGGAAATAATCTGTAAAAAATACAAACACATGAAGGCTAATCAATACACTAGTTAATAACCAAGAGGTCACTGAAGAAATCAAAGAGGAAATCAAAAAACACCTAGAAAAAAATGACAATGAAAACACGATGACCCAAAACCTATGGGATGAAGCAAAAGCAGTTCTAAGAGGGAAGTTTATAGCAATACTATCCTACCTTAAGAAACAGGAAACGTCTCAAATAAACAACCTAACCTTACACCTAAAGCAATTAGAGAAAGAAGAACAAAAAAACCCCCAAAGTTAGCAGAAGAAAAGAAATCATAAAGATCAGATCAGAAATAAATGAAAAATAAATGAAGAAAACAGTAGCAAAGATCAATAAAACTAAAAGCTGGTTCTTTGAGAAGATAAACAAAATTGATAAACCATTAGCCAGACTCATCAAAAAAAAAGGAAGAAGTCTCAAATCAATAGAATTAGAAATGAAAAAGGAGAAGTAACAACTGACACTGCAGAAATACAAAGGATCATGAGAGATTACTACAAGCAACTATATGTCAATAAGATGGACAACCTGGAAGAAATGGACAAGTTCTTAGAAAAGCACAACCTTCTGAGACTGAACCAGGAAGAAATAGAAAGTATGAACAGACCAATCACAAGCACTGAAATTGAAACTGTGATTAAAAATCTTCCAACAAACAAAAGGCCAGGACCAGAAAGCTTCAGAGGTGAATTCTACCAAACATTTAGAGAAGAGCTAACACCTATCCTTCTCAAACTCTTCCAAAATACAGCAGAGAGAGGAATACTCCCAAACTCATTCTACGAGGCCACCATCACCCTGATACCAACACCAGACAAAGATGGCACAGAAAAAGAAAACTACAGACCAATATCACTGATGAACATGGATGCAAAAATCCTCAACAAAATACTATCAAACAGAATCAAACAGCACATTAAAAGGATCATACACCATGATCAAGTAGGGTTTATCCCAGGAATGCAAGGATTCTTCAATATACGCAAATCAATCAATGTGATACACCATATTAACATTGAAGGAGAAAAACCATATGATCATCTCAACAGATGCAGAAATAGCTTTTGACAAAATTCAACACTCACTTATGATAAAAACCCTCCGGAAAGTAGGCCTACAGGGAACTTACGTCAACATAATAAAGGCCATATATGACAAACCCACAGCCAACATCATCCTCGATGGTGAAAAACTGAAACCATTTCCACTAAGATCAGGAACAAGACAAGGTTGCCCACTCTCACCACTTTTACTCACAATAGTTTTGGAAGTTTTAGCCACAGCAATCAGAGAAGAAAAAGAAATAATAGGAATACAAATTGGAAGAGAAGAGGTAAAACTGTCACTGTTTGCAGATGACATGATACTATACATAGAGAATCCTAAAGATGCCACCAGAGAACTACTAGAGCTAAACAATGAATTTGGTAAAGTAGCAGGATACAAAATTAATGCACAGAAATCTCTTGCATTCCTATACATTAATGATGAAAAATCTGAAAGTGAAATTAAGAAAACTCTCCCATTTACCATTGCAACAAAAAGAATAAAATACCTAGGAATAAACCTACCTAAGGAGACAAAAGACCTGTATGCAGAAAATTATAAGACACTGATGAAAGAAATTACAGATGATACAAATAGATGGAGAGATATACCATGTTCTTGGATTGGAAGAATCAACATTGTGAAAATGAATATACTACCCAAAGCAATCTACAGGTTCAATGCAATCCCTATCAAACTACCAATGGCATTTTTCACAGAACTAGAACAAAAAATTTCACAATTTGTGTGGAAACATAAAATACCTCGAATAGCCAAAGCAATCTTGAGAAAGAAAAACGGAGCTGGAGGAATCAGGCTACCAGACTTCAGACGATACTACAAAACTACAGTAATCAAGACAGTATGGTACTGGCACAAAAACAGAAATATAGATCAATGGAATAGGATACAAAGCCCAGAGATAAACCCACGCACATATGGTCACCTTATCTTTGATAAAGGAGGCAAGAATACACAATGGAGAAGAGACAGCCTCTTCAATAAGTGGTTCCGGGAAAACTGGATAGCTACATGTAAAAGAATGAAATTAGAACACTCCCTAACACCACACACAAAAGTAAACTCAAAATGGATTAGAGATGTAAATGTAAGGCCAGACACTATCAATCTCTTAGAGGAAAACATAGGCAGAACACTCTATGACATAAATCACAGCAAGATCCTTTTGGACCCACCTCCTAGAGAAATGGAAATAAAAACAAAAATAAACAGATGGGACCTAATGAAACTTAAAAGCTTTTGCACAGCAAAGGAAACGATAAACAAGACCAAAAGACAACCCTCAGAATGGGAGAAAATATTTGCAAATGAAGCAACTGACAAAGGATTAATCTCCAAAATTTACAAGCAGCTCATGCAGCTCAATATCAAAAGAACAAACAACCCAATCCAAAAATGGGCAGAAGACCTAAATAGACATTTCTCCAAAGAAGATATACAGATTGCCAACAAACACATGAAAGAATGCTCAACATCATTAATCATCAGAGGAATGCAAATCAAAACTACAATGCAATATCATCTCACACCAGTCGGAATGGCCATCATCAAAAAATCTACAAACAATATATGCTGGAGAGGGTGTGGAGAAAAGGGAACCCTCATACACTGTTGGTGGGAATGTAAATTGATACAGCCACTATGGAGAACAGTATGGAGGTTCCTTTAAAAACTAAACATAGAACTACCATATGACCCAGCAATCCCACTACTGGGCATATACCCTGAGAAAACCATAATTCAAAAAGAGTCATGTACCACAATGTTCATTGCAGCTCTATTTACAATAGCCAGGACAGGGAAGTAACCTAAATGTCCATTGACAGATGAATGGATAAAGAAGATGTGGCACATATATACAATGGAATATTACTCAGCCATAAAAAGAAACGAAATTGAGTTATTTGTAGTGAGGTGGATGGACCTAGAGTCTGTCGTACAGAGTGAAGTAAGTCAGAAAGAGAAAAACAAATACCGTATGCTAACACATATATATGGCATCTAAAAAAAGAAAAAAATATGGTCATGAAGAACCTAGGGGCAAGACGGGAATAAAGACGCAGACCTACTAGAGAATGGACTTGAGGACAAGGGGAGGGGGACGCGTAAGCTGGGACAAAGTGAGAGAGTGGTAGTGTATGTATGGACGTATATACACTACCAAATGTAAAATAGATAGCTAGTGGGAAGCAATCGCGTAACACAGGGAGATCAGTTCGGTGCTTTGTGACCAGCTAGAAGGGTGGGATAGGGAGGGTGGGAGGGAGGGAGATGCAAGAGGGAGGAGATATGGGGATATATGTATATGTATAACGGATTCACTTTTTTATAAAGGAGAAACTAACACACCATTGTAAAGCGATTATACTCCAATAAAAATGTTTTTAAAAATTAAATAAATAAATAATAAAAATTAAAAAAAGACTTTATCCGGTAACAGTATTTTCCTCAATAATATTTTAATGGTGTATAAAATATTTTCTTTGGTAACTATAGTATATCTAACCAGAGGTTATCACAACTGCTATCCAAAATACTCATTATAGTGACTGGGGTATAGACACACATACATTTGAATATACATACATATATACACACATATAGATTGCATTTTTATACATCTGTATAGATGTACACAGATGTGTGTATACGTATATTATTTACACATATATGTATGGTATACATACACATATGCATGTGTTTATTCAGCTTGATCTCTATCATCCACTATTATGGTGCTAAGCAAGTGAATTCTGCATAAGTAAAAGGGGATGTTTATTGATATTTTCCTTCTGAACTAGGTTACTAGTTCTCTTATCAAAAAATAAATAAAACATATGTGGAAGATATGGAGTTCTTAAGTATCAAGTTGTCTCACTTTCCAAAGGTTTATCCTCTTCAATCCTGTTAACATAACATAATGAGAGCTGATTCATGGGATATGATGATATCCCATGACCCTAAAATATAGGAGAAGTCATATTTTTTCTCAGCTGGTAGCGGATAGCTTGGCCAAAGAACGTATGATCCACATTACGTTAAACAATTCAAATTCATTCAATCAAACTGATCATGTCACACCCCTGCTTAAAACAAAACATCATAAAACAGACGACCAAAAATATATTGGATCCTTGTGAACTCCAGAATAAAATCCAAACTTTAAAAGATGGCATACAGGGACTTCCTTGGTGGCGCAGTGGTTAAGAATCCACCTGCCAATGCAGGGGACAGGGGTTTGAGCCCTGGTCCAGGAAGATCCTACATGCCACGGAGCAACTAAGCCCCTGTGCCACAACTGCTGAGCCTGCGCTCTGGAGCCCATGAGCCACAACTCCTGAGCCTGCATGCCTAGAGCCCGTGCTCTGCAGCAGGAGAAGCCACCGCAATAAGAAGCCTGTGCACCGCAATGAGGAGTAGCCCCTGCTCACGGCAACTAGAGGGAAAGCCCGTGCGCAGCAACGAAGACCCCACGCAGCCAAAAAATAATTAATTTAAAAAATAAAAATAGAAAGATGGCATACAAAACTTTTCCCAGCTCACTTCTTCAGACTCACCTCCCAGCATTCCTCCAAATACGTCTTGACCCTTAGCCACACGGAAGTTTTATTGTTCTCCAAATTTACCATATCTTTCACTATTTGCACCGCCCGGTCCCTCTATCTAGAATGGCTTTCCTCTACTTCTTTATCTGGCAAATTCCTTTAAAATCAATAAAAATTTAATATCCTCCATAAAGTCTTCCATGACTTTTTTCACAACTAGTCATGACTTTTCTGTTCCTATGTGTTATAAGAGCTTTCATCTCTTTTCTTATTAATTGTCTGTTTACCCTCAAAGACTGTGAGCTTCTCAAGGACAAGGGCAGGGTTATAATTTGCTCTATGCTTTGGGAACCAGGACAGGTTTAAATTATTATAGGCATATGTTCCAAACAGTGAGCAAGTATTTTAAGCAACTTAGAGATGGTTAAGATTAATCCCCTGCATTCGGGAGCTTACAATCTATAATCTATCAAGGACAACTTAATGAAAGAGCTGGATTTTGAGCTGAGATGTGGCTTCATGCCTGGGAGAACCTTTGTATCTTCCTCATCGAACCTAACCAAGTCTGCCCCCAACTTATCTCTCTGGCCAGCTTGAGATACTGGGATATGTCACCAGAGAACACTCGTTAACCCAAAATAATAAATAAAGTTAAATGGTAAAGCTACCGTCATTTGAAAAGTAGATTCTGGGGGCTTCCCTGGTGGCTCAGTGGTTGAGAATCTGCCTGCTAATGCAGGGGACACGGGTTCGAGCCCTGGTCTGGGAAGATCCCACATGCTGCGGAGCAACTAGGCCCGTGAGCCACAACTACTGAGCCTGCGCGTCTGGAGCCTGTGCTCCGCAACAAGAGAGGCCGCGATAGTGAGAGGCCCGCGCACCACGATGAAGAGTGGCCTCCACTTGCCGCAACTAGAGAAAGCCCTAGCACAGAAACGAAGACCCAACATAGCAATCAATCAATCAATCAATCTTTAAAAAAAAAAAAAAAAGAAAAGTAGATTCTGATGGAGAATAAACAGAGAGATGAACGGAACAGAATATTCCACAAACAAACAAACAAACCCACACATAGATCAGAACCTAGCATAAAAGTGTTAGAATGACAGTTTATAGGGAAAGGAGAAACTGCTCAAAAAATTATCTCATGACATATGGATCCCCATTTGGAAGATAAAATTAGACCCCTAGCTCATACCAAATACAAAAATTAATTCCAATGGTTTGTAGTCCTGAATGGAAAAAATGAAACTTTAAGAATATTGAGAATACACAAGAATATATTTTTATGATTTGTATTAGAAAGGATTGTCTTAAAGATAAAGAACAAACCATAAAAGACAATATGGATGTAATTCATTATATGAAAATCAAAAAACTCTCTATAACAAAAGATTCTAGAACAAAACATACATTGCATTACCTCCCATCCCTAAAGGACAGTAATGCAATGTATATAACTGTTTTAGTCCAGTCCCTCCAAGCTGCAGATACCAAGAAAGTACTGAACATGAAATTATCTTATTATGGGAAATACTTGTATAAAAGAAAACAGGAAAGGAGGCAAGGAAGGCTGGGAGAGCTGTCAGACCTCAATGCAGTTCCAACCCAAGTGAAGGAGAGAAGGACAGAAGGTTAGATGGAAAGAGATTAGAACACTTTGCAATCTAAGCAAGGTTTGACAGAGCCACCTGGGAGTCTCTGAGCCAAAATCCGTTAATAAATAAGTCCCATGTCTTTCAGACACAAATCTGCTTCAGTATCCCTGCCACACTCGATCATTTGTGGGAAGGTGTAGTCTCAAGACAAACTCTGAAAGTGAAGGATTTTAACTCATAGCAGTGGGCCCTCATTCAATTACATTCCCTAAGACAGAGGTGTATAAGGCGCATCTCACAGCTACCACAATCTTACCAAAAAAATTGGCAAAGGATATGTAGTCAAATGGCTAACAAATATAATCTCACAAGCAATCAGGGAACTGCAAATTAGAACAGTAAAGAGATAGGACTTCTTAGAACTTAGAATGGCAAAAATTAGACTCTCTGTCAATAACAAGAGTTTCCAAAGATTGAGGAAATGGGAACGCTCATAAATGACTGGTGGTAGTGTAAATCGGTACAGCTACTTTAAAATACAACTTGGCAGCATCTAGTGATACTGGAAATGTACATACATATCCTAGGACACCACAATTCATCTGTTTACACCGGAGAAACTCTTACACATGTGCAAAGAGAAATATTCGAAGATTGTCATTGCAGTGCTAAGTAAAATCTTAGAACAATCTAAATATTCATCAATAGCAGAGTAAATAAAATGTTACACATAAGCACCATACAGCAGTTTAAAAGAATGAAATAAATTTCTACATCTAAGTAGCATAGCTATACCTCAAAAAGGTAATTGGGGCAAAGAAAGCAAGTTGAAGAATTATGTGTACAAATTATACCATTTATGTAAATTTTAAAGCCACACAAAACTATTAAGTATTGTTTATAGATAAATATATATGGTGTAAATTCATTTAAATGGATTGGAAAAGTACATATCACATTTGTAACAGTGATTGCCTGAAGTTTGGGGTTTATGGAAGAATCATGGTGAGAAGGATTTGGTGAAATGTTTGGTTTTTTTTTAACATCTTTATTGGAGTATAATTGCTTTACAATGGTGTGTTAGTTTCTGCTTTATAACAATGTGAATCAGCTATACATATACATATATCCACATATCTCCTCCCTCTTGTGTCTCTCTCCCTCCCACCCTCCCTATCTCACCCCTCTAGGTGGTCACAAAGCACAGAGCTGATCTCCCTGTGCCATGAGGCTGCTTCCCACTAGCTACTGGTTTTACATTTGGTAGTGTATATATGTCCATGCCACTCTCTCACTTTGTCCCAGTTTACCCTTCCCCCTCCCCAGGCAGGATGGGAATAAAGACGCAGACCTACTAGAGAATGGACTTGAGGATTTGGTGAAATGTTCTTACAATTCGTCTAGGGCTCTAACAATATATTTAAGAAAACAGGGATGTCGTCATATGAATGTTTCCTATCTGGAATAGATGCTAGTGATACAGATTACCTTGAAAAAGCACGAAAATAAGAGATTCCTGTATCTGAAAAAGATTTGATGTTCTGAACCAATGCACTTTGCCTCCTTTTCTGGACTGAAACCATTTATGAAGAGAAATGTGTCAATATGGATAATTTAACAAGTATCTCAAAGATCATAATTACTAGAAAGCTGCCGAGATTGAAGTGAAACAAAATAGTAGGGGTAGGCTGAAGAGAATTGTGAATAAGCCCATTATGTTAAGATCAGATGCATTAATAACACCAATATCCTGCTGCTAATGTGAGTACTTGTTCTGATTACTGTATTGTTCATTTGGAGATTTCTTTATTAGTATTTAGCTTCTATTTGATTTAACATAAAACACTTTGTTTTGTATACACTGTTAAACATTTATCTTTGCTGATTACTAAGGGCACTCCAATCTGGTGCTATATTTATCTTAAGGGTGTTGGTTTTCAGCCTTGGTGCTATCATGAGTTTAAAAAGCAGCGTAAGAGCATGTGCTGCTCAGAGAAGCTTTGCACCCAGAGACAAATTCTATTTCTCTTTACTTGCACTGCAACTTCTCTTGAGTTCTCTTGGAGTTACCCATAAAAATTATTGGAGGAAATCATTTATTGGAATTAAGATACGGGGCATGATTTGATTTCTAATATAAAAATTAACTACTGAGATTTTTCTAAACCTAAATCTTAAAATAAATCAAATATAAACTTTTAAAAATTGTGATCAGTTAATTTTCCTGTTGAAGGAGACCCTGAAAAATCTTTCTTTGTAACCACCCTACACTGCCATTTCAGTTTTTAATAATTTTCTCATCACAGTTTATTTACAGATAAAATCAAATATCTGGATCATTGGTTTTCAAAGTGTGATCCCTGGACCAATTATTTCAGAATCACCTGGGGAGCTTGTTTTAAAATGCTGCACCTATTCTTACTCAGAAGAATTAGGGCAGAGTGCAGGAATCTGTGATTTTTAACCTGTGATTTTTATGCCTGTTTGAATAGATACCTGTTCTTTTGGCTAACTTCCTTTACAACATGCTGGTCAGAAAGGCAAATATCAACTTCAAAGGATTCTGCGCACAAAATACATTAAGTCTGTTTAAGATTGTAAAGCACTTGAAAATACTTAGATAAAGAGTACCAGAGAGGGTCAAAGTAATATTATAATAAATGTTCAATAAAGATTAACTTATTTTATTATTAAAAAGTATATAATATACTCAATGTTATGAACACACTTTTCACACAAATGTCTATCACTTTACTTTTTTAAAATGCACCTAAATTTCTTCACCCTGATATTATTCAACTGAGCCAGACAAACCAGAAGCTGTTAAAGAGGAACTGCTAATACAAAGCTCATCAACTCTGACTTGAACATAGAGGAATGGTATAGGGTATTACTATATTGAGAGAGAGAGAACTTTAAAGAAAGGGTGGAGTGTTACATTTAATGGTCCTATGTAATTATGCAACATTTGCTGAGTACATTTGAGCTTCCTGCGACTTTGTAGATAGGAAAATACCATAAACCTTGTTTTATGGCCATCTTATCCCTCTTCAGAACAACCTTGACAATACAGCTGCTTGTGGTAAGGGAGGACGGTGAGCAGCCTGGGTTGAGGGAACATGAACTTCAGAAGTAATGCCATTCAATAAGGCATGTCTTTAACAGTGAATCATTAGACAGTAAATGCCACTGTTGTTAATGTTTAATAATTACTAAGCACTTGTATTATGCTTTATGCACATGGAAACTAGGCAAGAAGGAGGAAGGAGAAAAGAAGTGTTGGGGGAACAGAGGGAAGGGGAAGGGAGAAGAGAGGAAGAAGAGAATGTGAGAAAGCCAAGAGGTACTGTATAGAGAGAAAAAATGAATTAACCATGTCTGCACACAGCTGTTGTAACTGTGGATGTAGCTCTGTATGATATGCATCCACAGAGGGAGGTTAACTTCTAAAGCAGGGAATATACATGAATGAATTCTATAAATTAAAAACTGGAGTTCTGTTCATTAGGGAAGACAGTTTGTTGGCCTAAGTCAAACTTGATTACAAATAGCTGTACCTACAAATATTGGCTAAAGATTAATCCTTGTTAGAAAGCTTAAGAAGTGAGAACGTTCTATCAACTTGAAAAATAAAAACTCTTCTTTCACTGGGTTTTGGTACTGACCAAAAGTTTTCATAGCAGAAAACTCAAATTCCAATATATTTGTTATTGGACCCAACAAAAGTACAAAAAGCACTATTATAATAGATATTACGGTCTTTTGTCGTCAATATTAAACTACTGTTTAACATTCATATACATATATATACATACATGGTTTTATGTATGAACTTGTGAGTATATATGTAATTCTATTCATAGCTCGAAGAGCTGTAAAATGCAGTGCTTTAATGTATCTTGGGATAAGTGTCCCCAAGGAAGTTAGAAAAGATACTTGAGACAAAGAATCTTATTTATTGTGTTCTAGCTCTACATTAGACTCATTTAACGACAGATTTCTGGACTCCAGATTTCAGATTCTCTGAAATGATTCTTAACAATCTATTTTTTAAAAGCTCTCTAGATGATTTTAATTCAGTTGGTCTAAGAATTGGCAGATAAGAACCTACTCATTCCTTAACTATCTTTTCTAGGTCTACCCACCCAAGATGCTGGGACAAATCCAGCATCCAGAAAGTACTCCTTTCTCAGAGTTTCACTGGCACATTACTGTGTTATCTTGCACTTGATCCTGCTCTGGAGTTCCTCGCAGGTCTCCCAGGTCCCTAGTAACCAGGGCTCCTCAGGAGATGGGCTTCAATACATCCTCACCCATCACCTCTGAAGTAATCCTACCAAGATCCTTATTCTCTCAAGAGCTCATTTTAGAAAACCAGCTGCTCAACTTGCCCTGAGAAGGCTTCCTTCCCTGAGGTGACTGCCCACCTACTTGGACCTCCATGTTTTAAATTTGAGGTCATGAGGCATGAAGAAGAGATTCTGCCCCAAGGTGAGAAGAAAAGAAGATAATTTGGGAGAAGATACGGGAAGAAATGTTCTGACATTTAAATTTCAAGTGTGTTAGTATAGGTGGTCTTCCCAAGATCCAGGAGTACGGAATTTAGGTGTATGGTAGCTTGATATGTCAATTATATGAAAATAAATATCCTCCAAAGACTTTTCAAAACTATGTCATTAAATTTTCAGTGCCGTTAGTTCACAAGTCTTTGTTATCATAACCTTCTCTTTCACAAATGGCAGACTTATAATCCCAATGGTTTAATAATACTGTTACAATCATAGTGACATTAACCAGCTTGAAGTCCTAACTCAAAGTCTGCAATGTTCAATGCATAAGTCATAGGAGTTTCTAATAGGCAACAACCCTAATCAAGTATAGCAAAAAAGAGAAGAAGTCAGAAGGTTTGGATTCTCTTGCTGGTCCCATCAATTATGAGACGTGATCTTCAACAAGTCTCTCAAACTTTCACTTCTTACACTTTAAAATGTGCATAACAATATTTCATAAATGTCTATCCACATCTCCATTATCCCCCTCCAGTTTGCATGTTACACTGGATAAATCTTCCTAAAATATTGTTTTTATTATGGCACTCCCTCCAGTGAAGAAAAGCAACCATGGAGGACCCACCTGCTCCCCTCCCAAGGGGCCTGTGCTCCCACTAAGCACCACGTTTTGCCGACTCCTCTTGCAGCTAAACCGCTGCATGAGAACTGGATTTCCCCAGGTATATGAAACATGAAAGTGAAGTGCGGATGACTCTCCCTTTCTGCCTCTTGTGGCTATTTGGTTTAATTGCTGGCAAGTGGGGAGACAGAAACCACGATCTGATTGTTCTCTCCCAGTTCAGCTCTCATCATATACCCCTTCCTTTCCAGGTCCCAGCTTCGCTGCACTACCTAGAGCTTCCCTGAAAGTGCAGTGCTCTCACTTGACTCCAGCCCATTTCATCCTACACCCCAGCCACACACAACTGGCCACAGCTCCTCGAAGGTACAATGTTCTCTGTTGGCTCCCGGCTTTGTACATTGTGTTCTCTTTCTGGAATGTTCTCCCTGTTCTTCATTCAAATGATTCCTACTCATCCATCAACTCTCACCTTAGATGTCACTTCCTCCAGGGAAACCTCACCTGACCTTCTAAGACCAGATTAAGTGCTGCTTCTCTATACCATATAAGTACCCGGTATTAACCAATATCATAGAACTTAACAAACTGCACTGGTTTTACTTGTTCATTTCCACCAGAATGAAAGACCTTTGAGGACAGGGATTGTGCCTTTTTCACCAGTAATTCCCAGAGTTTGACGCAGTCCCTAGTTTAATGTTTGCACTCACAAATATTTACTACATGAGTGAATATGTATATTCATATATATGTGTGTGTGTATATACATATATATATATATATATATATATATTTCCCCCCCTAAAAAATCTGTAAGTCAAAAACTCATTACAGACAGGACCCTTGTTATACTTGCAGGCAGCATTCAGAGTACCTAACATATACTGTGTCCATAGCAGAAACTCAACAAATGCTTATTGAAATCAATTTTTTAATTTATGAAATTTGAATCAAGGGTAATTAAACCTTCTAAATAAAAATTAGGTATTATAGACTTGGTTCTGAAATATATTCATGGTAATATAATTGCTATATCAAGGGCTATTTTTGTCTAGAGAAT
The DNA here is from genome assembly GCF_965194825.1 of Balaenoptera physalus. Classification (NCBI taxonomy): domain Eukaryota; kingdom Metazoa; phylum Chordata; class Mammalia; order Artiodactyla; family Balaenopteridae; genus Balaenoptera; species Balaenoptera physalus. The sequence continues at coordinate 91,559,016 of NC_138887.1, read as the reverse complement.
ACTTATACTCAATTTTTAGAAAACCCAAGTTTCCCTTCCTGGAAAGGAATTTATGAACATTACCAAGTTCTAAGGTTCTATTAAAGTCTAAAGTTCTATTAAAATATAAGTGTAAAATCTTCTCTTGATCTCGTTTAATTAGCCATCACTACAAAATGGAAAATTCCAAGAGTGTAGGGTCCAGTATCCCAGTTCTTCGAAAGGGATGAAACATCCCCTATATATAATGATACAGCATGGCTTTGACCTTTGGAAAACTTAATGATTTTTTGTTTTTTAATATGAGGGCCTGGCCTAAATATCTTAATTTCATTATCTATTCATGAGATAGCTTGGTCCCAGACAGTTATAATTCAACTTTTATACTACTGTTCTGTTGACCTGCCCACATCTTAGGAAGAGGGGCAGTCTTAGGGTTATTCAGGTTTTAGAGATGCAAGAACTCCCATTTGTTTAAGCTAATAATTAGTTCCAGAATTGTAATCTTAATTGCTAAACCCTAGTTCACACTTTTAGAATTCAGCACATTTTCATTTTGATTGTAAACTCTAGGGAAAGTGGTCACTAGATAACTAGAAAGTGAAAATTCAATGGACCAAGGTGTGCAAAAATGCTTAGCAGAGCAATGCTGACTTATGCTCTCCCAATGGATGTTAGCTAGTATTTATTTTTAAGTTCCAGGGTTCAAATGAAGTGAAATAATAGTCTAGTTCAGGAAACGCTATGGTGTTCCTGTTTGGTTCCACAGTTTTATTAAATAAATGTACTTGCTTCATATTATAATAAATAAATGGGAGTGCTTTCAAACTGAATTACCTATCAATCAGTAGAAAATGACAGGTGGTTCAAGGTACAGTCACTTAGTGTGGTTTATTCTGGTTTAGGGGACATAGTTCAGTGTGTTTCGAATATCTGCTTTGGATGTCTATTATATCTTGGCTACTACTGAATGCAAATGTTAATTTGTGTGGCACCATTTTATTTACAGATCTCACAACTGAACATTCCTGAATTCTCCTACAATGGTGGATTGACCACCCAAAGGTTAAGTCTGTTCAATGCAGGTTAGTTTTGGCCAGATCTGAAGATCCAGGGGTCAAATTCAAATTTAATTAGTCTTGTGGTATCTGCATGATGGAATTTATTTTCCAGCACAGCTGTTAACTCATTTCTTTGCTTACTTCCCTCCCAAGTTTTTCATACTTCTTGCCAGTTTCCCTCCCAAGATTTCTTTCTCTTAGTAATTTCTTGCCAAGTTCCCTCCCAATTTTTTTTTTCTTCTAGTGACTAAATATGAAAACTGTCTAGTGGAATAGAAAACACAAACAGATTTTACTTCTTCAACTTACACAGTAAATATTTTTATTACAATGTGTATGTAATGAATGGCCGTGACAAATATTTACCTAATGACGACCATTTTGTGGTTACAGAAGGACTGCAACAGCTTTGTGAAAACCAATTACATATCCTTAGCCTCGGACCTATTCTCACATCCCCCACCCCACCTCCCACCATGCACTATTACAAAAGCCAATTACTGCTCCAAACCAGGTCCTTTTACAAGAGAGTGAGTCACTGAAGAAAGACAGTCCAATTACTTGGTACCCAAACACTAGCCTGCCTGGGATCCGTTGCTGTCAGTTGTGAGGCAGTGTCATAGGATAAGATATTGGAGAATGGCAAAGGAGCGGTATTCTGGAAAGTTTTACAAGGCAAGAGGACAGTGAAACCTGTCACTCTTTCAATGACAAAATATGATTATAATCTCCTTACGGGATAAGTAAATTAATGGGGGCCCAATTATATTAATTCCTCTTTTTGAGCTAGCAAAATCTTCAGTGCTGGTTACAAAAGTCACAAATATTTAGGAGGATTCTAAGGGTAGTTTGGGAACGTGGAAAGAAAACATTGGAGGATAAGTTAATGGGCACAAGGATACAAAATGGTATTTTTAAGAATTAACTATTAATTTGTCTAGAAATCCATTCTACTATAATCTAGATCCAAAGTAGGACATATAAGCAAGACATGGAGAAGTTCCTGAAAGAGGAGACCTAAAGGTGAAGAGTCTGAACAGGACTTGCTTTCTCGTGTCTGCTTGTTACAATTTATTCTATCAGCATAGCACTGTCTCCATGCCCTTTCCTGTGATAAAGTCTTCACTCAATCCCACTGGCTGAATAGTTTTCAACCACAGACTGAAATCAGAAAACTATGTGAACTATGTTGTGCATGCTTTTTCCTATCCAAGCGAATTTGCACCTACCTGCCTACTCCTATGACACCAGGCATCATTACACACTCAAGTGCTTTGTAGATATCAAAGTTGAATAAAAACACAAAAATGATGAAGAAAATATTCCGCCTCATCTACAGTTCCAAGTCTAGATGTAGTACATTAAGAAACAGATCAGCTTTGGCAGTCAAAATGAAAACCTATTGAATCATGAATGTTTGTATTTGGTGATAGGGGCCACAGAGAGAACACGCTGAGGGAGTGCTGGGCTGACACCAGGTGTTAACCCTCAAGGATTCTGTAGGTATTTTGTGTTCCTGTGCTCAAAACTCCTCCACCAAATGCTTAAAAAAATAAAACCTTCATTTTGGAAGGTTCTCACTGGCCTCTTTCAAAGGCGGGAACAGTTGTTTAACAACAACAAAAATCGGAAACTCTAAAGTCACTGAAAATAGGGGAAACTTGATTTTGACTGCCAGGATAGTCTAGCACTTTTAATTATGTTTGTCACTCCCAGCAAAAACTTTCTGTTGTATAATTGTCTCCTCAAACTCTGAGACTGTGAGGCTCAGAAAAGAACATTTTCTGAGCAAAATTCTTGCAACTGACATGCCTACTTCAAAATATTTCTGAAACAGTCATCCAGCAAGAATTTATCCTTCTCCCTATCAATGTGCTTGGTGGAGTATCCCAAAATAAAGTTTTTAGAATCACTATTCTCAAGGAATTTACCATGTAGTTGGATAGATAACGGCATACAGGAAACATTCAGTAAAGAGAAGAGAAAATCATATACTAATGTACTCATTGTACTTACTACATTTGCCAGTTTAAAGTACAGGAATTTAGGAGATGCTGGATGGTTTCGCCTATCATAAGATGACTAGGAAGACCTAAGTCAGTTGCAAAAGTCAGCAGGACAGAAAGGAGCAGGGACTCAGGGACTATTAAAAATAAAAAGCTAAGTGTTTTATTTGCTATTTTAAGGCAAAGAGGATGAAGAGTGAATTGTACAATAAAAAAACAAAAAACATCGTCATTATTAAAACCCATCTAGTGGTGTCCTCCACTGGTACTTTGTTAGCAAGACCTGTGATCCCTCTGCTTGATCAGACATCTTAGTTCTATGTAACTGACCTCCACATCCTTCTTTGCTAAACCCATAGCATCTCTACCTGTACCTCTTTCCAGTTCCTGTTATGCAAGGAATCCTTAATCCTAAACCAATTTCTCTTCTCTTCTAATATCTAGAGGAAAGAAATATTCACTTTTTCCCAAAGGCTCATTTTTCCTGATGCTCTTTCCTAAGGATGCAAATATTGAACAGTATACAAATAAGGGATTCCTTATCTTCTCATAATTACTCTGATACTTTTGTCTCTTCTTGTCCATCATTGACATTATCTGGATTACTGAAATAGCTTCCTATTAGTCTTCCTCCTTCTAATCAGAATAGCAAAAAGTACTACTACTACTAATAATAATAATCGCTGTTTTATTTATTAAGTACTCTCTATGTGCCAGAAGAATCCACAAAACCCTATAAAATAGGTAATATTATCCTTATATTGCAGAGGATAAAACTCAGTATACAGCAAGGTTAAATAACTTTCTTCAGTAGCCCAGCTCTATTAGGTTTCAAAATCTCTGTTCTTTCTGCTAATCCACAAAGGTTCGAATCATGTCCACCTTAATTCTGCTTCTCATATCACAGCCAAAGAGATATATCTGAATTGCAAAGCTGATTACATCACTTCCCTGATTAAAGCTCTCCAAGACCAAATTCCTGAGACTGGTTTTCAAGGCTCCCAAGTCATGGCCCTCCGGCTTCATTCCTCCCCACTCACGGTCCCCCAATAACACTCTCGTTCTATCAAGATGCTTGTGGTTCCCCGCGCAAACCAAGTGGTTTCATGTCTGGTTTTTCTGCTCATGCAGTTTCCTCTGTCCAGAATATATTTTCCATTTTTACTTATCCTTCAAGGTGTCTGTTTTTAGAGAAAGCCTCCCTGAGAAGCTCCCTCAGCTGGGCTTCTGTAGTGCCTAAGAGCACTTCTAGCCCAACGCTTGCTATATTATACTGAAATAGTCTCTTTGCATATGTTTTCTTTGAGTAAAGGAATAATAAGGTTTTCATTTGGTACCCACCCTGCCTCCACCACAGTGAATGGTGTCTGGTAATCACAGAAGTCATGTTGTGGGGTTTGAAAGGGACAGAGAAACTAGAACCACCTCCCAACCCTGTGGCCATTTCTGGAGCATGGAACCAATATGCCTACACGCCAGACCTTCAGGATCGTATGCCAACTGTTTTCTTCCACAGAACACTCCAACTTTTGTTGATTGGGTCACGTAGACCAGCTATAGATGACCACTTTTATGATTTTCTCTTAAAACTGCTTTTGTCAGCATCAAAATTGATACTGATGATTTTTCATGGTTCTCTTCAATTACGCCAAACCCCACCTTTTTCCACAGTACTCACTAACAAGAACAGGGTCTCAGACACATTTATCTTACGTCATGCTCTCTAGCAGTATTCTCCACCTCCAAAGGAAATAGAAATGAACTACTGTTTACTGAATGGCTAATTTGTACCACATGTTGTGTTAGGCACCTATTTATCGCATTTAATTTTCTCAACAATCCAGGGAACATCACTCATCAATCTTCACTTCTTCATATCAACCTAATCTTCTCTACTTTATTGGCAGCTCTAATGTTCTTAATCAAAAAAATTCCTCCAACGCCATAAGTTTCACTCTTGTCACCATTAGAATTCCACAGGGAATCATTCCATCAGAGGACATCAGCCTTGTACCTCCTCTGGAGATTATTCCTTACATTAGCAGACTCAGCTTCATCCTTTTACTCCTATAGAAATGTCTCTTTTCTTCCTATTAGAGCAGCCATTACATTCTTTATTGATTTTTTTTTCCTACTGGCCCATGAACTTCCACAGTATATAGATCTTGCTCTATTCATATTTTCATAAAATACAGCAAGTCTCAATAAATGTTTTCAAAATTAAGACTCCCTATTTTCTTATAGTTTAAAAGTTCATTTAGGCACAGAAAACCATATATTGTATGATTCTAATTATGTGAAATATCTAGAATAGGAATATTTTAAAGACAAAAGTTTGCTTAGGGCTGGGTGGACGAGTTAGGTATGAGAGAATGTAAATTGATTGCTAACCGGGATTTCTTTTAGAGGAGTTGAAAATGTGGTGATGGTTGTACAACCTTGAGAATATACTAAAAAAAAAAAAAAAAAAAAAAGGATTATACACTTTAAAAATAATTTTAAGGCTGGCCATGGAATCAGAAAAAAAAGGAATAATATGTTTTTACTCTTATCCTCTTTCCTTCATTATTTTAACAGTTTTATCAAGATATAATTCACATACCATACAACCATTCATTAAAATACAGGTCATTTTACTATGCACTCTTTAGAAAATAGACTACATCTTATTCAACTTGGCATTCTCAGGACCTAGCACAGTATTCAGAAGATAGTAAATGCTCATTCTATGAATTAGGTACCTATACCTCTGAATTTACTACTACTAATATAGCTATGCCATATTTGGGTTAAATATACTTTCATAGGTTTACTTGGGGGGAATCAAGACACCAATTATAAAACCATTTCTATGGGAAAAGATATATTCAAAGCAAAAAATAAAACCTACCAGAAACCTGCCAACACCTTGCCACTAATAAACAAAGAGAGCCCATGATTTATCTTGCAGGGCACTCACTATCAGTCCTACATCCTAGCCCCCTCCTAGACAAATATCTATATTCTCTAGAAACACGCAGATTCTTTATAACAAATTTAATGAGTGTTCCAACCTCTAGGTTTTGAAATACTATCCCTGGAAGAAGAGCTTTTGAGGAATGAAGACTATTTCTTCAAGGTAAATCCAGTATTTTTCAGGATAGCTTTCATTTTTATTATGCTTTCAGGGTGTATGAAAAATAAGAGAATGGAGCTTTTAAAAACTACTGTTGAATAAGTCAGTACATACATAAAAAGCCATTTGTTCAAGGATGTAGTCCTCTTTTGTAAGGACTGCAGTTTCTATCTAATCCACAATTAGCCTTTTTTCTATTTTTCTTGCACTGCATTTTAAGCTTCATTTTATTCCACTGCAATTTTTTTTCATAAAAGTTGATTTAAAGGAATCTACTAATGTCAAATGCCATTTACCAAGGATAGTGATTTTGAATCAAGATCATTATTCAGGCAATACTACTAATAAACCTCATAATGTCATATTTTCCCTGCTGATAAACCTCATAATGATATATTCCCTACCATTAACATCGATAATTATTGAACCCTTTATCATGCAATTTATGTATTGAATAGTACAAGATCCATGTACTGACTTCATTTGGAATGCTTTCTGTATTTCCAGATGATTAGCTCATTACTCGATATTGTTACGAAGTGATTCGTCATAATTTTGCCTCTGTTTCAGAGAATTAGTCACTAAAGGTTGTATGGTTACATGTTCAAGGCCAAAGGATGAGATATAATCACAATTTAATCGCTGATTCCCTACCGGAGGTCAATGTTTGTTTCATTAGGCTATGGTGTTATTAAAATAATTAAAATCCTCTTATGTAATTTTGAAGTACCTTTCAAAAAATATATGCTATATAAATGTCTATGGAGGACATCTGTCTCACTAATAAGTGTACAAAATTCTTACCATTCATAGAATTTTTATTGTAACCAAACCAGACCACCATTTAAAAAATAAATTGTAAAAAAAATAAAAAATTTTAATAAATAAATAAATAAATGGTAACTTCTTTATGTTTCTGCAAGCTTCTTACAGCAGGGGTCATATATTTTATTAATTAATTTACTCACAGTTTACCCATTGTGGAAATGTGATTAATATATACAGATTGAGGGCTTCCCTGGTGGCGCAGTGGTTGAGAATCTGCCTGCCAATGCAGGGCACACGGGTTCGAGCCCTGGTCTGGGAAGATCCCACATGCCGTAGAGCGGCTGGGCCCGCGAGCCACGATTATTGAGCCTGCGCGTCTGGAGCCTGTGCTCCGCAACAAGAGAGGCCCGCGCACCGCGATGAAGAGTGGCCCCCGCTTGCCACAACTAGAGAAAGCCCTCGCGCAGAAACGAAGACCCAGCACAGCCATAAATAAATAAATAAATAAAATTTAAAAATAAAAATAAAAAATATATATACAGATTGATTAAGTAAAAAGTTAAATATATAGTTTGAAGGTTTCATATGCATAATCAGATATTTTTCACATAGTTACTTACCTCTTCTAGTTGGCATGCTTTGATGACACTCCTATATCTATACTCATCATAGGAAACACCAAAGATGATGTTATCTTTAATGGTACCAGGCATGATCCAGGAAAACTGAGAGCAGAATGAAATTCTTCCACTGTGCTTAATTTTACCCTCTGAAGGCTCCAGTTCTCCCATAATCATCATTAGAAGTGAAGTCTGGAAATAAACTCATTGTTATTAAGTTAAATCACTTGATCAAATCACTCTCAGGATGCACGTGCCTCCAACTGCCATCCTAAGCAGAAGTATCTATTCTAATTTTTAAAGATTCTATATTAATTTATTCAATTCAAAAAATTTTAAGCACTTCCTGTTCTAGATATACTGCTATGCGCAAAAGATACAAAGAGGAATAAAAGAGACAATTACAATGGAGTGTGATAAGTGCTACAATAGAGGCTCACAGAGATGGGGCACCTAATTCAGATTGTTGGGATGGGTTTGGAAGAGGTCAGGGAAAGATTAGTAACAGCTGACATTTATTGACAGCTCATTTATTTTCTCACATGCCTTATTCAATCTATCTAATGCCGTTGTACTTTTCTTGGAAACATGTTCAGAATCTGGGGGCTTCTTCCACTACTACCTGGATTAAGCTAATATCATCTCTTGCCAGAATAAATACAATAGCCTTCTAACTTATCTCCTTGCTCTGCCCTTGTCTTCCTATAATCTATTCTCAAAGTGGCCCTGTCAAAATGTAAGTCTGATCATGTTACTTTTCTACTGAAAACCCTCCAAAGGTTTCTAATGTCTTCAGAACAAAAGCCTAACTCCTCACAAGGCCCTTTGTAAGTCCCTCAGAGCCTTTTTACAAGGTCCCAAGTAATGGTGTGGCTCCCATTACTTCTCTGACAGCTCTACTCTCCATGGCTCACTGTGCCAACCCCAATGACCTCCTTGCTGTTGTGTGAACTGGACAGACAGAGTCCCATTTCACAGGTTTGCTCCACCCCCTACCTGGAAGATTTCCCCAGAGAGCCACATGACCTAATCTCTCACCTCCTTCAAGTTTTTGCTCAAATGTTACCTTTCAATGAGGCCTTCCCTATCTCCACTGCTTAAAATCATACCCCTATCACCAATCTTCCTTTCTGTTTTATCTTCATAGTATTTACTATCATATGACATACACACACACACACACACACACACACATATATATATATATATATATATATATATATCTCCCACTAGAATGTGAGCCTTTTGGGTTGAGGAAGAGGGTATGTTGTGGGTTTTTTTCACTACTATATCCTCAGGGCCTAGAATGGTACCTGGCACAAAGTAGCTACTCAATATAATTGCTAAATGATATTGTATTTTACTCAATAATTTAATGATATGATACATTATATTAAATTAGAAGGGCTCAAAAACTTTAAACAGTGAATTACTGGTACATAAATATAGAAACCAATGGAAGAGAATTAAAACTACACAAACAGATCCAAATGCATAAAAGAACTAGTGTTTGATAAAGATGGCATCTAAAATCAGTGGAGAAAAATAGACTATTCAGTATATGGTGCTGAACAACTGAACAGCCAACTGGAGGTCAAACAAAAAAACTGTAGGCATATATCACACCATATGCATGATGAACTCCAAACAGGCCAAAGAATAAGTATAAAAATAAGACCATAAAATACTTGAAGAAAACATTGAAGGATGCCTAAATTAAAAAAGAAAGAAAGAAAGAAAAAAAAATGGAGTAAGAAAGCCTTTCTATGACTCAAAATCCAGAAGCCATAACATAAAAGATAAATTAAATCACGTTTAAAAAAATCTTGTGCACAGAAAACGAAAGGAAAAAATGTCAAGCTGAAGTAAATATTTGCAAGTTATATCACTCAAAGGAATAATTTCCCTTTTAAGTGATCTTAAAATCAAAAAGAAAAATACCAACATCCCATTAGAAAATTGTGCAAAGTATACAAACAGATATTTTACCAAAAATTAAAATAGAAGTGGCCTTTAAACATATGACAAGATATTGTACTTTATTCATAATAAGAGAAGTGCAAATTGAAAAACACACTGACATATGGCTTCACCCAATGAGACTGGAAATAATTCAAAAATTAGATGCCGTCTGCTGGGGATGCTGTGGGGGAATAAATCTGCAATCTTATGTGGACTGTATGGCCTGTGAATAAATCGATGCAACCTTCAGGAAGTTTGACAGATATACAAATGCTTTACCATTTCTAGGAAGCTACATTGCAGAAATACTTGTAGACGTGCTGAATGGCATATATGCAAGATTAGTCATAGCATCATTCTTTGTGTTAGCTAAGCACTGGAAATAACCCAAATTGTCAATCGATAGGTGACTCATTACATTACAGACCTCTATCCAAACAATAAAATACTATATAGCGATATATATAATATATATACATTCAAAAAATTAACAAGAGTAGCTGCCTGGGTTGGGAGAAAGAATGGTGGAAAGTGGCAAATAAGCAGAGGAGAAACAGAAGTGAGAGGGAAATTTTTCAACTTTTTATACATTTTAATTTTCCAGAATTTTTAATTTTTGATTAAATTTTAATAAATAATAATATCACCTAAAATATATTAGGAAGAAAGGAGGGACAAGAGACGACATCTTTGTGATATCTAGTTCAGTAAATTTTAAAATTCTTATTGTATAGGGAAAAAAAATCCAAAATTCCTTATTTCTACATAAAATTCTTCTATATAAAAATTAAAACTAGAAGTGTTATTTTCATATAGAACAGCTTTATAAATCCCAACAATGGAATGGATCTGATTATATATGGATTACATATCTATATATATAATATATAGATATATATATGTGTAGGCATATAATATATGTGTATATATACATATATATGTATACATATATATGCACACAATATACAGGTTAAATATAGGTTTGTATATGTTAAATAAAAAGGTTAAATATATATTTAACAATATTTATCTATATAAACTTATATAGATAAATATATAATATTTATCAATATAAACATTTATCAATAGTTTGCTATTTTGAGAGATGTGAAGTTAAATGTAAACATCATTGAATATAATATATATATAAAATACCAAATATTGATAAAACTTGGCAGACTTTGTATTTTATTTAAAAAGTAAGCAAAAACAGAAGCCAACAGCCATTCCACACATCTGATGCTCAGTTATTAGCAGAGCAAGCTAAGAGTTCCAGAGCAAGGCCAGCCAGGGCAGAAGACAGAGACTATGTGGTGTCAGGGGTTGTCAGCAAGGCCACAGACCTGCTTCAGTTGTGTAGACAACAGAAGAACTAAAAATCCCCACACCCTGGGGGCGATGCCATAAGCCAACCTTTAGTTGGGGATACCCAGGAGTGTAGACTCTTCCACCAATACTGCTTAATTAAAATAATTCAAGGAAGTTCCATAAATGAAAGATATTGAATGTAGATTAGAACCCCCCCCCAAAATTCATTTTCCCAAAGACATTCAATTAAATAAATTTATATCAAGCACCTATTACATGCTAGGTACTATGATAGTCCTTGGAATATAAAAACAAAGAAGACATGGTTCCCCTACAGTCTAGACATTAATAACAAGGGAGAGTGATAAAATTAAACCTGACCTTGCTGGGTTTTTTTAAAGAGACTAAGACGTGTGTTTTATTCAAAAATTAAACAGTCCAATAAAAATTAGGTTTTAAAATCTGTAAACTCTTTGACTCTGCAATCCTAGTCTTAGAAACTGATCATTAGAAAATTATGAAATGCAGAAAGATACAGAGCAATAGATTTACAAATAATAGAGAATGCCATCACAACATCATTTATGCAAAAATAACTTGGCAATAATCTGAATATTCAACAAAAACATGTAATGCTATGCAGCCATTGGGAATGACAGTGCTCTGCAGATAAATCTTTGTGATGTGTTTGACTTCTATCTGAGTGAAATTGGTTACAATACAGTATTAGAGAATAATCCTATTTTGGTTTTTATAAACACATATATATAGGAAAATGTCTGGAAGAAAAATATTTCAAAATATTTACCTGATTATCCCTAAGAGGTGAAATTAGGAATAATGTGCATTTTTTCCCGATATTTTTTGTTCTATCTGCATTTTCTTGCTTTTCTACAAAGTTTTAACAACAGTATAAACAACTACCATTTATTAAGCATGTACTTTGTTCCAAGTACTGCATCAAGGGCTTTCTGTACATTTGCTTATCTAATCCTTATACCTGACCTTATTGTATTTTATATCTCTGGATTTCCAGAGATATAAAATACAACCAAAATCTCAGAGATAGCTACTTGATCCATAATGTCCTTCTGGACACAAGTATACACATATATATGCTTTTATAAAATGCAGATCATAATGTACATATTATTTTATAACCTGTTGTCTTTCTTCACTTAAGAGTATCTTCAGAGTCATTTTTTAACATCCCTTAGCCTGACTGAATAACATGCCATTATATAACTACACCAAAATTTATCTAATCAATCCCTATTGTTAGATATTTAGGGCTTCCCCCAATTTTGGGCTACTGAAACAATGTTGTGATGAATATATAAAATCTCTGCAAACATACTAGGATAAGTCATAGAAATTGACAAGTTATTTGGTTATTTTTAAGGCTTTGGATATACAAATTACCAAATTGAGTGGTGCAGGATTTATCTTGAAATGTGAATATTTTCAATTATTCTATCATATATTTTAGCTAGATCTTTTATCTAATAAGATTATAAAATGCTCCATTCCTATACTATGAAAGGACATCCTCCTAGACTGAGTTGCCAAGTTGTTTCTCAGAGGGGTTTAATTATTCCTAAGGGGCCACTGCCTCCATCTGACTCCATCTTCATATCTACTTCCCAGAAGATGCAACTGTAACTCCAGCCAGCAATTATCTGCTCATCAGTTCTTAATAGAGTTGCCTGAAATTTAATTGCTGGTTAAGTCTTGTAATCTGTAATCCCAAAGCTATTTGTTTACACCTTTAAAGAAGTAATTTTAAACACCTAAACAAAATTAATTTTAAAAATTCTGTGAAATACCATTACTGTCTGCCCACAAGCAATCATTCTTGTTTAGATCATCTGTGACTTGTTTATTAGCAGCTCCTCCTATGGTATCATTTTCTTTTAATAGTGATAATTGCTAGTAATATTATACAAGAAATAGAAGGAAAAAGTAGCACTTGAAGAAGAAACACATTTTTCTAAGAAGAAAATGCACAGCTACAGCTACTGTATTGAAAGCCCTGTTTCTCATGTGGGAAAACGTACCTGGAGAGAGAAATAAGCAAACTGTATATCACTAGCACTATGAACACTAAATTCAATGACTAGAAATTTTCTGTGGCATTTTGTTTCCCACGTCTCAGACTAAATTCTTCAAAATATGGTTCTTCCTATATTAGACATTAATAAATAACTGTCTTTCAGAAGTATTTCTATTTTTATTTACATTTTTATCTTATAGCAGCATTGTTCCTTCCTTCCTCCCTCCCTTCCACCCTCCCTCCCTTCTTCCCTCCCTCCATTTCTTCCTTCCTTCCTTTTCTTTCATCAAAGCTAAAATTATAGTCAAATGGGATGAAGAACCTATTTTTAACAGACTTTCAAAGCAAATATCTATTATCCTTAGTAGCCCATTCCAAAGCCAGGAGGCCCTTTCTTATCTCTGATTTTATTCCTTCATGCCCTTTAAATTTATTTCCTAGATAAAGACAACAAGTGTTTATAATTATCTGAACAATAACTCAGATCTTTGAAGATCACTATAAAGTCTTCTTCTGACCATAAAGTTTGACCCTTTAGCTTTCTAACCTATTAATTTTTGTCAGCTATATCTCCAAATATCCATGGTTTATAATTAGTTGGGGTGGGGGGGGGTTGTTGAGGCTGACCAGCACTGAATAAATTAACATTCCTATGTATTGCCTTCAAAAAACTGTCCCAACTCAATAATTTTTCCTCATAATAAATCATAAGCAAGTCTGAGTCCATTCTCCAAAATTCTAATGTCAACAAAATGGGGACCTTTTACATGCAGTTATTGAAGTAAAATCTAAGCCATGATTTGGACTCAGAGCTGGACCAGCTCTGAGAAAATGTCTGTGCCACAGACTGGTAAAAATGGATGCCTCATTTGTTCAATAAAGTTATTGAATGCTCATCCTGTATGTGCATGACGCTGTGCTGAGTGGTGTCCAAAATATAAAGATATAAAAGAAAAAGTCACTGAAAATAATAGGAAGAAATAAAAGGCTAGAGGATGCTATCAGTGGAATAACTTATATTATAAGGAACTCTACATCCAAGTATTCTCCTAATACCAATGTAAGAATTCTCCAAAACACCTTATTACATTACAGACAAACTAGAAAAAGAAAGGAGAAAATCATGTCAAGTTAAGATCTTCATAATGAGGTATAAATGAGACTACCTTGCCTGCTCCAGTAGATCCAGCGACAGCCAACAACTGTCCTCTTTCTATCTTGAAACTGATATCTTTCAGGACAGGAGCACTGAGAAGTGAGAAGTTACTGAAGAAGAGGCTGTTATCACCATTGGAAATTTTTCTATTGTTATTATTTTGTTTTGCTTTCTCAAATAATTTCCCAAATCCCTGTAAAACAAACAAACATGTTTTTCAGATATTTTCAATAGCTACTTGCATTATGTATGATTAGTCTGAAAAGCACATGGCACATGACCCATACTTTACAGCACACAATTGATAGCACATGATTTCTAGAGCACATGATCCAAAACATCTGAAAATTATAATAATAATTTCAATTTCTCAGATTGTTGCTCACCACCAAATTTAATTAAAGATATCTATCTACATATATAAAGGTATCTATCTATATATATGTGTGCATGTATATATATATATGTGTATGTAAATATATACACACACATAAATATATATCCTCTCCTATAGGCTGGGTACATAAACATAATTATTTAATCTTCAGCAGAATAACAATATATGAGGTAGATTTTATAATCGTTCTCTTTCAAAGCTGTAGACTGTGACTCAAAGAGGTTAAGCAACTAAAGTCACGTAAGTAGTAGGCCTGAGTAGAATTACAACCCAAATCTTCTGCTCTATCATGCTGGTAGTACCTTCCTCTGAGAAGCTCAAAGCATTTCTTTAATTAGCTATTATTAAGTATAAATGTGATGATACTGCCATATGATTTGAATGAATTCCATTTTTGTAAGGGTAGCTGGGAGAAGGAATTCTCTTTTGAAAGTGCCCTGCTTCTATACTGCCCCATGGGAAGCTTTAGGGTAGTGGTCTTCAAACCAAAGTAAACAGCACTACAGATTATCAGGAGGAAGGTAGTGCACACAGTTTTAACGGAATGTATTCCCACATCCTCAACATGCAAAAGTACTCCTTCCTAAAGTTAATCTGCCTGAGAATTTGCCTGCTGTTTGTCATTTCTCTTTCCCACTTCCTGCTCACAATTGTCCTTCCCTCACTTTACACAGAAGAGGCAGCCTTCTCATCAGCCCTAAGTTTAGCTACGTTGCACTTTCTGGAGTGCAAAAAGTTCAGTAATACAAACAATGGGACCGTAAGAGAATGATTTTCTCCTGAAAGGTGATCCCATAAAAGCAAAGCCAGAAATACTGAAGGAGGTAACATCTTATTTCACCCAAGTTTCAAACTGATGGCAATCTATGTGTCTTATCATCTCAGAATCATATTTCAGAAATGAATTGAGAAATAAGATATTTTAATTAACTTATTTAATTAATTATTTAATTTTAATGAGTTAATAAATTAATACAAATTATTATCTGCATTTGAAAGTCAAGTCACACTTTCCTGACATAAAGCAAGTCACATTTAGCTGATTGGCTTGACAATGAGACCTGACTTCATAAATTCATTTATTTCCCATGAAATTGCACTGAAACTGCAGCTCCCAAGTTTTGAAAAAAATTATTTAACATATGAAGACAATGTACAATAGACAAGAATTACATTCTTTGCCACCACTTAAACCTATGTTGAAAAATTAGTTTTTAAGTTGAAAAGTCAACTTAAAATGTATCAGATATACATAGTTTTTCAGAACTATTTCAGGGCATACATAAGCAATTAAGCTTGAAGACCACTGCTTGAATTCTTATGATATGAATGGCTAATATCCCTTTCAGTCAACAGATAACTAAAAGCAAAGCTTTTAAGAAGTAGGCAATGAAAAGTCTTTAAATGAGACAAAGTCATCTGTTATTCCTTTATTCATTTATTTATCTAATAGACATTTATTGAGCATCACCTCTGTATTAAAGACCACTTCAGGGGCTTCCCTGGTGGTCCAGTGGTTAACACTCCCTGCTCCCAATGCAGGGGGTCTGGGTTCGATCCCCGGTCAGGGATCCCACTTGCCGCAACTAAGAGTCCGCATGCTGCAACTAAAGATCCCCGAAGATCCCACGTGCCGCAACTAAGACCCGGCACAACCAAATAAACAAATACATATTTTTTAAAAAGACCACTTCAAAAATCCCACATAGGAGAATAACATATGGATAGATATTAATACTGCAATGTGTTTAGTGCTACAACCGAAAATTCACACCAAGTCCTATAGGAGCGCATTAGAGAAAGCAACTGACTCAGTCTGGAATTTGACCAAGTAAATGACACAGTACTAGGCTATGAAGGATGTAAGTGGTTATTTCACAAGAGCAAGAACTAGTCTAGGTGTTCCAGGAAGAAGGATCTGGATGCACAACATTTTAGGCTTAAAAGAACAAAATAGATCTCAGGAATGGTGAGTGGCTAGGTGAGATGTATATGGTAAGATGACAAAGGGTATCCTTGGTAAGGTGGGCAGTGCAGGCTATTATGGGGCTCATGTGCCATGCTTAGAAATAGGACTTTTATCCAATAAGCCCTTGGACCAATGGAAGGTTGTTTTTACTAATAATTTTAATTTCTGAGTACAGAAGTAAAACACTTATTTCAGGAAGTTTGGTAAACAGAGGAAAGCAGCAAGAAGAAAAAAATAATCACCTGTAATCCTACCACTGAAAAGAAACCATGTTTAACATTTTAATGATACCCCTCCACTCCTTCACATATATATATAAAATCATATATATATTTTACAACATTAAGGAAAAATTATACATAAGGTTTGTGACCTGCTTTTTCTGACTTACAATAAATCATAAATATTTTCACATACCATTAAACATTCTTTTAAATATAATTTTAAGTTGCAGGATAGTATCCAAGAGTATGGATAAACTATAAATAGTTCTCTATTTTTGACATTATATGGTTTTCTCTTTAACTTAATAATTCTGTGATGCATGTACTTTGTTATAAATCTTGGAGGAAATCTCTTTTTTTTTTTTTTTAAGTATAAATTCCCACACGTGGGATTTCCAGGGCAAAAGGAATAGCAAAAATTCTAAGTCTTTTGAAAAGCAATTCCAAATTTTCCTCCATTAAGGTATGAGAGTGCTAGATTTGAGGAACCATTATCAACACTGTTGCTTTCTGGTTTGGGATTTATTTTGTATTGTTTTGTTCTGTTTCTTGTGTTTTATAGGTGAAAATGGAATCTCACTATTTATCTTATTTTTATTTGATCCCTAGTAAAGTTGAACATGTTCCGTGTTTACAAGTCCCCTGTGGTTGTCAGAGGAAGGATTATGATACCCTTTGTCTTTACTTCAGTCTCTGTCTCATCTTCTCAACTAGCTGGGTAATAAATCATGACATTCTGAACTTCAGTCTCCTGAGTTGTTGAGGGTTTTAAATGAGATAATATATATGAAAGTATTTTGTATACAGTAAAGCATTAGTCCACTTTTTAAAATTAGAGGCAGAGAAACCTAGGCTGACCTTTTGGCTCTCTCCTAACCAGTTGTATAACCTTGTTCGAGTTACTTAAACTCCCTAAAGCTCAGCTTCCTAATACATAAATAGAAACTGTACCTACTCACAGGTGTGGTGTGAGTGAGGAGTCATATATAACTCATCAGGGACTTGCCTCTTGAGTAACTGGGTGAACGGTGACATCATCAAACGTGTGGAGAAGACACTGGAAGGAGCAGGTTTATGAAGCTTGGGGAGTGATGAATGTGGGTGCCTGAGGAGCTTGCAGGGAATTTAGAAATGATGTATGAAGTTCAGGAAAGAAACTGGGGCTAGAGATTTGCCTTTGAGAGTCATCAGCACATTGATGTCAGTTGAGCCTGAGTCACCCAGAGAGCATGAAATGCCTGAAGGAAGCCTAGGTGCAGATGCAGTGGCCCATCACCATTGAAGAGGCAGAGAGGGAAGACTTAGAAGTCATGGTCAGAATATAAGATGACATGGAAAGAGTGGTTCACTAAAGCTAATTTAAATAAGTAGTTTTAAAAGAACAGTTTTAATGTATTGGTAAGGGCAGAATCCAGATTGCAGCAGGGAAAAGTCATAAAAGATGACGAAGCAAGAACAGCTTTGATGGCAAAAGAAAGCAGAATGATAAAGCTTGGAGGATGAGGCTGGGTGCGCAAAAGTCAGAGAAGAAATTTTTTTAACTTGAAAATATTTAAATGTGAAAAGGAGTCAGTTGAAAAAAAGATGTTGAAACTTGTAGAGAGAGACTAATTCCTGGCCCCATGTCCTGAGAAGATGAAGCAAGACGATAACAGTTTAGTCAAAGGCAGGAGGAAGCATACATCTTTCACTTAGACAAGAAAGAGAAGAAAAAAATAATCCCAAGGGGGAAGAAAGAAGTTATAAGCATTCATACATGATGCTGCATATTTTATAGCATCTATATATTTTCTCTATATCTTACAGAAGTCAAGGCCATCTGCTGGGGGTGAGCAGAACCTGGGAGAGATTGGGAGTTTCAGGAAAGTGGTAAAAATCTGGAAAAGCTTTTAGAGAAATGGTAAAGAAAATTAACTAAATATAAATGAAAATATTTCCCAAGAAAGTTTATAGGCCCATTTGAAGTTGAAACAATAACTGTATAAAACTTGTAACTGACTAGAGTATATGATTTTCCCAGATAGCACCTCCTTCGTCAAAGATATCAAGTGAATGTTTTGTAGCAAAAGATTCAGTGAAAGGAAAAGGGAATTGAGGGTGCTGCTGGGAGAAGAACTGAAGTGACTGGTGTTGTCACTGGTGGAGGTTAAACCAGGAGTCGTCCAAAAGGGAGAACTAAGGAGCCTAGAAATTTTCATGAAATTGGAAGGCAGTAAAGGTGGGATGAAGAGACTGAGAGAGCTAAGGTCAGGAAATTCTGAACTAAGAAAGAGATTCCAGGGTCCTCGGGAAGATGGCGGAAGAGTAAGACGCGGAGATCACCTTCCTTCCCACAGATACAGTAGAAATACATCTACACGTGGAACTGCTCCTACAGAACACCCACTGAACGCTGGCAGAAAACGTCCGACCTCCAAAAAGGCAAGAAACTCCCCCCGTACTTGGGTAGGGCAAAAGAAAAAAAGAAATAACAGAGACAAAAGAATAGGGACGGCACCTGCACTAGTGGGAGGGAGCCGTGAAGGAGGAAAGATTTCCACGCACTAGGAAGCCCCTTCGCGGGCGGAGACTGCGGGTGGCAGAGGGGGGAAGCTTCGGAGCCACGGAAGAGAGCGCAGCCACAGGGGTGCGGAGGGCAAAGCGGAGAGGTTCCCGCACGGAGGCTCGGCGCCGAGCAGCACTCTCCAGCCCGAGAGGCTTGTCTGCTCACCCGCCGGGGCGGGCGGGGCTGGGAGCTGAGGCTCGGCTTCGGTCGGATCGCAGGGAGAGGACTGAGGCTGGCAGCGTGAACACAGCCTGAAGGGATTAGCGCACAACAGCGGGCTGGGAGGGAGACCGGGAAAAAGTCTGCAGCTGCCGAAGAGGCAAGAGACTTTTTCTTGCCTCTTTGTTTCGCGGCGCGCAAGGAGAGGGGATTCAGAGTGCCGCCTAAACGAACTCCAGAGAAAGGCGTGAGCCGCGGCGATCAGCACGGACCCCAGAGACGGGCGTGAGACGCTGGGGCTGCTGCTGCCGCCTCCAAAAAGACTGTGTGTGAGCACAAGTCACTCTCCACATCGCCCCTTCCGGGAGCCTGTGCAGCCCGCCACTGCCAGGGTCCCGTGATCCGGGGACAAGTTCCCCGGGAGAACGCACTGCCCGCCTCAGGCTGGTGCAACGTCACGCCGGCCTCGGCCGCCGCAGGCTCACCCCGCCTCCTCTGTACACCTCCCTCCCCGCGGCCTGAGGGAGCCAGAGCCCCCGAAGCAGCTGCTCCTTTAACCCCGTCCTGTCTGTGCGGGGAATAGACGCCCTCAGGCGACCTACACGCAGAGGCGGGTCCAAATCCAAAGCTGAACCCCAGGAACTGTGCGAACAGGGAAGATAAGGGGAAATCTCTCCCAGCAACCTTAGAAGCAGCGGATTAAAACTCCACAAACAACTTGATGTGCCTGCATCTGGTGAATACCTGAATAGACAACGAATCATCCCAAATTCAGGAGGTGGACTTTGGGAGCAGGATATATTAATTTTTCCCCTTTTCCTTTATTTGTGAGTGTATATGTATATGCTTCTGGGTGCGATTTTGTCTGTATAGCTTTGCTTTACAATAGCTTTATTTTACTTCACTATATTATAGCCTCTTTCTTTCTTTCTGTCTTTCTTTCTATTTTTTCTCCCTTTTACTCTGAGCCGTGTGGACGAAAGGCTCTTGGTGCTCCAGCCAGGCATCAGGGCCGTGCCTCTGAGGTGGGAGAGCCAACTTCAGGACACTGGTCCACAAGAGACCTCCCAGCTTCACGTAATACCAAACGGCAAAAATCTCTCAGAGATCTCTATCTCAACATCAAGACCCAGCTTCACTCAACGACCAACAAGCTACAGTGCTGGACACCATATGCCAAACAACTAGCAAGACAGGAACACAGCCCCATCCATTAGCAGAGAGGCTGCCTAAAATCATAATAAGGCCACAGACACCCCAAAATACACCACCAGACGTGGACGTGCCCACCAGAAAGACAAGAGCCAACCTCATCCACCAGAGCTCAGGCACTAGTTCCCTCCACCAGGAAGCCTACACAACCCACTGAACCAACCTTAGCCACTGGGGACAGATACCAAAAACAACAGGAACTACGAACCTGCAGCCTGTGAAAAGGAGACCCCAAACACAGTAAGATAAGCAAAATGAGACGACAGAAAAACACACAGCAGATGAAGGAGCAGGGTCAGAACATACCAGACTTAACAAATGAAGAGGAAATAGGTAGTCTACCTGAAAAAGAATTCAGAATAATGATAGTAAGGATGATCCAAAATCTTGGAAATAGAATAGACAAAATGCAAGAAACATTTAACAAGGACGTAGAAAAACTAAAGAGGAACCAAGCAATGATGAAAACCACAATAAATGAAGTTAAAAATACTCTAGATGGGATCAATAGCAGAATAACTGAGGCAGAAGAAAGGATAAGTGACCTGGAAGATAAAATGGTGGAAATAACTACTGCAGAGCAGGATAAAGAAAAAAGAATGAAAAGAACTGAGGACAGTCTCAGAGACCTCTGGGACAACATTAAATGCGCCAACATTCGAATTATAGGGGTCCCAGAAGAAGAAGAGAAAAAGAAAGGGACTGAGAAGATATTTGAAGAGATTATAGTTGAAAACTTCCCTAATATGGGAAAGGAAATAGTTAATCAAGTCCTGGAAGCACAGAGAGTCCCATACAGGATAAACCCAAGGAGAAACACACCAAGACACATATTAATCAAACTGTCAAAAATTAAATATAAGGAAAACATATTAAAGGCAGCAAGGGAAAAAAAACAAATAACACACAAGGGAATCCCCATAAGGTTAACATCTGATCTTTCAGCAGAAACTCTGCAAGCCAGAAGGGAGTGGCAGGATATACTTAAAGTGATGAAGGAGAAAAACCTGCAACCAAGATTACACTACCCAGCAAGGATCTCATTCAGATTCGATGGAGAAATTAAAACCTTTACAGACAAGCAAAAGCTGAGAGAGTTCAGCACCACCAAACCAGCTTTACAACAAATGCTAAAGGAACTTCTCTAGGCAAGAAACACAAGAGAAGGAAAACACCTACAATAACAAACCCAAAACATTTAAGAAAATGGGAATAGGAACATACATATCGATAATTACCTTGAATGTAAATGGATTAAATGCTCCCACCAAAAGACACAGGCTGGCTGAATGGATACAAAAACAAGACCCATATATATGCTGTCTACAAGAGACCCACTTCAGACCTAGAGACACATATAGACTGAAAGTGAGGGGATGGAAAAAGATATTCCATGCAAATGGAAATCAAAAGAAAGCTGGAGTAGCAATTCTCATATCAGACAAAATAGACTTTAAAATAAAGACTATTACAAGAGACAAAGAAGGACACTATATAATGATCAAGGGATCGATACAAGAGGAAGGTATAACAATTGTAAATATTTATGCACCCAACATAGGAGCACCTCAATACATAAGGCAAATACTAACAGCCATAAAAGGGGAAATTGACAGCAACACAATCATAGTAGGGGACTTTAACACCCCACTCTCACCAATGGACAGATCATCCAAAATGAAAATAAATAAGGAAACACAAGCTTTAAATGATACATTAAACAAGATGGACTTAATTGATATTTATAGGACATTCCATCCAAAAACAACAGAATACACATTTTTCTCAAGTGCTCATGGAACATTCTCCAGGATAGATCATATCTTGGGTCACAAATCAAGCCTTGGTAAATTTAAGAAAATTGAAATCGTATCAAGTATCTTTTCCGACCACAACGCTATGAGACTAGATATCAATTACAGGAAAAGACCTGTAAAAAATACAAACACATGGAGGCTACACAATACATTACTTAATAACGAAGTGATCACTGAAGAAATCAAAGGGGAAATCAAAAAATACCTAGAAACAAATGACAATGGAGATACGACGACCCAAAACCTATGGGACGCAACAAAAGCAGTGCTAAGAGGGAAGTTTATAGCAATACAAGCCTACCTCAAGAAACAGGAAACATCTCGAATAAACAACCTAACCTTGCACCTAAAGCAATTAGAGAAAGAAGAACAAAAAAACCCCAAAGCCAGCAGAAGGAAAGAAATTATAAAGATCAGGTCAGAAATAAATGAAAAAGAAATGAAGGAAACAATAGCAAAAATCAATGAAACTAAAAGCTGGTTCTTTGAGAAGATAAACAAAATTGATAAACCATTAGCCAGACTCATCAAGAGAAAAAGGGAGAAGACTCAGATCAATAGAATTAGAAATGAAAAAGGAGAAGTAACCACTGACACTGCAGAAATACAAAAGATCATGAGAGATTACTACAAGCAACTCTATGCCAATAAAATGGACAACCTGGAAGAAATGGACAGATTCTTAGAAAGGCACAAACTGCCGAGACTGAACCAGGAAGAAATAGAAAATATGAACAGACCAATCACAAGCACTGAAATTGAAACTGTGATTAAAAACCTTCCAACAAACAAAAGCCCAGGACCAGATGGCTTCACAGGTGAATTCTATCAAACATTTAGAGAAGAGTTAACACCTATCCTTCTCAAACTCTTCCAAAATATTGCAGAGGGAGGAACACTCCCAAACTCATTCTACGAGGCCACCATCACCCTGATACCAAAACCAGACAAAGATGTCACAAAGAAAGAAAACTACAGGCCAATATCACTGATGAACATAGATGCAAAAATCCTCAACAAAATACTAGCAAACAGAATCCAACAGCACATTAAAAGGATCATACACCATGATCAAGTGGGGTTTATCCCAGGAATGCAAGGATTCTTCAATATACGCAAATCAATCAATGTGATACATCATATTAACAAACTGAAGGAGAAAAACCATATGATCATCTCAATAGATGCAGAGAAAGCTTTCGACAAAATTCAACACCCATTTATGATAAAAGCCCTGCAGAAAGTAGGCATAGAGGGAACTTTCCTCAACATAATAAAGGCCATATATGACAAACCCACAGCCAACATTGTCCTCAATGGGGAAAAACTGAAACCATTTCCACTAAGATCAGGAACAAGACAAGGTTGCCCACTCTCACCACTATTATTCAACATAGTTTTGGAAGTGTTAGCCACAGCAATCAGAGAAGACAAAGAAATAAAAGGAATCCAAATCGGAAAAGAAGAAGTAAAGCTGTCACTATTTGCAGATGACATGATACTATACATAGAGAATCCTAAAGATGCTACCAGAAAACTCCTAGAGCTAATCAATGAATTTGGTAAAGTAGCAGGATACAAAATTAATGCACAGAAATCTCTTGCATTTCTATACACTAATGACGAAAAATCTGAAAGTGAAATTAAGAAAACACTCCCATTTACCATTGCAACAAAAAGAATAAAATATCTAGGAATAAACCTACCTAAGGAGACAAAAGACCTGTATGCAGAAAATTATAAGACACTGATGAAAGAAATTAAAGATGATACAAATAGATGGAGAGATATACCATGTTCCTGGATTGGAAGAATCAACATTGTGAAAATGACTCTACTACCCAAAGCAATCTACAGATTCAATGCAATCCCTATCAAACTACCACTGGCATTTTTCACAGAACTAGAACAAAAAATTTCACAATTTGTATGGAAACACAAAAGACCCCGAATAGCCAAAGCAATCTTGAGAACGAAAAATGGAGCTGGGGGAATCAGGCTCCCTGACTTCAGACTATATTACAAAGCTTCAGTAATCAAGACAGTTTGGTACTGGCACAAAAACAGAAATATAGATCAATGGAACAGGATAGAAAGCCCAGAGATAAACCCACACACATATGGGCACCTTATTTTTGATAAAGGAGGCAAGCATATACAGTGGAGAAAAGACAGCCTCTTCAATAAGTGGTGCTGGGAAAATTGGACAGGTAC
This sequence comes from Balaenoptera physalus, assembly GCF_965194825.1. Taxonomy (NCBI): domain Eukaryota; kingdom Metazoa; phylum Chordata; class Mammalia; order Artiodactyla; family Balaenopteridae; genus Balaenoptera; species Balaenoptera physalus. The sequence goes on along the minus strand of NC_138887.1, from coordinate 91,534,451 downwards.
ATGTAAAAGTATGAAAATAGAACACTCCCTGACACCATGCACAAAAATAAACTCAAAATGGATTAAAGACCTAAGTGTAAGGGCAGACACTATCAAACTCTTAGAGGAAAACATAGGCAGAACACTCTATGACATACATCACAGCAAGATTCTTTTTGACCCAGCTCCCAGAGAAATGGAAATAAGAACACAAATAAACAAATGGGACCTAATGAAACTTAAAAGCTTTTGCACAGCAAAGGAAACCATAAACAAGACCAAAAGACAACCATCAGAATGGGAGAAAATATTTGCAAATGAAGCAACTGACAAAGGATTAATCTCCAAGATTTACAAGCAGCTCATGCAGCTCAATAACAAAAAAACGAACAACCCAATCCAAAAATGGGCCGAAGACCTAAATAGACATTTCTCCAAAGAAGATATACAGATGGCCTACAGACACATGAAAGAATGCTCAACATCATTAATCATTAGAGAAATGCAAATCAAAACTACAATGAGATATCATCTCACACCGGTCAGAATGGCCATCATCAAAAAATCTAGAAACAATAAATGCTGGAGAGGGTGTGGAGGAAAGGGTACACTCTTGCACTGTTGGTGGGAATGTAAATTGATACAGCCACTATGGAGAACAGTATGGAGGTTCCTTAAAAAACTACAAATAGAACTACCATACGACCCAGCAATCCCACTACTGGGCATATACCCTGAGAAAACCATAGGTCAAAAAGAGTCATGTACCAAAATGTTCATTGCAGCTCTATTTACAATAGCCAGGACATGGAAGCAATCTAAATGTCCATCGACAGATGAATGGATAAAGAAGATGTGGCACATATATACAATGGAATATTACTCAGCCATAAAAAGAAATGAAATGGAGGTATTTGTAATGAGGTGGATGGAGTTAGAGTCTGTCATACAGAGTGAAGTAAGTCAGAAAGAGAAAAACAAATACAGTATGCTAACACATATATACGGAATCTAAGGGGAAAAAAAAAAAAGAAAAAAAAAAAAAAAAAAAAAAAGGCCATGAAGAACCTAGTGGCAAGACGGGAATAAAGACACAGACCTACTAGAGAATGGACTTGAGGATATGGGGAGGGGGTGGGGTGAGATGTGACAGGGTAAGAGAGTGTCATGGACATATATACACTACCAAATGTAAAATAGATAACTAGTGGGAAGCAGCCGCATAGCACAGGGAGATCAGCTCGGTGCTTTGTGACCATCTAGAGGGATGGGATGGGGAGGGTGGGAGGGAGGGAGATGCAAGAGGGAAGAGAAATGGGAACATATTGTATATGTATAACTGATTCACTTTGTTATAAAGCAGAAGCTAACACACCATTGTAAGGCAATTATACTTCAATAAAGATGTTAAAAAAAAAAAAAAAAGAAAGAAAGAGATTCCAGAGTGCGACATTTCCAAAGTGGAGTAAGTCTAGGTGCTCACCAAGCTCAGCATGTGACCATGAAAGGAAGCTTCTGAACTAACTGTAAAATGTAAGTTCTGAGGACAGTACTGGAAGGATTTCTCATGTGGGTGCTGAAGTCTCAGACATGATGGCAGAGATTTAACAAGCACCACTATCCTGGGTAAATATCATCAAGGAGTGTCCAGAATTTGATAGCTGACAGAGTCTGGAGGATGAGGATACAGCCAGACAGAAGGTTCACTGAAAGAGTTGTAGACTGTGACATTGGGGTCCAAAACCTGACTTCAGCCCTTGCCTGTTCTGTGAGCTGAGCCAGGTTCTGTAACCTTCCTAAGCCTCCATTCCCTTATCAGCAAAATGGAAACATTAAGATTTCATCGTAGGAATGTTATGAGAAATAAGACAAAACATATAAAGTGCTTATCTAGTACCTGGCAGATTGTAAGGGCTCAAGCATGCTACCTATTTTATTAGATGAAAGCAGAGTGAAATGGAGATTAGAAAAACAATTGTCTGTAAGTACTGTCAAACTTCTTATTTTTCTTCATGCCTAGAAGGGCATTTGAAATTCCTAAAATCAAAGAAGTAAAATCAATCTGATCCACACACCTCTCCACAATTTTTCTGGGCAGATAAAGAATTATTCTCTTACTTACATCTAAAAAAATGAAGTATAGTAAAGCCCTTGAGGTCAGGTTACTTATATAAATAAAACCAATTTAAGATATTGTGAAATATGTAGAAATGGGACATTGGTTTCATAACTCCTATGTTTACTCAATATAAAAAAGTGATAAGGAAAGAGGAACTCAACAGGTATTCTCAATAATCAAATATTACTTCTTTAGAAGCTGAAAAAAACATTGATAATATTTTTTCTGACCATGAGAAATATGAGAGAATTTTTAGTAGTGAATTAAAATAAGTAAAAATAGTAGAAAACGATACATTGGTCTATTTCTCATACATCTTTATGGTGACTGGTGTATGTAAATTGCATTGGATTGGAACTTGAGATCAGAGAGGGTAGCATTTACTGAGGAACTATTATGTGCATGGTACTATGCTGAATACTTTCCATAAGTTATCTCAGTCAATCCTCATAACAAACTTGCAAGGTATATATTAATATTCCCATTTTATAGATGAAGAACGAGAGGCTCCACAAAGTTCAGTAACTTGGTCTAGATTACACAGATAGTAAATGGCAGAACCAGGATTCAAACCCAGCTCTATCTGGCTCCAAAACCTATGAGCTTTGTATTACTTCCTAATTTGTTATGTGAAACAAATTACATGACTTACAAAAAAATGACGAGGCTTGTCAGTCGTATTTAATATTCCTGGGCCTCTACCTCTTAATCTATAAAATAAGTTCTATCATCATTCTAACTTTATTGCCCATTCGGATGAAAACCAGAACCACAAACAAGCAAAGCTTAAATATTTAGAACAAACAAAAACGAAAAATATCTGACCTCCTCCCAGAAGGCTGTTACATTCTCCATCACTACTTCTGTAGTTGTTAAGTTATATTCCAGTGTCTTATATTCTTGCTTTTGTAAGAAATCCTGTTTGCAAAAGAGAGCAAAAACGTATTGCAGAACCAGGATACCATTAATACATTATTACATCTATTTTACACTCTAATCGTGATGCATTCTGTACTTGGATTTTATGAATTATATTAGAAATTGTTTCTTAATAAAATAATTTTATAAGTGTTCTAAAGTTAATTTGCCAAGTACTAGAATTCATCATTTTGAAATGTGATATTTTATAAAACTGTTTTTATACATTAGATTTTTAACATACCACTGATTCATCCTTGTACTATTACATGTTACCCTTAGTGATGAATTTATAAAGCACACCTGAATTACCCACCAATTGCCTCAATTCAACATTAAGAGAGAGAAAACTATTATCTTCATCTTTATAGCACCCTCCTGATTAGAGGCATCATTAGCATCACTTCTCTGGGTTAAGTAAAGGTGTGAAGATCTGATCTAACTGATTTTAGGGTATCAAACCTTGATTCTAAAAGAAGGGCTCTATTAGCGAATCAGAATCACAGTGCTCCTAGAGATGGTGGGAGCATGAGGAAGAATTAAGTTTATGCATCCTGAAGTCTTCTTCATAGGAGGTAGTTTTAAAAATCTGGTGCTTGCTCACTTTTTCCCTTCTCGCCTCTTCAATTCACTCACTATCTCTATTTTGGTTTCCCCCTTTTTCTCCCAGTTTTGTTTTTAAGATCTGTTTCTCTGTCTGTATTCCTGTTTAGTGAATCTGTTTCTCTGATGCATTCTCTTTGGGTCTCTATGTCTGTTTCTCTCTCTCTCTCTTTCACTATCTCCTCACCACCTCCCACATGGCTGTGATGGACTAACAGAAGAAATAAGACTAGTCCAAGAGCTGCCATGGTTCTGAGCTACATTCACCAATCTGTCTAAATTGCAGATCTCAAACTCACATATTTTCAAGATGATAAAACTAAGGAAGGTGGCTAAGTACAGACTGTGATGAACTGGAGAGGGCAGACCCTCTCTGAGGGGGGAGCTGCCACAGCTTGTGAGGGAAGAGGACCCAGTTTACTGTATACTTCAAATTTTCAAAAGAGGCTGAAGACATGATTTGTTGTATATGTGACAGCACACAATTTTTAAATGCTGCCAACTAATTCAAATGCGTTGTTTTAGGTTTTTTTGTTTTGTTTTGTTTTTTAATGTAAAGGTCAAATAAAACAGGTCAAGGGCCAAAATTAAGTCCATGGGCCACCATTTGCAAACTCTGGCCTAGGCTAAATAATGGCAGAACTACCTAAAAGTGGCTCACCCTTCACCCTCATTTTTTAAATTTATGTCACAATGATTTATTTTCTGGGTTAAATATTTAAATGGATATCAAACAAGTATAATAAAACATTTTGAACTGTATATTAATTATAAAAATAATAACCACACCCAAGGTTATGGTGCTGATTCTGTTAGCTTTGCATTAATTGAGTCTCATTACCTGAGGACTTTAGAACCTCTCTTCAAAATTACCAGCTACATCAGCTTGCTGAGATTTTAAGGTAATTAATGTTTCATAAAATGCCACTGTCATCCATCATACAGTCCAGAAAAACACTTGGAAAAGTTTAAGGTGAACATTCCTAGTGTTAGCTGGAAAATCTTATAACTCCCGGATGAATCTGCCACCATCATTTTGCACATTTGCCAAGTTCATTAGAACTGCTCTATTGATTGATTACTTGAATAAAAATCTCCAGAATACAGAAACAATATTTTCTTCAATTTCTCTGACTTAAGAGAATTTCACAGGCCTTCATTTTATTTCACTAGGCTTTCATTACAAGGGCTCATTAGACCACATACAGACATCAAGACAGGAAATACTGTGCATCAAACAGGCCCAAGGCCAAGAATACCTCTCCAGAGAGTTTGCTCATGAATAAAGTTCTGAACTGTTCTAAATTCATTGTGATGATGCCCAATTTTGGTACATTACCTGTATTTTGTTTATTGCTCCAAGAGAATCATACCAAGTTTGTACAGCCCAGGGGAATTGCCGAGTGACTGCCATGCGCAGAACGATGCAGAATGAGATGGTTGTGAATATTTTTCGAAGGCCGATTCCTTTAAGCAGTGCATAAGGAAGCACAGAAAAAAACACTACAAAGAACCCTGAGAAGAAGAAGGCTGAGCTACTGAAGTATCTCACATAGGCTGTCTTCCGGGTCAGTTTCAGTTCTGTTCTATAAAAAAAAAATAGGATTTGGGATGCTTATTTACTTTTCAAATATCAGGCATCTTGGAATTAAAAATCTGAACATAGACTCTCAAATCTTTCTCTCTGTGTTCTGATCCTCGTTCTACCCTGCATAAGCTGTGTGACCTTGTGCAAGGTATTTAACCTCTCTGGGCCTCAGTTACCTTATCTGAAAGGGAGATGGATCATAATGAATGTACCAGTGTCTTGCATATAATACCTGTAAATATTATTTTTAAATTACAATAATCTTAATAATTATTACTATAATTATTATATTGTTTTTATATCTTTATTCACTTCTTTATTAATTTTTAAGATTAATGACACTGATAATTTTTTGTTTGTTGGTTGGTTGGTGTTTTAAGTAATTAAGTGTGGATATGAGAATAATGTTGAAAGACTTATAAAGGAAAAAGACAATTCTGGGATTCCCTAATGGATTGTTAACATTTTAGAAGTTCTAGCTTGGCTTTGGGGAACCTTGAAAATAACATATAAGCCATAGAGGAGTGGTTCTCAAGCCTTAGCATGAGTAAAAATCACCTGAGAAACCTGTTAAAATGCAGAGTTTCAGGCCCACCACTCAGAGATACTGACTGAGTCTGCAGTAGGCCTCCAGAATCTGCATTTTAAAAAGGAACCCAAATGGGGCTTCCCTGATGGCACAGTAGTTAAGAGTCTGCCTGCCAATGCAGGGGACACGGGTTCAAGCCCTGGTCTGGGAAGATCCCACATGCCACGGAGAAACTAAGCCTGTGCACCACAACTACTGAGCCTGTGCTCTAGAGCCCGCAAGCCACAACTACTGAGCCCGTGTGCCACAACTACTGAAGCCCATGTGCCTAAAGCCCATACTCAACAAAAGAAGCCACCGCAATGAGAAGCCTGTGCACTGCAAGAGAGTAGCCCCTGCTCGCCACAACCAGAGAAAAGCCCATGCTCAGCAACAAAGGTCCAACACAGACAAAAATAAATAAATAAATTTAAAAAAAGAACCCAGGTAATTCTTGAAAAATTATAAGTGAGTAGATGCTGCATCCTCCCTGTCTCTCTCCTTTCAGTATAGTTATTTGCAATCACACTTCTGATCCTATAGTCTGAACTACAAATGTGAACTATTTTTTTAACACACACAGAAGAGGTTTAAATGCACCAATAAGCAGAAAACAGGGAGTGCAGAGGCTGGCGAGAAGAGAGGACAATGCTGCCTTCAACCTCTGTCCTACTCTTCCAGGACCATCAAAACTAGAGTCACTTGTGATCCTCCTATTCAGCTCTTGCAAGGGAAAGAGCAGAGATAAAACAGACAAGTAGAGAGTGCTGGTGGGAAGGAGCAATAGCTGTGCCCGGCATTTAGTTCCACATGCTTGTACAACTCAGAAAAGTTCTCATTCTCAAGTTGTAGAATTCAGAGGAAATCTTTTATTTTAAGTCTGAAAAAAAATGTAATCCTGAGCACTCTGATGAAGAAAACGAAGTTCAATGTCCCCAATCTACATTGTGACTCCCAGTCTAATGTGGTCTAGCCTACCTATTTTAATTATTTGGTATTGAAGGCAGATTATGATTTGGGAATCTCACTGGGGTGTGACTCTCAGCTCTCCTGGTTATAGCTATGCCATCTTAAGCAAGTTTCTCTTCCCTCTGATCCTACAGAATCCAAATCTACAGAAGAGAAACATAATATCTCCCTTGTGGAGTTGCTGCCAAGATAAATGACAGCACAGCACAGGGTCTTGCACTTAGAATCTACATGTGTGTCTCTAATCTTCAACAGAAAGAAGAATACTATTGGCTAGGCTTATATGTTTTTAATGCTAGAAAATACTGTTTACAAAAATGTTAATAAATTTGTCAAAATGAAAGGAGGAAAATGAGGAAAATGAAAGAAGTGGTACTGTAAGAATAATGCACTCAAGAACATCTATAAGAGAAGGAGTACTTCCCAGAACTTCTGCTGTCAGTGTCCTTGTCCTGACGGTGAGACACAGCCACCCCCCACCTCTGCAGGAGACCCTCCAACACTAGCAGAAACTGCAGCTCAGCAAGCAATCTGCTGCCGACAATCAAATCAATTTTGTGATATTTAAAACTTTTACTGAGAGGGCAGACAGCAGAATCAAGAAGAACTACAATCCTGCAGCCTGTGGAACAAAAACCACATTCATAGAAAGATAGACAAGATGAAAAGGCAGAGGGCTATGTACCAGATGAAGGAACAAGATAAAACCCCAGAAAAACAACTAAATGAAGTAGAAATAGGCAACCTTCCAGAAAAAGAATTCAGAATAATGATAGTGAAGATGATCCAGGACCTCAGAAAAAGAATGGAGGCAAAGATCAAGAAGATGCAAGAAATGTTTAACAAACACCTAGGAGAATTAAAGACCAAACAAACAGAGATGAACAATACAATAACTGAAATGAAAACTACACTAGAAGGAATCAATATCAGAATAACTGAGGCAGAAGAACGGATAAGTGACCTGGAAGACAGAATGGTGGAATTCACTGCTGCGGAACAGAATAAAGAAAAAATAATGAAAAGAAATGAAGACAGCCTAAGAGACCTCTGGGACAACATTAAAGACAACAACATTCACATTATAGGGGTCCCAAAAGGAGAAGAGAGAGAAAGGGCCAGAGAAAATATTTGAAGAGACTATAGTCGAAAACTCCCCTAACATGGGAAAGGAAGTAGCCACCCAAGTCCAGAGAGAGCAGAGAGTCCCATACAGGATAAACCCAAGGAGAAACACGCCGAGACACATAGTAATCAAATTGGCAAAAACTAAAGACAAAGAAAAATTATTGAAAGCAGCAAGGGAAAAATGACAAATAACATACAAGGGAACTCCCATAAGGTTAACAGCTGATTTCTCAGCAGAAACTCTACAAGCCAGAAGGGACTAGCATGATATACTTTAAGTGATGAAAGGGAAGAAACTACAACGAAGATTACTCTATCCGGCAAGGATCTCATTCAGATTCGATGGAGAAATCAAAAGCTTAGCAGAGAAGCAAAAGCTAAGAGAATTCAGCACCACCAAACCAGCTCTACAACAAATGCTAAAGGAACTTCTCTAAGTGGGAAACACAAGAGAAGAAAAGGACATACAAAAACAACTCAAAACAATTAAGAAAATGGTCATAGGAACATACATATCGATAATTACCTTAAACGTGAATGGATTAAATCCTCCAACCAAAAGACACAGGCTCGCTGAATGGATACAAAAACAAGACCCATATATATGCTCTCTATAAGAGACCCACTTTAGACCTAGGGACACATACAGACTGAAAGTGAGGGGATGGAAAATGATATTCCATGCAAATGAAAATCAAAAGAAAGCTGCAGTAGCAATCCTCATATCAGATAAAATAGACTTTAAAATAAAGAATGTTACAAGAGACAAGGAAGGACACTACACAATGATCAAGGGATCAATCCAAGAAGAAGATATAACAATTATAAATATACATACACCCAACATAGGAGCACCTCAATATATAAGGCAACTACTAACAGCTATAAAAGAGGAAATTGACAGTAACACAATAATAGTGGGGGATTTTAACACCTCACTTACACCAATGGACAGATCATCCAAAATGAAAATAAATAAGGAAACAGAAGCTTTAAATGACACAACAGACCAGATAGATTTAATTAATATTTATAGGACATTCCATCCAAAAACAGATTACACTTTCTTCTCAAGTGCGCACGGAACATTCTCCAGGATAGATCACATCCTGGGTCACAAATCAAGCCTCAGTAAATTTAAGAGAATTGAAATCATATCAAGCATCTTTTCTGACCACAATGCTATGAGATTAGAAATGAATTACAGGGAAAAAAACGTAAAAAAGACAAACACATGGAGGCTAAACAATACGTTACTAAATAACCAAGAGATCATTGAAGAAATCAAAGAGGAAATCAAAAATACCTAGAGACAAATGAAAACAATGAAGACAATGAAAACACGATGATCCAAAACCTATGGGATGCAGCAAAAGAGGTTCTAAGAGGGAAGTTTATAGCTATACAAGCCTACCTCAAGAAATAAGAAAAATCTCAAATAAACAATCTAACCTGACACCTAAAGGAACTAGAGAAAGAAGAACAAACAAAACCCAAAGTTAGCAGAAGGAAGGAAATCTAAAGATCAGAGAAGAAATAAATGAAACAGAAACAAAGAAAACAATAGCAAAGATCAATAAAACTAAAAGCTGGTTCCTTGAGAAGATAAACAAAATTGATAAACTATTAGCCAGACTCATCAAGAAAAAGAGGGAGAGGACTCAAGTCAAAACAATTAGAAATGAAAAAGGAGAAGTTACAACAGACATCGCAGATATACAAAGCATCCTAAGAGACTACTACAAGCAACCCCATGCCAATAAAATGGACAATCTGGAAGAAATGGACAAATTCTTAGAAAGGTATAACCTTCCAAGACTGAACCAGGAAGAAATAGAAAATATGAACAGACCAATCACAACTAATGAAATTGAAACTGTGATTAAAAATTTTCCAACAAACAAAAGTCCAGGACCAGATGGCTTCACAGGTGAATTCTATCAAACATTTAGAAAAGAGCTAACACCTATCCTTCTCAAACTCTTCCAAAAAATTGCAGAGGAAGGAACACTCCCAAACTCATTCTATGAGGCCACCATCACCCTGATACCAAAACCAGACAAAGATACTACAAAAAAAGAAAATTACAGACCAATATCACTGATGAATATAGATGCAAAAATCCTCAACAAAATACTAGCAAACAGAATCCAACAACACATTAAAAGGATCATACACCATGATCAAGCGGAATTTATCCCAGGGATGCAAGGATTCTTCAATATACACAAATCAATCAATGTGGTACACCATATTAACAAATTGAAGAATAAAAACCATATGATCATCTCAATAGATGCAGAAAAAGCTTTTGACAAAATTCAACACCCATTTATGATAAAAATTCTCCAGGAAGTGGGCATAAAGGGAACCTACCTCAACATAATAAAGGGCATATATGACAAACCCACAGCAAACATCATTCTCAATGGTGAAAAACTGAAAGCATTTCCTCTAAGATCAGGAACAAGACAAGGTGGTCCACTCTCACCACTATTATTCAACATAGTTTTGGAAGTCCTAGCCATGGCAATCAGAGAAGAAAAAGAAATACAAATTGGAAAAGAAGAAGTAAAACTGTCACTCTTCGCAGATGACATGATACTATACCTATAGAATCCTAAAGATGCCACCAGAAAACTACTAGAGCTAATCAATCAATTTGGTAAAGTTGTAGGATACAAAATTAATGCACAGAAATCTCTTGCATTCCTATACACTAATGATGAAAAACCTGAAAGAGAAATTAAGGAAACATTCCCATTTACCATTGCAACAAAAAGAATAAAATACCTAGGAATAAACCTATGTAGGGGGACAAAAGACCTGTATGCAGAAAACTATAAGACACTGATGAAAGAAATTAAAGATGATACCAACAGATGGAGAGATATACCATGTTCTTGTATTGGAAGAATCAACATTGTGAAAATGACTATACTATCCAAAGCAATCTACAGATTCAATGCAATCCCTATCAAATTACCAATGGCATTTTTTACAGAACTAGAACAAAAAAATCTTAAAATTTGTATGGAGACACAAAAGACCTCGAATAGCCAAAGCAGTCTTGAGGGAAAAAAAACGGAACTGGAGGAATCAGACTCCCTGACTTCAGACTATACTATAAAGCTTCAGTAATCAAGACAATATGGTACTGGCACAAAAACAGAAACATAGATCAATGGAACAAGATAGAAAGCCCAGAGATAAACCCATGCACCTATGGTCAACTAATCTATGACAAAGGAGGCAAAGATATATAATGGAGAAAAGACAGTCTCTCCAATAAGTAGCGCTGGGAAAACTGGACAGCTACATGTAGTGCTGGGAAAACTGGACAGCTACATGTAAAGGAATGAAATTAGAACACTGCCTAACACCATACACAAAAATAAACTCAAACTGGATTAGAGACCTAAATATAAGACTGGACACTATAAAACTCTTAGAGGAAAACATAGGAAGAACACTCTTTGACATAAATCACAGTAAGATCTTTTTTGATCCACCTCCTAGAGTAATGGAAAGAAAAACAAAAATAAACAAATGGGACCTAATGAAAATTCAAAGCTTTTGCACAGCAAAGGAAACCATAAACAAGATGAAAAGACAACCCTCAGAATGGGAGAAAATAGTTGCAAACGAATCAATGGACAAAGGATTAATCTCCAAAATATATAAACAGCTCATGCAGCTCAGTGTTAAAAAAGCAAACAACCCAATCCAAAAATGGGCAGAAGACCTAGATAGACATTTCTCCAAAGAAGACATACAGATGGCCAAGAAGCCCATGAAAAGCTGCTCAACATCACTAATCATTAGAGTAATGCAAATCAAAACCACAATGAGGTATCACCTCAAACCAGTAAGAATGGGCATCATTAGAAAATCTACAAAAAACAAATGCTGGAGACGGTGTGGAGAAAAGCGAACCCTCTTGCACTGTTGGTGGGAATGTAAATTGATACAGCCACTATGGAGAACAGTATGGCGGTTTCTTAAAAACTAAAAACAGAATTACCATATGATCCAGCAATCCCACTACTGGGCATATACCCAGAGAAAACCATTATTCAAAAAGACACATGCACCCCAATGTTCATTGCAGCACTATTTACAATAGCCCGGTCATGGAAGCAACCTAAATGCCCATTGACAGACGAATGGATAAAGAAGACATGGTACATATATACAATGGAATATTACTCAGCCATAAAAAGGAACGAAATTGGGTCATTTGTTGAGACGTGGATGGATCTAGAGACTGTCATACAGAGTGAAGTAAGTCAGAAAGAGAAAAACAAATATCGTATATTAACGCATATATGTGGAACATAGAAAAATGGTACAGATGAACCAGTTTGCAGGGCAGAAGCTGAGACACAGATGTAGAGAACAAACGTATGGACACCAAGGGGGGAAAGCAGCAGAGGGTGGGGGTGGTGGTGTGATGAATTGGGAGAGTGGGATTGACATGTATACACTGATGTGTATAAAAAGGATGACTAATAAGAACCTGCTGTATAAAAAAATAAATAAAATTTAAAAATAAAAAAAAAAAGAGGGAGTGAGAGCATGTCCTTCTACTCTGCCATCTTGAATCAATCTCCCTATGACTTTGGTCTTGCTAATTAGAATACATCATTAGAATGCTTTATTGTATACCCTGATATGGACATTTACAAATAAAAATAAATAATTGCTCCTGAGTGAAATAAAAGACTTGGAGTTTCTTAAAAAAAAAAGAAAAAAAAAAAAAAGAACATATATAAGAATCACCTAGAAAGTAGTACTCACCATAATAAAATCACTAGCACTGTAGGAGTCATAAAAATATTTTATCTTATAAAAAAAATTCAAAGTGACTTTATTACCAGAGAGCAATAAAGAAGTAGATTTTCAGGGAGTGTTACACAGCCTTTTGCCCAGTGCAGCAGTGGCCCAGGCTGAGGTCATCCCTTTGCAGCGCATCCTGCCAATCTCTTCCAGAACATTCTATTTGCTCTTTTGAGTAGAAGCAATTTTTGCTTTCCCATATTTACGTCAGCACTTTGCAGCCTTTTCAGGTAACAATTTCATGCCAGATTAAGGAACCAGATTATACAAGTTAAAACCAAACATTTGCTATTAGAATTGGTTAAACAGAAATACAGAATAGGAAGGATGGATTTCATCTTTTGAGGAAGAGGGGAAAAAAAACCCGAAGTCAAGAAAAGTCAGCACCTAGAATGATCTGACCAGGAGTTTACCCTGAAGCTTGAGAAAACCAAATTCTCTGATAATCTCCTCATCATTCTGGTTATGCCTATGCCTATAGGCATTTAAGAGTGATCCAGGAGCAAGTGTGATGGAAAACTCACTTGTTAATGAGAAAAACCTTCAACCAACTAAACAAGATCTTAAAGGATGTTTCTGGAAAGAAAATATAATTTCTTTCCTGGATTTGTCTTGAAAGGCATAATAAAAACAGGTGACCAATTATGTTTGTGCAATAAATACCCTTTTACTCTTTCTATTTACACTGCAAAGGACTTAACATTTCAGCATTTCTTTTGTTGTTCCAATCACACACCTGCAGCTCAGTTACCACTGTCTACTGGAATCAGCAGCCTGAATCCCTGATAACCCATATTCACAGCATCCAAAATGGGCCTCTTCCCTTTAGTACATTTTTTCCCCATGAAGCTCTCGTGAGCTAATTCATCCTGAAATTATTTGCCCTTTAACAGAAGATCTATGCCCACTGAATCTCAGAGAGTCTTTTTTGTTTCTTTTTTTTTTTTTGGATTGAAATTTGTAGAACATGGAACTTGACTAAAGAAAAATGGTCACAGCTATAGAAATGCCCTAGTTTATATTTTGTCCAAAATTTTCTCAGTAACAGTATCTCAGTCTGTGCTGTACTTTTTTGCTGGCTATAATCTTTACTAATCAGTGAGAGAAAGGTTATCTAAGGTAAAACAAGACCGGAGATGTAGACGGTTGCCAAGTACTGATTCTACTTCAGGTGGTGGCTTTCATTACTTGAACTGATTTCTCAAGTGGAGGGTTTATAGAAACACAATTTATAGATATTACCCTGCATTACTCGTAAGTTAAGGAAGAACAAACATATTTTAAACAAACAGAAGGGTTTGTTTTTTGTTTGTTTTTCATGAGCCATAACATATAAATTAAGGAAGCTATAATACTAGAGAATCATTTATTTGGTTCAGAATCATATCCTTATTACTCTAGCAGTTCCACTTAAGGTTTCAATCAGTCTCTAGAATCATGATCATTATTTTAGTCAATAAGTATATTAAGCAGCTATAAGCACATATAGGCAATTCTTTCATAAGGGATACATATCCTTGTAGTGCAAAATAGCACACTTGACACCTATGTAAAATGATAGCCCCATGAAAATGGCATTAAGCCATAACACATGAATATTGATATAACTTAATACAACTGTTTGGTTGTCAGAAATTTCAAATATGAGCTGAAGTCCACTCTGACATACTCATTTTTAATATGTTAAACCTTAATTGGCTAATTCAATTGATACTGAAATTATCAGAATGACTTACTGTCTTAGGTTTTCAATTATTTTTTCCATTGCTTCTTCCCAGCAGTATGCCTTAACCGACTGGATATTTTCAATCATTTCTGACGTGATCACCAGTCTTTCATTAATCTTTCCAGCTCTCTGATCTCTGTAAATTAATCCATCCACCAATCAAATACTTAGTAAAAACAAGTCAAAATGTCCACTAAGAACTGCCCAAGCTTTTAAGAAAAGCCACATTTCTTTTATTAAACAGATGGAGGTTTATTTTATTATCAAATATATAGTAACAGAAATAGTAACTGTCATTTAGTAAATGCCTCCCATGTGCCAGACACTGTATTAGATGCATGTCATATGTTATGCCTAATTCTTCTGACAACCTAACAGAGGTGATTACCTCCATTTTAAAGATGAAAAAAAACCAGAAACACAGTGGCTGAAGCAGCTTGACACAGGTCATGTAACTAGTAAGCATGCAATCTGGGATTCAAACTAAGAGCTATTTGACTCCAAAATGTGTACACTTTCTATCATACTCTAGCTGGCAAACTAGAAGTCCTCTTTCATAAGCAGTGACTGGTGTCACTGATTCATTCTGTAATAAAAAGCAACTAAGCCTGTGGTGTGATGATTCACAAACCAGGGTAGAAAAAGCCTATAAACTCTCCCCAAAATATATGCATTCCCTCCCATTCACATAAATGTTTTATCCATTGTACCTAAATCTCTGATGTGCAAAAAGTGAACTGGATGGTAACATATTTATAAAGAAATTCTATAGACTGACAAGCAAAAACATGTCCCCTTGATATAGAAAGTATTACGTCATGAAAATAATTCCTTTTACGTAACACCTAGCAAGATCACGGTTCAGTGCATAGAGAAGTTCTGGTTTTATTAGAGTGGGCTTTTGGAAAACCTAATTTAAAACCCTTTCAAACTATGTAAATAAGAGTGCTACCTGTACTTCATCATCATTTTCCCTAATCCGGCTTGAAGAAGGGCAAGGACTATGAGGAAAGCAAGTCCACAGAAGGCGCAGGCCTGTAACAACTGCCAGAGCAGCCCCATCAGCAGCGTCACTTGCAAAGGAGCAATCCACACGAAATGCGCCAGTGCAAGTCCCTGAAAAATAAAATCACAGTGAAAACCACTGACATTTTATCCTCCACCCCCAAAACAAAGGAAAAAACAAGCAAAGAAGAAAGAAATCAAGCACAGTGAGCTCATACATCAAACACTTCATGGTTCTGAACACACTAAAATCTAGGTATTCACTACATGGAACACATAGCAATGTGCTTAAACATTCTACGCATAGGATTTCCCCCAAAACAAACTTCAAGTCACTGTGATCTTTTTCCAGTGGAATTGCATGGTGATTGAAGAATTTATTTTAAATAACTTACTTCTGTGTGGATAAAGCAAGAGCCATGACACAGAACATGAGAGAACAAAAGACTCTTCAGAAGTTCAACCTACACAACTGTACAACCTTATCACCTGACAGTATATTCAGAACACATGCATGCTCAATTCAACAGTAATTTATTTAGCATCTGCTAAGGGTTTGATACCATGTAAAATACTAGAAATGCAAAGATAAATAAAACAATCTGTCCTCAAGGACCTCGAATTTTATTGTGACAGAAGACAGCACTGAACAAGAATTGCTCAGAGTATCATACTCAGCCAAAGTAAATAACTGATTTAAAGTATTAAAAGGAAACAAGATCTGATAGGGACTGAACTGTAAAAAAACCTTGTAAATACAAAGCAAGCTGAGGTGCCCTTGAGTTGCGTGGTCCCGTGAGACCCCAAAATGGCACTCTGCTACACAACTTAGCCTTCTCAGTTTTCAGAAATAGGTAAGGTAGGGATGCTTACGACTTAACCACTTATTACTGTTATCTGACCCAGAAAACCTTTGGGGTTGTATGAGTTATAATAAAGATGCATAAAAGATTAAATCAGTAGGTACATACTTCATCAAATTTGTTCAGGTTGTTGGAAAGGAGACTAACAAGTTGTCCAATGCTTATTTTATCTAGAACACGGCTTGACAGCTTCAAAGTCTAAAAGGAAAATAGGAAGTTAGATATTGTCAATGAACAGTAGACAAATATATTTATAAGTAATGTTACAATACAGCTGAGGAATTAGGTAACTATGCACGCATTTTTAAGTTAAGGTAATGAAAATTATTTTATGTTCATCTAACTCAGTATCTTCTCAGATTTATAAATATTTCTCTTTACAACAAATATTACACTGGCATGCCTCTTCTTATTTTATTTTACAGTATCTAGTGAGTAGTAACTATTTTTTCTAATCCAAAATGGGAACAATATTGTACTTAAATATTCATTTATATACTGTAGAGGGTTTTTTTTTTTTTTTTTTTGCTTTTGTTTGTTTTTATAAAAGATGGAACCAAAGGCAGTGAAATTTGAGATTAATACCTCGGCCTTACAGGGAACTATATTCAATATCTTGTAATAACCTATAATGGAAAAGAATTGAAAAAATATATATATAGATATATATATCTATATCACTTTGCTGTACACTTGAAACTAACACAATATTGTAAACCAACTATACGTCAATAAAAAAATTTTTTAATAAAATCTTGGCCTTAAATTTTTCATGCGACCTTATAGTAACTCTGTTGAATAAAATTACTGTTAAAGTCAATAAAATTATATTACAAATAATTTAATCATTAATAATTTTGTGAAAGATTACATTAATAAAATATTCTTAAATTTTACAAAGAAAAATATATCCATATATACAAAATAGAATTTTTATGTAGATAAATTATTATTATGAAAGATAAGTCATACTTTGCCTATAAACTTTAATAAGAATTGATTTGCCATTAGATGGCTTTGACTGAAGAGTACCTATCTAATATTTGCTTCAACTGAATCCCTCATATATGTATTGAGCACTTAGTAGATACAAATCACTATATTCAAGGCTTCAGGGATTATTGTTAAGATTTCTTAAACATAATTCTTGCCTCAGGATAACCTAGTACATACATAACTAAATATGATAAATTAGTCAAAGGGAGTAGATAGAATAAAATAGGGTGATTAAGAGAAAGTTCCCATATCTGGTTATAAAAATCTGCAAATATTTTATTGAGGTTGAATTTTAAGATGGGTGTGGAATAATGAATAGCATTTAGATAAGCACAGATGAATAAGGAATAAAGCAGTTAATTTCAAAATGCTATTAGAGCAATACAGGGCAGGGGAGGGGGGGAGTCCATTGAGCTGGATGACACATGACCTGGTAACATGCTCAGTCTCAGGTAACTTGAGACTGGGCTTAACATGGGTTCTACATGGCTTAACATGGAGTTTATGTGCACAATAAACAGTGAATATCTGTTCACTCTAGTTAACTTTATCTTCTTGAAATTCACAGGCAAAGCTCAATCTAGTTTGTATTTAGATTCATTATTTAAAATATAATTTGAATGTATCATGGTTACAGATTTTGGAACAAAGAAAACTATGCTCTACTACAAAATCTGGAACAATGTGGGAAGAATTAGTGGCTGCCTGCCACATGGATGAAACTGGTCAGATATGGTACCAGTTTATTTTAGGGACCAAACCACAGCCACATGGAGATGAAATTGTATTCTTTGGTGATGATGTCAATGCAGGTCAATAGGTGTGGCTAGAGGGGTAAAGAAAATATGTAAGAACACAGATAATCAATGTTGAAAAAGGACAGGCACAACTTCTAACTTTTTATTAATGCATTCTGGGTCTGAAAGCACATATATCGCTGTATTTGTGCTAAACATTCAATATGAACTTATTCACAAACTAACCTGCTCCTTCTTTGATCTCCCCTCCCCTTAGCCCAGAGCACTTCATGTTTCTCTCTGCCTATATAACACAATTTGAATTGCTATATTATTTCAGTACTTATTTTATGTTCTCTAATCGTTGGAAAACCCTCCACTTTAAGGATTGTGACTTACCCATTTTAGAAATTTTGACGCAGTTCTTGTACAATGTTTTATAACTTTTAGGTCTTAGCTTCTCAAAATATTTTATCCATAAAATAGGGATAATAGTTTCTACCATATGGAGTTTTGGTCAAATGAAATGATATACCTAAAAATCACTTAGAAGCTTGTCATGTACATCCTTAGCTATTAGTTACCATTATGATAAAATCACTTTTATAAATATTTTTAAACTGGATTCAACTTTCTTTGATATGCATTCTGTGTAAATTCTACCCTCCAAATAATACCTAATAATTTCATCATTTACATATAATTTCTGGATCAAGATAAAATTTTTATTGATTTATCACCCATGCTTTCCTGGTACTTGTGAACTGATGAGACTGTGGCTGAGGTGATTTGATTAAACTGTAGACTCGGTTTTTCCCTTGTGCCTCCACAGAAGGCTTTTTTGAACAATAAAGTATGGCTATCAAGGTTTTACAACACCACTGACCTTGCATGTATATTATGGAAGTGTTACGGGTTATTTGCTAGAGGGAATTTCAGGTCCGTGTCCCTTATAAGCCAAGTATACAAAGTTTTTACATTGGGGTAAGAAAAAAGAGAAGAAGGATAAAGCAATATCCAAATGATTCAACCAAACAGGTTTCTATAATCACTTGGTAGATCAAACGGTCACACATGAATCAGGCTGGTGAAAGCACATGTCATTGAGGTGACCTTAAATTGTGTTTGTAAAGTAAGGAAGTCTTAATCTGAATTCACCCAAAGCACACATCAGCAACTTGGGCTCTTAACTGGACAGTGCACACAGAAAAGCAGAGAAGGTTCTTATGGTTGCCATGCATGTGCTATTCGAAAAATTTTTAACTTGCAGAACTTAGGATGACAAAAATCTAACTCAAAATAAGGCAGTGGATACCACCACTGTGTCACAACTAGTTAAGGTAGAAATTTCTATTGCTTGGGTTATTGTTAACAATTTCTTGTTGTTGAACGTAAAGATACATGGCAGTTTACAATAAGATGATATTTTGTCAATGACTTTTAGGCAGATAGTAAGAATCATTTCAATGGGGAGCCATGGATTCCAAAAAATGGTATATGACTAGTGAAAAAAAAAATGAAATCTAAAATATAGGCAGTTTATAGAAGGCACTCAATAATTATTAGTTGAAGTGAGGTGAATTATCAAGGAAAATTAGAAATATTCATTATTGCTGCCATTTATTTCACAGGTATACAAAACTGATTTCAGCATTTACCCCTTATTTGTATCAGTATGGCATTTAAAACATGACGCCACTAACACATAGCATGGAGACTGTGCAAGGAAGTATTACCTTCTTATAAATCAAACTAAACATAGCTATTCTCATCTGCATTCCAATGTGGTGGAGGCCAAAAATGGCCGGATGAAGGAGCAGCATCCTCACGATAAAGAGAAGGCATAAGCCTATGCCTAGGTAGATCGCAATGGCGCGTTCCACCTTGTTATCTGGATCATAGGAAGCTATGATTCTTCCCAGTAAGAGAGGCTGTACTGCTTTGGTGACTTCCTGCAGAAGAGGGAAAACAGAGAAATGAAATTTTATTTTTCTTTCATAAAATGCCCTCACAATTTCAACACAAGAAGTTTCATCTTTACAGGAGATGAGAGAGGGCCATGCCATACATGAAACTCTGGATGTCCTTTGTAATATCTTTACACTTTGAAATAAGATTTTATTTTAGGTTATAGCAAAGGTCATTTGGAGACGTTTATGTGTGAGGTATTTTTTACTAAAAACTGAATAGCGGCCATAAAGCAAAGGTGTAATTTCTGGAATAGTGTGTTAATTGGTAACATCTACATGGCACTTAACAATTTATAAAATATTTTTCGTTTGATTTTTTTGACAACTTTAGGAGTCAGAGTAAGCATTAATATTTTCACATTGCAGGTGAAGAAACTGAGGCCAAAGAGACCAGGTGATTTGATGTGATTTCAAAATAGAACTTTCAAAAGCACTTTGAGTGATGGAATTATTACCAGAATGAACAGTTTCTTGAGGCAACCACATAAAGGGGAACTGGCAACAGGAGGGAGGAGCGTAAAGGCACTGGTGGTATTTAAAGTCCGGTGCCACACCCTTCGCAGTCTGGGGTAGGTGGGGATTTTAGGAAAAAAGTGTGTCAGAAGACTTCAGCCTCAGGCCAGTTTCCAACAATTCATCAAGCCCTCAAAGGCCTATGAGTTAACAAGGGAAGACCAAAGTTGTGTTTTCCAAATCTTCCTCATCAGATCTTCAATTGATCACTAAATCAAATTGTTCATCAAATTCATTACCATTTTGCCTGAATATGTAAGAATAAATCTGAACACATGGATTTGAACCCAGAAGGTCTAAGTTTTAACCATCTTGCTAATTTGCCTTCAAAAGAGAAAGACATGTAATCCTGTTTTGTTTTATGATGGCCTAGTGAAATGGGGATCTGAGGCTAAACCCTTCTGGGAAATAATATTATGCTAATTGATTCCATTTCAAATGTGTATTTTCAAGCCAGACTGCCCTTCCCCCCAGTATTGCTCAGCATTACTTTCTGGCAGCCCATAATTTGCTTTTTTTTTCTTTTCTATTTTCTACTATGTCTTCTCTAAACCTCAGTGCCCAATCCCATCAGCCCTCTCATTCTCAATAAATGAAAATGCTTTCCTATAACAACTTCATCCCCACAAGGAATCCTAAGCTATAGCACCATCATTGACTGACCACTAGCTTTGGGTAGCTGCTCACTCTATACCTGGTTGGTATTCAGTACCTCATTTCAAATTAACTGTGTAGACCAAGGATCTGAATGTAGGAAAAGATTCAAACCTTTAAAAAAAAGTTTCCAAACTAATCACAAACATGGAATATTAGAGTTCTCTCATCTCACATAGCCATATTTTAATATAAGTTTGAATTACAGCAAACAGACAGGTGCTGAAAAGAAAATCGCTAACTACCTACCCAGATATACCATGTTAATAGTTGGCCAATATCAACTGAAGAGCACTTTTTTTTTTTTTTAACTTCATATCATCTTTATTTTTTTTAACATCTTTATTGGGGTATAATTGCTTTACAATGGTGTGTTAGTTTCTGCTTTATAACAAAGTGAATCAGCTATACATATACATACATGCTCATATCTCCTCCCTCTTGCATCTCCCTCCCACCCTCTCAATCCCACCCCCTGTATCCCACCCCTCTAGGTGGTCACAGAGCACAGAGCTGATCTCCCTGTGCTATGTGGCTGCTTTCCACTAGCTATCTGTTTTACTTTTGGTAGTGTATATAAGTCCATGTCACTTTCTCACTTCGTCCCAGCTTACACTTCCCCCTCTCCATGTCCTCAGGTCCATTCTCTATGTCTGCGTCTTTATTCCTGTCCTGCCCCTAGGTTCATCAGAACCTTTTTTTTTTTTTTTTTTTTTTTAGATTCCATATATATGTGTTAGCCAGCACTTGTTTTTTAAAATGTAAATAAGTGAACAATTACTGCTTGTTGGCATGTGTCATTTTATGCATGCTTTGTACTTTTGTTACACATGTATCCGTTTTTAGAATGTATAGAATTGTTTTTCAGGTTTTAAATTTTATATAAATGGTATCATATCGTGCTTCTTGCAACTTTTTTTTAACTTAAAAGTTGTGTTTCTGACATTTAGTCTAATTGATACTTGTATATCTACCTCATTTATTCTGAGTGCTGTTTAACATGACATCCTGTGAATAAATCAGGCTATTTGCCCCACTGCCTTATGTTGGAGAAGATGGGTTGTTTCCATTCTTAAACTATTACAATCTGTGCAAGTGTTGCACTCACTGTTTTCATTAAATTCTATAGATCCATGCCAAACTTTCTCTAGAGTAGATAATTTTATTTCAAAATAACTCCTTAAACTAGGAAAATGTACAGTTAAGATAAACCTTAGATTTTAAATTATATGTATAAATATATCTGCAATACAAATATAATTTTTCATAGTATGTTTATAGTGGCAATATTTCATCCTCAAAATTATTTTTAGATCAATATTTTATCCTAGAATTTTTCAATATTATGTTGTTCTTCCTAGACAAATGTCAATGCCACATCTACTTTGATTTACTTTTCCATTAATAGTGTGTTTGCACTTGGCTAAAATGCTCTCAAGTTGCAGTCAAGGGCATTGGATTCATGTGTGCCACCCATGCTAGAGATATTGTGTGTGGCCACAAAGCAGAGAGTAAGTAAGGAGCTTGGATGTTTACCAGGCATACCAGATAAAACATAATTTCTTGTTCATTATAAGACAATAATCAGAAGACTATGATCTGTGACTGCTTCTCATGAATCCAACTGCTTATATCGTAATTAACATAATCACCTTTCTCCTTTTTCCAGAACTCATATATATATAATCTCCTAATAGATAATAATAGAACCACTGATAAAGACCACAATACATATTTCTAAGGAGTAACTCCTATCTATGGAATGCTAAAAGGAGCATTCTGAGGAAAAAGAGAAATATTTTAGTAATTGAGCTGTTCACAGAATTTTTAGAGTTAGAAATGTACAGGCTTACATAAGTTTTCTCCTATCGAGTAATCTGAACTAAAGTCCCTGCCATTGTATCACCATTATATTTTTTCCAGAACCTGTCACCTCTATCACAATAGACCCATTTGCTGAATTTATTTTGATTTATAACAAAATAAATAAAACTGTGTCAATCCAATTCAGACACCTATTCTGCAGGTTGCATAACTGAATTAATTACTTGTCTTCTTGCCTCAAGCAAAAGAGGACATAATCATCCTCTGAACAATAACAGCTATTACACAATGACACTGGTAGCATTACTGTGGGAGGGTACCTGTTCATAGAAAAAAAATGCAGTTTATTTCTGGTAGAGAAAATTCCAATAATTGGACCATCTGCCAGCAGCAAAACAACATAAACCTCACCACAACATGGAACTGTCAACATTCAAGGACAAAATCAGCACTCCAGACCCCTCCCTCCTTTAGTTTCCCCTACTCTGTTTTAAGCAGCATGTTCTCTAATATTTATAAGGAAAGCATTTACAGACATCACCTGATTTTATAATTTGGGAGGGAAAACAATGGTAACTGATACCTAGCTTAATCTAGGTGTGCAGTCCTTTACAAAAATCATCCCTGTAATGACTGGGAGAAACGCAGTCCTCTATTCTTGATATGTGAAAGCTGTGTGAACCCTGTTGCCAGTATAGTTTCAGTTACACAAGAAATTTCCCAATCTGCCACCATGTAAAATAGTGTAAGCAGACTGAGGCTTGAATGTAATGAGTCGGAATGTAAATTAATTTGAAAATTTGATAAAATATTTTATTAATTTTTAATTAGACACAAATCAAGATGAAATTAAGGGTTCACTTAGCTAATGGAAGAAGTCTGATACCAATCTTTAAGTCAGCATGACAGGGAAATGAACACTGAATTCAGAGTCATGAAACCCAAGTTCTTATCCCAGCATGTTACCTACACTCTCTGTGTCACCTTAGTCACTTCCCTTCTCTTGACAGTTTCCTCACTGATAAAATGAGTGGTGGAGCAAGCTTATCTTAAAGTTCCCCTCCAGAGATAATATCTTGGAATATATGATCTGAGTCTGGGGAGTCCTGTGGCAGAGGCTGATGATTCTTGGGCAAATGGTCCTGGCACACATCCTGACATTGCTATGGGTATTTTCTACTCAGAGGGATGCAGGTCTGAATAGGATGAGTTCAGAATGCCATCTGAGTAGAGGGGATCAGGTTAGAGAACAACACAAGTGACTATATTCCTGCTAGGAATAATCATGAATCTCAATTTAGATCAGCCTCCCAGGGGAAAATTAGGAAGCCTGAAAATACCTCCTGGGAAATACATCTGGTCTCTCATGGGATCCCCCAGACCAGAACTTAAAGTCACTGTAGATGAGTCTGAATCCTTTAACCATTTTGTTCTACCTGCATACCTAGGACAGGGTCAGATGTTTCTAGAGATGGGGATGTCCGCTGGATATTCAGACCAAGAAAGAAATTTCAGGTGAAAATAAAAAACTTAGTTCACGCTTGCAATTACATTAAATTAATTAATCCCAAAATAACTTTACTTTAAAAATTACAATTCCAAATCCAAAGCATAGTTGTTTCTAATATGGGAAGAATCAATACTGAAGAACTTCTAAGGTTACATTGTTTTCTATTGTGTGTAGTCAGTAAAACCATCATCATCATCATCATCATCATCATCATCTCAACTTGCTTTAAATATATTTTATATATCTTAATCCCAGAAATACAGAAATAAGAAAATAAAAATAATAGAAAATAAGAAAATAGATTCCTAGATACCAAGCATAATAATCAATTAAATAAGTATCCCAATTATAGTAATGATACAAAAGATACTTTGTAAATACCAATAATTAATATATACATATCTTAAAATATATTCTAAAAAACATTACTAAGACATATTTTTTAAGTGTCAAATAAATGGAGAGACTTTAAAACTTTCCATAAAAAAATCTGAATACTGCAAAGATTACATTCTCCTCCAAGTTATTTTATAAGATTAATACAATCTTCATCAGAATTCCAAGTGGATTTTTTGGATGTGAACCATAAGAGCAGGGACTGCCTTAGTTTTTGCAACAATCTCAACATCATGCACAACACCTAGCACAGAATATCCACTCAGCAGATACTTGTTGAATCAATGGATAAAATGATTCTAAATTTCATTTGGAAAAAAAATGAGAGACTAATCAAAAACATGTGAGGAATAAGAATAATGTGTGAGAAGGTTTACATTACTGGATATTAAATTATATTATACAGCCAGAATAGTATGTGGCATGACAAAGAGATAGACTAACTTATCTGGAATGTTCAAAAACAGGTCCAAGTACATGTAGCCATTTTATATATAATAAAATACAGCATTTTAATTCAGTGGAGAAAGTGTAATAAGCAATGGAGAAACTGGAAACTCATTTTTTAAAAATTAGATTTCTATCTCATACATACATCCAAATAAATTCAAATGGATGCAATAGTTACATGTAAAAGATGAAATAATAAAAACATAGATATGTGTTTACACAATACTTGGGTAGAGAGGACTTTTTAAAATGTCAAATGCCAGAAACAGAAAACAAAACAAAAAAACTATAGATACTGGCAACAAATTTTTAAAAACTGAAACTTCTGATTGTCAAGAAAATAAAAAATTAACAAAACTCACTAGAAACAAATGACAGTCACCTCATACTGGTCAGAATGGCCATCATCAAAAAATCTACAAACAGTAAATGCTGGAGAGGGTGTGGAGAAAAGGGAACCCTCTTGCACTGTTGGTGGGAATGTAAATTGATACAGCCACTATGGAGAACAGTATAGAGGTTCCTTAAAAAACTAAAAATAGAACTACCATACGACCCAGCAATCCCACTACTGGGCGTATACCCTGAGAAAGCTGTAATTCAAAAAGAGTCATGTACCACAATGTTCATTGCGGCACTATTTACAATAGCCAGGACATGGAAGCAACCTAAGTATCCATTGACAGATGAATGGATAAAGAAAATGTGACATATATACAATGGAATATTACTCAGCCATAAAAAGAAACGAAATTGAGTTATTTGTAGTGGGGTGGATGAACCTAGAGTCTGTCATACGGAGTGAAATAAGTCAGAAAGAGAAAAACAAATACCGTATGCTAACACATATATATGGAGTCTAAAAAAAAAAAGTGGCTCTTATGAACTTAGGTGCAGGATAGGAATAAAGACGCAGAGGTAGAGAATGGACTTGAGGACACGGGGAGGGGGAAGTGTAAGCTGGGACAAAGTGAGAGAGTGGCATTGACATATATACACTACCAAATGTAAAAGAGATAGCTAGTGGGAAGTAGCTGCATGGCACAGGGAGATCAGTTCAGTGCTTTGTCACCACCTAGAGGGGTGGGAGAGGGAGAGAGGGAGGGAGACGCAAGAGGGAGGGGATATGGGGATATATATGTATACATATAGCTGACTCACTTTGTTATACAGCAGAAACTAACACAACATTGTAAAGCAATTATACTCCAATAAAGATGTTTAAAAAAATTTTTTTTTAATTAAAAAAAAAAAGAAACAAATGACAGGCTGAGGAAAATAGTCTCTCATAGATCAATAAGAAAGAGACAAACACACCAAAATAAAAATAGACAAAGAATATGAAAAGGCAATTTGCACCCCACAAAAGATATGCATAATTAATACATAAAAACAGTTTAAACTCACTAGGAACCAAAAGTAATGCAAATACAAAAGATAATATACTGTTTTTCACTTAGCAATTTGGAAACAATTTTTAAATGATAATAAGTATTGTTAGTGAGGGCTGAATTTCATACTTTAGTATCAGGAAAGTAAATTAGTACATCTTTTCTGGAAGGCAACTGGAATATCTACTAAAATTTAGCTTTTAAAGAGATGTGCATTGAAGAATTATTTATGACAGTGAAAAATAGGAGGCTATCTAAATATTCAACAATGAGGAACTAATAAACTATGGTACAGCCACATGAGTCATTAAACATTAAAATGATTAGGAAGAGAATTATCTAATGATATGAAAAGGCATTCACAAAACATTAAGAGGAGAAGTAGATTTATGACACATATGTAAAGTAATGATCCACCTCCCTTCATTAAGTATATATTCTCATGGGAAAAAACTGGAAAGATAAACATCAAATTTATCAATAATTATCTGATTATTTTCAGAATCATAAAAGAATATTTAAAAGGTAAAATAAATAATAAAATATTGGATAGAAAATTGTATATAACTTACGACAACAAATAAATGATAAAAAGAAAACACGCATACAAAAAAACAGAACAGAGTGAACACACATGCAGGCATACACCCAGAATTTATCATAAAATACAAAGAGTACTGGCTTATATACCAAAGCAAAGGCTTAAGATTCTGCCTTTGACATGGTAAACAAGAGTGTCAAATTTTTGTTTATCTTGATACACTAGAGTCTTATGGAAATTTTTGGCTTTATACAATTGCTAAATGAAAAAATTTTCCATATTCAGCATAGAAAATAAAACGTATCCAATGCCCCAACTGTATGTAGTTTTTACAAAAATGTATGTATACCATACCACAGGGGTCCCAACACCCAGAACCGGGCCACACAGCAGGAGGGGAGTGGCAGGCGAGTGAGCAAAGCTTCATCTGCATTTACAGCTGCTCCCCATCGCTCGCATTACCTCTTGAGCTCCGTCTCCTGTCAGATCATCGGCGGCATTAGATTCTCATCGGAGCAAGAACCCTACTGTGAACTGTGCATGCGAGGGATCTAGGTTGTGCACTCCTTATGAGAATCTAATGCCTGGTGATCTGAGGTGGAGATGAGGCAGTGATGCTAGCGCTGGGGAGCAGCTGCAAATACAGATTATCATTAGCAGAAAGGTTTGCACAGAGACCATAATAAATCAACTGCTTGCAGACTCTTATCAAAACCCTATCAGTGAGTGGCAAGTGACAATTAAGCTGCATCTTACGGAGCAGACTGGACATGAGCAACACACGGGTGTCACTGTCTCCCATCGCCCCCAGATGGGACCATCCAGTTGCAGGAAAACAAGCTCAGGGCTCCCACTGATCCCGCATTATGGTGAGTTGTATAATTATTTCATTATATATTACAATGTATTAATAATAGAAATAAAATGCACAATAAATGTAATGCGCTTGAATAATCCCGAAACCTTCCCCCCTCCTCCGAGTCCGTGGAAAAGTTGTCTTCCACGCAACTGGTCCCTGGTCCCAAAAAGGTTGGGGACCGCTGCCATACCAAGAACAGAATCTCAAAAATATTATTATAGTATCTGTCTACCCTGAATCATGTTTTTAGGTTCAGTGCCTAATTTAAAATGTTTTGCTTTTGGTATTTTCCTTTGAGTGTTCATTGATTTATTAACTATTACCAGCAATGTCTTCACTAGAAATCTAAGCTCTGTTCTTCATGTTTTGTAAGAAAACAATCCTAGACTTGCCGATATAGCAGCAAAAGTAGGTTTAATCCAGAAAATGCAATAATGGAAGACACGTTAAAATATTAATTTTAATTTCTGAAGTAATGCTTAGAATCTAGGTATCATTTTTAAACATTAGCAAAATATTTTCCTGTGCCCTATAAAAATGAAATTGGTACTTTAAGACTTGCTTATAGCATATATAGAGAAACAAGTAAATGCAAATAATAGGAGTATTTGTGAAGGTAGGTAGAGATTGTATTGAATGATACAGTAACAGGTAACATTTATAAAGCACTTGCTACGTACCAGGATCTATTCTACATGCTTAACTTGTTTAATTCTCACAGTAATTCTATGAAATATGTGCTATTATTGTCTCCATCTTACAATCAAAGAAACCGAGACAAAGAGAATTTAAATAACTTTCCCAGGTATCAGACAGCTAGCAAGTGGTAGAACTAGGATTTGAACCAGATAGTTTGACTCCAGAGCCCCCCATCTTATTCATAACCTTAAATAGAAAAGACAATGTTATAATATGACCTGGCAGTTGATCAATTCAAGCATTGTGACTAGTTCAGTATCAACCTACCAAATAAAGTTACAACTTAATATCACTGTAATTTAAGATAAAGCCATTTCTCTAGTCCCCGTATTATAGACACATAATTTAAAAGGTAGAAGGGATCATAGAAACTGTACACTTTCACCACATCACACTCATTAGTCACCATAGGATACTGGTTAACTACAAGAAGTAAAGAGGCACCATGTTCACACCAAGAATGAGGAAACTGGGCCACCTCATATCTAGTTTAAGTTGAAAGTATAAGATCACAGACAATTCCTAATTTACAAATCGATTTTGTTCTAAAATTTCACACGTGAGAACAGACGCATTTTGCCCTAGATACAATATCCTACCAGACATGGTGTTGGATTCCTAGGTTCGCCTTCAAAAGCACATATAATGGTAAATGCTCTTGGAGCACCTCTGAGTTCAATAGTACTGTAAAAGCCTAACCAACCTGCATAACAATGTTTTTACAGAAAGAGATGGATCATCTCCTCCGTGCAGTCTTGGAAGAGAAACATAGTCCCTCCTAGCTATACCTTTGCCCTCTCCACGCACACAGTCATCTACTTCTCTCCAGCAGAGTCCTGAGAGAGAGTGCCGGAGGAAGATGCAGAAAGTTAACAGTTAACGTTGGGATACTGCAGTAAACCCTCAGCCACATTTAATCTCAGTGGGATTCTTGTCACTTCTATTCAGGGGCTCCTTGGCCATGATTAGTCCACCTACTTCTCTTTTCACAATAACTGTAACTTCTAACTAGGCTTTCTCTTCTTTCATGACCCTGTAAATCCTTGCTACTCAAAGCATGGTGCTAGGGCAAACAGGATCTTCACCTGGGAGCTTTTAGAAATGCAGAATCTCAGGTTCCACCCAATATCTGCATTTTAGCCAGATGGGAGGGGGCAGTGGTTGGTATGCATATAAAAGTTTGAGAAACACTGTCCTTCTGTCATTAAAGGACTTAATATTTATTTTTTGTCTAAATTTTTTTTGATATTATCATTTTTAAAAAATCAAACTAAAAAATTCCATGTGTACCACCCCCCAATACCCTCACCTTAGATTCTAGCGAAAGTCAGATGCCTTCAGTGATAACGTTCCTGCTTGTCTACCTCAATCAGAATCACCTGGGGAACTTTAGCCCCGAGCTCATCCCAAACCAATTAAGTCACATTATCTGGGGTTGGGCTGCTGGTTACTCTAAAGTAAAAATTCTCTGTTTCAAAGAAATCTAAACCCCATGATTTTCCAAACCTTGACACAGGAACTGGGTAGTACACTGTGGGTAGCACAGGAAGTACAGCATGTGTGTTACGGATGTGGGTTCTAGTAGAGGGTAGAAATATTCAGGATGTAGGGTGAGTGTAGGCAATGTAGCATTCAAGTCCCTGCTGGGGTTAGAGAAGCAGCTAGATATGGGGGGATGGGAGAGGAAGCTGAGAAAAGAGTTCTCCATGACAGGCATCTAGAAAATTTGCTGGAGGTAGATGACCTTAGGTGAAAGGGACATAAGTAAGTCAAAGTGCCTAAGCCAGAGACTACCTGTGTGCAGAATTCCCCAAAACACTCTCTTAGTTAGCAGTTTGCTTGAATTCAACACCTACCCAATGTCTCTGTCAAAACATAAGGGACAAAGATCTTTTGCAAGGTAGACTGTGGGACTTGAAAACTCTAACAGCCGAAGTCCTAAGACTTCTTTATGACCTTGAACTTCTTGGGGTTTAAGAAATGTAAATAATAAAAGTAGTTTGACTCAAGTTGTACTGACATTTGTCTCAATTTGATGATGGAAATATGCCCAGAGCTGCCTAGGAGTCAAGAATATATTTGAGTGAATGCTTGTAAATTTCTTATCATAATAAAGGTATTGTGATAACCATATTCTCTCAGTAACCTGCTTACAGGACTCCCTTCCCTTGGCTTCCCTCTGACTGTCCTTAATTGACTTGCACACTCAATTCTTCAATGGCCAGTTTTTCCTTTATGCTGGGAGTCTTAAATGTTAAAGGCAATGTTATATCTGGCTGCTGAGTCAAATGGAGAAAAAACAAGTACATAGTTAATCATGAGAGGCCATAGCTGATATGATTTAAAATTACATCAGTATTGCAGAGAGACAAACTCTTTCATGATGGCATTTCCTTTTTTTCTTAACCTTTCACAGTCAACAGCTTTTTTTTTTTTTTTTTTTGGCCACACCAGCATGGCATGTGGGATCTTAGTTCCCTGACCAGGGATCAAACCCGTGCCCCCTGCAGTGGAAGCTTGGAGTTTTAACCACTGGAATGCCAGGAAAGTCCCAACAGCAAATTTTATAGTACTTTTTCTATCAGTCCTGAAACCAATCAAATATTCTTCATACCACAATTATCCTGGTTTAGAGGGATTAAGAACACACAGGATATCTTGAAAGTACGTCCACCTTTTACCAAGAGTAGTGTAAAGCAACTTCAAGAATCCCTGCTCATTTAATGGAAATTAAAACATTATCAAGATGACACACACAGAAGAAAGAAGGAATCCCCAGAAAGAATACGATAAATACTAAGGCATTGGTATAAGTTGTTTAAAAGGATAGAGGTCTTATTATAATAACAGCGAAATTTTCTCGCCTTCTTTTCTTCCTGTAACAGACAGAAAGGATGGAGTAGAGAGATCAGATGCTCTGAAAAGCTACACTCATCTTAATGACCACCATAAGTTCTTAAAGACTTAACAGTTTTTAACATTTTTACTACTTAAAACTGCACGGTGAGGCCGTGAAGCCTTTACTCTGTGACAAGGGTGAGAAACCCACAGCCTCACCACACCTGTGCCATTGCCAATGTAAATTTCCTCTCCACGCCTTCTCACCATACACATTTCAGCTGCTTTCCCCATCGGTTCTTTTCCTCGCCCATTTTCTACTGGTTATCAGTAGAAGTTGAGCTGATGGAAATCACCTTTGCCCTTTAAACATGCTGTCAGTTCCAGACCAGTGGCCTTGGGCTCAGCTTAGATCAGTGGCACCACTCACTCCCCTCAATCCCACCCCTGGGTAATTAATTAATACACCAAGAAAGGCTTTAAGATTCCTTTTGCTGGGATATTTTTAAGCTCGAAAAGTTTAAGAATAAGTTAGTCCTTCTCCACATCCACTCCATTCTTCTACCCTTAATTTTTTCTATATGTTTGACTCTTAGCACTGCTGGCTCTTGGGTGGATTTCACACAGTTCCTTCCCAAGTATAAGTGGAAAGATTCCAGTTGGTTCTCCTATCCTGCCACCTGCTCTGAACTTTCTTCAGATTTGCCCCTGAGGTGATCCTGGAAGAATCCTCAACATTCAAGCTTTTAACCTATGTCTCCTGAGCAGATGCAAAGAAGCTCAGCAGACCCAAGACTGATTACTACAGTCACAGTTCTATTGAGTACCTACATACAATCATTACAAATATAGTTACATAGCAATTATAATCTGATCTAATGCAAGGGTCATAGGTTTTGGAACCAAAGAGACCTGGCTATCACTCAAATTTACCACATGCATAACGTTGGAAAAGTTACTTAGTTTCCTGCATCTCAATTTCCTTTTCTATATATTTGAGATACTAATGTCTGCTCCATGGAGTTGCTAGGAGAATTACCTAAAATAATCTGTATAAAGGGCTTAATGCTAAACCTGGAACAGAGTAGGTACTCAATAAATATTAAACTATATTTTGTTTATTTTTGATCTGTGTGTACCAGACCAAAAATAAATTTTATAAATATGTTCATGTATCATCTAAATTTTCATGTTTAGGTGACTGCTTTGGTTCACATGAAACTTCTATGCTGGTGGAATCTAGAGGAATAAATTATCTCACAAGTCAGGCAGAGCATAAAAGGGACTTAATAATTCAGCCTCTCTCCCAGCTTCTACTCAGTTGTGCTTATGTTAATTGATGGAAACAGCATGTGATGGAGAACACGAAGAGAAAATTTTGAGTTTCTATACAATCTTAGTTATGACATAACAATTATTTGAAATATCATTCACTTCAATCCAAGGATGACTTATTAAGAATGTTGCATTCTTGGGACTTCCTTGGTGGCGCAGTGGTTAAGAATCCGCCTGCCAATGCAGGGGACACAGGTTCTATCCCTGGACCGGGAATTTCCCACATGCCGGGGAGCAACTAAGCCCATGCACCACAACTACTGAGCCTGTGCTCTACGGCCCGCGAGCCACAACTACTGAAGCCCGCGTGCCTAGAGCCCGTGCTCTGCAACAAGAGAAGCCACCGCAATGAGAAGCCCACACATCGCAACGAAGCGTAGCCCCCGCTCACCACGACTAGAGAAAGCCCACGTGCAGCAACGAAGACCCAACACAGCCAGATAAATAAATAAATAAATAAATAAATAAATAAAATGGGTGACATAGATTAGTGGCTATATTAGTACAATACTAGAAAAATAACTCAGTGCTGAACATATATTTAAAAAAAAAGAATGTTGTATTCTTATATGCTATGGGCAGAGTAAACTGTACTTCTATACACTGATTCAAATGCAGAGAGTACAGTCATTAAGGCAAACAACAAAACATTTTAAAACATTAAGTCAAATGGAGCCAGAGCTATGGATAAAATTGTTCCCCCAAACTGGGACTTACCTGGTTGGTGCAGTGGTTAAGAATCCGCCTGCAAATGCAGGGGACACGGGTTCAATCCCTGGTCTGGGAAGATCCCACATGCCACGGAGCAACTAAGCGCGTGTGCCACAACTACTGAAGCCCGCGCGCCTAGAGCCCGTGCTGTGCAACAAGAGAAGCCACCACAATGAAAAGCCCACGCACTGCAACGAAGAGTAGTCCCCGCTCGCCGCAGCTAGAGAAAGCCCGTGCACAGCAACGAAGACCCAACGCAGCCAAAAAATAAATAAAATTTAAAAAATAAATAAATAAAATTTTTTAAAAAAATTGTTTCCCAAAGCTCTGGCTGCTCTCATTAAGAAAAATCACCTCAAAGATATCTTAAAAGATAGTTAATTCTTCAGCTACCTTATTCATATTTACAGATAAAATATTTTCACCCCCAAACTGCTGCAGGTTTCTATGGAGATAGATAGATAAATAGATAGATAGATAGATAGACAGATAGATAGACAGACAGATAGATGGACATTAATAGACAGATAACTTCAAAAGCCAGAGCATTTCTCCCAGGAGGTAATCAAGAGCATTACAAAACATTGGGGACCTAAATGTGGTCATCTTTGTCAAAATAAATGTGTAAATGTATTTATTTGCTGTGTATCAAGTACAAGTTCCTAAAGCAATGCAACTTGCATAGCATCTCTTCGAGAGACACTATGGCAACCCTCACTCCCAAAGGCATGAAGACCAATATAATTACAACACAAATCCATCCAACCGGTACCTAACCTCCCAAAGCAAATACTGTGCACAGCCTTTACTTGAAGACTAAATAAGTTTTCAACTTGCCATCAGTCTTACAGGTTACAGTCAAGGATTCCAAATGATGCTCTGGTGAGGTAAAAAATAATAGATCAGAGTCATATTTGACAACAGCTGGGGAACATCCCAGACTGCACTTAAACACCATAAAGCCTGGGATCTTCACGCATTGAGCTCTCTCCACAATGAGGAAGACATAGGAGACTGAGAAAACATACTGCAGGAGTACCTCACTGCCATATTTTAAATTCTTGCTATTTTTTCTTGAAACCATTCAGCATGCAGATATGATTTCAAAATATTACAAACACTCATATATGTAATTGGCTGAATTTTACCTAATTCTCCTCCTGACATTGTCTCCTGACTTTCTCCTGTTGAATACAGGAAAATAAAACCATCGGCAATCTCATATAACAGTAATATAATGTGATTTGGGATCATAAGAGAAAATAACTTTTTAAAAGAAATTTATTTTACTGAACCCATTTGAAATTATAAATGGCCACCTGTGTTCCAGGACATCCTAGTTCCAATGCATTTTTTACTTGTCTCCACTAGAGTTTTAGTGGTTTCTTTGTATTCAGAGTTAGCCTTTTACCTGTGTACCAGATTACCCTAGTCCTCCTATAATCATAAAAATGAATATAGGGACTTCCCTGGTGACACAGTGGTTAAGAATCTGCCTCCCAAGGCAGGGGACACGGGTTCGAGCCCTGGTCCAGGAAGATCCCATATGCCGCAGAGCAACTAAGCCCGTGTGCCACAACTACTGAGCCTGCGCTCCAGAGCCCGCGAGCCACAACTATTGAGCCCACGTGCCACAGCTACTGAAGCCTGTGCACCTAGAGCCCATGCACTGCAACAAAGAGTGGCCCCTGCTCACCGCAACTAGAGAAAGCCCACACGCAGCAATGAAGACCCAACAAAGCCAAAAATAAATAAATAAATAAAAATGAATATAATTATTTTATCCATAATGAATTTACAAATGAGATCCTTACCCCTAAATATAATATGATTCCATAGAACATAAATCTCCAGAAAAAGCATCGCCGAAGGGCATTAATGAGTTTGGGATTTTTCTTTGAGGCCAATTCTCTATCCCATTCTCTGCAAAAGAACACAAAATGGGACCAGTAAGTTGCATGTGCAAATATCTGAGTTCTCTATTTCCCTTAACATAGTTTTATTCACACAAGTACATTCAAGGAGATTAACCCAAGTGACTAAAGAGACAAAACCTTGGGGGGACCTTCCAACACCAACGCTCAGGCAGATGTTTGGCAGAATTCAATGCTCCGCCATATATCAATTTTCGAGGAGTTGACTTCATGAAAAGGCCACTCTATATGTGTTAAAGAAAGGTTCTGGGCTTCTAAAAAGCAATGAATGCAAGAGGTGGACAAATAAAATATGACTCTTATGAATACACATTGCTGTGCTTAGAACAAGGTGAAAAATAAATATTTAATTTTTTTCCCTTCACCTCTTGATCTTTACCTGTTTAGAATTGTAGTGGATTTTACAAAATCTAACTGTCAAACCGAAAACAAGATTAAAAGTCAGGTGGATTCTTCTGTGATTTAACATTAGAAAAACTTGTTGTTTTTAAATGTAGGGATATGAAACAAGTATCATCAACTTTGATTTTCAAATACTAAAGTCATTCTTTACAATAAAAATCTTTGGAAAATTAGAACAGAATCAAATTCTATATTTTCTGGCAGGAATAGAAATTAAATAAGTCTGAAAAATGGTGTCAAATAAATGTTTTTGTTTTCTTTTAAATACTATACATTCATCAGCCGATTATATTTACATTTTTGCCACTACTTTCTGTTCATAAAAACCTTCTTTCTCTTCCCAAGTGGATAAAATATATCCCTAAATGTTACCCTCATCTTCATTGTTAAACTGTACAGAGATGAAAAGTTTCACAGGAAAGAACTATATAAAGACTTTATATTTTATCAACAGCTATTTTCATTACTATCCATCTACCATTATTAGAGGTGGTTCTAAGTTACTCCAAAGGAAGACCACACAACTGAGATTTGAGGGCAGGTTTGGCAATCATGGGCATTGTGCATGGACACTGGCTTCCCTGAAAATCTTACTATCTATCATGCCTAATTACGCTATGCCATCCATCTACCTGCTCACACTCTTCCCACTCTTTCACTCACACACAAGACTTGCCTCCCATCCATGTCATTTGGTGATTCACAACGGGGTAAGAAGCTAAATATGGAGACAGATTCTGCCTCTCTTTCAAAGGAAGAATGAGTCAGATGAGAAAGCCAGGAAGAGAGGTGGTACATAAACCAAAGAAATGGTTTCAAGTTGGGAAGAAGTGGTCCACTCTTAAGTCATGGTAGGAAGATGTCATTATATTTGACATTAAGAGACCTCTGATGACCCTAGTCAGTGTCATTTTAGGAATATGGTAGACACAGAAACCATATTTCAGGGAGCTGAGATGTAAAGGAAAGGAGAAGTAGAGAGACGAGGAGAGCACAGAGATATTAGCTGTGGGAAAAAAAAAATGAATGAGGTAGCGATCTGACGGGAAGGCAAAGCTGGGGAATTTTTCAGTGGATGGGACTTGAACTACTGGACCCTGAGGGAAGGAATCAGCAGTGAGAGTAGATGGGGTGGTTCCCGCAACACCACAACAGACCCAGTAAGCATTCCAAACACCAAGACTTGAATCATAATGGAAGAAATTTTATACTTATCAAGTTTGTAGCTTAGCTACAATCATGGAATGGATGTGCGGTCTACATACAGGAGTAATGCACAGGGTTCAAATCCACGGCCACAAACTGAGCCAGATGGGCCAAGGTACCTCAACCACATGGTAACCACCTAGGGCCTTTGTCACATGTCATCTTTGAAATCTGTGGCCAAGGTCACTTTCCAAGGGTGCAGAGATACAAAGTACTATAAGTGGTATTTCACTCTTTCAAAATATTTCAGTAAATTCTAAATAACAATTTTTATAAAAAAGAAATAACAGAGTGAAGAAGAGATACCCCAAAAAAGACAAAAATAATAAAGTCTATGGACTTATGCTGGCACAGTGTTGTTGGATTGAAACAAAATAGGTACATTTGAAACACTGAATTGATATGGAGACACAATGAAAACTGAGGAGAAAAAAATGTTAGGCCAGATAATCCTACAAATTCAGGTTATGTCCTCTATTTGGCCATAAGTAAAAATAAATCTGGAGTACGCAGGTTTTGATTAACCTAGTCCTACTCTGATTAATCTTTCCCTCAGCATCCATTTAGAACTTAGATATTCATCATCTACTATATTATTTTGAACTTGCTGATATACCTACAATATACTATGTTTATATATTTTATCTCCACAGAAGTGTTACAGGTTTTTACATAATGCTAGCCATTTCACATTCAATCATCATTCATTCATTCAACAAATATTTACTGAGCAGCTACTACAGTCAGCCCTTCATGTCTACGGGTTCCTCATCCTCAGATTCAACCAACTGGGGATGGAAAATACTCACCAAAAAAAATTCCAGAAAGTTCCAAACAGCAAAACTTGGATTTGTCATGTGCTGGCAACAATTTACATAGCATTTACATTGTATTATGTACCATAAGTAATCTAGAGATGATTTAAACTATACAAGAGGATATGTGTAGGTTATATGTATTTTGTATAAGGGACTTGAGCATCCATAGATTATTATATCCAGGGGGAATCTAGCAAGGGACAACTGTATATACCAGACCCTATTCTAGACCCTATTCCAGGCACATCATAAGCTGAACAAATCAAACAAAAACAAAACAAAACAAAAAAATATATCCCTGCCCTCATGGCACGTACACACACTAAGTACTCAATATTAGGAGCTGGACCTTGAACTTGGAAATGTGAACCTGCTACTCCCACTAGCCTAATTCTTTGAATAAATCAAGAAAAAGTAAGGTTGAATATCTTATTTGCCTTGAAATTTCAAAAGAAATTCAATGAATTTCATGAAAATAAGGTAAACAAATTGCAAATCTACTCAACTATTTTATTTTGGTGCAGTAAAAAGTAGCTACTTCTTTTTCTTTTTCTTTTTTCTGTCAACTCCCTCTCCCCTTTCCCCTTCATCTGGTATCAGACCCTGTACTGCTGGCACAAGACCCAGTCTAGCTCATTCATAGATTGTTGTTGGTCCAAGGAGTGAGCTTGTGACTCAGAAGTTTCTGGGATTTTTCACATTTGGCCACAGAGAAAGGACTCTTTCCTCTGTGGTCTATAAAAATATGAGCAAAGAGTTCTGAGGACCCACTGAATGGAGGAAGCTGGTCTGAGAGAATAAAACCAGTTCCTGGTTCCACTGAGTCCCTAAGGCCAATTCTCTACCTAGGCCTTCACACAGGTTGACTACATGAGCCAATAAATTCCCTCTTAAATAAATTCACTGGCAACCAAAAGGATTATAACCAATACCCTTAGAAAGGGAGACTTCTTTACAACGGGAAACACTGTTCCTGGGGAGGCCAGGAGTATAGACCTGGGTTTGAACCACAGCTCAATCAATTATTAGCTGGAAAATTAAATCATCTCTCTGAGCATCAGTTTGCTCTTCTGTAAGACAGAGATAATGATGCTTTCCTTCCAGAGTGGCTGAGAGGAGATACTACAATTGGCATTCAATGTATACTCAAAAATATGAAATTTTTACATTTCTTTGACATCCAACAGCCTTTACCCTAAAATTTCCAAGTATGTACATTTGTATTCACACATTAAGATTATGGAGGCAAATGTACACAACTTGCTTCATAAAGATGTGATTGCAGTCTTCACAAAATCCACGTAATAGTCTTTAAAGGCAGGTAGCTTCTCAGAATTCAAATGTGTGTTTTTCAAAAAAAGGTCCTATCTCAGGAAAATGGTTTTTTTTCTTTCATCCTTTCATTGTTTAATTCTTGACTAATCAAGACTTCATCAAGAAAATAGGATGTTCCTATTATAAATATGCCATTTTAAGAATTAAACCCTCTCATGTCTGTTCTCTAGTCTCTAAATAATAATATTAATTTCTCTCTTCAATAAACAATGTGCATGAACATACCTTTCCAATTTTTCAGATAGATTGTCAGCAGAATCAGAAGAAGAGATATGGTATATGTCTGACAATTCCAGGCGCTGTCTGTACCCTTTCCTCAAAATTGGTCTGGTCCAGCTAAAATAAAGAGAGGAGAGACAGATATAAATGTTAACTTGATTTGATCTCCAGTGTAGACTTGGAATCAGATACAGTTTCAAATTTTCTAGCATGTGGAAAATGGTGGTAGTGCATAAATACGAGAATAAAATAAGCCAACTTATAGGAATGCCAGGGAGTCATATCTTACAGAACACAACTCTATAAAACAGCATCACCTCTGAACTGATGTGACTATAGCTTTGTCTAAAAGGATCGGGGATGACGGTAGAATCATCATCTTTCCCAGAGGGAAAAAACAAACTGTTAAACATTCTAGACTAAAAGTATTCTTCAAGAAAAAAAAAAAAAAGAAGAAAATTCCCCAAAATAACCAGATACTAGGAGTTTATAGTTTGCTGAAGTCCAGTCTCTACCACTTCAAATACAAAATGATCTCTGAATAAGAAGACAGACCCTCAAACAACACCCTTATATAATTTTGTTAACCATAGCTCACAGTACTCAGCAATGAGCTATTTGTTGAATGAACTGACTGTAGCTGGAATATCAATTTGTTGACTTAATCATCACCCCTGAATGAGAGTGGGGATCATTATTTTCTTATGTTTTGTCTCCTCACCCCATAGCAGTTATGCACATCTGCCCGCTACGCATCTAATAAATAACAATTTATGATGGAAGCTAGGGAAGCTGGCATAGTAAATACTTATGCAGGATACTCTAGTTATTTTCAAATACATTGTTTCTAACTACTGTGAATAAGGCAAAATAATCTTCACAGAGATAAGAAAATCTAAAAAGAAGTCAAAGACAAGGGAAAACAAAGAGGAAGGAGGGAGGGGCAGGAGAATTGTAAAACAAAGAAATCACGTACAAAGAGAAACTTCTAAATGAAATTTGAGCAAATGAGACCTTTCTCATGTGAAATTTCATATATTTATTTATTTTTTAACATCTTTATTGGAGTATAATTGCTTTACAATGGTGTGTTAGTTTCTGCTTTAT
Source organism: Balaenoptera physalus (assembly GCF_965194825.1). Taxonomy (NCBI): domain Eukaryota; kingdom Metazoa; phylum Chordata; class Mammalia; order Artiodactyla; family Balaenopteridae; genus Balaenoptera; species Balaenoptera physalus. The sequence continues at coordinate 91,493,701 of NC_138887.1, read as the reverse complement.
AACAAAGTGAATCAGCTATACATATACATATATCCCCATATCTCCTCCCTCTTGCGTCTCCCTCCCACCCTCCCTACCCCACCTCTCTAGGTGGTCACAAAGCACCGAGCTAATCTCCCTGTGCTATGTGTCATATATTTATTAAAGAAAGGAATTGAACTTGGAATCAGTGATTCCCAACATATGCTTTTACCTTTACCATCTTTCTTTTCTCCAGAGAGTCCTAAAATTTGGTGTCATCGAGACTTTGGTAATACATCAAAATTCATGTTACCCACCAAAAATCAATAGGGAGTGTTTTAGCAATATCTGAGAAGCAAAATAAACTTATACTAGGAAAAGTATTCTAGCAAAGCCATTCAGAATAAAAAGAGGAAATGCTATGCCAAATGCAAACATTTTGACATTGTTTCAGGGCAAAACTTTGGAGAAGGCTCTCATGTCCACCTTCACCACTCCCACCCCAAGAGTCCAGATTCTCGTTTCACTTCCCTTGTCTCCACCTTCTTCAGTCAGCCACTGCCCTGTGTTCCTGATGTCTCTGCAACTTGTCCTTCCTTAAAATTTAACTGAATTAAGACCCAGCTCAAGGACTTCGCTGGCAGTCCAGCAGTTAAGACTCCACGCTCCCAATACAGGGGGCCCGGGTTCGATCTCTGGTCAGGGAACTAGACCCCACACGCCGCAACTAAAGACCCTACATGCTGCAACTAAAGATCCAGCGTGCCACAACCAAGACCCGGCACAGCCAAATAAATAAATAAATAAATATTAAAAAAAAAAAAAAAAAAGACCCTGCTCAAAGGCTCAGTAGTTTCACCAACCATTTCTGACCAAGATATCAACGAGTGACAATGGCTTAATATGTCAGTTTCTTCCATTAACTTGCAATATTTGCATCTTAACAAGAGCCTTCAAACCTCAGCAAAGGGTGATAATTGTTTTATCTTTATTGCCCAGTGTGATCCATTGGCAATTTCTCCTGGAGAACAAGAATGAAAATAGTTAAGGACAGTCTGAACACAGCAGTTAAAGAAGTGCTGTGATCATGCAGCATCTGCATTGGGCATCGTCTGTGAGAGTGCTGGCACACCCGCCTGGCACTCACAATCCACTAGCCAACATAAGCACTTTGGAAGCACATTTGCCAATATAGGGGGCAGTAAGGGTGTGAAAAATCTGGGACAGCAATTTAGGATACAAACTCCATTCTGTTGGTTATAAGCCTTTGTAAACTTAAGAAGTGAAAAGGTGGAGCAAGTGTTTACTACTAATAAAAAAATTATGTGTATATAGCACTTTCACAAACACTAGCATATTGTGATTTTAATTTGAAAATCTTGATAGGTAGGTAGAACAAGAAGAGATCATTGCCCTACTTTAAGGATAAAGAAATGGAGGCTCAAAGATGCTAAATTTGTCTGTTACTAAATGCCAAAAACTAGATTTTTACCACATTCTTCTGATGTCATGCCTTCCTTTACCATGTTCAGCTCTTATATTTAGGAAAATTAAGCTTGGTGGGTTATTCTAGACATAGTGCTGGAATGTGGGTCTGGAAGCAGGGAGACCAGAAGCTAGCAGACTGCAGGCAGTGGTGTGGTGTGGTGTACTGACAAATCTTTAACCATGCCTTCTCCAGGAAAACAAAAAACAAAAAGTGACTTATGGTATTTGCCAATTTCTGTGGTGTAAATACTCCCACCATGACCAGTTTCAAGTCACCAAATGTGAAGTCACTGAACACAGAGTTGGGAAGAGATACACAGCTGCATATTATAAGATAGTGTGATTACCATTCAGATACAATCAACATAACCTCAATACATAGATAATAATTATGTAGTGATAACTTTTCAATTACTATCTTTGTTTTAACATAATTTATTTAATTGTAAGTATAAATCAATTAATTTTTAATACTAGTTGTTCTTAACAACCAGCTCACAAAGTTCCTGAAAATTTAACAATCAGCTCAGCCAGAAAGGGCCAACTGCAATAGATCACTGACTGCCAGATGGTTGAAAGACTCAGAACAAGGATAATAGCATTGAGAATGGAAAGAAAGGGGCCTATGGAAAATTTAGAAGAGAAAAATACACTCTATCTATTAATAAACCTTTCATTTTCAGTATGTTTGAAATTGTTAAAATATGAAACTAAATTTACAAATAAAGAGAAGTTCACTATCTGTAAATATTACAATACCAAAGACATTTGCAGGAAATTTAAAAGCAAATCTTTTCTTTCTTTTAAAAACTAAATAAACATACATCTTTTGGTCCATATCTAAGACCTGATCACTGTTTCCATTAATGAGTTTCTAGCTCATTTTTAAAATACTTTAAGTAACACCTACATTTATAAAAAGCTTCCTGCGTTATCCATGCCCATTTTAATATATATGTTATACCAAGACATCTAGTTTTTATTATCAAGAGTTCCATAGCCCAGCATCAAATCAAACATATTCAGTAGTATTAAAAGTTAGCCATTTATAATTATTAATATAATTTAGTGTTTCTGACAGATTCACTACAGTAAACCTATATTTGTAACCTGAAATAGAAACAACTTAAGGCAAATTATGAGAACTAAAATCAATTAACCTTAGGCTGCCTGGCAATCACCAGAGTTATCTGAAAGAATTTATTTTGTGAGATTAAACCAAAAAGAAAATTGAATGAAATTTCTGCCCCATCAAGGAGGTCTCCATGACTACCTCAAGCCAGTCGCAGAAATACAAAAAACAAAACAAAACAAACAAAAGACTCCCCAGGTAGCTACACTTAGACATTCAATGAAATATTAGTTACTGTAAAACTCCAGCCACCGCTTTTTTTGAATGAGCTTGAGTATGTTAAACATACTTGGATAGAATTTAGAAATGCCAACTCAGGATTTGTACTTCAGTATTTCTTCCATTAAATATTAATGAGTACCCAGGTGTTTCATTAGCAAGGCAGGTACACCTGGGATAACCAAAAGCAATAAACACTATTCTTCCTCCTTATCCTCAAATTTGCTCCCACCCACCCTTCCTCTAACCTCTAACTGATCTTACCCTTCTCCTTCATCCATAACCTGTCACTGTATATTGAAAATGGACTTATAAATTGATCTACTTAGAAACTGTGACAGTTTCCAAAGTTCTCGATATTTCTAACAGAAACTAGCTAATCATTAATTACAAGGTAGCAGACAGAAATCCTTAAGATATATAGTTCTTTACAACCTAAAGTTTTGGGACTTCCCTGGTAGCGCAGTGGTTAAGAATTCGACTGCCAATGCAGGGGACACTGGTTCGAGCCCTGGTCCGGGAAGATCCCACATGCCACGGAGCAACTAAACCCGTGTGCCACAACTACTGAGCCCGTGAGCCACAACTACTGAAGCCCACGTGCCTAGAGCCCATGCTCCGCAACAAGAGAAGCCACCACTCACGGCAACTAGAGAAAGCCCGTGTGCAGCAACGAAGACCCAATGCAGCCAAAAATAATAATAATAATAATAAATAAATAAATTTATTTAAAATATATATATATTTCCTAAAGTATTCAACAAACTTTAAAAAAGTCTAGTACCCAGACACACTGTGCACTTAACGATAAGAGTCTTCAGGTTTTATTAAGGAAAAATGCTATCACTTGATTTTTTTTAATATATACACACACATACACACAATGAAACTGTATTTAGTTTCTTTTCTTAGGACAAAATTTCCGATTTTTACATAAATTTAGAGTGACTTGTAATTCCTCATGATGAAAGGAATTTTCCAATTATAGACACTATTAAAGCCTTGATTTTCATGAAACCTATCCCCGTAAAACCACATAATTAAAGCTTATAATCATTTTTCCATTTGACATTTGGCTTTTATTAATCCAACAGAGGCATCTGACATTTTCATCTGCTAGAATTTAAGATAAAGGTCAGGTATCAGATCTTTTCAGTTTCAAATGATTTTGTTTGTATAAAACAATCATGCCTCCACATTATTTAACATTACTTTTGATTTAACTAGCCAGATAAAATGAAATGAAATAGCAAATTCAAACCCATGGTTGCATGACACATCTCCCAAATACTGACAAATTGATACACTCAAATGACTAAGTCTTTTTCCTTTTTGCATGAAATAATACTTGAGGAACTAAGTAGAAATTACTCTAAACTGCTTAGTATGGACAAATTTAAATATGCTAGAGGTTTTCTCATCATCCAATATGTTTACCATGAGTTTGAAATAGCCCAAATAAGCTGGATAGTCCTAACTAAAGAAAATGTTGAAGTTCAGGCTGAGGAAAGAGGGGGAATCATTTGAACAGACTGTGACAACAAATCTCAAATTCCTGCAGCATATTCTGCCAGTTTGCTTTAGGTTTTTTGATAAATGGCTATGATGGGAAGAATTGAGTTGAGACCAGAAGTCATTTCATCTCTAAAAGGATGTTTCTTTTCTAATTCATATAAATAACACTTCAAATGTCACAGTTATTTTATCAACTTAGATCTGGTGTTATCTTATAGTTGGATATGTTTTTTCTCAATGAATTTTAGTAAAAATAAAACTGGAGAAAGTAGTGGCATCTAGCTCTCAAAAGTCCTGTATAAAACTTGTAGGCTTCAAGAATGCACCCCAAAGTCACAGCATTGGGGTGAGGGTCAAGTCGGTGAGTCTCTGTCCTCTCATCCCACAAGGTAATTAAACAGTGTTTGCTGCTTACCCATAAAATGGTAAATTTATAATAAATAACCACTTTAGTCAGCTCAATCACCTTTTTGCTTGCTAAAGATGAGCTATTTTTGTGTTTGAGAGTTAATTTCTCATGAGGCTCCTAGTTTACCAAGAGAACTGTAGAAGTTCTTTTTCTTTCTGTACATGAGTAAACAGTAAATGTAGTCAATGAATTTTAGAAGATTTGGAAAGATAATTATTTGCTGCTCAACAAAACACTACAAACCAATTCTGAAAAACCTTCCAGAGGCCCAGAATTTAAAACCATAACATAAATTAACTTCATGCTTAATGAACCTAAACATTAAATAGGAAATCGATCTGCCCATTTTAAAAGATGCTCCCAAATATAAATGTATTTGGAATGTAAGCATATTAAGAAAACTTCAGGAAAGATATTTCCTTTTTTTGCTTATCTATATTCACAAATGTTTAACTATGAGCATGTATAACTTTGGAAATAAGGAGGAAGTTCTTTTTAATTAAAAAAGAAGTTACATATTATAATTAGTACTTGCTATGGCTAGCTATGCACATAAACTTTCTAGTCAAATATGTTTTAACTCCATGATTTTCATATAATGCTCACTATTAATTCTCATTTCCCATAAAATTGCTTTCTTTTCTTTCCTGATATGATTGTCTGAGGTAAAACTTTATCATGAAGACTACAAAACTCCAGTTACCTAACTTCTACTACGAATCTGTTACTGAAAAAACTGAATTAGTGATTTTAAGAAAGCTCTAGGTTTTAACTCTGTCTCTGTCATTTTCCAGTCATGTGACCTTGGAAATAGCTCTTCTTAAGCTCTCTCAGCTGTGGCTCCTGCTGGAAATAATAACTACTATGACTACCTGGTTTTCATGGGGGCCAAATTCAATGTTGTATATAAAATATTGCAGCTGTACATTATTGCATTGCTTCTTCATAGAAACTACTTGGCTTTAGTTTAATTTTCAGAGCACTAGAGTTTATTATTATTGGGATTATAACAAAAGTACTAGCTAACCTTAATAGACTATTCCTATAACTCTCTAAAATTCTAAGTATTTCACATACGTTATTTCATCTGATCCCTACTACAATTCAAGAGATAAGCCCTAATATTATCTCCATCTTACAGATGAGTAACTGAGGCTGAGGGAGCTTAAATAATTTATCCAAGGCAGAGTTAGAATTTCAAAACAGGACTGTGATACCAAAGCCTACACTTGTACCAAATTTGCCATATTAGGACTAATTTTAGAAGGAAAAAAAAAAACAGCACACAGGTAAGTATAATACGAAAAGCATAAGCAACAATAGAAAAAATAGATAAATTAGACATCATCAAATTATAAAACTTTTATGCCTCAAAGCAGACCATCAATAAAGTAGAAAAATAACCCAGAGAATGGGAGAAAATTTTTGCAAATCATATATCTGATAAGAGACCTGTATCTGGAACATACAAGGGACTCTTACAACTCAGTAATAAAAAGACAACCCAATTTAGAAATTGGCAAAGGATTTGAACAGACATTTCTCCAAAGAAGATATACAAACACCCCAAAACATATGAAAAGATGTTCAACCTCATTAGCCATTAGAGAAATGCAAATCAAAACCACAGTGAGATTCTACTACACACCCACTAGAAAGGCCATAATCAAAAAGACAGGTAACGATAAGTGTTGACATAGATGTGGAAAATAATATTAGAGTCCTTATACCCTGCTGGTGGGGATGTAAAATGATGCAGCCACTTTGGAAAACAATCTGAAAGGTACTCAAAATATTAAACAGAAAGGTACCATATGACCTAGCAATTCCACTCCTCGGTGTATGCCCAAGAGAAATGAAAATATATGTCCACATGAAAACTTGTACACAAGTGTTTATAACAGCATTTTTTATAATAAGCAAAAAATAGAAACAATCCAAACATCTACCAACTGCTGAATGGATAAATGCATAATCCTACAACTTGAATATTATTTAGCGATAAAAAAGAATGACATACTGATACATGCTACAACTTGGATGAATCTTGAAAACATTATGCTAAGTGAAAGAAGCTAGTCGCAAAAGACCACATTGTTTCATTTATATGAAATGTCCAGAACTGGCACACCTATGGAGAAAGTGGATTAGTAGTTGTCCAGGGTGGAGGTGAAGGAGGGAATGGGGAATGATTGCTTATGGGTATGGAGTTTCTTTTTGGGGTGATGCAAGTGTTCTAAAATTGGTTGTAGTGATAGTTACACACCTCTTGTATACTTTAAGTAGGTAAATTTTTTGGTATGTGAATTATATCTCAAAAAAGCTGGTATTACGACAAACAGCATAAAGAAATCAATTGTTAGCATGGATTTTAGAAACTTTTCCCAAATGTTTGATTTTCCCTCCTAGAGTTGGTGAAATGCACATTTTTATTATGGTGACTTTGACACTCTAAACCCTTTCATATATGTCAGTGCCTGGGTAGCTGCTACAAGTGATTAAGACTCTGTGCAAAGCCCACGAAAGGCTCCAAGGGTTGATGACATGAAACATGAGTCATATAAATCGTTTATACCTGGCCCCCACAAGCAAAGCACTTAATTGCTGGAACTACTATGAATACAGAAAAAATAAGAATGGTGAGGGAGTAGCATTGGCATAAAAAGACCACTTCTAACAGCTATACTTAAGCCATTCACATGTATTGGATTTCAGGGACTCAAGCAATTGAGAGACAATAAGCAATGCTACAAAAAATAGCCCAAGTCCGTGTACTTTAGAAAAGCAGCCTCAGAGCATTGTTTCATGGTTTTAGTTAGATTTTTATTCTATCTGGGCATGAAGCCACAAATAAGAGACACGAAATTGATTATAGCTGGAACAACTGGCTAGAAAGATAGGATGATTAACTACCAATAAAATTGCTGCATCTTGTATGAGTTCACTTTTAGGAGCTCTTTACTAACCAAGAAAGACAAGTGATAACATTGCTGTCTAACTTCTGATTTTTATTTCCATTAGCAATAAGAAATATATCTGAAACCAAGAAAATAAGGAAGAGGGGAAATGGATTGGCCTTCTGATTTTATGGTAGAAATGCCACTGGGTTACTGGCTGGCATTTGTAAAAGCTTACAGAGAGAAACTTGTGTGACTATCAGAAAATCACCACTATTACTTTTATTTTAGACAATTCCATACTAGCAACAGAGCAGAGAAACAGTTTCAAGCATGCCCAGTGGTAGCTGAAAGGAAAAGAAGGGAAACAAGTTCTACGTGATCTTTTAAGGTAGGAACAAAACATACTTCACATGAGTGATGTAAGGATATCTCCCACATGATATATTGATTTAACTGGTATTTGTTTTATAATTAACCCACTTATTCCCTCACTTTTTTATAGAACTCTGAATCCCTTATTGAAGCTCTTTGTTCACCTAGTTTGTTCAGACACCATCACTAGGACCCAAAGTAAACACTCTCTAACAGGCTTCTTCATCCTTCAGCAATGAAATCCCCATGTCCTTCGGAGTCAGGGTTGCCATTCTAGAATTAACTCAACATCTGGAGTCAAGGCCACTTGATATTTCTCTGCTAAAGTCTTTCTCGTAATATGGAGATAACTCTCCCCTCTTGGGGACAGAAATCCTCTGAGAAGCTCTGGGCTGTGGAGTCAGTGATCTGTTTGGTATGAGCTGTAATAGGCAAATCACATGCTAGACTCTCATGACCTTCAACCTCCAAATGACTTAATGACCCCTCACCATGTGTACAAAAAAAATCACTACTTATTAAATCCTCTGTGACACCTGCTTTCCAGTTACTGCCTCAAAGCAACTTTTCCCAAAATTAAAAAAAAAAAAAACAAGCAGTCTAAGTCCACCTAACATAGTTTATTTGAGGATGTTTACTTGTTTATTTTGCTTGATAGGTGGAATGGTAAAATGGAGGTTGGAGACAACCTCAGAAATGTTTTAAGATGAAGATGGTTAAGAATGAATCTTCCAAGGGTAACATTCAAACACGACACATCAGGAAGACAAAGCTGATGATTTTTTAAATTTAGGCATGATAAATCTAGTCTCTAGGGTTCTGCTTGGAATCTTCTAGCCAGATAAACGATCAGTCAAATTCTAGAATTTTTCTCATTTATCTTAACTTTCTCTTTAACTTGTATATGCTGTATGTTCTGTTATACTGTTATCCTGCTGTTACTCATGATAATTTCTCAGGATTCAAAGAGCCTTATGGCATTGTATTCAGACTTCTCAGCTGCAGATAATTCCCCATCTTCAAACTATATATGGAATTTGGTCATTGGTTGCATTTTAACCCCTTTTTATCTTCCATTTTACTAGTTCACCCTCTAGAAAACACATCACAAATTATAGCATTAAAAGGTAAATTTAGCATCTTCTTTATTTCTCCCTGCTTTGGCAAGGTGGGGAGTGTTTGTAGACACATTGTATGACTCAGGATTTAAGTATCAGATCCTGTTCCTGAGGTTCTGGAGCAATGCTAATGCTATTTTTCATTTTCTTGGAGCCTTGATATCACTAAGAGGGACACTGACAGTAAAACTCCTATGAGATGTAAGGGGAGGAGAACAGTAGTGGCTGAACCCTCACTCATTCCCAGTGTGAATCCCAGGAAAAAAAGGTGCCTGACAGAAGCAGAGAATGGAGACAGCCATTGGTTCAAGGTTTATCATGGAAATAAGACTTCACTGCAAGAGCCTTACTTTAAATCCTCTTCACTTAATCTCTACATATTTTTTTCATATAGGCAACATATAAGTAAATAAAGATCCACAAAATAACCTAAGTTACTTTTTCCCCCAATAGCAAAACACGCAATAACGGATGACTGAATCATTAGATCCTAACAAGCAATTTAAAAGCTCAGAACAGTCACCTTTGCAATCAGGTCCTTAAAAACAGAAATCATTAACACAAATGATGATAGTTTAGTGCAAATCATTTTTACAGGCATTTAAGAATTATTTTTACTTCAGAATGTCATAATCTCTTGCTTGCATATACACGTTAGGAAACAGAACTTTAAAGGAAACATCAAGCCAGATTCTCTTCCTTTTAAACTCTGCAGGAGCTCTCACTGGATGAAACCATTGATAATAAGATGGCTCTTAATTTTTTAAAGGATTCTCCTATTCGTATCAGTTGATACAGCATTTTTTTGGTTTTGTTCCAACACCAGCCAAATGCCAGGTCACACTGAAGAAAAAGTAATAACTTCCTCAAAATAAAACCTGACCTCTATTTCCCAAAAATCTCAAATGCATTGAAATAGTTTCATATGACTTATGTGTGTCTCTCTACAATCTAGGTTTAATTTTCCTCCCATGCGCTCCATTCTCTCCTGTACTTCCTCCACCTGAGGTGTCACTACTGTCTATTTGCTTGTCTGCCAAACCCCCGTGTTTCCAAACATGCCAGACTATAAACTCCCCAAGGGCAAATACCTTAGAGATTTTTTTTACTGCTGTATTCCCTGCCTACCACAGAGCATAGCACATAACTGTCACTCAATTATTTTTTAAACTGTTAAATATATGTTACCACATTATACTTTGCTAGTTTATTTCCCTCATAAGATTAACTTCCTGAGGACAATGTAGTTGTAATATATATCTTTATATCTCCATTGTCTGGTCCAGTGTCTGAGGCAGTGTAAAAGCTGAATGAATTAGTGTTAACTAATTAATTACTCAAACCTGATATGTTTATAGCCCATGTGAGAACACTGATATGATGGCAAATAGGTGTTGCCCAGCCATTACTCTTGATCAAATGTATTAAAAGCAAAAAAAAAAAAAAAAGTGAAAATATTGTCCAAGTCAATGGTAAATGCAATGCAAATGTGAGGGTGCCTATACTTTTCCAGGGACCACTCTTTATTAACAGTTATGCCCCTTTTCTGAGTCATAAGTTAAAGCCAATAATTCTAAAACTTCCAGCCAAAATTATTTAATTCTCCTCAATAAAATGTTTTCATTTTTAACACTCTTCATTACCAAAACATTCTAATGTCTGGCCTTCAAGCTATTTACTCTCAGTGGAGATGTACCAAAATTTCATAAATGGAAAGTTTTCTTCAGTCTACTCAAGAACAACTGGACCCTTTTATTTTGACCCTTCTTGACCGTTCCCATGTCATGTCACCTGACGTACTTGACATTGTCTCCATGTTACCTGTGTACCATTACAGATGAGGTAAACACAGCTTTTTAAAAAATTTCATAAATTAGTGTAACCCTCTGTATGTATTATACTTTAGAGTTTCAAATTGCTTCCATAGCTCATTCTGCTCCTGAAAACTATTACTATTCTCGGTTGAATTGTGCTCCTCTCAAAAAAGATATATTTTAATTCTAACACCAAGTACCTCAGAATGTGATCTTTACGGAGGTGACCAAGTTAAAATGAGTTCATTAGAGTGGGCCCTACACCTATATGACTGGTCTCCTTAGGAAAAAAAGGAAATGTGGACACAGAGACAGGCACACAGGGAAAATCCCACGTGAAGATGAAGGCAGAGGCCAAAGTGAGGTGTCTATAAGTCAAAGAGTGCCAGCAAATCACCAGAAGCTGGAGGAGAACATGGAACAGATTGTCTCTCAGAGCCTCAGCGGAAACCAAACCGGCTGACACCTTGGTCTCAGACACATCTAGCCTTCAGAACTGTGAGACATTACATTTCTGTTGTCTAAGCCGCCCAGATTTTGGTACTTTGTTACAGCAGCCCTAGCAAACGAATGCACTGGCTTATAAGAGCATGATGGTAAGAGGGTGTTTTTGGATGAGACTTACATTTAAATTGGTGGACGTTGGACAAAACAGATTGCCCTCCATAACGTGGGTGGGTCTCATCCAATCAACTGAACGCCTGAATAGAACAAAAATGCAGGCCTGACCAAACAAGAGAGAATTCTCCAGGAGACTGCCTTCAGAATAAAACTGGAACATCAGCTCTCCTGGGTCTCCAGCCTACCAGCCTATGCTGCAGATTTGGGACTTGCCAGCCTTCATAATCATGTAAGCCAATTCCTTGTAATAAATCCTTTTATATACATATATATGTATATACATATATATATATACACATATATATATATATACACACACACACACACACACACATATATATATATATATATATATATCTCCTATTGGTTTCATTTCTCTGGAGAACACTAATACACATATTAAACACTCAATGAATATTAGGTCTCATAATAATGCTGAGCTGTGTTAAGAGGAGGAGAACTCATTGCACTGATGAGCATGACATCATCATCAAAGTTAAGTAAATTACCCAAGATCATATTGTTGTTAAGTCACAGAGCAAGGATTCACAAGCCAGGTCTTTCTGATTCCAAAGTACATGTTTCTTCCCCTATATATTGCTACTTAAGAGTTGACAATAAGGATAGAGACAAAGTCAAATGTGAGATCATTTTCTAAGAGTATAGGATGGATGAAATGAGGACTCAAGGGAAGGTCGAGACCAACGAATATGGGGGAAAAACTAGTTCAGTGGCTTTCAAACTATGGACCCCAACACCTAGTGTTCCCCTGAGATACTTCCTAGAGTTCAACAACTTTTGATCTGAAATGTCAATATTTTAAAGTATGTTTTGCTATTCTAAAAATAAGAATAAAAAACATCACACATTCGCAAAACTGTTATATGAAAATTTTAACACACTGGATCCATCTAAACATTATCCTGGACTTTAAGGCTAACTCATTTAGTGTCCACTGTGTAGGAAAGCTTCCCCTGACATCTCTTTGAACCTATTTAAACATATTGCAATCTGTCATTGGTTATATCCACACTGCATAAATGAGCATATTCACTATAAACCAAGTGAACACAGTCTATAGTGAACATGCACCAAGACATGCATATATAGACGTGCACCAAGCTCAATTAACAGCCCATCATATCTCTGGCATACCTGCTCATACAAGGTTTCATTCCAGCCTAACAGAGAGTTGTGCAATCCCCAGGGAATGATAACAAGAAGCATACGATATTATCTTGGTTTTACAGTATTTTACCATGCTTACTCAACAGTAAGGTGACATTGATTACAAGACGCATCATCAGTGTAATAATGGCCTTTCCTAAAAAGCCCCTCTAAATTAAATATACACAGTTAAAAAAAATTTTTTTTCAGTATTATATACTTAATTCACACAATTACACACCACTTCCTCCTTCAGTGTCATAATTAAAGTTTTCTTCTAAGCCTTCTTAACATTCAGGTCAAAAATATACTTTTGGATTATTCTTGGTATTCACAGTTATGAATAGGGTTACAAGTGACAAGTTGCATTCACACCACCCTCACCTGTAGGACAGGCAGTATAATTTCAAAGTAAAGCAAAGTGCTGAGCTTGGGCAACTTCTACCTTAATTACAGTGCTTGGTATGCCAGACAAACTTCAGACTAAATAATTACTGTTCTTTCAAAACTAGATCACAGAATAATCTTTCTCAAGAAATTTCAAGCAAGAAACTAAACTTAAGTTAAAAGTCAACCTTGTGGGGTACAACCAATGCAAATAATTCAACTGAAGTTACGGGAAGATATACCTTCTATGAACTGCTAAGCTCCCATATTTCAAGTTATTCCTGTGCCTGATGGCTGACAGGTTTCTTTTGACATCAATTATAAGAGTCATCTCAATTTCAGAAGCATAATGTGAAAAATGTAAGCATGTAGGACCAAGAAAAGAGCACATAAATGTTATATAGTCATTTCAGCCCTTATCTGGGGGCAGGAGATTACCTATATCTTTGTATTTACGGAGGACTTACTGTCTTTTATTGTCACTTTTATTTGCATATGTTGCAGTTCCATGGAAGATTTCCTTTGGATTCTGGATTCACTGATAAAAATATTGTTTTTAAAAAATTGTAAAAACCACTGCACTAGGAAAATCCAAGATTTATACATACAAAGAGTCAAACATCAAGTTGAAGAACCATCTGCGAGGTGACTGCCTCTTCCTTCAGCCCCAAGAAATACAGTAAGAGTAAACATAAAGAAACAAATGACATGAGTGATGAACAACCAGGGACTGGTGATCAGAACAGGACACCAAAGAGGGTGGGTGGTGGTGAGAGGAACACTGAAGTGACTGAACCTGGAACTCAACGGAGGGGATTAAGTTGGTAAGGTAAGAAGAATGGATACAAAAACGCAACAGAAAGCCTAGCTCAGTAGGTTTGACAAAGTGGAAGAAGGCAGGAAGCTAGATTTAGAAAATGAAAAAGATGAAGGGAGATTATTAGTACCTGGATGGAACAAATAAGGATAAGAAGTGCAGTCTGGGTCACGTTTTGTGAAACTGAGCTGTGTCCATGTAACAATGGTTGGCTAATGGCATGCCTTTGGCCGATCACATCTCTCACTCTTTAACTGGACATTTAGAATTTTAAAGACCTCATTAACCTAAGACAAGACCCTTCCCTTCCCCTCCCCATCCTTCCCTCTTCACCTCTCTCCACCTCAAGTAGTTTGTCATATGGATCCATGCAAAACACTGTAAGAGGGCATGCTCCTGGCACTTGCAAGAAGAACAGTCTAATGCCTTATTTAAATAATATTATTGATAATACATGTATCAAAAATAAATTTCAGAGACAAGAAAATTAAGAAAACCTATATACAAAATTAAGTGAAATTATATAATTTACCAATTCCATTCTAGATTGTTGGATAGTGTGATACACTGGTTAAGAGTTCTAGAGATCAATGTAAGTTCATGTCTTGACTTCACAGTAATTAGCTGGGTGGCCTTGCATAAGCTCTTTAATCTTTCTAAACTACATATTTCTTACATGTAGACTCTATCTAAAATTATTTGAAGAATTCACTGAGATAATATGTATAATCCCTGGTACATAGAAAGTGCTTAGTAAATGTTAGGAGATACTGGAGGCAAAACTGCAGATTTCAAGAACTATTTAAGAGGAAATTTTGAATTCTGTGGCAAGTTGAACAATATCTATATTTCTATTGTTAATTTTCTAAAAAAAAAAAAAATGTGAACTTTCAAAATTCTCTTCCTTGGATCCTAAGATTAAAAAAGAAGAATGTTAGGATGCAACTAGAGATTATCATACTAAGTGAAGTAAGTCAGAAAGAGAAGGACAAATACCATACAATATCACTTATACGTGGAATCTAAAATATGGCACAAATGAACCTATCTACAAAACAGAAACAGACTCATAGACATAGAGAACAGACTTGTGGTTGCCAAGGGAGAGGGATGCACTGGGAGATTGGGGTTAGTAGATGCAAACTATTACGTTTAGGATGGATAAACAACAAGGTCCTAATGTATAGCACAGGGAAATGTATTCAATATCCTGTGATAAGCCACAATGGAAAAGAATATAAAAAAAGAATGTCTGTATGTGTATAACTGAGTCACTTTGCTGTACAGCAGAGACTGGCACAACATTGTAAATCAACTATACTGCAATAAAAAAAATTTTTTTTTAAAAAGAAGAATGTTAGGAAAGACAAGTTTAGTGGAGCTGGGAAAAGATGGAATCACCTCCATATCCCACATTTTATGATTATGTGGTAGAATCCTGTTTTTTGTCCTCAAATCTGCAGTTTCCCAATCTTTCATTAAGGGTGAAAAGCACTAGTTGGGCCATTTAAACCCACTTTCTTAAGATTAACTTAATGGCTCTTAGACTTCAGTATGCAAAAAGAAACACCTGAAATGTAAAAAACAAACAAACAGAAAACAAAAAATCAAGATTATAGTTGCACTCTCCCAGAGATTCTGGATTTAGTTGATATGGAGTGGGACCTAGGAATCTGCATATTTAACGTAAGATATATTATAGATAGATAGATCTATCTTAATATATTTTTTGAGCAGGTGACTGGCAATTTGAGAAGCACTTATCTAAAGCTATAGAAAATACTGATATTTGTGAAGGGCTTCTAATTTTAAGAGCATAAGTATTTACCTAAAGAATTTCTTGGGACTTCCCTGGTGGCGCAGTGGTTAAGAATCCGCCTCCCAGTGCAGGGGACACGGGTTCGAGCCCTGGTCTGGGAAGATCCCACATGACGCAGAGCAACTTAGCCGGTGCGCCACAACTACGGAGCCTGCGCTCTAGAGCCCGCGAGCCACAACTACTGAGCCTGTGTGCCACAACTACTGAAGTCCGCACGCCTGTGCTCCACAACAAGAGAAGCCAACGCAGTGAGAAGCCTGCACACCGCAACGAAGAGTAGCCGCAACTAGAGAAAGCCCACGCGCAGCAACAAAGACCCAAAGCAGCCAAAAGAAAAAAAAAAAGAATTTCTTAATCCTGTTTCTAGCTAGATTTCTTTTCCAACAGAATAACTAAACTTTGATCAAATTTTCATTGATAGGAAATTTGGCAACTCATTGTTTTTTAATAATAACATACATGTCTACTAACCCCAGAACCTGACTCTACTTTGCAGTAATAGTGGCTGGAGTGACAGACCGTGACTCAAGAAAGACAAGAGTTGTGTGGCTACCCTTGGTAGAAACAGAAACAATTGAATCAGCAAAACCTTGTATGAGAGTTCAAAAAGGCTGCCAAGTTACAAGTTAACACCTCAGTGGATCCAAAGACTGTGTTCAAGGACTAAATCCAATATACATTTCTAAATGTAATGATCTTATCTTTACATTTCATAGGAAGTATTTTAAAAAATTTTAAATACATCAAACAATATTTGCTGTCAAGGAATTATACTGTTGACTTTAGAAAAGTTTATTATGTGAGATGACCTTTATACAGTCATTTGGTAAATCAATAAAAAAATTTAGGCCCCCTTCATTAAATGGAGTAAGGGAAAATCTATAGATATATACGATGGCCTTTGCTCCAAAGAGAATATAACACTGCCTCATTAAAAATATCAATCTGAAAATTCCAGTAAAAGAATAATTAGAAAGTATAATACATTTTGATATGTGGCCTAAGCCTTCAAACTGCTATATCCTGGAATATATCAGAGATTCAACATTTATACTGAATAAAGGCATGCATGCATGAATAAATGAATGAATAAAAATCACATTAGTATTTCAAAAATTACTTTTACATTAATGAGTTCATTTTACAGTGGTTGTCTTTCTAGCTAATAAAATTGCATAAAAACTTAGCTCTGGGGCTTCCCTGGTGGCGCAGAGGTTGAGAATCTGCCTGCCAATGCAGGGGACACGGGTTCGAGCCCTGGTCCGGGAAGATCCCACATGCCGCGGAGCAACTGGGCCCGTGAGCCACAACTACTGAGCCTGCACGTCTGGAGCCTGTGCTCCACAACAAGAGAGGCCGCGATAGTGAGAGGCCCGCGCACCGCGATGAAGAGTGGCCCCCACTTGCCGCAACTAGAGAAAGCCCTCGCGCAGAAACGAAGACCCAACATAGCCATAAATAAATAAAAAATAAATTAATTAAAAAAAAAACTTAGCTCTGATGTTATTGGGATGGCTAAATTGGAGCTTTAATTTCATCAGTCTTATAAACTCTTAATATAGTGAATAAAATTTTGGATCTCATTGTCGTTGTATATTTTATGCTCTGATTTATGAAACTGATTTATGAAAATACCTATTGTTTAATTACATTAATGATGTTGAGCCAAGTTTGCTCCATAATCAAATTAATCTGTAGGGGATTTATTTGTGCACTTTTGTTCACAGTCCATATGAACAAGATATACATTCACTTTTATGGATAGGAGAGATTAACTCTAATAGATCTCAGATGAAAAGCGGTGGAAAAGAGGCTAATGTGAGTTTCAGAAGCCAACCCTATCTTTGATTGAAAGGAGACGTTCTTTTGGTAATAAATAGTTCATCAGCTTATTCATTATTTTGAAAAATGTATTCAGAGGTCCAAGACGAAAATGAGTTTAAGGTCTTTTTTTTTTTTAAGACTAGATTGTGGTATATACATTTAGGAAGAAATTCTGGAAATAATCATTTAAATAATCTGTTTTAAAATTAAACTGTCAGGCACCCAGAATACTCACATGATATTTGAAGAGAAAAAACATTTCAGGTGGAAAGCTCATCTTTAGCAAAGCATTGATCTTCTGAAGAAAAATAATAGTGTACTAACTTAACCTGGTATTTTCCTAGAAAGTCCTGTAACCCACACAAGAAAGCAAACCATAGAAACCAATTTTCCTATTTTGCTATACTTTAGAATTCATGGATTTGGTAAAGCAACTAATATTTTTATTCAAAATTGATATTTTATCTTCAGAAAAGTCAAATGGAAAGTTTCTAAAATCTCATATTTATAAGTAAATTTTTACATTTCCATCAAAAATTAAATTTTAGAAGCAAAAACATAAACTGAATTAGTCAAGTTTTATTCATTCAGCAAGTATATTTTAAAGGCCTACTATTCACCAGGGAGTCAGACAGGTGCTGGAACCAAAAGATGGATAAGATAGAGCCTATACCTTAAAGGACGCATCAAAAAAAAAGTATATGCAAAAAAGAAGCAAAGAAGAAATGGTCAGTAGGTTCCTATAAGACAAAACTATTCTGAGAAGTTAATATCTAATCTAATGTTAAACTACTGTTCCCTCTTCTGAAAAGTCCACTTTGCATGTCTAAGTGTTTCAGTTACTTTTAAAATTACTCAATTATTGAATACACTAATGTTAATTACAAATGAGCCCTGAAATTTTTCCTAGATCTTTATTTAAAACTAAGTAATTTTAAAGCTGCAAATTCTGAAGCTTATTGCAATAGACGTTTTAAAAAAAATATTATATGAAATTCAATTTTCAGTGCCCATAAATAAAGTTTTATTGGAACACAGCCATGCCCATTTGTTTGCGTCCTGTCTATGGCTGCTTTCCTACAATGGCAGAGACTACGTGGCCCACACATTGAAAATATTTACTATCTGGCCCTTTACAGAAAAAGTTTGCCGACCCCTGATCTAAAGGATAGCAATGGATTTTGGCTGAAAAAAGTACAGCTTTGTTGTTGTTGCTCTATTTTCCAGAGTTCGTAGAGATATTTAAAATAAATAAAATGTGCAAAGAGAGCTTCTTATAAAGTTTCTCCAGTATGCCGCCTCTATGAGGACTGCTAATCCTGGCCAGCAGTGGCTTCATTTTCTTGTTGCTCCCATAGCCAATACTGGGCTCCAAGGTCTGGCCTTGAATCTCCTCGAAACACAGCTGTCAGCACCTCTAGGATTCTGCCTATTAAGCTTAATTTTCACACAATGGTCTGACTGGTAACAGATGAAACGCCTGGGTCCCTTTTTGAAGTTAAGAACTTCAGTTAAGAATTTCACTAGGTATTGGGGGTGGGTGTGAAGTTGGGTAGAAGGTAGCTGCACCTATGTAGGCAATGCTAAGAAAGCTCTGTGTGTTTTAACAGGTTTAAAGTTTTAACATAAAACAATGATACGTAATCTTTTCAAGAGTAGGAGAATCTTTTTTTTTCAGATTAACAAAATTTAATAGTGGTATTAGGTATTAAATTAGAGTTTAAAATATATATTGAAACCACAGTGTTACCCATGGGCTTACACATTCTACATTATATATTTCTGTAACTTTGAAATACCTTTTTGCTAATGATCATGCATTACCTTTTTCAGTTATATTTTTTTCAGATTGTATTGCAGAAAATCTTTTTTTCAATCACTGCAGACAATACTTGAAGCCCCAGTGAATTTTCATATGTCCTTCTTAAATGTCTATGATCATAGAAATCAGCTGTGTAAAAACTGCTGTTTAAATGTGTGAAGTTATGGTGGGGTGGGGACCCTTCATATATCAGTTGGTGGGTTTGCAGGGGAGGGTATTGGGAGGGTGCTAAGTAGAATTTCTAGGTAGAATTTAACCAGTGCTGTCCCTAGTATACCGCTGCTTTTTTTCTGACACACTCTCAGGTGACTCCATATCACAATAAAGCCCAAAAAGTCAGCACTTTAAATTATTACCTAGATACCACCCCGGACTTTACTGAACAGTGTGAGGGATGTATTTACAATTCTGACTGTCACCTCTGACATCTAAATCTCTCTCACCTAAAGCTCTAAATCACTTCAATGTGTTTTCAAATAATCATATTACCTGGCCTTGAGCCATATGCATCATTTCCGTTTTCATTTTAAAAAGAAGTTGAGAGTCTGCATAAGCCTCCACCTCCCCCCCAAGATGCCTCCTCCAACTGAAACCTCTGCCCTCAGCAAGCGTCACCATCACCCACTGTTACCCATGTCAGCAAATCTAGACAGCATCCTTGATTCTTCTCTCTTCTTCACTTTCCACATCTAATCAATTACCAAACCTGTTGATTTTACCTCCTAATGTCTTTCAAATCCATCTTTCTCTCTATCCCAACTGCTACTCTTTCAGTTCATCCGTTTTTTGCAAAACTGCAACAGCTTTGAACTGGACACATTGCTCCCCTGCTAGAAAGCCAAGGCTTTTCACTTCCAGTATGATAAAGCCCAGACAAAGTTCACCAAGCCCCTTATGATCTGGTCCTCGCTAGAGTTCCAGACCCAGCTCCCACAAATCTTTGTCACACATCTTATGCTCCAGTTACAGGGAACTTCTTTGACTCTTTTGAAGGTGCTATGCTCGCTTTTGCTGTCAGTCCTACACACAGTCTGCCGCTTCTGTGTTTAAATTTTTCCTAACCCAGCCCTACCCTTTTTGTCTGGATAGGTGCCAACTCAAGAGTCACTCCTGCAGCAAGCCTTCCTTAACCGGTCTAAGACTGGATTAGATGCCCAGGGAGAGTTACTATAAGCCCTTGAAAATCTGGGTTTCAGAGAACTCATTCCATGAAGGCAGCACCAATTTCTTCCTTGTCCACCTCAACCTTCAAAATGCCTTTCATAGAATACAGAAGGTGGTAAATTAATGAATTAAGGTATCCTCCAAGCTGCCCTGAATCATAACCTACAAAGTCAGTATTGCTCTGATTCAGTTCTCTGAAGCAACCTATGGGAGAATTCTCTGATTATATCAGAGTAAAGCCCAGTTGTCCAGTTTCAGAGCTAAGAATCCTAACCATAAGGACTTAGCAGAAATCTTCAAATCACTTCTTGACCCCATGAGCAAGGAATTAGCAAGCAGGCCTTCCCGCAAGGCAAAGGCCTGGCTATAAAGGAAGATAAGAAATATTTCATGGAATAATTACTCTAAGTATTAGAAAATCTGTCCAGGGTCCTGCTCGCTTTGACCTCTCTCTATCAGAATAATGCTGTATTACAGGACTGTTGAATGTCAGCAATCTACAATATCCATAAATCTCCATGGATCACCATGGAATTATCATCATCACAAAGAAATATTTAGTAAACTGTTGCATGCAGGAGTCTTGAAATGGTCTGAATACTAAACAAGTCACAGAAGGCCCTGACATCCAGGGCTTTACAATTTGAAAGAGTCATTGATGTCAAAAGATAGTAATAAGCTAACAGAGCTGCACAAAGAATAGCAAACTTGACAAGTCTTGCGACTTGGATACAGCTGTGAAAACAGATCATTCAGAGCTCTGTAAGAATATATTCGTTCTCTACATCAAGCAACCTAATTGAATTTTTACAGGTTTCTTGCAAAAAGAAGCCTAAACTCTTAGGCTCAATAGCAAAGCCACTTTGTAATGCTAATTTTACTTTCAAACGACCACAAGGTAAAATCTTAGAAGCTGAAGAGAAGCACCTGAAATAGTAATGTTAACATATTTATAAAGTAAGCCTTCAGTCAGGGTTCCCAAACAACCAGACCTCTATCATAATCTGTTTTCTCCTCTTGACATCATTGCATCACAGGGATTTTGCTCCAGGGAAGAGCCCTACACAGATGCGTCAGGAATCACTGGAATCAAAATTGCCAAAATTGCTGCTGAGTCAGAGCTGTTTTTAAAGTTTTGATAAACAACATATAGCTGCACGCTAAACGGTTAACACCCTTCCCTGATGGTTTTACAATCCTATACTTATACTGTAGCTCTATCACTGAAATTATAGGTTCCTGTGAAGCAACACTGACAATAATAATACATTTTATACTGGGGATCATTCAAGGGCCTTTTAAACAAGTTTTAACATTTATGCATTGAATATTATCACACTAACTCCTACTTCTTCCCATGAAACATAAATGGAAAACTGAAAAACCATGATTTCCCTAGTGTATCAGTTGGCTCTAGAGGGTATTTTGACTGTCACATCAAACATAAAATATTAATGAACCAGTTAAGAAAACTGATTCCACTTCTCTCTTTAGCAAGGGATGGAATATTACAGTTACACTGTATGGTATGTGCTATAAGTATATAAGAATCTTCCCAGAGAGTTAAGTGAGTAATAATTTGAACCAGCATATAAAAACTATTGGAATACACTTCATAACCAAGGAGGAAGTTTTTAAACTTGCAAAATGAACTAAAAGAAACTTAATTATATATACACATATATTTTATATAATAAAATATATATAATTACAATTTTAGTAATATCATGCAGAGGAGGTACTTTTAGAACTCTGAGAGTTAAATCAATCAAAATTGGCACATATCCCAAGTTGAAAATCTGAACTGTATCATAAAAATCATGATTAGCAAAAGACAGATGGGTAGAAAGGAATTTTAAGGGACTGGTGTAGGGAGTCAACATTTGTCAGTGTTCAGGCAACACTGTTCCAGAAGGGCCCCTGTCCCAAAAGTGGCCTCCTCCAATTCCTACAAGAGACAAAGCCAACGGAATGTATGGGAACCCTGGGCTGTCCTCACTGGATGGCATCTGCCCACTGACTGACTAAATGAACTCATGCTATTGAGGGACCCTTGGCAGCTGTACATCTCAATACGAATTGTGCAACTCATATTGGCATTTTGTTTTATGCATCTATTTCTTTTGATTTGGATCGTCTAAGCCTTGTCTGAGAGACGAACCTGAGATACAATATGTGTATTGATCAAGATAGGAACAGGCCCTTGTTTGAGTGGTCATCTGGTCTCCCTTGGCAACATTTCTATAAATACCCCCGACAAACTGCAAAAATACTTATGGCTCTGCCATAACTTTAGATTTCCTCACACCTTGCCAAAAGTAAATAAAATGTAAATATAAAGTCATTGTGATGGATTTTTTTGTTTGTTTGTTTTGTTTACATATACTGTAATTTATATAACCAAATTAGTGTGGTCCTCTTAAAAATTGTCATCTTTATGGGTCTTTCATTACATACTTGTTGTAATCATCTTCTGTTGCTCAAAGCACTTATGTTTCTCTTCATTAAGAAATGTCTTTAAAGTTTGCAATACATTTTTGGAATGATAATACCTAAACTTAAGTAGCACTTGGCTGTTAACAAAGCAAATTATGATGAAAAATCTTTATACTTTTTTGAGCTACAATCGAAAGTCATTTAGAAGCAAGTCCAAGTGATCGGTCTGAGTAATATAACTTTTAATCCAAAGCAAGCTATGACTATAAAATAATGGCTAAAAGGTAATGAAGCTACTTATGAGAATAAATTTATATACTGTTTTAAAGTTAATTCCATTAAAAGAATCCAAAAATATTCTGATCACAGGCAGAATTTCACTGGTAGCTACTTTGATCCACCACACCCATCCTGATGTAGAAATTCTAGTCTCTTTATTTAAAAATCTCTCATTACTTCGTATTTAATGATTACAAAAGTAACTTAAATTATCTTATTATTAACCTGAGACTTACAATATGCGACTCCTTGCTGAATTTCCACTTTAGAGCCTAACCTTGTTTACTTTTTGGTCTTACTTGAGACTTACCTGTGGAACTTATTGGGGGCCCCTATATCCAGTCTTGTAAGAAACCTGTGGCACTGTACACATGGATTCTGTGGGGCTCTGACAATTCCTCAAGTATAGATCTAGACTTCTGGTATGAAAACCATGACCAAAATTCAAGCTGTGTCATCTGACACATGGTTTGGTACACAATCTAACATCTAAAGAGAATATGGGAAATTCAGGGCATGAGAGAAGACAGAGAACAAACTGAATAACCACCTTGAAAAGTTAGAAAATGTAAACTTGACAAATTGCTCAAAAATGAAAAACAATCTCTCTTGGTAAACATTTGTAAATCAATTGCACTGGTATATAAATTATAAATTCTATGCAAATATATCACCTCTAGTTTAAAAACATCTTTGTATTTCATAAAAGCTTTAAGTTAATGTAACTTGGTCTCCATGATGCACACTATTTGAATTTTTGTGGTGAAATTCTCTTTTAGGTTATGTTTATAATATTGACATTATTATTATTTTATGCATTATGACACCTCAGATATCTTTCAAATTTCATACTTGATGTGAAACTCATGCAAAATTAAGAAAGTACTTAAATTTTTCCTAAACATTATCATTTTTCCCAGTAACAAAATCTAGACAATAAAAGAGATATTTAATATAATCTATAAACCAGACCAAACAGCTTTACTCTTTTATGACTCTGAAACTGAATGGATCATACTCAGAAAGTTAAATTCTAAGGCATTTAACAACATATGATACAAGCATATGACTTTTTTCCTGTATATCTGGTAATGCCATGTTGGACGAGATTTTTCCTAAATTAAATTCTCATCTAGGCCTATCCATTGCACATACAGATGGATAGTCACAAAATTATATTCAACAAAGATGAATTGAATATTTTATATAAACAAGGTATGTGGTATTGTAAAGAATGTAAAAATATGGTAACTAATAATAATAATAGTGGCAGCTAACATTTACTAGGCTAACGACTTTACATGCATTTTCTCAACAGATTAACCCCTAAAACATCGGTCCTACTAGTGTCCAAGTTTTAAAGGTGAAGTCATACAAACAGAGATGTTAAGGGACTTGCCTCAGGTCACAGAGCTACTAAGTAGCAGATCCAGGATCTGAATCAAAACAATCTGAATCCAAAGCCTAAAACCCTGGACCACTAAGCAGGACTACTGTCTAATCCGAAGACAGAAAATACGTTTCTTACCCTTTCAGAATTACAACCCAGAAGGAAGTTTATAATCACTGGTACTTTAGGTGATTGTCAGTTCCTATAAATAGTAGGAACTTAACTTTTAAAAATATACCTATTCTTAGAGCAACTTATTATAAAGTAGTTTGAAGAGCAGGACTGAGTATGCTCTTCACACATTTAGTAGCCATTATAATATTTATTTTTTAACAAATCCACCTGAGAGCATTTTTAAAACTATACTAAAATGTATAAGGTGATCTGTTTTAAAAAAAGAAAAAAATACTTTGATAGACCAACAATGATATAATTTAAATCAACAATGAGCTCATTTAAAGTTCCTCAGTATTATACTTAGACGTAGCCATGGGATATGTATTCTTCTGCAAACTGCATTTTTTTTAAAACTGCATTTTTAGACAGAATGGCATTTAGGTTCCTCCAAGTGCTCTAGTAGAAAGGCTACAATTTATGCCAATTAGCATTCTGATTTTGTAAATAACAGGAAAACAGATCAACAGACAATCCCATTTGTATAGATGGAGTAACAAAAGGTGCTGAAAACACCCACCCAAGAGGCAATTCCAAACAGTAAAGTCCTTCTCTGCCATCCACAGGGAGGAGCTCTCCTATGGCCTATGCTCTCTCCTTAGCACCTGAGTTCCAGGTTTGCTGCACATTCAGAGAATAAAACATTAGAAAGCTGTGAAAGCCAAGCTCCTTCCCCCCACACACATATGAGCATATTTATAATGTATTTGGCTTTTCTGATACCTAAGTATGCTGATTCATTAGATAATTATGAATGGGATAAGTAATATCCCATGAGAGAGCTGAACCTATTCATTCATTCATACAAGTATAACAGAAATAAAGTAGATACAGTATCCAAAGAACACTTCAAATATGAAATGCTACATCTAACTACACTTTGCCTAAGACTCTGAACTTAGACTCTATTTTTTAAAATCTCATTAGATGAAGTTCACAAGCTTTTATGGCTCATCACACGTAAAGTAGGATAAGAGTACAATTTATTAAATGTCAGTTGGTTTAACTTCAGCATCTATTCCCATGGTTTCACATTTCCATGGTAATTCTGACCCCTCGTTTAAAATGTATAGCTTGTAGAATTGGCTTTTTTTAAAACGGATATTTCGAAGGATTTGCTTTCATTCTTAAAAGAAAGAATAATGGAATTGCGGCAAATACTTGTTAGATATACTCAGTATCATAACAGTAAAAACTTTAAGCACATATTACCCACTTTATACTTCTCCCCTATAAACGTTCAAAATTCAGTCAACAAGTGTTTTCTGAGGACCTACTACATGCAGGCATGGCACTTGTAGTACATGAGCCAAGAAGACTTCTAAGTTTCCAAGGCATGAAGGGGGGAAAAATAAGGGCCAAACGTAAGTATTTGTTATTAACAAGTTTATAATTCACAAGTTTCTTAGAAGAATCTAAGAAGACAATTGCACAGTAGCACATTTGGGTCTTGAGAGTGATTTTCAGTTGCAAGTAGTTAAAATTTCAGGGTTAAGCTAAGGCTCTTTATTCACACAATCGGCTTCAGTTTATTCTTTTATCTCTTCCTAATGCTTTCTATCTTATTCCACAAAATCCTCGTTCTCCTCCATAACAATGAATGACAGCGCATCTTTTTAAAAAAACTCTTCCACTTTCCCCAAAATCCAGCCCATACACGCGTCCTCCTCTTTCCTGGGCACGTGTGCTTCCAAAGCTCAGCTGGACACCCTCTCACCTGAAAAAAAGTTTGGAGACGACGCTGGCCTTTTCCAGAGGCGACCTCTGCATGGTCTCTGGGAGCACCGGGGTCCCTGCCGGGGCAGACCGGGCACGAGCTCCTAGTGCCAAATGCCCTACTCTTCTCGGTGACTGCCGCTCGCCCCTTTTTCTCTGACCTGCTGTGATGTCATTTGCTTCCAACTCCCCCCACCCACCCCTGCCCCACACACCTCCCCTCTCCTTTCGCTCCTTCCCCCGCCTCCACTGCCCAGGTTAAAAGCTGGACGCTGCCTGGTCCGGCCCCAAATTTGCTTTAGCGGCTTTCCCCACCCCGTCCGCCCCCAGCGCCCGCACCGCGCCCGCTCCTTCGTTCTCGCCTCCTTCCCTCCCTCGCTGCTCCGCGCCACCCTTTCCCGGTTCTGACTCCCAGCCTTCCCTCCCTCGCGCGCGCTCCTTCCAGGTGCGCGTCCCTACCTACCTTCCGGCCCCAGCCCAGCCCGCAGGCGGGGGACCGTCGCGGCCGCTCTCCAGGTCCAGTCTCCGACGCTCGAAGACAGAAGGAGCCACCAGCGCGAGCAGAGCCGGTCAGTCCGCCGGGAGCCTCCTGGACCTTCCTGCGCGCCAGGCTCCGCGAGACCCAGGGCAAGACGCGGCCAACTTCCCCGAGCCTTCTTCCTCCTCCCTTTTTCCGAGATCCTAGCCGGGTTCGCGTTACGTTTGTACGGTGCCTTTTGAAAGGGAAACGGAAAGATGTCTCTCCTGTATCAGACTGCAGCCTCGGAGAGCGGCAAAGTTCCGCGGCAGCGTCTGATGTGTTCGCCTTAGCGCTTCCCTTGAGTGTCAGAGGGAAAAACCAAGCTTGTTTGTTTCAGGCTTAGGTGAGCTGCAAGTGTGGCCCCTTAGGAGATGTACTTCAGGTGGAGGGAATCCCTATCAGGACGTAAGAGGAATTGCCGCTTTGTCCATTACCCGCCCAGGATTTGTTCATTGTCTGTCCTAAGTTTTTCAGTCCGGCTTGCATTTTCCAAGAAGGCTTTTGTGTGTGTTAGCGACTACGATGACGACAAGCGGACAGTATGTAGACTCACCCGCCATCCTATAGTTCCTAGTCTCGGTCAGCAAAACATCTTGACTAATAACACTGAAAGGAATCCAAAGAATCTTTGAAGCGAAAGTAGCATGTTAACGCTGACCTGCCTCAGAGAAACGCCATCTTCAACTCTTGAAGGGCATCTAAGCTTTCCCAGGTGTGGGCGCCCTAGCTTCCCCGAGTTTTTGCTGCGTGTATTGTGTGCCTGTTTGATGGTTTTTAAAGAGCCAAAGCTTTCGTTCCTGAATCCTGTTGTGTAAAAGCAAGGGCACATTGAGTTTAAATTGAAAAATTCAAATGGAAGTAAAAAGTTTGGTCTGATTACGTTAACGCCTCTACACCTAAAGCAAGGGCGTTTACTTGTGAATTGCTTGTTGTTGATTTGTGGTCACCCAGATATAGTACAAATGAAACTGCACTTCATAATAATAGAAAGAAAGGAACACGTATTTAAATTAATAAATGAGTTCAAATCAGGTCTTTATAGCTCCCCTTTGCATTTCCATGCCACCTTTTTTTTAATCTTAAAGTGGGTTTTATAAACATTTAAATTTTATTATCCTAAATTTTAACAGTAGAGAAAATAACACGAAAGAGATAGGCAAATTGCATAAAGTTAGATACCAGGAGAAAACTTAATTTCTAACTCATGATCTCTTGCTTCAAATCCTGTACCTGTGTTTTCCTCTCTCCGTATGGCATGCAAATCTAGGCTCTGCCTTCATTATTGACTTTTCCCAGGTATGTGATTGAACTCACTTCATCCACTTTCCCACCCCCCACTCTATTGTTTGCTTTATAACTGCTAATGTAACCCATCAAATGTAATACACACATTTCGAAAGGAAGCGGTAATCAGTTCCTCTTTGTTCTCAAAGAGCAGGTGACAATAAAGAGATTAAGAATTGAGTTCCAAAGAAGATCACAGAAGCTGACCAAGTGATATGCCTCAGAGACCCCAAATATTTGTCAATCAATCTCTTTCCTCTGGAAAGAATAGATAAAATAGTGACTAGTTCTTGATTTCTTGCTATTTGCCAGGCACCATCTCATGGGAATCTAACAACAACCATGTAAATAGGTGTTATTCTCCCCAGTTTTCAGTAGAGGAAACAGAAAAGAGAAGTAAATGCCTGTAATGATAGAGCTAACATTTAAACTCATGTCTGATTTCAAAGCATCACTCCTATCAGTGTGTAATATTGCTTCTAATCAAATCATCCCTCATGCATTTATGTACTATCACTTACACTGGTATAACCAGTCTTTCTTCCCATATTAGTTTCATGCAATTGTAAGTGCTAGACCTGTTCAAGAATGAGGCAAGAAAGCAGAAATCTGCAAACCAAGTAGCTACTGGAGTTCACACTTTTAAAAGATGACATCTAACTATAATATTCCATTTTAAGTGTGTGTACACGCACACATACCTAGGAAGACCCTAGATTTTTATCATGAAAGGTTACATCCCAACTTTGTTCTTGGCATAAGTAAGACTTCACCATTACTCAGAACATTAACATGGTTAGCTGACATAAACAAATGAACTAATTGAGACGTGATATTCAAGGCTTGCATCTAGGTACAAACGTAATGTGGGAATGTAGATTTATGCACCAGGAAAATGTTCAAATATGGCTGAAGGTCATGACTGAAATCCTAAATGTGTCTTTGAGATGTCAGGAATAGGAAAGAGATTAAAGGGCCAGGATGAAAATAAAAGGTGGTAGTAAGAAACAATGAAACTCTTCTCTCCAAGCTGCTCAAATATCAGCTCACAAAATTTTATAATAATAGCTTATATATGTTAAGCACTTACCATGTATGTAAGGTGCCATGCTAAATACACAGAATGCTTTGCCTTTTTTTAATCTTTATGACACCTTCATGAGATATTACCTTCTTCATTGTCTATATATTATAGGTGAAGAAACTGAGGTATAAAAAGTTTAGTAATTTTCCCAAGCAAGTTTCGTAGTAAAAAGTAACAGAGAAAACTGAGATTTGAACCTAAACAGTCTATTGCCTGAGCACAAGCATTTAACCACTACTCATACTTCCCCCACAGAATTTCCTAACATTTTAAGCAGAACTGACCTTCAATATAGAAGATTAGATGGCCATTTGTATGGGTTTTTAAAATTGTAGAATACATATAAAATTTGCTAACTTACGCCTTTTTTGAGTGTACAGTCCAGTAACACATTCACATTGTTGTGCAATCACCACCATCACAGTAACCCTTCTATCTTGTAAAGCTGAAACTCTATACACATTACACAATAACTCCCCATTCTCCCTTCCCCCCAGCCCCTGGCAACCACCATTGTATCAATTCTTTCTTGTTTTTTATGATTTTGACTCTACCTCACATACGGGGAATCACACAGTATTTGTCTTTTTGTGACTGGCTTATTTCACTTAGCATAATGTCCTCAAGGTTTATCCATGTTGTAGCATAGTGCAGGATTTCTTTCCTTTTTAAGGCTGAATAATATTGCATTGTACGTATATATCACATTTGGCTTATCCACTCATTTTTTGGTGGGCACTTGGGTTTCAGCTATTGTGAATAATGCTGCTGTGAACATGGGTGTAATGGTGTGGCATCATTTTAAAGGTATATTAAAAAGAAGCAAGAAGAAGAGAAGAAGGAGAAGGAAAGAAAGTCAATGTTTATTTAGTACCTACTATGTGTTCAGCAATGTGCCATGTGCTTCCTCAAGTGATCTCAATATATGAAAGCTTGAGATAACCTTTCTCTCATATGTTCCTGTCATACATTACTCACTCCGCCATCAGGTGATGGCTGAAGTTTCATCATTACATATCACCAGAGTGCAACTGCACTATACTTTACTTATCCATTATGTTCAATTTAATATGATTGTGTTCCTCAGATTCTCTCCTGAGAACAGGCCTTAATAGTGATAAGTAGGCCATGACCATGAGTGCACTAAAACCTGGAAAAGTAGAAGGAAAAAGGAAAAAGTCACAAAACAAGAGAAGGGCAAATTCTTGTCAGCTTCATGTGCATAGGCTGGCTCTGCATATAAATGTATCTAAGCCAGAAGCATAAGAGCAGCTGAGGCTCTCCCACAGTGTGCCACAGTGTTGGCCAAGGATGCGAGTACACATCATAGTCTTACAGAGATGTTTCAGACCCAGAGAGAGGTGTCCTGGTACATGACTAAGCCAGATTATCATTTATTTTTACCACTTCCAACATTCTGTTTGGTCTGAAAATTCTGTTTATAAACACACATGCACACATACTTCTGTTTATATACATACATAACCTTTCTTCCCCACAACCTCCTTGGAGACAAGAATTGTGTCTTCTGTTTTCCTTTCAACTCATCTCTTATTTAGTAATACTGTGTACAATCAAACAATTTTCTCTCGGGCTTACTGACCTAACAGTTGAAATGTCATCCTAAAGGGGGAATCTGAAGATGCTCAAGAGATGAATCATTGCCATTAATCTCTCAGCAAGCAAGAGCTCAGTGCTAAGGCAGGAGTACGGAATAAAAGAGGATCTCCACCCTCCAAAACTCAGAATCTACCCATGGTCATCAAAATTCCCTGAAGAGGGTAGCGGAGTGTAGTGGAAAGAGCTTGGGCTTTGAGGCAATAAAGAGCTGGTTTTTCAATCTTGGTACCACTACTTACTTAGCTGTGTGGTCTTGGGTAAGTTACTTAACCTTTCTGTGTCTCAGTTCCCTTTTCTGAAAATGAGGTTAATAATAGCCACTTTCAAGTGTTGTTGAATGTATTCAGTCCTGGTCTTTCTACCTCAGCACTATTGACGTTTGGGGCTGAATAACTCTTTGATGTGGGCGGACTGTCCTGTGCATTGTAGGAGGTTTAGCGGCATCTCTAGCTTCTACCCCTTGGATGCCAGTAGAACTACCCCCTCCCCCCAGATGTGACAACCAAAACTGTCTCCAGAGACTGGCAAATACCCTCTGGGTGGCAAAATTGCTCCCGTTATGAATCACTGGATGAAATTATTTAAAGGTGATGCATACAACAGCCATAAAGGGCTTAGAACCTAATAAGGACTCCACAAACTTTAGAATTTATTGTTACATATCACTAGTGATAAATCAGAAATCAGTGTAGCATTGCAAAATGGATGGCTGCAGAAAACGGAACTCCCTAACAGCTATCAGAATTCTCAGGAACACTGGGTTCTCTCATCCCCTCTGAAGTTATTTGCTTGTATTCAGATTAGATAAAAGGCGGAAATTCAGGTATCCTTCCAACTGTAAGCTAATTTTGATTTAGAGGCAGAACTATGTTTTTATACTGTGGAAACATTCGTACTACTTTTGCATTGAAATGACATTTGAAAGCTCTATTTTTCAGTTCCTCTCATTTTCAGCTCATCACCAGTGGTATATTCTTAACAACTGTATCCAGATGGAATTTGGTACCCTGAGGGTCTTCTGTAACTTAAAAGTACTTCCTTGTAAGGGAAGCCTTAAGGATCCTCAATCTGTACAAAACAGGAGCTTATTAATGTTACTAATGAACTGGAACGATTGTGAACAATATTTAAAATACAACTTTGGGGCTTCCCTGGTGGCGCAGTGGTTAAGAATCCGCCTGCTAATGCAGGGGACACGGGTTCGAGCCCTGGTCCAGAAAAATCCCACATGCCGCGGAGCAACTAAGTCCGTGAGCCACAACTACTGAGCCCACGTGCCACAACTACTGAGGCCCGTGCGCCTAGAGCCTGTGCTCCACAATAAGAGAAGCCACCGCAATGAGAGGCCCGTGCATCACAATGAAGAGTAGCCCCCACTCTCCACAACTAGAGAAAGCCCGCGCGCAGCAACGAAGACCCAACACAGCCAAAAATAAAATAAATAAAAAGTAAAAAAAAAAAAATACAACTTTTTCATGAATGTAAAAGCTAATAAATCTGGGATTTTCTAAAACTCCTTTTTATAAAATGTTTCATTGTTTACATTGGTGCTTTTTCATTTTTCCTACTGATGCTTTTTTAGAAACAAGAGAATGTATAACACCAGATTAAATTTTCATTGATGATATCATCTTGAAAGCCAGATGTTCTCTATAGAATTAAAATTGTGGTTTAATATATTTAAACCCTAAGAAAAATTTTCCTCAGGTGAATTCTATACTAATCTATGTGCTTCATAGAAGAGTTACATTTAGAAAGGCAGTAGAGAGACTTCCCTGGTGGCCCAGTGGGTAGGACTCCATGCTCCCAACGCAGGGGACCTGGATTCGATCCCTGATTGGGAAACTAGATCCTGCATGCATGCGGAAACAGAAATCCCGCTTACCACATCCAACATGCCACAACGAAGATCCTGCGTGCTGCAACTAAGACCTGGAACATCCTAAATAAATAAATCTTTAAAAAAAAAAAAAAGAAAGAAAGTAGAGTGCAGTAAGTAGAATAGTAGGTTATTTACTTATTTGTAACTATTTCCCCCCAAATAGATAATTTGTAATAAAAACCTATAAATCAGGAGAATGTTTAAAATAAAAAATAAGAGAGACTAGGTGGGAAATTGTTATTGTATCTGGGAACTAAAAGTAATTCTGAATATCTTGGTTGTCAAAGTCCAAAAGGTTGTATTATTCTCATAGTCTGATACCTGACAGAAGTCGATATGCAAGTTCACCTGGGGAAAAAAAAAATCCTCCCTCCACCCCAATCTTGGAAGTGTTTGTCATTCAAAGACTATAGAATTATTACTGAATGACATCATGGTCATTATTTTCAGCAATAATTTTTTCAGAAACATCTATTTGATGGTCATTTCTTATACCAATTCATAATTAAAGCCAAGGACACAACATGAAGTCAGTTACTCAAGGAAGGCTGTTCAGCCTGGGAAACTAGAATAGAAGAATTCCCAGGTTCAGAGTTTCCTTTCTGTTTTGCTTTAACTTACCCTATATAGACAAAGTCTATGAGATCTTGTTGTTTTAGACACTATGCTGGCTACTTACTGATCTACAAGTTCAATGTGATTGGTGAAACTATGGTGACTAATCTGTATGGTCAAAAGGACAACCAATTCCTGGTTCAGGGACTCTGGCTCATTGGCCTCCACAGCCTGCATCCCAGTGTCTCCCAGTGTGACTGGAACCTCCTTACTTCAAAGACTGCTGAGAGGCAGCACTGATGAAAGGATGGCAAAACACTTTGGAATTCTTATTTACTTGTGCAAGAATTATGTTTAGCAATATGTATGAAAATCGTCTAAATCCTTTCTAGAATAAAGTGAATCATGCTAACTAAAGAAAATCAAACTGACAAATACGTATCAGAGTTTTCATCTAAACAAATTAGACAGTCATAAAGTTTTACCTAAAACTAATTGAAATTTTTTATAACAAACTAAGTTTAGCATGATCCTGTTTTACAAGGAAAAAATTATATGTTGTATATATTTATTTGCTGCATAAATAATATTACACACCTCAGAAAAACCCTATAAAGTTGGTATATTTTATTTTCATCGTTGTTCCATTTTACAAATGAAGAAACTGAGGTACAGAAGGTTAAAGACCATGTCCAAATTCAAGAAATAGAGCTAGAATTTGAACAAACCTATTGGTTTGGCTCTGGAGTTGAGCATTTAATCATGGTGCCCTGTGTGTAACTGGACCATATAGAACGGTTTTGTTTGTTTAACTAAAAGGAGCTGCTTTTTACAATTTATCCACTTGCTTCTCTGTTTAGGTGAAAACAGGGGCTTATTACAAAGGAGATGTTTCTTTCTTCTTTTTCTTCATTTCTTCAGAATCCACTGAGTGGTCTCTTCATTATAGGATTATAAAGTAGGTAGGTATCCAAGGGGAGAAAGGGGGAAACAAAATCTTTTTTCTTTTTCTTTTTTTTTTTAATAAATTTATCTATTTATTTATTTATTTTTGGCTGCATTAGTTCTCCATTGCTGCAGACGGGCTTTCTCTAGTTGTGTCGAGCGGGGGCTACTCTTTGTTGTGGTGCGTGGGTTTCTCATTGCGGTGGCTTCTCTTGTTGCGGAGCATGGGCTCTAGGCGTGTGGGCTTCAGTAGTTGTGGCACGTGGGCTCAGTAGTTGTGGCTTGCGGGCTCAAGAGCACAGGCTCAGTAGTTGTGGCGCACCTGCTTATTAGTTGCTCCGCAGCATGTGGGATCTTCCCAGGCCAGGGCTCAAACCCATGTCTCCTGCATTGGCAGGTGGATTCTTAACCACTGCGCCACCAGGGAGGCCCTTCTTTTTCTTTTGAGGTTCAACATAGAATCTATTTGATGAATTGAGATGACCCCAACTGAAATGCTCAAATATGGACACCAAGGGTCCCCATGGAGAGCCAGATATACCATGAGAGGAAAAGTTTAATGTCAATGTCTTCAGTTTGGTGGGAGATGGGCCACTTTGCAGCTGAAACTGGAAGATGGCCTTTTCCTGCCCATCATGGGATGCTGGGCGGGCCTTGCCAACTACTGGAGAAATGTTAAAAGTCCAATTATAATGTACTACTGGCTGAGACTAAGGTGGGGGAGTGAGCTTCATCTTCCTCTAGGAACTGCTATGACCTGTGCAGAGATCTGTTCCAACAGGGTGATGATCGTAGCAGTGTGCCAGGGTGCATCAGACTCTGTGGGAGGACCTTTTTTCACCAGTAACACAATGTTGTGGTGACAGAGGCTCCTGCAGCAGAAAATGAGGTGGGGCATGCGACAGCAGCCTGGTCAGGTCCTCCATATTCTCCATCTCTCTGGTGTTTGGAAACAGAAATAACCCCTTTGGATGATGAAAACCCTGGGGCTCCTAGACAGTTGGGGGATGGAGGAAGAAATGCATCCTGTGAAGTAAAGTGACTTTCTGATTCCATTCCACAAATGTTTCTGGAAAGCCTATAGCGCTGCAGCTCTATGCCAGGAAGGGGGAAAAGATGGAATTCTGCTACAACCTTCAAAGGGCTTCATAGATCTAATTTGTTACTTAAACTGACAAAACAAAGCATTAGTTGCCTGAGCCCAAAGGAAATTACCAGGGTCCATGTCTCTTTCATTCATTCTGGATTCCGCAAAATCTACAGCAACTCCCTAAGTCTTCTTCAGCAACCTTTCTTTTGCCCCACCCCAGGGCTGCATTGTTTCCCCATTCCTGGTTTTAGGATACAGTTACAAAGATGCCCTGTCAAGAGTAGCAGAAGAATACTTCCATCGAGTAACTTTAAACATATGACCCATAACCAGCTTCCTCTACTAGTTCATCAGAAGTTAATATTCTTAAATAAATCCTATGAGTGTTACGTGTCTTATGGAAGTGCCACAGTTATACAGCATTTCATTTTGTGCAGGTTAAGAGCAATATTTTTTTAAATGTAGAAATGCAAGATAAGACACAATTTTGAGAACTCTAATTTGGCAATTTTTTTCTTAAAAAAAAAAAACCCCAAAAAACACTAGAAGCCTCCAAAATGAAAGTGTCTCAGTCCTGCTTCTGCGGAGGACCCTGCAAACTCGCCACTCCTCTCAGAGGCCAGGCGAAGGAAGGCACTGAAGGCTCGCAGTTCTCACAGCCCTGTCAACGCAGAGCTCTCCCCCGAGACACAGCAGAAGCTCCGCTCCCCACGCCCCTCAGGGCCCTAGGGGGAACAGAAACCTTGAACCTTTCTGCACCTGCCGAGCGCTTGGCACTGTGGGAACCCAGCAACTGACAGCTCCCTGGAGGGGAGCCAGGCCGAGTGGGACACGCAGTCCCACGCTGCGGGCTCCTGGCCAGCTCGGAGCCAGCCGCCAGCTGAGATTGCACTGCTATGTTTTTCAAGGCCCAACTTGGTCATGAGTCTAATTGTCTTTAGGAATTCTTTTTGTTCTCAACCCAAACAAATTTGAGGCTTGTAACAATCTGGATAATTCAAGAAAAATGGACTTTCTTCTGGAATCTGTTTCTATGTTCACGGATAATTAAATTTAAAATATACTTTCATGTGGCTGTGTAATAAAATAAACTTTAGATCATCTCCTTTTAAAGTTCAGAGCTTCTTCACTGGGAACTGAGATTTCCTCATTTGTAAAACGGGCGAAACAAGAGCTTTCATTACATAGGGGTTGTTGTGAGGATTAAATGAGTTGATATAAGTAAAAAATGTAACAGATTATCTGACATAGGATAAGCACTCAATAAATAGTGTGTGTGTGTGAGTGCGTGTGTGTGTTTCAAATTTCACATCCTTACATTAGTGATTCACTGAAGGCTGAAGTGGTTCTTCCACGTTTTTTTTTTTTTTACACGGAAGAATGAAATGAGCATGGGATAGTTCTTTTAATGCACATCTTCTCACCAAGTTTTACTTTTTGTTCATTTACTTCCTTCAAAAATAAGGGAAAATAAAACTCAACAATAAGAAAACAAACAACCCTATTTAAAAAACAAGCCAAACATCTGAACAGACACTGCACCAAAAAAGATATACAGATGGCAAATAAGCATATGAAAAGATGCTCATCATCATTTGTCATTAGGGAATTGCAAATGAAAACAACAATGAGACACCACTGCTCACCCTTCAGAGTGGCTAAAATCCAAAAAACTGACAATACCATATCCTGATGAGGATTGATTGTGGGATTGCAAAATAGTACAACCACTTTGGAATACAATTTGGCAGTTTCTTGCAAAGCTAAGTATAGTCTTACTAGACAATCTAGCAATCACACTTCTAGGTATTTATCCAACTGGTTTGAAAACTTACATCCACACAGAAATCTGCATGCCAATGTTTATAGTCGTTTTATTCATAATTGCCAAAACCTGAAGTAAACAAGATATATTTCAGTCGACAAATGTATAAACAAACTGTGGTCCATCTCAACAGCGGAATACTACTCAGTAATAAAAAGGAATGAACTATCAAGCCACGAAAAGACATGGATGAATCTTAATTGTGTATTGTTAGTGAAAGAAGCCAGTGGGGAAAGTCTACATATGGTATGATTTCAACTATATGCATTCTGGAAAAGGTACAACTATTCAGAGATGTTACATGGATCACTGGTTGCCAGGACTTTGGGGTAAGGAGAGGGTTACATTAATGGGGCAC
This sequence comes from Balaenoptera physalus, assembly GCF_965194825.1. Classification (NCBI taxonomy): domain Eukaryota; kingdom Metazoa; phylum Chordata; class Mammalia; order Artiodactyla; family Balaenopteridae; genus Balaenoptera; species Balaenoptera physalus. Next base: position 91,455,994 of record NC_138887.1, on the reverse strand, counting down.
AAGGAATACTTTTAGGGCAGTGAAACTATTCATTATAATACTGCAATGGTGGATACATGATACTATGCATTTCTCAAAACCCATAGAACTTTACAGCACAAAGAGTGAACCTTAATGTCTGTGAATTTTTAAAAAATCATTTAGGTGATCAGGAATGGGGGGATCTCCAGGTTGGAACACAGAATATGACAAAAGAATCTCACTGTATTACAAATATATGAAACAACCTCACTGAAAGGAATTGGGGGAGAAGTGTTGGGGGAGAAGCTTCTGGTCTAAGTAACTTGGAAATAGTGGAGTCTGTAAAACTAAAGGTAAAAGTCTACATAAGCACTCCTCTAGATGATAAAGTTTTATCCCACGGGGGAACAGGTTAACAATTCCGAAACCACTATACATGTATACTGGAAACGAACGAGTAAGTAAATAGATAGTGGATACTGGAAGTCAGGTTTCTCACTATTCGAGTGGGAAGCTACAGATAAGGAAGAGGAAGAGATTAGAATGATCCATACTGTAAAGAATTAGAATTAGAGACACCAGTATTAACTCACTATTAGTTTAATAAAGATACAGATGGTTATATTTTGAATTATTTATAGACGTGTATACACTACATACACACGTATATTTTCTTGCTCTGTCAGCTGAGATAGCCTAGAAACTATGACACTTCAATAGCAGCCATACACCCTAACACCCAGATCTTGGTATTAAATACTGTTCCTCAATATAAAGAACCAGGATTCCTTTTAGGACTGGGGCAGAAAATATACAAAAGGAGCCTAGAAAATCTTACAGTGCCAGAAAGTAAAGAAGTGCTAAAACAAAACAAAAATAAAATTTGGGGTATTTTAAAGGGAAAAGAGCACACCAGTGGTCAAAGCTGGAAAAATTTGAGCAATAAAATAATCATAACCCAGTTCAATTATAACCCAAGTCTAAAATAAATATCCACAAGTCCATAGTGGCAAAAATAAACGATTTAATAAATTAATGGTAGAGAATAGACAAATTTGCAGCACAGAAGAATTTCACTTAGATTATGTAGATATTTCACTCTCAAGGAGGTAGAGCTCAACTCCCCACTCCAGTGTGGGCTGTGCATAATGACTTCCTTCCAAAGAGTACAGTATCAAGGGGAGAAAAGGGTAACTTTATAGAGAAGGAACCTGACAAACACTATTTCAGCCAGGTGATCAAGGTCAACATCAACAGTGACAGGTCATGTTGACAGTATGTACCCTTGATATTATGTGATGAAGATGGCACTTTACCTCTGTGGTCCTTCTCTGTAAAACTCATAACCCTAGTCTTACTTCGAAAAAACATCAGACAAATCCCAAACTGTCAAGGTCATCAAAAATAAGGAAAATCTGAGACGTTGTCACAGCCAAGAGAAGCCTAATAAGACACGAGGGTTAAATATAATGTGTTAACCTGGATGAGATCTCGGAACAGAAAAAGAATTCTGGGGAATTCTGACTAAGGTATGGACTTCAGTTAATAATGTATCAATATTGGTTCATTAATTGTGACAAATGTACCCTACTAATGTTATGATGTTATCAATAGGGGAAACTGAGTGTGGGATGTATGGGACCTCTCTGTAGTACCTTCACAATATTTCTGTAAATCTAAAACTATTTTAAAATAAAATTTTTATTTAGAAACTAAGGAAAAAAATTTTATTGATTTTTGGCACATTTCCATGCAACCACAAATTACTAACAATTTAGACTTTTAATAATCTTTGATATTTAATAACAATATCTCAAGCCCAGTCAGATCCTTTTATCTCATATTTAGCATTTTCAAAATTAATACTTTTGTACTTACTTTTATTAATTATTTCTCTTGCAAGGGTGAGCATAGGATCTAGGACTTAGAGCATGAACCACGTAAGTCTGGAAAATTGGCTTCAAATTGGGTTACTCAATGACCTTAAAAAAGCCTTTCTAGTCCCAGTGGGAAATAAATCATGTAAAAAACAATAGTCAATGAGTATTTCTTAAAAACTAATTTTAAAAATCTAATAAATTTATTGATTCCAAAAAACTCACAAGAAAAATAAAGTCTTCATGTTCTAATATCAACTCGGGACCATCAAATTGACCTGCAATTATTCCATAATCTGTAGCTATTTTTAAGAAATTATTAAGAAAATGGAAGTCATCTCTCATGCCAAAGTTTCAAGGTAATATTAACTACTCACTATGAAGTTCATATGACTTAAAAATAAAGGTGACTTTGGCCACAGTGGTGACAAATTTCTACTCACATTGTATTATGTAAAAAACATTTGGATTCTAGAAGAATATTGGATTCAACTTTAAGGTGCTATTGTTTATTTTCTCTAGGAAAATACTTCACAGAAATAATTATATTGTATCTGTGTGATTCCATCTGTCCACGCACTCTGTTCTCTCTTTCTTCTGTAGTTAACATTACTGACTTTCAGCTTTAAATTTTATGTGAGATTGCTATGAATTAACAGAGTTGTCACATTTCACTCAAAAAAAAAAAACAAAGAAAAAGTATTTTGGAAGTAGTTGAAGTTGTCCAGCCATAGTTTTTACATCTCTGTTGGAAAATGTGTAGTAAAACATGCTTTGAAAATAAAATATTTTTCTTTGGGGAACAACTAATGTTTTAAGACATTGTGGCATAAAATATGCATCTTTGTTCCTCACTTGATCCTGTCTCATTTTCAAATCTGAATCAAACCCACTGTGTATCCAGGATAAATGAAATGCAGGAAATTAATTAGTATTGAGTTTCTAATGTACTAAGCCTTTCATTTGTTTTCCCCACATTTAACTCTCTCAGTATCCTTATGAGATGATTACTATTATACCGTTTTACTCGTGAGGAAAATACAATTCAAAAGAATCCTTACCATACGTATCTAGAGCCTTCTATCTAGTAGAGGTAGCCCTGGATTATATCCCAAGACCACTCTCTGACTACACTGTTGTGGGGTAAAATGTCACTCAGTGAACTAAAATCATTGAGAATAGGAAACTGTTGAAGTAATGCCCAATACGTTTTTAACAAGAGATCTTCACGAATAAAAATTTTAAGTTTTTACCGTGTAATATCAGCAAAATAATTTGTTCTGGAAACTTCATCTGGCATCTTAACATCACACAGATTTTTGGCATTTGGAAGAGGGGACACTATGGTTGTTCCCTTGAGTATCAAGAGGTCCACTTTACAGAGCAAAGGGCAAGAAAGGAGAGAATTACAAAGCAATACTCTCTTTTTATCCTTCCCACACTCAGAAGAAGTCAGTTGATGGGACACCTCTCATTCAACAGTTCAAGCCAGAGCTCAAACCAATGTCCAGGGCCTGTGGTTGGCAGAAGAGGTTAAGGTTAAATTATGTGTTTGGAGAGTAATATAAGTTTTGTTGCATTTGAACATGGAATTCCATGTGGTTATCTGTAAATAAAGACACATACTGAGTTTTGTTTTGTAACACTGCACAGAAATATTTAAACTTACAGTTTTTTAAAATGAGACAAATTTTAAATTCTTGTTGGAACCTTTGAAATGGTTGGGACTACACTGAGTGTTTCACAACTACATAATTAACAGAGTTTTGCACACAAATAAATGTTTATTTTCAGATACCTGTTGGCCATATATATGCTTACTCAACTGGAAAGTGCTGGTCATTAGGTCATCATGAGAGCTATCCTTCAGATATATTTTTGTATGTGCAAACTGTCCTCTTGATATTTGTCCTTAGTCGTTAAAAAACTATCTTCACTTTTTTCCATAAAATTCTACATTGATAGCATTTGCATACTAATAGTTTTCCTAAGTTTAAGTTATATTGGGAATTATCTTAAATGCCTTCATGTGCTATACTTAAAAACAAATTGTAGGTTAGCAAAATGCTTTTAACTTTTGGTAAATTTAAAAATTTATAGGTAAAAAATGAGAATATGAGACATATATGGATATGGGTTATTCATATTGCAATTTACTTCGAGTCATTAAAAAACCTTTAGTGTTCTTATAGATTTTTAAATGTTTTTAATGCACAATAAAGTTTAAATAAGTGTAAGTTAATGTATTTAAAATAAATTTATCAATAAACTTGACAAGTTTAACTTTCAAGTTTTCATATATTTAATTATCTATCTCTTAGGAATGATTCTTGTGGTGGACATATCAGAACCACTTGCATTTAATAAAACTTATTTGATTCTAACTTCACCACTCCTTGGTTCCCAATCCTTCTCCACTCCTACTTCTTGAACCCCTGATATTTATGGGCATATGTCAAATTCCTCAGGTATATAGGAGTAGGATAAAAGGTTTATACCTATTGCTTAAATAACCAAATTTTCTTTCTTACTACTGAATTATCACAAGCAACTGGGTCCTCTTCATTTCTTCTTTTCCTTTTCATTATAAAATAATTTTCTAGAAAAGGTTGGGTTCATATTAATTTAGCAAAGTAGGGCTTGAAACACATCATTCTACTAATTAGTCTAAGATTATATCAGAAAAGAATACCTAAATGCATACATTTCAAAAAATAAACAATGGTAATTCTAATAATGAGTCCATGCTTCCAATTGTGCCTGATTTCTATGCACTGTATTAGAAGGAAAATCACAGAGATTCTCATTATTTTTCATCCCTAGCCTAGTTTCAAGAAATAAATTATGCTAATTCTCATCAGGTGTTCATTTTTGATACTAAGGAGAGTCACGGAGAACACAGTTCTCTTTGTGTGCCTCATAGTACAGGGAAATATGCATTTAGTCACTCAATCAGTAAGAATGAGTACTTTTTAAGCTTCCCAGTGTCTAGTTCTTTGATCTGACAAGTGTAAAACAAGTAGAAGTTAAATTATAGGCATTAAATTTGAAGTTAATATTAACTTTCAATTTTATTTCTGAATAATATTCTGATCAAATTAAAAATAGGAATTAATGCAGTATATTTATATACAGCACCTTTTTTGGCATATAATTAAATTTAACTCATTTCAGTGAATATTTATCAGGGCCCCTCACGCAGAAAGCCGGAGGGTCCTTTAGCGCAGGCCTCAGATGATGCACAGTCCCAGGGATACCCTGGCAAGACTGAAAGAAGATAGTTGCTATACAAGGTTAAACTTGAGTCCAGTTACTAGACCACATCAGCTGAAGTGTACTATGAGTTAAATGTTTTAAAAATCCTATGATTATCTCATGAACATCACAATTACTTTGGGGATTATTGTGGGCATTCATATGTTTTAATTGCATCCATTTATCAATATAACATTTTAAATACACTACAATTTTGTAACCCTGGCATTTTTAATATACTGAGGGCCTCAAAAATGCAAATGGCCCTAGCCTCTCTGAATATCTGACAGGTTCTGCCAGCTGCAAGGCACCATGCTGTTCTCTGGGGACACGAAGACATAGTCCCTGCTCTCAACAAGCTTACTGTCAGCAGAAAAAAAGAATCAAATACAAAAATACCTATTATAGTTAATAGAATAATAAGGGCCATTCTAGAGATGCAAACAGCCGTGAGATTCAATGGCACCAATGTCCATTTCCAGTTAAGAATTAGAATATCTTTAAGAGGAGGTGTCATTGAAGATGGATCTTGAAAAACAAGGCGCTATTGACAGTCACAGATGAGTGAGAAAGACATGAATGGAGAGGGACATCTTTAGAACAGCACCGTTTGGTTGGTGTGTAAAAAGTAGAGGAGGAAGTGAACATGGAATATCAGATTGGGACCAGGTAGTTCAGAGTCACAAATGGCAGGGTAAGGAGTCCCACTCCTACTCTCATTGGCAAAAGAAAGTGAGTATGGGGTTTTCAACAAGGAAGTAACATCATCATGCTGCCTTTTAGGAAGATAAAACTGGAATAAATACACACAGTGGCCTAGTGAATCAGGAAAAGATGGTACGGGAAATCAGTGTGGAGGCTGGCACGCAACCCTCAGCCTGAAGATTCATCACTCTTTGCCTAACCCGAAGAACTTCCTTTTTCCTCAGTCTTGAAGACCCTTTCTTATATTCTCCCTCCAACTAAGCTATAAGCTTACGTACAGGGGGTGATCAGAAGAAGTTCTCTTTTGTTCAGTGTTTTGAGACACTCCTTATTAAGACCAGGGGGACTTCTCATCAAAGGTAAGATTTCCTTCCTCACCCAGCTTGGTTCCTTTAAAAGGAGTAGATCTTATCCTATTATATATTTATTGTGCATAGTCAGGAAATTCAATACCAATTCACAATACCAGGAAGCATTTAGTCCAAGACAACTAAGTGACAAACATTACTGCTCAATAAAGTTAGTGTTAAGAGTCACTCAAGTCAAAGTTTTCTTTTTTTTCCATTGAATAAATGAAGAATAGAACTGGCCTTTCCAAGAATGAGATTATTTTTCTAGTTTTTCCTTTTACTGAAGAATCAACTTTTTTCAACTGTACATGATCCCCTAGCCTAGTTCAATAAATGGATTAAACTTAGGATAAGTCTATGACTCTGTAGTTATCGCTAACACTTATAAAGCACTCACTATGTGCCGGTAGTGTTCTAAGCACTATATATAACTTCGCTTGACAGTTCAAAAAAAAAAAAAAAAGGAAAAAGATTCTTACAGAGGAGGAAAGAAGGAATTCCTAGCACTTGGAATAAGTAGTATGGAGATTTCTCTTCCCAATGGTAGAACTTATTCAGTTTCTTCCTGCTCCTGTACTTCCAGAACAATGGTATAATTCAAACAGAGAAAGCAAAACTCCAAGCTGCCACTTGACTTATGATTTAACAAAGGTTACATGGAAACTGTCCTGAGCTGTTGAATTACATAGTTTATCATACCATCTAATGTTTTGAAAAGGATGTTTTATTATTGATTAAACAAATTTAAAGTTGCAAGAGAAAACATCTTAATATACCTACAAAAACTATATTTAAACATTCCCATGAGGTACACTACTACAAGAAAGAGAAAAAAAGAAACCTCTACTGCATTGTGCTTGAGTTTCCTTCAATTTTGTTTTATTTTATTTTATTTTTTAAACGTCTTTATTGGAGTATAATTGCTTTACAATGGTGTGTTAGTTTCTGCTTTATAACAAAGTGAATCAGCTATAGCTATACATATATCCCCATATCTCCTCCCTCTTGCGTCTCCCTCCCACCCTCCCTATCCCACCCATCTAGGTAGTCACAAAGCACTGAGCTGATCTCCCTGTGCTATGTGGCTGCTTCCCACTAGCTATCTATTTTACATTTGGTAGTGTATATATGTCCATGCCACTCTCTCACTTCGTCCCAGCTTACACTTCCCCCTCCCCATGTCCTCAAGCCCATTCTCTACATCTGCGTCTTTATTCCTGTCCTGCCCCTAGGTTCTTCAGAACCATTTTTTTCTTCAATTTTGTTTTAAAAGACACATTAGTTGATTGAAAAAACTGCAAACTATGCTTAACAACTCTGCATATTGAAGTAATGACCAAATAACTGTATTAAGATACATATGTAAAATATACACATAAACATATCCATAATTGAATTAGAAAATTAAAATAAAGAGGTTTAACTAATCAGCATTAGCCAAAATAAGGAGCACTGTAGACATATAACCTCAAAATGCAAATTAATTCCTATTTTTCAATATAATCACTGATTTATAAACTTAAAAATTCAAATAATTTCATTTGAAATTCATTAATTAAGCCAAATATATCTATAAAGAGTAAAATTTATACTTAAATATCTTTCAAAATAGAATAACCAAAGAGAAAGCAAAATAACCTGCTTTGTAAACATTTCAGAAAAGTGTTTAAATAGTTTGAATCAAGACCAGGAAGAGATACCTATATTTTCTTCTCTCTTCCTCGCCTGCCCTCTGCTGGCAAAAAAGAGAAAAGTGAAAAGTAAAGAAGCCTCACACAACATACTGAAAAAGTATTATTTTTAAACAAGAAATGTACTATAGAGTTATATATATAATTTTCCATAAGATTAATTTGCCATCATATTATCTCACCACTCATATGTGAGTTAATATTGGAATAAAAAAATAATGTTTGGAACTTGGAAATATTTCACTATTTAACATAGTTCAGATAAATGACCGTGTTAAAATAAGAATATAAGCATAAAAACATGTCAGAGTGAGAGATACTTTATGTCATTTACATCCTTACATCCTTACTGACAAATTAAACATGGACTAGGTGAGTTTCATTAGCAGCACTCATAACTGTTTGAATGACCTTATCCAAAAGGGTCTGATTACTGGATCACTGTGAGCCAGGACAGAGGGTGGTCCTGCAGGGCTTTTTCTCCGGTCCTCCCTAAGTAGCATTCCCATTAATGTTGAGAATGAAGAATAGTGAACCCCAGTCTATAAAGATCTCAACTAACTGGACATTGAACCAATTCTACCACAGTAAAATAAAACAGGAATTACTGTATTGTCCACAAGTTGCACAAGCATGAGGTTCATAGTGGTACCATTTGTGAAAGAGACTTGCACATTTTAGATATTAGCAAAGTTAAAATAAGTCTACAGTGTGATACAAGTTTTCCCCCAAAAGTTAACAATGTGTTTTCACTGAGTGCTTACTGTGTGCCAGAACTACATTAAGCTTGTCACATATTTCATAAAACCCCAGAGTAATAATTCAAATTTGGGTTTGTGATTGGCTCATTTATTGCCCAGCTCTCATTCTCAAAAAAAAAAAAGGAGCTAGAATTCTTTTTCTGGGGGAGGATGATCAGGAAATGACAGTCTCTCGATATTTTTAGACTTTCTCAACACAAAATTAAGTTTGTTGTGTGCAGCAGAAAATTCCATCTTTACTATTGTGCTTACTATGAAAATTCTGACTCATTAATTGCACAGTAAGACAGCCCTGCATTTTAGGTAACTGGAATTTTTAGACCTATTTATGGCCATTTTTTCCCTTTAAAGTTAACTTTTTGAAATTTAATATACATACAGAAAAGTGCATAATTCAATATGTACAGTTTGATGATTTTTTACAAAGTGAATAAACCCAAGTAATTATTACCAGATCAAGAAATAGAATATACCAGCAAAACAGAACGTCCCCTCTGGTCACCTCTCAATCTTACCTCCTCCCCAAAGAAACTACTATTCTAACTTCTGTCACCATAGATTTGTTTTGCCTGTTTTGAATTTCACCTAAGTGGAACTCTACAGTCTGTTCTCTTTAGAGTCTGGCTTCTTTCTCTCAAATTATGTTTGTGGGATTCATTCATACTGTTGTATGTAAAAGTAGTGCACTCATTTTCATTGCTATATAGTATCCCATCATATGTATATACTTGATATGTTTATCCATTCTATTCTTAATGAATGTTTGGATTTTACAGTTTTTGCACTTCTTTTAGGATATCTAGGAGTAGAAAATCTGTCATGAGTTTTACATATGCTCAATTTTAGTAGAAATCTCCATAGTTTTCCAAATGTTATATCATTTCATAATTTACGCTCTACCAACAGCAGATCTAGTTGTTGGGAGATCTAGTTGTTCTACATCTAAGATAACACTTGGCATAACCAGGGTTTTTTTCCTTTTTTAATTTTAGTCATTTTGGTGAGTAGTGGTATCTCATTGTGGGTTTTGATTATTAATAATTTTGAGTCCATTTTTATATGTTTATTGACCAACTGAATGTGTTCACTTGTGAAACACTTGTTCAACACATCTGCTCATTTTTCCACTAGATTATGTGTTCTCTTTCTGTTATTGATTATTGGAAATTCTTCATATATCTAGATATAAGTTCTTCATCTGATATAACATATTGCAAATATCCTTTTCCCTTTGGTGGGTTTACTTTTCACTCTCTTAATGATATCATCTGAGGAAAGAAGTACCTAATTTTTTTAAAATAAATTTATTTATTTTATTTATTTATTTATGGCTACATTGAGTCTTCGTTGCTGAGCGTGGGCTTTCTCTAGTTGCAGCGAGCAGGGGCTACACTTCGTTGCAGTGCACTGGCTTCTCATTAGGGTGGCTTTTCTTGTTACGGAGCAGGGGCTCTAGGCTCACGGGCTTCAGTAGTTGTGGCACACAGGCTCAGTAGTTGTGGCTCGTAGGCTCTAGAGTGCAGGCTCAGTAGTTGTGGTGCACGGGCTTAGTTGCTCTGCGGCATGTGGGATCTTCCCGGGCCAGGGATCGAACCTGTGTCCCCTGCATTGGCAGGCAGATTCTTAACCATTGCGCCACCAGGGAAGTCCCAAGAAGTACCTAATTTTAATGACGTCCTTCATTTATCTTTTCCTTTATAGTTGAGTACTTTTGTATTCTGCTAGAAATATACAAGTGTCTTTTGGGCAAAATCCAGGTTTACTTCTCCAAGCACTTTGGCCTCTCAAGTCCTGGCTGCTAATCATATTAAGCAGGGAAGGGAAGGGAAGGGGTAGGAAATACACAATATTGTCTTCAAATATTTGAAAAGCTATCATAGGGATGAAAACATTAGGTTTGCCCTGCATAGTGCCCTGAAAGAAATAAGAACTTAGGTTGGAAAGTAACAACATAAAATTGTTTATCTGACTAGCCCAATAATGAAAAGAGATTGTATTTTCTCCCTGTCACTGGACGTGTTGAAGTACAAGCTGATGCATAGTTTTCTGGAAACATACATTCTAATAGATAACCTTTAAGCCAATCCATGTGACTTTAAGAGTGTGGTTATAGCATGTGATGTAGAACAGAATAGTTGCCCTATAGGCCACCAGCTTAAAGAAATTAGGGTTGAACTTCCATGATATCCTTATTTAACTCCTAATAGAATTCACAAATCTTTATAAATTCTTACTTGCAACTATATTTTCAGTCTCTATGACCTCCACTTTTTAAAATAGTATAGCAATTCCCTTCACCTTAAATTTTTATTTTGAAAGTTTTTAAGGGAAACTCTCTACCTCTAATATTCCAGGATTTGTCAAATAAGATTCTATTTATCCTAAGCATAGGCTTCAGAATTTAACTCCAGTCCTTTTCCCTTTCTACCTTCATCTATACGGAAGAAAAAAATTTTCTGTTAACTGATAACATGGCAGTAAATGTCCTTCAATTCTTTGTTTATTCTAAAATGCATTCTCCAGCATATTCTCCATACATTCTCCTATAGCTCTATGTATTCCTTGAAGTTCAGTATCAAAAATATATAAATATTACAAGAGAGAACATACTACTAAGATAGCACTGTATTGTCTTGCTTAAGTGATTGGACCCTAGAGATAGACAGACCTAGTTCAGATTCTATCCCTAACATATTCTAAACCATATTACTTAAACTTTCTAGGCCCCAGTGTTCTCATCCATAAACTGGAGATAATAATATTACCTACCCATTGGTTGTTGTGAGGATTAAATGAGATATTGCCCATAAAATTTAACATAGTGCGTGAATGACAGCATACTCTTTCCTTTAAAAAAAGTATATGCAATGGAATATTATTCAGCCATAAAAAGAATGACATTCTGATACATGCTACAACTTGGATGAAGCTTGAAAACATTATGCTAAGTGAAATAAGTCAGACACAAAATGATAGGTATTGTATGATTCCACTTATACAAGATATCTGGAATAGGGAAATTCATAGAAACAGAAAGTAGAATACAGGTTACCAGGGTCTGGAGGGAGAAGGAAATAGGGAGTTATTGTTTAATGGATACAGCGCTTCTATTTGGGATGATAAAAAATTTATGGAAAAGGATGATGGGGATGGTTGCACATTGTGAATGTACTTAGTGCCACTGAATTATACCATTAAAAATGGTTTAGGGCTTCCCCAGTGACGCAGCGGTTGAGAATCTGCCTGCCAATGCAGGGGACACGGGTTCAAGCCCTGGTCTGGGAAGATCCCACATGCCGCAGAGCAACTGGGCCCGTGAGCCACAATTACTGAGCCTGCGCGTCTGGAGCCTGTGCTCCACAACAAGAGAGGCTGCGATAGTGAGAAGCCCGCGCACCGCGATGAAGAGTGGCCCCCGCTTGCCACAACTAGAGAAAGCCCTCGCACAGAAACGAAGACCCAACACAGCCATAAATAAATAAATAAATAAATAAATTTTAAAAAAAAATGGTTTAAATGGTACATTTTATGGTATGTATATTTTACCAGAATAAAACAAATTAATTAATTTAAAAATTTTTAATGAGCCATCATTTTTAACTTCCCAAAATCTCTAAGGAAGGTCTACAGTGACTCTTATAAGATCATGTCCCTACAATGATAATTTGGATTCTTTCTAGGCTTAGATTATATCTTATACTTAGCCATACCAAAGTTTAACTCTCTTCTTTCTGTCCTCCCTCCCATAATTCCAGACTTCAAAAATCTCTTTCTTAAGTTTTTCCACATCTATAAAGCATTTATTATGTGATTGTGAACTTAGACACTTAATATAAGTGCCTCATCTATAAAATTTTTAAACTAACATCAGCACTTCTTACGGGGAGAGCCAACTACCAAACTTTACTTTTTAAATAAGTAACTGCCCTGACTCTTTGTTACTGGTCTCTAAATCAGTTCCTAAACAAAGCAAATCTTTCCCTCCAACCCTATAGCAACCCTATAGTGTGTGTCTTAAGAAATAGTTTCTGGGGTGTTTGTGTATGTGTATGTGTGTGTGTGTGTGTGTGTGTTGGAATGTGTGAGGGGAATGGGGGGAGCACAGCAAGGAGAAGGAAGACTTTGTCAAAGGTATTTTTTCTAACGTTAATAAGTTATATCTATTTGTTCCTATTTTTTCAGATAGTTATTTAATCATTCCACTCAACTCAACTTGATTGGGTGGCATGATTTCCCATTACGTAAATCATACAGTTCATCTGCAAATAGACTGTGTTTGCTTAAATGTTCAACAATTATACCATTCATTACAAATTCTACCAGCTTCCATGCACTTGAAGTAAAAGTAAGCAATCTGTAATCAAAAAGGACCTCCACTGGAATGCTTTGTGTAGATCGATTACACAGAAGTTATTTGTAATGATAAGATATACACTTAGTCAGCTAATAGTAGTAGATTAATATGTGCTTGGAAAAATGAAGTCCTTCATGAGCACCACCTAGCCAAATTATTTCATTTCTTAATCTTTGTATTATTTCCTATTCCTAGTCAGATATTTTATAATATATCCTTATTATTATATATACATTTAAAAATCCTGGATGGACATGGAATTTGCTCCACAAAAACTATATATTACTACTAGTACTTAATAGGTACCTGAAAAACTAGAGGCAAAAACTTGTAATACTCTGGAATAGAAAAAAAAATATGCTCTTCCACTAATCCTAGTTTTCTGTTATCAAAAAGTGTTCCAATTTTGCTTTTACTGATGTAACTTTCATTAACAGAAAAAATGCAAAATAGTAAATCTAATTTTAGCCAGAGGATTACATTCTCAAATTTCTACTGGACATCCTTGGGCTGGCAGCAGCCCAAGCAGTGATTACAAAAATTTATCTATGTTCAGCTTTAAAATACTCTCAGTAAAAAGAACACAGTATAAGAGCTACTGAGCCTTATCACAAGATGTGTTCATCACGGGGATTCAATCTATTGTCCTATCTATTTACATGAGCAATCAAGGAACCTTCTGGGAGAGAATTTATACTAAGGAAAGAGAGAACTGAGTAAACTCTCTTGGTACCAAAAAAAAAAAAAAAAAAAAAAGGCAGTGTATTGTGGTGGTTAGAAAATGGGATTAGGGGTCTTAGGTCAGGTTCCCTAGAAGGGCCTGAGATGAGTTTTATTAGGGTGTACTCTCAAAAGTGAAGGATAGTATAGGTCAGGAGAAGCAAGAGAGGGGCCCAGATAGAGACTAGTTTCAGTTTGACCCAACAGGAAAGCTCCAGAGCACAAATTGCACCACAGAATTATCCTTACCTTGAGGCAAGTGGTCAGACCTTTGTAACCCTTATAATCTAGTCATTGGTCAAGAGCTACTGGTAGGGATAGGAGGAATCAGTCTTCCAGGAGAGAGTAACTTGCTGAGTTAGCAACCCACAGTCATATCAGCTGAGGATGGGATGGCCAGCAGGGTAAAGTGGATCCAGTTGCAGCATCAACATCTACTGCAGGGTCCAAATGATCAGGCTTTGAGTCCCACCACATAGCTATTAGCTATACAACACTTGGAAACTATTTAGGCTTTCTGAACTTGGGCTCTTTACCTATAAAACTGGGGAGAATAACACTTTTGAAACTTTAAAAATGTATATATAGTACTTGGGCTGGTACTGATCAAAGTGCTCAATAAATAAATGCTTTTAAAAATGCTAAGTAGCTAGAAGGCAAGAGTGATTGAAAGAATAGCATGGTTTCTTTCAAATGAATATGGTGCTTGGCAAAGCTCTACAAGTAAGAAAATAAGAAAATATTTTGGGGTGCCCTTCCAACAGAGCATTGCACAATAAAAGTATTCTTGCCTGTTTTTACAAATGTCTGTGTAATCACCAAGTCTCCAGTGACTCAGCGGTAGCACGCAGTGAAAGAGACAAAGTGGTGCGGTGAATGGTGTGATTCTCATGAGAGCAACAGCCTTGCCCAAAAGGCTGAAGTCGCAGCATCCAGCAGAAAGGAAATAGAATAGGAAGAAAAAATGGTTGAACCTATGCCATAGCTGACCAAACTTGTCAGGACATAAGAGATACAGGGTGGAGGGGGATGCCTAGCACAAGGCTCAGTAGCAAGGGTGATGATGGTAAAAGTCAACCAAAGAAGAATAGCACTAGGTCCCTAGGGGGCACTGCTCTGTCATATTTATTGATGTAGGACATGGTTGACTAGCTTACAGCTACCAGGTCAGCGAAAACATTTGTGATTGGCAACAACTTCAGTAGGCTTGCCTTCAGCACTATTCTAGGGTCTTAAGATACATCAGGGAATAAAACACAGATGCCTGCTATAGGAGCTTATACTCTGGCAGGGAATAAACATAATAAATAAGCAAATAATATATACTGTAGTATGTTAGAAGGTGGTAACTGCTATGGAATAAAAAAAAAACATGGAGTAGGGCAAGGCATGTCAGAGGGTGAAGGAGCAGGTTGGGGTACTGAACAGAGTGATCATGTAATGTACAGCATGGAATACAGTTAACAATACTGTATTGTATATTTGAAAGTTGCTAAGAGAGTAGATCAAAATTTCCCATCACAAGAAAAAAATCGTAACTACATATGTGTTGTGAGGGATGTGAACAAAACCTATTGCAGTAATCATTTCTTAATATATATATGTCATATGTTATACATCTAAAACTAATTCAATGTTATATGTCAATTATACCTCAATTTAAAAAATATAGGGTGGTCATAATAGGCCTTAGGGACACGGTAAAACCTGAGCAAAGACATAAAGAAAGTGAAAATATTAGTTTAGTAGATATCTTGGGAGAGCATTTCAGACAGAAGAAACAGCCGCAGCAAAGAACTTTAAGTCAGAAGAGACTAGTGTGTTTACGGAAAAACACGAGAGGAATAAGCAAGGAGGAGAGTGATATGAAATGAGGTCACAAGGGTAAGAGGAAGAAGCAACATGTGCAGCAAGGGATTCAAAGTGGAGGGACAGATCGGGAGAAACCTTCAAGATGGAGGAAGAGTAAGACGTGGAGATCACCTTCCTCCCCACAGATACACCAGAAATACATCTACGTGTGGAACAGCTCCTACAGGACACCTACTGAACACTGGCAGAAGACCTCAGACTTCCCAAAAGGCAAGAAACTGCCCCACGTACCTGGGTAGGGCAAAAGAAAAAAGGAAAAACAGAGACAAAAGAATAGGGATGGGACCTGCACCTCTGGGAGGGAGCTGTGAAGGAGGAAAGGTTTCCACACACTAGGAAGCCCCTTCGCGAGCGGAGACGGCGGGTGGCGGAAGGGTGAAGCTTCAGAGCCGTGGAGGAGAGCACAGCAACAGGGGTGCGGAGGGCAAAGTGAAGAGATTCCCGCACAGAGGATCGGTGCCAACCAGCACTCACCAGCCCGAGAGGCTTGTCTGCTCACCCGCTGGGGCGGGCGGGGGCTGGGAGCTGAGGCTCGGGGGCTTCGGAGGTCAGATCCCAGGGAGAGGACTGGGGTTCGCTGCGTGAACACAGCCTGAGGGGGGCTAGTGCACCACAGCTAGCTGGGAGGAGGTCTGGGAAAAAGTCTGGAGCTGCCTAAGAGGCAAGAGACCATTGTTTTGGGGTGCACGAGGAGAGGGGATTCAGAGCACGGCCCAAATGAGCTCCAGAGATATGCACAAGACGCAGCTACCAGCGTGGACACCAGAGGCAGGCATGAGATGCTAAGGCTGCTGCTGCAGCCACCAAGAAGCCTGTGTGCAAGCACAGGTCACTATCCACAGCTACCCTCCTGGGACTCTGTGCAGCCCACCACTGCCAGGGTCCGGTGATCCAGGGACAACTTCCCCAAGAGAACACACGGTGCGCTGCAGGCTGGTGCAACATCATGCCGGGCTCTGCTGCTGCAGGCTCACCCCGCATTCCGTACCACTCCCTCCCGTGGGCTTGAGTGAGCCAGAGCCCCCTAATCAGCTGCTCCTTTAACCCCGTCCTGAGCAAAGAACAGATGCCCTCAGGCAACATACACTCAGAAGCGGGGCCAAATCCAAAGCTGAACCCCAGGAGCTGGGTGAACAAAGAAGAGAAAGGGAAATCTCTCCCAGCAGCCTCAGGAGCAGTGGATTAAACGTCCAAAATCAACTTGATGTACCCTGCATCTGTGGAATACCTGAATAGAAAACAGGTCATCCCAAAATTGAGGCAGTGGACTTTGGGAGCAATGATATATATATTTTTTTCCTTTTTCTCTTTTTGTGAGTGTGTATGTGTATAGTTTTTTGTGTGATTTTTTCTGTATAGCTTTGCTTTTACCATTTGTCCTAGGGTTCTGACTGTCCGTTTTTGTTTTTGTTTTTGTTTTTTGTCTGTTTTGTTTTTTAGTATAGTTTTTAGTGCTTGTTATAATTGGTGGATTTGTTTCTTGGTTTGGTTGCTCACTTCTTTCTTTCTTTCTATTTTTTTTCTTGTTTTTAAATTACTTTGTAATATTTTTATTTTTAATAATTATATTTTATTTTTTATTTTAATAACTTTATTTTCTTTCTTTCATTCTTTTTTCTTCCCTTTTCTTCTGAGCCATGTGGCTGACACGGTCTTGGTATGGTGGCCAGGTGTCAGGCCTGTGCCTCTAAGGTGGACGAGCCGAGTTCAGGACATTCGGCCACCAGAGACCTCCCGGCTCCATGTAATATCAAACGGTGAAAGCTAACCAGAGACCTCAATTACAACGCTAAGACCCAGCTCCACTCAAAGACCAGCAAGCTACAGTGCTGGACACCCTATGGCAAACAACTAGCAAGACAGGAACACAACCCCACCCATTAGCAGAGAGGATGCCTAAAATAATAATAAGGTCACAGACACCCCAAAACACACCACCAGACGTGGTACTGCCCACCACAAAGACAAGATCCAGCCTCATCCACCAGAACACAGGCACTAGTCCCCTCCAGCAAGAAGCCTACACAACCCATTGAACCAACCTTAGCCACTGGGGGCACACACCAAAAACAACGGGAACTAAGAACCTGCACCCTGCGAAAAGGAGACCCCAAACACAGTAAGTTAAGCAAAATGAGAAGACAGAGAAACACAGAGCAGATGAATGAGCAAGGTAAAAACCCACCAGACCAAACAAATCTAGGAAATAGGAAGTCTACCTGAAAAAGAATTCAGAGTAATAATAGTAAACATGATCCAAAATCTTGGAAATAGAATGGAGAAAATACAAGAAACGTTTAACAAGGACCGAGAAGAACTAAAGAGCAAACAAACAATCATGAACAACACAATAAATGAAATTAAAAATTCTCTAGAAGGAACCAATAGCAGAATAATAGAGGCAGAAGAACAGATAAGTGACTTGGAAGGTAAAATAGTGGAAATAACTACCACAGAGGAGAATAAAGAAAAAAGAATGAAAATAATTGCAGACAGTCTCAGAGACCTCTGGGACAACATTAAATGCACCAACATTTGAATTATAGGGATCCCAGAAGAAGAAGAGAAAAAGAAAGGGACTGAGAAAATATTTGAAGAGATTATACTTGAAAACTTCCCTAACATGGGAAAGGAAATAGTTAATCAAGTCCAGGAAGTGCAGAGAGTCCCATACAGGATAAAATCAAGGAGAAAAACACCGAGACACATATTAATCAAACTATCAAAAATTAAATACAAAGAAAAATTATTAAAACCAGCAAGGGAAAAGCAACAAATAACATACAAGGGAATCCCCATAAGGTTAACAGCTGATCTTTCAGCAGAAACTCTGCAAGCCAGAAGGCAATGGCAGGACATATTTAAAGTGATGAAAGGGAAAAACCTACAACCAAGATTACTCTACCCAGCAAGGATCTCATTCACATTCGACGGAGAAATTTAAAGGTTTACAGACAAGCAAAAGCTAAGAGAATTCAGCACCGCCAAACCAGCTTTACAACAAATGCTAAAGGAACTTCTCTAGGCAGGAAACACAAGACAAGGAAAAGATCTACAATAACAAACCCAAAACAATTAAGAAAATGGTAATAGGAATATCGATATCAATAATTACCTTAAATGTAAATGGATTAAATGCTCCAATCAAAAGACATAGACTGGCTGAATGGATCCAAAAACAAGACCCATATATATGCTGTCTACAAGAGACCCACTTCAGACCTAGGGACACATACAGACTGAAAGTGAGGGGATGGAAAAAGATATTCCATGCAAATGGAAATCAAAAGAAAGCTGGAGTAGCAATTCTCATATCAGACAAAATAGACTTTAAAACAAAGACTATTACAAGAGACAAAGAAGGACAGTACATAATGATCAAGGGATCAACCCAAGAAGAAGATACAACAATTATAAATATTTATGCACCCAACATAGGAGCAACTCAATACATAAGGCAAATGCTAACAGCCATAAAAGGGGAAATCGACAGTAGCACAACCATAGTAGGGGACTTCATTACCCCACTTTCAACAATGGACAGATCATCCAAAATGAAAATAAATAAGGAAACACAAGTTTTAAATGACACATTAGACAAGATGGACTTAATTGATATTTATAGGACATTCCATCCAAAAACAACAGAATACACTTTCTTCTCAAGTGCTCATGGAACATTCTCCAGGATAGATCATACCTTAGGTCACAAATCAAGCCTTGGTAATTTTAAGAAAACTGAAATTGTATCAAGTATCTTTTCCAACCACAACCCTATGAGACTAGATATCAATTACAGGAAAAAATCTGTAAAAAATACAAACACGTGGAGGCTAAACAATACACTACTTAATAACCAAGAGATCACTGAAGAAATCAAATAGGAACTCAAAAAATACCTAGAAACAAATGACAATGAAAACACGATGACCCCAGACCTATGGGATGCAGCAAAAGGAGTTCTAAGAGGGAAGTTTATAGCAATACAATCCTACCTCAAGAAAAAAGAAACATCTCAAATAAACAACCTAACCTAACACCTAAAGTAATCAGAGAAAGAGGAACAAAAAACCCCCAAAGTTAGCAGAAGGAAAGAACTCATAATGATCAGATCAGAAATAAATGAAAAAGAAATGGAGAAAACAGTAGCAAAGATCAATAAAACTAAAAGCTGGTTCTTTGAGAAGATAAACAAAATTGATAAACCATTAGCCAGACTCATCAAGAGAAAAAGGGAGAAGACTCAAATCAATGGAATTAGAAATGAAAAAGGAGAAGTAACAACTGACACTGCAGAAATACAAAGGATCATGAGAGATTACTACAAGCAACTATATGCCAATAAAATGGACAACCTGGAAGAAATGGACAAATTCTTAGAAATGCACAACTTTCAGAGACTGAACCAGGAAGAAATAGAAAATATAAACAGACCAATCACAAGCACTGAAATTGAGACTGTGATTAAAAATCTTCCAACAAACAAAAGCCTAGAACCAGATGGCTTCACAGGGGAATTTTATCAAACATTTAGAGAAGAGCTAACACTTATCCTTCTCAAACTGTTCCAAAATATAGCAGAGGGAGGAACACTCCCAAACTCATTCTATGAGGCCACCATCACCCTGATACCAAAACCAGACAAAGATGTCACAAAGAAAGAAGACTACAGGCCTATATCACTGATGAACATAGATGTAAAACTCCTCAACAGAATACCAGCAAACAGAATCCAACAGCACATTAAATAGATCATAGACCATGATCAAGTGTATTTATCCCAGGAATGCAAGGATTCTTCAATATATGCAAAACAATCAATGTGATACACCATATTAAAAAAGTGAAGGATAAAAACCATATGATCATCTCAATAGATGGAGAAAAAGCTTTTGACAAAATTCAATACCCATTTATGATAAAAACCCTCCAGAAACTAGGCATAGAGGGAACTTACCTCAACATAATAAAGGCCATATATGACAAACCCATAGCCAACATTATTCTCAATGGTGAAAAACTGAAACCATTTCCACTAAGATCAGGAACAAGACAAGGTTGCCCACACTCACAACTATTATTCATCATAGTTTTGGAAGTTTTTGCCACAGCAATCAGAGAAGAAAAAGAAATAAAAGGAATCCAAATCGGAAAAGAAGAAGTAAAGCTGTCACTGTTTGCAGATGACATGATACTATACATAGAGAATCCTAAAGACGCTACCAGAAAACTACTAGAGCTAATCAACGAATTCAGTAAAATAGCAGGATACAAAATTAATGCACAGAAATCTCTTGCATTTCTATACACTAATGATGAAAAATGTGAAAGAGAAATTAAGGAAACAATCCCATTATCATTGCAACAAAAAGAATGAAACACCCAGGAATAAACCTACCTCAGGAGACAAAACACCTGTATGCAGAAAACTATAAGACACTGATGAAAGAAATTATAGATGATACCAACAGATAGAGAGATATACCATGTTCTCAGATTGGAAGAATCAATATTGTGAAAATGACTATACTACCCAAAGCAATCTACAGATTCAGTGCAATCCCTATCAAATTACCAATGGCATTTTTTACAGAACTAGAACAAAACATCTTAAAATTTGTATGGAGACACAAAAGACCCCAAATAGCCAAAGCAGTCTTGAGGCAAAAAAACGGAGCTGGAGGAATCAGACTCCTTGACTTCAGACTATACTACAAAGCTACAGTAATCAAGACAATATGGTACTGGCACAAAAACAGAAATATAGCTCAATGGAACAGGATAGAAAGCCCAGAGATAAACCCATGCACCTATGGTCAACTAATCTATGACAAAGGAGGCAAGGATATACAATGGAGAAAAGACATTCTCTTCAATAAGTGGTGCTGGGAAAATTGGACACCTACATGTAAAAGAATGAAATTAGAACACTCCCTGACACCATACACAAAAATAAACTCAAAATGGATTAGAGACCTAAATGTAAGACCGGACACTATAAAACTCTTAGAGGAACACATAGGGAGAACACTCTTTGACATAAATCACAGCAAGGTCTTTTTTGATCCACCTCCTAGAGTAATGGAAAGAAAAACAAAAATTAACACATGGGACCTAATGAAACTTAAAATCTTTTGCAAAGCAAAGGAAACTACAAACAAGATGAAAAGACAACCCTCAAAATGGGAGAAATTATTTGCAAACGAATCAAAGGACAAAGGATTAATCTCCAAAATATATAAACAGCTCATGCAGCTCAATATTAAAAAAACACACAACCTAATCCAAAAATGGGCCAAAGACCTAAATAGACCTTTCTCTAAAGAAGACATACAGATGGCCAAGAAGCACATGAAAAGCTGCTCAACATCACTAATTATTAGAGAAATGCAAATCAAAACTACAATGAGGTATCACCTCACCCCAGTTAGAATGGGCATCATCAGAAAATGTACAAACAACAAATACTGGAGAGGGTGCGGAGAAAAGAGAACCCTCTTGCACTGTTGGTGGGAATGTAAATTGATGCAGCCACTATGGACAACAGTATGGAGGTTCCTTAAAAAACAAAAAATAGAATTACCACATGACCCAGCAATCCCACTACTGGGCATATACCCAGAGAAAACCATAATTCAAAAAGATACATGCACCCCAATGTTCATTGCAGCACTATTTACAATAGCCAGGTCATGGAAGCAACCTAAATGCCCATCAACACATGAATGGATAAAGAAGTGGTACATATATACAATGGAATATTACTCAGCCATAAAAAGGAATGAAATTGGGTCATTTGTAGAGACATGGATGAATCTAGAGACTGTCATACAGAGTGAAGTAAGTCAGAAAGAGAAAAACAAATATCATATATTAATGCATATATGTGGAACCTAGAAAAATGGTACAGATGAACCCGTTTTCAGGGCAGAAATTGAGACACAGATGTAGAGAACAAATGTATGGACACCAAGGGGGGAAAGTGGCAGGGGGGTTGTATGTGGGATGAATTCGGAGATTGGTATTGACATATATACAGTAATATGTATAAAATGGATAACTAATAAGAACCTGTTGTATAAAAAATTAAATAAAATAAAATTCAAAAATTCAAAAAAAAATTATACATGTAATCCACATTTCCTATTTAGTAGTCTATGGATTTTCAAATTTGAAAAAGAATAAAGCACCTAACACTTTGTAGTTGTATAAAGTTTTCTTTGTAAACATAAAATGTCACTGTATCCTACTCAGAGGAGAAGAAACAAGGACCAGAAAGAAAGAAACTTTTAAGTCAAAAAAAAAAAAAGGCAACAAATAACAAATGGTGGAGAGGATGTGGGAAAAAAGGGAACCCTAGTACACTGCTGGTGGGAATGTAAGTTGTTGTTGCCACTATGGAAAACAGTAGGGAAGGGCCTCAAAACACTAAACACAGAACTACCACATGATCCAGCAATTCCACTTCTAGGTATATATCTGAAGAAAATAAAAACCAAATTCAAAAAGAATTTAAAAAGATACATGCACCCCAATGTTCATAGCAGCTTTATTTATAACAGCCAAGATAAGGAAGCAACCTAAATGCCCATCAACAGATGAATGGATAGAGAATTAGTGATATATATATATATATATATATATATATATATATATATATACACACACACACACACACACACATATATAATGTGATATATACATATATTATATATATAATGGAGTATTACTCAGACATAAAAAGAATGAAATTCTGCCATTTGCAATATTATGGATGGACCTAGAGAATATTATACTTAGCGAAATAAGTCAGACAGAGAAAGACAAATACTCTCTGCTCTATATTATCACTTATGTGTGAAATTTAAAAAAATAAAACAAATGAATGTATATAACAAAACAGAAACAGACTCACAGATATAGAGAACAAACCAGTGGTTACCAGTGGGGAGAGGGGAGGCGGGAAGGGAGAGATAGGAGTATGGGATTAAGAGGTACAAACTACTAAGCATAAAATAAATAAGCAACAAGGATACATTGCAGAGCACAGGGAAATAGAGCCAATATTTTGTAATAACTTTAAATGGAATATAATCTATTAAAATATTGAATCACTGTTATACACCTGAAATGAATAAAGTATTGTAAATCAACCATACTTCAATAAAAAAATTGTGGAAATTTAAAAATCCGTGTTGCCTATTAGAACATGAAAAAAATTAGTAAGGAAGAAAACGATTTAATTTGATTAAAAGAAACAAAATAAAAGATTAGTTCCAATAGAAAAAATACTTGATATAAATGACAGTGAGATTTTAGTTTCTTTCAAATAATAACAAAGTGTACAATTTATTTCCTGCATAGAGTATTACTCTATGTATTACATAGAGTATTACAATTACTCAGGGTAATACAGTTTATAAAATAGAGCCAAAAAACGTGTCAAAATTTCAAGTAACCAATGGAAATAACTTTCATAAAATATGGTACCTCCAAGTCCATTGTTAAGAAAATAAATTAAGATATATTAAAATGTTCGGTTTTAAAGTTTTAAACCTTTGCCTAGGTGGGAAAATTTGTAATGTAATACTGGTTTTGATTCTTCTGTAAATTTAATTAAAATTTATCCTTAAGTAAAAACATCTATATTTGCTGGTGCCTAAAGAAGTAAGAATGACTTTGCTGTATACCTGAAACTAACACAACATTATAAATCAACTACACTGTAATAAAAATTTAAAAAAAAAAAAAGGAGTAAGAATGGACAGACCATGTAAATCTGAGTTTAGGTCTCAGATCTCTTTGACACAACCTGGATCTAGTACTCTGAACTGTCATGCAAATGATCACATTTACCTTTGCCTATTTTGCACAGGATTTATGAACAAATCACAGGTATGAAAACACTTAGAATTCTTTGAAATGACTTGACAAATTCAAATTAACTATTTATTATTAGTAGTTAAATAAGAAAATATAATATCAATAGCAAACATTTATTTGATTTTTAGGTAATACTTTGCCTATTATGATAAACAATGTGTCATCATGAGAATGTTAGGAAGTTATATGAAAGATCACTCTTACAAGAAGGCAGAATGTGAAACCCGTCTAAGGCTTAGTTTCCATATCGTAGTGGAGTGGCTGAGAAGAGGGTGAACTCTGAGGACTGACCACCTGAGTTGACTCCTGATTCTGTTATCTTTTAGTTGTTTGACCTTGGTCAAGTTTTGTAACTTCTCTGTCTGAGTTCCTTATTTGCAAAATGCGGATAAACAACAGTACCAATTTGGTAGGGTTTTCATAAGGATGACACGGATTTGCAGCAGTCATTCTTGACTGTCTAATGCAACACCCATTCTCAACCTTCTTTTCTCTTCTCCTGCTCCACTATAAAGTCTGAAAAAGTGTAAAACTTGATTTCCCAATCTCCCTTGCAAATTGGGGTGCTAGGTGACAGTGCAAGCCAAGGAGACAAAAGCAGAATACTGTTGGAGCTTCTAGGAAAGCTTTGCCTTCCCTGATAAAAGGAGACAGATTTAGCTGGGATAAAAGGGGAGAGATGTAGCTGAGACCATCCTTTCCTTCCTTCTTTTTTCCTTCAACACAAACATGCTGCTTGGTGTTGGGAGAGACATCTTACAAATAGGAGAACAAGGTCAAGGGAATGGGATGCTGTCAGAAACCACTATGTCACTGAACCAATGCCAGTTGCCAGAAGCCTTTTAATATGAAAAAGTGAACTGTAATTTTTTAACTGACTGATACTGAATATTTTTACTTGCAGCTATAACTATTCCTAACTGATTCAGAGTTAATACATGTGGAATGCTTGGAATAGTTCTTAGCCATGATTAATGCTTAATAAATTTTAGCTATAAGTATTATTTTCTAGTTGATCATGTGTTGTATGTCATCAATTTTATATTCATCAATGTGTGATATGTATTTTTGTGGTTTATGTATCTTGTCTGATAGTTTCAACATAGAGTTGTAATATTATTTAAATATTATTTAAAATTCACAGTAGTTTAAATACATGATAAATGTGGTCATTTCTTGGAGCAATTAATCTGTCTAAATGCCCATTTTTTTGCTATCTTCTTTAATTCAAGAGCCCAATATATCTGTTGAGCTTTTCTTGTTATTCATTAATATGTCACTAATTTAAAAGTTTTGGAAAAGATGCTCTGGAATTTCATCATTTGCTACCTTTTATCCATTGTTTTAGAACTTCTATTTTTTTGCAACATTTTCAACATAAAAATGTTGAGGCACTTATGAGCTTCTACTATTTCCTAGCAGTATACAACTATAACGTTCTGTTGGAAGTAAGGGCTAACTACTCTTAAGGCACTTTCTTCCACCATGCCTATCTGAAATGCAGTAGATTTATGGATATACATTAAAAATCTGGAAAGAAAAAATTAAATTAAATTAAGACAGCAATAAAAAAACTACAAGTTCTAAAATTTACTTTACAAGTTAAGTAAATGATTGAGTAAATTTCCTAGCTAATGCAAACAAAAAACAGATATCAAGTCAAAGAAACTAATCATTTCCAGGAAACTAATCATTCAATTGTGAACCTGTATCCAACTCTATGTAACAGCCCATTTTAGAGTTTATTAGCACTCCCTATATTATGAAGAATAAACCAACACTCTTGATTTCAATACCCAGCCCCCAAACACACATCCACATCCACACACACATCCCTGCTTTTCCACACATTTTCTTTCACTGGAGTGAATTCAACCACCATTTACCCAATTTTTCAGGCTTAAAACTTGAATGTCATCCCTGACCCCCTCTTTCCTTCTCATCTCACTTCCCACCTATTAGCAGTTTTTATCTGCTATCTCTAAAAAACATATATACCTTGACTCTGGCATCTAGCCACCTCCAAAGATAACTGCTCTTGACCTATCCTTCTATGATCATTTTCAAACCTGGGCTACATGTTAGAATATTTGAAGAAATAAACATGACACAAACAAACATTTTCATTAACCATTACTTCCTTGTATTATATTGGTTAATGCTTCTTTTAACACCCATTTTCATCATTTCCTGATGATTGTTTTCCTCTTTGTTTAATTGGTTGGATTGGTTTAGTTCTCTGATCTAACCATGCTCCTTAAGGAAGAAAACAAATCCACATAAGAATCCACTCCTGTTTTAATAATTTAACCTCATCATTTTGGATTTTTACATTCTCCCACTGGATGTAGAGAACTGCCCTAGATCCAGCCCCACATCTTTCTTCTACAACCTTATCCAACCCTGGCTACACATTAAAATCACCATAGGAGCCTTGAGAAATATCAACTCCAGGGCCCTACTCCCAGAGATTTTGATATAATTGCTTTAGACTGGGGCTGGCTAGAATCAACTCCAGAGGATACTAATATGCAGGTGGGGTTGAGAAACTAGACTATTGTAGTAGATTCTTAATTGGCATTCCTGCTTCTACTCTTGCTCCCCCTGCATACAGTGTTTTCCCCCCTTTAGCCAGAATGACCTTTTAAAATGGGAAATCAAACCCTAGGAACTCCCTATAACACTTCAGAGAGGCCTTCTCTGAAATCCCTATTTCAAATTCCCATTTGCCTCCACTAATCTCTATTCCCTTTACCTAGTTAATTTTTCTTTATAGAACTTATTATTACCTGATATTTGATTATATATTTGTTTCTTTTTCTTACTAGACTATAAACACTCTGAGGTCAAGAATCTTGCCTTTCTTACAACTTCATCCTCCATGCCTATGTATAGTAGGAGCACAGAACATATTGTGGAATCAATTAATGTTATTTTTTTTAATGCTTATCTCTCCCCTTGACTGTCTTGAGCATATAAATTTTAATAATTGAAAAAAACCATTTTCAATTACCATTTTTATGCTTCCAAAATTATCTCTAAAAGAAGCAGTTACCCCAACTGGATCCCAGACAGGATTAAGTATTAAGGATCCCAATGGAATTTTTTTAAATGAATGAAAATGAGACCACATATATTACTCTAGAAAATAAGCAAGAATTATAACTGCATGATAACATTAACTTTAAAACAAGTTCCCCACAAATACAGCATCATCAGAGGTACTGGTAAAATAAACTGTATTAGCTAATCATTACTAATCTCTGAGTCAAAGCTTAAAAGTTAAAACAAAGCAAAACAAAACAAAAAAAAAAACACCCAGGAACTAAGGAAAGTCTAAATTTGAGTAATATTTATTTCCCAGATACTGCTGTTTTCTTGCCCTCTTTGTTTTACCAGTCTCCTATCATCAGTTAACTAAGCAGAACACTGCGGTCATTAACAAAGAGGGTAGGTGGCTTTCTGACCCACTCCAGGAAGTCACCCTGGGGGAATTTCCAAATCTTTTCCGACAAAACCAAATTACCCATTTCTTATCTGTCCAGGAATGAAGCTTGTGATTAACCTGTAAATGAATCAACGTTTATTCTGAGTCTGGTTTACTGGTCAGAAGATGAAATCTGCTTTGGAAAAGAGTGCTTTAGAGACAGGGCTACAGTGTGACGGTGAAACACTTGTTAGAAACAAGGATCCCTCTTGTGCTTTTGTGTGCTTTTGAGTGCTTTTGTGGGCATCACACTTCCCTGAGTTAAACCTGAGCCCCATCCTGGAGCCAGAGAGTCTGCTGTGAATTCTGACCATCCCACCTAGCAGCTGTATAATCTTGGGCTATTTACCTAACCTTTCTGTACTTCAGTTTCTTCACCTGTAAAATGGAGATAATAATAGCGCTTACCTCAAAAAGTTATAGTGAGGATTACATGAATTAATGGATGTAAGGTGCTTAGAAAAGTGTCAGGGCACAGGAAAGTTCTCCATAAGTGTTAAAAAGTGATGACTAAAAGCATGGATTTCAGAGCCGACTGTTTTCTGCATTTGAATTCCATCCCTGCCAAGGTAGATGACCTTGGGCAGGTGACTTTACCTTTCTGTGTCTCCATTTCCCCTTCTGTAAAACTGAGATCATATTTACCTCAACAGAGTTGTGTAAGTATTGACTTAATATAGGTAAAGTCCTGAGAACTGTGACTGGAATATAGGAAGTACTATAAAATGAATTTAGTATCATTATTATTGCTGTTGTTATTATCTGAGGTTATAATTCAGTGCAAGATTTTTGAGACATTGATCTCTTCCAAGTCTTCTGCTTCTTTGATCATTATTTCTAAAAGAACAGTCATTCCACAAGGATGTATTTCTGGCCCACTGATCTCTTCATCCTATCCATTCTCCCTCAGCAATATCGTTGCTTTAATGTATTCATTATCACCTCTTAGGAAGATGGTTTCTAAAGCTGAATTGATAGCCCAGCCCTCTCTGGGAGCTCTACACCTTATCTGAACATGGACGTTCCTCAGACATTTCAGACTGTCTTTGTGCAAAACAAAATTAATCTCCATTTTCATTTTCCTCTTCTAATGTCCTTGTCACATTAGCTTTGACTTCTCTGTCCCCTTGTCCTTCATATAATCACCATTGTGATTCTAATTCACAATAAATTTTGAATGCATCCTCTTCTCTCCATGTTTCCTGCCACTTCTCCAGCTCACAATTATAGCAGTCTTTTAATGGGTCCTGCCACCTCCTGAAATCACCTTTTGAAATCAGTACCACACCTTATTCAGCATAAAAGGGAATGAAGTACAGATATATGTCACAATGTGGATCTTGAAAACATTATGCTAAGTGATATATATGGTATATTGGGTTGAACTGTGACCCCCTAAAATTCATGTCCACCCAAAACCTATGAATGTGACCATGTTTGGAAACAAGGTCTTTGCAGATATAATCAAGTTAAGATGAGGTCACAGTGAATTAGGGTGAGTCCTAAATCCAATATGACTGATATCCTTACAAGGAGAGGGGAATTTAGATACACAGGCCCTCAGAGACACAGACACACAGAAAAGAATACCTTGTAAATAAAGAGGCAGAGATTAAAGTGATGCATCTACAAGCCAAGGAATGTCAAGGATTGCTAGCAACCACCAGAAGCTATGAGAAGGCAAGGAAGGAGCCCCCTCCAGAGCCTTCTGAGGGAACATGGTGCTGCTGACACTTTGATTTCAGACTAACCTCCAGAATGGTCAGAGAATAAATTTCTGTTGTTATAAGCCACTCAATTTGTAGTAATTTGTTATGGTAGTCCTGGGAAACTAATATATATAGTATGGATATACCACATTTTGTTTATCCATTCATCAGTTGAAGGACATTTGGGTTGTTTCCAATTTTTGGCTAATAGGAATAATGCTGCTATGAACATTTGTGTACATCTGTGATCCATTCTGAGTTAATTTTTAAAAAGAAGTGAGGTTTTCAAAATTAAGTCCACTTTTTTTACCTATGGATATTCAGTTGATCCAGCATCATCTGTTGAAGACCATCCTTCCTCCACTGAACTGCTCTTTCACCTTTGTCAAAAAACATTTGGTCTTATTTACATGGGTCTATTTCCAGGTTCTCTGTTCCATTCTATTCCTTCTCCAATACAGCATAGTCCTGATTACTGTAGCTAGCTACATGATAAGTCTTAAAATCAAGTAGGATAATTCCTCCTACTTTATTCATCTTTCTCAGAATGTTTAAGCTGTCTAGTTCCTTTGCCTTTCCACATAAGTTTTAGATTAATCTTATCTATTGTTATAGTCTGTTCAGGCTGCTATAACAGAATACCATAGATTGGGTAGTTTAAAATAACAGAAATTTATTTCTCACAGTTCTGGAGGCTGAGAAGTCCAAGACCAAGGCACTGGCAGATTCAGTGCCTGGTGAGAGCTTACTACCTCATTCATAGGGCACCTTCTTCTTGTGTCTTCACATGGTAGGACAAGAGAGTTCTCTGGGGTCTCTTTCATGGCACTAATCCCATTCGTGAGGGCTCCACCCTCATGAGCTAATCACCTCCCAAAGGTCCCACTTCCAAATACTATCATTTGGGGGATCAGGTTTCAACGTATGAATTTTGTGGGGCCGGGGGGGGGGGAGGCGGGGCTGGGGAACACAAACATTTACTCTATAGCATCTATATTTACAAAAACTCTTGCTGGATAAATTCCCAAAGTTTTAAAAATCAATTATGTGTAGATAACTCCATAATTTATATCTCCAAGATCAGCCTTTCTCCTGAGCTCCATAGTTGAACACCCAACTACCCACCTGACAGCTACATTTCAGTGTTTGATATTGAATATGTTAATTTTGGGATGCTCATTCCATCTTCACGTTTATCCTATGATCTTCCCCCATCTTAGTAAATGGCACCACTGTTTAGCCAGATGCTCAAACCAAAAACCTTCCTACAAAAGAATTTGAGTATCTTTAAATAGACACATATATACATACACACACACCAGAACATGACTTTTATCAGTTTAAAAATATTTCAGTGTCCAATTGCTCTTACAGTAAAATCTAAAAATCCTTGCTTAAGGCCAACAGGTCCTCTCATCACATACCCCTTCCTTCAGCGAAGCTCCAGCCTCAGGCCTTTCTGGTCCAAGCAGGGCAGGGACAAGGTAAAGTAAATGAGACACCTAGAGTGCAAAATAGAAGAACTTACAGGCTCTTAAAAGTGTCTCTTAAATTTTTCTCCCTAGGGTCTTCACTTGCCCCACCCTAGTCCCAGGCCTTGGTCCAAGGTTTTTCCTGCCTTAGGGCCTTGGTACTAGCCATCTCCTCCACCAAGAAAGCTCTGCTCTCTCACTTTTTATGGCCGGCTCCTTCTTGTCATTCATGACTCTGCTCAGGTCAACTACCCTATTTAAGATAATAATAATAGTATAGCTAAGATTTATTTACCTCTTACACTGAGACTGGCTCTATTCCAAGCCCACTACTTTATTTAATCTTCCAAACAACTCTATATGATGGGTACCATCATAATCTCCATTTTACAGATAAGGGAACTGATGAAGAAAGATGCTAAGTACATTGCCCAACAGCACACAGCTCCTGATAGTAAGTGATTTGGCTGGGAAACACCCGAAGTGATGCAATTCCAGAAACAGCACTTGTTTATTTCCTTGGGTCACTTACAATCTGCAATAATCCTGTTTGTTTACTTGCTTACTGCCTTTATTCGTTAAAATGTTAGTTCCATGAGGCAGCTTGGTTTGTCTTTGATGTTTTCTCCCCTAACTTAGTTATGCCTGGCTGTGCTCAGTGATCCATAACATTTATGGAATGAATGCATTTAGAAAGACAGACCTTGCCCCCGAATAACCACACTACTTAAAAATACTTATCCGTGAAAATCTCTGAAGTAAATAATTTCAAAATCTTACACCAAAGACCTCTTAAGGGGAAAAAAATACTGTAAAACTTTCTAAGAATGGTGCATGGCTACATTCTTTTAAAATTATCTTTAGGTACATACATGTGCCCTACTCGTTGATAGGTCTACTTTCCTCTGGTAGCAAAGATAATCACTGTGTTACCAATATTTCATCTAGAAGCTGGAACAGACGCAGAAAAGTGAGTTTGGGCCGCTTTCACCTGGAGTTGTTTGTGTTTACTTTCCGAAAGTTTAAATCATTTCTTTTTCCCAGCTGTTTTGATGCACTCTCTTCCCCACTCCTCCCCTTCCTCGATTATTTCCTTTAAGGCATCTACACTACCCATCTGGGAGAGTGTTTGATGTTCCGAAGTTTCTAAATCTACGATGAGATCCGAGATCACATGAAATTTAAAGAATTCTCCTGTTTCCTTTGTCGGCTCCCATTTATCTGCCGGCTCCTTGAACGTATGGGTGATGCTTCTCAGGGAGGTATATTCTGGCCAACAGCATTGGCCAGGGGACGCATGTTTCACAGTGGATTTGGCAGGGGGACAGGTAAAGGGAATGGAAGCGAAAGCCTAGTCTTACGCGTCATTTAAATCCCCATTCTGCTCCTGCCACAAGTGGGGCATTCCTTAAAGAGCAAGAATTTCATTAAGCAAATACCCTAAACAGAATGTAGGGTAAGACCCCCGAAAGGAATTGGAAGCGCTGGCCAGGAGGTCAGCTCCGCTCACCCCGCCACACGGGCCACTTTTCCTCTCCCAAGGGCTTACGACTGGCGGGAACGAACCCGGGGCACTGCGCGCGCTCACGCGCCTGCGCCCGAGGGCCCAAGGCCCCAACGCTAGCGCGTCGCGCTTGCCCGCACAGCCTTCCCGCGCAGCCTTACGCGCTCCCCAGTGCGCAGGCGCAGAGAGAGCGGGCGTGTGGGCGGGCGTGCGGCCGATTCTGTAGGGACCTGGCCGGCGGGCATGGCTGCAGGCCCCTTCCGCGGTCTGGCAGTGGCCGGTGGAGGCGAGAGTAGCGAGAGCGAGGATGACGGCTGGGAGATTGGGTATCTCGACCGGGCAGCTCAGGTAGCAAAGGAGGACTTGTCTTGGCCGCACCTGGATCGGCCTTCCCTGGCCATGAAACCTCATACTTCCTCGCCTGTGTTTCCCTAACTTTTTTTCCAGTGTAAATACAGGCTTTTGGACTGCAAACCAATTCGCAGTTTCCCTAAAATGCGCTTCTTTAGGTTGTCGATGTAGCTCTTTACTTAGGTTTGGACCCATCATAACGCAAAGATAATTTTAGTTATGAGTTAGTCACAAACTTTGGATGTTACCTCCCCCCCACCCCCCCAAAAAAAGATGTACCAAAACCCGATCATTATTGTTTCCGGATGCAGTGGAAATGAAAGTATGTGTAACAGGAAAATTTTTTAACTTTCTGCTTTTTTAGAAATTAAAAGGACCGTTACCCATTGAAGAAAAGCATGAAACATTTAAGAAAGCTTTGACCACAGGAGATGTTTCATTGGTCGAGGAGCTCCTGGATTCTGGTGAGAATTAAGGGACAGTTTCAGCCTAACACAGTTGTCTCAGTTCACAAGGATTCCTTATTTTAAAAGGTTTGAGTTGTTTTTCTAATGGAAGTACAGTGAATGTTAGTATCTCAAGTGTCCTACATGTCTTACTTGACTCAGTTCTCTCTGCCTTATTTTCTTCCTCTAACACGAATTTGGAATGCCACACTGACACCGTCCATCAGTTGTTCCACCTCCTTCAAAAGGTCTAGTCAGACTAATCCTACCCCACTTTGATAATCCTTACTTACTTTGCTCAGCATTTACTTGTCTATAATTATTATTATGTGTTTCTCAAGAATTGTTTCTAGTTATGTACATTTTAGTTAATGTTCTTTGCCTGTGTTGGTTGTGTCAGTGTGTGAATGAGAATGAAGTAGGAATCTATCTGGATACCTCTTCCAGCCTATCGCCTACTCAGTGTGCTTCCTTGGGAAAGTCATTTGAACTTCCAGAGCATCTATTTCTTTATAAAAACATTATAATTCTGTCTTGGGTCCCATGACATTTTTCTGTGTATTAAATTAAATATTATTTTTTTAAATTACCTTGACATGGAAATGTGAGTTGTTGATAATGACTGAAATTATCAAAGGAGTAACAAGCATCTACTGTCTACCTGTAAATACAAAACATTCACACACAAAATTGTATATAGCAAAATGTTTTCCTTCTATGCTAGAGATGCATGGTTTATTGGAAAGTAAATCATTTTGGAAACAGTACAGTTCTGGGTTTGATTATTAGCCCTGCCACCTGATGGCTCTGTAATCTTGACCAAGTTAGGAAACTTCCTAAACTTCAATTACCCCCTTTTAAAAACCGGGATGCACTGTATCAAAGGGTTTTTTTGGGGGAGGTGATTAAAATGAGAGACTATATACAGGTCTTAGAACATATAGGCATTATATAAATATTAGCTGTTGTTAACAAGTAAGAAGGATCCTGTAACTTTGTGGACAATGGAACTTGAATTTATAATTAAAAAATTAAATTGAATCAAATTGGAATAACTGAAAGAGGCCTAATACTAGGATATGAACACATGCAGGAGTGTGCATAGTGTTGGATGGGATGGAATAAGCAGAAATTTGTTTTAGAAAAGCGAGTTTGCCTTCGGAGTAGTGGTACTAGGTGCAATGAAGTGTCGGAGGCTCTTGAAAGGACTTGAAAAGAGCCTACTGGTAAAGTATTTCGTCAGCCTTTTAAAATTTGTCTTTAATTACAAAAAAATTTTAACTTCCTTTTAAAAAAACACTAACAAGTAGGTATAAGTAGAGAAACACCTTTGTCCCCACTTTCACCCGTATTACCTCTGAAGTCTCATTTTCACACGTAACTCTTGTTTTAGTACTTCCTGATTTCCTTCCACATGTCATTATTTAACACTTTAAAAAATATTTTTACTTGTTTGCCTTTTAAAGCCATACATATTCCTGCACCAGTTGGAAGTTTAATAAAAAAAATGAAACCTCCTTTTGAGTCAGCCATTTTTAGCAGTCTTTGGTTTTTGTTCTTCTGCTATGCACTAACATTTTCAGTTCTCTTTAAATTATTAAATATTTTAGACATTCAAAAAATGTATGGCGACTTATCTTTTTCCCCCTGGAGATTACCACTCTCCTATAGCTGGTATTTATTATTCCTATGTACGTCTTTATACTTTTACTATATGTATATACCCCCAAACAATTTAGTGTTATTTTGAATGTTTTTGAGCTATAAAAATATATTGTGTCAATCCTTTTAAACTTATCTTTTTTGCATTATGCTTAGAACATAATATGTGCTT
The DNA here is from genome assembly GCF_965194825.1 of Balaenoptera physalus. Classification (NCBI taxonomy): domain Eukaryota; kingdom Metazoa; phylum Chordata; class Mammalia; order Artiodactyla; family Balaenopteridae; genus Balaenoptera; species Balaenoptera physalus. The sequence continues at coordinate 91,420,762 of NC_138887.1, read as the reverse complement.
AATAATTTACTTTTTTTAGCTTAGAGGTGATGATTATTAAGAATTTTTATACTAAAATGCCACATTTGCTTAGCTTTATCGTCACATCTTTTCCTTTTTACTTTTGCTGTCACAGTTTGAGCAGTAATGTCAATAAGGAAAGAATAATGAGAAAACAAAATGATCTTTTCTCTGATCTCATTCATATGCTTTCAGTTGCAGCAATTTAAAGAGGAAAATTTGTTAGAGAAGACAAGTTGGGCCAGCAGTATATATATATATGTACTAAGATAGTTTTCTGTTGTTTTCTCCTAGGAATTATCATGCACCTTATATCAATTAAAGTTAGACAATTGGGAATTTGACAAATATAGTCTTTCAATAACTTAGTGTTCCTACAGAAAAAAAGTGAGTTCTCCCTAACAAGTTTGCATTCCTTCAGTGATATGACCTTCATCTTTGCAGATGGAACACTTTAGAGCCAGAGACTACAACCTGTAAATTATAAGGTATTAAAGGAAGCCTATATTCAGTGGTTTTCACATACAAGTTTTCCTTCTTTGAAACAGAAAAACGTTCTGTTTTTTTTTTCTTTTCTTAAGATTAGCAGATATTTCTTAGGTTGAAGAGAGTTTGCCACTTATATCTTGATCTCTTTATAGCAAAGGCTTTACATAAATTTAATGGGTTATGTTCGCTGCCTTTTTATAATCTTGTCCTTGTATCATATCTTCTATGCTCCTCCCCAGTCTTAGATCCAAATCTAGATTAGTTCAACCATTTTTTTTTCTTTTTTATGTGAGTAAACCAATCAGTGCTATTGGTGGCGGGGGTGGGGGTGGTGTGGAAATCAGATGACTTCAGGGATTTGTACCGTTAATGATTGATTTGAGGATTTTAAGGTCAGCTGGCTCTCATCGTTTCTTAACAGTTACTATCCATCCCTTCCTGTCTGATTCTGGATGGTGGCTATTTAAAACTTTATCCTGCTCCTCAGGCCTGATATCTCTTCTGTGCCTCTCCTTATTCTAGCTCACTGTTTCATTCATTTGTCCAAAGCAGAACTTGAAAGTTATTTTCTATTTGTTCTTTTCCAACACTCCTCTTCCTCAAAGTAATTTTAAATTCCAATAACCCTGCCTTTGAAATGTCCTTTTGGATTTCTTCTTCTTTTTCTCTGCTGCCCTTGCTCTGACTTTTGCATGGACTTCCAGCCTCATAACCGGTTCTCCCTGCCTCCTATCCCACTCTCAGCAGTGGTACCTACATTTTCTTTATAATACGAATATAATTATGTAAATCCCTGGATCACAAACTATAGTCTACATTTCTTAGCCCTAACCTACCTTTTTAACCTTATGTTTGGCCAGTAACCCATGGTTAAATTTTGTGTTGGGAAGGAAGGTAAAAGAGTTTTAATAAGGAATATATTTGGTATTTGCCACCATAGAGATGTATGATAATATTCTAACTAAAAAGACAGTTTATATCTGTGAAACTTTTTCCAACTGCCCTAGAGAGAAAAAGGCAGCATGTAAAAACCTGTTCTAATATAAATATATATTATATGAAAAAACATTTGACAGATTCAATCTCTTGGAAAATAGTGAACCTGAAGTGAACTATAGTGAAACTGAAGTTAGCTTTTTTTATCAAAGTTCATATAATTTTCTATTTTTCTGAAGCCCATTATTACCAAGAAATTCCCTTCCATTATAAAGTACACAGTGTATGTCACTATGTGAAGTACTTTAAACATATTAAGGTGACAGTGATTTTTTTTTTGGTGGCGGAGGTTTTAAAACCTTGTCTTTATATTGACAGGCATCAGTGTAGAGTTCAGCTTTCGCTATGGGTGGACTCCCCTTATGTATGCTGCCAGTGTTTCCAACGTAGCGCTGCTTCGGGTCCTTTTGGACAGAGGTGCTAATGCAAGCTTTGATAAGGGTAAGATGTTTTAAATATTTAAATATGTGAAAATGTACTTTGTATATTTTTCTGTTTAGAAGCCTAATTATATTCTGTTTGGGGGTGGTGATATATACTTTCCAGGCTCTGTTTTCCTATATTCACTTTAAAATAAACCTTTGCTCTTGAAAAAAATCGAAATAAGGTTAAGATATTTGAGGTAACTTAACTGATTATCTTTACTGTGATTTTCTTGATTCCCAAGCAGCTATTATACAAAGTGAAAAAAAATTAGTTTTTTTAAAAAATCTTCTATAAACAACATAAAAAACCAAATTAGAAACCATAGATATTTTGAAAAACCTTCTATCCAAAGAGATATATTCCATTTATATTATTGTTATAAATGGTTGTGTTCTTACTATGTACCTTTAACTTCTATGCTAGAGAGTTTTGGTTATTTTTAAGGTAAAATGCATTGAAAGAAAACACTGAAAAGCTGATAATTTAGTGGAAAATTGCTTGAAAATCAGTCTTTGGAATTTACAACTCAACTCTGAATTATATCACTTAAAGTTGTTTCAAAGATAATTTATTAAATCCATTTGTTTCTGTCTTTGTCAGTAGTGCTTTGATTGCTTTTGAAGAATAAGAGTATATGTGCAAATGCTATTTAATTATTATATTGAATTACTGATTATTTTTTATATGTTTCCAATAGACAGTTCATTTCATAATTCAGGTATAGGTTTCATTTTAGAATTAATTTTCATATTAATTTTGCACTACATTAGATATTTGTAAAATCATTTCTATTTTTTTCTCATTTATATATTTTATATAAATTCTTGTCTTATTGACAATTTTATGTTTAATCTGCTGCTGTAGTAGGTTTTTCTTATTGTGTCATTTAAAAATATCACCCAGGGGAAAAAAAGAAAAATATCACCCAGGGACTTCCCTGGTGGTCCAGTGGTTAAGACTCCTCTCCCAATGCAGGGGGCACAGGTTCAATCCCTGGTTGGGGAACTAAGATCCCACATGCCACATGGCGTGGCCTAAAAAGAAAAAAAAAAAAATCTCCCAATGAAAGCTATACTTAGAAATGAGATTTTTGAAAGTGTATAAAATGTTGTGCTCAAAAAACTGATTAATAGTTTTCTTTCTCTGCTTCTTGTAATAAGAGGAATACCTTTCAGTTATAAAATACTTTATATTTTGCCCAGCATGTTCACATAAATTATTTTATGTATCCCACGGGCCCCCTCAGGTAGAGGGCAGACTTTAGCTTCTTATATGTAAGTTAGGTCTACTAAGATATCACTGGAATCACAGTTTATCAGTGACAGAACTGGGACCAGAATCTATATTTCTATATTTGGTCAATATTGAACCACAAATGTAAACCGTGGCTGGCATGACCTATTTTTAATTCCCCAATTCTTACTTGAGAATTGTTTTTTGTTTTGTTTTGGTTTTTAATTTACCCTGATCTCCACTGATGCCATAGGAGCCAAGGGAAGAAGAGTTTTAGGAAATGGGATGGGCTAAGAGAGATCAAGTACAAAAGGACTAAAAAGAAACCAATACATGTAGCAGTTAGGACATCTTCAGTAGGATAGTTTGGGCATAAGCCAGATTTCAGTGAGTGGTCAAATCAGTGAGAGCTAAAGAAGTGAAATCAGAGAATATCAATCATTGTTTTTTAACCATGTGTTCAAGGCATACTTTAATCAATCAAAAACTATTCAACTCCAGGCAGTAAATCTGCACAGAGCCCATACTCTGAACCACTTTCCTATTCTCTTGAAGAAATGAGAATAGGGAAAGGAAATTAGTAAATGAATTGTAGATATACTTTGGAAATTGATAGTTCATCCCTGAGCTCATTTTTTGGTGAAGGAATACAAAGTTACCTGCTAAGAACAAGAGATTTGGAAATAGGTTATAGAATTTTAAGAATGCAATAAATATTTAGAATCTTTTGAATGGTAAAAGAAGTTAATTAGATACACTTTCTGATGTGTATGGGCTTTTCCTCACCTTTCCTTTCACTATAGATAAGCAAACTATTTTGATAACTGCATGTTCTGCTCGTGGCTCAGAGGAACAGATCTTGAAGTGTGTAGAGCTACTACTTTCAAGAAATGCTGATCCAAATGTTGCTTGTAGGTAAGAACCTTACTATTTGTTCAAAAATGATGAAGATACTTTTCTTTGATTATCAGCCTTTTGTTTGATTATGTTAAACACTTGACAGCATGATTTTTTAAACATCATGAGCAGTGTGTGTTTACTTGGCCATAAAGCTGATGAATGAAAATAAGTCATAAGGTCATGGTTCCAATTGTATAAGAGTATCAAAGGAAGGGCATGTCATCAAAGTAGTCTTTCTATTTTTAATATTTAGAGGAATGTCCTAAGAAGTTGAATGAGAGGGAAAGTATGACAATAAACTGTATCATTTTCCTTTGAATTACACACTCAAAAGAATATGATAATTGAGCTATAATAGTAAAGCCTCTTAGTATTCTCTCTATAAAACACAGACCCACTAAACAATTTACACAGATACTATGAATTCCAAAATAATATATCAAAATGTTTCCATTTTCCTAAGACTTTTCCAGTTAACTATATTGTATATGTAATAGCACCTAGATGCATAGAAGATATGCAGTGAATGTATCTTGCATCTGTTAAAATGTCAATAATAAAAAAAAATGAATCAGATTGTTTCAAATTCCTATCACTGACTTCCTTCTTGTCTGGCTCCAATTTCCTATTAAAGCTCTTTCTGTTTTATTTAATCTTCAAAATGAAGCAAGTGGGAAGTAGCCCATCCCATAGAAAATGTCTAGTGTGAAAAGAATTATAATGCCTGATATATAGAAGTAACTAGGCTTTACTCTAGAAGTTTTTTTCTAATTTAGCTTAGTTTCTGTGACCTGTATAGCAGCTTTGGAAAGTACTGTACAGCTGTAGATAATTCCCAGATCTTTTCTGAGAGGCAGAGATTTTGATTTAGTAGAGCGGTTCAAGCAAGGTCTATTTGGTCTTCCAGTGGATTTTTGGCAAAGCCTACAGACTTTTTTTTTTTTTGGCTGCATTGGGTCTTCGTTGCTGCACGCGGGCTTTCTGTAGTTGTGGCAAATGGGGGCTACTCATCGTGGTGGGGACGCAGGCTTCTCATTGCGGTGGCTTCTCTTGTTGCAGAGCATGGGCTCTACACACACGGGCTTCAGTAGTTGCAGCACGCAGGCTCAGTAGTTCCAGCACGCGGGCTCTAGAGTGCAGGTTCAGTAGCTGTGGCACACGGGCTTAGCTGCTCCTTGGCATGTGGGATCTTCCCTTACCAGGGCTCAAACCCGTGTCCCCTGCATTGGCAGGCGGATTCTTAACCACTGTGCCACGAGGGAAGTCCCTGGAGACATTTTTGATTGTCACATCTGGGAGACGCTACTGGCATCTAATGGATAGAGGCCAGGGATGCTACTAAACATCCTACAGTGTGTAGGACAGCCCCTTAAAACAAAGAATTGCCCATCCCAAAATGTCAAAAGTGCCAAGGTTGAAAAATCTAGTGTGAGAAAAGTCAAAGCTTATGGAGTGGATAATCAGTATTTAACAAATAAAGATTTAAAAAGAACTGGGAAAGAAACTACCTGCGAATTCTTAGCAAATCAATTCACAGGAACTTTTATTCTGTCATTTACAGTATAATCCCTAGTTAGGTATACCTTTTGAATCTGATTGTACCTTGAAATTAGGAACTCCAGGATACCTTACTGAAGTAAACTTCAACAGGTGCTGTAATTTTTTTTTTGAATTTATTTTTTCATACAGCAGGTTCTTATTAGTCATTGATTTTATACACATCAGTGTATACATGTCAATCCCAATGGCCCAATTCAGCACACCACCATCCCCACCCCCCCGTGGCTTTCCCCCCTTGGTGTCCATACGTTTGTTCTTTACATCTGTGTCTCAACTTCTGCCCTGCAAACCGGTTCATCTGTACCATTTTTCTAGGTTCCACATACATGCATTAATATATGATATTTGTTTTTCTCTTTCTGACTTACTTCACTCTGTATGACAGTCTCTAGATCCATCCACATCTTAACAAATGACTCAATTTCGTTCCTTTTTATGGCTGAGTAATATTCCATTGTATATATGTACCACTTCTTCTTTATCCATTCTTCTGTTGATGGGCATTTAGGTTGCTTCCATGACCTGGCTATTGTAAGTAGTGCTGCAGGGGACATTGGGGTGCATGAGTCTTTTTGAATTACGGTTTTCTCTGGGTATATGCCCAGGAGTGGGATTGCTGGGTCATGGTAATGGTAATTCTATTTTTCGTTTTTTAAGGAACCTCCATACTGTTCTCCATAGTCGCTGCATCAATTTACATTCCCACGCACAGTGCAAGAGGGTTCCCTTTTCTCCACACCCTCTCCAGCATTTGTTGTTTGTAGATTTTCTGATGATGCCCATTCTTACTGGTGTGAGGTGACACCTCATTGTGGTTTTGATTTGCATTTCTCTAATGATTAGTGATGTTGAGCAGCTTTTCATGAGCTTCTTGGCCATCTGTATGTCTTCTTTGGAGAAATGTCTATCTAGGTCTTCTGCCCATTTTTGGATTGGGTTGTTGGTTTTTTTAATATTGAGCTGCATGAGCTGTTTATGTATTTTGGAGATTAATCCTTTGTCCGTTGATTCATTTGCAAATATTTTCTTCCATTCTGACAGTTGTCTTTTCGTCTTGTTTATGGTTTCCTTTGCTGTGCAAAAGCTTTGAAGTTTCATTAGGTCCCATTTGTTTATTTTTGTTTTTATTTCCATTACTCTAGGAGGTGGATCAAAAAAGAGCTTGCTGTGATTTATGTCAAAGAGTGTTGTTCCTATGTTTTCCTCTAAGAGTTTTATAGTGTCTGGTCTTACATTTAGGTCTTGATGCCATTTTGAGTTTATTTTTGTGTATGGTGTTAGGGAGTGTTCTGATTTCATTCTTTTACATGTAATTGTCCAGTTTTCCCAGCACCACTTATTGAAGAGGCTGTCTTTTCTCCATTGTATATCCTTGCCTCCTTTGTCATAGATTAGTTGACCATAGGTGCGTGGGTTTATCTTTGGGCTTTCTATCTTGTTCCATTGATCTATGCTTCTGTTTTTGTGCCAGTACCATATTGTCTTGATTACTGTAGCTTTGTAGTATATTCTGAAGTCAGGGAGGCTGATTCCTCCAGCTCCGTTTTTTTCCCTCAAGACTGCTTTGGCTATTTGGGGTCTTTTGTGTCTCCATACAAATTTTAAGATGTTTTGTTCTAGTTCTGTAAAAAATGCCATTGGTAATTTGATAGGGATTGCATTGAATCTGTAGATTGCTTTGGGTAGTATAGTCATTTTCACAATATTGATTCTTCCAATCCAAGAACATGGTATATCTCTCCATCTGTTGGTATCATCTTTAATTTCCTTCATCAGTGTCTTATAGTTTTCTGCATACAGGTGTTTTGTCTCCCTAGGTAGGTGTATTCCTAGGTATTTTATTCTTTTTGTTGCAGTGGTCAATGGGAGTGTTTCCTTAATTTCTCTTTCAGGTTTCTCATCATTAGTGTATAGGAATGCAAGAGATTTCTGTGCATTAATTTTGTATCCTGCAACTTTACCATATTGATTGACTAGCTCTAGTAGTTTTCTGGTGGCATCTTTAGGATTCTCTATGTATATTATCATGTCATCTGCAAACAGTGACAGTTTTACCTTTCTTTTCCAATATGTATTCCTTTTATCTCTTTTTCTTCTCTGATTGCTGTGGCTAGGACTTCCAAAACTATGTTGAATAATAGTGGTGAGAGTGGATATCCTTGTCTCATTCCTGATCTTAGAGGAAATGCTTTCAGTTTTTCACCATTGAGAATGATGTGTGCTGTGGGTTTGTCATATATGGCCTTTATTATGTTGAGGTAGATGCCCACTTTCTGGAGAGTTTTTATCATAAATGGGTGTTGAATTTTGTCAAAAGCTTTTTCTGCATCTATTGAGATGATCATATGGTTTTTCTTCTTCAATTTGTTAATATGGTGTATCACATTGATTGATTTGCATATATTGAAGAATCCTTGCATCCCTGGGATAAATCCCACTTGATTATGGTGTATGATCCGTTTAATATATTGTTGGATTCTGTTTGCTAGTATTTTGTTGAGGATTTTTGCATCTATATTCATCAGTGATATTAGTCTGTAATTTCCTTTTTTTGTAGTATCTTTGTCTGGTTTTGGTATCAGGGTGATGGTGGCCTCTTGGAATGAGTTTGGGAGTGTTCCTTCCTCTGCAATTTTTTGAAGGAGTTTGAGAAGGATGGGTGTTAGCTCTTCTCTAAATGTTTGATAGAATTCACCTGTGAAGGCATCTGGTCCTGGACTTTTGTTTGTTGGAAGATTTTTAATCACAGTTTCAATTTCATTACTTGTGATTGGTCTGTTCATATTTTCTATATCTTCCTGATTCAGTCTTGGAAGGTTATACCTTTCTAAGAATTTGTCCATTTCTTCCAGGTTGTCCATTTTATTGGCACAGAGTTGCTTGTAGTAGTCTCTTAGGATGCTTTGTATTTCTGCAGTGTCTGTTGTAACTTCTCCATTTTCATTTCTAATTTTATTGATTTGAGTCCTCTCCCTCTTTTTCTTGATGAGTCTGGCTAATGGTTTATCTTCTCAAAGAACCAGCTTTTAGTTTTATTGATCTTTGCTATGGTTTTCTTTGTTTCTTTTTCATTTATTTCTGCTCTGGTCTTTATGATTTCTTTCCTTCTGCTAACTTTGGGTTTTGTTTGTTCTTCTTTCTCTAGTTCCTTTAGGTGTAAGGTTAGATTGTTTATTTGAGATTTTTCTTGTTTCTTGAGTTAGGCTTGTATAGCTATAAACTTCCATCTTAGAACTGCTTTTGCTGCATCCCATAGGTTTTGGATGGTTGTGTTTTTATTGTCATTTGTCTCTAGGTATTTTTTGAATTCCTCTTTGATTTCTTCAGTGATCTCTTGGTTATTTAGTAACGTATTGTTTAGCCTCCATGTGTTTGTGGTTTTTACGTTTTTTTCCCCTGTAATTCATTTCTAATCTCATACCATTGTGGTCAGAAAAGATGCTTGATATGATTTAAATTTTCTTAGATTTACTGAGGCTTGATTTGTGACCCAAGATGTGATCTATCCTGGAGAATGTTCCGTGCGCACTTGAGAAGAAAGTAGAATCTGCTCTTTTGGATGGAATGTCCTATAAATATCAATTACATCTATCTGGTCTATTGTGTCATTTAAAGCTTCTGTTTCCTTATTTATTTTCTGTTTGGATGATGTGTCCATTGGTGTAAGTGAGGTGTTAAAGTCCTCCACTATTATTGTGTTACTGTCGATTTCCTCTTTTATAGCTGTTAGCAGTTGCCTTAAGTATTGAGGTGCTCCTATGTTGGGTGCATATATATTTATAATTGTTGTATCTTCTTCTCGGATTGATCCCTTGATCATTATGTAGTGTCCTTCCTTGTCTCTTGTAACATTCTTTATTTTGAAGTCTATTTTATCTGACATGAGTACTGCTACTCCACGTTTCTTTTGATTTCCACTTGTGTGGAATATCTTTTCCATCCCCTCACTTTCAGTCTGTATGTGTCCCTAGGTCTGAAGTGGGTCTCTTGTAGACAGCATATATATGGGTCTTGTTTTTGTATCCATTCAGGAAGCCTGTGTCTTTTGGTTGGAGCATTTAATCCATTCACATTTAAGGTAATTATCAATATGTATGTTCCTATGACCATTTTCTTAATTGTTTTGGGTTTGTTTTTGTATGTCCTTTTCTTCTATTGTGTTTCCCACTTAGAGAAGTTCCTTTAGCATTTGTTGTAGAGCTGGTTTGGTGGTGCTGAATTCTCTTAGCTTTTGCTTGTCTGTAAAGCTTTTGATTTCTCCATTGAATCTGAATGAGATCCTTGCCGGGTAGAGTAATCTTGGTTGTAGGTTCTTCTCTTTCATTACTTTAAGTATGTCACGCCACTCCCTTCTGGCTTGTAGAGTTTCTGCTGAGAAATCAGCTGTTAACCTTATGGGAATTCCCTTGTATGTTATTTGTCGTTTTTCCCTTGCTGCTTTCAATAATTTTTCTTTGTCTTTAATTTTTGCCACTTTGATTACTATGTGTCTCGGCGTGTTTCTCCTTGGGTTTATCCTGTATGGGACTCTCTGCGCTTCCTGGACTTGGGTGGCTATTTCCTTTCCCATGTTAGGGAAGTTTTCAACTATAATCTCTTCAAATATTTTCTCTGGTCCTTTCTCTCTCTCTTCTCCTTCTGGGACCCCTATAATGCGAATGTTGTTGTGTTTAATGTTGTCCCAGAGGTCTCTTAGGCTGTCTTCATTTCTTTTCATTCTTTTTTCTTTAGAGTGTTCCACAGCAGTGAATTCCAGCATTTTGTCTTCCAGGTCACTTATCCGTTCTTCTGCCTCAGTTATTCTGATATTGATTCCTTCTAGTGTAGTTTTCATTTCAGTTATTGTATTGCTCATCTCTGTTTGCTCTTTAATTCTTCTAGGTGTTTGTTAATCATTTCTTGCATCTTCTCGATCTTTGCCTCCATTCTTATTCCGAAGTCCTGGATCATCTTCACTATCATTATTCTGAATTCTTTTTCTGGAAGGTTGCCTATCTCCACTTCATTTAGTTGTTTTTCTGGGGTTTTATCTTGTTCCTGGATCTGGTACATAGCTCTCTGCCTTTTCATCTTGTCTATCTTTCTGTGAATGTGGTTTTTGTTCCACAGGCTGCAGGATTGTAGTTCTTCTTGCTTTTGCTGTCTGCCCTCTGAGGTGCTGTAATTTTGATTTGTACTTTTAGCAATGGCTTATGATAAGACTTGTCTCTCTGGATTCATTGGAAAATTGTTTTTTGTTGGTGCTCTTCAATTTTTGTTCCTACTTCTGCAAGATACTATAGATATTGAAGTCTTTAACCCTCCCAGTCACTTACCATCTTGTAAACACATTGAAGGAGAAGTCAAGCAAATCAGTGTCAGACTATTCTATTTCCTTAAGAACTAGAAGGTGTCTTCTAGATACATAGGGAATATTTGGAAAAAACATATTTTATTTGAATTAAAATAACACAAGGTTAGAATCTGAAGGTAATACTATAAGGCAACCACACAATTTCAAAACTCAAACTCTAGAGAATTTGCTGAATTTGAAAGAGTATAAGATTTAGATTGGTATGTGCTCAACTAAAATAAATAGAGAATTCTACAGCATGGCTGAAGAAAAGAGCAGTCTGCATCTAATTAACAACTGTGAGAAATATCTGAAAAAACAAACTATTCAACTGCTTTTATTTTAATGCTCAAATAAAGCAGTAAAATGATTAAATTGTGTTTTCTTGCAGAAAAAGGATCTTGATAGAGCTAAATAGAGAATAAGTCATGGCAAATAGTGCTTTTAGGCTGCAGATTTTATATGGATAGCATTAGTGGACCTACAGGGATAGCATGCTGGCAGTGTAAAAGAAAAAAATCTCAGGACACAGGAGAGTGCAGTGAGATTTGGGGGAATTTTATAGGTAATTTTATAGGTAATTCATAGCAGTGGAAAAAATTGAAACCTATTAGAAGATTGCGAGTTTTAGTCTCATGTACAAAATGCCAGAAAATATAAGGGATATGTGAGGGAACTCCTGTTCAGTTAAAACATGTTTAGGTGAATTTACTTTCAAGCTGTTGACATAGCCTGTTTTGTTGAACTGACAGAAATTACCTCTCAAGAAAAAGAGGGGGAAGAGTCAGCCATAAAACATAAATGGATCGTTTTTGTGAAAGCTTGACGGTCATATACTTGACAGTTGCAAAGGAAGTTGACCTGTAACTACTTTTTTTTTTTAACTAAAATGAGATCAGTAGTCTTGTTTCATGAAGTTAAAGTAACAGAAAAGTCTTAGAGATCAGCCTCTAATCTAGAAGACAGAAGTCTCATTTTCGATATATAAAGTAGCATGGAAGCCCTTCTGTATTCTATGGATATAACATAAAAGACAGTCTTAGTTTGCATAGAATATGGAAAAAAGAAAAGGAGGGTTTTACCAGTATTAGAAGCAGGAAAATAATTCTAGATCTTATAATGGAAGTGAATCACTTAAATCAAATATACCACTTGGTTCTGTTTGCACTAAAAGTGAATAGAAGAATAAAATTTAAGAAGAAACTGTTGAATTCCCTATACTTAATTAATTAGAGGTCTTGCTGAATGGTACTGAGGAAATTCTATAGTAAAGTTTTTTATTGTATGTAATTTACATACAGTGAAATATTCAGATTTTCAGTACACAGTTGGATCAGTTTTGACAAACACACATTTGTGTAACTCACACCCCAACATGGAACATTTCTATCATCCCAGAAAGTTCCTTCATGCCCCTTCACAGTGCTCTGGACCTTACTTCTTCTTTTTTATATTTTGCTGCATTGGGTCTTAGTTGCGGCAGGTGGTCTCTTCGTTGAGGCATGCGGGCTCTTTGTTGCAGAGCGAGCTTCTCTCTACTTGTGGCATGCGGGTTTTCTCTCTCTACTTGTGGTGCTCAGGCTCCAGGGCGCATGGGATCTGTAGTTTGCTGCATGTGGGCTCTCTTGCTGAGGTGCCTGAGCTCAGCAGTTGTGGCACGTGGGCTTAGTTGCCCGACCAGTGATTAAACCCACGTCCCCTGCATTGGAAGGCGGATTCTTTACCACTGGACCACCAGGGAAGTCCCTGGAACTTACGTCTATCACTATAAATTATTTTTTGCTATTCTAAAATGTTACATAAATATAATTATACAGAATATTTTCACTCAGGATAATGTTTTAAAGATTCATCCATGTTGTGTGTATCAGAAATTTGTTCCTTTTTGAACCCTCTTGCACTGTTGGTGGGAATGTAAATTGATACAGCCACTATGGAGAACAGTATGGATGTTCCTTTAAAAACTAAAAATAGAACTACCATACGACCCAGCAATCCCACTACTGGGCATATACCATGCAAAAACCATAATTCAAAAAGAAGCATGTACCACAATGTTCATTGTAGCACTATTTACAATAGCCAGGACATGGAAGCAACCTAAGTGTCCATTGACAGATGAATGGATAAAGAAGATGTGGCACATATATACAATGGAATATTAGCCATAAAAAGAAACGAAATTGAGTTATTTGTAGTGAGGTGGATGGACCTAGAGTCTGTCATACAGAGTGAAGTAAGTCAGGAAGAGAAAAACAAATACCGTATGCTAACACATATATATGGAATCTAAAAAAAAAAAAGTTCTGATGAACCTAGGGGCAGGACAGGAATAAAGACACAGATGTAGAGAACGGACTTGAGGACACAGGGAGGGGGAAGGGTAGGCTGGGATGAAGTGAGAGAGTAGCATTAACATATATACACTACCAAATGTAAAATAGATAGCTAGTGGGAAGCAGCTGGGAGATCAGGGAGATCAGCTGGGTGCTTTGTGACCACCTAGAGGGGTGGGATAAGGAGGGTGGGAGGGAGATGTAAGAGGGAGGGGATATGGGGATATATGTATACATATAGTTGATTCACTTTGTTATTGTAACATTCCTTTTTATTGCTGAGTTTCCACTGTATGGAAATTCTGTACTAGTTTAAAGAGATGTGATGAAGTCTTTATGGCCTGACAAAAATAGCTGACTCAATCAGGCAGAAAATTGATTGGCTTGGAATTGAAAGAAAAGACGGAATAGTATATTTAAAAGACTGTGAAATTGTTAAAATACTTCAGTAGGCAGAATTGAAAGCATATTATGGCTTGCTCTGTGCTAAGGCAGCATGAATGCAGACAACATAGTGCATGATTCTGTATCCCTAGCAGCTCCTGGTATTAGGTCCAAGCACCTGTAGCCAGTCCCTTAGCTTGTCTTTCCACAGTGTTTTTTGATCTCACTCCTTTCTTCAACTCTCCCCATATTCCTGTGTCTTTTCCTCTAAAGTTTAAACTATTGAGTCCTACCTATCGCCCCCTTTTCTTTTTTTTTTTAATTTTTAAAATTGTGGTAAAATATTTATAACATGAAATTTGCCATTTTAACCATTTTTAAGTGTACAGTTTAGTGTATTTTTTGACTAAACGTTGCCCCAGTTATTTGAAGCTTTGCAGTCTTTTTGAGCGATGCCCGCTTTTCTAGATTGAGTTGTGAGTTAAACTAAATAGAGACGAGCATCTTGTCAATTCTTCAGATAGCTGTGACTGTCTGCTTCTTTGTTTTACCTGCTGAATGCTTATTGGTGTTCGTTGTTTGATTTGGTTCAGCAAGCCATTTGTGTATATGTGCTGAATGTCAGTATCACTAATTGCTCTTATATCATTTTCAGCGTTTCTTTTATTTCCTTAGCCATTCTAGTTCATTGTTATGGTGAACATTTAATAATATTCAAATTTATTAGATAAAGGTTATTTAAAAGAGCAACTCTCATCTACTTTGAAGTTTTATGTTGTTCCCAAATTTTGTATACAGAGTAGACTTTCAAATCTGCTAGTACATTTGATTCCTAGGTGTCCATGTATTTTGGCAAATTTTTCCTAGTTTCTTCTAACATTTCTCTGTTTCATCTTGAAAATGGCTAATGAACAAAACACCAATTTAATGTGGTAGGTATTATTAAGGTATCTCCATCTGCCACTTCAAGCATTATTATGACAAGCTTCTAAATGTGGGGTTGGTGCCTCAGTTCTGGAGAAGTCTCATCCATTATCTCTTTAAATATTACCTCTGCCCTGTTCTTTTCTCTCTTTCTGGGTCTCTGATTGTATATCTGTTAGACCTTCTCACTGTATCCTCAATGTCTGTCTTCTTTATTCTCCATCTTTTTTTTCACTGTGCCACATTCTGGGTAATAGCTTCTAATCTGCCTTGTAGGTCATTGAATCTCATTTCACTTGCTTCTAATTTATTGTTAAACTCATCAGTTGAGTTCATAATTTCAGTTACTTTTTTTATTTCTAGAAATTCTATTTGATTCTTTTTAAAATTGGCAGTGTTATAAAGAAGTTATAAAGTATTATTAAGTGTTATAAAGAAGTTTATAGCTTCTTGTTCCCTGAAAATATTTTCAGGCTCTAAATAAAACTTCTTTAATATGGTAAACATATAGTCTAGATGTAACAGTTACAGTATTTGGGATCTTTGTGGGTTTGTCTCTGTTAGCAGTAGTTTCTTATGCTTCTCACTCATGACTAGGTGCTAGTCATTAGATTTTAAAACTTACTTGTTGGAATAATATGAGGCCTCGGATGATCCATCAGAGAGGATTTTGTATATTTCTTACAGGTGCCTAGGGCACTATCAGTCCAGGACTCATGTAATCTAAGTTCAGGGGTTGAAGTTCCCTGGACCATTTTGGTGATGTAAATTAAACCTAAACAGCTGGTTTATTTCTGGTTCATCCTTACCCTAAAGGTACTTAGAGTCCCAGATTAATGTGTCTTGAGTATGGTTTAGTAAACTCTCTACTTTGTATAAGCCCAGTGCTTTGAATTTTGTTTATCTTGAAGTTTGAAGCCACCAAAGCCACAGCTCAATTTCTCATTGGGTTCTTATGCACTGCCAGATGCCCTCAAGGCAAAAGCAACTGTTTACCTCTTTGGGTTTTTGCCACTTCAGTTAGTAGTTCTTTGATATCTTATTCAGTCTCTAAGAAATTTAAAAAAAAATTTTATCTAGCTATTTTAAAAGCCTTCACAATTTTGATCCAAATTTAGCTTGCCATTACTGGAAGTAGAAATCAGCATCTTCTAAATTTTTTAATTGTTTTATTTATATGTCTTCTGTTATCTCTTTAACTCTTTGTATTCCTTGCAGACTTTTAAAAATCTTGTTGAAAACAGCATTGATTTATTATTTAATGATCAGTTAAGTGTGAGTACATATAGATCTACCTTGTTCTTTTATTAGTTTTTCTTAATTTTAAAAATTCTTTTTATTTTCCTTCCTGTAGGACTAATGGGAAAAAACCTGACAACTTGAAAGCCATTTTTAAATTAACACAAATCATGTTTTATGTTTCTCTTGGATCTTACCACTGACAATACTTAGTGTACTGTGTCTAGCAAATACAACAATTTAATACTGATTTATTTATTTTAGCTTTAGAATTTCTGGGGTTTCTGGGGTTAGGTTTTATTTTGTTTTTTAATGAAACATTTATTCAATGTTTCCTGTGTACCAGGCACTGTGTTAATTGCTCTTAAATATGTTGTCTAATATAATCCTTACTGCTCAGTGGTAGATGGTATGTTATTTTTACAGAACAGAAAGTTGGCAATCAAGTGTTTAAGCCTTTGAATGTAGCAAAGGTTTGGTAAGGGAATTCACAAGTTTGATGTGAATAGGATCCACCATTGGGGATGTATTTATATTCCCCGTCTTGTCTAGGTTGAGGATTTTTCAAGACAACCAGTTTAAACAGCATGTCTTTTCTAATTGTTGCAAAACACGTCTTAAATTTGCCTTGTATCTTTGGGTTTTTCCTCTCTTTCCCTAAATTATTGTTGGTACTTGAATGTTCTTACTTGAAAAGTCCACAGATTGCAAAGGGAAGTATGTGAACAGAAAAATATTATCACCTTAATTCAGCATAATTGTATGTAGCTCTGAAAACAAGGTGGCCTGTGACTAAACTGATTGGAACTTGGCAGCTGTGCCATAGTATGGATTTTATCATTCTTTATTTTTTTATATTGATAATGCAGTAACAGATGATACTGTAAATTATTAAAGTCTAAAAGGTCTATATTAGACTATTGGATACATGATAAAATTTGAAACCCTCTTCAATCTAGCCTTAAATTTGCAGTTGGTATTTTTATTGTTTGAGTAATAATAAGCCTTTAAAAACTACATATAATTAACATTTCTGTTTTTAGGACTTGTGTGTTTTTCCCCCAGTTTGCTAAAACATTTTCTTATATTAAAAAATATATATTTTCTTTACATTTAGTAGGCAATTTTTCTGGCAGGGGAGTTTGTTATATTCACATCGCTTAGTCATGAGATAAGGGTTTTGTAAAATGATGTGACATTTTATTTTCAATAGATGTTTTATTACCATTGATAAGAGAGCACACATTAACTAATGTCCAAGGTTTTGACGTAATCATTGTGTGATTGTTAACTTGCTCAGTGTTATTGCCTATACAGAAAATACTCTGGGAAAAATGTTGCTTTCTTTATCACAATATAAATTTAGTTGTAAATGTCACTGGAACAGTTTGGTAGATTGAGGTGTAATTTTCAATTAAAATATTAACTTGTGTTCTAGTTGTAAGTAATGATATGACATATCTTTGCTCTGAAAACATAGGCCGAAGTCACAAGAATATTTTCAGAAAAAAATTTTTTAAATAACTTATTTAGAAAATATTACTAGAAATTGTTATTTTGTGATTTTCTTTCTTTTTTTTTTATAAATTGCCTGTCCATATCCTATACTCATCTTTTCATTTACCTGTCTTTTCTTTATCTGCATATAGGAGCTGATCTTATCTTTGTCATCAGTTTCCCATGTATGCAAAAGGTGACAAATATCTTAGTGTTACCTTGCATATACAGGGCATAGGATTAA
Organism: Balaenoptera physalus; assembly: GCF_965194825.1. Taxonomy (NCBI): domain Eukaryota; kingdom Metazoa; phylum Chordata; class Mammalia; order Artiodactyla; family Balaenopteridae; genus Balaenoptera; species Balaenoptera physalus. Next base: position 91,403,202 of record NC_138887.1, on the reverse strand, counting down.
TATTGCTATTCATATACGTGGAAATCTGCTTGGTCCTTTTGAAAGCACAGAATGGAGAGGATAGAGGTGAGAAAAGCTAGCTAATGAAAGCACTTGACGCTCATCTCTCAAAACACATACACAGAAACCAAGACAAAAAAAACAGGAACAAAACCCTTTCAAATTCTGACTTGACTTTGTCTTACTTGTGTCTGGCACCAATGGTATATTGTGTGCTGGCTACTAAAGCTTCCACCTGGAAGAGACCCATGCCATTTCTTCTATTTAAGTATGGTCACATGGCCATATCTAACTTCAAGGGAGTAAGGAAGTGTTCACAGAAGGAGAATCAGCAATATTGGGTGGACGGCCCTCATGATTTACCATGTCACCCTAAATGTATTTTCTTCATGGCCATAATAATTGTATTTCCTTTTTACCGTATGCTTAAAGCAATAGTTAATTTTGAATTTTGGACATAAATTTATAACAAGAAAAACTGATATTTATCTCAGACTTTGCCATTCACTTTTATGTATAATTTATCTTTCTTTGTGATCTCTCTTAGAGTTATTGCAGTTTTTATATTTATCATCCCACGTTAGGGGCAACTTTAATAGCCTCCTAATTGATATTTCTAACTGCACTATTTCTGTACTTTAGTCAGTCCTATATGCTGTTACCTGTAGAACACACTTCCTGTTGTCTATTAGGTGAAATCCAAAACTCTCCATCGTTTGATCCCACCTATTTCTGCTACTCCCTAATATCTAACTTTATTTTATTTATACAATTTCAGCAATGTTCCTCAGATACGTAATCATTCCTGCCTCTGTGTTTTTGCTTTTGTTAGTCTTCAGTTTGGAATGTCCTCTCCTCCCCTCATTGTGCATTCACATTATGCCTTCGAGGGCCAGATTAATAGTCTGTTAAATTTCCCTATGTTATTACAACCCACAAGAGTGCTTTTTGTTCATAAGCTATGATTTTGGGTGGGTGATTATCTTGTTTAGCACATTTTTATACATGTCGTGTGCTGTTCTCTTTGTTTTCTCATTGTTTAATATATGAAAGTCTTGATTTTACTGTAAGCCACTTGATTACCATGGCACCATATGTATTTTTCGGCTCCTTCACAATTCTTTCATGTGATACTTGTCAAGTTTTTTTGTTTGTTTTTGTTTTTTTAGGGTTAGTTTTTTTTTTTTGAATTTTTGAATTTTATTTTATTTATTTTTTTATACAGCAGGTTCTTATTAGTCACCAATTTTATGCACATCAGTGTATACATGTCAATCCCAATCGCCCAATTCATCATGTCAAGTTTTTTATTGAATTTAATATATTTGATATAGAATGATCATTTATCTATTTATAAAACTTAACTGAAACAAAACTTAACTGAAACATAAAACTTAACTGAAACTGAAACAAATGATATGTTTCACATGATATGTTATGTGAAGTAATTAATATATTAATCCATTTATACCACAGAAAGTATGAAGCATGACTTAGAGCCTGAAAGTCTGGGTCCATATACTATCTCGATGACTTATCCAAGCTAATATGACTATTAAGTCTTTTTGAAATCTTTGAGGCTCAGTTTCTTCTCTCATTGAGAGATATGATATCTGGCTAACTAGCAGGATGACTATGAGAATTAAAACAAGATAATGAATATGAAAGTACTTAACATGCTGCCGTTTGATAGTTCTGGTGCTTACCAAATGTTACATTTACTTAAATTGGGAATGCTTCCTGTGCTGTGTTATGAGCGCCATAATTTCTAAAATGTTTCTGATTGCTTTATAAAACTAAATAAGTATAGGTACTATTTTTCTTTAAACATTTGTTATCATTTTAATAAAATACACATAAATGCATGAGTATATTAATTCTTATCTGTTATGACTGAACATTAAAATGATTATGTATTTCAATAGGAGAAAAATCTGGACTATTATTATGGTGGGTCAGGAATAAATGAGAGTTGGGGATGTGGAAAGAATGGATATAAACTACCTTTCTTGTAACTTAGCAAGAAAGAGAGAAGAGATATAGGATGCTGTCTAAATGGGAATGTCAAGTACATTACTGACTTTAACAGTTAGTCTTTTAACTGTGTTCTGTTAAACGAATGAATTTTTTAAAGTTAATCTGGAGTTTGCCTAACACTTCTCAAAAAGATTACCCAGGTAGTGAATATAATTATTTCAAATGCTTTGTGATTAGAAATTATAATCCATCCTCTTCAGAAGTCTCTCTTTGAACTTTGGAATTGATTATGTTTAGACCACCAGATACATTTTCACAAAATAATTAATTTGAAATAAAACCCAACCATATTTCATGTTTTATGATACATATTTTTTCACATATTAGCATCTCTGAAATTAGTATGCTTCCTAAAATTGATATCTTAGATCCAATGAAATATAGTAATTTGTTACTTACATATTTTAGTAGTTTTATCTTAGTTTGTACTTTCTGTATTCAGGAATGTCCAGTGATATTAGAAGTCCTGGGAAAAGTGAATAGTGTAAAAATAACATTAAACATTTTCTCTCATGATTTCATAGCTTTCAAAAATTAAAATTTTTTTCTTACTTAAATATACTCTATTTCAGCATTTTCCCACCAGAATAAGTTACTTTCTATATATTAATGGTCTGTGCTAAAGAATTTTAGGAGAAGGATGATTGCTGATGCAAGTGAAGCATCAGATATAAAGAATTAATATATTTTTTCATTATACCACCTTGTATACAAATATAGATGATGTTTTCATTAATAGGAAGCATAGTGCTACAATTATATTTCCTTTTGGACAATTTTCCCACATTCCAGTTTTATAGCAGTAACTTCATGAATATATAGAAATGAATCCATTCTTGCTGGGAAAGCTTAATATCACCTCTTAATATGTCTCTGTGGAACTGTGCAATTATAAGGACCTTTATTTAGTCAAAAATTTACTGGATCTTGGAACCCTTTTCCTGAAGATCCCAGCAGGCTGAAGACTTGGAGAGGGAGAGCTTGAGGTGGATCGGGTGCAACGTTAGAGGGAAGCAATTAGCTCCTGTGTTGTTGCCTCTTAGGAGTCCACCCCCTCTGGGAAAACCTGCCCCAGGCCGCCTCCAGAGATCTTTAAGATGGCAGAGGAGTAAGATGTGGAGATCACCTTGCTTCCCACAAATACATCAGAAATACATCTACATGTGGAACAACTCCTACAGAACACCTACTGAATGCTGGCAGAAGACCTCAGAATTCCCAAAAGTGTGGCTGACAGGGTCTTGGTGCACTGGCCGGATGTCAGGCCTGTGCCTCTGAGGTGGGAGGGCCGAGTTCAGGATACTGGTCCACCAGAGACCTCCCGGCTCCATGTAATATCAAACGGCGAAAGCTCTCCCAGAGATCTCCATCTCAAAGCTAAGACCCAGCTCCACACAACGACCAGCAAGCTACAGTGCTGGAAACCCTATGTGAAACAACTAGCAAGACAGGAACACAACTCCACCCATTAGCAGAGAGGCTGCCTAAAATCATAAGTACACAGACACCCCAAAACACACCACCAGACGTGGTCCTGCCCACCACAAAGACAAGATCCAGCCTCATCCACCAGAACACAGGCACTAGTTCCCTCCACCAGGAAGCCTACACAACCCACTGAACCAACCTTACCCACTGGGGGCAGACACCAAAAACAATGGGAAATAAGAACCTGCAGCCTGTGAGCAGGAGACCCCAAACACAGTAAGTTAAGCAAAATGAGAAGACAGAGGAACACACAGCAGATGAAGGAACAAGGTAAAAACCCACCAGACCAAACAAATCTAGGAAATAGGCAGTCTACCTGAAAAAGAATTCAGAGTAATGATAGTAAACATGATCCAAAATCTTGGAAATAGAATGGAGAAAATACAGGAAATGTTTTACAAGGACCTAGAAGAACTAAAGAACAAACAAACAATGATGAACAACACAATAAATGAAATTTAAAATTCTCTAGAAGGAATCAATAGCAGAATAACTGAGGCAAAAGAACGGATAAGTGACCTGGAAGATAAAATAGTGGAAATAACTACCACAGACCAAAATAAAGAAAAAAGAATGAAAAGAATTAAGGACACTCTCAGAGACCTCTGGGACAACATTAAATGCACCAACATTAGAATTATAGGGGTCCCAGAAGAAGAAGAGAAAAAGAAAGGGACTGAGAAAATATTTGAAGGAATTATAGTTGAAAACTTCCCTAATATGGGAAAGGAAATAGTCAGGTCCAGGAAGCGCAGAAAGTCCCATATAGGATAAATCCAAGGAGAAACACACCAAGACACATTTTTATTTTTTAAAGAATTTTATTTATTTTTGGCTGCATTGGGTCTTCGTTCATGCTCGCGGGCTTTCCCTAGTTGTGGTGAGTGGGGGCTACTCCTCGTTGCAGTGCGTGGGCTTCTCACTGCAGTGGCTTCTCTTGTTCCAGAGCACAGGCTCTAGGTGCGTGGGCTTCAGTAGTTGTGGCAGGTGGGCTGAGTAGTTGTAGCTCACGGGCTCTAGAGCGCAGGCTCAGTAGTTGTGGCGCACGGGCTTAGTTGCTCCGTGGCATGTGGGATCTTCCCGGACCAGGGATGGAACTCATGTCCCCTGCATTGGCAGGCAGATTCTTATCTACTGTGCCACCAGGGAAGTCCCACTACTATTTTTAATTTTAACCATTTTATTAGGTGTATGGTGATATCTTATTGTGGTCTTAATTTTCGTTTCTCTTTAATTTTTGTTAACATGGTTAATGATGCTGAACAACTTTTCATGTGCTTATTTGCCATATATCCTCTTTGGTGATGCATCTTTTCCTGTCTTTGGTGAAGTATCTTGCCCAGTCTCTGTTTGGATTGTTTGTTTGTTGACTAATAAATTATGAGAGTTCTTTGTATATTCTAGATACAAGGCCTGTCTTTTCATACTCTTCACAGAGTCTTTGGTGGAGCAGAAGTTTTTAATTTTGCTAAGGTCTCTCTCCTCTGTATTTAACTTATATGTTTAACCTGGCCTGCTCTATCGCACTTTTTCCCTTGGTGCAAAAACTGCATCACAGTGCATCTAACTCTAAAACTACATCTACCTTGAAGCATGTTTCTTTTCCTCTTGTTATATCAGCTAATGATGCCACAATCTAGCACAAAACAGACACCTGAGTGCCATCCTTGACTCCTCTAATCCTTTACTTTCTACTCTAACTACCCACCCAAATCCTGTCTATTCTTACTAAACATTTCTCAAGTTCACTCTACATCATATTTTTATCCTTAGTGCTCTTGTCTTGATTCAGATCCTTATTGTTTCTTGTCAGGATCATTGCACTGAGCTACTCATTTTACTTCTGGCTTCCAGTTTTGCCTAACATAAAGCAAGAGAACTCTTGCTTCCATATTGCTACAGAATGATCTATCCAAAATGCAGCCCAATCATGTTATTCCCCTGCTCAAAAAAATCCTTAAACATCCTTAAATAGCTTACCATCATCTCCAGAGTAAGTTTAAATTTTTTAACATGATGTACACGCCTTATCTCTCACTGCTCCCTCACACCCAGACATTAGCTCCAACCAATCAAATTTATTGCAGTTTCTTTCTTTTTTTAACATCTTTATTGGACTATAATTGCGTTACAATAATGTGTTAGTTTCTGCTTTATAACAAAGTGAATCAGCTATACATACACATATATCCCCATATCTCCTCCCTCTTGCATCTCCGTCCCACCCTCCCTATCACACCCCTCTAGGTGGTCACAAAGCACCGAGCTGATCTCCCTGTGCTATGCGGCTGCTTCCCACTAGCTATCTGTTTTACATTTGGTAGTGCATATATGTCAATGCCACTCTCTCACTTCGTCCCAGCTTACCCTTCCCCCTCCCCATGTCCTCAAGTCCATTCTCTACATCTGCGTCTTTACTCCTGTCCTGCCCCAGGTTCTTCCAAACCTTTTTCTTGTTTTTTTTTTTAGATTCCATATATATGCATTCCATTTATCCATTCATCTGTTGATGGACACTTAGGTTGCTTCCAATCCTGGCTACTGTAAATAGAGCTGCAATGAACACTGTGGTACATGACTCTTTGAAGTATGGTTTTCTCAGGGTATATGCCCAGTAGTGGGATTGCTGGGTCGTATGGTAGTTCTATTTTTAGGACACATATTAATCAAACTATCAAAATTTAAGTACAAAGAAAAATATTAAAAGCAGCAAGGGAAAAACAACAAATAACATACAAGGGAATCCCCATAAGGTTAACAGCTGAGCTTTCAGCAGAAACTCTGCAAGCCAGAAGGGAGTGGCAGGACATACTTAAAGTGATGAAAGGGAAAAACCTACAACCAAGATTATCCTATCCATCAAGGATCTCATTCATTTTCGACGGAGAAATTAAAACCTTTACAGACAAGCAAAAGCTAAGAGAATTCAGCACCATCAAACCAGCTTTACAACAAATGCTAAAGGAACTTCTCTAGGCAGGAAACACAAGAGAAGGAAAAGACCTACAATAACAAACCCAAAACAATTAAGAAAATGGTAATAGGAACATACATATCAATAATTACCTTAAATGTAACTGGATTAAATGCTCCCACCAAAAGACACAGACTGGCTGAATGGATATAAAAACATGACCCATATATATGCTGTCTACAAGAGACCCACTTCAGACCTAGGGACACATACAGACTGAAAGTGAGGGGATGGAAAAAGATATTCCATGCAAATGGAAATCAAAAGAAAGCTGGAGTAGCAATTCTCATATCAGAAAAAATAGACTTTAAAATGAAGACTATTACAAGAGACAAAGAAGGACAGTACATAATGATCAAGGGATCAATCCAAGAAGAAGATATAACAATTGTAAATATTTATGCACCCAACATAGGAGCACCTCAATACAGAACGCAAATGCTAACAGCCATAAATGGGGAAATCGACAGTAACACAGTCATAGTAGGGGACTTTAACACCCCACTTTCACCAATGGACAGATCATCCAAAATGAAAATAAGGAAACATAAGCTTTAAATGATACATTAAACAAGATGGACTTAATTGATATTTATAGGACATTCCATCCAAAAACAACAGAATACACTTTCTTCTCAAGTGCTCATGGAACATTCTCCAGGATAGATCATACCTTAGGTCACAAATCAAGCCTTGGTAATTTTAAGAAAACTGAAATTGTATCAAGTATCTTTTCCAACCACAACCCTGTGAGACTAGATATCAATTACAGGAAAAAATCTGTAAAAAATACAAACACGTGGAGGCTAAACAATACACTACTTAATAACCAAGAGATCACTGAAGAAATCAAACAGGAACTCAAAAAATACCTAGAAACAAATGACAATGAAAACACAATGACCCCAGACCTATGGGATGCAGCAAAAGGAGTTCTAAGAGGGACGTTTATAGCAATACAATCCTACCTCAAGAAAAAAGAAACATCTCAAATAAACAACCTAACCTAACACCTAAAGTAATCAGAGGAAGAAGAACAAAAAACCCCCAAAGTTAGCAGAAGGAAAGAAATCATAAAGATCAGATCAGAAATAAAGGAAAAAGAAATGAAGGAAACAGTAGTAAATATCAAAACTAAAAGCTGGTTCTTTGAGAAGATAAACAAAATTGATAAACCTTTAACCAGACTCACCAAGAGAAAAAGGGAGAAGACTCAAATCAATAGAATTAGAAATGAAAAAGGAGAAGTAACAACTGACACTGCAGAAATACAAAGGCTCATGAAAGATTACTATAAGCAACTCTATGCCAATAAAATGGACAACCTGGAAGAAATGGACAAATTCTTAGAAAAGCACAAACTTCTGAGACTGAACCAGGAAGAAATAGAAAATATAAACAGACCAATCACAAGCACTGAAATTGAAACTGTGATTAAAAATCTTCCAACAAACAAAAGCCCAGGACCAGATGGCTTCACAGGCGAATTCTATCAAACATTTAGAGAAGAGCTAACACCTATCCTTCTCAAACTCTTACAAAATATAGCAGAGGGAGGAACACTCCCAAACTCATTCTATGAGGCCACCATCACCCTGACATCAAAACCAGACAAAGATGTCACAAAGAAAGAAGACTACAGGTCTATATCACTGGTGAACATAGATGCAAAACTCCTCAACAAAATACTATCAAACAGAATCCAACAGCACATGAATAGGATCATACACCATGATCAAGTGGGGTTTATCCCAGGAATGCAAGGATTCTTCAATATACACAAATCAAACAATATGGTACACCATATTAACAAATTGAAAGAGAAAAACCATATGATCATCTCAATAGATGCAGAAAAAGCTTTTGACAAAATTCAACACCCATTTATGATAAAAATCCTCCAGAAAGTAGGCACAGGGGGAACTTACCTCAACATAATAAAGGCCATATATGACAAACCCACAGTCAACATCGTTCTCAATGTTGAAAAACTGAAACCATTTCCACTAAGATCAGGAACGAGACAAGGTTGCCCACTCTCACCACTATTATTCAACATAGTGTTGGAAGTTTTAGTCACAGCAATCAGAGAAGAAAAAGAAATAAAAGGAATCCAAGTCGGAAAAGAAGTAAAACTGTCACTGTTTGCAGGTGACATGATACTATGCATAGAGAATCCTAAAGATGCTACCAGAAAACTACTAGAGCTAATCAATGAATTTGGTAAAGTAGCAGGATACAAAATTAATGCACAGAAATCTCTTGCATTCCTGTACACTAATGATGAAAAATCTGAAAGAGAAATTAAGGAAACACTCCCATTTATCACTTCAACAAATAGAATAAAATACCTAGGAATAAACCTACCTAAGGAGACAAAAGACCTGTATGCAGAAAACTATAAGACACTGATGAAAGAAATTAAAGATGATACAAACAGATGGAGAGATATACCATGTTCTTGGATTGGAAGAATCAACATTGTGAAAATGCCTGTACTACCCAAAGCAATCTACAGATTCAGTGCAATCCCTATCAAACTACCAATGCCATTTTTCACAGAAGTAGAACAAAAAATTTCATAATTTGTATGGAAACACAGAAGACCCCAAATAGCCAAAGCAATCTTGAGAAAGAAAAATGGAGCTGGAGGAATCAGGCTCCCTGACTTCAGGCTATACTACAAAGTTACAGTAATCAAGACAGTATGGTACTGGCACAAAAACAGAAATATAGATCAATGGAACAGGATAGAAAGCCCAGAGATATACCCACACACATGGTCACGTTATTTTTGTTAAAGGAGGCAAGAATATACAATGGAGAAAAGACAGCCTTTTCAATAAGTGGTGCTGGGAAAACTGGACAGCTACACGTAGAAGAATGAAATTAGAACACTCCCTAACACCATACATATATGCTATGTATGTCTAGTAATTCTTCTTTATTATAATATACTCTGTGTAATATTAATGTGGTTATATCAGCTTTCTTTTAGTTAGTGTTTATATATCTTTTTCCATCCTTTTGCTTTCAACCTTTCTATGTATTTTTATGTAAAGTAAGCAACATATAGTTCTTTTTTGATCCAGATTGATTAATAATAGTTTCCTTTTAACTGGAATATTTAATCCATTTGCATTTAGGGTATGTACTGATATATCTGTTCCATTTAATTAGTGCTCTTTTCCAATATTGTTTTTAGATTAATCTTTTTATTATTCAGTTTCCTATCTTGCTAGTTACTCATTTTTCTATTATTCTTTGAATGGCTACTCTAGAGATTATAACATGTAGTGTCTGCTTCCTAGAGTCTATTATAAATTAGTACTTTTTCCAATTCCTGGACAGCGGCAAGAATCTTAGAATATTTTAACTCCATTTGCCCATGCCACCCCTGCCTTTGTGCTATTGTTGTCATATATTCCTAACCTATATGTATCTTAAACCTGACAATACATTATTATCATCATTTTATTGTCATCAATTATGTTGTTATTATTATCTACTTTTATTTAGTTTTACTCCTATATTCATCCTTTCAGGTGCTCTTCATTTCATCCTATATTTTCATGTTTCAATCAGGAGTCACTTTTCTTCTGAAAACCTTTCTTTAGTGTATTTGCTGGTGACCAAGTCTTCTTGTTTGAAACCTTTTTATTTTACTTTAATTTTGAAAGTTATTTTCATTGAGCATAGATTTCTAGGTTAGGAGTTAACTTCCTTTTGGTATGTTAAATCTATTATGGTTATCTCCTGGCCTCCATTGTTTCTATTGAAAAGCCAGCTGTTAGTCTTATTGATCTTTTGAAGGTATTGATTTTATCCTGTGACAGTTTTTTGAGATTTTCTATTTGTCTCTTGTTTTGGGCAACTTTGCTATGATAACCCTAGGTTTGGTTTTCTTTAAATATGTTCAGCTTGGGGTTCATAGAACTTGAATCTGTTGTTTGATATATTTCATCATATTTCTAGTATTTCTTCAGATACTGCTTTTGCCTCATCCTCCGTCTTCTCTTTTGCTGGGATTTAGGCCATTACACCCATATCACATATGTCAACATTCTTTTCTTTATTTTCCGTCCTTTTTCCTCTCCATTTATTACAGTAGTTCCTGAGTAACTTCTCCTGGCCTAGCTTCCAGGTGACTAATCCTCTTCTGCTATAGCTAACCTGCTATTAAACCCATCTATTACCTTCTTAATTTCAGTAATCCTAATTTTCCGTCCAGAATTTCTGCTTGCTTCTGTTTTTTCCTTAAAATTCAGGTCTCTAATTAAATTTTCACTTGCTTTTCTATTTTCTGGAGCATATTAATCACACTTATTTTTAAAGTGTGTTTCTGATAACATCTATAGATCTGTTTTTATTATTTCTTTCTCTTTTCTTTTGGTCACTTGGTTCTGTCTCCTAAAATGCCTAGTAATTTTTGATTGAATAATGGATATTATGTATGAACATTTGTATAGGTCTGTTTGCTTCCAGAAATATTTAATTTTCTTCTGACTGGCAGTTAGAACCTTGATCTAATCAAGGATTACAGTGGTTCAAGTCTGGGTGTTGCGTTTAGTCTATTTCCCTTATAGCCCTTCAGTGGTCGCAACTGAAACTTGGGTGTTTACTTGAGCCACTCTTCCTTTGAGGGTCATGAATGCCAAATTTTGTCTCCTGAGTTTTATAGGAATGCTAAAAGCCCCTCTTAGCTTTTCAGTCTTTTAGCAGCTAATTTGTAGACTTCCTCACTCCCTCCCCGTGCATATTTTGTGTATTTTAGGAATATGCAAATGCCTTGAAGGGAAAAGCCCAGCAGAAGATCCCTTCTCTGCAGGGCTGCTTTTCTGCTATTCCCTTTTTTCCAGACTATTAGTCCTTGAAGTTCTTGGTTGGTAGCCCTTAACTTCAATTTTTGTGTCTCTAGCAAAAAAAAAAAAAAAAAAAGGCCTAGAGGTGCTGCTTTCTACTTGTGCCACCCAGGAATTGGCAAATGTCTCAAGGGAAAACGTGTCAGAGAATGTAGGACTCAATTCAACAGATGCTTCTTTTCTCCCCAGGATCTTGACTTCTCATGTTTTAGCTGCCTTGGTCTACTACAATGCCTTCAAACATATTTTGCATTTTATCAGCTTTTATAGCCTTTGTTAGTGGAAGGGTTGATCTAATAAAACTACTGTAATAACTAGAAATGGATGTTCAATTCACAGCCTTTTATCATTTTCAAAATCTCCTTTATCATGGTTATTTCATTAATCTCCTAGCTAAAACCTAATTGTTTAAAGCACACTAAAAACAGTAGATAATACTGACCTGTACAGTAAAAATGTGACAGGAAGGCAAACTAGCCATCTTCCCCTTGGTACAGAGAAGTAATAAATCACTAAGAAGGTACATTTATTTTTTTCCCGGTCAGACTGAGTTTTGGTTCTATCAATACTTTTCCTTGTATGCCCTCTAGTGGAGGTTTTATTGAAATGAAATATTTAGAAAGTGAGATGAATAAAAGGCTCTCTATCATCCAGAGAAAAAAACTTGTACATAAACTTTATTCTTGTTAACCAACTCTTGATCGTTAACAATTTTGAGAAGGTTTGGTAGATGAATTAAAAAGCCGACTTAATATCACTAGTAAATTCAACTGGGTGTTGTTAACAATATATGCTAAGTACTAGGAGACACAAGATAAAAGACCCAGTCCCTGCCTCTATTATATTTGATAGTATGGTAGAAGAGATTATAATACTATAGGCATTTTACAAGATTGTAAGATTAGAGATAGTAGAGCGTGTCTCTAGGAATATAAATTAGAATTTAACTGAGATGAAGATGACAAGTGAAAGCTTCCCAGAGGTTTATCTTTTGAACTGAGGTTTGAAGAATGAATCGGATTTAGCCAACTGAAGATGGCAGTAAAGAATATTCAGTGTAGAGGATGGTACATGTGTAGGCCGAGAAGGATGAGAAAGCACATTTCATTCAGCCAATTATAAGTTATGTAAGCAGATCATATGATATTAGAGTAGAAAATGAATCAGAATTCAGCAGTGGCTAGATAATAACCTATGTAATCCATGCTAAAATATACGAATTTCATCCTGAAAGCTATTGAACAACGTTAAGACTGAACATATTAGTATTTTATAAAGGTTATTCTGTCAGCAGTTGAGGATGAATTGGAGGCAAGCTGTCCAGCTAAAAGGCTTGCTCTTGCCAAAGCCAGGGGCTATGTATTCAAAATTAACATTAGCAAGTAATTTTGCCTGAATTTGAAGAACACTAGTTCCAGTATACCTAAAGATATATTTCAAATTTTATTTTTATTTAAAATTTTGGTCATAAAAGGTTCCTATTAAATTTTTTAAACAATATTTGACTTAGGAAGTGAGAAGTCTTCTGTTTTCCCTATAATATAGTTGGTTATTATGTATTCTTGCAGAACTTCTTACACGTGTTAGCATTTTTGTTTTGTTTTCTGTTTTTTAACATCTTTATTGGAATATAACTGCTTTACAATGGTGTGTTAGTTTCTGCTGTATAACAAAGTGAATCAACTATACATATACATATATCCCCATATCCCCTCCCTCTTGCATCTCCCTCCCTCCCTCCCTATCCCGCCCCTCTAGGTGGTCACAAAGCACCGAGCTGATCTCCTTGTGCTATGCGGCTGCTTCCCACTAGCTATCTATTTTACATTTGGTAGTGTATATATGTCCAAGCCACTCTCTCATTTCGTCCCAGTTTACCCTTCCCCCTCCCCATGCCCTCAAGTCCATTCTCTACGTCTGCATCTTTATCCCTGTCCTACCCCTAGGTTGCTCAGAACCTTGTTTTTTTTTTTTAAAGATTCCATGTATATGCATTAGCATATGGTATTTGTTTTTCTTTCTGACTTACTTCACTCTGTATGACGGTCTCTAGGTCCATCCACCTCACTACAAATAACTCAATTTCGTTTCTTTTATGGCTGAGTAATATTCCATTGTATATACGTACCACATCTTCTTTATCCATGCATCTGTCGATGGACATTTCGGTTGCTTCCATGTCCTGGCTGTTCTAAATAGAGCTGCAATGAACATTGTGGTACATGACTCTTTTTGAATTATAGTTTTCTCAGGGTATATGTCCAGTAGTGGGATTGCTGGGTTGTATGGTAGTTCTATTTTTAGTTTTTTAAGGAACCTCCATACTGTTGTCCATAGTGGCTGTATCAATTTACATTCCCAACAAGAGTGCAAGAGGGTTCCCTTTTCTCCATACCCTCTCCAGCATTTATTCTTTGTGCATTTTTTGATGATGGCCGTTCTGAATGGTGTGAGGTGATACCTCATTGTAGTTTTGATTTTCATTTCTCTAATGATTAGTGATGTTGAGCATCCTTTCATGTGTTTGTTGGCAATCTGTATATCTTCTTTGGAGAAATGTCTATTTAGGTCTTCTGCCCGTTTTTTTTAAATTAATTAATGTATTTATTTATTTCGTTTTTGGCTGCACTGGGTCTCCATTACTGTACGCGGGCTTTTCTCTAGTTGCCGCGAGCGGGGGCAAGTCTTCGTTGCAGTGCACGGGCTTCTCATTGCAGTGGCTTCTCTTGTTGTGGAGCAAGGGCTCTAGGCGCATGGGCTTCAGTAGTTGTGGCACGTGAGCTCTAGAGTGCAGGCTCAGTAGCTCTGCGGCATGTGGGATCTTCCTGGGCCAGGGCTCGAACCCATGTCCCCTGCATTGGCAGGCAGATTCTTAACCACTGCGTCACCAGGGAAGCCCCTTCTGCCCATTTTTGGATTGGGTTGTTTGTTTTTTTGATACTGAGTTGCATGAGCTGCTTGTATATTTTGGATATTAATCCTTTGTCAGTTGCTTTGTTTGCAAATATTTTCTCCCACTCTGACGGTTGTCTTTTCGTCTTTTTTATGGTTTCCTTTTCTGTGCAAAAGCTTTTAAGTTTCATTAGGTCCCATTTGTTTCTTTTTGTTTTTATTTCCATTTCTCTAGGAGGTGGATCAAAAAGGATTATTTCATAGAGTGTTCTGCCTATGTTTTCCTCTAAGAGTTTGATAGTGTCTGGCGTTACATTGAGATCTTTAATCCATTTCGTGTTTATTTTTGTGTATGGTGTTAGGGAGTGTTCTAATTTCATTCTTTTACATGTAGCTGTCTAGTTTTCCCAACACTACTTATTGAAGAGGCTGTCTTTTCTCCATTGTATATTCTTGCCTCCTTTATCAAAAATAACGTGACCATATGTGTGTGGGTTTATCTCTGGGCTTTCTATCCTGTTCCATTGATCTATATTTCTGTTTTTGTGCCAGTACCATACTGTCTTGATTACTGTAACTTTGTAGTATAGCCTGAAGTCAGGGAGCCTGATTCCTCCAGCTCCATTTTTCTTTCTCAAGATTGCTTTGGCTATTTGGGGTCTTCTGTGTTTCCATACAAATTATGAAATTTTTTGTTCTACTTCTGTGAAAAATGGCATTGGTAGTTTGATAGGGATTGCACTGAATCTGTAGATTGCTTTGGGTAGTACAGGCATTTTCACAATGTTGATTCTTCCAATCCAAGAACATGGTATATCTCTCCATCTGTTTGTATCATCTTTAATTTTGTTCATCAGTGTCTTATGGTTTTCTGCATACAGGTCTTTTGTCTCCTTAGGTAGGGTTATTCCTAGGTATTTTATTCTTTTTGTTACAATGGTAAATGGGAGTGTTTCCTTAATTTTTCTTTCAGATTTTTCATTGTAGTGTATAGGAATGCAAGAGATTTCTGTGCATTAATTTTGTATCCTGCTACTTTACCAATTCATTGATTAGCTCTAGTAGTTTCCTGGTAGCATATTTAGGATTCTCTATGTATAGTATCATGTCATCTGCAAACAGTGACAGTTTTACTTCTTCTTTTCCGACTTGGATTCCTTTTATTTCTTTTTCTTCTCTGATTGCTGTGACTAAAACTTCCAAAACTATGTTGAATAATAGTGGTGAGAGTGGGCAACCTTGTCTTGTTCCTGATCTTAGTGGAAATGGTTTCAGTTTTTCACCATTGAGAATGATGTTGACTGTGGGTTTGTCATATATGGCCTTTATTATGTTGAGGTAAGTTCCCCCTGTGCCTACTTTCTGGAGGGTTTTTATCATAAATGGGTGTTGAATTTTGTCAAAAGCTTTTTCTGCATCTATTGAGATGATCATATGGTTTTTCTCTTTCAATTTGTTAATATGGTGTACCATATTGTTTGATTTGTGTATATTGAAGAATCCTTGCATTCCTGGGATAAACCCCACTTGATCATGGTGTATGATCCTTTTCATGTGCTGTTGGATTCTGTTTGCTAGTATTTTGTTGAGGGTTTTTGCATCTATGCTCATCAGTGATATAGGCCTGTAGTTTTCATTTTTGTGACATCTTTGTCTGACTTTGGTATCAGGGTGATGGTGGCCTCATAGAATGAGTTTGGGAGTGTTCCTCCCTCTGCTATATTTTGGAACGGTTTGAGAAGGATAGGTGTTAGCTCTTCTCTAAATGTTTGATAAAATTCCCCTGTGAAGCCATCTGGTTCTAGGCTTTTGTTTGTTGGAAGATTTTTAATCACAGTCTCAATTTCAGTGCTTGTGATTGGTCTGTTTCTATTTTCTATTTCTTCCTGGTTCAGTTTCAGAAGGTTGTGCTTTTCTACGAGTTTGTCCATTTCTTCCAGGTTGTCCATTTATTGGCATAGAGTTGCTTGTAGTAATCTCTCATGATCCTTTGTATTTCTGCAGTGTCAGCTGTTACTTCTCCTTTTTCATTTCCAATTCTATTGATTTGAATCTTCTCCCTTTTTTTCTTGATGAGTCGTGGCTAAAGGTTTATCAATTTTGTTTATCTTCTCAAAGAGAACCAGCTTTTAGTTTTATTGATATTTACTATTGTTTCCTTCATTTCTTTTTCATTTATTTCTTTTTTTTTTTTTTAATGGCTGTGTTGGGTCTTAGTTCCTGTGCGAGGGCTTCCGCTAGTTGCGGCAAGCGGGGGCCACTCTTCATCGCGGTGCGCGGGCCTCTCACTATCGCGGCCTCTCTTGTTGCAGAGCACAAGCTCCAGACGCACAGGCTCAGTAACTGTGGCTCAGCGGGCCTAGTTGCTCTGCGGCATGTGGGATCTTCCCAGACCAGGGCTCGAACCCGTGTCCCCTGCATTAGCAGGCAGATTCTCAACCACTGTGCCACCAAGGAAGCCCTTTCATTTATTTCTTATCTGATTTTTATGATTTCTTTCCTCCTGCTGACTTTGGGGGGTTTTTTTGTTCTCTTTCTCTGATTGCTTTAGGTGTAAGGTTAGGTTGTTTATTTGAGATGTTTCTTGTTTCTTGAGGTAGGATGGTATTGCTATAAACTTCCCTCTTAGAACTGCTTTTGCTGCATCCCATAGGTTTTGGGTCGTTGTGTTTTCATTGTCACTTGTTTCTAGGTATTTTTGATTTCCTGTTTGATTTCTTCAGTGATCTCTTGGTTATTTAGTAGTGTATTGTTTAGCCTCCATGTGTTTGTGTTTTTTACAGAGTTTTTCCTGTAATTGATAATCTAGTCTCGTAGCATTGTGGTTGGAAAAGATACTTGATATGATTTCAATTTTCTTAAATTTACCAAGGCTTGATTTGTGACCGAAGATATGATCTATCCTGGAGAATGTTCCATGAGCACTTGAGAAGAAAGTGTATTCTGTTTTTTTGGGATGGAATGTCCTATAAATATCAATTAAGTCCATCTTGTTTAATGTATCATTTAAAGCTTATGTTTCCTTATTTTCATTTTGGATGATCTGTCCATTGGTCAAAGTGGGGTGTTAAAGTCCCTTACTATGATTGTGTTACTGTCGATTTCCCCTTTTATGGCTGTTAGCATTTGCCTTATGTATTGAGGTGCTCCTGTGTTGGGTGTATAAATATTTACAATTGTTATATCTTCTTCTTGGATTGATCCCTTGATCATTATGTAGTGTCCTTCTTTGTCTCTTGTAATAGTCTTCATTTTAAAGTCTATTTTTTCTGATATGAGAATTGCTACTCCAGCTTTCTTTTGATTTCCATTTGCATGGAATATCCTTTTCCATCCCCTCACTTTCAGTCTGTATGTGTCCCTAGGTCTGAAGTGGGTCTCTTGTAGACAGCATATATATGGGTCTTGTTTTTGTATCCATTCAGCCAGTCTGTGTCTTTTGGTGGGAGCATTTAATCCAGTTACATTTAAGGTAATTATTGATATGTATGTTCCTATTACCATTTTCTTAATTGTTTTGGGTTTGTTATTGTCAGTCTTTTCCTTCTCTTGTGTTTCCTGCCTAGAGAAGTTCCTTTAGCATTTGTTGTAAAGCTGGTTTGGTGGTGCTGAATTCTCTTAGCATTTGCTTGTCTGTAAAGGATTTAATTTCTCCGTCGAAAATGAATGAGATCCTTGCTGGGTAGAGTAATCTTGGTTGTAGGTTTTTCTTTTTCATCACTTTAAATATGTCCTGCCATTCCCTTCTGGCTTGCAGAGTTTCTGCTGAAAGATCTGCTGTTAACCTTATGAGGAACACTTGTATGTTATTTGTTGTTTTTCCTTTGCTTGTTTTAATATTTTTTCTTTGTATTTAATTTTTGATAGTTTGATTAATATGTGTCTTGGCGTGTTTGTCCTTGGATTTATCCTGTATGGGACTCTCTGCGATTACTGGACTTGACTATTTCCTTTCCCATATTAGGGAAGTTTTCATCTGTAATGTCTTCAAATATTTTCTCAGTCCATTTCTTTTCCTCTTCTTCTTCTGCGAACCCTATAATTTGAATGTTGGTGCGTTTAATGTTATCCCAGAGGTCTCTGAGACTGTCCTCAATTCTTTTCATTCTTTTTTCTTTATTCTGCTCTGTGGTAGTTATTTCCACTATTTTATCTTCCAGGTCACATATCTGTTCTTCTGCCTGTTATTCTGTTACTGATTCCTTCTAGAGAATTTTAAATTTCATTTATTGTGTTGTTTATCATTGTTTGCACTTTAATTCTTCTAAGTCCTGGGTAAATGTTTGTTTCTTGTATTTTCTCCATTCTATTTCCAAGATTTTGGATCATCTTTACTGTCATTACTCTGAATTCTTTTTCAGATACACTGTCTATTTCCTCTTCATTTGTTTCGTCTGGTGGGTTTTTACCTTGCTCCTTCCTCTACTGTGTATTTCTCTGTCTTCTCATTTTGCTTAACTTACTGTGTTTGGGGTCTCCTTTTTGCAGGCTGCAGGTTCGTAGTTCCCATTGTTTTTGGTGTCTGCCTCCAGTGGGTAAGGTTGGTTTCGTGGGTTGTGTAGGCTTCCTGGTGGAGGGGACTGGTGCCTGTTTTCTGGTGGATGAGGCTGAATCTTGTCTTTCTGTTGGGCAGGGCCACGTCCAGTGGTGGGTTTGGGTTGTCTGTGACCTTATTAGGATTTTAGGCAGCCTCTCTGCTAATCAGTGGGGTTGTGTTCCTGTCTTGCTAGTTGTTTGTCATGGGGTTTCCAGCACTGGAGCTTGCTGATCATTGAGTGGAGCTGGGTCTTAGCGTTGAGACGGAGATCTCTGGGAAAGCTCTCACTGATTGATATTACATGGGATCAGGAGGTCTTTGGTGGTCCAGTATCCTGAACTCAGCTCTCTAACCTCAGAGGCACAGGCCTGACACCCACCAGAGCACCAAGATCCCCTCAGCCACACGGCTCAGAAGAAAAGGGAGAAAAAAAGAAAAGAGAAAGAAAAAGAAAAAGAAATAAAGTTATTAAAATTAAATAAATAAAAAAGTAATAATAAAAAGAAAAGAAGAGAGCAACCAAGCCAATAAACAAATCCACCAGTGATAGCAAGCACTAAAAACTATACTTAAAAAACAAAGAAACAAACAAAAAAAACGGACAGACAGAACCCTAGGACAAATGGTAAAAGCAAACCAATAGAGACAGAACTCACGCAAAGAAGCATGCATATACACATTCACAAAAAGGGAAAAAAGAAAAAAAATTATATATATATATATATATATAAAAAAAAAGGAAGAGAGCAACCAAATCAATAAACAAATCTACCAGTGATAATAGGATCTAAATACTAAACTGAGATAAACATAAAACCAGAAACAAATTAGATCAGAAAGGAAACCCCAAGTCTACAGTTGCTCCCAAAGTCCACCGCCTCAATTTTGGGATGATTAGTTGTCTATTCAGGTATTCCGCACATGCAGGGTACATCAAGTTGATTGTGGAGATTTAATCCGCTGCTCCTGAGGCTGCCAGGAGAAATTTCCCTTTGTCTTCTTTGTTTGCACAGCTCCCAGGTTTCAGCTTTGGATTTGGCCCCGCCTCTGCATGTAGGTCACCCTCTGGCGTCTGTTCTTCGCCCAGACAGGATGGGGTTAAAGTAGCAGCTGATTAGGGAGCTCTGGCTCACTCAGGCTGGGGGGAGGTAGGGGTACGGAATGCGGGGCGAGCCTGTGGCAGCAGAGGCCAGCGCGACGTTGCACTGGCTTGAGGCACGCCGTGTGTTCTCCCGGGGAAGTTGTCCCTGGATCACCGGACCCTGGCAGTGGCGGGCTGCACAGGCTCCTGGGAGGGGCGGTGTGGATAGTGACCTGTGCTTGCACACAGGCTCTTGGTGGCTGCTGCAGCAGCCTTAGCATCTCATGCCCGTCTCTGGGGTCTGCGCTGATCGCCGTGATTCGTGCCGGTCTCTGGAGCTCCTTTAAGCGGCGCTCTTAATCCCCTCTTCTTGTGCACCAGGAAACAGAGAGGCAAGAAAAAGTCTCTTGCCTCTTCGGCAGCTCCAGACCTTTTCCCGGACTCCCTCCCAGCTAGCTCTGGGGCACTAGCCCCCTTCAGGCTGTGTCCACACAGCCAACCCCAGTCCTCTCCCTGGGATCTGACCTCTGAACCCCGAGCCTCAGCTCTCAACCCCCACCTGCCCCGGCAGGTGAGCAGATAAGCCTCTCAGGCTGGTGAGTGCTGATCGGCACTGATCCTCTGTGCGGGAATCTCTCTGCTTTGCCCTCTGCACCCCTGTTGCTGCACTCTCCTCTGTGGCTCTGAAGTTTCCCCCCCGCCACCCCCAGTCTCCACCAGTGAAGGGGCTTCCTAGTGTGTGGAAACTTTTCCTCCTTCACAGTTCCTTTCCAGAGGTGCAGGTCCCATCCCTATTCTTTTGTCTCTCTTTCTTATTCTGTTGTCCTACCCAGGTACGTGGGGAGTTTCTTGCCTTTTGGGAAGTCTGAGGTCTTCTGCCAGCATTCAGTAGGTGTTCTGTAGGAGTTGTTCCACATGTAGATGTATTTTTGATGTATTTGTGGGGAGGAAGGTGATCTCCACATCTTACTCCTCTGCCATCTTGAAGGTCCCCTCCCCCCTTTGTTTTTAAATGGGATTTTGTGCTATATGCTGTATTGCAATTGGCTTATTTAACTGGACAGTGTTTCATGGACACTATATCTGCCAGTATGTATAGATATAGTTCTCTGTTTATAATGGCTGCATAATATTCCACTCTATGGATATGGTATCATTAATTAACCTAATATTTTATTGAAGAACGTTTGGATTGTTTTCAGTTTTTTAATATTACAAAAAGTGCTACAGTGCACATCTCTGGCAACTTGGGTAGGTTTTCTATAGAATACATTTGTAAAGTGGAGTTTCTGACTCATATATGTATATTTAGAATTGTGATAGATGCTGCCAAATTGTTTTCTGAAAAAGTGGAATCACTCTAGATTACCTCCCACAGTATTTGAAAGAACCCACACAGTGATATCACCAGATATTTGGTGTTCTGAATTTTCTAATCTGATTTGTAAATAATACTTCATTTTAGTTTTCATGCTCTTCAATAATACTTAATTGGTTAGTCTTCCACATTTTTGTTAGTGGCTTATATGTATTTCTGTTAATTGCATTTGACCTTTTTTGACCAGTTTTCTATTTGGTGGTCTACATGTGTCTTACTGATTTATAAGACCTTTTTGTATATTGGATCTCTTAGATTTTTATTGTTACATGTGTTGAAGATGCTATTTCTAGTTTGTTTTTTTTAATTTATGCTGTTTTTGGTTGTTGTTTTTCTTAATTTTTATGTTGTGATTTTCATCTGTCTTTTGAGAAAAATTATCATAAAGCCAACTTCCAAAAAAAGTCCTGGACTCAGAGAGTTTAAAGGTCATTTCTTTTAAACTTCCAAAGAATAGATTACACTAATACAATTTGAGGAGTTCCAGAGTATAAAAAAAGGGAGAGAGAGAAGCCTTTCAGTTCTTTTTTATAAAGCAAACATAATTCTAATTTTGAAAGTGAGTAAAAAAAATTATCCAGTCCAACAAACTTTATAAATCAATCTCAGTTATGACTATAAATACAAAAATCCCTTAATGAAGTATCAGTGGGGTGAATGTTATCTGCAAAATAAATGAGTAATATACAATAATCAAATGGGATTCATGTCAGGATTTCTATTTCATAGGAAAATGGTTCAATATTAGGGAAATAAATTTTATAAATATGTCAAGAGCTTTTTTAAAAGGAGGTTATCATTATAATAGATGCCAGAAGGGTGTTTTTATAGAAGTTAAACTCTTATTCTGATTTTTGTAACCTTAGTAAAATTTGATTAGGTGAATAGTTCTTAATTTCATACACATATATCTGAACCCAAAACAAGTCATATCCTTATCAGAGAAACACTAACAGCATTTGCATTAATGTCAAGAACAAAATAAGGATGCTTACTATAAGCTCTTTTTTGTCTTACATTGTTTTGGGAACTGTAAGGCAATTTAGTTATGTAAGAGAAGAAAACAAGAGACACAATAATAATAAAAATAGCTAATAATGACAGAGCATTTATTTTATGCCTAGTACTATTCTAGTTATTGAACATTATTATTTCTTTACCACATATTATGATAATATCACAAATAGGTGCCACAAATGCAGAAACTATTATTATGCCCATATAAAGTTGTGGAAACTGAGGCAATGAGAGTTTAACAAACTTACCTAATGTTACATGGCCAATAAATACTGAAGACTAGATTTTAACTGAGGCAGACTGACTGACTTACACTTATAAGTATACTTCTTATATTCTAAGCTAGGATTTTTGCAAACCTTTAAAGTGTGATTGGAACAGAGCCATGCTCATTCCTTTATGTATTGTCTGTGGCTACTGTGTGCTACAGTAGCAGAGTTGAGTGGTTATGACACAGACGTGTATGCCCCATTAAGCCTAAAATATTTATTTTCTTGCCCTTTACAGAAAAAAACCAGCCAATCACTGTTCTAAACCACTGAACTATGTTACCTTTGATCAAACTATTAGGCCTTTTTTATTAAGAAAGAGGGGACAAATTTATATTTTAGATTATATGAATATATGCTTGGTAAACCCAAGCATGAACTGAGAAACTGTTAGAAATAGTAATCATAAAGTGAGATAGCTTTCTTTTAACTAATATGCAAAATTCAGTTGGTTTCCAATTTTCAAATAACAGCCAGCTTGAGAATACAATTAGGTAATAGATCCCAGTCTCAAGAGCAAAAACCCATAAATATCCAAGGTAAATGTAAAAGAAATGTGAAGGATCCAAATGAAGAGAAGTTTAAAACTATACTGACTAAAACAAAAGATTGAATAAATAGACATGTCATGTTCTTGGCTGGGATGACTCAGCATTAAAAAAAGACATTTGTTTTTTATCTAAATTAGTTTGTAAAATTAAACATCTTATTTAGAGTGCCAAGGGAATTGTTTTAATTTGATGAGATGGTTCTAAAAATTCTGAAAGAAAAACATGACCCAGAAAAGACCAGGAATTTTCTGAAAAATAGGTTTATGACTTCAAGATGTTAAACTGAACATATGCTAAAGTTTTGCCCTTCCACAGCAAACTTTAGACATCCTTAAAGTTTTAATAAACTTCTATTTGAAACAGGAAAGGGACTTATTTCTGGAATGGAAAAGGAGTAAAGAAAGAAACAAATGGGAACCCTCTCTGGCAATCCCTAAGAACTGCATTACTGATAGTCCAGGCCAGGGTTGCTGGCTTGAGTTTTCCATGCTTGAGGGGTCTTTATAGGCCAGAAAATGGGTGCATAACCACAGATCACCAAAACCTAGAGAACGTAAGGATCACAAAACAAGGGCAACAAATCCAACAAAAGGTGTCTTAGATGAGATAAAGTAGAAAAAACAGAAGAATCTAAAAAGGACTGTATTCCTCTAAGCAATAAAAGAAGGATTTGCTTCCACAGCATAACAAACAGGAATTATGAAACAAGCAGAGTGCATTATGAAAAAAGAAACTATTATTGAATATTAAACCTAAGTACATGTAAAGAATAGAAGATGGGACTCAACTGAAGAGCTAATGAGTGGACTGGAAGATAAATGTGAGGAAATCTCCTGGAATGTACAACACAAAGAGTTACAAAGGAAAAGGTAAGGGACATGGAGAACCTCGCCAGAAGTTATAACATTTGTCTAATAAGAGTTCCAGAAGGAGAAAATGGAAGATAGACTGTATTTGAAGCAGTAATGTCCAAGAATGTTCCTAAACTGAACACACAAATCCTTAGGATTGAAAGATCTACCAAGTGCAAAATAAAATTTATACATATAAAGTGATAAAGATATAGAACATATATTTTAATTTAAAATTAAAATATAGAGACACATCACAATAACCTTCAAAATATCAAGAATAAAGGCAAAATTCCTAAAAGTTACCTATAGAAAAGACAATTTATCAAGACAATTCCTATCATGAAATGACCTTCTGACGTTAGACTTCTTAATAACAACTGTATATGGAAGAAGACAAATGGTCTGAGGAATAAACTTGGAACTGTACTTCTTTGTTTAGCCATTCTGTCATTCAAGAGTGAAGGCAAAATAAAGACATTTTCATATATACAAGAACTTAAAGTTATCATCTTCAGCATAGGTACAACTGACGTTTTGAGTGAGATTGTACTGTGTATTGCAAGATATTTAGCAACCCTCGCCCTCACCCATTAAATGCCACAAGCTCTGTGCAGTCATTTTGATAAACTAAAATACCTCCCACATATTTCATAGAAAAGTGTTCCCAGTCAAGAACTGCTATTCAACTGACTTAAAAATAACATCTAAAAAGTTTGCTACAAAAAGAAAAATAAACCCAGAGGCAATGGGATGCAAGATATAATGTTGAACAAAGAAATTAGTAAGCATATTGGTAAATCTAAATAATTACTGGCTGTAAAATAAAAAGAGTATGTGGTTATAAGACAGTGTTATACTAAATTTCCATGATACCAAGTTTGGAATTTGGGTGGCTGAGGAGAGAATGAAGCAAAATAAAAGTAAACTTCTCTCTTCAGATGAGATCAAAGTTATTGATTAACTTTAGTTTTTGTTGAATGGTAAGGTGAAGGGTGTTAGGAAGGTGGTGAAAAGGATTTAAAAGTAAGCACAGTAGTTTCCCCTCCTTATCTGCTGTTTTGCTTTCTGTGGTTTCACTTACCCACGGTCAACTGCAGTCTGAAAATATTAAATGGAAAATTCCAGAAGTAAGCAATTCGTAAGTTTTAAATTGCATGCCATTCTGTGTAATGTTATTAAATCTCTTGCTGTCTCACCCAGGACATGA
This sequence comes from Balaenoptera physalus, assembly GCF_965194825.1. NCBI lineage: Eukaryota > Metazoa > Chordata > Mammalia > Artiodactyla > Balaenopteridae > Balaenoptera > Balaenoptera physalus. The sequence goes on along the minus strand of NC_138887.1, from coordinate 91,378,055 downwards.
ATCATCCCTTTGTCCTGCATATCCACACTGTTTATGCTACCCGTTTTTTCTGTTAGTATAGGAAAAAACATAGTATATATAGGGTTTGGTACTGTCTACGGTTCAGGCATCCACTGGGTGTTTTGGAACATATCCCCTGTGGATAAGGAGGGACTGTTGTCCTAGAAGAAAAGAAGGACGTTACAAGCTTTTAGATAAAGGAGCGGGGTTGGGGGAGGTAGAGGGTGGATAGAACAAATAGAACTTGATCAGTCTAACAAGACTAAAAAGGAGATGTAAATGCATATATTTACCATGGAAGCGTGATAAATAAAAACTGCAAAAATATAATGTCAGAAATAAGTCTAACCATATTAATAAAAAAGAAAACTAATTGGGAAAGCTCACTGATTAAAATATAGTAACTCACATATGGCTAAAGCCACAATCCAATAAAATCACAACTAAAATACAATAATAATGGTTGAAAATAAAATGATAAGAAAATGTTGTTCATTTAGAAAGTACTTATACCTGGTAGATACCAAGACAAAACAAAACGAAACAAAAAACCTTCTGGGGTAATAAATTATTTAAGGGAACAAAGAGGAAGTGGTCATTTTGATAAAAGCAAAAATTTAAGATAATTTTAATATAAATGGCTTTAAAATATATAAAATGAAAATTATAGAACTGAAACAGAAATGGAAAATCTATAATTATATTTGAAGACTTTAGTATAAATGTATTAGACAAAAATTAAAGGTATAGGAGATTCAAATAACACTTAAAAAGTGTATCTAATTGATATTTATTTAGAATTCTGACGCTAACATAATTTATATATATAAATTCTTTTCAACTGTACATGGATTATTTTTAAAATACAGTTATGTTCTAGGCCATAAAGGAAGCTTTAATAAATTCCTTTTTAAAAAGTGATGTCTTGTAGAACACTTTCATTAACTACAATGTAATGAATTTAGACTTTAACAACCAAAAGCCTCCTCAATGCATAAAATTGGGTATTTAAATTATACATTTTAGTAACTTCTGGATTAAAGAGGAACTGAAAAGAAAAGTGGTAAAACTTAGAATTGAACAACAATTAAAGCCTTGGTATCAAAACCTGTGTGATTCACACAAAGTAATATTCAAAGGGAACTTAAAGAGTTTTCAATTTATTTATTGGCAAGACATTACATAAATAGCATGATATTATTTATATTTTAAAATGTCTTCTTTTTCTGCACACATATGTTTATATATGTAAAATTTGCTCGTTTTGTTTGCTAAGATCTGGAACGATACCCAACTCTTATCAGCGATTATCAGTAGTATTCTAAGGGAAAAGTATTAATACATATGTGTGAATTAAGTAATTTAAAAAAATCAATACGTCTTTTTTAAAAGAAGAGTAACGATATATATCTTGCCTTATGTCAAAAGTAAATCACCCTAAGGGTCCATCGGCAGATGAATGGATAAAGAAGATGTGGCACATATATACAATGGAATATTACTCAACCATAAAAAGAAACGAAATTGAGTTATTTGTAGTGAGGTGGATGGACCTAGAGTCTGTCATATAGAGTGAAGTAAGTCAGAGAGAGGAAAACAAATACCGTATGCTAACACATATATATGGAATCTAAAAAAATAAAATAAGGTTATGAAGAACCTAGGGGCAAGACAGGAATAAAGATGCAGACCTACTAGAGAATGGACTTGAGGACATGGGGAGGGGGAGGGGGAAGGGTAAGCTGGGACAAAGTGACAGAGTGGCATGGACATATGTACACTACCAAATGTAAAATAGATAGCTAGTGGGAAGCAGCCGCATAGCACAGGGAGATCAGCTCAGTGCTTTGTGACCACCTAGAGGAGTGGGATAGGGAGGGTGGGAGGGAGACACAAGAGGGAGGGGATATGGGGATATATGTATACATATAGCTGATTCACTTTGTTATACAGCAGAAACTAACACAACATTGTAAAGCAATTATACTTCAATAAAGATGTTAAAAAATAAATAAATCACAGTAATTAAACTGTGTGGTATTGGTGGAAAGCTCTCAATTGCTGATTGCTAAAAGTAAAAGAGAAAAGAAAATCTAGGATGAAATCCAAGAATACATGAAATTATTATATATGATTAATGTGGCATTTCAAACTAGCAGGGAGAAAATGGATCATCATTTTGGTGCTGGGGATTTGGATAGCTATTTGAAGGAGTAAAAAATGCTGGGTTCCCCACAGCCAGTATAACACTCAATGGTGAAAAGCTGAAAGCCTTCCCACTAAAATCTGGAACAAGATAAGGATGCCCACTCTCACTTCTTCTATTCAACATAGTATTGGAAGTCCTAGTCACAGCAATCAGACAAGAAAAAGAAATAAAAGATACCCACATTGGAAGGGAAGAGGTAAAATTGTCATTATATGCAGATGTTATGATACTCTATATTGGAAACCCTAAAGACCACACAAAAACTACTAGAACTGATAAACATATTCAGCAAGGTAGCAGGATGCAAGATTAACATACAGAAATCGCTTGCATTTCTTTATACCAACAATGAAATATCAGAAAGGGAATGTAAAAAAAAAAAAAAAAAAAACCTTTTAAAATTGTACCCCCCAAAATAAAACACTTAGGAATAAACCTGATCAAGAAGGTGAAAGAATTATATGCTGAGAACTATAAAACAGTGAAGGAAACTGAAGATGATTCAAAGAAATGGAAAAATAGCCATACTCTTGGATTGGAAAACTTAATACTGTTAAAATGACCATACTACCCAAAGCAATCTGCAGATTTAATGTGATCTCTATCAAATTACCTATGACATTTTTCACAGAACTAGAACAAACGATCCTAAAATTCATATGGAACCATAAAAGATCCAGAATTGCCAAAGCAATCCTGAGGAAAAAGAAGAAAGCAGGAGGCATAACCATCCCAGACTTCAGACAGTACTACAAAGCTAAAGTAATCAAAACAGCGTGGTATTGGCACAAAAACAGACATATGGATCAGTAGAACAGAACAGAGAGCCCAGAAATAAACCCATACACCTATGGTCAATTAATCTCCGACAAAGAAGGCAAGAATACACAATGGGAAAAAGACAGTCTCTTCAGCAAGTTGTGTTGGGAAAGTTGGACACCTGCATGTAAATCAACGAAGTTAGGACATACCCTCACACCATACACAAAAATAAACTCAAAATGGCTTAAAGACTTAAACATATGACATAACACCATAAAACTCCCAGAAGAGATCATAGGCATAACATTCTCTGACATAACTTGTATCAATGTTTTCTTAGGTCAGTTTCCCAAGGCAATAGAAATAAAAACAAAAATAAACAAATGGGACCTAATCAAACTTACAAGCTTTTGCACAGCAAAGGAAACCATAAACAAAACGAAAGGACAACCTACAGAATGGGAGAAAATATTTGCAAACGATGCAACTGACAAGGGCTTAATTTCCAAAATATACAATCAGCTCATACAACTCAACAACAAAAAAAAACCAAACAACCCAATTGAAAAACAGGCAGGAGACTTAGAGACATTTCTCCAAATGGCACATGAAAAAATGCTCAACATTGCTAATTATTAGAGAAATTTGTCAAAACTACAATGAGGTACCACCTCACGCTGGTCAGAATGGCCATCATTAAAAAGTCTACAAATAACAAATGCTGTAGAGGATGTGGAGAAAAGGGAACCCTCCTACACTGTTGGTGGGAATGTAAGTTGGTGCAGCCACTGTGAAAAACAGAAAGGAGGTTCCTCAGAAAACTAAAAATATAATTACCATAAGATCCAGCAATCCCACTCCTGGGCATATATCCAGACAAAACTCTAATCCAGAAAGATACATGTACCCCTATGTTCATAGCAGCACTATTCATAACAGCCAAGACATGGAAACAACCTAGATGTCCATCAACAGATGAATGGATAAAGAAGATGTGGAACATATATACAATGGAATACCACACAGCCATAAAAAAAGAATGAAATAATGCCATTTGCAGCAACATGGGTGGTCCTAGAGATTATCATACTAAGTGAAGTAAGTCAGAAAGAGAAAGACAAATACCGTATGATATCACTTATATGTGGAATCTAAAATATGATACAAATGAACCTATCTGTGAAACAGAAACAGAATCACGAACATAGAGAATGGATTGGTGGTTGCCAAGGGGGAGGGGGTGGGAGAGGGATAAAAAAAAATGCTGAGTTCCAACCTCACACAAAAGTTATTTCATATGCCTCAAAATATTTAAATATTAAAAAAGTCACACAGATGCTTAATAAAAAAATTACAAGATAAAAATGTGGATGAATATATGTTGGATTGGCAATGGCCCTTATAAACATGACACAGCATATCTGGGAACTTGGCTGCCAGAACATCATTCTCATCCTGTGTGTTCTCAACTCCAAGCTATGCCTTTCCCAAGCCTTGGGCTGCTGAGACCTTAAGGGAGCTGGGTGTTGATAAGGATTCAGGCTTGTGTTCCTATCCCTGCAAAACAGACAAACTCCTTTCCCCAAGGGAAGGAAATTATCAGGCGTAAGCCTAGATGGAGAGCAGCTGATCCCGCAAAAGTTTGACATTAGGAGATCTGTGGACCTGGGGTAAAGCTGATCCGGCATGAATGCCTTAGGTTTCCAGACTCTTAAAGACTTGGAGCTAAACAAATGGGCTGAGTTGTCTCTGTCCATGAGGTTGGGCAAATTCAGGAAGATAGGAAAGCTGAGAGAATTCTCAAGGTACTTCTGGAGGGAGCTAACAGCCTGCCCTTAAACTATAGACCCACTGCATAAGCAACTTCTTTGATTTTCAAAATCTGTAAGGATTTCTGCCATTAAGAATATTACAAGTACGGGACCTGAGCCCTAAAGAGGCAATAGGAAATAAAAAACTTCCCGGCAGGTAGAGAAAAGATTGACAACTAAAATATTTGCCTAGTACAATAAAATTGCTGACAGAGAAAGGCAAAAACCTGGACTAAAAATTAAGAGCACATGAGATCTAAATGCAGCATGAAGAAAGATCTCTTGGAACTTAAAAAAATGTGGTGTTTGAATCCAAAATTCAGGGAAGAAAAAGGAACATGGAAGATTGGTAATAATAAACACATTCTAGAAAAAAGAAATGGTTCCTAAGCTGAAAAACTCTATCAAGACTGAATGTCAAAAAAAAAAAAGACTGCATTTTGGAAAAGTTCCTGAACTTTAGTTTGGACTGATGAGTGGGAAAAAAAAAAAAAAAAAAGACACTCCTAGGCATAAATTCTGGTTAAAATGTGTAAACTCTAAAAACAAAGAGGAAATTTTTACAAGTTTCCAGGCAGAAAGAATTAAGTGTTTAACAAAGGAAAGTAAAAAGATTAGAGTGACATCAGTTTTCCCATGTGCACAGCTGAAACTAGAAAAGAATGAAATTATATTTTCATTTAGACAAAGGCCTGCAACCTAAAGATCTTATTCTCAACCAAGCTAACCCTGTCAGGGTGAAAGAAAGATGGCCAAGGATATGCAGGAACTCAGAAAATACATTACCCAAGCACCCCAGCTGAGGAAAGACTAACCAAACCAAAAAGAACCAGAGACCTCATGAAGGAGGAGGGTGAAGAGAAAGCAGTGAAGAGGGATGAACTTAGATAAACGTGTATTTAATGGATTATATTAGACTGGGAATGTGAAATATGAGTGCTAAATAAGGATTCTGGAAACAGACAAGACAAAATGCAAGTAAAAGTCTAATAAATACTAAATGATGCCAACAAAATCTAAGAGCTATAGTTTGCAGAGAGTTGGGGGACACCTAAGAGAAGAAAGGGGACTAAGGGTATTCAAAAGGTCTTATCCTATTTGAGTGTAAACAGGGAGAAGGTGGCATGGTGGAGGCAGAAACCATAGTCTCATTAGGAGAAATAGGTCTTACCTTGCTTACCTATAGGAGAGTCATATGTGTTTTACTAAGAGCAGAGAAACAGGGTAATGTTTAATGGCATTGTTTTTAAAAAAAGGCAAATCAGAATCATCAGATTTTCAAGGGGAAAAATGTAGTGAATGGCAGTTTTGTTGCACCAACAAAAACAAAAGAGAAGAAATATTGTCAATTATATCAGTCATTATGCTAAATGAGAATGGACTGAATTTTTCAACTGAGATACTGACTTAAAAAACAAAAGACAGCTAAACGCTATAACAAGAAAATTTGGAGAAAAAGGGGTATGAAAAATCCCTTTACAGGGACTTCCCTGGTGGCGCAGTGGTTAAGAATCCGCCTGCCAAGGCAGGGAACACAGATTCGAGCCCTGGTCTGGGAAGATCCCACATGCCGCAGAACAGCTAAGCCTGTGCACCACAACTACTGAGCCTGCACTCTAGAGCCCGTCAGCCACAACTGCTGAAGCCCGCGCGCCCTAGAGCCCGTGCTCCGCAACAAGAGAGGCCACCACAATGAGAAGCCCGCGCACTGAAAGGAAGAGTAGCCCCCACTCGCCGCAACTAGAGAAAGCCTGCGCATAGCAATGAAGACCCAATGCAGGCAAAAATAAATAAATAAAAATTTTTTTTAAATCCCTTTACAGGTAAAGGTAAACCCATAGAAATTAGGATTATCAATATCAGATATTACTACTATTAAAAGCAATACACAGAATAAAGAACTTTATACTATGAAAAAAGGCAAAATCAACGAAAATATAACAAGCACAAACCTGTACACACTAAACTACATGGCTAATAAATCCGTAAATCGAAACCTATTAAAATTCTGGGAGAAGTAGATCAAAATACAATTATAGCAGGAAATTTCAACATGTATCCCTCATTAGGCAAATCTAAGGATATAGAGTAAGGGTATAGATGCATTGACTAACACAATCAATAGACATGTGATGATGTAATAGATAAGGAGAAAACCCTGCCTGTGTTAAATATACGCATGACACAAAACACAGAAGTAGAGCATTATACTAGTCACCGCATGGGTTGTTGGGGGTGGATATAGAGGCAGGTCAGGATCATTATCCTCAAAGAACTGATAATCTGGCTGAGAACCTAGATGAATTGAACAAATACGTTTTGGCCTGAAAGGTGAACTGATAAAAATAAGTACAGAGTGCTATGAGAACATACAGGAGAGGGGGATTGCTACCTAAGATGAGATAGGGCATCAAAAAATTGGGGGACATGTTGGCTTCTAAGATAAAACCCCAGAGGTAGATTATGAATACATGTGTTGAAGAGAAAAGTGAAAAGACATTTCAACCAGAAAGTACTCTGAAAAGAGGACATCCAGAGGAGAGAGGCAAATTCATACCTGCAGATATGACTGAAGTTTCTTAATAGGATGGAGTAGGATTGCAGGTGCTAAAATGGTAGAGAGGTGGACAGAGGACTTATCATGAAGATTCTCATAGGTGTAACCTTGAAAACGTTAAACAGTGAATTGATTTGATGAGATTTACAGATGTGGAGGAAAGACTGGAGACAAGGAGGCTAGTTATGCTGTTGCATGCAGTAATCCATGTAAGAAGTGACGAGGACTTGAACACAAGAAGGAGAGTGTAAAGTACAGATGCAAATGATGGGAAGGAGGTAACACTGGCAAGAGTGCTGGCTTAGACATGAAGGCACAAGGAGTCATGGATAAATTCCAGGTTTCTGGGTTGGGCCATGCTTGGACTCTGATGCTGTTCACAGAGATAGGTAATAACAGAGAGTATTGTGTGTTGGCGGGAAGATGGTGACTTAAGATTTGGGTATGTGTTGATTTTGAGTTTTGTTGGGGTACCCAGGTAGAAGTGACAGTTATGATCCGGAGCTCAGGAGCAAGGCCTGGGCTAGAGATAGAGACTCAGCAGCCATCAGTGTGTTAACAATAGTCATGAGAGTAGGTGAGATCATACAGGTATGGTGTTTATGTAGTGAAAAGGGAAGAATATTGAGGACAGAAGCCTCTGAAATACATACCTTTAAGTGCCAGAAAAATAAAAGGAGTCCAAGTAACTCCTGACCTTTGCCAAAGCAGTTGTGTGTTAGAAGGAGCAGGCAGAACAAAATTGCAGTGATTTAAAGAGAGAATGGGAAGTAATTCTTTATATTAAATCTCAGGAAATAAATAAGATGGAAATTAATATTGAAAGTAAAGTTATCAGTAGCACAGAGTTACCATGTCACTTGGGTAAACCAGTTATTTTAAAGTTTTATAACTTCCCTGAAAAGTTTATAAAATTGTTTATAAGAGTTTATAAGATTGAAGAGTTAGATTTCATTAATCTATAACAGGCAGGAAACAACAGATATTACAAGTTTCTGTAGATATAAAACCACTGGAAGAATTGTTCTCTCCGCTCTCAGAATTGTCATGCAACACTATTCATGGTATCAGTAACTTTAATAACTTTTAGAAGCTGAGTAATATACCGTCTAGGTAATCTAGACACTTTTATAGGAGTTTGCTGTTCCACTTTTCTTAGAAGTTAGAAGCCAATGCAACATTTTTAATAACACATTTTCCAGTAGTGATCTGAAGCTTCTTAGTCAGCAAACTATACTAGTCTAGTAGTTTTATTATCTAGGATGAAATAAGCATCTCTAAGAAGACATTTTATGTCCATGTAAGTTTACATACTGAAAATTATATCACTGCTGGTTTCTGAGATTCTAAGAGAAACTGATACTTAGAAGAACCTCAATTTTCAGTACAATTTGAGAACAGATTTCAGTACAGATTCAGAAAATTTCACTTATGATTTTCAGTAATAAGTTTCTAGCAAATGGGACACTCACACTTTCATGTTACCTTTTCTGATTAAGATGAAGGAGTGCACAATATGAAGGTCTAGGGAAAGGTGGAGGGAACAGCACTTGCACAGTCTCGGCAAGGGGAAGAACTTGGCATTTCCAAAAAGAATAAACTGTAAGTGGCCAGAGTAGAAGCATGGAGAGCAGTTATGAGGCTATTGCAAAAATATAAATCAGAGAAATATAATGATGGTTTGAACTGCTTACAGTGGCTAACAAGGTTGTGAGAAGTGGTTAGATTCAAAATATGAGGGACTTCCCTGGAGGTCCAGTGGTTGAGATCTCACCTTCCAACGCAGGGGGTGTGGGTTCGATCCCTGGTCAGGGAGCTAGGATCCCACATGCCTCGTGGCCAAAAAACAAAGGCATAAAACAGAAGCAATATATAACAAATTCAATAAAGACTTTAAAAATGGCCCACATCAAAAAAAAAATCTTTAAAAAACTACGATGAAAATAGAGCCAGGTTGTTTTGCCTGAGGCAACCCAGCACTGGAGCCTACCTGGGCTCTTTGGTGTGGCTAATGACAGACTCTGGGAGGGCTCACGCCAAGGAGTACTTCCCAAAACTTCTGCTGCCAGTGTCCTTGTCCCCATGGTGAAACAGAGCCACCCCCTGCCTCTGCAGGAGACCTTCCAACACTAGCAGCCGTGTGGATGGAAGGCTCTTGGTGCTCCAGCCAGGCATCAGGGCTGTGCCTCTGAGGTGGGAGAGCCAACTTCAGGACACTGGTCCACAAGAGACCTCCCAGCTCCACGTAATACCAAATGATGAAAATCTCCCAGAGATCTCCATCTCAACACCAAGACCCAGCTTCACTCAACGACCAGCAAGCTATAGTGCTGGACACCCTATACCAAACAACTACCAAGACAGGAACACAGCCCCATCCATTAGCAAGGAGGCTACCTAAAATCATAATAAGGCCACAGACACCCCAAATCCACCACCAGACGTGGACCTGCCCACCAGAAAGACAAGATCCAGCCTCATCCACCAGAACACAGGCACTAGTCCCCTCCACCAGGAAGCCTACACAACCCACTGAACCAACCTTAGCCACTGGGGACAGATACCAAAAACAACAGGAACTACGAACCTGCAGCCTGCGAAAAGGAGACCCCAAACACAGTAAGATAAGCAAAATGAGAAGACAGAAAAACACACAGCAGATGAAGGAGCAAGGTAAAAACACACCAGACCTAACAAATGAAGAGGAAATAGGCAGTCTACCTGAAAAACAATTCAGAATAATTATAGTAAAGATGATCCAAAATCTTGGAAATAGAATAGACAAAATGCAAGAAACATTTAACAAGGACCTAGAAGAACTAAAGAGGAACCAAGCAACGATGAACAACACAATAAATGAAATTAAAAATACTCTAGAAGGGATCAATAGCAGAATAACTGAGGCAGAAGAACGGATAAGTGACCTGGAAGATAAAATAGTGGAAATAACTACTGCAGAGCAGAATAAAGAAAAAAGAATGAAAAGAACTGAGGACAATCTCAGAGACCTCTGGGACAACATTAAACGCACCAACATTCTAATTATAGGGGTCCCAGAAGACGAAGAGAAAAAGAAAGGGACTGAGAAAATATTTGAAGAGATTATAGTTGAAAACTTCCCTAATATGGGAAAGGAAATAGTCAGTCAGGTCCAGGAAGCACAGAGAGTCCCATACAGGATAAATCCAAGGAGAAACACGCCAAGACACATATTAATCAAACTATCAAAAATTAAATATAAAGAAAACATATTAAAAGCAGCAAGGGAAAAACAACAAATAACACACAAGGGAATCCCCATAAGGTTAACAGCTGATCTTTCAGCACAAACTCTGCAAGCCAGAAGGGAGTGGCAGGACATATTTAAAGTGATGAAAAAGAAAAACCTGCAACCAAGATTACTCTACCCAGCAAGGATCTCATTCAGATTTGATGGAGAAATTAAAACATTTACAGACAATCAAAGGCTGAGAGAGTTCAGCACCACCAAACAGCTTTACAACAAATGCTAAAGGAACTTCTCTAGGCAAGAAACACAAGAGAAGGAATACACCTACAATAACAAACTCAAAACATTTAAGAAAATGGGAATAGGAACATACATATCGATAATTACCTTAAATGTAAATGGATTAAATGCTCCCACCAAAAAACACAGAGTGACTGAATGGATACAAAAACAAGACCTGTGTATATGCTGTCTACAAGAGACCCACTTCAGACCTAGGAACACATACAGACTGAAAGTGAGGGGATGGAAAAAGATATTCCATGCAAATGGAAATCAAAAGAAAGCTGGAGTAGCAATTCTCATATCAGAAAAAATAGACTTTAAAATACAGACTATTACAAGAGACAAAGAAAGACACTATATAATGATCAAGGGATCGATTCAAGAAGAAGGTATAACAATTGTAAATATTTATTCACCCAACATAGGAGCACCTCAATACATAAGGCAAATACTAACAGCCATAAAAGGGGAAATGGACAGTAACACAATCATAGTAGGGGACTTTAACACCCCACTTTCACCAATGGACAGATCATCCAAAATGAAAATAAATAAGGAAACACAAGCTTTAAATGATACATTAAACAAGATGGACTTAATTGATATTTATAGGACATTCCACGCAAAAACAACAGAATACACATTTTTCTCAAGTGCTCATGGAACATTCTCCAGGATAGATCATATCTTGGGTCACAAATCAAGCCTTGGTAAATTTAATAAAATTGAAATCGTATGAAGTATCTTTTCCGACCACAATGCTATGAGATTAGAAATGAATTACAGGGAAAAAAACGTAAGAAACGAAAACAGATGGAGGCTAAACAGTATGTTACTAAATAACCAAGAGATCACTGAAGAAATCAAAGAGGAAATCAAAAAATACATAGAGACGAATGACAATGAAAACACGATGATCCAAAACCTATGGGATGCAGCAAAAGCAGTTCTAAGAGGAAAGTTTATAGCTATACAAGCCTACCTCAAGGAACAAGAAAAATCTCAAACAATCTAACCTTACACCCAGAGGAACTAGAGAAAGAAGAACAAACAAAACCCAAAGTTAGCAGAAGGAAGGAAATCATAAAGATCAGAGCAGAAAAAAATGAAATAGAAACAAAGAAAACGATAGCAAAGCTCAGTAAAACTAAAAGCTGGTTCTTTGAGAAGATAAACAAAATTGACAAACCATTAGCCAGACTCATCAAGAAAAAGAGGGAGAGGACTCAAATCAATAAAATTAGAAATGAAAAAGGAGAAGTTACAACAGACACTGCAGAAACACAAAGCATCCGAAGAGACTACTACAAGCAACTCTATGCCAATAAAATGGACAACCTGGAAGAAATGGACAAATTCTTAGAAAGGTATAACCTTCCAAGACTGAACCAGGAAGATATAGAAAATATGAACAGACCAGTCACAAGTAATGAAATTGAAATTGTGATTAAAAATCTTCCGACAAACAAAAGTCCAGGACCAGATGGCTTCACAGGTGAATTCTATCAAACATTTAGAGAAGAGCTAACATCCATCCTTCTCAAACTCTTCCAAAAAATTGTGGAGGAAGGAACACTCTGAAACTCATTCTATGAGGCCACCATCACCCTGATACCAAAACCAGACAAAGATACTACAAAAAAAGAAAATTACAGACCAATATCACTGATGAATATAGATGCAAAAATCCTCAACAAAATACTAGCAAACAGAATCCAAAAACACATTAAAAGGATCATACACGATAATCAAGTGGGATTTATCCCAGGGATGCAAGGATTCTTCAGTATAGCAAATCAATCAATGTGATACACCATGTTAACAAACTGAAGAATAAAAACTGTATGATCATCTCAATAGATGCAGAAGAAGCTTTTGACAAAATTCAACACCGATTTATGATAAAAACTCTCCAGAAAGTGGGCATAGAGGGAACCTACCTCAACGTAATAAATGCCATATATGACAAAGCCACAGCAAACATCATTCTCAATGGTGAATAACTGAAAGCATTTCCTCTAAAATCAGGAACAAGACAAGGATGTCCACTCTCACCACTATTATTCAACATAGTTTTGGAAGTCCTAGCCACGGCAATCAGAGAAGAAAAAAATAAAAGGAATACAAATTGGAAAAGAAAAGGTAAAACTGTCATTGTTTGCAGATGACATGATACTATACATAGAGAATCCTAAAGATGCCACCAGAAAACTACTAGAGCTAAACAATGAATTTGGTAAAGTTGCAGGATACAAAATTAATGCACAGAAATCTCTTGCATTCCTATACACTAATGATGAAATACCTGAAAGAGAAATTAAGGAAACACTCCCATTTACCACTGCAACAAAAAGAATAAAATACCTAGGAATAAACCTACCTAGGGAGACAAAAGACCAGTATGCAGAAAACTATAAGACACTGATGAAAGAAATTAAAGATGATACCAACAGATGGAGAGATATACCATGTTCTTGGATTGGAAGAATCAACATTGTGAAAATGCCTGTACTACCCAAAGCAATCTACAGATTCAATGCAATCCCTATCAAATTACCAATGGCATTTTTTACAGAACTAGAACAAAAAATCTTAAAATTTGTATGGAGACACAAAAGACCCCAGATAGCCAAAGCAGTCTTGAGGGCAAAGAACGGAGCTGGAGGAATCAGACTCCCTAACTTCAAAATATACTACAAAGCTACAGTAATCAAGACAATATGGTACTGGCGCAAAAACCGAAATATAGATCAATGGAACAAGATAGAAAGCCCAGAGATAAACCCACGCACCTATGGTCAACTAATCTATGACAAAGGAGGCAAGGATATACAATGGAGAAAAGACAGCCTCTTCAATAAGTGGTGCTGGGAAAACTGGACAGGTACATGTAAAAGAATGAAATTAGAACATTCCCTAACACCATACACAAAAATAAAGTCAAAATGGATTAGAGACCTAAATATAAGACCAGACACTATAAAACTCTTAGAGGAAAACATAGGAACAACACTCCTTGACATAAATCACAGCAAGATCTTTTTTGATCCACCTCCTAGAGTAATGGAAATAAAAACAAAAATAAACAAATGGGACCTAATGAAACTTCAAAGCTTTTGCACAGCAAAGGAAACCATAAACAAGACGAAAAGACAACCCTCAGAATGGGAGAAAATAGTTGCAAACGAATCAATGGACAAAGGATTAATCTCCAAAATATATAAACAGCTCATGCAGCTCAATATTAAAAAAACAAACAACCCAATCCAAAAATGGGCAAGACCTAAATAGACATTTCTCCAAAGAAGACATACAGATGGCCAAGAAGCACATGAAAAGCTGCTCAACATCACTGATCATTAGAGAAATGCAAATCAAAACTACAATGAGGTATCACCTCACACCAGTAAGAATGGGCAGCATCAGAAAATCTACAAACAACAAACGCTGGAGAGGCTGTGGAGAAAAGGGAACCCTCTTGCACTGTTGGTGGGAATGTAAATTGATGCAGCCACTATGGACAACAGTATGGAGGTTCCTTAAAAAACTAAAAATAGAACTACCATATGACCCAGTAATCCCACTACTGGGCATATACCCAGAGAAAACCATAATTCCAAAAGACACATGCACCCCAATGTTCATTGCAGCACTATTTACAATAGCCAGGTCATGGAAGCAACCTAAATGCCCATCAACAGGCGAATGGATAAAGAAGTTGTGGTACATATATACAATGGAATATTACTCAGCCATAAAAAGGAACGAAATTGGGTCATTTGTTGAGACGTGGATGGATCTAGAGACTATCATACAGAGTGAAGTAAGTCAGGAGGAGAAAAAGAAATATCATATATTAACGCATATATGTGGAACCTAGAAAAATGGTACAGATGAACCAGTTTGCAGAGCAGAAATTGAGACACAGATGTAGAGAACAAACGTATGGACACCAAGTGGGGAAAGCGGCGGTGAGGTGGTGGTGGTGGTGGTATGAATTGAGCGATTGGGATTGACATGTATACACTGATGTGTATAAAATTGATGACTAATAAGAATCTGCTGTATAAAAATTGAAGAATTTTTTAAAAACCCCACATTTCTTCACTAGAGGGTGCTGTGTAAGCATTCAATACTTTTAAGAGTGTAATCTCCCTTATATTTATTTATTTGCTGGAAAATTGGATTTTCAGATCCCCTGATTTATGAAAAGCTTTCATGTTTCTTTACTTTCAAAACAACACTGATGGTATTGTGTATGGTAAAGTTCATGGCTTTGAAGAACTGTTAAGGGCAGCATTGACACAGTTTCTTTTCTTCCTCCTCTGTAGGAGACTTATGACTCCCATCATGTATGCTGCACGGAATGGTCACCCTCAGGTTGTTGCTCTCCTTGTTGCTCATGGAGCAGAAGTTAATACCCAGGATGAGAATGGCTATACTGTGAGAACCGATTGTACAGTGTTCCTTTTTATCTCTAGGACATTGATATCTTATTATCAGTAGTCCACAAGGAAGGTTTTTTAATAAGTAAAATTATAGAAGGGCTGGGATGTAATTGCTGTTCAGTGAAGAAAAGCAACAGCTTAAATGGGAAAAAAGAAATTATCTGCTTCTCTTGGTCCTCACCCTTGACACAAGAAATTGTAACACACAACAAAGCCTGGATTCTGGAATACAAATAGAATTCTTTTTTGTAGAAAACAGTTCTGTGATTGGCAGATAAATCGTTTTATTCTTTAACATCACTTGTCTGTGTAAAACATTATTTGGTCTTATAAAATCAGTGAACACGGCAGTCTGCTTTGCAATTACAACTTTGGAGATAGGTTTACATTATACTGTGAAATGATGAGATTGCATCATTCCATTAATTAACCATGTTCACTTTTTTATTGTGCCATAAATACTGTTGAAAAGTTTTCCCCTCTGTGTCATATACACTCCCTCTCTTTAAACAGTCTTCTTTTTCCCCCACTTACAGGCTTTAACATGGGCAGCATGTCAGGGTCATAAAAATGTAGTTTTGAAGTTGCTTGAACTTGGAGCTAATAAAATGATACAAACCAAAGATGGAAAGACACCAAGTGAGATTGCAAAAAGAAATAAACATCTAGAGGTATCCTGTTATTAAACTAATTTTTCTTAGTCTACATTATTGTTTGTAAAACTTTTGTTTTGTTAGAACTCACTACTAAAATAATAGTATATCTGGCTATTATTAAATGTTTCAATGTGTAATTTTCTTCCAGCCAGGTAATGAAAACTTTATTTTACTAGAGTATTTATCTTTCACTAAATAAGAGGCATTTATAATATGGTAATTTAAAAACTATATAAAGGGATAATAAAGTCTTATCTAGCCCTAGAAATAAAATTGTAATAGACTGTTTAAACATTTCCAACTGGTTCAGATTTTCAAAAATTAATTAGTGTATTGACATAGCTAGTAAAATTTCAAAATTTGCACATGTAATTAAACTACTGTTTTTAAATTTTAATTAATACATATTAATTTAAAAATTAAATCCTTTAAGCTACATTTACCTCTGTACATTTGACAAGGTATGTAATAAATTGATAACATGCTTGGGTATATGATTTACTATCATTCAGATGTTAAGGTCAATAATAAATATTTGCCATACATTAAATTATTTTATTGATATAAACTTTTGGTCTGAATATTAAAGCTTTCAGCCAAAGGTGTGTAATTTCTAAGCAAGGATCAAATATAGTACAACTGTAAATCTAAGTTACATAGTTCAAGATCTTCTAAAACTGAGTTTCTGAATTTGAAAACTTGTAACATTCCGAAGGTTCCATCATATAATACTCAGACCATGCCATTTCTGTTGCATGTAAAATAACTTCCTCTATTTTTAAGCAGCCTATAAACATGCCTATCATTTTATAACTCAGATCTACATTTCCAAAATTATTCTAGTGTAAATGCTAATCCCTGAAGCCCTGTGAAACTTTAAAAAGAAATTAACAGTTTTTCTCCTAAGCTTTGGAAATTTGAAAATGTTTAATTAATATACTGCATCATTAAATTTAGGGTAGTTGACATACTAAGAAATTTATGAACATCAAAGATTATTTTGAGTCATAAATTGTTTCTTGAAGTGAGATTTGATTTTGTATCTTGGCTGATTATATGACTTAAACTTGAGTTGCTAAAAAGTTAGAACTAGGAAGTTTGAAAACTAAGAAATTTCACATCTCTTTAAGGTGTACAGTTGAGATTTGTATACCTTAGTCATGCTTCTTACTCTTTCTCTATTTAAAAATGTATTTAAAATACTAACTTAGTTTTTCTGATTCACTTACCAAAATGGAATTTTTAGTTTTGTTTTATATCTTGTTGAAAATATTATTAATTACTATCTTGCTTTAATTTTTACTGTAACTTTTTTCAGATCTTCAACTTTCTTTCCTTGACTTTAAATCCTTGGGGAGGAAAGCTTCAACAGCTAACTAAAGAAGAGACTATTTGTAAACTACTGAGAACAGATTCTGATCAAGAAAAAGATCACATATTTAGGTAACATAGCATGTTTCTGTTCAACACAATACCTATAAATGAGTAAAAATTGTGCATGTTTTTTATTACTTATAGTAAATGTGATGACTTATTTAAAATATATATTTTAAACTTTTACGAGCATTTAAAAATATTACTTAGAAATGTCTGAATTTTAAGTGCTTTGTTCTCCAGAATTTTAGAAAAATTTGATATACATGTACTAACAGTAATGAGAATAATTTTTTACTTTAAATAAAATATCAACAATACAGTTTATTTCTAAAAGGTTCTAAGATTATATTTTTGTTAGTGTTCAAACTAGATTGCATCTTGCTCTCTAATTCTTTATAGCAGATTTCTGATTTTATAAGCTAAAAATAAAAATACATTTCTTCCCCTGAACACAGTTGTTCAGTACATGACCACAACATTATCCTCTACTTACCTACATTTAAAATAGTTAGTAAATTTTTACTTCCTGCAATTAAAGAGATGTTCACGTACAGACCTCTCAGAAGGAATACAGTTGACCCTTGAACAATTCCGGGGGTTAGGGGCGCTGACCCTGCCCTTGGAAAATCTCTGTCCAAGGTTCCTCCATCTCTGCTGTTCCACATCTGTGGATTCAACTAACCACGATTGTGTAGTACTATAGTATTTACTATTGAAAAAAACCCATGTGTAAGTGGACCTGCACAGTTCAAACTGTGTTGTTCAGGGGTCAGTTGTATAAATATTGGCAAATATTTTCCTTCTTAGGAAAAATGAGCTTCATTTTACTATCACCATTTTCTCTGTTTACTTAAATCTTCACTCAGGAAACCTTTCTTATTCCTTTGTATAACATAGGTCTAGTGGGTAAATTTGCAAATATAGGCATACCTCAGAGATATTGGTGTTCAGTTCCAGACCACCACAATAAAGCAAATATCACAATAAAGTGAGTTATGCAAATTTAAAAGTTATGTTTACACCATACTGTAGTCTATTAAGTGTGCAATAGCATTCTGTCTACAAAAACAATGTACATATATTAACTAAAAAATACTTTATTGCTAAAAAATGGTAGCCATCATCTGAGCCTTCAGCAAGTTGTAATAGCAACATCAAGAATCACCATAACAAATATAATAATGAGAAAGTTTGAAATATTTCAAGAATTACCAAAGTGTGACACAGAGACACGAAGTGAGCAGATACCGTTGGAGAAATGACACCAATAGACTTGGTTGACATAGGGTTGTCACAAACCTTCAATTTGTAAAAAACAATGTCTGCAGATAAAGCAATAAAGTAAAGCACAGTAAAATGATGTATGCCTGTATATTCTACATAGACTCATTCTTACTCATTCTTATTCTCATTCTCTCTCTGCATCATAAATATATATTTATTATTTGTGCACTGATAGTCTGTTCTGAAATTGACATTGCTATAAATATGTATAGTTCATATACAGCATTTGGAGATCTGGAAATATTTTTACATGGTCTTGGACTTGAACATATGACAGATTTACTGAAGGTAAGCTTTTGTTTAAGCTATGGTGAGTTATGTATGCATGTTTATTTGTTGGTTAACATAACATTAAATATTAACTCATAAGCATGCTTATGAAGGGGTGACAGATGCACTTTTCTCCATAATTTGTAGTATTGATACATCCCATTTTAAAATTATAAGCATTTTGAAAATTTATTATTATAGAAATTTACATAAATTAGAATCTGGCTTTTACCCACTGCCCAAAACATCACAGAACTCCTTGTACATCTAAGCCCTTAGTGTGTTTTTGCAGTTGCTGATCTTCCTGTATAGAATATTAGGAGAAGCATGATTTTAAACCAAACAAACCAGGTATCAGATTCTTGCTCTAATAATTATTAACTGAAATATGTCACTTAAATCTCCTTTTTTCTCATAAGGATGGTAATACCTAGTGTAGGATTGTCATAAATATTAAATTAGATCATATGTGAAGCACTGTTGTAGGTATTTTAGGCATGCATTATGGGATTTGAGCAGATGACAGTTATCAGCCATTTAGCTGATACTGCAGCAGTAAAGCACTATTTAAGACAGGCTCTCCTTAGGAACATGCACATTCGTTTAGGCAGTTTAGAATTGGGTTTCATTGTACAATCGTGAAACTTCCTATTTGAGAAATATTCAGTAAAACCAAATGTTATTAATATTATACAATTATAAATTTTAAAAATTCATAAAACAATTTCTGTCAAATTTTATAGAGCTGTTTTCTTTTTATGTAAGCAAATATAAGTTGTAATACTTTTCTTTGAATCTGGGAAACTAGCTATGTGTATATTTTTTTAGGTAATTATACATATTATTATACTCATTACTATCTACCCAGTAGTTGAAAGTTTTTAGGAGGGTAGCATATAACTGACTATATATGTACAGTTGCCTCCTTCCGCTTCTACTATTTCATTTATATTGAAAGGTGGCATTTTTTTCTTTTCTACAGGAAAGGGATATAACTTTAAGACATCTTTTGACCATGAGGAAAGATGAGTTTACAAAGGTTAGTATCAGTTTCAAAAACTCCAGACATTATCTTTCATATTTTTAATATTTTGAATGCTTTTATTTTCTATTTTAAAAATCCTACAGCTATAGACTGTGAGTGATCTTTTGCTAGGTTCCTCATTAGATATGATTATGGATAACCACATCTGAAATCTTCCATTACAATATTCAGTTGCCTTAAGAATATTTAAAGACTTACTTAAAAGCTTTTGCACAGCAAAGGAAACCATAAACAAGACGAAAAGACACCCCTCAGAATGGGAGAAAATATTTGCAAATGAAGCAACTGACCAAGGATTAATCTCCAAAATTTACAAGCAGCTCATACAGCTCAATATCAAAAAAACAAACAAACCAATCCAAAAATGGGCAGAAGACCTAAATAGACATTTCTCCAAAGAAGATATACAGATTGCCAACAAACACATGAAAGAATGCTCAACATCATTAATCATTAGAGAAATGCAAATCAAAACTACAATGACATACCAGCTCACACCATTCAGAATGGCCATCATCAAAAAATCTACAGACAATAAATGCTGGAGAGGGTGTGGAGAAAAGGGAACCCTCTTGCACTGGTGGTGGGGATGTAAATTGATACAGCCACTATGGACAACAGTATGGAGGTTCCTTAAAAAACTAAAAATAGAACTACCATATGACCCAGCAATCCCACTACAGGGCATATACCCTGAGAAAACCATAATTCAGAAAGAGTCATGTACCACAATGTTCATTGCAGCTCTATTTACAATATCCAGGACATGGAAGCAACCTAAGTGTCCATCGACAGATGAATGGATAAAGAAGATGTGGCACATATATACAATGGAATATTACTCAGCCATAAAAAGAAACGAAATTGAGTTATTTGTAGTGAGGTGGATGGACCTAGAGTCTGTCATTCAGAGTGAAGTAAGTCAGAAAGAGAAAAACAAATACCGTATGCTAACACATATATATGGAATCTAAAAAAAAAAAATGGTTATGAAGAACCTAGGGGCAGGATGGGAATAAAGACACAGACCTACTAGAGAATGGACTTGAGGACACGGGGAGGCGGAAGGGTAAGCTGGGACAAAGTGAGAGAGTGGCATGGACATATATACACTACCAAATGTAAAATAGATAGCTAGTGGGAAGCAGCCACATAGCACAGGGAGATCAGCTCAGTGCTTTGTGACCACCTAGAGGGGTGGGATAAGGAGTGTGGGAGGGAGGGAGACCCAAGAGGGAAGAGATATGGGGATATATGTATATGTATAGCTGATTCACTTTGTTATAAAGCAGAAACTAACACACCATTGTAAAGCAACTATACTCCAGTAAAGATGTTAAAAAAAAAAAAAGAATACTTAAAGACTTAGAGTTGGTTTTTGTTCCTTCAGATTAGTTATGACATCTCAACTAAAACTGGTGGTTTATTTCTAAATATGAAATAGATTTATAAAACAGCATAAAACAGGTTACTTAGAAATAAGTGGTGGTTTTTTGTACATGTGGGTATAAACGTGTTCTTCAAATATTGCCTTTTACTAGGTTCTCAAAATGACCAAAACTTATTATTTTGCTAATGAGTATTATTAAGTAACAATTTGAAAATAGCTGTGGGAAATATCAGAGATACTTTAATAAGCAGGATACATAAAAAGGAATGATCTTCCTGTATGAGCACATTGGAAACTTGAAATCTTTAGCATCACTGAAAATCAAACCATACTACTACTTAGCTAAATCCAGGATAGAAAATTTAGTTAATACTAAAGGTAGAACATAGACAAAAAGAAGACTTAATTCTCACTTAATCAGTGATAACATTTTAAATAATATTTTGAAGGAAAAATTGTTTTACTCTGGTTTTCTGGAAAGATTATATATTAAAATCTAGTAATTTGTTTTTAGAATCCATCACAATTGTTATATAATGAAAATTGACTATAGTCACTATATATCTAAATATTTTAGTGATGTAACCTTGTCAGTCCAGTTACAAGCAAACTTGTATATTTTTCAGTATGGTTTTTTTCTAATATGTATCTATTTTTTTCAAGATGTGAATTAATCAAGTAGAAAACTTCTTCAGTAATTTTGAATATTATTCAAGTATGACTACCTTATTGTACTTTAAAATCATTTCTACTTAGAATGGAATTACCAGTAGAGATCAGCAGAAAATTATGGCTGCTCTTAAAGAACTAGAGGTAGAAGAGATAAAATTTGGAGAATTACCTGAAGTGGCAAAGGTGGAAATCAGGTAAAATTAACTTACTGGTTTACATTAATACTGTTTAGAACCAACTTTCTTTTTTAGTTGAATTTTGATAATGTCCAAGTTATTTTACTTAATACCATCATTTTGCCAGGGATATAGATAGTTCATTTTGCAATATACTGTGTTCTG
The DNA here is from genome assembly GCF_965194825.1 of Balaenoptera physalus. NCBI lineage: Eukaryota > Metazoa > Chordata > Mammalia > Artiodactyla > Balaenopteridae > Balaenoptera > Balaenoptera physalus. Next base: position 91,355,719 of record NC_138887.1, on the reverse strand, counting down.
AAATAGAAAGTACTTTATAAAGTCAGTTTTTACCAAGAAGCAAAACAATGCATCTTCTTAACTCACATAGAAATATTTTTGTTTTATTTTTTCATTGCATTTTGTTAAATGAGTTAATTAAAAGATCCTATGCTTTTCATAGTGTAGCTCTTACTCTTTAAATCATATAAATGTCAGATTGAAGATTCAAAGGGTAATATTTTTGCTTAGGGCAATAAGAAAGCATTTCTCATGTAGCTCAGCTCTATTTTCAGCCTTATTCTTTATGAAATTATGTTATCAATATATAAAGTTCATTTTCAATATTATAAACTTGTCAAACACTGATTAGTAGCAATATTAGTAATCTAAAATTTATTTTGAAAATAATGGTATTTGATTTTTTAAACATATTGTGGAACAGTAAATGATTTTTTTAACTTTTTATTTGAAATAATTTTAGATTCACAAGAAATTGCAGAGACGTACAGAAAGGTTCTATGTACCCTTCACCCAGTGTACCCAGTTATCTTGCATAACTATAGTACAATATCAAAACCAGAAAACTGACATTTTTCTGGTTTGTATTTGTATTTCATCAGTTATACATGTGCTCATTTGTCTGTGTGTGTATAGCTCTATGCAATTTTGTCATGTGTGTAGCTTCTCATAACCACTGCCACAATCAATATACTTAACATACCATCACCACAATGCTACCACATACTACCCCTTCATAGCTCCCACCACCCCTCCCCCATCTCTAAAACTAGCAATCGATAATTTGCTATCCATCTTTATAATGTTATTTCATGAATGTTACATAAATGCAGTCGTACAGTATGTATCCATTTTTGATTGGCTTTTTTCAGTCAGCCTAATTTCCTTGAAGTTCATCCAAGTTATAGTCTATAAAATATAATACTTACAAGTGCAGTAGTATAGTGTAGCCTGCCTAACACTAACATTGCAACTATGAGAAACATTAATTAAACATAGGAATAATAAGTTTCCACACCATTTTAAAATTTAGATAAGTCTTCTAGGGGATAATTTAGATGATCCAGATTTCTTTAAAAATGTTATTGCAAAATTATTTCCCTTTCTCTAACAATATCTCCTTTTAACAAGATGATCTATATTCAAAATAATGCCTCATCATTGTTTCAAAATAACATTGCATCTCTTAAATATTTAAGTACATTGTAAAGGATTTCAGTTGTGAGGACTTAAATCAGCAAACTTTGAGTCTCTTTGTTCATTTTCTTTACTTTTCTAATTTATTGCTTCTATGAAAGAATATTCTGAGTTCTACATGACTGAATTGCAAATTAAATTTTTTAATATAACTTATTTGTATGATGTCAGAGTTGCCTCTATGAATTTTCATTGTTGAGATTTAATAGGCTTAAAGAATGTACAGAATCCTCAATGGTTCACTTATTAAAACTGCTGAATTTTTTAAAAAATAAAACTGGCAGACATATATTTCAGGAATTTGACCTTATTATTAAATCACAGACTTTGTTTACATGCTGTTATGGAAAAGGTTTTACTTCCCATTTGTTCAAAGTCATTCTTTAAAGAAGAAATTAGTCATTAAGTCATAAGAAAACTAACAGCAGGAAAAGTTGAACTGATTGATTATAATCTTCTGGTAATGTGACTTCAAAAATTTTGCTACTGATTTATTTTAAGAAACTTTTCTTCTATGTGTTCAGTTTTATAAAGTAGTCTGTTACAGGAACACACATGCACAGTACATTTACTTTTTTCTACAGTTAGCCTTAGTATGTTTTCAGAATTAGAGAATGCAATCTAAAAATACTAATAACCATTTCATTACTACTTTGAGATATTTTGAACACAAATATTAAGTTTCACCCATGTCTTGACATTTTCAGCAGTTTCTGCCCAGACCTTTTCTCTGAGCCTCTCTGATATCTACTTAAATGTATCAAAAGCATCTCAAAATTATGTCTACTTAGGAAATGATTTCTCCTCCAAAAGAAATCTGTATAGATGCAAATTTTCACATAAAAAATACATTGTTCACATCTACTATTTATAAATATTCTAAACTTGGAAACTCTGAATATTTAACTTAAGGTGAATGGTTGGATTATATTACATCAGTATAATTATTTTATTCTGTCGTTTAAATTATTTTGAGACTTAATGTCATGGAAAAATACTCATAATAATATAAAAGGCAAATATAAAACGGAGTGTGAGGTATAATGCCAGTTGTATATATGCATATGAAAAATACTAGAAGAAAATGTGTACTATAAGAAAATATTCTGTAAGAAAATAGTACCAGTCATTATCTTTGGGTGATAAAAGTATTGGTAATTTTAGTTTTTCCAGATAGTCTACAGTGAGCACATAGTACTTCTGTTTGGAGTACCTTTATTTAAAGTATAAATTTTATCCTAATACTTAACTTCACATTTTTAAAATATGGCCTGTTGTTTCAGTCAACTTACACTATGTTGTGCTGCAGTAACAAATAACTTCTAAATCTAAATGACTTACAGAAACAAAGTTTATTTCTTGATCGCCTGTATCATGGATCAGCTGCAGTGAATCTCCTCCTTATTATTCTGAAAACAGGCTGGAGAAATAGCCCCACCTCGGACTGTTCAAAAGTTACATAGTCACTTCCAGTCATATTTTATTTGCCAAAGCAAGTCATATGGCCAAGCCTCTTGTCTTTGGGGCATGAAGTGTAATCCTCTGGCAGAGAGAGGCCTGGTAGTATTTGGCTCAGTAGAAAAGACATGACAATTTGATCAAATAATATAGTCTACCATACCTATGCCATATTTGCTTATTTTGAAATCCTTAAATAAGTACAAAATTATCAGGGCTGCCATGTAAAGGTATGTAGGTTGTACAGCTCTGGGGTGGGGGCTGGGCAGCCAGTCACACAGTGTATGATGAAAGGCACACTTTTGAGTTGTGTTTTTTACAACTTGCCTATCCATATTCAGTGGCCCTGAAAATTATACATCACAAGAAAGGTATATATTTTCCTTTCATCCATTAAGACTAGTTAATTTTGTTAATAATAGTATTTGCTTAATCGAACTGAGTTGTTAACTTAGTCTTCCTTGAGAATAAGAGCTTATAAGTTTATATTCCACATATATATGTGTGCTTTGACTATCTAGAATAATATACCTGCTGTCATTTTGAATGACAGTTCTCAATGGATCTTAATTTCCTTAAGAATCATTACATGAAAAATATATAGGGCATTAATGAATTACTCATTCAAGTACCTATTCTTTCATTGATAATAAATAAAATTTGAGTAAAGAGCACTAAAATATAAGTTTTAAGTATACCTTATATAAACACTACATGGAAACAGAAAAATTAATACAAGTAATGACTGCTGTTGTTTCGACAGAAAAATATGTTCAAGTTCTGTTCTTTCTCGAGCAAAGAGCAGAAAGAAAATGTAATAAAGAAGAATTATATTTATTTGGAAATGTTTTTATAAATACCGCTTTTGCTAGATAGAACAAGAGCTTATCTAAATTTTTTTATTTCAATTTGCTTTTATAAAGCAGTCATCAGATACTTTTCATAGTTGGTGACTTGATTATATTATATTTGTAAAGTTTAAAGTCTTTATTTTATATAAACTTTATTTTTCAATCTAATAGCTAAGAAAAAAGATTTCTTTTAAATTAAAATACTATATTAAAGTCATGTCTTAGAGAAAAGTTTGCTATTAAGTTTCATTAGAGGTTGTCCTTGCTTGCTTTTTATAACCTTTCCTCCTAGAAACAGCATGAAAGAAACTTTGTACAGTGTATAGTCAAAACTTCTACCTATAAGAATTTCATTTGGACTCAGAAGTAGCTTTTGGTCCCATTGTATTAGTTTTTGTGTGAATTTTTATTATAATAGATACTGCTAAATAACTCTCCAGAAAGGTCATCTCACAAATTTGTCAATTCTTGATACTAATGATCTACCTAATTTTTGTCATTCCACTAGAATATAATGTCTTATTTTAATCCCATGTTTATTATCCATTTAAAATTTTCTTTTTTCTTTTCCTCTGAGTTACCTATTCTTATCCTTGGTCCCCTTTTCTATTTGGCTGTGTTAGTTTCTTTGTAGCTTTCACAGTAAATTGGCTTCTGTCTTTGAAACTAATCTAGTCAGCAGTATCTCTTCATTGTCGGAATCACTGGACTAATCCTAATTATTTAACATGCTTGACTTTTTTCCTCCTTCTTGAATCTATTCCCTTCATTACCTTTCATAACAGACCTTAACTCCTGCTTTTCTTTTTCTCAGGCTACTTTTCCTTTGATAGCTTTTTTCTTCTACCCCTATCAACTCTCCCCTCTTCACAATATGTATCTTTTTTCTTTGTGGTCCTCTCCATGACCATTGTTTTGATTTCTACTGGTGACCAAAATTATAAACATTTCTAATACTTCTGTGGTTTGTGCCTATATTCACAATTGAAGGAAAGACTGAAATTCTGTTAGAGGTTAGTGAAAATAAAGATGTAATTTTTCCCCATGTAAGTTCACCAACTCCCCAAATTCTGTGTAGCCTCATGAGGCTGTGGACACCAGGATAAGTACCTACAAGACTGACATTTTCTACTACTTACTGGTCATTGCCACCTCCATGTCTCATATCATTGCCATCATCATCATTATTAAGTTTGTTTAAATGCCATATATGTACTAGACAAAATGCTAGGTGCTTTTCATATGTTATCTCCTTCAGTCCTCCTGACACTCCTGTTACCTCAGTTCTAGAGATACGGAAATATTTGGCTGAAGATTAGGTTTGCCCAAGATCATAAAGCTGTGGAAGCTGAATTCAGACTCAGGTCTTCCTGACACTAGAGTCTGTGTTCTTAATTATTATGCTATATTGCTTTCCCTTCACCCCACTTCTTTCTCCACCACCCACCCCCAAATTCACTTCCCTGCTTGGTAGTGCCATCTTCCACTGAAACCAAAGAACTTAGAATAACCGTAGACCTTTCCTTTTCTTTTCCGTACAATCCATCACCAACTTTTTCAGTTTATTCTCCTAAACATTTCTTAAACTAGTCTCCTAATTATTCTATTTCCACTTTTTGTTTTCCTTTAATCCACACCACTCCCCAAATAAACTTTCTCATACGAAAATCTGATTTTCTACTTTCCTGTTTAAAATTCTTTAGTAACTGTACATTATCCAAAAGATAATATTCCATTCCTTAGCATGTCACAAAAGTTCCTTAAACAAGTGATCCCGTACAGCCTCTTTTCTTACGACTTTCACATAATTGTGCTTTAGTTATACCTTGGAGACCTCCTACCCCTGTTCTTTCGCACCTGCTATTCTCTCTGTCCAGAATCTCTTTTCTTCCTTACCTACTTGACAAACTTATTTTTAAGCTCCAGACTCAGTTCAAGTATGAACTCAGTTCAAGTATGAACTCCCATTATACTAGGTTCATTATGTCTGAGTTTTAGATGTCTCAACTATAAACTACTGTTAATAACATCTACCTTACAGGAGTTGTTGGGAAGAATATAAAAAATAATAAATGTAAAATAACTAGTGCAGTGCCTTCGCATAATAGACATTCAAATATTGGCACTTTTATGTTCCTTCTTCATATGTCTCTGTGAATAACAATGTTATAATTCTATGTCTGCTTCTCATCCTGAACTTGGAGATCCTCAAGATTGGACGCTTTGTTTTCTTTGTATGCTCAAAGTCTATTTCACTTGCTAATACAAATTAACTATTCTACAAATATTTTTTTAAAGAATCTAATAAATGTTATGACTAGACATTGAATAACTAGCCAAGTAAAATGGAGTAAATTGTTCATATTAGTGATTCCTTTTTATTTCCTCTCTTTAGTGGTGATGAGTTCCTCAGCTTTCTTCTGAAATTAAACAAACAGTGTGGCCATTTAATAACAGCTGTACAGAACATTATTACTGAGTTGCCTGCAAATTCTCAGAAGGTATTCTACAAAAGTTATTAAATGAAGAAAAGTATGAATGCTGGAGAACATTCCAGATAAGTTAATGATAACTCAATAAACTGTAATGATCCGGTAAAACTATATCTTCTGTAAAATCACCTAAGATCTAAATAAGTCAACTTATTTAATATTACTTTTTTATACTAATTAATTGAAAAACTTTGTGTTCTAGCCCTCAAGAAAAGGAAAATGAGTCAGACCAAAAGTTAAACTGATCTGTGTATTGAACTTACCATTTGTTCTTAAAGGGAATTTAATTGTTTAAAATATAAAGTGACAGGAGAACCAAGTGAAAGCTGAAACAAAACAGTGTGTTGAGTGTTATTAAAAACCATATCAATATAAGGATTTTTTAATGAAGGAAATTTTAAATAGAGAAAGTGTAAGTGACCTGTAAAAGCAAACTTGTTTTGTAAAGTTTTTCATGTGATTTGGTTTTAGCTATTTGTATACAGTGAAAAATATTTAATGCACTTGTTTTCCTATGATTTTTATATAACACTAATATGGGAATCATGTCATTCTTAAAACCTTCATGACTTTATTCACCATAAATATTTTTATTACTAATATTAGTCTCCATAGTGATATATATGTATATTTAATAAATGCATTCAGGAAACTGATTTGACTATTTATATAAAAATACTGAGTTCTTTTGGTGTCAGGATTTATCCTGAATAAAAAAATGCTTTTCAGTTATATAATTTAATTTAATGTTTGATAATGTTGTATACTTTTTGTGGATATAAAGTTGTGAAAAGTTGCTTTCCATTCTTTAAAATGTAACTTTTGAAAATATTAACAGATAGTACTAGAATGGGCTTCTCCCCGGAATTTTACTTCAGTTTGTGAAGACCTGGTTAGTAATGTTGAAGACTTGAATGAAGAGGTCTGCAAACTAAAAGACTTAATTCAGAAGGTATTTAAATATTTAAAATTAAAAAGGGGGAAGATTATTTACAGCATAATATGTTAGACAATGAAGCAGTTCTGACAAGAGCAACTTAAGCTCCCACTAGACAGGTGGAGAAAGGACAGTTTCCAAAGGAAGAAATATACATAGGAAACAAACTTTGTTGGTCATTAATGAAATGCATACTGAAAGAACAGTGATGTATCATTTTCATCCTATAAATTAGCAGGGAGTGTATTAGCCTACCCATCACTGGTTATATTCACCAAACTAGTATTTTCATGTGAGAGTGATGTCTAAACCACTTTCAAAAACAGTTTGTCAAGGACCATAAAAATATTTGTATCTTTAATAGTACTAGTTTAATGATTCCAAAATTATATGTACATAAATGTCCTATACGAGAATGATTTAATAAATTATGGTATAACCGTTTCGTATAATGATATGCAGCCAGTTGAAAAATATAATGAAAAGTATATATCAACTTGTTAAAGATAAGAAGTTCTATTTCTAATTTTTATTTACATATATAAATGTGAATATAAAAAAACTACCAAAAATGAAATGTGATTAGCTCTGTTAATGAGGTAGGGTTGTGGATAAAATATTCTTTCTATTTTTTGACTTTTTTTTTTTTTTTTTTTTGGCTGCATTGGGTCTTCGTTGGGGCACACGGGCTTTCTTTAGTTGCGACGAGCGGGGGCTACTCTTCGTTGTGGTGCACGGGCTTCTCATTGTGGTGGCTTCTCTTGTTGCAGAGCACGGGCTCTAGGTGCGTGGGCTTCAATAGTTGTGGCACACGGATTTAGTTGCTCTGCGTCATGTGGGATCTTCCCAGACCAGGGCTCGAACCTGTGTCCCCTGCATTGGCAGGTGGATTCTTAACCAATGCGCCACCAAGGAAGCCCCTTCTAGACTTTTTATAGTATCTTTTATAATTTAACTTTTTAAAAGAGTATGGGCTTTTTTGGTTCTTGTTCCTATACTCATATAGAAGTATGTATTTGGTTTAAGGACAGGTGATTTTTTCCCTCAAGAAAACTGGCTATAACAAAATCTAAGCTGCTAAAATAGAGAACTCTGTTGAAGGTAGATAATAAAGGGCAACACTTTCACTTGACTAAAGAACTCATTTATGAGTCTCCACGTCTAATAAATATATTTGATATCGATAAAGTTTTTGTGAAATATCTGATGTGAACATTAGATTAGGCGTTAAATTTTTATAGCATCAACCCATATGTCATTTAATATTTTCATTAGTATTTTATCAAAAAAGTTATTTTCTTCAAAATAAACTTTATACATGTTCCAGGTAATTTGTCATTCTAGCTATTAACATATGTTCAGTCAAAAGGAGTCTTTTTTAAAATGAGCAGAAAATTGTGAAGCAAATTCTACAAAATTATAGGGGGATAAAGACATTTAAAATAGGGCAAATGAGCAATATATTTCACATTTTTTGTAGACGATAACTCCTTTCCAGAGAAAGGCGTCTTAGAAGTTGTATTATCTCTGACATTTATTCATTCAACAAACCTAAGAGTGCCTCCTGTATGTCAGGCAACTGTGCTACACATTAGTTTCCTAACTATTCTCTCTACTTCCACTTTGTGTTCCTTTAATACACACCACTCCCCAAATGAACTTTCTCATGCAAAAATATGATTTTATACTTTCTGAACTTGCTGACAACATGAAAATTATAGCACCATTCATCTTCACTATATCCATCATCTAGAAGAATTGAAGGGAAATGGTATTGATTTTACTTATTAGCATGGTGTTTTTCATGGGGATGCAAGAGAAATTTGGAAGGATTTGTGTAAAGATACTTCCTGCAAAGCATCAACCTTTAATGTTTAGTGTAAGAAATTCCCTAAGACATCTTTGTCTCAGGATTGGTAATTATTTGTTTTCTCCAAGATGAACTAAAAACATTTGGGGAGGTGGGGTGGAGGATTAAGATGAAATTAGAGAGAACACCCAGATTTTTCTTAAAGAGATGAAATTAAGAAACACTGCTTTCAGAGTGTAACTTTGACTCGAAAACATGAACAATTCAATCAGGTACCATAATATTTATTTTAATAAAGTATACCTATAGAGAAAAATTTCAGCTTTCTTTAGCTAAATGGAAGGTTGTTTTTCTTTGGTCTTTTCTACCTTGAATCTATATATTTCTATGTAAAGACTGGCCTTGAAAACATATTTATTGGTTCATAATAACAGCAGATATAGTTTTTTGGGCAGGAACATCTTAATTTTGCAGCAAGCCTGTGCATTGGGTTTTCTTTGGATTAGTCTTAAACAAGTAATAATCACCAAATAAGATTTTATTTAGAGAACTATGAGGCTTCCAGATTTGGGAGTATGGTATCATGCCTCTTAAGCTTATGATATTTTAGAGTTTACCAATAATAACAGAAGGGATTTTTTAAAAGAAACATATGAGCTATCATAGATAAGTATATGGAGGTAACAAAGAGAGAGGGTGGGAGAGGTCAAGGCCAGACTCTAACACCACATCATTCTCTTTCAAACCAACACACTGACAGGCTCCTGTCAGAAAGGGTCATTCTAAGTAATTGGTTAATAAAAGGAATGACTGTCTCAGGATTCAGTAAATGGAGCATCAGTGTCAAAAAGGAATCTGTTGCTGAATGAAGCCATTTGGAAGTTAGACCAAGAATACAGTATTAATGAGATTGGCATTGAAGTCCATCTTCTACTATAAATTTGAAATTAATTTTGCAGGGTTTTTTAATTAAATATTTACACTGTAGATTTGAGAAGTAGTTATTTTTGCTAATGTTGAAAGTATGTCACCACTCCAGCACAGGATGTTTCTAGTAAATATCACTCTGTAAATGTGCCTGATTCTTTTTATCTTTCAAGGATCTTTTGGTTTCTGCTGGTTCTCCCTCTTCTGCCTCTCCCCAGCAACTATCTCCTCCCTCTCCCTCCCTCCTCCCCCTCTCCCTCTCTCTCTCTCTCTCTCACACACACACACACACACACACACACACACACACACACACACACACACACACACACGAGTTGAGAGGCCTTCTTTAGCAAGAAAGTTCTATGTATAGGAATTTAGAAACTGACTGGGTCATGTACTTTCATTGTTGAGAAGTGCAAAAAGAACCACTGAAATTTTTGTTAACATTTGTTCCTGCAAATATATTTAAATAAAGGATTATACTTCTAGTGTTAGCATCGAATCTTCTAGTTTTTGTTGAATTTCATGTACTGTAGGTATGCCATAACAATACTTTTTTTTATAAGGTTCACTTTTTTTGTAAGAAATCAGTTGATATTTAATACAAAGGAAACAATGACTCTCGTTCCTTATAGGTAGAAATAGAAACTTTAACATTAAAGGAACTTTATCTCCTGACATAAAAACATGTTTTTAAAATGTAATAATCTATAGAAGCATTTATTTTTAATGTAAAACTAATAATCTACTACAGTGGGATCCTGGTTGAAAGAAAGACTGTCTTTTAAGATTTTGAATCCTTACTTTAAATCTTCCATGGGAATCTTGCATTTAGGCTACATCTAAATCAAGTGATTAACATGGATATTTTGATATTCTTTAAAATCAAAGATATTTTTATTTTCACTGTACTGCACATTAACTTTTTCCTTTTTCCCATACTAAACATTAGTTGCAAAATGAACGAGAAAATGATCCAACTCGTATACCGTTAATGGAAGAAGTATCTACATGGAATAGTAGAATTTTGAAGAGGACGGCTATTACAGTATGCGGATTTGGGTTTCTTCTTTTCATTTGCAAGCTAACTTTTCAGAGGAAATAACCCTAATATTTGTTTTGAGTAATTATGTATATCTTACTCAAATTACCTAAAAATGTTGCTTTTAACTGTTTGTGGCACAGTATAACTACATTCTTTGCCAACACTCCATAGGAAAAATTATGATAGCTTACTGCAGAATGTTTTTCTTTAGAAAATGTTTTGTCAGTTTGAGTTGACAATATAGTTTGTTATATTTTTATGTTAACTTTGATCAAGCAGTAAATTATAAGTGATTCTTAAGTTTCATCCTATCCTATGACTCTAATAAATCACATTTAAAATAAATAAAAGTTTTATCTAATATTCTCTGACATTTATAAAAGTGTGTTCATTTGTCACAGTGAATCTTACACTATCTGTAAAGTGTTCATAAATCAGTAGCTTTCTTTTAGTTCTTATTTTTCCCTTCCATTATTATGTAATAAGGAATTTGTCATTTAGTTTTTATAGTTATATATTATTATAAGGAAATTATTAACATGAGAGTAGTTTAGAGAATGCAAAGTATAAAGATAAAATGTAAAATTTTGGGGCTTCCCTGGTGGCGCAGTGGTTGAGAATCTGCCTGCTAATGCAGGGGACACGGGTTCGAGCCCTGGTCTGGGAAGATCCCACATGCCGTGGAGCAACTGGGCCCGTGGGCCACAACTACTGAGCCTGCACCTCTGGAGCCTGTGCTCCGCAACAAGAGAGGCCACGATAGTGAGAGGCCCACGCACCGCAATGAAGAGTGGCCCCCGCTTGCCACAACTAGCGGAAACCCTCGCACAGAAACGAAGACCCAACACAGCCAAATAAATAAATAAATAAATAAATAATTAAAGGTGCTAATAATTAAAAAAAAAAAGTAAAATTTTTGAATTATGGATTAAAACCTAGGAAAAATATTTTAAATGTAAATTTTTAAAAGCAGAAAATTCAGAGAGTAGTGTGGAAAGCCTAAAGCACATTAGAATTTTTTATGTAATATACTTTTGGGAACATATGACATGTAGTATGTGTAACATTCTTGAGGATGGTATGAAAGTGAATGGCATTTGGCGTGTAATTTCTTACACCAATCTAAAGAAGTAATGCACGATTTCTTTGTGGGTTTTTTTTTTTTCAAAATCAAAATAATGATATTCAGATTTTAAAAGTGAGGGTAATAAAAAGGCAGGCCTAATTTAGCAGGCAATATAGTAGTTAAATCTTGCTTGACTTAGTACCATACTTAGAACAGATGCAGTTGATCTAAAACTGGGATAACAGTGGTTTTAGCAGTGCTCTTTTTGACTGTCTCTCTCTAATCTCTCCCATAGGCTGTCTGCCTCATTTGGTATTACACCCAACCCTTAGGCGCCACTAATTACTGGTTGATTGCTCTACTGTTTTGACCTGCCCTGGGGCATGAATTGCTCAGCAGTCTGATAGAATTAAATTTGGACAGGGGTAATTTTTGAGGCCAGCTTTTGAGGCTTATTCTGATCAGGGAAGGGTCCTTCTCAGCTGTCTCTTGCCCTGGTTCTCTCTGGTGAACTAGCTGGCCTACAGTTTAGCTTCTTGCTCCTAATTAACAGGAGCTGTTGTCTTCAGGAGTGCCCTTAGGCTTGATTTTCTCCACATTCTCTTTCAAATGAAGTCAGTTCCTTTGGGGAGAACTTTGAAACTCTCTTTCTTATGGACTGCTTCTCCCCCCTGGACAAAATCTCTGAGCCACTCCTCTGAGTGCTGGGTGGGGCAGTAGCCTCTGGTCTTCTGCGTTTGCTTCTTACACTTCTGCCCTATAAGTGAGCTGGCAAAAGGAAGATGGCAGCCTTAGTGTTCTGGCCTGCCATTCCTGGGGTAGAGTTCTCATCCTGTGAGGCTCGACGGAAGGAGAGAGCCCTCTACCTCTCAGCTACACTCATCAGAATTTAGTTGCTCAAGCCTGGAGTTGGAGGGCATTAGAAAAGCTGGAGGATTGCCCTTCAGATGAGATATGATAACTCTTATTTGGGAGCTGAGGGGAGAGGGAGCCCCATCTTCTTGGCCACATCCACCCAGAGTGGAGCTTTTGCTAAGCTGAGATGACTTGGGGTTGCCGGGAGGCAGGTGGTAAGGGAGAGACTGGATCAGTGGCTCAGTGTTCTTACTGAGTTTTAGTAGGTTTTCTTGAATAAATGTTTTTTCACTTGTTCTGAGCTCTTAGGACTCTGCAAAGACTTTAAATAAAGGTTGTATGTTTATAGCTTTCTAGTCTAACTTTGCTTGTTTCTTTGGGGTGTATGTCCATGCTGCTCTTCACACTTCCATCCTGGCAGTGAAACTCCTAAACCGGTATTTCTAGGGTATCTGCCAAGTCCTTTAATATAGCAGATACCCTAGAAATATGGCCCAGAACAGTGTGAAAGAATTTTTTTTTAAGCCAGAAACATTAGCTAAATAATTCTCACGTAAGGTTTACCTAGCCCTAGGGTAATATCATAGGATGCTGAAAATTCTAAGGGCACCTAAAGAGCACTTCTGTTGGAAGCAAAAGGGAAAGACCACCTTGGTTTGACCAGGATACATTAGGACTAGATAAATGATGGGCAGAGCAAGACTACACTCTCAATTTTGAAATTAAAAATTGAAATTAAAAATTAAAAATCCTGGGGCTTCCCTGGTGGCGCAGTGGTTGAGAGTCTGCCTGCCAATGCACGGGACATGGGTTCGAGCCCTGGTCTAGGAAGATCCCACATGCCGCGGAGCAACTAGGCCCGTGAGCCACAATTACTGAGCCTGCATGTCTGGAGCCTGTGCTCCGCAAGAAGAGAGGCCGCGATAGTGAGAGGCCCGCGCACCGCGATGAAGAGAGGCTCCCGCTTGCCGCAACTAGAGAAAGCCCTCGCACAGAAACGAAGACCCAACATAGCAATCACTCAATCACTCAATCAATCAATCAATCTTAAAAAAAAAAAAAAATTAAAAATCCTGCGGAAGGTATTTAAGCTAATACCTAATCTAAAGTAATTATATGTATTAAATATGGGAAACAGGATATGTAAAAGTATAAAGAAACCAGCTACAATTGCAAGCCCCAGAATTGAAACTGAGTTGATTTTTTAATGGGACTTTTTACACTGCCAGCCTTTTTTGATCTTAACATTATGCAGAAGTTAATCTTTAAGAACACAGGTTACCACAATGACTTCTGTTTTGTACTCCAGGTCACTCTGTCACTGCTTCGTAAATAATCGTTTGTAGCTCTGGGGGGGTGGACATAGGGTGGGGTTCTTTCTGGCACTTCAACTAGTGAGTAGTACGTTTATTTCAAGTGCCAATAAAAACGGTATACTGGACGTACGTGACACATTTGTTCATTATTAGAGGAACTAATTCAAAACTATTTGAGCGACGTTCTATTATATTCCTCTATCTGTAAATTCAGATTATCTTATCAATATTCTAAACAAAATGAATAAATTTTTATACTGCATAACAATCTTGGAGAGAGAGTAAATAAAATGACATTTTCAGAAGTGTCACCATCTCTGGACTTATCTCTGTAAGGCAGTATTATTCACGTTTCTCTTCCCAACTGATCTTTCATAACTGTTTCCATGAATTTTCTTCCTTCCTGGAATCTTTCTAACACTTTAATCTTCTGTATTTTCTTTCCTTTTGAAGTCCATGTCTACTGTGACATGCTCCCTCTTCCCTCTCAACCCCTAACCTTCACTTTTCTGTTGACAGATAAAGCAGAAGGTAGCCCAGGTTCCTAGCCCTGTCACTTTATCTAGTACATTCTCCGAGTCTTGGTTTTCTCATCTGTAAAATAGATTCTAAAGACTAAATGAATCAGAACAATGCCTCCTTGTTAATAGGTCCAATTTGGAGTTCTGAAATTAGAACTAAATCTTAGGGGCTTTATGTAAGAGAATCAATGCTTCCTAGACTAAGTGAACCCCTCATAAGTGGTTTTGCTTTTTGAGCTCACATCCAGGGATCTGATATGAGAATTGATCTTAACATTTGGTTGTTGCCAATATTTTATAATATTTTGGGGAAAATTACTAGTAATTACATTTCAATTCATTATATAATTACTGAGTGCTTAGTATGTGTAAAACAATACACCCATACATTACATATTTTATATGAGATCAGAAAACCTAAATATGTTTGCTATTATTAAGAGAGACATTGAGGTTACTGTTTTTTTGTTTTTTTTAAATGAATATTATGATTGTGCAACTCAGTTAAATGATCTGCTGACCAATGTTTGGGGGTTTTTTTGTTTTTTTTTTTAATTAATTTATTTTATTTTTGGCTGTGTTGGGTCTTCGTTTCTGTGCAAGGGCTTTCTCTAGTTGCGGCAAGCGGGGGCCACTCCTCATCGCGGTGCGCGGGCCTCTCACTATCGCGGCCTCTCTTGTTGCGGAGCACAGGCTCCAGACGTGCAGGCTCAGTAGTTGTGGCTCACGGGCCTAGTTGCTCCACGGCATGTGGGATCTTCCCAGACCAGGGCTCAAACCCGTGTCCCCTGCATTAGCAGGCAGATTCTCAACAACTGCGCCACTAGGGAAGCCCCGTTACTGCTGTTTTATGGATGTTTTACAAACCCACTTTGTAAAACTGTTTCATAGGAAAGGGTGTGGTTGAGCGTTTTGTTTTGTTTTAAATTTCCACAGTTGAGAATGTGGTGTGATAGACTTATCTTTCCTTATGGGAGAAGGGCTCAACCTCAATCAATGCCTTCCTACAAAAAAACAGCTACAGAGGGAAAATCGGTGAAGTCCCAGCGTGTGAAATCTTTTAGAAGAGATTTAGACTAGATTTAAAGTAAGTTTCTATTCATTGTGGATTCAAGGTACCTTAGTGCTAAACCAATTTTTGGAGTTGCCTATGTACAATTTCCCCTGCCCTCAGTGTAAGGTATTAAAATAAGACACCTAGAATCTTCAGTAGTAATACTATTAACTATCCAGTTCGTGGTAATATAACAATTAACTGTAGTTAGTGGTAGAACTAAAATAGTGGCAATATTACATTAACACTGTGGTTACCTGTGGCGAATGAAAATTGAACTTAAAATGTAGAAACGAAAGATTAGAGTTATTATGCAAAGTTCTTCAGTTTCTAGATAAAATAGGAATAGCATCATAGAATGAAAGAAAAATTGTGGATTTTGTTCTTAATAAGGTTTGGTTTCCTGAAATATATGCTGTTATGTGGCTCCCAGATCTCCCTTTAGGAATAAAGAACTTATTCCCACAGCTGCTGGGAATGTAGCTAGCAGAAAGGCCTCTTTAGGAGTTTTCTCTGCTAAAGAAAGATGCATTCCCAAAAGCATGTCCTAGTCCCAGGAATGACTAATCAACATAGGGATTTAAAGGCCCCAATTTCAAGGGCCCTCATCCCAAATCAAGATAACTCTGAAGGACCATCCCACTTTCAGAGCTCCTGGTGGGGCTGGCCGAGGCTTTCATTAAGAGTGTATCACAGCCCATCTTCTCCCTCTGTCCCGTGCTGCTTCTTTCCCTTCCCTTGCACAGGTGTTGCTCTCCAGAGCCCTTCCTAATAAATGTCCTGTATGCTAATCTTGACCTCAGTGTTCACTTTCCAGGGAACCCAATTTTGTCACTGACCAGCAGAGCCTTGCATAAGTCATGAAATATATGGTCATTATTAATAATTATCTTCTCCAGAACTTAGTTTCCTAATCTGAAAAATAAAGATCATCCTGAACTAGGGTTGTTGTTGGAGTGTTAAATGGAGTAACATACAAGTGGTTGTAGAGTTTTATAACTAATGCAGACTTGTGGCCAAACAGACATGAGTTCCAATTTCAGCTCTGCCTCTTACTAGCCATGCAACTTTTAGAACACTACCAAAGGTCTCCAAGTCTCTGGCTATAACATGCATGTAACAGTAATAATCAGACTTAAAATATTGCATTAATTCAGCATTTATTCTCATCTATAACATGAGAATAACAGTAATAGTCAGACTTAAAATCATTGCTTTAATTCAGCATTTACTATATGCCAGTCATTCAGCTAATTTTTAAAAACCTATATTTTAATAAATGTATTTAATTAAACCTATAAGGTTGTTGTAAGGATTAAGTGAACTAAGGCAATAGAGAGTTTTCTCCAATGCGTGCGTTTATAGCATACATAAATAAATGGTAGCCAGTATAATTTCTACTGTTATAATTCATCATAAAGCATTTATTACAGTGACTTGTACCAAAAATCAGATTTTTATAATTGCCAGGACCATATTTTTGTTTGAGAGAAATATTTTCTATCATGTAGTGACATAGAATTAAAAATACTTAAATCGTCTAAGCTAACACAGATATATTCACAATCCACAAGACAACAGTTAATAGGCCAAGCAGATAATAAATTATCAGAGAAGACTCCCTCTATTTCCCCTCTCCGTTTTTAACAGGTGGTACTGTATTCAAAAGCAGAGACCATTTGTCTATAAAACCAAGTTTATTAAACCCTCTTGTGATGATGGCGAGAGCTAGAATCTGCATTCTTATCGTTCCATAGATGAGGACTGGTGGTGGTGTGAGAAGGTGTGTAATTCAATCCCGCTCAGACTGTCAGCTTGATAATGACACCCTAATACACTTTCACCTCCTCAAGCCACAGAGAGGACCTCTTCTCCCTGAAGTGTTTTGTACACCATGAGGGCACCAGTTTATCCACCTGAGAGGTACACATTTTCTCAGCTTTTTATTAACTTCGCTTGATTTTTAAAATATTTACCCACTTTATGTCTACTTGAAAACGAATACTAAAGACATGGTAAAATCTGGGCTAACTGCATTGATAAATAACATTAAATGATTCCATTTTAAGCACAGATGTGGGGCTATTACCAAATACCTGAAAGGCATAAGATGGAGCCCCACACTAAGAACGGTGCAAGAACTCTCCTTGTATAGATCCTGGAGCAGGTGCACCAGCTCTGGATGTGAGAAAAAGAAACCCATCTTTTATTAAACCACTGTGTGGGTTTTCTGTTAATGGTGCCAAAGGCATTCCCAAATAATACAGGGTTATGCCTGTGTTGCCTCATTCTGCAATTTGCTTTTTCCATCAACATTTCATTTCAGATGCATCCATGTTAAAAAGTAAAGATGTAATTAATTCCTTTAAACTGCCCTATAGTATTCCATCATATGTCCATCCCACATTTTCTACTTGTTCCCCTACTGATAAAATTTTGAGTTATATCTAACTTATTCTTCTCAACAGTACTGTACTGTACGTACTTGTACATGTGTCCCTGTGTAAATAAGACAAAGTTTCTTTAACTACATTTAGCAGTGGAATAGCTAGTTGTAGGGCACAAATATTTTCAATTTCTATTTCATTAACTATTGATGTTGCCAGGTATTTCTGTTTGCCCCTCACAATCCTCCCTCTACTCCACCCTACCCTGGGAAGCTGAGTCTATCAATACAAAATACATCAAAGGACCTTTCAACTCCTGATGGGGCTTTTCCAATGGCAGAATATCTGAGGGAGGGTAAATCTAGATATTCATCCACCTGGCTGTACTCCCTGTGAGATTGCTACCTTTGCCCCTCAACTGAAGGCTTCCTCTCAAGACAACCTCTACAAGATTCACTCCTTCTGGGTTCCTGGAACCTTGACTCCCTCCCACATCCTTTCTGGTCTGGGGGCTGGTAACAGCTCCTCTGCCCACACCTTCAAAAATAGTCTCTTTGTAAAGCAAATCTCAAATCATTCTGCCATCTGTTTCCAGGTGAGAACATGACTGCATCCCTCCTGTACTGCTCTTCAAGGAGCCCGTGTTAATTTACAGACCTACCAGCAGTGCAGGAGAGTGTTCGTTACCCCACAGCCACACCGACACTTAATATTAACTGACTTACGTTTTCTCCTATCTTATAGATTCAATAAAGTTGATTGTTTTTGTTTTATTTTGTGCTTCTCTGATTACTAGTGAAATTGAGCATCTCTTTAGGTTTATAGGCCATTTTTCTCCCTATAAATTACTTTCTACTATCATTTGCCTATCTGTCTACTGGACTGTTTCTTGTTGGCTTTTAATCCTTTAAATATTTGAAATATTAATCCTTTATCTGTAACATGTGCTGGACTTTCTTCTATCTACTGTTTATCTCTTGCTTATGATGTTCTTTGTTGCCCAAACATTTTAAAAATCTACCTGTATTTTCTTCTGTCTTAAAGTTTTACTTTTCATGTTTCGGACTTTAACATAGCTGAAAATTATTTTTGTGCACAGTGTGAAATAGAAATCTAATAACATTTTTTTCCTCATAGTGAGCCAATTTTCACACCACCATTATTAAATAATCTGTCTTTTCCTCCTTGATTTGAAATGGTGCCTACTTCCATGCCTAATTTTTAATGACTTACGGGTCTGAATTTTATGTTTTATTCCATTCATCTATTTGCTGCCAATACCACACTGTTATAAGAATTGATACTAAGGCTTTTATAATATGTCTTAACATCTAGTAGCACAACAGTAATTTACTACTACATTTTAATTTGTTTATTGCTAGCTGAGAAATGTAAGTTACTTCTGTATTTGATCTTGAATCCAGAACAAGAATCTGAACTGTCTTATTCATCCTAATAGTTTTGTCCATTGATTGTTTTAGGTTTTCTATGTAGATCTGCAAATAATGAAAGTTTTACCTCTTTCTTTCTATTTCTTGTACTTCTTATTTCTTTATCTTACCAGAACATTTTAGGACCTCAGTCCCATAGTTAATAATAGTGGTGATAATGGATGTTCTTGTTACTTTGGGGACTATTTCTAATATTTATTCCTTGCATCCATGCCCTTGCAATATGTGGAGTCTCTTTCCTAACCCCCAGTATCCATATTGGCCATTTGACTTTTTTCGGCCAATGGGACATTAGCAAAAGGGATGGAAGCAAAGGCTTGAATGGTGCTTGTGCATTAGGGTTTTCACTCTCGCTGCTTTTCTGATCTTCCATTACATTAACAAGTTCAGGATAACTTAATATAATGAGATAATCACGGCCCAGTTATCCTTCACTCTAGCAAACTCATAGACATGTGAGTGAGGCCATCAAACATGTGTGACCCCAGTTGAGACCAGCAGAAAAATTGTCCAGCTGAACACTGTTTAAATTTCTGATCCACAAAATAGCTAATACATGGCTGTTATTTTAAGTGTCGAAATTTTGGTGGTGGTTTTAAGCTATGTGTTATGTGGCAAAAGCAAATTGATATAGTCAATTGAGAGAGATGGGTTAAAATCTCTTGCTAAGATTTTCAGTTTAACCTAGTACTTCTGTTAGTTTTTGCTATGAAGATTTGAGACTGTAATGTTAGATGAATTTAACCTTAAAATTATTGTTGTTTTACAGGTGGATTGTATCTTTTATCATTATGCGATTAACCTTTTTTATCCCTAACTAATGTTTCTGCCTTAAAATATAATTTGTCTGATACTAATAGAGGTATACTTTTTAAAAAAAGATTATTTTCCTGGTATGCCCTTTACCATTCTTATGCTTTCATTCTTTCTGTGTCCTAAAAGGAAATAAATCTGCCAATCCTGTCCTTAAAAAGAGATGGAAAGTTTAGCTAATTTACATCTATTGTGATTATTGGTGTACTTGTATTTGTATTTATTTCCACTGTCCCTTCGGCTTTTATTAAGCTTTTCTCCTTCCTACTTCACACTGATTTATGAAGTTTTTTTAACCCCCCTCTTTTTCCAACCATACTGTAAATTATATATTCTTTTTTATTCCTTTTAGCAATTATCCTTAAATTTTTAACTTAACAACAGATGGAAAGTCTAAGGAGAACCAGTAACTCTCCCTTCCCCTTAAAATTATAAACCAGAAAACTTTAACTCTGATCATTCTCCTTTTGTTTTACTTGGCCTTGTTCATATACTTGTTAGACGTTTGGCTATCTTCTTTGTGAAATGACTATTCAAGTTTTTAGCCCATTTTATAATTGAATTGTCTACCTTTTTCTTTTTGACTGGTAGGAATTCTTTTAATATTCAGAAGAAAAGTCCTTTATTAGATATATGTATTGCAAATATCTTCTCTCAGTCTGGGGTTTGCTTTTCAATCTTTCTTAATGGCATATTTTGATGAACAGAAGTTCTTAATTTTAATTAAGTTCAACATCTTTCTCTTTTCCCTCACACTGCTTTTTATGTTCTGTTTAAGAAATCTGTGCTTATACAAAAGTCATTAAGGTGTCCTGTGTTTTATTCTTGAAGCTTGATTGTTTTTAGCTTTCAGATCGAGATTTATGATCCATATCAATATTTTTTTGTATTATAGGAGGTAGGGCTAAAGATTAATTTTGTCATTCAGCAATCCATTTCCTCTATTACCAAATATTTAAAGAAGCTTTCTTCCGCATTAAATTGCTTTGCACCTTTGCTGAAAAACAAGTTGGTTCTATATGTAGGGCCCTATTTTGGGGCTCTATTATTTTTAATTTGTCTACTTGACTATTCTTGCACTATATCACCTTGCCCTAATTATTATAGCTTTATATTAAGTAAGCTTGATAGCCCATAGTATAAATCTTTCAACTTGGCTCTTCTTCAAAATAATCATGACTGTTCTAAGCCTGCTGCATTTTCATATACATTTTAGAATCATTACCTGAGGAGACTTATCTATACTAGAACTAATTTAGATAACAAGGTCCTAGACTTCAAGCCAATACCATATTGGAATAAGACAAGTGTGGGAGAGAGTGAAGGTTTTGTGCATGCAGAAGGAATGTGAGTTGTTGTGTCCAGAGGGAAGACTGTGGGAGATTATATTTTCCAGAGATGGCCACAACTATATCTCCTATGTTACATGTTTTTCTGCATTACCTTGTTACCCTCAAGATGAGCCCCCAAAACATCTAGCTTTGAAAGCCAACAGGGCTTGCATCCATGAGATCTACAAGACTATAGTGAATGAAGAGACGATTCTTAAAGGGCTCACTCAGACTCACTGTGGCTACCCCTCAGAGCACAGAGCAGAGGCAGTAGACTGAAACACCCAGTCTTTCACTAAAAGAGGCTTATTTGCTTATTTTAAAACCTTCAGCCTGAGGGATAGGCTTCTAATTCATCCAGTTAGAGGAACATAAAGAAAAAAACAAAAAGAGTGGAGATAGCTCAAAGGACCTGTGGGACAACATCAAGAGGACCAATGTTCACATTATAGGAATCTGAGAAGGAGAAATGAAAGAGAAAGGGGCAGAACACTTTTTGAAGAAATATTTACTGAAAACTTGCCTAACCTGGGGAAGGAGACAGACATCCAGATCGAGGAAGACTAGAATGTTTCAAATAAGAAGAATCCCAAAAGACCCACACCAAGACATATTATAACTAAACTGTCAAAAGTTAAAGACAAGGAGAGATTCTAAAATGCAGCAAGAGAGGGACACTGCCAATACAACAGAGTAGAAAGACCCTGAGCTCACCTCCTCTCATGGGCACACCAAAATTACAAGTATTTACAGAACTGCTATCAATGAAAAAGACCAGAGCTTCCAGAAAAGACTTTGTACAACTAAAGATATAAAGAAGGAACTACAAAAAGAGATGGGTTGGAGGTTCAGAATCACAGTATAGTTAAGACCTACACCCCCAGGTGGGTGACACACAATTGAGAGATTAATTACAATTGCAGAGGTTCTCCCCAAGGAATGAGGGGTCTGAGCCCCACATTGGGATCCTCAGCTTGGAAGTACCATGCCATGAAGACAAGCCCCCAGAATGTTTGGCTTTGAGGGCCAGTGGGGTTTACTTCCAGGAGACCCAGAGGGCTGTGGGAAATAGAGACTCCACTCTTAAACAGTGCACACAAAATTTCACATGCTCTGGGACCCAGGGCAGAAGCACTAATTTGAAAGGAGCCTAGGTGAGACCTACCTGCTGATCTTAGAGAGTCTTCCAAAGAGGCAGGAGGAAACTGCAGCTCACGCTGAGGACATAGACACTGGCAGCAGCCATTTTGGGGAGTTCATTCTACTACGTGGACAGTGGTGCTGGCACGCACCATTTTTGAATCCTTCCTCTAGTTTATTAGCCTCAGGACCAAGTCCTGCCACAGACCACCAGCCTGTAGGCACCAGTGCTGGGATACCTCAGGCCACACAATTAACTGGGGGGGACACAGCCCCATCCATCAGCAGATAGGCTGCCTTAAGATCACCTGAGCCCACAGCTGCCCCTGGACATGGCCCTGGCCCCACTCACCAATGCACACACACTAGACCCAAGACCCCCAGGACCATGCAGCCAGACCCCAGGACCCAGCTCTGCCTGCCAGTGAGGTGGCACTAGCCCCAGGACCTAGCTTCACCTACTGGTGGGCGGGAACCAGCCCCATGATATCCTGGACCCTGACTCCACCCACCAGTGAACCAGGCACCAGTGGTTCTGTAGCCAGCCACCTCGTGACCTGGCCCTGCCACCAGTGGCCAGTAGCCTCTACACAAGGCATGGCCTGACAACAACCAGACTGGGGGCCAGCCATGCCTACCACACTGCCCACAGTACTCAGCTCACCACAACAGAAGGACCCACAAAGCCCACACAGGGGGCACCCCTAGAGCATATAACTCTGGTCTCACACACACACACACACACACACCTCATGGTAACCACAAATTAAAAATCTCAAATAGATACACGTATGAAAAAGAAAAAGGAATCCAAACATACCACTAAAGATACCAATCAAGTCACCAAGGAAGAGAACAAAAGAAGAAATGAACAAAACAGAACTATAAAAACAACCCAACAAGCAATTAACAAAATACATATCAATAAATACCCTAAATGTAAATGAACTAAATGTTCCAATCAAAAGACAGAGAGTGGCTAAATGAATAAAAAAAAAAGAAAAAGAACTGTATATATGCTATATACAAGAGACTCATTTAAGATCTAAAGACACACAGACTAAAAATGAGAGGATAGAAAAAGGTATTCCATGCAAATAGAAATCAAAAGAAAGCTGGGGTAGCAATACTTATATCAGACAAAAATAGACTTTAAAACAAAGACTGTTACGAGAAACAAAGAAGGATATTACATAATGATCAAGGGATAAATCCAAGAAAAAGATATAACAATTATAAATATATATGCACCCAACATAGTACTACCTAAATACATAAAGCAAATATTAACATGCATAAAGAAAGAAATTGACAGCACAATAAAATCAGAAGTGAAAAAGGAGAATTACAACCAGCACCACAGAAACACAATGATTTCTATGAATAATTATATACCAATAAAATGGACAACCTAGAAGAAATGGACAAATTCTTAGAAAGGTACAATTTCTCAAGACTGAAGCAAGAAGAAATAAAAAATATGAACAGACCAAGTACCAGTGATGAAATTGAATCAGTAATAAAAACTCCCAACAAACAAAAGTTCAGGACCAGATGGCTTCACAGGTGAATTCTATGAAACATTTAGAGAAGAGTTAACACCTATCCTTCTCAAACTATTCCAAAAAATTGCAGAAGGAATACTTCCAAACTGATTCTATGAGGCCAGCATCACCCTTCTACCAAAACCAGACAAAGATATCACAGAAGAAGAAAATTACAGGCCAATATCACAATATCACTAATGAACAAAGATGCAAAAATCCTCGACAAAATATTAGCAAACTAAATCCAACCATACATTAAAAGGATCATACACCGTAATCATGTGGGATTTATCCCAGGGATACAAGGATGGTTCAATATCCACGAATCAATCAATGTCATACACCAAACTGAAGAGTAAAAATCAAATGATCATTTCAATAGC
Organism: Balaenoptera physalus; assembly: GCF_965194825.1. Classification (NCBI taxonomy): domain Eukaryota; kingdom Metazoa; phylum Chordata; class Mammalia; order Artiodactyla; family Balaenopteridae; genus Balaenoptera; species Balaenoptera physalus. The sequence goes on along the minus strand of NC_138887.1, from coordinate 91,331,156 downwards.
TGCAAAAAAAAAAAAAAAAAAAAGCTTCAGACAAAATTTAACAACCATTTATGATAAAAACTCTCCAGAAAGTGGGTATAGAGGGAATATACCTCAACACAATAAAGGCCATACATGTTAAGTCCAGAGCTAACATCATACTCAATGGTGAAAAGCTGAAAGCATTTCCTCTAAGACCAGGAACAAGACAAGGATGCCTACTCTCACCACTTTTACTGAACATAGTATCGGAAGTCCTATCCATAGCAATCAGACAAGAAAAGAATTAAAAGTAATTCAAATTGGAAATGAAAAAGTAAAACTGTTACTATTTGCAGATGACATGATTACTATACATAGAAAATCCTAAAGATGCCAATAAAAATATACTAGAGTTCATCAATGAATTCAGTAAAGTTGCAGGATACAAAATTAATAAGCAGTCTGTTGCATTTCTATATTCTAAGGAAGAATTCTCAGAAAGAGAAATTAAGGAAACAATTCCATTCACGATTGCATCAAAAAGAATAAAATACCTAAAAATTAACCTGCCTAAGGAGGTAAAAGACCTGTACTAGGACAACTATAGGATGCTGATGAAAGAAACTAAAGATAACATCAACAGATGGAAGGATACATTGTGTTCACGAATTGGAGGAATTCATATTGTTAAAATGACCAATGGCATTTTTCACAGAACTAGAACAAATAATTTTAAAATTTGTATGGAAACATAAAAGACCCTGAAAAGCAAAAATAATCTTGAGAATGAAAAACATAGCTGGAGGTATCATGCTCCCCAACTTCAGATGATACTACAAAGCTACAGTTATCAAAACAGTATCATACTGGCACAAAAACAGACACATATATTAATGGAACAGAATAGAGAGCCCAGAAATAAACCCACACATTTATGGTCAATTAATCTATGACAAAGGAGGCAAGAATATACAATGGAGAAAAGACAGTCTCTTCAATAAGTGGTGCTGGGAAAACTGTACAGTTACATGTAAAAGAACGATATTAGAACATTTTCTTACATACAACAATAAACTCAAAATAGATTAAAGACCTAAATGTAACACTGGAAACCATAAAACTCCTAGAAGAATACATAGGTGGAACACTCTTTGACATAAATTGTAGCAATATTTTTTCGGATCTGTCTCCTAAGGCAAAGGAAACAAAAGCAAAAATAAACAAATGGGACCTAACTAACCTTAAAGCTTTTGAACAGCACAGGAAACCATCAACAAAATGAAAAGGCAACCTGCTGAATGGGAGAAAATATTTGCAAATGATATGACCAAGGAGTTAATATCCAAAAAATATAAACAGTTCATACAACTCAATGTGAAAAAATCCAATTAAAAAATGGGCAGGATACATGAATAGATATTTTTCCAAAGAAGATATACAGATGGCCAACAGGCACATGAAAAGATGCTCCACATCACTACATCCAGGAAATACAAATAAAACCACAATGAGGTATCACCACACACCTGTCAGAATGGGTATCATCAGAAAGACAACAAATAATAAATGTTGGTGAGTATGTGGAGATAAGGGAACCCTAGGTCCCTATTGGTGGAAAGGTAAGTTGGTGTAGCCACTCTGGAAGACGGTATGGGTGTTTCTCAAAAAACTAAAAATAGAATTACCATATGATCCAGCAATTCCAGTCCATACATCTGAAGAAAACGAAAACACTAAGTTGAAAAGATTCATGAACCCCAATGTTCATAGCAGCATTATTTACAATAGCCAAGATGCGGAAGCAACCTAGGTGTCCATCAACAGTTGAATGGATAAATAAGATGTGGCATACACACCCACACACACACACACACACATATATATATCCACACACAATGGAATACTACTCAGCCATAAAAATGAATGAAATTTTGCCATTTTGCAGCAACATGGATGGACCTGGAGGGTATTATGCTTAGTGAAATAAGTCAGACAGAAAAATACAAGAACTGTATATTATCACTTACATGTGGAATCTAAACAATAAAACAAACTAGTGAATACAACAAAAAGAAACAGACTTACAGATATAGAGCACAAACTAGTGGTTACCAATGGGGAGAGGGGAGGAGTGTGTAGAAAGATAGGAGAAGGGGATTAAGAGGTACAGACTACTACGTATAAAATAAATAAGCTACAGGGGTATATTGTATACCACAGGCAATATAGCCAATATTTTATAATAACAATAAATGGTCTATAACCTATAAAACTTTTGAATCATGTTTTACACCTAAAACTAATATAATATTGTAAATCAACTATACATGAATAAAAAGTATATTTATCAAACTAATAATAAATAAGTATTTTTTATAACTAATAATAAATAAATAAATAGCAGCAAGAAAGAAATAATGTGTTACATACAAGGTAGCCCTTAGAGGACTATCAGCAGATTTTTCAGCAGACACTTTGCAGGCCAGAAGGGAGTACAATATATTCAAAATGCTGAAAGATAAACATGGCCAACCAAAATTATCTCCCCAGCAAAGCTGTCCTTCACAATTGGAGGAGAGAAGGTTTCCCAGACAAGCAAATCTGAAGGAGTTCTGTACCACTAGACTGGCCTTACCAGAAATGTTAAAGGGACTTCTTGAAGCTGAAATGAAAGGGTGCTAATTAGTAACAGGAAAACATGAAAGTATAAATATCACAGGTAAAGTTTTGTATACAGTTAAATTTAGAATAATGTAATATTGGTGGGTTAATTAGTTATAAATCTAGTATGAAGGTTAAAGCAAAGTAGTAAAAAAAACTACACCTACAATAATTTTTTAATGAGTACAGAAGATAAAAAGATATAAATCATGATATCAGAAACATAAAACGGGGAGGGGAGAGTAAAAATGTAGAGCTTTAGAATGCATTTGTACTTAAGTTGGTATCAACTAAAAATAGACTTTTAAAAATATAAGAGGTATTATGTACACTTCATGGTAACCACAAAGCAAAAACCTATAGTAGATACACAAAAAAGAAAGAGAAAGGAATCTAAGCATGTAACTTCAGAAAATCATTAAGTCACAAAGGAAGAGAGCAAGAGAAGAAAAAACAAAAAAATTTAAAAACAGCCAGAAAACAATGAACAAAATGGCAATAAATATATATCTATCAATAATTACTTTTAATGTAAATGGGCTAAATTCTCCAATCAAAAGAAACAGAGTGGCTGAATGGATTTAAAGAAAAAGACCCAACTACACCCATTTATGATAAAAAAACTCTCCAGAAAATGGGTATAGAGGGAACCTACCTCAAGATAATAAAGACCATATACAACAAACCCACAGCAAACATCATTCTCAATGGTGAAAAACTGAAAGCATTTCTTCTAAGATTAAGAACAAGATAAAAGTGTCCACTCTCATCATTATTATTCAACATAGTTTTGGAAGTCCTAGCCATGGCAATCAGAGAAGAAAAAGAAATAAAAGGAATCCAAATCAGAAAATAAGAAGTAAAGCTGTCACTGTCTGCAGATGACATGATACTATACATAGAAAATCCTAAAGATGCCACCAGAAAACTACTAAAGCTAATCAATGAATTTAGTAAAGTTGCAGGATACAAAATTTATACACAGAAATTTCTTGCATTCCTATACACAAACAACAAAAGAACAGAAACAGAAGTTAAGGGAAAAAAATCCCATTTACCATTGCAATAAAAAGAATAAAATACCTAGGAATAAATCTACCTAAGGAGGCAAAAGATCTGTATGCAGAAAACTGTAAGATATTGATGAAAGAAATAAAAGATGACACAAACAGATAGATGTTCCAATCCATGTTCTTGGATTGCAAGAATCAATATTGTGAAAATGACTATACTACCCAAAGCAATCTACAGATTCAATGCAATCCCTATCAAATTACCAATGGCATTTTTCAAAGAATTAGAACAAAAAATTTTACAATTTGTACAGAAACACAAAAGACCTCAAATAGCCAAAGCAATTTTGAGAAAGAAAAGTGGAGCTGGAAGAATGAGGCTCCCTGGCTTCACACTATACTACAAAGCTACAGTAATCAAGACAGTAAGGTACTGGTACAAAAACAGAAATATAGATCAATGAACCAGGATAGAAAGCCCAGAGATAAATCCATGCACCTATGGTCACCTAATCAATGACAAAGGAGGCAATAATATACAATGGAGAAAAGACAGTCTCTTCAATAAGTGGTGCTGGGAGAACTGGACAGCTACATGTAAAAGAATGAAATTAGAACACTCCCTAACACCATACACAAAAATAAACTCAAAATGGCTTAAAGACCTAAATGTAAGGCCAGATACTATAAAACTCTTAGAGGAAAACACAGGCAGAACACTCTATGACATAAAGCACAGCAACATCTTTTTTGACCCACCTCCTAGAGTAATGAAAATTAAAACAAAAATAAACAAATGGGACCTAATGAAACTTCAAAGCTTTTGCACAGAAAAGGAAACCATAAACAAGACAAAAAGACAACCCCCAAAGTGGGAGAAAATATTTGCAAACGAAGCAACTGACAAAGGATTAATCTCCAAAATATACAAACAGCTCATGCAGCTCAATATCAAAAAAAAAAAAAACCCCAAACAACCCAATCAAAGAATGGGCAGAAGACCTAAATAGACATTTCTCCAAAGAAGACATACAGATGGCCAACAAATACATGAAAAGATGCTCAACATCACTAATTATTAGAGAAATGCAAATCAAAACTACAATGAGGTATCAGCTCACACCAGTCAGAATGGCCATCATCAAAAAATCTACAAACAATAAATGCTGGAGAGGGTGTGGAGAAAAGGGAACCCTCTTTCACTGTTGGTGGGGATGTAAATTGATACATGGAGAACACTATGGAGAACAGTATGGAGGTTCCTTAAAAAACTAAAAATAGAACTACCATACAACCAGCAATCCCACTACTGGGCATATACCCTGAGAAAACCATAATTCAAATAGAGACATGTACCACAATGTTCACTGCAGTACTATTTACAATAGACCGGACATAGAAGCAACCTAAGTGCTCATCGACAGATGAATGAATAAAGAAGATGTGGCACATATATACAATGGAATGTTACTCAGCAATAAAAAGAAACGAAATTGAGTTATTTGTAGTGAGGTGGATGGACCTAGAGTCTGTCATACAGAGTGAAGTAAGTCAGAAAGAGAAAAACAAATATTGTATATTAACACATATATGTGGAACCTAGAAACATAGTATAGATGATCTTACTTGCAAAGCAGAAATACAGACACAGACGTAGAGAACAAAAGTATGGATACCCAGGGGGAAAGGGGGAGTGGGATGAATTAGGAGATTGGGATTGACATATATACACTACTGATGCTATGTATAAAATAGATACCTAATGAGAACATACTGTATAGCACAGGGAACTCTACTCAGTGCTTTGTGGTGACCTAATTGGGAAGGAAATCCCAAAAAGAGGGGATATATGTATATGTATAGCTGATTCACTCTGCTGTACAGCAGAAACTAACACAACATTGTAAAGCAACTATACACCAATAAAAATTAATTTAAAAAAGAAAAGAAAAAGAAAAAGACCCAACTATATGCTGCTTAGAAAAAATTCACTTCATGCTTAAGGACACACAAAGACTGCAAATGAAGGAATGGATGCAATGCAAACCAAAAAAAAAATTCTGGGGTACCTATAGTTACATCAGACAAAATAGACTTTAAGACAAGACTGCAATAAGAGACAAAGAAGGTCACTGTATAATGACAAAAGGGTCAATCCAACAGGGTATAACATCTGTAAATATTTATTCACCCCCAATATGAGCACTTAAATATATAAAGTAGATATTAACAAACTTAAAGGGAGAAATAGACAGCAAAACAGTAATAGTAGGAGATTTCAATACCACACTTTCATCAGTAGATAGAGCATTCAGACAGAAAATTGATGAGAAAACACTGGATTTAAATAACATGTTAGACCAGATGGACTTAATAGACATTTCCAGAACATTCCATCCAAAAGCAGTATAATACACATTCTTCTCCAACACACATGGAACATTCTCCAAGATACATCATATGTTAGCCACAAAACAAGTCTTGATAAATATAAGAAGTTTGAAATATGAAATCATATCAAGCATCTTTTCCAGCCACAATGGTATAAAAGTAGAGATTAATTACAATAAGAAAACTTGAAAATACACAAATATATGGATATTAAACATCATCCTACTGAAAAACTGATGGGTCAAAGAAGAAATTAAAAGCAAAGTAAATATCTTGAGATAAATGAAAATGGAAATACAATATATCAAAACTTATGGGATGCAGCAAAAACAGTTCTGAGACAAGTTCATGGTGATAAATGCCTACATTAAGAAACAAGAAAAACCTCAAATAAACAACATAACTTTATACCTCAAGAAACCAGAAAAAGAACAAATAAAATCCAAAGTTCGTAGAAAGAAAGAAATAACAAAGATTACAATGGAAATAAATGATTGGAGACTAAAAAGACAATAGAAAAAATCAATGAAACTAAGAGTTGGTTCTTTGAAAAGATAAACGAAATTGACAAACCTTTAGCTGGACTCACCAAGAATAAAAGAGAGAAGACTCAAACAAAATCAGAAATGAAAGAGGAGACATGGTAACTTATACAGCAGAAATACAAAGGATCTGGGCTTCCCTTGTGGTCCAGTGGTAAAGAATCCGCCTTACAGTGCAGGGGACATGGGTTCCATCCCTGGTCAGGGAACTGAGATGCTGCGGGGCAACTAAGCCCGCATGCCACAACTACTGAGCTTGTGTGCCTCAACTAGAGCCCACATGCTGCAAACTACAGAGCCCACGTGCTCTGGAACTCACGCGCCACAACTACAGAGCCTATGCGCCCTGGAGCCTGCACACCACAACTAGAGAAGAGAAAACCCACATGCCACAACTAGAGAGAAGCCTGCGCACCACAACAAAGAGCCCGCATGCCACAATGAAAGATCCCGCATGCCTCAACAAAGATCCCGTGTGCCGCAACTAAGATCTGACACAGCCAAAAATAAATTAATAAGTAAATCTTTAAATAAAAAAAAAAGAAATACAAAGGATCATAAGAGACTACTATGAACAATTATACACCAAAAAATTGGACAACTTAGAAGAAATGTATACATTTCTAGAAACATACAACCTACCAAGACTGAATCATGAAGAAATAGAAAATCTGAGTAGATCTATTACTAGGAAGGAGGTGGAATTAGTAATAAAAAAAATCTCCCAACAAACAAAAGTCAGGAACAGATGGCTTCACTGGTGAATTCTACCAAACATTTAAAGAAGAATTAATAACAATCCATCTCAAACTCTTCCAAAAAATATAGACGAGGAGGGAACACTTCCAAACTCATTTTACAAGGCCAGCATTACTCTGATATCAAAACTAGACAGGAACACAACAAGAAAAGAAATTACAGGCCAATATTCTTGATAAACATAGAGGCAAAAATCCTCAACACTGCATATTTGATGCTCTGTGGAGATGCCCAGCCAGGGTGTACAACCCAAGGACGGTGAGGGGCTGGTCCTTACCAACAACTCGGCTGTGCACAAGGAAGACCTCGGCGGCGAGGTTACAGAACAAAAAATTGTTGTGGATGAACTTTCTAACCTGTAGAAGAACAGGAAAGTATATAGGCAGCAACAGAACAGCAACATATTTTCTTGCATATTGAACAGAAATGCTTTCTGAAAGCAAAAATATATTGGATGAGCTGAGGAAAGAATACCAAGAAATAGTAAACTCAGAGAAGACCAAATCAAGAAATAGTAAACTTAATTTTGCATAGAAATGTGTGGCATTTGTTGTGCAGTAAGCTTTTCTGTTGAGCATTTCAGCAACGATTTGAAAGTGGATTTACTGTGTAATCTTAAACGGTGGGGACCCAATAGTAGTAAACAGTTGTTAAAGTCTAATGTTAATTACCAGTGTTTATTTTCTGGTCATGTCCTTCACTTAAGAGGTGTGTTGACCACCCAGCCTGTGAAAGATGAAAGAGGCTATGTATTCCTGTGGAATGGAGAAGTCTTTAGTGGAATAAAGGTTGAAGCTGAAGAGAATGATACTCAAATAATGTTTAATTATCTTTCCTCTTGTAAGAATGAATCTGATATTTTGTCAGTCTTCTCAGAAGTCCAAGGTCCTTGGTCTTTTATATATTATCAAGCATCTAGTCATTCTTTATGGTTTGGTAGGGATTTTTTTTGGTCGTTCTAGCTTCCTTTGGCATTTTAGTAATTTGGGCAAGAATTCCGTTCTCTCTTCAGTTGGCACCCAATCATTTGGAGTGGCCAATCAGTGGCAAGAAGTTCCAGTATCTGGAATTTTCAGAATTGATCTCAAGAATACTTCCATTTCCAAATCTGTTGTTTTAAATTTGTATCCTTGGAAATAACTCTAGGGAGGATGCTATCAAAGAATGTGTTAATAGCCTGACTCAAATTTCAGCAGACTTGTCAACATTTGTATCAGTGGTAGCAAAAGAAGCCAAACTGTATCTTAAAGAACCTGTTGTCCCTTTAAATATGACGTTGCCACAAGCTGCATTTGAGATCCATTGCAGTAGAATTTCCAGCGTCCCACTGACAAGAGAGACCCTTCAGGTCTTTCTTATTGATGGACACATGAAGGAAGTAGTTCAGCAGTTCATCGATGTCCTGAGTGTTGCAGTCAACAGACGTGTCTTGTGTTTACCTAGGGATGAAAACCTGACATCAAACAAAGTTTTGAAAACTAGTAATAGAAAAGCAAATGTTGCAATCCTATTTTCTGGGGGGATTGAGTCCATGGTTATTGCAGCCCTTGCTGACCATCACATTCCCTTAGATGAACCAATTGATCTTTTTAATGTGGCTTTCATGACTAAAGAAAAGACCATACCAGCTAGTTTTAACAAAAAAGGGAGAAAACGGAAAATCATTGTGAAATACCCTCTGAAGAATCCTCTAAAAATGTCGTTGCTGCTGCTACTCCTGGTGAACAATTCAACATACCAGATCGAATCACAGGAAGAACAGGACTAAAGGAACTACAAGCTGCCAACCCTTTTCGGATGTGGAATTTTGTTGAAATTAATGTTTCTCTAGAAGAACTGCAAAGATTAAGAAGAACTCGAATATCCCACTTCATTCAGCCTTTGGATACAGTGTTGGATGATAGCATTGGCTGTGCAGTCTGGTTTGCTTCTGGAGGATTTGGTTGGTTAGTGACCCAGGATGAAGCAAAACCATATTAGAGCAGTGCAAAGGTAGTCCTTACTGGAATCGGTGCAGATGAGCAGCTTGCAGGTTATTCTCGTCATCGTGCCTGCTTCAAGAACACACGGGCCAGAGGAATGAATAAGGAAATTGAGATGGAACTGGGTTGAATTTCTTCTAGAAATCTTGGTCGTGATGACAGTTATTGGTGATCATGGAAAAGAAGGAAGATTTCCTTTCCCGCATGAAAATGTCTCCTTTCTAAATTTCCTACCAGTTTGGGAAAGGGCAAATTTGACTTTATCCCATAGAATTGGTGAAAAACTAGTTTTGCATCTTGCAGCAGTGGAACTCAGTCTTACAACCTCTGCTCTTCTGCCAAAATGGGGCATGCAATTTGGATCCAGAATTGCAAAAATGGAAAAGAATAATGAAAAGACATCTGATAAATGTGGAAGGCTCCAAGTCATTTCTTTAGAAAACCTTTCTATTGAAAAAGAGATTAAAATGTAATATTTCATAGTGTAACAACATTTACTGAATGATGATTTAAAAAAAATAAAATACTCTGCTGCTTTAAAAACAAACAAAAACTCCTCAACAAATATTAGCTAACCAAATTCAACAATACATGATTAAGTATACTGTTATCATAAACTTATACCATGATCAAGTATGATTTATTCCAGGCATGTAATGATGGTTCAATGCCTTCAAATCAATGTGTGATACACCACATTAACAAAATGAAGGATAAAATCATATGATCGTCTCAATAGATGCAGAAAAAGCACTTGACAAAATTTAACATCTATCCCTGATAAAAATGCTCAACAAACTGAGTATAAAGGGAATGTACCTCAACACAATAAAGGCCATATATTACAAGCCCACAGCAAACACTGTACTCAATGGTTTAAAAAAAGAAAGAAAGAAAGAAAGCTTTGCTTCTAAGATCAGGAACAAGACAAAGATGCCAACTCTTGCCACTTTTACTCAACAGTGAAAGTGCTAGCCAGAGTAATAGTCAAGAAAAAAAAAAGGCATCCAAATTGAAAAGGAACATGACATTTGCATCTATTTGCAGGTGACATGATATTATATATAGAAAACCCTAAAAACTCCACCAAAAAAAACAACTGTTAGAACTAATAAATGAGTTCAGTAAACTTGAAGGATATAAAATCAATATACAAAAGTTAGTTGCATTTCTATACACTAATAATGAACTATCAGAAAGAGAAATTTGGGCTTCCCTGGTGGCGCAGTGGTTGAGAATCTGCCTGCTAATGCAGGGAACACGGGTTCGAGCCCTGGTCTGGGAGGATCCCACATGCCGCGGAGCGGCTGGGCCCGTGAGCCACAATTACTGAGCCTGCGTGTCTGGAGCCTGTGCTCCGCAACAAGAGAGGCCGCGATAGTGAGAGGCCCGCGCACAGCGATGAAGAGTGACCCCCACTTGCCACAACTGGTGAAGGCCCTCGCACAGAAACGAAGACCCAACATAGCCATAAATTAAAAATAAATAAATAAATAAAAATTAAAAAAAAAAATAAAAAGTTTTAAAAAAAAAAAAAAAAAAGAAAGAGAAATTAAGAAAACAGTCACATTTACAATTGCAAAAGAATAAAATACCTAGAAATAAATTTAACCAAGGAGGTGAAATACATACACACTGAAAACTGTAAGACATTGATGAAAGAATTTGAAGACACAAATAAATGGAAAGATATTCCATGCTCATTAATTGGAAGAATTAACATTGTTAAAATGTCTCTACTACCCAAAGCAATTGATAGATTCAATGTAACCCCTATCATAATTTCAATGGCATTTTTCACAAAAATAGAACATACAATCCTAAAATTTGTATGGAACCACAAAGGCACTGAATAGCCAAGGCAATCTTGAGAAAGAAAAAGCTGGAGGCGTCACACTTCCTGATTTCAAACTATACTACAAAGATATACTAATCAAAACAGTATAGTACTGTCATAAAAACAGACACATAGACCAATGGAACAGAATAGACAGCCCAGAAATAAGCCCATGCACATATGGTCAATTACTTTGCCACAAAGGAGCCAAGAATATAAAATGGGGAAAGGATAGTCTCTTCAATAATGGTGTTGGGAAAACTAGACAGCCACATGCAAAAGAATGAAACTGAACCACTATCTTACTCCATTCACAAAATCAATTCAAAATGGATTAAAGACATGAATGTATGACCTGAAACCATAAAACTCCTAGAAGAAAACACAGTTGGTGAGCTCCTGGACATCAGTCATGGCAATGATTTTTTGGATTTGACACCAAAAGGAAAAGCAACAAAAGCAAAAATAAAAAAGTGGGACTACATCAAACTAAAAAGATTGTCTATATCAAAAGAAACAATTAACAAAGTGAAAAGACAACTTATGGAATACGAGAAAATATTTACAAGTCATTTATCTGATAAAGGGTTAATATCCATAATACATAAAGAACTACTACAAATCAATAGAAAAAACAAATTAATTAATAAATGGGAAAAGTATCTGAATAGACATCCTCACAAAGAAGACACACAAAGGGCCAACAGGTACAGGGAAAGGTGTTCAACATCACTAATCAGTGAAATGCAAATCAAAACCACAATAAGATGTCCCCTCACACCTGTTAGAATAGCTATTATCAAAAAGACAAGAAATAACAAGTATTGGTGAGGATGTGGAGAAAAGGGAACCCTTGTGCACTGTTGGTGGGAATGTTAACTGGTGCAGCCACTATGGAAAACAATATGGAGGTTCCTCGAAACTTAAAAACAGAACTACCATATGATCCAGCAATTCCACTTCTGGACATTTATCTGAAGGAAATGAAATCACTAACTCAAAAAGATATCTGCACCCCTGTGTTTATTAAAGCACTATTCACAATAGCCAAGACATGGAGACACCCTAAGTGTTCATTAACACATGAATGGGTAAAAAAAATGTGGTGTGTGTGTGTGTGTGTGTATGCAATGAAATACTATTCAGCCATAAAAAAGGAAATTCTATTTTTTGTAGCAACATGTATGGACCTTGAGGGCATCATGCTAAGTGAAATAAGTCAGACAGAGAAAGACAAATACTGTATGATCACTTCTATTTAGAATCTTAAAAACAAAAAACTAAAAACACCAAACTCATAGATGCAGAGAACAGATTGGTGGTTGCCAGGAGTGGGGAGTGGGGAGTGGTTGAAATGGGTAACGGTGTTTTAAAAGGTACAAACTTTCACTTATAAATAAGTCCTAGGGATGTAACATACAGCATAGTGACTTTAGCTAACCATACTGTATTATATATTTAAAAGTTGCTAATACAGTAAATCTTAAAAGTCCTCATCACAAGAAAGAAAAAAATTGTTACTATATGTGGTGATGAATGTTAACTAAACTTATTGTGGTAAACTAAACTTATTGTGGTAATCACTTCACAATACATACATATATCAAATCATTATATTATACACCTAGAACCATTTGTATGTCAATTATATCTCAATTTTTAAAAAGCAGTAATTTGAGGGTAGTTTTTTATGCAGCAATAGATAACTGGAAAATTATTTATTGTATTATTTCTTTAGTGGTTAACAGAGAGATCACAATATGTATTCTTGACTTAGAGTACATATTAAATATGGTTTCATAATAATGCATTTTTATTTAGTTCAAAATACAGTTGACCCTTGAACAACACAAATTTGAACTGCATGGGTCCAGTTATGTGCAAATTTTTTCCAGTAAATATATACTGCAATACTACACAATCCGTGGTTGGTTGAATCCATGGATTCCTGGATCCAGAGGGTCAACGTAAAGTTATACATGGATTTTTTGACTATGCAGGGATTGGTACCCCTAACTCCCGTGTTGTTCAAGCATCAACTGTATTTTCCTTGAAACTTTTTACTTGACCCAGAGATTATTTAGACACATGCTGTTCAACTTCCAAGAGTTTGGAGATTTTCTTGACTTCTTTCTCTTACTGATTTTCCACTTAATTCCATTATGATCAGGGAACACATTTTGTATAATTTCAATTTTTAAAAAATTTTAAGGTTTGTTTTATTACCCAGAATATGGTCTGTCTTAGCAAATGTTTCATGTTCATTTGAAAAGAATGTATATTCTGCTGTTGTAGAGTGACATTCTATAAATGTGGACTAAATCCAGTTGGTTGATGGTGTTGTTGAGTTCTATATCTTGCTGGTTTTCTTTATCTTTTTCTTTTTTTAGGTCTTGCTGATTTTCTATTTGTTCTATGAACTACTGAGAGTGGAGTGCTGACATCTCTAATTGTATATTTGTCTGGTTTTTTTTTTCAGTTCTGTCAATTTTTGCTTTATATATTTTGAAAATCTATTGTTTGGTGCATACACGTTTAGGACTGTATTTCCTCTTGGTGAATTGACCCTTTTGTCATTATGTTATATCCCTCATCCCAAGTAAATGTTTTTGCTCAGATACCTACTTTGATATTGATATATCTACTCCAGTTTTATTTTAATTAGTGTTTGCATGATTTATCTTTTTCTATCCTTCTCCTTTTGAACCTACCTGTATTATATTTGAAATGAGATACTTGTGTTTTTATTCATTCAGACAATCTTTGTTTTTAAATTTTTGTTTTGTGAACACATATATCTTATATAATACTTGATTTTTTAAAATGTATGTCTACTATTTGTTTCTTGTTTATTCTGTTTTTCATTCCTCTGGTTACCCTTTCTTGCCTTTTTTTGAATTATTTAAATTCTTAATTTATTATGTTTTTTTCTACATTTCTCTGTATAGTTTTTTTAGTGGTTGCTATCAAGATAATGTTAGTTATACATCACTTTGTGCAGTATACAGAATCAACATTTTACAACTTTCAAAGTTAGCACCATAGAGTCAATTTACCCTCCCTAGTTGATATTGTAGTTTTTTAACATAAGGTATTACCTCTACATACAGTGAAACCACTATCACACACTGTTGCTATTTTTGCTCTCAACCATCAAACATATTTTAAAGAACTGGAGAGAAGTAGAAGTTTATAATACATACCCAGCTATCTACCATGTCTCTTGAATTTTTTTCATTCCACATTTTCCAAGTTTCCTTCTTGGATCATTTCCCTTTTGTCTTAAAAACTACCTTTAGCATTTCTTTTAAAACAGGTCTGCTGACAATGAATTCTCTTTGTTTTCATTTGAGAGTGTCTTTATTTCACTTTCATTCATGAAGGTATTTTCACTGGATATAGAATTCTGGGCTGAGGGTTCTTTTCCTTCAGAGCTTTAAAAAATACTGTTTCATTCCCTTCTTCTTTCACAATTCCTCATGAGAAATCTACAGTCATTCAAATCATCATTTTCCTTTGTTCCCCATAAGTAATGCATCATCTGTCTTTGTCATCATATAAGATTTTGTCTTTGTCTTTAGGTTTCAGCAGTTTTATTATTAAGTGTCTTGGCGTGGATTTCTTTTTTTTTTAACTTTTAATTTTATACAGTTGATTAACAATGTTGTGTTAGTTTCATGTGTACAGCAAAGTGATTCAGTTATACATATACATGTATCTATTCTTTTTCAAATTCTTTTCCCATCTAGGTTGTTACATAATATTGAGCAGAGTTCCCTGTGCTATAAGTAGGCCCTTGTTGGTTATCCATTTTAAATACAGCAGTGTGTACATGTCAATCCCAAACTCCCTAACTATCCCTTCCCCCCACCCTTCCCCCCTGGTAACCATAAGTTTGTTCTCTAAGTCTGTGAGTCTGTTTCTGTTTTGTAAATAAGTTCATTTGTATAATTTTTTTTTAGATTCTGCATATAAGTGATATTATACAATATTTCACTTTCTCTGTCTGACTTACTTCACTCAGTATGACAATCTATAGGTCCATCCATGTCGCTGCAAATGGCATTATTTCATTCTTTTTAATGGCTGAGTAATATTCCATTGTATATATGTACCACAACTTCTTTATCCATTCCTCTGTTGATGGACATTTAGGTTGCTTCTATGTCTTGACTACTGTAAACAGTGCTGCAATGAACATTGGGGTGCATGTATCCTTTCAGACCATGTTTTTCCCTGGATATATGCCCAGGAGTGGGATTGCTGTATCATATGGTACCTCTATTTTTAGGTTTTTAAGGAACCTCCATACTGTTCTCCGTAGTGGCTGTACCAAGTTACATTCTCATCCACAGTGTAGGAGAGTTCCCTTCTCTCCACACCCACTCCAACATTTATTGTTTGTGGATTTTTTGATGATAGCTATTCTGACTGGAGTAAGGTGATATCTCAATGTAATTTTGATTTGCATTCCTCTAATAATTAGCGATGTTGAATATCTTTTCATGTGCCTCTTGGCCATCTGTATGTCTTCTTTGGAGAAATGTCTATTTAGGTCTTCTGACCATTTTTTTGATTGGGTTCGTTGTTTTGATGATATTAAGCTGCATGAGCTATTTGTAAATTTTGGAGACTAATCCCTTGTCAGTCACATCATTTTGCAAATATTTTCTCCCATTCTGTGTGTTGTCTTTCCGTTTTGTTTATGGTTTCCTTTGCTGTGCAAAAGCTTTTGAGTTGAGTTAGGTCCCATTTGTTTATTTTTATTTTTTTTAAATTTCCATTACCCTAGGAGACAGATTGAAAAAGATATTGCTGCCGTTTATGTCAGAGAGTGTTCTGCCTGTTTTCCTCTAAGAGTTTCATAGTGTCAGGTCTCACATTTAGGTCTTTAAACCATTTTGAGGTTATTTTTGTGTATGGTGTTAAAGAATGTTCTAATTTCTTTTTTTTTTTTTTTTTTTTTACATGTAGCTAGCTGTCCAGTTTTCCCAGCATCTGGCATGGATTTCTTTGGGTTTATCCTGTTTGGGGTTTTCAAATCACTGAGCTTTTCAAATCTGTATGCCTTTGACAAAATTTAGGAAATTTTTAGCCATTAGTTTTGCAAATATTTTTTGTTGCAATAGACTGTTTATCATCTCCTTCTAGGAGTCATGACACATTACACCTTTTGGAATTGTTTCAGAGATTCCTGAAGCTTTGTTCATTTCTTTTCACTCTTTTTTGTTTTTTCCTTCTTTTGTTAGGACTAGATAATTTCTACTGATATATCTTCAAGTTCACTCACATATTTTTCTGCCATCTCAATATTGCTACTGACCTTATTCAGTGAAATATTTCACCCTCTCACTGTGGAAGATAGTACATATATTTTTCCGTTCTAAAACTTCTGTGTGGTTCCTTTTTCCATTTTGTTTCTTTGCTGATATTTTCTATTGTCCATTTGTTTCCAAAGTATTCATCCTTACTTCTTGGAGCATTTTCATCATAGCTGCTTTAGAAGTCTTTGTCTGATAATTTCAACATCTCCGTCATCTCGGAATTAGTGTCTGTAGATTGTCTTTTCTATTTGAATTGGAACGTTACAGGTTTTTGTATGCCAAGTAATTTTGATTGCATCCTGGCCATTTTGAATAGAATGTTAAGAGACTCTAGGTCTTGTTTAAATCCTATGAAAAATGTTGATATTCTTGTTTTAGCACACAATCAACCCAGTTGGGTTCAGGCCAAAAATTCTGACTGCCTTTCTATGTCTAATGTCTAATGGTCTGTTAGACATTCTTATGCTATATCTTATTTTATGTTCTATATTTTATACCCTTTTAATTCTCTCTGTGCATTAATCTGGATACTTTTTATTCACCTCTTCTGGTTTACTAGTCCACTGTTCTGCTGATTCTAGATAGTTCCTCAATCCATCTATCTAATTCTCAATTTCAGTCTTAACTTCCCTCCTCCCCTCAGTTCTAGGATTTTTATTGAAGTCTTCTGCGTGGGTTCCAGCTCTCTGTTAAAATTACTTGTTATTTTTTGAACTTTTATTTTATTTTTTTAAATTAATTTATTTTATTTTATTAACTAATTAATTTTTTCAAGCCCCCTGCGTGGGGGCTTTTCTCTGGTTGTGGTGAGTGGGGGCTACTCTTCGTTGCAGTGCATGGGCTTCTCACTGTGGTAGCTTCTCTTGTCGTGGAGCACGGGCTCTAGGCATGTGGGCTTCAGTAGTTGTGGCACACGGGCTCAGTGGTTGTGGCTCGCGGGCTCTAGAATGCAGGCTCAGTAGTTGTGGCACACGGGCTTAGTTGCTCTGTGACAAGTGGGATCTTCCCGGACCAGGGCTTGAACCCATGTCCCCTGCAATGGCAGGCAGATTCTTAACCACTGTGCCACCAGGGAAGCCCTGAACTTTTAAATTTCAGTTATTTTGCAGTCCTTAGATAAATCAAAACTCTAAATTACTTGTGGGTCTATTTCTATTTCCTGTTGATTTGCTTACTGGGTTTTTGTTTGTTTGTTTGTTTTGTAGCTTTTAGATTTGATGCTAGATATAATAGATGAAAATTTGTAGAGACCCTGAATGAAATTATGTTCCTCCAAGGAGGGTCGAGTTTTCTTTTGGCTTGCAAATAGAGTACCTATGACTCACTTTGATCCTGTCAAGAGTTGGTTTTAGACTACTGGGGCTGCCCTGTTTCACTTTTGCCCTAGCTCATGGAGTGTAGTCCTTATTCCCAAGGTAAGGGGAAGAAGAACAAAAGAAGAGCTCCTCTTTCAATTGTGAAGGATATTTTCACTGATTGTAGAATTCAGTGTGAACCATCTTTTCTTTTCAGCATTTTAAAGATGCTGCTTCACTGTCTTCTGGCTTCCATTATTGCTAGTGAAAAGTGAGTTGTAATGCATATTCTTGTTCCTCTATATTTAATGTATCTTTTCCCTCTGGCTGCTTTAGAGATTTTTCTCCCCCTTTTTGATTTTAAACTGTTTGATCATGATGTATATAGGTGTGATATGCTTTGTATTTATTTTGCTTGGCGTTTTTTGACCATCTTGGGTCTGTAAATTGATGTGTTCTATCATATTGGACAAATTTGGTGCAGTATATCTTCAAATATTTTTGTCACTTTTTCTGTCCTTTCTTTCTGGAACTTCACTTGCACATGTATTTAAACTGCTTGGTCTTGTCCTGCAGATACCTAATGTTACATTTCTTTAATTGTCAATATCTTTCCTTTCTGTTTTTCAGATTATATAACTTCTATCTTTAAGTTTATTGTCCCTTTCTCCTGCCAATTCCATTCCATTGTTATGCCCATTCAGGGAATTTTTCATTTCAGATATTGTACTTTTGGTTCTAGATTTTCATTTGTTTCTAATGGCTTTCATTTCTCCACTGAGATTCTCCATTTAGTTGTTCATTGTGACCTTTAAATACTTGAACATAGTTATAAGAGTTATGCTAAAATTTATTTCCTGGTAGTTCCTCCAAATGAGCCATCTCAAAGTCATTTTCTTTTGACTGCTTTCTCTTAAGTATGGATCACATTTTTTCTGGTTTTTCACTTGCCTATTAATTTTTTATTGTATGCTTGACATTGTAAATGATACAACATTATCTTCCTTCAATGGGTGTTGGTTTTACCCTTGTAAATTCCCCTTGGCCTGTCTGATTTGTTTTTATTCTTTGTTACTGCATGTGATATGAGGAAACAAAATTTTGAATTTTAAATTTTGTTCTAAGACACGCTTTTTATACTAAGGTATGACCCTTAAAGGATGCCTTTCTGGCATCTCAAGTGAATGCCTGAAGTGTTTAATGAGGTCTCTCTACCCCACTGAGCTGGAACTCCAACGTCTCTCAACACTGCATGACATGCAGAAAGCAATTTCTGCTAGGCGTTACAGAGTCTTCTCATGGCTATATTCAGCCTAGCTCTTGACCAAGGACACATGGTGAATCACCATGTAGACTTTTGGGACCCTCTCTTTCACAGCTACCTATTTTCAGATATTCTACCCTGCCAATTTCAGCTGCTTCAGCAGCCCAGCCCTCTAATCCCTCTATCCTTAACTAAGACTACTGCTCTGTTTCCACTTTCTTGCACCCCCAAAAAAGTGCCCTTCAGCAGAAAAATCAGGACAGTTATGGGATAGTTGTGGAGCACACCTCAGGTGTTTTCCATCTGTCAAAGATCATAGCTCTGTGCTGCCTATTACCCAATGCCTGAAAAGATTTGCCTTATCATTTTGTCCAGTCTTATATTTTTTTTTCAGTAGGAGAACAAGTCACGTACCTATTACTTTCTCATGGCTGGAAGCAAGTCTTTGGTGCACATTAATTTAAATGCACACTGAGATTTAAATCATTGATATTAGAACTTTTTATAAAATCAATTTTTAACAAAGATTAGCTAAGAATGTGCTTAATAAAAATTGTAGGAGTGACTAAAGGGGAAAGGGGGCAATGCCTTTAAGGGCATTGAAAACACACTTCAAATTTCAAACAATCTATATTGTTATGTATATGATACTCTTAGTTGGATAGACTTAGCAAGTAAAAAAGTTTTAATGATATATATTGTTTTTATTTGATATATTACCTATGTTATATATATGATACTACTAGATTTAGAAAGTTATATATATATATTTTTCTTTCCCATTGTTGACCTTTTGTTAATACACAATGTTCTTTCTTAAGGTCATTGATTCTAAGTTGGAAATACTAGACCTTTGAATCACTGGTTAGTGAGTAGCTAAATTAGGAGTCACTGCGTTAGGAAGAAGCCAGCTCAGACTGAAACACAAATGACTATTTGGTTGAAGAAGTAACTGTCCATTTGTAAAGGGTGGAGATGGTTTGGTAGTAAATTAGTTCTCTCTCTGCCCTGGGAGATTAGACAAACAATGGATCTAACTAAGAAAATAGACTGACTCATTTGGCTACAATGCTATACTAAAGTTACAAGCAAACTAACATTAATATCCAGAAAGAGAATTGGGTTCCGTATGCTGTAAATGAATTTTACAGTCAATTCAATGAGAATTCTCATTGAAGAAACCAAAAATCAGATATTAAATTCGTAGATCTAAAGGCACTCTGAACCCTGTCTTTCCTAATTCATCTGCTATAGCAAGGCTATAGTCATGTGCAATTTACTTAAATATTTATCAACTCTTCCTTAGGATGGTAGTTTTTATTGGAAGAGAAGTGAGGTTTGTAATAACTTTCTTTCCACTTCATTTTCTTGAGCATTTCCCAACTTCTTCTAGTAGTGAACACTCTATCTTCAAAGTGCACAGGTACAGATGAGGAGGGAGGAAAGTCAGACTTGTTGGGCAGGAGGCGAAGCTGTACAGGGCTAATAGTGGGTCATAAGTGAATAGGGGTGGAGAATGTGAGAGAAATGGAATCACAGATCTGGACGGGACAAGTCACGTGTTCCAGACTGCCTCTAGACAGGTCGGGAAGGAGTGTTTGGGTGGACCTTTTTCACATCTGGATTTAGTTTCTCTTGAACTTTTTCAGCAGTTGCCATTCACCAAGGCTGATTTCTTGTCTGCAAGTCATGAGGTACTTCTCCTGCCCCAGGATAAAGTACTTTGGAGTGAATTTAATTAGTTTTGGGGATGGTCCTGTTCTTATTCCAGGAGGTCTGTTTCAGGTTTAGGTCATTCCATTGGCCTCATCAACAACTGAAGGGCAGATGTCCTGGCCACTCAATAATCCCCTGGGCGGAGAGGAAAGGCCTCTAAGCTGATAGTCATACTCCATGTATTTCTAACTCCCCTCAGCTGGGAGAACATGATGTGCTGAGGTGGGTGGAGCTTGGAGTTGAGGAGCTTTTTAGGTAGTTTCAGGTCTCATTGTCCATGAGAGAAGCATATAGCTGCCTACCTTTCCCAACATACACATCCACATCCCTACTTTATTCACTGGTAGAAGTGGAGAGACTGTGGACGAAGGGGGATGGAAATGAATTTTAACTTACTCTTCTGCTTCACCCAGGGAGGAGGTTTATGAGCGTAAGCACAGAGGTTAATGAGATATTTCTTGCTCTTTGATGCCCATCACATCACTCGCCCCGTCTCCCCCTAACCTCCTATCCCCCAACACACACACACACACACACACACACACGAGCCTGTGCACGCACTGTGAGCAGAAACACAACCCCCACCTCCCCTGCCCCTCCCTCCCTCCCGGCACAGACTGATCAGAACTTCCCCTGGGTCGCGGCCCAGCGATATGGAGCGGCCCTGGCGCGGAGCCCTGCTCTTCCCGAGTCGTGGGTGGCGCGGTACTTGTTTCCCTCCCCTCCCTTTCCGGACCAAAACGGGGATGTATCTGGGTCAGCCTGGGAGGGGCCGGACCTGCCAGGGACCAGCGGCGGCGGGGGGGCGGGGGGGGGGAAGGGGGTGGCGATGACAGCATTTTTCAGGTTTTTGGCGTTTCTGAGATTCGCCCCGTCCAGCTTCTCACCGCGCTCGCGCCTAGCGAGGGCAGATGCTCCGGCCGGTCTCGGCTCTAGGAGAGGGTGGGGTGAGAGCCGGTCTTTCCTATCTGGACGGCCACCCCTTCACGCCCTGCGAACAATGCAGCGCCCACCCCACCCCCAACACGCACACACATTCCCCATTCCCCAAGGCACGCTCCGCGGGCGGGCGGCGGGTTCCTCCGCCCCAGGAAAAGAGCAATGGAACAGTTCACGGCCGCCGCGAGTTCCTAGTCTTCCTTCCTTTCCGGTGATAAACGGCGGGGCTACAAGCCAGTTGCTGCTCAAGATGCTCCACCCGCGGGCTCAAGCCTGTCTCTCTTGGCCCTGCGGGGGCCCAGATCAGGACCGATAGTCCCTTGACCTCCGCAAGGCGCAAAGGCTGAGCGCCAGGACGGCAAGAGGCGCGACCGGTGCTGGGGCGCAGACCCTCGGCGGGCTCCTGCTGCCTCAGTTCCTCCCTGCATGATCTTTTGCGCTCTACAGCGCCGTGGAGGAGCTGGGTGTGCGTAAACACCGCATCTTCCCCAGACGTTTTGGCCGAGGACGCCTGGGTGAGGTCCGGAGGGTCAGGGACCTTCCCGTTTCCCCTCCCTTGGAGCTCTGTATATAAGCCCAGCACCGAGGAATCAAGGCCACAGGTCTTCACTTCCCTGAGGCCTGAACCCTCCCTCCCCAACCTTGCCCTGCTTAGCTCCAGATTTACGAGGGCTTGCTCTTCCTTTCGGTATTAGGAAGAGAAGCGGAGGGATGAGTTGAAAATCATCCTTGGATTCTTGCCTCCTGTACACAGCTGTATCCCTATCCTCTCCCTCCTTTCCCCACATTGCCCGCTCGGGGACTTATGTTTGCCGGAGGGTAGCCTCGCCTATCCGGAGCGCTCGGTCCTGTGGCGGGGCACCCACTGCTGCTCTTTGGCCCGGAGCTTCCCGAAAGGTGCCTGCCTCCGCGGGTGCTCGAGGCCACGCAGAGGTGCTTCTCCCTCCCCGCATCACCTCACCCACAGACCTCTCTTGCCATCATTTCATCCACCCTTATATAAAACCGCGCGACCCACCCCCCACAACCCCCGCCATCCTACCCGGCGCAGCGCCCCCTCCCTTGGCTGCGCCTGGGCTGGCGGGCGGGGAGCTGAAGGGACCGGGGCGCGCGGGAGGCGCGCAGAGCTCTCCGGCAGCCCGCGCTCGCCGCGCCTGGGGAATTGGCTGTGGGCGAGGCGGCCCCGGCTGGCCTTTATCGTTCGCCCCGCTGGTCGCTTGAAACTTTATCAGCGAGTCTCGCCACTCGCCGCAGACGCGAGCGGGGGGGCGGGGGCGCGGCAAGGCGCCGGCGGCCGTGACGAGGCGCTCCCGGCGCTGAGCGCTTCTGCTCCGGGCACGCATGGCGCCCGCACACGGAGTCTGACCTGATGCGGACGCAAGGGGGTTAATATGAACGCCTGTCTCGGTGGAATCTGGCTCTGGCTCCCTCTGCTCTTGACTTGGCTCAGCCCTGAGGTCAGCTCTTCATGGTGGTAAGTGCACGCGCACGGGCGCCGGGGTATTTTGGGGATGGGAGTGGAGACCGCAGTGGCCACATAGACCCTTCCCGGCGGCGCTTCCCCGCGGCCGCGGCAGTCACGGCTTCCGACCCGAACCCCAGCTGCTGCCCTCTCCTATCGCCCCTTCGATTTTCCTCGGAAGCCCATTCCAGCTTCGACAACTTCAACACCCCCCCCCCGCCCCCCCCTCCATTCCCCCTCAACTGAGAGCTCTGATGGTCGGTGTATTTGGATACAGCTGAGCGACAGCAAAATCGGGATCTTTGAGACAAGCGCTAGCCGGGTCTCTCGCTCTACTAGCACAGACGTGTGCGCGCGCGCGCGCGCGCGTGTGTATGGGGGGGGGGGTGAACTTACCTCCAAAACTACTATCGTCCCCCCATGCTCCCCCTCCCCCCCAAAACCCCTCAAGATAAAAACCGACGGGCCAATTCCGGCGGGCAGGAGCGGTAGAACCCAAAGCGTGTGATTTTGCCTTCTTTCCCGTCCTTCCACATTCCTAGTGCTTCACCCCAGTGGGGCGGAAGAACATTTTGCTGCCTCCAGGTAGAGACTACCGCCTTAATACGAAGCTCCAGAGGCCGGGGGCTCTAAGATGTCAGTTCGAAACCACAGTCACCCCAAAGAGTAACTTTGCTGCTGTCCTTTATACGTGGATCTTCGATTTATTCTGCATAGTGAAGGAACGTTGAAACGTTAACAGGTCTTAGCATCCTTAAAAGTTCCAAAGGGAGAGGCTCTCCACACCCAGAAACTCATCTCCATCTCCTTCATCTTGAGAAGAGATAGAGTTGAGAGCTCTTTAACGTTCTCGCACCTAAAAACTTCCGAACTGATACTTAAAACACTGATTCAGAAAGACCTGTTATCTGTTATGATGTGCTGTTTTTTTAAAAGAATCTGGCAAAAGTAAGGCGTCTCAGCCAAATGAGACACTGGAGCAGGGAACTTTAGGAAGACACGAGCCCTTCAAAGGAGCAAGGCAAAGAAAGCATTGATGGGAAAAGGGGTTCAATTCCTTCCTAAGCCACTTTGAACAGAAAGGCGTTTAGCCTTGACATTGCTGACATAGATCAAAGATTGATTTATCAGAGTGACCGTTTTTCAATAAAATGACTATTTCTGTTTCCATGGGTGTATAAACATTATTTATTGCTCAGGCTTTTTGTCACATTGTCTCTCAGCTGTCACTTAAATATATTTTTGGGGAGTCACAGCTGTAATGATTTTATGATCATATAAAATAATGAAAATACAAGAAAAAGACATTCTCCTTGTTTGATCGCTTCAAAAGACACCTATGGCAGCTTGGGTTATATAAAAGGTACCTTTCTAAACATTTCACAACTAATAGAGAACATCTGGGTAGAGATGATGATGTAATTTTTTGTTAAAGTTTCTTCTCAAAAGTACTTTATGGAGCTATAACACTGTTTGATTCTTCCAAACATTTAGTGTCCTTAATAACAATAGAAAGATTTTTTTCCAAAGGTTCTCTATAAAAGCCAAAAAGAGCTGGAAAATGGAAATATTTAACGGATTCTTTAGTAGGAAAAGAATGGCATGCCTGTGCAGAGAGTATAACATCAGATACCGGCAGGTGTTGATTAGACAGATACAGACAGTTTAAGACACTTAAACATTAGATCAAATAAATGGGAGTGAGGAGCTTCTAAAGGTCAGCTTCCTCCAAAGCCAAGTCCAGACACATTGTGTGTTGAAATCAGAGTCTTCTTGGAAGACGTCTTCCAAAAACATGTTGCCCCTTCCCCCCTCATCCCATTCCCCAGCTGCAGACCTTGCCTCTCCCACCCTGCCCAGAGCATCATCTGGTGGCCTCGGCTTCATGTCCAAGAAACAGTCAGCACTCCGTTTTGGGGTGGCTTCTACCGGATCACTCACCATGCCTGCTGTGCCGCTTCTCCAGTGAACTAAAGTTAAATAACCTTTGCCTTCTAATATCCCCCAAAGGATAGGAATTCGTATTTGAAATGCTGCTTTGAGCTCTTCCCTCTCCTGGGAAACACCGTGTGAGGCCTCGCTGTTCTGTGCTCTCCCCCGTGTTGGTCCTTCCCAGGTACATGAGAGCTACAGGTGGCTCCTCCAGGGTGATGTGTGACAATGTGCCAGGCTTGGTGAGCCGCCAGCGGCAGCTGTGCCACCGACACCCGGACGTGATGCGTGCCATCGGCCTGGGCGTGGCCGAGTGGACAGCAGAGTGCCAGCACCAGTTCCGCCAGCACCGCTGGAACTGCAACACCCTGGACAGGGATCACGGCCTCTTCGGCAGGGTCCTGCTTCGAAGTAAGTCTCCCGCCTTCTCGCAGCTCATGGGCTCTACCCTCACATACACACACCCTTATTTGGTCTTCAAAGTCCCTGCTCATCTTGTCTTGCATGCTATTCAGTCAGGAGCTTGTTCTGTTGGGTGGCATTTGTCCCGTTTTACAGACAAGGACTCGAGAAATCAAGAAACTTGTCTAAAGTTTTGGAGGAGGATGTAGTGCCCCAGGCTGGTGTCTTTTTATTCTTGGCTCTGTCCATCCATGTCATGTCACAACTCTGCCTGTCCCTCCAGGTTCAGATTTTGTCTCTAGAAGAAAGGACGCAGCAGCCACAGAGCGCTTTTGACTTTTTAACTCTTCTTTCTGGGACTTGAAACTTCCAGAAGGAAAAGAGCAGAAGATTGGGATAGAATGCCCAAATCTTTTATTGGCCATAGATGGTCATTATTACAATAACAAGTCAGTGTTATTAAGAAGCAGAGACAAATCTCTGCTCACCACCTTTGACCTCCCATTCGGCTACTCAGCTTCGGGTCACTCTGTTTCTAAATTAAACATTTTTTTCAGTAAACTGTAAATTCTGTAAGGCAGGAACTCATCTGCTTTCCCTGCACCTTACTTGGTACCTTGTGTGTTGTAGGCATCACTCATTCATTGAATGGTTGAATGAATGGATGGATGAACTTGTAGTGAGTGCCTGTTCTCCAGGTACATTTTAAGCAGAAGGATATTTATGGAGGGTAGGGGTGGGAACCATGAATACACAGAGGTAGACCTTGGAGATATTGCAGCTTTGGTTCCAGATCACCACAATAAAGCAAGTCACACGAATTTTTTTGGTTTCCCAATGCATATAAAAGTTATATTTATACTATGCTGTAGTCTATTAACTGTTGAAAAAACAATGTACATACCTTAATTTAAAAATACTTTATTGCTAAAAAATGGTAACCATCATTTGACAATGCAGGTTGCCACAAAGCTTCAGTTTGTAAAAAACAATATCTGTGAAGCGCAATAAAGTGCAATAAAATGGGGTATGCCTGTGGTTTCTTCCTTTTCTTTTTTTTTAGAAAGCACACTGAACATTATCTAATTACATAATAAACTTCTTAAAAGTTCTGAATGTGGAAAGTAGCTTACTAACTTGTACACAATCAGAGAAAATTAACTGAAAATCAGATCTTATTTTCAAAACATCCCCATCCCTTAACCTGGTCCTAGCAGCATTCTCCAAGAAGTAGCACATCCCATTTGCTACTGGGAAATCTTACTGAAAACACAACAGTTTATGTGCGAACCCCAGAAACAGGAAACTTTCCACTTGTTTTTGCCCACCTCCCCCTCCCAATCCTAAGAAAATCATTTGGGCTGTGCACTTGGTAATGCTTAACAGAGGGTGTTTCTATCAGGTAATCATCACAGCCCTAGGGTTTTATGAGTCCAAATGCATAGCTGAATGTCTCCCCCAAGGGCGTAGTACTCTCACTCTTAGCGTATCCCTAAAGTTAATTTACTGCTATATTCTGCAATTTTATTCTCTGGTTTAAGAACTATATTCTTCCGCATTCCTTTTGGAGTTTTGATATGACATCACAAAATTTTTGAAAGGATAATAATAAATTTCAGCTACATGGAATTTTAAGACTTCACCTAGATTAACTCACCAGTGAATCAATTAAAGTGCTGGACCTTATCAAAGAGAGTTTGCAAATATCTGGCACAATAAATCTTTGCATATATTAGGTACAGGCTCTTGGTGTTAAAGATGTATCAGGATTTTTCCTTTTCAAAGGTCTCACAACCATTTTCCAATGATTACAAATTAAGTGTATTTCTCATTTATAAAATGATCACCTATAGAGTCTGTCTATGAAAATCCATTAAGATGTCTCCATATTGAAAAAAAAAACCCTTTTGATAACAAATCAAAGGAGGCAAGTTTGACCACTGATTCTAGAGAGTGTATCTGCCAAAGCTGGAGATTCATTCAACTTAATCTTGGCAATGTTTGTTTCTTCAGAGCTGTAGAATGGCTGAGAGGGAAAAGGTTATAAATAGAGAAAGCAGAACAAGTTTGACTTAGTCTAAGGCTTCAGGTAAATTAGAGATTATAACTGTACTCCCTTCAGATTTCTTTCAGATGAAGCTGAATGCTTTGCCAAAGTACTCAAAACTTAAAACACTCATGCTACATAGTTTCTTTCCAATCTTCACAGAAGGCCAGATTTCTTCCTGGACATTTACGTAAACTCCTGTGACTGTCAGTGATGATTTTGTGTTGGTTATGGGGAGGCTGAATTTGGCCTAAGGTAGCTTATCCTGGAAATAATCATGAAATTCCAATGAAGCTATCCAAAGAGTTTTACAATTAATTGCTTGGAGGGAAATTCACATCTTAGAGTTGTAAAGAACTCCTCCTTCGGAAACCTAAATGTCCTCATAGATAAATAGGAAAGCCAAAGGGCAGTACCACATATAAGGAGAACATAAAAGTTACTAACATATCCTGTGGTCATAGAGAAATGGAGAACATCTGCCTCTTTTGCTTCAGAGAGCAAGAGTAAGGCAGAACGATTTTTAGGAACTTTCGTAATTTGCTCATTCAACCGACTATCACCAGACACGGGCAGAGAAATGTAAAGACAGAACTACTAAACTCAAAAATAATCCTGCAAGAATTTGCATATACTTCCAGAATTCTAGAATAAGCCTTAAACAAAAAGGTGATTAGGTTTCATCCTTGTTAAAAAAAAAAAAAAAAGGCAAGCATTTTAAAAAAAAGAGTTGAACAACCCCTAACCTTCCAGAAAGCCTAGCTTCTAGTGTTTTGCCTTCCCAGCTGCCTGTCCCAGCCTATACACTTAGTAAACATTGCTTGACTTATCTCAAGCCAAAAATTAGAGAAACTTCAATAGTAACACATCAGGAAGTCTAAATATCACCATTTAGATTTGGATTTTGTTTCATATTACAATGGCTTTAAAAAGAATCAGTTTTTCTAAGAAGAGGCCCGAGATCAAAATTTGTTTTGTTACAAAGCCAACTCTTGAAATGTGCTACTATTTTGCACATAGCATTTTAGTGATTCATCTAAGACACTTAACTGAAAACATCTTAAGGCCGTATCTACATGATATACCAAAACATCTGGAGGTAAAATGAAAAGATATTCCATGTGCTAATTTTTTATTTAAATAAACAAATATCTAGCTATTTAGTAATGCATTTGAATAATAAATGACAAATATTTAGAAAGGTGATGGTTTTGCTTTGGAAATTATTTCTGAAATGTAGCAGATTTATTAAGTGATTTTTTTTTTTTTCTTTCAGCCAACAAGTCAATGTAGTTGTTTGCAAGTTAGGCCAGGATGCATTCTGTGCCTAGACAATTTATTCCTCTACTAACCTTCAAAATACTGTCTGGTCACTGACATTCTATCATCTGCATCTTCCATAGCTTTCCCCTAAAAGACCACCTCATAAAGTTTCTCTCCTTTCTCCTTAAGAAATAAGACTAGTGCAAAATATATTATGCATTCAGGAATTTTCCCCCATATGATATCTCTAAATGTGGGCACTGAACTCCAAATCCAAAACCAGGCTTTAGCAGATCAATGGGATGACTATGGACAAGGTATTTTCCTACGTGGTAAAATGGGTAAAATAAAAATTTTATTTATCTGAAAACCACTAGCAGAGATTAAGCCACATTTGCATCTATTAGTCACCATCTTTTACAAAACATGTCAATTCCTCTTAGAAAATCATCTGTGATCCTTATAACATAATCTGGAATTCTAAAACAACTCCCACAACCGTCACATTTCTCTCTGGAGAGCACTACCTGCTACCTATGGCAAATATTCATATAACTGATTTTACCTAACTTCAAGGCATGATTGATTCCTTTTTTCTGGATGGTTACAGGTTTCGGGGGAGATATTTTTTGAAGGCTGAGGCAAATGCCATTTAATATGGTGTAGATACGTTTTCCTGATTTTTAATAATGAGACTAGCAGAGCAAATATTGCAAGGGATGTATAATAAATTTTAGCACTGAATGACAAACGGAAACAAGAAGGGCTTCAACGCGAAAAGGTGGTTTGTTCTCCCAGCTGTGTGGTTCAAAAAGTCACACTCGTCTTGACATAGTGAATCACCAAATGGCTCTCCATTTGCTGCCTTGCATTGGCATTAGCTTGTTCGGCTTCTATTGTGATGGTGAATATATTTGCTGCAGCAGCCATTAGTAAAAAGGCATGCTAATAACAGTGAAATACAGCTCCACTTGAAAAATGAGGTGCACACAGACCCTAAAGGGCCTTATATCTCTCACTATGCCACAACACCGTGTTATGAGTTACTACAGATTATTAAAATAATTTAATGTAGTTATCGCACTGAAATATGTACCCTTCAGCCTGGAAGTGAATGTAGCCTGTGCTCTAATAAAGAACAATTCTAAGAAAGCACTCCAAAGAGTTCTTGCCCAGGTCTAATTATAGGCGGTAAATTTGCTTCCTTCCAGAAAAAACCAAAGAAAAGCTTTTCACTTTTTACCCAATACCAGTGATTAGTGCAGGTGTCCCAGAAGAAAGTAAATTCACCTTAATAGTTAGACGTAGTATGTAACTCAAGGATATTGCATATTGCCTTCAATAATCTCTCCGTTACTTGTGAAAGCTGATGCCAAGCCAAAGCTCTCCAGGGTTAACCAGAGGTGCTGGTTACTGCTGTGAACTGTCTTCCCACCTCAGCCCCTAGATTACTTTGAATTCAGTATTTCAGTAGCAATCATTTACACACATACAAGTGTCCGCAATAATGCCTGGAGGTCTGGAAGGTTTTTTCAGGGAGAGCTGTAGTAGCACGAATACCAAAATCTGTTATGGAATGATAGAATTGCAGAATTCAGACTGTATGCTGCAGAGGAGGAAACCAAGGTCTAGAGATGCCCTGCTCCTCTCTTCTGGGACATGTGGGATTCTAGGTTAAAGCAAGAACATGTATGAGACTAATATGAAGCCAGGAACTGGGCAGGGCAGGCTTTTGCTGCATTTTCTTTTATACTTTCTTTACTTTAAGGATAGTTGTCCTACAGTTATCCAAATTGATAAAAGCTTGTATTAAGCGCGATGATTCATATTCAAGAGCGAGCCTTGGCTCTAGGAAGGAATTCTTCAAGGATACGTTGTCTAGTGGCAAAGTACGTCAGAGGCAGAACAAGTATTAAACAGCCATCGTGTGAAAGTTATTCAGAACGAGCAATGCCAGACTGCTTTTAAGAAAAGCATTTTTGTTACAGGTAGCCGGGAATCTGCCTTTGTTTACGCCATCTCTTCAGCTGGAGTTGTATTTGCCATCACCAGGGCCTGTAGCCAAGGAGAATTAAAATCCTGTTCCTGTGACCCAAAGAAGAAGGGAACCGCCAAGGACAGCAAGGGCACTTTCGACTGGGGTGGCTGCAGTGATAACATTGACTATGGGATCAAGTTTGCCCGAGCCTTTGTGGACGCCAAGGAAAGGAAAGGAAAGGATGCCAGAGCCCTGATGAATCTTCACAACAACAGAGCCGGCAGGAAGGTATGGACTGCAGCGGTGCTCGTTTTGTAGACTGCATGGCCTTACAAATCACTTAAGGCAAGCTTATCTTAAGCCTTCCTAGAGTGCTAAAATGCTATCATCACAACTTCCCACTGTCCCCCAGCCCAGAGCTGTTTGTTCTAAAGAATACCACCAACTGGGTTGAAATATCCCCACCTGCACTCTACCTTCCCTCCCACAGCTAAGCTGAAAGAGTCCAACCACTGCTTTTGGCATTGGGTACAGTCAAGTGCCTATGGTCTCTCTGGATACTGTATCATCTAGTCAGAAGATAGCATCTGTGGTTGAGGATAGGGCTGCATCCCACATACCAGTGGGACGCTGAATGCTTGTATCTAAGGGGTATCAAGTCCCAGAACATCTTCTCTCAAACTTATCATGAAAGCAACTCACCAGGCATGGCTTGTTGGCTTCTTCTAGATTCAGGGAAGCTCTTTTCAGAACCAGAAGCTGCTTTCACTCTTAAAAGCCCCACCTTGGGCTTTTAAGGGGTTTCTGGTACTGGATGAGTAAGTGGACTAGGGGAAGACATGCCCCAAAGAGGCACACTGGCCCCTTAACCTCTAGACCTGACTAACCTCTTGGGCTGTGGGTACCTGGTCAATATTCATTCCCTAACTCCCATTTGTTAGATGAGGAAATAGACCCTCCAGTGCTCCAGGTCACATGGAGAATCAGAAGAAAAGCCAGGACTAGAATTCAGGTTTCAACTCCCAGCCCCGAGGTGGTTTGGCCTAGGATTAAACCATTTCAATGCCAGTGTTCAGATCCACTTATAAGCCATGTCTTTGGGCATGGTGGCTTGACCAGAAGAACTAGAGAATCGGAATGCTGCACATTAGGCCTTTGTGTAAGAAGCATAAACTGGTTGGCTAATCAAACATTCAGTCAGAACCATTCTAAAATAATCTAACTGCCAATGAGAAGAGATAACTATAATTTGTCTTTTATCAACACAAAATAAATATGTGCTTGACATTAATATATAAAGAAAGATCAGCATAAAATTGTAAAGTCCCCAGGGGGGCTTTAATAGGAAAAAAGAATAGAAAAGAATGTAGATCTGTTTGGATGAAAACCCTTTTACTAGGCTCACAGAGGGAACAGATCTCATTTAAAGGAATTTGGAAGGAAAGAAGTCTTGCTTAGCACACGGAATAAGATGAGTGTGACCTGAGCAGTTTACAAATAGTACCTTTCTTGAACTTGGAAAATCAACATTCCTAATTTTCACAAATTTATGAACTTATAGTGACTACTGCCAAGAATATAGACTACGGTTGTGCAATCCTACAACTGTGGTAATTACTGTTTGTGCAATGGTTTAGATAAGGAAAAATTTACATTGACCTTTGTTTTGACATTGATACCATATGTATAGGTTACAAAGTGTGGTGTCTTTGATAGGAGAATGCTGCTTAGTTATTCAAGCACAGTATATAGTTGGATCTCTCAGACTATTGTACAGATAAGAGCATATGGTCATACACTGCATCCAAAATAACGTTGACTCATCAAAACAAATGTTAATTTTGCTGAATAGGTCATTAGATATTGAATGTTTCTACTCTTCAAGACAATAGATCTTAGCTATTATATTGTAGGCTCTGAATAAACATGACTTTTCATGTAAATTACATGATTCCTCACTGTGTAGAGGTGAACAGCTGTCAAGCCTCAGATATTCTCCTGCCTACTCTGCAAAACTTAGGAGGCTACTTTTGATTGGAATAAAAGTGCACACACGGACTTTTTTAAATGTGGCTTTAATTAATGGTGGGTGGGCAGACTGTTTCAAGGAGATGCATGATGTCAGTGAATATGAACTTTAATGAGAGTAAATGTATTGAGATAAACATGCGTCTCTAATTCTCTTCTTGCGGTCATTAGACCCCCAGTCTCTACTCCCCCTTCGTACCAGCAGAAGGTCTGTGGAATCAAAATGAGAACAGGCTGGGCTTGAGTTTGAAGGCAGGCCTCCTGAGCTAAGCCTCCGACTGGCCTAGCTCTAGAAAACCCCAGCCTCCAAGGCTGATAGCCACATCAGTTCATTTTTTTTTCTTCTTTGTGCTTTTCAGTGTTTCCCAAATTGTCCACTACGAACATCTACTTTTTAAAATGGGGGGAGGGGGTGGGGTGGGGAGCAAGGGGCAGGGCCAATACATTTTAAAAGAAAAGCCATCTATTCCAAGATTGTTCTGCTTAGCCAACGCTACAAATCAGAATTCAACACTGCCATTCACAACAGGCCTTAACTTTCCCCTAACATTTGAGCAGTTTAATTCCTTTACTATAGCAGCTGGTTAGAGCACCCTCAGGTGTCTCTGTACTGTAATATCATTTTAGATCTTCTATGCTGTTATATCACTTTATTTTAATGACAGCTTCAACAGAATTTGTAATGATGCTTCTTTCCTTCATGTTTTCTTGAAACTCATCTTGAGCCTCGTTTTCTGCCTCCAAATAGGACTATTAGTAAGTCTTGAAAAGATAAATCTACCTTGTTCAAAACAAACACTTTATCGAAAAAGACAGTCCATAACTTCTCTTAGCAGTTCTTTTTAGATCCAAAGAAGCCATGCTATGAAAACTTCTAAATTATATTTTAAGGTAGGTTAAGGTAAATTTCAGGTGAAAGTTACTTGGTTGATAGCCACCATTTGTTTCCTTTCAGGATCTTGAAAACAGCTTTAAATTAGTCCACTCTTTCTACATGAAATGATCACAACTTCTTTTACCTTTCCTAAGAGAATCCGTCTCAAAATATTCCATGTACCCAATCAAATACTGCCCTTCAATCACTGGACATTTCCATAATAAGAATAAGAGGAATTCCATAAAAATACTTTTCCCCAAAAGTATTTCTTACCATATTGAAGATGGAACAAGGGATGTGAAGCGAGACCTACCTTCGTTTTAACCCTGCAATACCGGTGGCTTAGATCACTGAATTCAGGCTCTTTCAGATGTAAAGGGGATTACGTAGTGCTATGGAAAGACAAGGGTAAAGTGAATAGCAGAGAACCTGGCAAGTAGTAGGTGCTCAGTAAAAGCCAGTCCCCCCCCCTCCCCCCTTTAGTGACGTGAAGGTTATCTGTAACTCAGGGTAGAGTCAGGCACAAATCCAGTTTGAACTAGTACTTAGGATTCAATCTGATCTCTCCACGTACCCATAGACTCATCTTCGGTACAGTCTAACATACTAATGAAAAATAGGCATACGGCATTAGCTAATGTACAAAAGACCTTCAAAATCCTTTGTAATTTGATCTTCTAAAAAACCTCTATTGGAATAAAGAGCAGTATTAGTATTTCTATTTTTCAGATGACGAAACTGGGCCTCAGAGGGATCAAGTGACTAACACATAGGGTCATACAATCGTGAAGTGCTGGGCTTGGGGGCTCAAACCCATTGCTTTCATCTTTTTGTCCTTATCTACCTTTCCATGTTGTCTCTGTTGAGAATTTCTGAGAAAGATAAACACACAGCATTTCTGTACTGAAAAAAACAAAACAAAACAAAAAACAGCAGCAGTCCTTGGAAGGTAGTTTACTGGTGATATTTTTTTCCCCTTTGTGTGTGTCTTTAATTTTACAAGTTTTCTAAACTGAATATGTATTATTTCTTAATAAAAGGGAAAACCTTGTTTAAATACCAAAAACATAACTTCTAGTCACCATGAGCATGCCCAAAGCTTATTTGGTGGATTTCCAAAATTTCAACTCAAGGCACTGCAAGTTCTAGAGCACTGTTCCTATGTGCTGTTGGACTAAATTTGGGAAAAGCACTGTTTCTGGTATGTAGAAAAGAATAAGACAAAATCCTGACCACAGAAACTAAATTTTAATCAGGAAGACAAGTGAAATACAGTCGCGAGGCAAGCTCTATGCTAGATGGTATAATAGAAAAATCACCCAAAGGGCCAGTTAGTTGAGGAGAGAAAGGCTGTGTCATAAAAGAGCTGGGTGTTGAAGCTGGAGATAAAGGTTTCCTATGGCTGAGATAGGGAAAATGCTTTCCAGGATGAAGGGACTCCAGACAAAGAAAGATATGAGAGTAGAAAGAACATCAAAGTTGAAGAATGACAAGGGTACTAGGGTAGAGCTCATGACTGAGAATTAATAGGAGCTGAGGCTGCAAATTTGAGTCTCGGCCAGATCTGGAGAGCCTCAAATGCCATGCTGAGATATTTGGGTGCTGCTGTGAAGCAATGGGAAGGTATTGAACAATGCAGGAGATGTTAAATACTTAAGTTCCAGTTTTATGTACTGTTAATTTCTCTAGAGTCCACTTTAAAAGAATGATAGATTTCAAAGTTCAAATCTTCTGCAATAGGTTTGAATGAATGACTTTAAAAAATACTCACTAGGAAACTTATAAGAAATTTCTACCTCCCTGAATTTTATTTTCAGCTTTACCTATACATATAAGGACTGATACAGACAGTAAGCTTCCTGATGGATAGTAATAAAAAATTAGCATATGGCAACTGTGCTGCTATTTATATTTTTAACATAGTGTTTACATTGTTATTGGCTCATTAGAGGTTCTTAGCTATTGACATCATGTTGACTGAGGCAACATGGAGGCTGAGGCTCTGGACACTGGTTCTAATACTTGAGCATGACCTTGGACAAGTTACCTAACAAGGATTGCTACGGAAAATAAAATATATACACATATGCACCAGGTTTTAAGCAAGCCTAGGAGGTAGGTACCATTACTATCCATATTTTCCATATGAAGAGACTAAAGTCTATATAATAGGGTGGCCGGAGTTAGGAAACAAGTTGAATTTATTTCCTAGCTGAAATTCAAACTTAGCCTCCTGTATTTTACATTTATATATATTTAGATATCCTGTATTTTATATGTGAGAAGTTTGGAGGGCAAAGTATCCAGAGTTTCTAGTTCTGTGCTCTGCCCAATCCAGCACCCCTCAAGGTCAGTGCTGTGGAGCGCCGGGCCTGCCCCCGAGCTCGGCCCACTGGGGCACCAGCACAAAGCAGATACTTCCAAGTTCTGACTACAGGAAGTACCTCCAAAGTCAACACAAATGGATATTGTACAAGATGTAAGCATAGCCTTACAGGCAAGTAAATCTTGGGCCTAATAAAGACTTCCAAGAATAGATCCTATGATGCCACTTAAGATAAATAATACATAATGGGTCTGAACCAAGAGAACTGGGTGTGATGAAAAAGAAATCACTCTCGAAAAGTAAGAAATATCAACAGAAAAGAAAGTGATAAAACTGAACTGAATTACAGAGCCAGACTGCTTTAACCTCCTGTATATCCTCATCAACGTTGAGCATCTTTTTGAAGCACAACTTTCACTTAGTACAGATTTCTGTTCTGACTGGCCATCTCTGTTCATAAAATGAAATGCATTCTGAAAAATTAGATCAGTTCTGCCAGCCTCACCTCTCTCTTGTTGGACCCAAAGATAGAATGTTTTTGATACTGTCAATCTTTTACCATGTATGAATCAAAAACTAACCAGAATTAAAGTCCCAAAGCAGAGAAAACTGTTAACAAAATTGTTACAGTTACAGGTAAAGTTCTATTATTCATAGAAAATGTTTTTTAGACTGGCCTCATTAGTCAATAAGAATTATTATATATATGGTTAGTCAACGGTAATGTTCTTGAATTCCACAAATAAGTTCCACACCTTATATTTCCTAGCTAAGCCCACCCACAGTCACTGTTTTTAAACAATAACAGTGCTCAAGAAATCACAATGTCTTATTTAAGTTAATAAATGATTGCATAAGCAAATCAACTGCACAGTTTGCTAATAAATATTCCTTGTTTTCCTAGTTCCAGAGCATGTATGTTTGAAAGATTTGTTGGTCTGGTTTTCAGTAACTCTTAGAGATGTGGACCTGTCAAAGGGATTTAATTGTTAATAAATATACTTGGCTTTAAGCCAGCATCTGAAAATTAAATAATATGTTTTTAATGTGTGTTTCCCTCAGGAAAACTGATATCGGACCAGAAATACGGTAGTTGCTTTGTGGCATACACCCAACTAAAAAGTGAAGTACTAACACTTCTTCAAATGCTCAAGTTAAACTAAATACTTTAGTTGAAACATAGCATATAAAGACCTAAAATAAACTCTAAGCAGGATTTCTAAGGCAAGGTCAGTAGTTAAGTTTGCATAGATTTCACATGGTATAAGGTGGATTGCCCTTTTTCTTTTTTTTAAATTTTATTTATTTATTTATTTATGGCTGTGTTGGGTCTTCGTTTCTGTGCGAGGGCTTTCTCCAATTGCGGCAAGCGGGGGCCACTCTTCATCGTGGAGCACGGGCCTCTCACTATCACGGCCTCTCTTGTTGCGGAGCACAGGCTCCAGACACGCAGGCTCAGTAATCGTGGCTCACGGGCCTAGTTGCTCCGCGGCATGTGGGATCTTCCCAGACCAGGGCTTGAACCCGTGTCCCCTGCATTGGCAGGCAGATTCTCAACCACTGTGCCACCAGGGAAGCCCTGCCCTTTTTCTGATAGGGAGAGAATCAGTATAGCAGGACACAGGGGTCATAAACTTAGCAAAATGCAGGTACTTACAAAAAAAATTCTCATGATCTGCAAAGAAGTCTTATAAAGACACCCTGGCGTTGCTTGGGCTCAGTCTCCAAAAAGCCTGAGTTAAGAGACTAAAATTTCACTCTCCTTGGGAGAAGTTCATCTTATTAAAACTGTCAAAATAATTCTTTGTGGACTAATTTGATGTGCAAACACTAAATGTAAAAACTTTTGTAGAACCCATCCACTGAAACCAGAGACCATGAACGCCCCAGAAGTTCATGAGAAAGGCTGGTAGAGTGATTTAAGGTGTCAACCTGGTGTCAGACAGGTTTGGGGTACATCCTGCCTCAGCTACATTGCCTGTGAGACCTAGGGCAAGGTCCTCAGGGTCTAGGTATCTCAATATCCTCATCTGTAAAATGGGGATGAAAATAGTATATGCCTTATATGCTTGTGTGGATTAAATAAAAGTGCTTAAATCAAGTGCTCAGCATGGCTTAACATATGGTAAGATCCTAATGAATGCTATGCCTTGTTATTATGCTCTGACCTTTAGTTGGGATAAATATAAAATAGAATTGTTCTAGCTTGCACAATGCATGTATTTCCTTCTTCCATGCCCCCCCCTTTTATTTTTTAAAACAGTCAGACTTTTGTTTCTGTGGTATAGAATATTAATATTTATAAGTTTCTTAAATTCTAAGAGTAGAAAATAGCCTCTGCAGATCTGAAGGTTTAAAGTGCTCAAAATCAAAGATTTAAGGGCCATCAAAAATCTACTAAGATTTTAGCACTGACAGAACAATGAGCTTACTGAAGATTTTTTATTGAGAAAAG
Organism: Balaenoptera physalus; assembly: GCF_965194825.1. Lineage (NCBI taxonomy): Eukaryota > Metazoa > Chordata > Mammalia > Artiodactyla > Balaenopteridae > Balaenoptera > Balaenoptera physalus. The sequence goes on along the minus strand of NC_138887.1, from coordinate 91,292,702 downwards.
TTTTATATTAAACTAAAAATGGTTTCTATGAGGCTAAATGCCAAAAGAATACTCCTGTCCTTAGCAGTCACATTTATTCATCTTTTTAAAAGTAGTGAACTTCCCTGGTGGCACAGTGGTTAAGAATCCGTCTGCCAATGCAGGGAACCTGGGTTCAACCCCTGGTCCAGGAAGATCCCACATGCCGCGGAGCAACTAAGCCCGTGCACCACAACTACTGAGCCTGTGCTCTAGAGCCCGTGCTCCACAACAAGAGAAGCCACTGCAATGAGAAGCCTGCATATACTGCAACAAAGAGTAGCTCTCGCTCGCCGCAACTAGAGAAAGCCCGTGCGCAGCAACGAAGACCCAACACCGCCAAAAATAAATTAAATAAATAATTTAAAAAATAAAAAAATAAAAGTAGTCATGTCAAGTGAGCAAAGGTTTAGTGATGAGATGCCACAGAGTAAACACTGGTGGGATTAAGCAAATAGTGAGGGGAGGTGGTTGATGAGGAATTGCGCTGGGCGCCTGGGGGATATAAAAAGCCATGAGGGCTGTGAGAATTTACAAAGAGGGGCCTAAGAAGTAGGTTGAAAATGGAACCTTGACAGCAGTCCGCATCAAGAATCAAAGAAGGAAGTGGTACCAGAGAGCCTTTAGAAAAGATTCGAGACCAAGTGGGAAACGGGACCTAAATGTGTCATGGGCTGAGGCCTGTTTCTGGAAGAAGCTTTCAGCATCACACATTGGAGAGAGACAGCAAGTCACTGTAATCGATTCTTTTTTGAGTTCTTTCTGTTATAAAAACAATACTCACACAAACAAAAGTAACAAACTGAGCAGTGCAGAAGTGTGTCTCATAAAATGAGAACATTTCCTCCCCTCACGATCCTTGTCTCCTTCCAGAACATTTCAAAGTGCAATCGGACTCGAGGCTGTGGACAGAACATATACTATTTCACCTCTTCCTTCCTCCCTCAGACCTCATTAAAATTATAGTAATGGAATATAAATGGCTTAAATCAACAATAAAGAGAATAGTCAAAGAAATGAGAGAACTCAACACATTTCTGGAAAGTGGAAAGGGAATGAAGAAATCGTAACATAAAGCAGGATGGAGAAGCCTCAGCCTAGAAGAATAAAAGCAGATGAGGGGGGGTGGGAAACAAAAGCAGACGAGGAATGTGGAAACCAAGATACCCTGAGAAAATTTCAGATACAAATGAGCACTTGAGAGAAGCACAGGGCTGAAAATTGGGATTAACTGAAAAACCCATTGGTGGCATAAAGAACCCCATTCCCTCCCCTTCACCCCGAAGCAGAACTCCTGGAAGTCTAGTGTCAAACCTTCTAGGCTTTCTGCAGTTAGAGTCTCCAGAACAGCCAGTGTCCTACCTACTCATTAGAAAGCAAACCTCTGGTCCACAAGCCCCATCATATAACCAGAGTTCCTAAATACTTTTTTATGACTTCACTCTTAAATATGAAGAGACTGTCCAAGAATTAACATATATTTGATTAAATTCAGAAGCGTAAAAGAAAGCAAACAAACAAAAAAGCAGTAAGTCAGGCAGGGATGAGAAGAAAATTTTTTAAAAGCCAAGAAGATCCAAGAAGATATTAATATCCATGAACAACAAGAATGGATGCTTTGAAAAAGTGACAATTAGAGAACAAGAGAGAACTTGGAAGAGAAAGCCAAAGAGAAGGAACCCAGGCACATAAGCCCTGCTCCTTCTTCTAAACTCACCAGTTGGATAAGTCAGTTGTCCTACCCTGGGGAGAAATGAGTAAGGGGATGGAGAGAGCCAGGAGTGTTAGTCTAATGGAATTTATTCCTCAAGAAGCCAGGAAGAAAGTATTAAAACTATAAAAGAGAAAATATGAGACATGGAGGATTGAGTCAGGAGGTTCAGCAACTTGACTAATTAGAATGCCATAAAGAGACTGAAAAAGTGTGTGTGTGGGGGGGGTTGAATATTAAGAGAAAACTCTCAGTGCTGAAGTTTCTAGATCAAAAGGGCCCACTGAGGGCTGAGCAGGACTAATTTTTTTAAAATCCTAAATATAGCATTGTGATATTTCAGAACACCAAGGATAAGGGAAGGTTTCTAGAACCTTTCATGTAGGGGGTGGGGGTGGGAAAGTGAAATGAAAACAATAATCAGTTGCCAGAGAATCAGCCAGACATCAGATTTCCCATCTGTAACACTAGAGGCCAAAGCCTGTGAAGCAATAACTTCAGTTTTGAGGGAAAATTATTTTCAACCCAGAATTTTATAACCAGCCAAACTATTAGCCAAGTGTGAAGGCTCAATAAAGACATCTTAACACACAAGATTCAGAAAATGCATCCCCCATGCGCCTTGAAGGAGTTACTCAAGAAGGGGCTGCAGCGAAGAGAAGGAATGAACCAAAAAAAGAGAAAACATGGCATCTGGCAGAGCAGAGTGTCCACCTAGGAGGGCATGATCCCAGCTGTGTCCAGATAGGACTAAGAAGATGCAGGACCATGGAACCCCCAGGAAACGAGGGGAAGTAATGGAACAGTTGGAATGAGCCTGAGAGTGGAAGACGTTAGGTTACAGTAAACGCACTTGGTAGCAAGTAAAGTGAGAAAAAGCCAAACTTCACTCCAGCAACATTCTTCTTCAGCACAGAGGCTATGCTATTGGATCAGAGATTATAAAATGCAGTCCTTGGTTATGCAGTTAACTGTTTGACATCCATATTTACTGTTTTGAGTTTTTAGATTCAACATCTAGACATACCATGAGAGACTTAACTATTGTTACAGAATTTTAATGCTCTCGTGTTTGTCACCACAAAAGGACAGGCCCTGTACTTAATAAATGAATGAATGAATGAATAAAATCAATGTCATGAAAGACAAAGAAAGGCTGAGGAGCTGTTCCAGACTATGAGAGACATGACAACTAAGTGCAACATGTGATCCTGGGCTGGATCCTGGACCAGAGAAAACAATAGCTCTTAGAAGGAGGAGGAGGAGGAGAGGAAGGATGAGAACGAGGGGGGATGAGGAGGAGCGAGCTTGCGGGGGGTGGGGGGGGGCGCGGGAGCAGACATTATTGGGACAACTGGCAAAATTTGAAGAAGGTATGTAGATTATAGTATTGTACCAAAGATGTTAAATTTCCTGACTTTGATAATAGTATTGTGGTATTTCAGGGTTAAGAGATGCCATGTCTACAATTTACTCTCACACATAAGATAAGACATTTATGTATCTAGACTATTTTCTCTCTGTGCATGTGTATGTGTGTGTGTGTGGAAAATGACAAACCAAATAGGGCAAAATATTTAGCAATTGGCAAATCTGAGTGAAGAGTTCATTGTACTATTCTTGCAACATTTCTGTAAGTTTGAAATCATTTCAAAACAAAAAGTAAAAACAGCAAAATCTATTAGTAATCCTAAAAAAAAAAAAAGAAAGAAAGAAAAGGACAGGCCCTGCTGACGGAGACTGGGAAGAAGAAGGGGAGGAGGAAGGCGGGGCTGCAAATATCCTCGTCTCATAAGAAAGAGCACCAGTAACTTTTGGAACTAGAAAAGGTGTAAGGGTGCTTCTCGAAGTTGGAGAGATGTCAGAACCAACCGTCACAGAGCCATGCTGGGAGCTGGGGTGAGGGAAATGAGGTGTGAATTACGTTATCACCCCCCCATAAGAAGAAGTCTATCAGGAACTATCTAATGTTGACCGATACGTAAACAGAGTGACTGGCAGAGCTGCCGGACTCAGCTGTGCCGACCGTGCGTGGCGCCCCTCTCCAGAGGGCTCCATTCACTGCACTGTCACTGTAGATTTGTTTAGTTATGAAGAGAATTTTCTGGTGGATGTCCGTATAGTATCTGGAGGATGGGATGTCTTCCTCTGTTTCTCACAAAGCTGGCGGTCAGCTAGCACAGAACTGGTCGTATAGACATTTGGGGAACCACCACAAGGGCAGAAGGCATTAAAAGTGACCGCTCTGGGGCTGTGCCATGCAGACCGGGAGGGGAGATAAGAGGAGAGGGTACAGCACAGGGCTATTGCTTTTCACTCTCTTTTCTGGACTATTTGATTTTTTTCAAATCATGCGCACACAGTTCTTTAATTTTAAAATTTGAAAGTAATAATTAAAAACAAACAAACACAAAAAAGCCCCAGACTGGCAGCGCCTGGGATGTATGTCTCCAGGTGCCCCCCCCCCACCCCCGACCGCTTCGTTCGCTCATTTCCTTTAAGGTGCAAATAAACGGTCTGCGGCCTGCGGCGGAAGCCCACCAGCCCCTCAGCCAGCGCCTCCCGAGACCCCGGGGGAGCAGCCCTCCGGGCAGGACCCTCCACTACAACCTGTCTCTCTGAGAGCGCTTGGCTTTTACTCCACTGGTCGCCATCTTTCGTGCCCTCCAAAGCAGCACTAGCGCAAACTGCTGCTTGTGCGAAATTTTCCCTGGAGGTCAGAACATTTTGGAGACATAGGGTAGGACACAACTTCTAATTCAGTCATCAGATATCCCAGTTCCTAGGACCTAAGTCCTAAGACCGACCCCTCCACGAGAATTTCTCACCTGCTCCGGCCCTCCGTGGGCCCCGGACTCTGGCCGTGGTGCGCAGGCTCCTTCCTTCCTCCGCTGCTTTCCCGGGTGTGGACTTGATTCTCAACCTGGCTGCGTATTAGAAGCACCTGAGACCAGAAGTACCATCAAGGCTGGGCCCCACCCCCAGGGCAGGTTCTGGTATATTCAGCTCCGGGAGAGGCCAGGGTCTCTGTGACGGAAAGGGTCCCCAGGTGATTTTAATGTGTATCCACAAGGAGAACCCCTGCTCTTCTCTCTCTAGGTGCCAGAGAACAATCCCCAAATTCCTGGGGTTTTTTTTTGTTTTTTTAACTCTTTCCAGATCAAGCAGCCCCTCAAACGGCAGCCAGATTGTAAATGAACGTTCTTTCCCTTCCTTCTTCTCTGTGTATGCACACATACGCAGGCCTTTAAAAAGTGGATCATACCACATATACTGTTCTGCATTTTGCTTTTCATCTGACATCCTTTTATATTGTAAGAATGATCTACATCATTAATCAAAGACCACGTCATATTCCTTTATTAAGCACATACCATAATTTGCTTAACCCTTGTCCTGTTGATGTCATCTGGTTTTTTCCTAATATTTTGCTATTGCTAATTATGCTGCAGCGAACATCCATGTGGGTATGCATCCTTCAAAACTTGTGCAGATATTTCCAGAGTGTAATCGCAAGGTCAGAGGCTACCGTACATTCTCACCAACAGTTTGTTATAGCATCTCCTTTCCATACTCTTACCAACACCAAGTATTATCAAATTATCAAGCTTTTTACTATTTGCTAACCTGCTAGGCAAAGAAAAAAAAAGGTGTTACATTGCTTCAGTTTGCATTTCTCTGACTACTAGTGAAGTTGAACATCTTTTTGTCTCTCTGTTAGTACTTTGTATTTCTCCTGTGAATGGCCTGTTTCATAGATTTTTGATGACAATTAGTTTGGAAGATGCAATGTAATTCCTCCCCATATCTCTCTCTACTTCTTTTCTGTCCCATTATAATAGGTCTCTAATATTATTCATTTAATTCTTGATTTATTCAAAAGGATAGAGGGAAGCAGAGTATGCACAATTCAAAACTTGAGAAAAACACAGTGCAATTTATATGAAGATTTTAAATGTGTTTTTAGAAAGAGCATGAATCTGGGAGTGAGACATATCTGATTCACATCCTAGTCTGCCTCTGTCTAGCTGGGTGACTCTGGGGAATTTTACTTTCCTCACTGATCCCGGGTTTCGTGGGAAAAATAACCCACTGTGCCTAATCATGGTAATTAGGTAAGATAATGGGCGGAGCCTGGCACATAGTGCAGTACTCAATATGTGGTACGTATTATTATAATGTTATTACAACATTTGAATATTGGAATTCTTCCATACTAGGCAACCTTATTGTGAGCTTCTCCATCCCATTTCTTACTCTTACCTCAACTACTGTCTAAGTCAGGCCGCCTAGGCTTAGGTCCCTTCCCTCTGCTTCGCTGATGCAGTGGGGTATTGCTCTCTTCAAGGTTAAGGGTTTGAATTTCAAGTCTGCAAACCTGCAACATAGAAGAGGTGGAGGTAGCACCCAGGTGTGATTGAGCACTTCCCGGACTGTGTGTTAGGAATGGGGCCTGGAGATGCAAGCAAACCCAGTACCAGAGAAGGTGTCTCACTTTCCCCCTTGGTTAACTGTCAAGCCCGTGATTAATCCACAATCAAGAACTGACCTAGAGTCTGTCGTACAGAGTGAAGTAAGTCAGAAAGAGAAAAACAAATACTGTATGCTAACACATATATATGGAATCTAAAACAAACAAACAAAATGGTTCTGAAGAACCTAGGGGCAGGACAGGAATAAAGATGCAGACGTAGAGAATGGACCTGAGGACACGGGGAGGGGGAAGGGTAAGCTGGGACAAAGTGAGAGAGTGGCATGGACTAATATATACACTACCAAATGTAAAATAGATAGCTAGTGGGAAGCAGCCGCACAGCACAGGGAGATCAGCTCAGTGCTTTGTGACCACCAAGAGGGGTGGGATAGGGAGGGTGGGAGGGAGACGCAAGAGGGAGGGGATATGGGGATATATGTATACATATAGCTGATTCACTTTGTTATAAAGCAGAAACTAACACACCATTGTAAAGCAATTATACTCCAATAAAGATGTTTAAAAAAAAACAAAAAAAGAACTGACCATGGTTCCAGTGGAAATACTTTCGGTTATAAGTAACAGACCCCGGGGACACTAAATAATGAGGAAAACTTAATATCTTGGATGACGAGAAGTCTGGAGGCAGGGCAGGGCCACAGTGGGTTCATTCAAGCAGTTCAGCAACACCCTCCAGAACCCAGTTCTTCTGTCCTTCCAGACTGCCGTCTGCAGCTTGTTGCTTGTCCTGCATTGGCTGCCTCGTGTCCCAAGTGGGCTGCTGCAGAAAGCTGCATCCAGAGACAGGGAAAAGGACTTTCTCCCCTTTTAAAGAGTGAAGAAACCTTTCTTACAAGCCTCCCAACAGATTATTCCTAACATCATATTGGCCCAAATTGAATCACCACATGCCCTCTGCCAAAAAAAATCAGTGGCAATTAGTATTATTGATTTGAGCTGCTCCGGGTCAGAGAGAAGCCGGGCCCTTCTGAAGCACATGGCTGCCCAACACCTGAACAGAAGTTAGCAAGGAAGAGGGAAGCGGCTGCTGCCACTCAACAGTGAATGATGATGATGATCAACAGGGTGTACCACGGCCACTGCCGTGTGTATTTATAAGGACTCACAAGGTGTATTTTAAATTAATATGCAAACCCTTCAGTTAATCAAATAATTAATATGCAAACCCTGCCATTTGCATATTTTAAATTAATATGCAAACCCTTCAGTTACCAAGTTCGAACTTTGCAACCTGGAAACTTAGTATTACAAAGAAAAGGAAGTAATATTTCCTGTTATTTTTAAATCTAGGGGTATTACTTATGAGCAAATAACCCATCTTTTAAAGGAATAAGCTTTGAAGAATGAGCATTCATAGTCAATTCCCAAGCACTTGGCATGGAGTGAGTTCTGCGTGGCTCCATCGAGATCTTAGGACAGAGGGCTCCCGGACAGGTGACCCAAATGGGGCAGACTGGGGGAGCCAAGACGGCCCTCCTAGGGGTGTTTCTCTGGCAGAGGCCTGCTGTCCAAGTCACCCGGTGAGCCTCATACCAAACACCTGGAATATAAAGATAGGGGGCAGGGTGGGGGCCATATGGGGAGAGTAGTTCCAGAAAAGGAGTTCATTCTAAGAAATCCTTTAAAGATCCCTGGGACCTGGGAGACCAAACTAATGCCGTTTCTCCTGCTTCCTTCTCTGTCCTTCCCTCCAAAGCCGGCTCATCCTGAAGAGGACAGATTTCAAATGTAACAGGGCACAGTCCGCCATGAGGGGCAAAGCGGGAAACGTGTGGTGCCAAGGCCCGAGCTGGGAAGGGGATGAGTGAAGGCACAACTGTGGAGCCGCCATGCTGTCTTGGCCCCTTTTAGAATGCTTTTGTGGGTCTGACCTTCTGGAGTGATGAACATTTCTGCACACGTAGTCCTATTGATACTACAGCCTTGTTCAGAGACTGAGTCTGTAGAAGAGGAAAAACCAGGGCAGAGTTACCTGGGGTGAGGCCCCGCAGAGGGAGAGGCAGCCTGGAACATTGGTTTCTCTGGAGTGGGGTGGAGGGTGAGCTAGGGCGCTGCAGGGAGCGCCACCTGGGCTGCGTTCTGGAGCCACCCACCCGTACCCCATACCTAGACCAATTATACCAGAACCTTAGGGAGTGGGCTGAGCAAGGTTCAAACTACCACCTCCAAGTTCTTAGAAATAGGTCTCTCAATGCGTTACCCTAAGAATTTTGTTCCTAGTACCACCTTGAATAATGTCATCAAGGGGTTTCATTCCCCTTCTGCCTGTGCCCCCCACCCTAGATACCCTGTGTCTTGGACATGCAAATGGAGAGGATGGGGACCCTCAAAAGGCAGGTTTCTCCTCCTCTGCTCCATGACTGAGCTGAGGACCAAAGGCTCAGACTTGAGATCTCCAAGGCCCGTCTCTCCCACTGCCTTTCTGAGTGTCACTGTGCTTTTGGTATCTGATGAGGGAGCCCCTAATCATCCCACTTGCCTCTGCTTCCTCTCTACGAAAGAACAGAGCGAGCCCAGCCCTGTCTGCTAAGCTGAATAACTTGGCCAAAGTTGAGTGATAATCTCCCAAATTTAATGTCACCCTGAGGGTCACCAACTGACTTGCCAGTGTACCCTGACTCTGTCCTATACCAGCTGTGTAACCTTGGACGAGTGCTTTAACCTCTGTAAGTCTTGTTCCTCAATCACTGCAAAATAAATACTGTAGCACAGGATTGCTGTGAAGATCAGGGTCATCAAGATAGAGTCCAGAAAGCATTATCACAATGCCCAGAACATGGAAAGCACCTCAGAAATAGGAACAATCACTATTATTGTTTTATTGAAAGAAAACGGGCTTAGCGATTACTTTGTTAATTTGAGTAATAGTATACATTTCCAATATATTGATAGTAAAGCTATATTTTTTTAGAAAATACTCTAATTCATTCCCTCATTCTTCAAGCTGGTCTCATACCCCAGTAAATTCAAATTAGTGGGGCTTTTGTTATCCCCCTAGGGAAGCTCGTTCGCAGTCAGGCGCTGCCCCCCGCCACCTGCTGCAGTGTGGTATGGCTGAAGAGACCAGCAAATGACCCCAACATCTCCCAGTCCTGAGCCCCAGGCTCCTGGGTCTTTGGTCACTTCTTTTTTTTCCCTTTTTAAAAAAATTTATTTGATTGAAGTATAGCTGATTTGCAATGTTGTGTTAATTTCTACTGTGCAGCAAAGTGATCAGTTATACATATATATACATTTTTTTCACATCCTTCACATGTACGTGCTGGAGTCTGCCTCCACTGAACTTGCCCGTCTTCTCCCACAGGCTGTAAAGCGGTTCTTGAAACAGGAGTGCAAGTGTCATGGCGTGAGCGGCTCATGTACCTTGAGGACCTGCTGGCTGGCCATGGCCGACTTCAGAAAAACGGGCGATTATCTCTGGAGGAAGTACAACGGAGCCATCCAAGTTGTCATGAACCAGGATGGCACTGGTTTCACTGTGGCTAACAAGAGGTTTAAAAAGCCGACGAAAAATGACCTCGTGTATTTTGAGAATTCTCCAGACTACTGTATCCGGGACCGAGATGCAGGTAAGTTCAAAACACTTTATTCACAGCACCTAATTCTTCCGACAATCAGCACTCTGCAATTTAAATGCAGAGTTAAAATTTAAATGCAAAGTTCTGTATTTTCCGCCTGCCGATCCTATAAGCGCAGTCTGCTGTCTTCAGGTTCAATGCTCAGGTTCTTTATAATTCATATTTAAAGTGCACAGAGAGCTCTCCTAAGCACCTGGAGAAACCAGTTGATAATGTGCAGATTCTGGAGAAATGGGAACTCAACAAGAATGCACATGGCAAAAAGTCAACGTATGCAGATTAGCAAAATTCTTCAGCCTGGACAGAACTCTAATTCGTGGGTTAATGTCCATATGTAGAGAAACACAGCATCTTTCCTGTGATCCTGAGGCTGAGAGGAGGACAGCTTTGCGGTCTATCTGCTGCCCCTTTAAATACCACCTCTGTGACTGTGGAGAGGGTCCCAGGGATTTACAGTTAGCCTGTTCTGAAATCCTCCATACTTCACACTCCCTTGCTCCTTCCACAATGCTCAGAAGTTGCCAAATACTTGAAAGCAAGAATTCATCCCCACTGGCTCAGCTGTCGGTGAGCAGTGGAAGAGGGCTGCGTAAGAGGCAGTTCATTTATTAAAGCCACACCCTTCCCTTGACGACGGCACCTTCTCTGTCCTGAACTCACTCAAAGAGCAGCTCCGTCAGCCTTAGCACAGCTGTTGCCACCTGTGGGTTTTATACACGTGCTTTCCTCCACCTCTTGCCCCTCCCGGTCAGCACTGAACTCCTTGCTTAGTACCGTCCATGCAAAGACTCTGGTACAAAATAAGAATGAGTACAAGTCTCAGTGGAGAGGAGGTGATGGAGAGCCCACAGCCAACTTGGCTGAAGGCAACTTTTCAGACTTAGTAGAAAGCAAGGGAATTCATTACCAGGAAAAACATCCTCGAATTCAAGTTCTGAGTTTGTTTTTCATTCCAAAGTAATTGCAAAGGAAACAGTAAAACAGTGCAGACGTCAGCAGCTCCTATCACAGGTCTGACCAAGAGGCATGATTACCAGGGAATGTCACAAGAAGTCCAAAGCCTCTTCTTTGTCCCCGAGTGGTTGAATTTCCTTCATGGTTTGATGAGCTAATTCTTTGCAGCACTGGAGCAAGTTTGTACATGCAGCCTCTGGATTAATAACTGCTGAGCGAAAGGGCCAGATGCTGTGCCCTGCTGCATTCCTCACATGCTTTGCGACCTCTAACAAGTCATCCTACCTGTCAGGCCAAAGTTTCGCCGAATCCCCAAGAAACCTGTGCGTTGGTACAGGAGGGTCCCAGAGGTCTGGGTCCCTCTCTGCCATTAACTAGCTGCTTAACCTCAGGCTACTCAGATGGGCATGGGGCTGATGACATCAAGATCATTTTAGGAACTATGCACTGACTCCTGTGTGCCAGGTACTGGGCTGAGACCATTGCACACATGGTCTTATTTAATCCTTAGCGCCTCCCTATGACATCAGTGCATTGGAACTGATTACTGAAAAAAAAAAAAAAAGACTAAGAAGAGGGTGGCTCCTGGTTGATCAACACCAACCAAGAACCAAATTCACATCTTATTTTTTGAGATCAGATAAGCACCCTGGATATGATCATCCCTATTGTACAGACGAGAAAAGTGAATGACCAGCTCAAGATCTCATTGGTCTTGGAGGGGACGGGTGTCCAGCTGTCTGACCCCACAGCCTGTGCTCCTAACCCTAACACTGCAACTTGTCCTTACCTTTCTCCCAGGGCATGTATTATGTGAAAGGCCTGGTGAAGCAGAAACCTCATTTTAAACATAAGAGGACCTGCTTCCTCGGGACACCTTGTCTGGTTTTTTGGATTGAAGCAGTTTGCACAGTGAAGCAAATGGTTATGCTTGATGAACATTTAACTGCTTCATAGATGGTCATTGAAATAAAGACCTTACTTTCTCTTCCCCACAAAGGAGATTTGGAATCAAACCCCTGCTGCCTCTTCAGGATACTAAGTTATTCCTGCACACTTTGCTTTTTCTACTGCCTGTATTAGAACACAATTCTGTTTCTCGATCCTAAAATAGCAGACATATCTGCAGCACCTGCCACGTGTTAGGGCTTGATCTACATTCTCTCACTGAGTAAGGTGGGTATGTTATTATCCCACTTCCTGGGAGGGGCAACTGAGGCTCTGACAGGCAGGCTATGGATTTTGCCCAAGGGCTCTTGATGGGCACGAGGCAGAGCAGGCACTTGAGCCCGAGTCTCCGCATGCTTGTAACCATTTTACTCTGCCTCCCAATGCACCAGCCACTGGGCACACTGCTGCAGGTGCAGGCTTTCTGAGGGAGGCTATATAATTTACCCCCTCTCCTAATTTATTTCTGCTCTATTTTAGGCTTATTTTAGCTTCTCTGATTTAAAAAGATGTGAATTGGGTTCTGGGTTGGTGTTGATTAACCAGGAGCCACCTTATTATTTTTTAAGTAGCCAGTTCCATTGTTTTAGATCAGATTTCCACTAAGATGCCTAGGTTAGTCATAAATTGTCTGAACTACACTTAATGTCTTTTTTTTTTCTGCCTAGCAAAATGCCAGAGTCATCCATGAAAACTTGCAATATTTCTTTTGAATTCTCTTGACCATTGGATGATTATTTTAGTGAAAATATGATTCAGGGCATTTGATATCATGTAGAGAAAAGTTTGGATTGCTGACAGTATTTTTTTCATTGTTCATATTTGGACAAATAACACATACAAATAGCACATGTATGAGATGCAGATTTTCCCTGAGACAGCCTCCTTCAGCTCGCATAGCTGCCAAGGGCCTTGTGCTGGTCTGTGTAAAGACAAGGCTTTCTCCTGGCCACTTTCTACTGGAAATTTCTGTAGAATGCAGTCTAGCAAGTCAGTCAGAGTGTGTGGTTCGGAATCTTCCTGGAGTAGCTCATAACTTCTGATTGTAGAGGCAGGGAGATGTGACAGAGTCTGGGACCTGTGAGAAGGGGAGATTCCTGAGCCCAACTCAGTGGCATTCCTTCTCCGGGCTCTGCGCCCTTGTTTGGGTCAGTGCTAACATCCTCTGGTGTATGTTAAAGAAGCACTCACAGTTAACGAGTCAGGACATCACTGAGGGAGTCTCTCCCCTCACTAGGATCACACGACATCAGGAAGGACCTGTTTTCTGGTAAATGGAACATGTTCAAGGTGGGTTACCATCAGAGGTATCCCAGGCTCTAAGATAAGTCAGAAGTTTGCAGTAAAATTTAAATCAAATAACATATATATATATTCACTTGCTCTATTAAAATCGATATTAACTTTTCCCTAGATTACACCTCAAACTACCCACTCTGCTGTGTTGCGGTTATTTTGTCTTATCTTGCTTTTTTTATAAAAAAAATATCATGCACATTTAATATTCACCTGATTGGGCACCTTCTCCTTGTCAGCACTTGGAAAAGCAGTGGTGGTGGCAGGTTGAATATTGTCAAGTAATAGATATTTGGAACTGGCAGACTTTAGTCTTGCTGGTCAGCACCTGCTGCCTGTTCAAATTCGCTCATAATCTGACTGAAGTAAGCCGGCTTGTTTGTCATTTCGGTTTGTGGAGTGGATAAAGTCTGCAGGTCTAGTCCACTATTTTCCAAAGTGAGGGCCTCTTCAGAGACCTACTGAATCAGAATCTCAGGAAAACCCCTGAGATTCTGTATGCTTTTCAAACTTAAGCACATCAAAATTTGAAAAATCCATGATTTAGGTAGTCCATGGTTCCTGATTTTCCCATAAGTATTAGGTAAGAAGAAATCCAGAGAGATTTTTTTTTTTAAAATACCTGATCTCTTACAAAGGAAAGAAAGCTTTTTTATTTGAGGAGCTCTAAATAAATGTCATTCAAAAATATCCCTGCCCTGACTTACCCAGTATAAGAGGGTGTCCTTTCACATTAAGGCCCTGCATTTTCTGGAACCCTCTTTTACCGGGAATAGCACACTGAAATGATCTCGGCCATCAAAGCTTCCATTGGAATTAGCTTGACAGAGATCAGCAAGTCAGCCCTTTAGTGAAGTCCTGAAATAGTGATACCAGGAGTAGTGAATTTTGGTGAGAATTACAGAAGGGTGAGTCAAGACCCTAGGGTATTCCTGGGTGACAACAGACCCAGACCTCAGGTGAGGAAAGGTGATGGGACCTTTGGGTGAATTCCTACTGAGAATCAGGCCGTGGGCTACAAGCTTTATGTGTATTTTCTCTGCATCTTCACAGCTGTTACCTCCATTTACAGAGAAGGAAACTGAGCCTCTGAAAAGTTAACTTGCCCAAGATTTCATGGCCTGTAAGTGATAAACAAAACAAAATAAATGAAGTCAAAACCAAAATCTATACTCTTCTCACCTTACTTCCTGAAATTTGATGGTAGTGACTGGGGGGCTGTGTAATAAAGAGGCAGCACGAGGACACAGAACATAATGGGATGAGGTGCCCACAAAGCAGGGAGGTGGGAGGTGGAGAGACTTGACCCATGTCCAGCTCAGGTTGCCTGGAAACCCCTTTCAATGACAAGCCCTTCCAGAGTGTTAATGTCTTCAGTTGCTCCTAAGAAATGATAAGCTCAAAACCTGATTAAGGAAGATTTTCTTATGGCAACAATAATAACAAAAGACATTTTCCCCCAGTCTTCAACTGAAGAAGGTGAGTGCTCTGATGTTCAACTATAAATACTCCCCAGAGATTCGGAGAGTAGGTACAGCCATGTGATGCTGTGCATGTGACATTTTGCAGGCCAAACGAGAGGGCAGATCTAGGAACTGGGCTTTCTGGGAAGGGTGGTTCTGTGGTTATCTCCTCTGGTTATTGCCCCAGGCATCTGTAAATCAAAGAAACCCTTAAGTTAGAGATAGGTGCATCGCTAACTAAGGAATGCTGCTGTCCTCTCCGGGGCAGCGTCTGCACCTAATCACAGGCCACTTTCACTGGTTATTTTGTAAAAACCCTGACCTGGGCCAGAGGTCACCCTGAGGTCTCTTCTCCCACTGTAGAAAACAAGCAACCCTCCGCCTCTTGTCCAGTCAAGTACAAAAAGCAAATGGAGTTCAACAGTTGTTTAACTTGTTGCTGAAAACCCGATACAGGTTTCCCTCACTGTCTGGAAGTAGAGCCTTCCCATGGAACCTTTCGTAAGCCGAAATGGCGTAAAGCGAATAAGCAATTACCTTAGGACACATCTTGCTAATAGACGCACAAGATAAATTGAGATAAAGCACAAATCCTCACAGACTCCTTTCAAAGTGATGGCGCCTTGATGCTGAGATGCTGTGTGGGTCCTGGGGAGCTTGATGGGTCGGGGGGGGGGGGTCACCCCTGCTGCTCAGGTGTGCGCTGCCTCTCTAACAGCTTGCTGCAAAAACAAACGCTGAGCGCTCTTTTCACTTTTCGCCTTTTTTTGTAAAAGCGAAAATTCTCTTGGGATTTCTTCCAGTTAACAACAACAAAAAAAAAACAGGTACCAGTGTAGGTCTTTCGTAAAAGTGAAATGCTCGAAGTGAACTTTCTCACCATCGGGGGTTACCTGTACCTGGCTGAGAGCTGCAGGCTGTGAACGATGTAAGACCTCCCTCGGGTATCACAGTTTTTTCCACATTAATCATCTTTAGCAAACAGCTCAGTACCCATGGGAACACACAACTCCAACCACAGCTTACAGAGTTTGGTGTTCTAGACCTGCCCTGTGGTGTGGTCTGGTTTGCAGAACCTCTGACTGCTGTGCTTGTGACCTGATGAAAAACAAGGGAACACCATGTCAGCCAATAGCAGTGGGTGGACCTTGTTTTGATACTAAATGTACAATTCCCACCAGGACACCTGAGCTCCCTCATCTCGTCATGGAACAAATATTCATTAAGCCTCTTCTATATGCCAGAAACTACGATAAGCCCCAGGAATGCAAAAATGAGGTAGACAGACTTGGTCCTTGCCCTCGTGGTTTCATAGGCCTCCTCGTCCTTGTGGACAAGCCAGGTGGGTGGCAGGCAAGGAGACTCAGGCTAGGTGCTGGGGAACCCTGCCTGGACAGGAATGTGATTTTCTTAGGTTTCAGTCCTCACTCCATTGCACTATTACAAGGTCTTACCTTACATTTGTCACTTTGAAAAGTAAAGAATCAGTTATTCATTCCTTTCTGTGTTGAGCTTTATTGTAGAAATTTCATGAACTGATACCTCAAAAGTGCTAGAACAGGAGAGAATGATATGAAAAATGTATTGGTGAAGCTTCTAAGTCACCATTTTTCCTGTCTGTCCCACTGGATTCTGATTCCATGATGGCAGGAACTATATGTCTGTTCACCACTGAATCCCTGGCATCTAGTACATAAACATGTGTTGAACTGAATTAAATGGCAAGCTATAAACAACATAAAATATGTTCATCATATTAGGTGGATTCTTATATTGGTGCAGTGTCGTAGTTTAAAGATAACTTTACCTTCCTTTGACAGATAATTACTAAGCACGTCTTCACTCATCACTGATTACTTTATAATACACAGCCTGTGAAAATTCCCATTTAAGCTTAAGTGTTAAATGGAGTTTTTCCTCATATTCAGGTGCATTAGTGGGGCATTTACAGAGCTTAAGATGCTGCTGGCTGCCCATTTCCTTGGATGAGATAAAAGGTCTCAAATAAATGCAGCAGCAGACTCTGTTGCTTTTAGCTGCCACCACATACTCAGTTCTTTTACTCATTGGGGGGGCCTTTTTCATTTACTGTTATCAGTGGGATTACTGGGTAGTTCATCTGATTTCCTCGTTAACATAGCAAAATACTTTTTACCTCCAGTGCTATTTTATGTTATAGGCATGATCTATAAATCTGCATTACCTTTTGGAATATAGATTTGCTAGAATTACTATACTTTTAGGATACACTAAAAAGTACCCTAATTTGAATTAGTTGAAAGTAACAATCAGATTGAATTTGTGAAAATTTTTTTAAAAAGGGAATTTTTTTCTTTCAAAAGAAAGAAAATTGCAGAAAAAAAAAATTTTATTTTGAAATCTTTGACATAATTTAACTACTAACAACAAAGGATTTACCAAATAGACATCCTTTACTTTTTTTGGAAATAGAAAAAAATTATCTCTAATTACCATATTAATGTGTTACAAGCAAAAGAATGTTTAAGTACTTTAAAATAATGTATTTGCTTACTTCCTTTAAGCTTTTCCCCTGAAACCTATTTTGTGCTAGTGTGGTAAATCTCCTTTTTAAAATATGCAAATTTCATATTCCTAGGGAAAGAGCCCTGTATTATAGACTAGGAGACTTTGGTGCTACCTATTATTATTTCTACTGATTACTAATTGGGTAGTCTTGGGCAAATTAACTTCTCAGGGTCTCTTAAGATATGTATTTCACCTAGAAATTTCTAAGGTTCCCATGATTCAATTATGAATGAATGAATTGTTCATTAATCTTACTCTAAGTTTGCAATAACACAACCTGAACTTGATGCCACAGACTCTCTTAAGTTGTCATTTTGAATTTCTGTCATTTAAAAATGTGCCACATTTCTTGTATATATTCTCTGTGTATCAAGTGAGATAATTTGAGTAAAAACCTGGCTTTTAGCTAGTCTATTCTCCCATAGTGCCTGTGGACTGGGTAACCCCTCCCTGGAGAAGTGTGCCTTCCTTTGGCAAGGGAAGGCTGATCTTAATTTTTAAGGAATTGATTTTAATATTTAATAAATCAGGAAGTATATGTTGACCACCTGAGCACTATGCAGTATATAGAAGAAATATAAGGCCTAATGCTGTCCTTGGGAAACAAGATGCATGAGAAATCATCAAACATTTCAAAACAGTGTATGAGCTCTACTGGCTGACGTGCTAACGTTATAGGACTCAGGAAGGTGGTCCAGGTGGGCTTGGAGCAGCCAGGGAGCGCTCTATGAAAGGTGCTGAAGTAGGCCTGAATCTTGAAGGATGGGAAGACTTTCAATCTAAAGGAGTTCGAGGAAAGTCCAGTGCAGCAGATGAGAGTAACTCTTATGAGCAAACAGTCTACACGGCTGTGACATCAGAAAGTCTCTTCAGGAGACGGCCTGATTAGAGGACACGGGTGGAGGGCAGTGGGAAATGAACTTGGGTAGGCTAGCTAGTGCCAGATATGGAAAACCTTGACACGTCTAACCTCAACAACTTTAATTCCACGATAGGATTTGCTAATTTAATGGGGCATGCTTTCCTGTGCCAGTCAAACCTGTCCTAGTTATTATGAAAATGTTGAGTAAAACCCTCTGAGATAAGTGGAGAGACTTTGTCCTTCCCCGCTTTAGCTTTGTAATCACTGATGCGAGGAAGGGGGAAGCCTTCCAAGTAGATGAATGTGCGGTCTCTAACATTTGCTCTTTAACATTCTTTTCTTCCCTCAATAAATCTGTGTTGTGAATGACAACGTGTAAGTCAGCCAGAGGAGAAACAGCCTATTGGATGACGGGCTTAAGTGAATCTTGCCTTATGCCCTAACGGTCAACATATGGGCTTCTGTCAGCCTGGAGTGGCAGGAATTTCCAAAGATACAGGCCCATCCAGAGAGAGAGAGAGAGAGCAAGCGAGAGAGAGAGAGAGAGAGAGAGAGAGAGAGCAAGCGAGCGCAAGAGGGAGTGCCCTTTCTCCAGGTCCCTGAGGTGTGGGTCTGGGAACTATTAGCAAAAGCCCTCCATCCTCCTCTGCTGTCAAGAAGATGCATGTCAGGGGAGACAGAAGTGTTTTTGCGCTGGGAACCCTGACTCCGCCATTAATTTTATAGCTCTGGGGATGGGATGCTTGATTCTGTAAAGTTCCCTCAGCACTGCTTCACCAAAGGGGCATTATGTGGTCCCAAACTTACGTGATTTAGAAACTCTGATTCTTCATCTTTTTCCCATGCATATGTGAGCTCTTGTGTGAGTCAGGGTGAGGAAAACACCTGTGGGAGGAGAGAGGTCCATCTGGCTGGAACCCGTACCTTCCCATGGTTACAGACTGCCCGGATTTTACGGGCACTGACTCTAGGCAGATGATCTGATGACAGCGCGGTATGAAGATGATAGATGAAGGTTTGGGTCCGCTGAGGCTGAGTCTGCACCACTGTGTCTGGGGACTGGGATCTGTACCCAGGCAGGTCACACATCTGGGCACACTTCACAAACCTAAAGCAAAGGGAAGTCAGGGAGAAGAGTTTCCAACTTGTCACTTCTCTTAAGTGAACTGAGTAAATCAAAGTGTAGTAAGAAATAACATTATAAAGCAATATAAATGATCTTTTAAATAAACATGTTAAATCTGAAGCATCTAAATATCTGTTTATCCATTTAACCTATCAATTGGGGAGACTAATATTAGGGCCATTACTCAAAAATATTTTTAAAATTTCTCCTTTGAAGTATTTTTAAAGCCAGCCACACAGGCTTTGTAGATATTGTATGATGCAAATATTTGACCCATAAAGATCAATTAGGCATTTGGAAATGGCGCAGAGAATCTTAGAATGAAGTCTGAGAAGAGTTAGGTGAGCGATCGAGCTATGCCATTTCATTTTTGGTGAGATGCACATTGGTGCTATAGGCTTTCCTGAACCAGAGAGTTCTGTTTAGGGACAGTTCCTCCCAGAGTCTTCAGTCGCTGCCACATCAGCAACATATATTAGAACCAACTTGGGAGCACGTGTGTTTTGGAGATGTGCATTCTGGTATTGCAAAGTATTTAGTCTGTCTCATTCCTCAAAAAGGTGACAGGAATCCAACAGGAATATCAGTACAGGAAAAATGCAGTGTAAGCTACAAATACCATGTTAACAAGCCTTGTTCACTTTCTCACAAAACTTCGGTTGTCCTAATTGTCTATGGCATATCATGCATTGGAGGAAAAGGTCCCCTCCAAAAGAGTTATATGTCAGGACCTTTGTGAGTTCTTCAGTTAATAAAATAATGAAGGGAGAGAACAGGAAATCTGCTAAAGCACTGATCACATACTGTTACACATGAGCCTGCCTTCTGGGGCCTGGTGGGACACGAGGCCAAATCACAAGGTCAAGAGCTCCATCTCTGGAGTCAGACAAGGTTTCTCCAAATCCTGACCCTGCCACCTGCTTGCTGTGTGATCTCGGGCAAGTCACTTAACCCCTCTGACCTTCTGTTTCCTCATTTCCAAAACAGTGATGATAATAGTACCTACTTTATAAGCACTTATGAGAATTAAATGAGATAATGCAGGCAAAGGCTTATCACAGGGCCTGGCCTGTGTAAGTGCTCCACAAATATTGGCCCCAGTTATGAACAAAAAGGAGAGAAAGAGGATAAAAAAGAAGGTAGAGGGGGAAAAAAGAAAGAAGAGGGGAAAAAAGAGAAGAAAAGAAAGGATAGAAGAACTTCAGCTCTATCTGGCTTTGAAAATGTGAAAACTGGCTCTTCTGGTAGGTGTAGCTGGCTTTATTTCCCCAGGGCTCTTGTTATGGCCTAGGTGGGATCATCAGATCATCTAATGAGTGACTCATTACTTAATTAGCTGGTATATTATTTAGAAAAAGAGATCTAAAAGTATATGTCGCAAATATTCAGAACTAAACAAGGAGCCAGGTCATAAAACTCAGTGGCTCCTTTTCATAAAGCACATGTGAGCGCTCTCTCTCTCTTTCTGTCTCTCACATACACATATATGTGTATAATCTTGTATATATATATATATATATATATATATATATATATATATATATATATATATATGTATAGTCTTGATTCTTTTTATTTCAAGAATAATGGTGATGGTGATGTTTTCTGTCTTGCAAAGGCTAATGGGAAGTCCCTAAGACAGTAGAGCCCTATTGCTATCAATAATAATGAGTCCTTATTATAATTTCAATACAGGAAGCAATACCAACAAGTTCTGTGTAGCTTCTGCACTCTGGCAAACTCTCTTTTCAGGGTTTTGATGAAATGGCTCTATATTCTGCTCAAACGGCAGTAAGTGTCAAAACTGCCCTTCCTCCCTGCAGTCTGTCAACAGATCTAATGAGATCCAAACCCCAAAGCAGGGCCAGTTTGTAGTCCTTCACTAGGCAGCCTCGTCCTCCCCTCGGCTGGCCCATCCTGGTGCCGCTGACCCCTCAGAGGGGCCATTGCTCCTCCAGGCTGCCACCCCACAGCCTTCTCACATCAGTGGCTCTCAACCTTCAAAAACCCGTCTCACATTTTCTTCTGGGCCTTCATTATGCCCTGTTTGGGCAGCCAGTGAAGAGTGGTAGGTTCAGATTCATTGTGAATTCTAGCATTGTGTAGCTGAACACTGAACTGCGGAGAGAACTCAGTGCCAGAGTCTTTGTCTCCTTTTCTGAAACCACTTCCTAGTTAAGCTCTTGCCAGCGGCCATCGCTTTGCTCCCCTCAGAGTTTGGATGGTGTTGAGGCCACTTCACTGGACAACCTTCTGTTCAGTTGGAGTCTAGTTCAGTTTGCTGCATTTGGGGGACAAAACCCACCAGGACCATTAGTCCAGGCTGAGTTAGACCACAAGATTCGACCTCCTTAGGCTTGCAAGCCGCCGGGGAAAGACCACGGAGTTCGATGTCAGTAAAAGGCCCCCAGCCTGATTCAGGAATGAGACATTTGGCCTCCCAGTCCTGGCCCCTGGGCCCCACAGCCCCAAAGGGGATAAAGAATTCTAATTGCATGGTTATGTATTTATATTCTGATAAATGTATATCAGTGGAAGTGAGGAATACTTATTGATGTGCAGGGCTTATGAACAGAACACATAAAAGGTCAAAACTCAGTTACCTCTGAGATGGCAGGTGAGAGCACTTTTCACACCCCCTAGGGGTCTCATTCACACCCAAGACTTCAGTTGCCACCTCTGCCAAAGATTTCCTAATCGGCGTCTCCATCCTGACCTCTCTCCTGAGTCCCAGAGAGGATTTCAGTGACCATTCCTACCTGTATGGCACACAGTCACAGCCAACTCAACATGCTGAAATCTAAGCTCGTTATCTTTCCCCAGAGCCTGCCCCGCCCAGGTGTCCCCCACCTCAGGGAATGTCCCCCGCGTAAACCCCGGCACTCCCGCCAAAGCCTGGGGGCGCCTCTCCACTCCCCTCATCCTCTCAGCCACTTGTCCGGTCAATCACCACGTCCTGAGGTGCAGCCGCCTCAGCTTCCCTCGAGGCCGTTAACCTCTCCCATTCCCACTACCACTGTCTCCATCCAGGCCACATCATGTCCTGCCCAGAGTGCTTTATTGGTTTCTAACTTGTCTCCTGGCCTTCACTCTGGCCCCCCTTCAATCCAGTCACCCATAGTGATTCTTCTGAAATACAAGTAAAATCACGTCTCCCTTTTGTGTAATAACTCTCAATAGCATTCCTCTGCCCTTGGTTAAAACGTAAACCCCTTGACCTGTGACACACGGCCTTTCACAGGCAGCTTCTACCCACGTCACTGGCTCATCTCCTGCCACTGTCCCCTTTGAGCACTGCCCGCCAGCTGCGGCCAACACTCTTCCAAGTCTTTGCGTCTGTGGCCTTAGCTGCTGCCTCCTGCTCCTCTCCCTCCTTACCCTCCCCCTTCTCTTCTTGTTATTGAAATATAAAATGCATCCAGCAAAGTGCGTGTACCACATGTGTACAGCTAAGTGAACTGTCTCAAATGAGCACCCCCAGGTAACATGTGCCCAGATCAGGAACCTGAAGAGAACAGTATTCCAGAAGCCTCCTTCAGGCCCCTTTTCACTACCTCCCCAAGAGATATCACTACCCTGACTTCTAATAGCACAGACTAGTTTTCCCCACTTTTGTACTTTATATAAATGAAAACCTACACAATGTATCAGGTAACTCCTGCTGCATAGCAAACCACCTATCAACGTAATGGCCTGAAATCACCTTAAAGTTCCACCTTCAGCTTCATCACTCCTTGCAGCTCTGCTCTTCTGTCCACTTCATCACCAAGCTTCTTGCAAACTGCCCACACTCTATCATCACCTGGCCTCTCCTCCTGTTCACTCTTCAATCCACTGCACCCATCCCTATTGTTCCACTGAAGCTGCTCTCATCAAAAGGCACAAGTTACCTCCTTATTGTTGAACCAGATGAACAGTTTTCAGTCTTTTCCTACTTGACACTCCCCACCATCCAACTCACCCTTTAATTCAGTGAGTCACCAAGACCTAGTGATTCTTCCTCTTCAACCCATTCTGTATTTGTCCTACTTCTGTCTCCACTCATTATCTCTTGCCTGGACTAATCCAACAGCCTCAGGATACCTCCCTGCCCCAAGCCACTCTTCCAGATTTATCATTTCAACATATTTTTCCCTGAATAGAAATCTGGACTGGCTCACCACCCACCATGGAATAAAATCCAAATTGCAGCAAGGCAGGAAGACTCTTTGACCTGTTGCTCCAACCTCTCTTTCCGTGCTTTTTGCCTAACACACACTCTCTGCCTCGGCCACGTTGAATCTGCACAGTCTCTTGTGTCCTTGACCTCTGAATTTCTGCTGGGAGGTTCTCTCTTGCCAGAAATGCCTGTCACCCCATTCTCCCCTTCAAATCTTCTATCCATCCTTCACGTCTTATCTGTAATGCCACCTCCTCTACAAAACCACTAACAGCTCCTTTTCTGATCCTGTTTTCTACTATTATTACTAATAACTATCATTATTCTAATATACTTGGCTTACCCCCCCTAGAACATAAACTCTTCGAGGCAGGCAGGATCTTTGCTTTGTTCACTGATACAGCAGCCCAAGCTCCCAGAACTGTGCCTAGCACATAGTAGGCACTCTTCTTAAACACTTAAGTGAATGAATGGTTAACATTTATTGAGCACTTATTATGCCAGGTGCTTCCAGGCAGAATCTCATTCAATCCCCACCACAGCCCTATGAGGAAGGAACTATTTTTATCCCAGTTTTGCATAGGAGGAAACTGAATCTTAATGAGATTAAGTAACGGGCCCAAGGTCACACAGTTGATACATGGTAAAGCTGAGATTTGAACCCTGATTTGTCCAAGCCCTAAATAACCTCTCTCTACTGTCTTGAGCTTTGCAGTGGTGTTTTCACAAAACTCTACCATTGGCTACAGTAGGTCTTCAGCAAATGGAGCAGTTATCTTGAAGTAGTGGAAATAACTCTTTACATATTTATCTCTTCAGTATATCGTGAGTTCCCTGAGAATAGGAAGTGAATCCTAACTCTTTTATTTCCTCATGGCCACTGCCAGGAACCCCAGGTAGCCGCACAGTGTCTCACACATGTTTGCGTTCGCTAAACGTTTGCTGAATTGAGTAATGGGGTCTGCTGTTAAGAAAGGCAGCATGTAGCAGCCAGTCGTTTTTGCACAGTCAGGAATTCTGAGTACTGTCCCGATGGTTGCCCCGAATCCAGGCCCAGCTGCTGTCTCTTCCAACGCTTTGCTTCTTCAGCACGATGGAGGCTCAGGGCCATCCCTGGCTGACCCACCCGCCACCCTGACTCCAGCCCTTCGCCGTCCTTCCTGCCCTTATGAAATTGCCCTGCCTGTCTTCCTGATGTCAGTGGTCTGATCACGCAGAGCAAGTCCTGCCCCTCCTACTCCTCTTCTTGACCCCATGCCCTGCTTGAACCTGGCTGCTTCCTTGGTCATTTTTGACAGGCAGGGCAACATGACATTTATATAGATAATTGGAACACAGGGCGGAATGTGATAAGCACAGAGTCACGAGGCACTGCAGGAGTTATGAAGAGGGAAAAATTCCTAGTTAACTGATGGAGGAATGGAAAATGAAGCCACTGTCTTTTTCATCCCGATAAAAGGTGGGGTTTTTTTGTTTTGTTTTGTTTTTAATAAAGAGTTTAGCTTCTTTAGGTTTGCTGGTTATTTAGGATTGTCAACTGCAAGTAATAGAAACTTGAGTGCTTTAAGCTGAAAGGTGAAGTTCATTATAAGGAAACAGTCTCTCGAGGTATCCAAAGGTTGGAATGCAGCCAGACCTCAGAGAGAAATGTCCAGAAAACAGTCCAGGGTCTGGGCAGCATTCTCTTTCCATGTCTTATCCTCACTGTCTCTGTACATCTGCCTCGTTCTCGTCTCTCTGTGATGTCTTCTCGTTCACAGACCTCATCATGGTACACGGCTGCCAATGGCTGCTGTGTTTATACTTGGAATTTGTACTGTCCCCATCAGAACCACAAATCCTCAGGGAAATCTACCTCATTGGCCCGGCTCGAGTCCGGTGCTCACCCCTGGCCCAGTCACCTGCCGCCAACAGAGCAGGGTCACGTTGTTCACCATGGCTGCCAGGCGCCCTGCTCTGTGCAGAAAGGATCATTGTAAGCTGAGCAGACTCTCTAAAAGTGCCCATTACACTTGGTTCTGTTACCAGATAAGGCTCTTGTAAAAGAACTCTGGGTGCCTCCCCAAGAAAACAACAATTAAGAGCCTTCCTAGCTTTGAGATTCTTTGAGAAACAAATACATAAATATGAATTGCCAAACAACAAGCATCATCCTAATTAACTAAGACAATGTCCACTAGTCATTTCTAACAGGCTTTTAATACCAGTTTTGTTTATCAAAGACCTAGAATCCTGGCTTCAACCAGGTGTCTCACGTACATCTAGATGACCCACTAGACCAAAGCACAGAAGATAAACCTGGCTGGGCATTGCTCCCTCCTCAAGGCCTTACACAAATGATGCCCACACCTGCCCTTCAGCAACCAGAGTTCTCTTGTCTTTCTAATAAGCCAGTGTAATCAGATCCAGGGAGACAAAATCCCCACCATTGGAGGGTTCCATACCCCAACAAATTCCAGCAGAGCTAACTTTGGCCACTGCTTCCTTAATGTGATTTAAGGCTGGGAGAGAGAGGACTAGTACGGCTCCTTCTTTCATCCTGATCTGACCTTGCCCATTCAGTGACCCATCAATCTAAGGCTGGGTAAGGATAATCTGAAAAGCTTATCCAACTTAGAAGTGGGAATGCTGGAGTCAGGATGTCCAAGGCAGCTCCAAAGCTTCACATCCATTCTTCCTGGACGTGGCGCTCACTGCTGTTGCCCCCAGGGTTGACACATGCTCCGTGGGTCCACAGAATTGGTGGCACAGCCCCAGGATGTGGTGAGGTGGCATCAGGGCCCCGTCCTGGAGGATCACCCCGTACCTCTTCCTCTCGAAGCATACTGTGTTCCACCCACACCATTTCAGTGACACCCCCTGGCTTGTCTTCCAGGCTCCCCGGGTACAGCAGGCCGTGTGTGCAACCTGACTTCCCGAGGCATGGACAGCTGCGAAGTCATGTGCTGTGGGAGAGGCTATGACACCTCCCACGTCACCCGGATGACCAAGTGCGAGTGTAAGTTCCACTGGTGCTGTGCTGTGCGCTGCCAGGACTGCCTGGAAGCCCTGGATGTGCACACGTGCAAGGCCCCGAAGAGCCCCGACTGGGCGGCTCCCACATGACCCCAGCGGAGGTCACCATCCACCTTCCCTCCCACAAGGACTCCATTGGATCTGCAAGGATGCTGGGCTCTTGGGTTCCTTCTGGGAGATGTTTCCTTAGGCACGTGGCCTTTGTCTCTACGGAAGCCTCTTCCTGCTCCCTGGGGGCCCAGGACGGGGCCCACACGCTGCACATTAAGCATGCCCTATTTTCTCCGACTTCCGGCACCCTGAGGCACATCTCTTCCTGGTCGTGACAGGCTGTTAGAGGGGGGAGGGGTGGTGGGCCCAGACCACTGTCTCTACCCACCTAGACATTTCCTCTTCTAGAACAGTTGGCCAGAGGGAAAAAGAGTGTCTCAAAGGAGCTTCCTCTGTGTTTTCCAACAAATGTTCACAGTTAAGAAATTCCATACTTCTGTCCAGAGGGTGAAGTGTAGAAAGCAGGATAAACCCCTACTGAATTAACTTTAATTCTTGAAAAGACCAAGCAAGGCTATTGCCTGATCAAGTGATTTTCACAGCCACCACCTCTCGGGTGATTGGTAATTGGCTGGAGAAAAATGGCTTTCAATAAACTTTAGGTTTCAAATGCTCGCATTTCAAGGCATTTGTTGTCATGTTAAAATCTGACGTGACAAGGTGGGTCTGTTGTCCTTTGGTACAGTTTGGAGTCTGTGCAATAGCAAAAGCCTCAGAAAGTGATTGCTTTGTCTTACTGTCCACTCAATATAAAGAACTTTTTAGGGAATGAGATCACTTAGAATCTGAAGGGAATTTAAAAGAAAACTGATGATCTGGCAGTATTCTGTAACTGTTGAGTGAAGATGGAGGAAAGTAACCTAGTGAGTGGAATGTCAGAAAACACGTCTGTACAGATAAGGGGGAAGGGGGGGAATGAAATTCCTACCTGGTGTGATGCTTGTGGCCCATGGAATTCTGTAACTGAAATGGCTTTAAGAATGAAAACCTTGGGGATGACAAGACCAGGGAACCAAAATGCTGACAGAGAGGTTTCCAGAGCGAGGTCACGCCTGGACAGCCCCTACCATAAGTGGATGACTAAAAGAACTCGGCCGTGTGCGCAAAGGGGCATCAACTAGTTCCTGTCACCCTTCAAGCACATTGTAAAGACCTGTCATATTTAATTGTGTTCATCTGACGCTTACAAGATGACAAGATACCATAGCCTCAAGCAAATAACACATAGCCTTGCTTATAAAGTTGGTAACCCTAGTGAATTATATTGCAAACAAATCGTAACTTGGAGACTATATTTAAGGGACTCAGCTGTAATTATGGGAACATCAATATGCAAATTGTGGCCGGCTTCTGCCCTAAACCGAAAGATGACATCCAAGGAAAATGGACAGGCTGCCTGCCCCATTTTATCAGATGAAAGATGTATCAGATGAAAGAAGGGTGAAATACACAAAGGTACTCCTCATCACCCGCCTCCAGTTAGGTTCTAGTTCTAACTGTGATCTCTTCACAGAGCTACATTAACTAACAGGATGATTCATTACAGGCATCTGGTGTCAAATTACTGATGCTTGCTTACCCTTTGATACTTTGGCCTTCAGGTTCTCTATCCTTGATTTAGAGCAGGACATTTACACCAAGCCTCTTGGAAATCAACCCTCTGGAGTGCTTTGTCATAATGATATTTGCCTCCTAGCCTTCTTAAAAATGACAGAATTCATCTCTTTTCACTCACTCCCAAACCCTAAAATTAATTGCCTAATTTTTCCAAAGTGGCTCTTCCTTCTTTTTATTCTATGGATTCAGAGGGTGGGAGGAATGGAGCATGGTGGTAGCTGCTCTGAGCCCAGTGTGGGTCTGGGGGCGGGGAGGGGGGGTGAGTGGGAGGCCGAACAGCTGAGCTCAGTCTTAGTTACACTGAAGCTTGCTGTGGGAGGATGGAGGGACTTTCTTGGGGGTCCCAAAGCCATCAGCCCCCCTTCCTGCTGGATGAACTGTGAAGTCATAAATCCATGGATATATTTAGACATGGAAAGGATCTTAGAGGACATCTTAGCTCCCCTCAGCCTGTATCTGGGGAAACTGAGACCAAGAGAAGTGAAGGGATCTGTACAAATACCAGCCGTTACCCCGACACTCCCACAAACAGGACCACACTCTAAGAGTCTTCAAGAAAATTAAGCACTTTATCTATTAAATGAAACTAGTTTGTCTCAGAATTAACTTGGTGGATTCTAAGCAATTTTAGCATCTTGAGGGGATGTTCATTGTTTGTTTGTTTGTTTATCCCTGGCATGCTTAGATCTGACTTTCTTCTTATGTTGAAATGCATCCTTCCTGATAAGGAGCAAGGGGACAAGGCACGTCCATGTCCCCTTGTTCATAAACTGCCTCTTGCTGCATAAATTGTCCTATTTTGTAAGAGAGACTATGGCAGCCATCTCCAGCGGCAGTAGATGAAGCCACTGTGGAGAGTAAAATAAGAGAGTGAAATATTTTTATCTGCTTTTACTTCTGAAAGAGAAAATCTCCAAATTTTTTAAAAGGTGAAGATAATTTCAAACTTATTTTCTTTAGGGCTTGGTACAGGATCAATATTTCATGACTCTAAAAGATACTAAACTTTTGATTATCCAGGCTTTTAAGGGAATGTATGGCATGAATTACCCAAAATAAAATAATGAGGGAATCCATTCAGGTCAAATCCCCTTACAAATTCCCTCCCAGTAAATATCTTATTATAAGTGGAAGTTTTCTAAGCTCAAGATGATGCCTATTGATTTTTCTGCCATTTCTGAAAACGTTCCACACAGTAGGAGATCTTCACTAGTTCACTGGAGTTTTCTTAAATAAAGATATACTTGCACATGATTCTCAGACTTAGCAAATGGGTTTTTTTCTTCAATAGATTTGCCTCTCTCAATTGGTCTGTGGTGCCGACTGATCTTGGTATTCAGCGAACACACTTTTCAATGTGTATTCTAGTTACAGCGTCCTGGACAGTCCCTCATGCTCTGAAAGCATTAACACCCTGCCTTAAGAGACCAGTTTATCCCCTCAAATGGTTTAAACTCAAGCACAAACGCCCCCAGTGCCATGACCACACTTGGCTCTGGCTCTGTGCCCCTCAAGGATGGGGGCCCTGGCCTGTTAATGGACCATGGTTACTTCAGGATGGGAGTGGGAGAGGCATAGGGCAACCCCAGGCATAGAACACCGCCTATCCGCTCTGCCTTTTATGGGTGTCACTAGATTGAAATGAGCATCCCAGAAGGATCCACCAAATGGCAATTTAATCTGCACGTGGCCTGATCATGGGAGGGGGAGTGAGAGGGAACGAGCCAGGTAGCTGTTGCCAAGAGACCAGCTGAGTCTGGTGATGGTGGAGAGTGGCTTTTTCAGCTCTAGTGGGTAACCTCCACCCTTCCTTCTGTTGTTGCCTCCCTGTCCCCTCCCAGCACCTACTTCCAAGGCATCTGGAGGCCCCTGAGCCTTAGGGCCTCGGGCCATTGCTCAGCTGTCCATACCTGTTGTCTAGCTGTGTTCCAGGCTGCCAAGGTTAATTTCAAGAGATGTTTTCAATTGTCACAACGATTTGCCTTTTTATCGGAGTTATTACGAAGTTTGAGAACATCAGGTATCACGTTTCTTTTTCAAAGAAAGGTAGCTTTAAAGTCAGAAAATCCAACTTCACATTGGCACTTCTCGGCCTTATTAACTTATTAAAGAATCTTACATTGACTCTCTGAGACCTACAGCAGGCCTCTCTCTCAGAGGCAGCCAACATGACCGTGCATGCGCTTGGGCTTGAGAGTATTTTCAGGCCAGGATATTGTTATTACTTCTCATTTATTAAAGGCTGGCCTGGGGCCGGTGTTGTCTCGCTCAGCTGAAGAACATTTATCTCCCCTCTTGCCCACTCTCAAAATAAAGGCTCAGAGAGGTGTCCAATGGACCAGAACCATTCTTTTGTCTATTTACTGTACTTCAACCTGAGTTCCTTATCTTAAGAGCAAGAGTTGTACTCTCAACAAATAGACCTCCCAGTTCCAAAGCTGGTAAATTGCTTTTGTCAGGTCTGTGCTGACCTGCAAAGCAGTCCGCTGGTGTAAGCTGACAGCTAAGGTGTGCTGATTTTGACCTTCTCCTTACCTAGGCAGAGAAAATTTTCACTCATCCATGAGAATGTTCTTTACATTTTTCTGGGGATCAGCAAGGTGACAGGTGGTTTGCAAAGCCCAACATGATCGTTATTTTTCTAAATTGTAGTTGTTCCAGCTCTAGTTTTTTTTTTTTTTTTTCCTGATATTCACATGGATTTCTTGTTTAACCAAACCTCCCACTTCCACAAGCTAATAAAAGTGTCACACAGATTGTTACAAAGAACTATTGTTATTTACAAGTCTACATTTTCTGTGAAATCAAAATATAATAAAGCGAATTTTCGGTGTTGACTTTGTTATTCTAAACTCGCGATAGTCTTGCCAAACCCTCTGGTGAAAAGAAATCCCTGCAGGTTATGGAAACCGTCTTTTCTCAGGACCACACTTAACACAACTTGATTAAGAGGTGTCTTTCAAGTTTGTAAAGATTTTCAGGGAAGGCAATTGACTTACCTCACTGATAACTACAATTCACAGGTAAGACATATTCTAGATTGAACAATTATTCCAGGTTTTCACCTGTGTTCTCCTGTGGTTGCCACCTAAGTGCTTGCCCCCTCTTGGCACCAGCATGCTTTGGCAGCGTTTATAAATTCAGTGTCTCTCCACAGCAGCTAGACCCATCCCCATCAACTTCTCCATATTATTGTTTTCCATATAAGTGCTTGCTCTCAGCTGAATGTTTCTTTTCTCAGCTTGATTAAAAACATACAAGATCCCTCACCCTTTTATTGAGATCTGTGCATCCTGTGTGTGCCACTTACAGACAAGCAGCAAAACCTCAGAAAATGGAAATAAACTCTCCCCCAGCAAGGGAAATCCACTCCTCCCCCCCATTTTCTCTTCCTTGATGAGCTATATTTTGGGGTGACCTGACTAAACAAGGTGCTGACTGTACGTCAAGCACCCCAAGGTGACCAGCCCCCTAGTCAGGCTGCTCCTGGTCCCTCTAGGATTCATTCCTAGAAACTCCCACACTTGCACGATTTGAAGAAGAGGTGGTGACACAACACATGTGTCTGTGTATGTTTTTCAAAGGGCATTTCCCCGAAATATTTTTTACCCAGACACTGTCAATGAAATTCCCTTTTTATCTAAGCCTTTGTGTGAGAGGGCTGTCCTGCACATTGTAGGATCTTTAGAAGCAACCCTCGTCTCTAATCACTGGATGCCAGGACCCCTGCTCCCCAGTGTGACAACCAGAAGTGTCTCCAGACATTGCCAGATGTCCCAGGTGGGGTGGGGGGAGCGACGGGTGATAGTGAAACCGTTCCCGGTTGAGAACCGAAGATCTAATACTTCAAGTCCTCTTAGTAAAATGCAGTGTGTTTTCAGAAGTTGGAGGCTGAATTCTTCTTAGGAACTCCTCAGTTTCACAACACTCAGGGACAAAAAGCCCAAGATGTGGCCGGGAGTGGGAGGAGTGAGAACGTTCTAGCTCTGCCTAAAATAGTTGAGTGATTTTGAGTTTTTCAGGACAGAAGAGGGGTAATAGTCAAGAGGGGTCACTGCAAAATGGAAAAAGTCTGAGTTTCAAGCAGATATAGTGAGACTTTCCAGTGGAGAGCCTGGGTGGGTTATCAGCTACAGGTTGTTCACTGCACACACACACACACACACACACCCACACACACACACTGCCTAGACACGTGTGGGTGGCATTTTAGTGGAGTGAAGGAATTCAGAGAGTTGTCCAACATGTGCCAGCGAAGGTGGGAAAGGGCCAGCATGTGCTGGATGCAAGGTGGGGTAGAGTGGAGGAAGAAAGATGCTGGGTGATAGACAAAATGAAGGGTCACCTCAGCGGGCTGGAGAACTTGGGGCAGATGACAACTGGCTAAAGGAAGGAAACAGAAAGCCTGTCTTCTTTTACTTGACAATTTTTCATGGGCCAAACTGGATTTCTATTTAGGCTACCCAAAGAAGTAAAGAGCAGATGAGAACCACTTGGATGAACAAAAGAACTCTTCATCTGTTCCTTCATGCTAGGATCCAGTTCTAGATAATACAGCATGAGTAAAATCTGACCAACAAGATCAATTTACCATTTAGACTATTTTTGGACTCAAGTTGATTTTGTAATTTCCGAGTACTGACTAACCCTGTGAAAGCCCCTGTAATTGAATCACAGGCTCTGGATTTCCCCAGGTAGTGCACACAATCCTATCTTAATAGCATCGCCGGCTTTCCTAAGTTCCACACATGAGAGGAGTCACATTACTGCCTGTAAACCCAATTCAAATACTTCAATGGTGAAGATGCATCCAGTATCCACTCAGCCGGCTTGCTCACACTGGTTACTTGGGCAGAGGCTAGGGAGTTTGGCAAACCCATCTGTAAATGTTTAGGGGCTTCATGTTACAGGTGGAGATTGCACACCAGCCGAACAAATAGCAGGAAATACAGAAAATGAAATCTGAACTGGAGTCTCCAAATGTCTACCCGCCCACATAAATTGGCATCTGCCCCTTGATCATTATTCTCCAATAGCAATGAAGACTTCATGAAAGGCCTTGAACTCTGAGTTGTCATTGTGGAATTGTGCTTAATCAAGACAAATATTCCCAGCCTAAGAGTATGACTAGAAGAAGAAAGGAGTAAGGGTTTAATTTTCTTATATATTGTTATAACTATAAACAATGCCTTATCTTCTCAACAACTCTCGTGAAATAATAAGCACTTGTGTTTTTTAAAGTATTTACACCAGTCCTTGGAGATTTTATTAGAATCATGATTCACAGATGAGAAACTGTCCTCCTCTACAGTGTTTAGTAACACTGTATGTCTCTGGCTATTAACCATTCATTCATTGGTGATTTTCCTTTATTTTTTCTGAACTGACTGATTGGCTCAAGAGGATCCCTCTGGTTTGTATATTATAGACATATAATTAAACAGTTTCTGAAAATTATGTTGTTCTGTCATATGGATATGGGACTTCAAGAGAGCAGTGAGAATCCCTCCAGGATTCATGGAATCACAGAATGTCACATTTGGAAGGAACAATGCACATAATTTATTCCCACCTCTGCATTTTATTCATGGGAAAACAAAAGAAATGTCATGGCTTGGACTGTGATGTAAGCAAGACACTCTGAATCATCCTCAGGCAAGAACAGTTATTTTTCATTCCATCAATGTGTACTGAGCATCTCCTGTGAGTCAACTGCTGTGCTACATACTGGAAATGCAGCAGTGACTAAGACAGACATGCCCTTTCCCAGACCCTTCTGGGGGGCTACACGGGATGTGTGTATTTTACTTT
Organism: Balaenoptera physalus; assembly: GCF_965194825.1. Classification (NCBI taxonomy): domain Eukaryota; kingdom Metazoa; phylum Chordata; class Mammalia; order Artiodactyla; family Balaenopteridae; genus Balaenoptera; species Balaenoptera physalus. Next base: position 91,259,051 of record NC_138887.1, on the reverse strand, counting down.
TTACTTTACAAGCACTTTCACATGCAGGGTTGGATCTAGTCCTTAGGACCACCCTTAGATATAGATATGATTATCCTCTGTTTTTAGATGAGGTAAGTTTCAGAGAGATTTAGTAATTTGCCCAAGATCATAAAAAGGCTTATAGGAGGGAGAGCCTGGACTCAAATATTTGTTTTCTAAGTCTCACTCCAGTGATCTCTCCAGTACACCAGAGCTCTCTCTGATTAAAACTCAAGGAGAAGTATTCTGTCCAATGGACTAGTGAAAACTGCTTAGTTGGTTCCATGACCATATTTTCTAGCAGACGTGTGGACTGCCAAAAGACTTCTGACTTCATTTATGTGCAATCCAGACAGCAAATCATATGTAGAGTCACATGTAAAAAAGCTCTACCAGAAAGTGACTTATACTTATACATTTAACAGGGCACTTATATTTAAAATAAAGTAGTTTTGAGATTCTTCTAGAAAATCTAAGATTTCTGGTCATAAGAAGTCTATTTACTCTGTCATGTGGAGATTGACTCCACAACTGAAGAGGGTTCAAAAATATTATGTATCAATTCAAACATGGTATGAATTATGATTTATTCAAGAGTATTTTCCGGGCTTCCTTGGTGGCGCAGTGGTTAAGAATCCGCCTGCCAATGCAGGGGACATGGGTTCAAGCCCTCGTCCAGGAAGATCCCACATGCCGTGAGAAACTAAGCCTGTGCGCCACAGCTACTGAGCCTGCACTCTAGAGCCCACGAGCCACAACTACTGAGCCTGCATGCCACAACTACTGAAGCCTGTGTGCCTAAAGCCCGCACTCTGCAACAAGAGAAGCCACCACCATAAGAAGCCACGCACCGCAACGAAGAGTAGCCTCCACTCTCTACAACTAGAGAAAGCCCGCGTGCAGCAACGAAGACCCAATGCAGCCAAAAATACATAAACAAATAAATAAATAAGTAAATTTATATATAAAAAAAGAGTATTTGCCAAATTCCTATCTAATAACTGATTACTCAGGTTGAGTAACATGTCAATAATTTTTAAAAATATTTTTCATAATAGTCTTGCCCTTTTACCCTAAAGAAGGGAGACAGTTAAAAGTTTCTTAGCAACAATGCCCAAGAAAAAAAATTTCAGAATTGTATTCAAATGTAAGAATGTATTTCAAAATATTTTGAAGGCACAAAGTGCTTATAAATATGATATTAGCATCTATTAGCAATAATAATATTTTACCTTGTTTAACATGAAGTATGGATGGTCTTTCTCTCCATAAAGCAAACTGGGAAGATTTGTATAATCCTAGATTAATAGATAATGTTTCTAGGAACAACAGGTGATCTCTGCTCTACCTTCCAGTCTAGAAACAGTCCAGCAGGGCTGGAGTAGTACATATTGTTGGCACTGACCTCCAATTGATTTCTAATCTACAACTCATTTAGTCCAGCCTTGTGGTTGGGATTGCTTCTGATGGTGGTCAAATCAGCAAAAGGAAATCCTCTTTAGAATGTAAAGGAACCAAGGATAAGTCCTTACATGAATATCTGAGGAGTGTAGGAGAGCAAGAGAGAATCTTGGTCTAGATAGAATGTTAAACAATGAGCTAGGGGAGAGGGTGGAGAATTTTTATTACAATTATTCTAAAAGCGTATGGAATAGATTTACACTCATGTTTATTCATGATGAAAAAAAAAAACCTGCCCCCAGATATGCATTTTAATTTGTGAGAAAACTGCTAAGCAATGTGAGATCATGGAGAAGGTGGTCCTTAAAATAAATAAGTAAATAAAATCTAGGGAATGTAATCCTGCCTAGAATGTGATTCATTCTTTTGGAGCAATAAGTGAAATGATGTCCAAAAGCAATTTTCATATTTCTTGGACATGTAAGCATTTTTCCTTGTACAACTATAGCAGAATCAGATCCCTAGGTAGATTATATAGACAACCATGAGGGGAACAACTCACCCCGAAAAGTCATTTTTCTTTCATTGTTCCAGAATGGGGCTTAAAAGTCTCACCCTTACCAATGCTGCCTGGGGATGAAGAAACTATGTTAGGAACTTTTCTTTTAAAATGCATGAACTGGGGGACCTTCAAGATGGCGGAGGAGTAAGACATGGAGATCACCTTCCTCCCCACAAATACATCAAAAATACATCTACATGTGGAACAACTCCTACAGAACACCTAATGAACGCTGCCAGAAGACCTCAGACTTCCCAAAAGGCAAGAAAATCCCCACGTACCTGGGTAGGGCAAAAGAAAAAAGAAAAAACAGAGACAAAAGAACAGGGACAGGACCTGCATCTGTGGGAGGAGCTGTGAAGGAAGAAAAGTTTCCACAAACTAGGAAGCCCCTGCACTGGTGGAGACAGGGGTGAGCGGGGGGAAAGCTTCAGAGCCAAGGAGGAGAGCGCAGCAACAGGGGTGCAGAGGGCAAAGCGGAGAGATTCCCGCACAGAGGATCGGTGTCGACCAGCGCTCACCAGCCCGAGAGGCTTGTCTGCTCACCCGCCGGGGCGGGTGGGGGCTGGGAGCTGAAGCTCAGGCTTTGGAGGTCAGATCCCAGGGAGAGGACTGGGGTTGGCTGCATGAACACAGCCTGAAGGAGGCAAGTGTGCCACAGCTAGCCAGGAGGGAGTCCGGGAAAAATTCTGGAACTGCCTAAGAGGCAAGAGACCATTGTTTCGGGGTGCATGAGGAGAGGGGATTCCTTCCCTGTGTGCCCACAGAAAGCAGAGCACCACCTAAGTGAGCTCCAGAGAGAGGCGCGAGCCATAGCTATCAGCTTGGACCCCAGAGACGAGCATGAAACGCTAAGGCTGCTGCTGCTGCCACCAAGAAGCCTGTGTGCAAGCACTGGTCACTACCCACACCTCACCTCCCGGGAGCCTGTGCAGCACGTCACTGCCAGGGTCGTGAGATCCAGGGACAACTTCCCTGGGAGAATACACAGTACACCTCAGGCTGTTGCAACGTCATGCTGGCTTCTGCCGCCACAGGCTCACCCCTCACTCCAGTTATGACTACCGTACCCTCCCTCTTCCTGGCCTGAGAGAGCAAAATAGCCCTAATCAGCCTCTGCTTTAACCCCCTCCTGTCTGGGCAGGAAAAAGATGCCTGAGGGCAACCTACATGCAGAGGTGGGGCCAAAAGAACCCCAGGAGCTGTGCAAGCAAAGAAGAGAAAGGGAAATTTATCCATGCAGCCTCAGGAGCAGCAGATTAAATCCCCACAATCAACTTGAGGTACCCTGCATCTGTGGAATACCTGAATAGACAACAAATGCTCCCCAAATAGAGGCAGTGGACTTTGGGAGCAACTACAGACTTGGGCTTTGCTGTCTGTGATTGATTGGTTTCTGATTTTTATGTTTATCTTAGTTTAGTTTTAGTGCTTGTTATAATTGGTGGATTTGTTTATTGGTTTGGTTGCTCTTTTCCTTTTTTTTATTTTTAAATTTTATTATTTTATTATTATTTATTATTATTTTATTTTATCTTTTCTTTTTTTCTCTTCCTTTTCTTCTGAGCCATGTAGCTGACAGAGTCTTGGTGCTCCGGCCAGGTGTCAGGCCTGAGCCTCCAAGGTGGGAGAGCCGTGTCCAGGACATTGGACCACCACAGACTTCCTGGTCCTTCATAATAACAATCAGCGAGAGCTCTCCCAGACATCTCCATCTCAACGCTGAGATGCAGCTCCACCAAATGGCCAGCAAGCTCCAATGCTGGATGCCGCACGCCAAACAACTAGCAAGACAGGAACACAACCCCACCCATTAGCAGAGAGGCTGCCTGAAATCATACTAAGACAAAGAAACCCCAAAACACACCACCGGACACAGGCCTGCCCACCAGAACACAGGCACCAGTTCCTTCCACCAAGACCCTACACAAGCCACTGAACCAACCTCACCCACTGGGGGCAGACACCAAAAACAACGGGAACTACGAACCAGCAGCCCATGAAAAGGAGACCCCAAACACAGTAAGTTAAACAAAATGAGAAGACAGAGAAATATGCAGCAGATGAAGGAGCAAGGTAAAAACCCACAAGACCAAACAAATAAAGAGGAAATAGGCACTCTACCTGAAAAACAATTCAGAATAATGATAGTAAATATGATCCAAAATCTTGGAAACAGAATGGAGAAAATACAAGAAACGTTTAACAAGGACCTAGAAAAACTAAAGAGCAAACAAACACAATAAATGAACAACACAATAAATGAAATTAAAAATTCTCTAGAAGGAATCAGTAGCAGAATAACTGAGGCAGAAGAATGGATAAGTGACCTGGAAGATAAAATAGTGGAAATAACTACCACAGAGCAGATTAAAGAAAAAAGAATGAAAAGAATTGAGGACAGTCTCAGAGACCTCTGGGACAACATTAAACACACCAACATTCGAATAATAGGGGGTCCCAGAAGAAGAAGAGAAAAAGAAAGGGTCTGAGAAAATATTTGAAGAGATTATAGTTGAAAACTTCCCTAACATGCGAAAGGGAATAGTCAATCAAGTCCAGGAAGCGCAGAGAGTCCCATACAGGATAAATCCAAGGAGAAACATGCCAAGACACATATTAATCAAACTACCAAAAATTAAATACAAAGAAAAAATATTAAAAGCAGCAAGGGAAAAGGAACAAATAACATACAAGGGAATCCCCATAAGGTTAACAGCACATCTTTCAGCAGAAACTCTGCAAGCCAGAAAGGAGTGGCAGGACATATTTAAGGTGATGAAAGGGAAAGATGTACAACCAATGTTACTCTACCTAGCAAGGATCTCACTCATCAACAGAGAAACTAAAACCTCTACAGACAAGCAAGAGCTAAGAGAATTCAGCACCACCAAATCAGCTCTACAACAAATGCTAAAGAAACTTCTCTAGTCAGGAAACACAAGAGAAGGAAAAGACCTACAATAACAAACCCAAAACAATTAAGAAAATGGTAATAGGAACATACATATCAATAATTACCCTAAATATAAATGGATTAAATGCTCCAACCAAAAGATATAGACTGGCTGAATGGATACAAAAACAACACCCATATATATGCTGTCTACAAGAGACCCACTTCAGACCTAGGGACACATACAGACTGAAAGTGAGGGGATGGAAAAAGATATTCCATGCAAATGGAAATCAAACGAAAGCTGAAGTAGCAATTCTCATAGCAGACAAAATAGACTTTAAAATAAAGACTATTATAAGAGACAAAGAAGGACACTACATAATGATAAGGGATCAATCCAAGAAGATATAACAATTATAAATATTTATGCACCCAACATAGGAGCACCTCAATACATAAGACAAATGCTAACAGCCATAAAAGGGGAAATCGACAGTAACACAATCATAGTAGGGGGCTTTAACACCCCACTTTCACCAATGGACAGATCATCCAAAATGAAAATAAATAAGGAAACACAAGTTTAAAATGACACGTTAGACAAGATGGACTTAACTTATATTTATAGGACATTCCATCCAAAAACAACAGAATACACTTTCTTCTCAAGTGCTCATGGAGCATTCTCCAAGATAGATCATATCTTGGGTCACAAATCAAGCCTCAGTAAATTTAAGAAAATTGAAATCGTATCGAGTATCCTTTCCAACCACAACACTATGAGACTAGAAATGAACTACAGGAAAAAAATCTGTAAAAAATACAAACACATGGAGGCTAAACAATACGCTACAAAATAACCGAGAGATCACTGAAGAAATCAAAGAGGAAATCAAAAAACACCTAGAAACAAATGACAATGAAAACACAATGACCCAAAACCTATCAAAAGCAGTTCTAAGAGGGAAGTTTGCAGCAGTACAATCCTACCTCAAGAAACAAGAAAAATCTCAAATAAACAACCTAATCTTACACCTAAAGCAATTAGAGAAAGAACAAAAAAACACCCAAAGTCAGCAGAAGGAAAGAAATCATAAAGCTCAGATAGAAATAAATGAAAAAGAAATGAAGGAAACAATAGCAAAGTTCAATAAAACTAAAAGCTGGTTCTTTGAGAAGATAAACAAAATTGATAAACCATTGGCCAGACTCACCAAGAAAGAAAGGGAGAAGACTCAAATCAACAGATTTAGAAATGAAAAAGGAGAAGTAACAACTAACACTGCAGAAATACAAAGGTTCATGAGAGATTACTACTAGCAACTATATGCCAATAAAATGGACAACCTGGAAGAAATGGACAAATTCTTAGAAAAGCATAATCTTCCAGGACTGAACCAGGAAGAAATAGAAAATATGAACAGATGAATCACAAGCACTGAAATTGAAACTGTGATTAAAAATCTTCCAACAAACAAAAGCCCAGGACCAGATGACTTCACAGGTGAATTCTATCAAACATTTAGAGAAGAGCTAACACCTACCCTTCTCAAACTCTTCCAAAATATAGCAGAGGGAGGAACACTCCCAAACTCATTCTATGAGGCCATCATCACCAAAACCAGACAAAGATGTCACAAAAAAGAAAGCTACAGGCCAATATCATTGATGAACATAGATGCAAATATCCTCAACAAAATACTAGGAAACAGAATCCAACAGCACATTAAAAGGATCATACACCATGATCAAGTGGGGTTTATCTCAGGAATGCAAGGATTCTTCAATATATGAAAATCAATCAATGTGATATACCATATTAACAAATTGAAGGATAAAAACCATATGATAATCTCAATAGGTGCAGAAAAAGTTCTCAACAAAATTCAACACCCATTTATGATAAAAAATCTCCAGAAAGTAGGCAGAGAAGGAAGGTACCTCAACATAATAAAGGCCATATATGACAAACCCACAGCCAACATCATTCTCAATGGTGAAAAACTGAAACCATTTCCTCTACGATCAGGAACAAGACAAGGTTGCCCACTCTCACGGCTATTATTCAACATAGTTTTGGAAGTTTTAGCCACAGCAATCAGAGAAGAAAAAGAAATAAAAGGAATCTAAATCAGAAAAGAGGAAGTAAAACTGTCACTGTTTGCAGATGACATGATACTATACGTAGAGAATCCTAAAGATGTTACCAGGAAACTACTAATCAGTGAATCTGTTAAAGTTTCAGGATACAAAATTAATGCATAGAAATCTCTTGCATTCCTATACACTAACGAAGAAAAATCTGAAAGACAAATTAAGGAAACACTCCCATTTACCACTGCAACAAAAATAATAAAATACCTAGGAATAAACCTACATAAGGAGACAAAAGATCTGTATGCAGAAAACTATAAGACACTGATGGGTGCATTTAAAGACAATACAAACAGATGGAGAGATATACTATGTTCTTGGATTGGAAGAATCAACATTGTGAAAATGACTATACTACCCAAAGCAATTTACAGATTCAATGCAAGCCCTATCAAACTACTAATGGCATTTTTCAGAGAACTAGAACAAAAAATTTCACAGTTTGTATGGAAACACAAAAGACTCCGAATAGTCAATGCAATCTTGAGAAAGAAAAACAGAGCTGGAGGAATCAGGCTCCCTGACTTCACACTATACTACAAAGCTACAGTAATCAAGACAGTATGGTACTGGTAAAAAAACAGAAATACAGATCAATGGAACAGGATAGAAAGCCCAGAGATAAACCCATGCACATATGGTCACCTTATCTGCGCTAAAGGTGGCAAGAATATACAATGGAGAAGAGAAAGCCTCTTCAGTAAGTGGTGCTGGGACAACTGGACAGCTACATGTAAAAGAATGAAATTAGAACACTCCCTAACACCATACACAAAAATAAACTCAAAATGGCTTAAAGACCTAAATGTAAGGCCAGACACTATAAAACTCTTAGATGAAAACATAGGCAGAACACTCTATGCCATACATCACAGCAAGATCCTTTTGGACCCAGCTCCCAGAGAAATGGAAATAAAAACACAAATAAACAAATGGGACCTAATGAAACTTAAAAGCTTTTGCACAGCAAAGGAAACCATAAACAAGACCAAAAGACAACCCTCAGAATGGGAGAAAATATTTGCAAATGAAGCAACTGACAAAGGATTAATCTCCAAGATTTACAAGCAGCTCATGCAGCTCAATAACAAAAAAACAAACAACCCAATCCAAAAATGGGCAGAAGACCTAAATAGACATTTCTCCAAAGAAGATATACAGATTGCCAACAGACACATGAAAGAATGCTCAACATCATTAATCATTAGAGAAATGCAAATCAAAACTACAATGAGATATCACCTCACACTGGTCAGAATGGCCATCATCAAAAAATCTACAAACAATAAATGCTGGAGAGGGTGTGGAGAAAAGGGAACCCTCTTGCACTGTTGGTGGGAATGTAAATTGATACAGCCACTATGGAGAACAGTATGGAGGTTCCTTAAAAAACTACAAATAGAACTACCATACGACCCAGCAATCCCACTACTGGGCATATACCCTGAGAAAACCATAATTCAGAAAGAGTCATGTACCAAAATGTTCATTGAAGCTCTATTTACAATAGCCAGGACATGGAAGCAACCTAAGTGTCCATCATCGGATGAATGGATAAAGAAGATGTGGCACATATATACAATGGAATATTACTCAGCCATAAAAAGAAACGAAACTGAGTTATGTGTAGTGAGGTGGATGAATATAGAGTCTGTCATACAGAGTGAAGTAAAGTCAGAAAGAGAAAAACAAATACCATATGCTAATATATATATGGAATCTAAAAAAAAAAAAAAAATGGTTCGGATGAACCTAGAAGCAGGACAGGTATAAAGATGCAGAGGTAGAGAATGGACTTGAGGACACAGGGAAGGGGAAGTGTAAGCTCGGGCGAAGTGAAAGAGTAGCATTGACGTATATACACTACCAAATGTAAAATAGATAGCTAGTGGAAAGCAGCTGCAGGGCACAGGGAGATCAGCTCAGTGCTTTGTGACCACCTAGAGGGGTGGGATAGGGAGGGTGGGAGGGAGGCGCAAGAGGGAGGGGGTATGGGGATATATGTATACATATAAGTGATTCACTTTGTTATGCAGCAGAAACTAACACAACATTGTAAAGCAATTATAGTCCAAAAAAGATGTTAAAAAATAAGTAAATAACAAATAAAATGCGTGAATGTTATTGAGCTTTATTCCTTAAGCCAACAATTACTTATTCAACAAAATCTGGCACAATTTACCATCTACCAAATGGTATTTTCCCCAGTGTTTGGGAAACAGCATTGAAAAGGAAGATGATATAAATCAGAATTCTCTTTCTGGTAATATAGCAGACGAAATATCCCCCAAAGAAGCCTTTTGCTGCAAAATGTCTAGATATTCAACAGAAGGTAAAATAAGCATCCTTTGAAATGTGTAAGTGAATTCTTCCCACCTGGACACTCAAATACAGGAAAGCTCCAAAGGCCAAAAATAAAGAGCAACTGAAAACTCAAGTTTTGGTGCCCGAGTGGAAGTTTACTAATCTCCATCTCTAGAAGATTGGCCATGTCAGTGCAGGAAACAAGGTTTGGGGCCTTCCTGAAGTGAGGAATTGGAATTAGGACACAACATCCAATCCTTTCCCATGTAAAGTCAGAACCTTCAAAGGGCTACACAATCAGTAAAGGAAAAATCTGACCACTAGGCACAGGGAATCAACTGGGAACTTTGTTTGCTATGAAATGAGATTAGGGTAGGGAAATATAAATTATTTAATGAATTAATTAAACTTATAGCTCTGACCATTTACAACTACCAGTCTCTCCTCATCTTAGTTTGAAGTTAGAATTTACATAACTTGTTCCAGGAATTGCCTACCCAAGAAATTAACCTAAAAAAAATTCTAGATTGAGGTGCCCAGCAGATTCAAGAACAAAACCTTTCAGCGGGTCACACTTTCAACCAGGCTTGTAGAGGATTCTCCTAGGTAAAACTTCACCAAACCTGAATTTATAATCTAAAATTACAAAACATGCCACAGAATAAGACTACAAGATTGAGAGTAACAGAAAAAACAAACCACAGACTTACTCAAGAATAATAGATAATAAAATTATTATACACAGACTATAAAACAAATCTGTTTAAGAATGATGAAAGAAAATTCAAAATGAATAATAATAAAATAATAATAATACTTAAAGAAAAAGATTAAGTTAAAAGATAATTGAAAAGAATTAAAAAGAACATCTAGAAATTAAAAATATAATCACTGATAGTACAAACTAAGTGATTTTCTACCTGTGGCCACAGCTGAGGGAGTATTGTTAAAGGCTTCCTCCTACTGCCATCATGTCTAACTCAGTCTCCCAAAGAGCCCAGAGAGCCCCATAAGCCCTTTGTTAAAGGTTTGAACTTAAAAAAAAAAAAAACAGTGAGAGACTGAGGAGCCATGGGGAACACCCACAGGTTGTGTGGTAATGGAAGATCCAAACACTAAGCACTTCACAAGCTTTGGGTTCTGACATGTGCCACTGTGGTGTCAAGCAGATGCATCACGAATGCAAGGCCGCACAGGTGGATGGAAGAGCTGTGAACCAAAGAAGTCTGTCTCAAGAGAAGATTTTCAAAGACTAGGTGCCCAGTTACCTATGAAAAAGACCTTTGTCAGTAGCAATGAAGACAACATCGAAGAACACCATGTAGGAGATTAATCTGAGCAGTATACGAAGAATGAAATGACTGAAATCATTACAGACTAGGGAAGTGACAAGAAGTGAGCCTTTGCTTTTAAAACTTTAGATGACCATAACTCCATGGATAAGACTGTCATTCAGAAATGCCATCTTGTGAATAGCCATTACTGTGAAGTAAGGAGAGCCCTGGATAAGCAAGAGATGGATACTGCCTCATCCAATTCAAAATGGTTCTAAAAATTTTGGCAGGAGGTTGTTTTAGAGGGAATGGCAACTTTGGTCATGGAGGAAACTTCAGTGTTGTGATAGCTTTGCTGGCAGCCATGCTGGTGATGAATTTGACGGCAATAGTGGATTTGGTAATAATGCAAGTAGTTTTGGAAATGATGGAAGCTACAATGACTTTGACAGTTACAACAATTAATCTTCAAATTCTGGACCCATAAAGGAAGGAAACTTTGGAGGCAGAAGTTCTGGTCCTTATGGTGGTGAAGGCCAATACTTTGCCAAACCACAAGACTAAGATGGTGATGGGTCTTCCAGCAACACAGGTAGTTATGGAAGTGTAGAAGATTTTAATTACAGTCAAGGAAAAAAAAAAACAAAAAACCTTAGCAGAAAAGGAAAGCCAGAGAAGGGACAAAAAGCTATAGGTTACAACAGGTGTGTAAACTCAGCCAATTATAGTGGCAGACCCTGTTACAAGAAAAAAAAAAAAAAAAAAAAGCACCGTATTTGTGACTAACTGTATAACAAGTATTTTAGTTGTTTTTTTAAATTTTTAAAAACATCTTTATTGGAGTATAATTGCTTTACAATGTTGTGTTAGTTTCTACTGTATAACAAAGTGAATCAGTTATATGTATACAAATATCCCCATATCCCCTCCCTCTTGCACCTCCCTCCCACCCTCCCTATCCCACCCCTCTAGGTGGTCACAAAGCACTGAGCTGATCTCCCTGTGCCATGCAGCTGCTTCCCACTAGCTATCTATTTTACATTTGGTAGTGTATATATGTCCATGCCACTCTCTCACTTTGTCCCAGCTTACCATTCCCCCTCCCCGTGTCCTCAAGTCCATTCTCTACCTCTGCATCTTTATTCCTGTCCTACCCCTAGGTTCTTCAGAACCATTTTTTGTTTGTTTGTTTTAGATTCCATATATATGTGTTAGCATACGGTATTTGTTTTTCTCTTTCTGACTTACTTCATTCTGTATGACAGTCTCTAGGTCCACCCACCTCACTACAAATAACTCAATTTCGTTTCTTTTTTGGATATATATTTTAAAAAATGAGTAATTACTAATTTCTGGTAACAAAACAAAGTGAAATAAAATATTGGTAACAATATCAAGATGGAAGGGGAGTGATTAAATATAAGCATTTTAAGTTTTTTTAATATTGATAAGTTAGAAATATTAATAAACTTTAGACACTGTTAAGTAAGCATGTTAAAATTTTAAAGATAACCATTAAAACAAAAAGTGCATAATTTCCTATCTAGTAAAGAGATAAAAATAATTTTTAAAACTGTTTAGTCAATCTAAAAGAAGAATAGATTTGTAGGTGTTGATGTGGAGAGGACTTAGACTGAAAGCAGGGAAGCTGGTTAGGATTCTATTGCTCATAATAAGCAATAAAAATACCTACGTATAAAAATAATGACTGTTCAGAACTATAAGGAAAAAATCTACAAATCTTTAGAAATGGAAATAAGAGACACTTTGAATGCATGGAGAGATTACCATAGAAAGACGTAATATTGTAAAATGTCAACTGTTTACTAAAATTCATCTACAAAGGTACAACTCTAATACAAGGCCAGCCAAGGATGATTATGATTGTTTCCTTTAGGCAGGCTTTCTCCCTCCTTTGCTTTCTTTGTACCAGTGTCCGTTCTCACTTCTCACTCATGATTCCACTATAGAACACCAGGCATTCAGCAGATATGCAACAAATAAGTATTCTTTTAAAAGAAAGGAATGAACAAATGAATGATTTAACTGTTCTGCAAGCAATTTCTGATTTATATTCTCAAAAATTTCCATCAAGCATGGTACACAATACGTATCAAGATAATACCCAGGCTTCCCTGGTGGCGCAGTGGTTAAGAACCTGCCTGTCAATGCAGGGGACACGGGTTCGAGCTCTGGTCTGGGAAGATCCCACATGGCCTTGGAGCAACTAAGCCCGTACACCACAACTACTGAGGCTGCGCTCCAGAGCCCACGAGCCACAACTACTGAGCCCACGTGCCACAACTACTGAAGCCCGCGTGCCCTACAGCCCGTGCTCCACAACAAGAGAAGCCACCACAATGAGAAGCCCGCGCACCACAAGGAAGAGTAGCCCCCGCCCCCCACAACTAGAGAAAGCCCGCGCTCAGCAACAAAGACCCAACGCAGCCATAAATAAATAAATTTATTTATTTTTAAAAAAAAGATAATACCCAACTTTGAATCTCTGCATAGGTATGCACAGCAACCTCTTGAGCAGGACATTTTGTGGGTTGATTACAATTGGAAAATTACTGAAGACGTCTTCCTGCGAGACACGGATAGATGACAATATTGACTTCTTAGTATTAATCTGATGAAAAATAACCCACACTAATTATAAGAACAGAAAATCATTAAATACTTTCTAAATGCTTCTTAAAGTCAACAAAGCTCTGATTTCATATAGTAATCTCTATAGCTTCCTATTTATTTTGTAGCTCAGGAGGTGTCTTCAAGTAAATCTTTAGGTGTATAAATATAGTGACCTACTCATGAAAGCACCAGAAATTCACATTCTGATTAATTTCCTGAAGATGATCAAAAAGATCCCAAATGCATAATAGTCCCTGAGAGCTCGTTGTCTTGAAACACAAAAATATTAACATATTACTAAGACTTGTATTCCCCTGTACTCTTTATCCCTACTCTCATTACGAATGAATAACTGGAGCTTGAAAGCTAGTATTACTCATATAACCCTCTTTACCAGCTTTACACACTGTTCCCCAATTTACTGCTTATTCATCTATGTATCCTAATTAGCAGAAATTCAGGATCTCTCTCGGGGTTCCAACTTCAAATTGTCCAAGAATCCCAGGGACTCACTAAGCCCATATTGGTCAGTACTTCTAACACAGCATAACTGGAAGTCTCTCCAGTCTAGGCATGATTGTTTCTGTGACTTTTTTAGGTAAGGTGCCATCACTGAACACTAATCCTGTGGAGCTGCAAGGACTCTAGCTCAAGGATCAGGAGACGCCCTTGCTGGGCCAGATCCCTGTACAACCGAAAGCTCACACTTGGCTTTCAAGGGTATAGCTCTTTTCATTTTCACTCACATATTCATCCACTGTCCTCAAAGAGTGACAACACATCTTGGTGTCTAGGTCCAGAGGTTCTTCAGCCTCACCTACATGTTTTGCTGGAACCCTGCTTTGAGCCTGCATCACCTCATAAGGAATTCCCCTTGGGGCTCTTGGAGTCTTCTCATGCCAGCAGATGCCACACTCTTAAAAACAGATTTCTCTAATTTCAACTCTCAGAACGAAGAGCATGGGGTCTGGCATTCCTTCCCTACCACAAGCCTCTAGGGCTCTTTTTGCAAACTGATAAGCCACAGGAATTTTTAAAAGATTGTTACATCCTCCCTCTAGGGCGAGAAGAGTCTAGTGCCTTCACGTTAGCTTAACTAAGACTGGGTACACAAATGATTCTTCCCATAATGAAATTCTTCTCCAAACTGATTTGTGTCTTCATTTCTATACCTAGTAGTTACAGTGCCCAGATACATGAGCTTAAAAAGCTAATCTGGTAATCCCGAACTACTATATATAAAAGAGATAATCAACAGGGCCTACTGTATAGCACAGGGACCTCTACTCAATACTCTGTAATAACCTATATGGGAAAAAAACCTGAAAAAGAATAGATATATGTATATGTATAACTAAATCACTTTGCTGTACGCCTGAAACACAATGTTGTAAATCCACTATACTTCAATATAAAGTAAAAATTTAAAAAAAATAACACAGTGAAACAACAACAAAAAGTTAATCCGTGCCCTCTGCTTTCAGGTAAGGTACAGAGGGCTGGAGCAGGCCACACCTCCTACTGTGACAACTCTGAAAACTTCCTTCACTAGCCTCCTTGCCTCCAGGCCACAGCCTCTCTCAACTTGAACTCCTCAGCCCTCTAAGTGGGAATCTTTTATTAAAGTTACAGTTTTTAGGTACAAATGGCAACCATCCCTTCAAGGGCTCAGGGAAGAGGCAGCAATCTGTTTCAACACTAGAGGAGAAGCTGTGTTGAACTGTGTGAGCAGAGCTCCACCATCTTCATACATTTATAAGTGTATTTCAAGGGTAGTTTTGATTATACGGCGGTACCTACCCTCTGGGTGAACTGGGGCTCTACTGGGCTTGGACCACTTAAATGGAATATGCTGCCCTTCTAAGAATAGCTGTCATACATAGAACCTATCCCTCTCAGAGAGCCCCATGGTACCCACATAAAATTAGCAAGATAGAGTGGCAGGTTCTTGCTCTTCTAATCTAAGTCCAATGGAAATTTTAAATATGTTTTCATTGGTTGAGGCTATGAAAATCCAAAATGCCTACTGAGCTGTGTCTCTACTGTCAAGCAGAGATCTTTTCCTTTCTGACTCTTTATCTTGCAAGGTACACACCACCTGCCTTAATGGGGCAAACCAGTTCCAGGTGAGTTTTCTTGTGCTGACAACACTTGAGCCTGAGGTTTGAATTAGTGAAACACTCTGGGGTCAATAGAGAATGCACGTGAGAGAGCATTCAAATAGGAGATAACCACAGATGCTGACTTTAAAAAAAGTACCAGGTCCTGGCCACACCCTCCACCTCACCCCACCTCACCGCCCGGACCTCCACCTCTTACGGGCCCCACCCCATACAGTTCCCACCCTTGGCAAAAAAAAATAATATCAGGTCCTTTCTCAGATTAATTAAATCAGACAGCTTAAAATGGGTCCAGGTGCTGGTATTTTTAAAAGCTCCCCAAGTGATTATGATGTGAATACTGAAGTCAGAGAACCACTGCTATCCATTATCCCAATAAATCCTCCCAGCCACAGTGAGATAACTCCGCTAAAGTAAAATGCATAGCAAATAGCGGCAGATTGAGAGTTAATCCAGTTCCTCATCTCTAGTCTGTTCCCTGACTACATAGTGTGTAGTTACCGCTAATCTAAATTATCACCTTCACTGATGATAAACAGGGTGAGACAGCAGAGCACTGGGAATCCCCTGCTCTCCGTCCTATCATGGTGTGTTGGAGGAGTGGGAGGAGTGCAGCGGGGGCAGAGGCCATATTCTAGAAAGAAAAACATTCCAGAATTCACAGAATTTCTATTTCTGAAAGCAGTGTTACTCTTCTGCTAGTTTTCTAGATCCCAAAACTCAAGGATTTTGAGTCCTACTTTTCAAACAATATCTATGTACAGCCATTCCTGTTCATTCTTCCAAAAATCTCCTCTCCCTTTTCTTTCTCGCTGCTGCCACCCAAACCAAAATTATCGTAATTAATTCATAATGAGGCTCCCTGGCACCAGATTCTTCTCTCTTCCACCAATCTTACTCTTTCCAAAGAAATCTCTCTAAAGCATGTTTCCACTATTTCACTGACATTTTCCAAAATTTTCATCAGTTCCATTGCCTAAAAGGCCCAAATCCCTTACCCCTCCACAAATGAGGTAAAACTCACCTTTCCAAATGTATCCACCATGCAGTTTTTCAGCAAACTTTGCATCCTGTGAAGGGAAGAGCCTTGCAATCAGACAGTCCTGTGTCCAGGTCCCCATTCTGCCCCTCAGACACAGGGTAAGCGTGGGGAGGTTATTTAACCTGACTGCAGCTCTTCCTGTGCCATAGGTGAATAACAATACTGACGTCATAAGGTTGTTGAGAGGATTAATTACTGAATGGGTAAAATGATACAGAGTGGATGCTTGGACATGGTAGATATTATTACTATTTTGCATCAACTATATCCCTTACTTGAGCTGTCCCTCCAGGGCTGGTTATTAGACTGTTATTTCTCCGCTCCAAACCCACCCTCCTGGCTGGGGTGCATGGCTGAGGCTGCAAAGTACATTTCTGCTTTGCCAGCTGCTCTTTGGTAAGCTCTTTCAGAAGGAGGCGCTACAGGGAGACTGCTCCTGTCTGTTGCATGGTCCCTGTGGGTGTGATTCCAGCCAAAGTTCTTCCTGTAGCAGCAGCTATTTCCAGTTTGCAGGTTTTCCCACACTCTGGAACCAGCCTCGTTGTGACTCTAAGAGACACCAGCCCCATCTGGGCAGGACCCCTGCTTCAGCTCCAGGACCTCTTCTCCAAGTTTCTAATAATCCCACCTTTTCCCTTCGTTCCTCTACCCCTATGGCTGGTAGCTGCTTCCTGCACTTCCTGTCTCTGTAATACCTCAGAATTTCCCTTATGTTCTCCAGAACCCACTTAGGAACTCTCTATATTAAATTGCCTGTTAATACAACTGGTGTGGTGTGTGTT